>NC_090939.1:7538276-8943276 GCF_040938575.1 Ambystoma mexicanum | reverse complement strand
CGCCGCGTGCAGCATAAATAAACAGGGCATTCCCGTTGCGACCGGGAAGCCCGAGCCAGAAGGACGTGTGTGGTGTGAGTCCTTGTGTGCTGGGGGGCTTACGGGGATCACTGGGGTTCAGGACACACCCCCAACAGTGGCGGCGAGTGGGGAATGATGCCTGGGCCCGGCGGTGACGAACATGCAATTTTTCTTCCTGAAACAGAATCTTGCTGACATTCCTTTCATGCCGTAGGCCATGCTTCACCCACGCGGCTGGCGGCCATTTTGAATAATCAGGCCGTGGACTTCACAGAGCTCCGGTTTGGGCAGTGAGTGGCATCCAGGCCTAATTTTCAGACGCACTGCTAGCAGACAGGTTGGTCTGCGTGCCTATGCCCGAATTTTGATTTTTTTTCTCGAATTTTGGGTCTTCTACGTCGAGTGCAAGCGAGGAGGAGGGCTACAATGGCTGGGCCTGACTGGCTTGACTCAATTTTCGGAACAGCTGAAGGCTGGGGCCTTCTTCATCCTCTTCATCATCAGACTGGTGGCCCTACTGCTTTTTCATCTTCTTCATCATCACGGAGGTGTGTTGCAGTGGTTCTTCGTTCTGCTTCCTGGAATCATCAGGCCTGGTGGCTGAGACTGGGCTGTTAATGATTGCCCGTGGAGGGGGACAGTGTGCTCTTGCCGTCTTCGCTCCCAGGGTGAACTTTCCTTTGCCTGGATGTGGATCAGAGTTTGAGTTGCGGCCTCCATTTTACATGCTGGGGGTGCCTGTGCGCTCAAACTCATGAGTGATACTGAAGATCAGGACGGTGCACAATCAGTAGCGGTGCAGCAGCCTCCACTTGCTCTAGCAGGGCCTCCAGGCCTACTGCCTCCAGTGCAGCCCATGCAGCAACCTCCAATTGGTCAAGCAGGGCCTCAAGGCCCATTTCCTTCAGTGCAGCCAGTGGTAGCACCTGTTGCCTAGCCAATCCTTCCTGCCAGCCCATCCCGGAGTTTGATGTTTGGGCACGCCTTCCAGCTTGGGGCCCAGATGGAAGAGGTGGGTTGACCACCTGGACATGTACTTTCGGGCCGCTCAAGTGGTTGATGATGACAGCAGACTGGCAACCATGTTGTACTCGGCAGGGCCCTCAGTCCAGGAGATCTTTGAATCGCTTCCACCGGGGGATGGATCCTACGGTCAGGCAAAAACCGCGCTTCAAGCCCATTTTCTGCCTCTTGCCAATGCGGACTATGAACGCTTCGTGATGTTGTCCGCCAAACAGAAAGAGGACGAGACTTTGGACACATTCTATGGGTGCCTGAGACGCCTGTCACTCGCCTGTGCCTGGGGTGATGCAGAGGACATGATCAGGGCCATGGTCATCCAGGCGTGCTCCTCGGGCAAGCTCAGGCGCCAAGTATTAAGGGAGCCCTGAATCACGCTGCCACGCATCCTAGAACCGGGGAGATGCCATGAAGTGTCTGAGGCGAGAGCAGCTAGAATGGAGGCTAGAGGAAGATAGAGGATAGGAAGTTCCCAAGTTGTACCTGGGAGGGTTGATCAGAGAGGAAAGAGGTCAGCCAAGCCAGAGCCTGATCGTTGATACCCAGATTGTCACAGACACGATTGAGCAGGATGGTGTGGTTAACAATGTCGAAAGCAGAGGAGAGATCAAGTAGGATGAGAACAGAGGGAACGTTAGAGTCAAGGTTGGAGAGCAGGTCTTCACGGATGTTCAAGAGAGCAGTTTCCGTGCTTCTGGCAGTTCTGTGGCCAGATTGGTGATCATGGAGACAGCCAACAGAATGGCAATGAAGGTTAAGCTGAGAGATGGAAAGCTTTTCTTGGAGTCTACACAAAAAGGGAGTAATGGAAATTGGGCGATAGTTAGCTGGGTAAGAAGGATCAGCTGTGGGTTTCTTAAGGAGAGGATGCACAAGGGAGTGCTTCAGAGGGGAGTGGAAAGATCCAGAGGTAAAGGAGAAGTTGCAGAAATCGGCAAAGGGCCGGAGCAAGGGTGTATCGATGTGGTCCTTGATGGTTTTAGAAGAACAGGGAAGGACCAGTTTTGATGAGGCTTTAATAGATCAGACTTGTCTAGTGACCTCATCAGGGGAGAAAAGAGGAAAGGAGGGGACAGAGGGAGGGGGGTAGCTGAAGGAGGGTCAGCAAGCAGAGAAGGAGAGGGGAGAGGTTGGACAAGATGTCCTGTGTTTTAAATATAAAGTGTGAGGCAACGGCATTGAGGATGTCCCGGCAGTCCCGATATTATCGTAGCCCCGGATGGGAGGCTGGTTGAAGTCACTTTAGCTCCTGCTTTGCTGATGGGGGGAGTGGTTGAAGTCACTTTAGTTCCTACTTTGCTGATGGGGTGGTTGGTTGAAGTCACTTTAGCTCCTGCTTTGCTGATGGGGGGAGTGGTTGAAGTCACTTTAGTTCCTACTTTGCTGATGGGGTGGTTGGTTGAAGTCACTTTAGCTCCTGCTTTGCTGAAGGGGGTGGGGGTAGAAGTCACTTTAGGTCCTGCTTTGCTGATGGGGGAGGATGATTGAAGTCACTGTAGTTCCTGCTTTGCTGATGGGGGGTGGTTGAAGTCACTTTAGCTTATACTTCCCTGATGGGGGGGCTGGTTGAAGTCACTTTAGCTTCTACTTTGCTGATGGGGGGTCTGGTTGAAGTGTATTGCTCTCCCCAGAGTGCACGGAAAAACATAAATCACCAATGCAATTACAGAGCAAATACTTTGAACGCAGACAGACGCAATAACTCACAACCACACACTCTTAGAAGATAATCAGCTCTTATACGGCTATTTATTCAAAGCTTACAAGCAACCAATAATAACATAGAAATAACTCACAGAAGTAATATAGACATAAATCACAGAAGCGGCTGGAAGACCCCGGGAACAGCCAGGCCGAGAGCACCACAGCTCACAGGAGTGCCGGACGTAAACGTCCTTCTCTGGCTGAAGTCTCACCTGACCACCTCCGGGTTTCGGCATATATACACACTCCACAAAGGGGAGTCAATTCTCGAACCTTCTGGAAATTGCACTTGCACAATTGATGAGCAGCCGTCGGTTGCCAGCTGGGTCAATCGAGAGCTACCCTCAAGGAACGGAGTGCCTCCCTTCTCTAAAAACACGCTCCACAGAGAACAGTACCAAACCATAAAAAAGTTAGCTTTCCCAACAGAAATGTCCTTGACCGCATACCAGGTTTGAAAAGCATGTTTTTCTCAGCACCATGAATCTAACACTCAGCAAAATGTGTGCAGCTTTTCACTGCGGCATGAAGTAAATATCCATCATGGCTCCGAGCACTCCCAGAATGCATTGCGCACCGGCGCCATTTTAGTTGAAGCATAACATGAAGTCACTTTAGTTCCTGCTTTGCTGATTAGGGGGGCTGGTTGAAGTCACTTTAGTTCCTGCTTTGCTGATGAGGAGGTTGGTTGAAGTAACTTTAGCTTCTACTTTGCTGATGGGGGGCTAGTTGATGTCACTTTAGTTCCTGCTTTGCTGATTAGGGGTGCTGAAGAAGTCACTTTACCTCCTAATTTGTTGAAGGGGGGGGTGCTTGAAATCACTTTAGTTCCTGCTTTGCTGATGGGGGCTGGTTGAAGTCACTTTAGTTACTGCTTTGCTGATGGGGGGCTGGTTGAAGTCACTTTAGCTTCTACTTTGCTGAGGGGCGTTTGGGCACTGTTGGGGGGAATCGTCATAGCATTCTCTGGGGTATGGAATTTGGTGGTATTCTGAGTGTTCAGAAGACTGGAGTGCCGGTAGCTTAGTATTAGAGCTAGTTAGAGGCATATTATGGTGGCATAGACGGGAGTTATTGATTACGGTGGGTGGGGGAGTGCCGGTAGCTTAGCATTAGAGTTAGGAAGAGGGAAACTATGGTGGCCTAGGTGGGAGATTCTGATTACGGTGGGTGGGGGAGTGCTGGAAGCTTGGCATTAGAGTTAGGTAGAGGGATACTGTGGTGGCCTAGGCGGGAGTTTCTGTTTACCGTAGGTGGGGGAGTGCCGGTTGTTTAGCATTAGAGTTAGGTAGAGGGATACTGTGGTGGCATAGGCAGGAGTTTCTGATTACGGTAGGTGGGGCAGTGCTGGTTTCTTGGTATTAGAGTTAGGTAGAGGGATACTGTGGTGGCCTAGCCAGGAGTTTCTGATTACGGTAGGTGGGGGAGTGTCGGTAGCTTAGCATTAGAGTTAGGTAGAGGGATACTGTGGTGTTTTAGGTGGGAGTTTCTGATTATGGTAGGTGGGGGAGTGCCGGTAGCTTAACATTAGAGTTAGGTAGAGGGATACTGTGTTGGCCTAGGCAGGACTTTCTGATTACGATAGTTGGGGGGAGTGCCGGTAGCTTGGCATTAGAGTTAGGTAGAGGGATACTGTGGTGTCCAGACAGGTGTAATTTCTGATTACGGTAGGTGGGGGAGTGCCGGTAGCTTAGCATTAGAATTAGGTAGAGGGATACTGTGGTGGCCTAGGCGGGAGTTTCGGATTACGGTAGGTGGGGGAGTGCCGGTAGCTTAGCATTAGAGTTAGGTAGAGGGGTAATGTGGTGGCCTAGGGGGGAGTTTCTGATTACGGTAGGTGGGGGAGGGCCGGTAGCTTGACATTAGAGTTAGTTGGAGGGATACTGTGGTGGCCTAGGCAGGAGTTCCTGATTACGGTAGGTGGGGGGAGTGCCGGTAGCTTAACATTAGAGTTAGGTAGATGGATACTGAGGTGGCCTGGCGGGAGTTTCTGATTACGGTAGGTGGGGGAGTGCCGGTAGCTTGACATTAGAGTTAGTTGGAGGGATACTGTGGTAACCTATTCAGGAGTTTCTGATTTCGGTAGGTGGGGGAGTGCCAGTAGCTTAGCATTAGAGTTAGGTAGAGGGATACTGTGGTAACCTATTCAGGAGTTTCTGATTTCGGTAGGTGGGGGAGTGCCAGTAGCTTAGCATTAGAGTTAGTTAGAGGGATACTATGGTAACCTGGGCAGAGGTTTCTGATTACGGTAGGTGGGGGAGTGCCGGTAGCTTGGCATTAGAGTTAGGGAGAGGGATAATGTGGTGGCCTAGGCAGGAGTTTCTGATTACGGTTGTGGGGGAGTGCTTGTAGCTTGGCACTACCAATAAGGGAAAGAATCATCTTCAAAGCTCTGACACTGACCCACAAGTGCATCCACCTCACAGCCCCGGTCTACCTCTCACAAAGAATCCACCCCGTCTCCTCCACAAGGCCAAACAGGTCACCATATACCAACATGCTCTGTGTGCCACTAGTAAAAAGAGCCAGAGCTGGAGGATCCAGCTTCCCTTATCTCGCACCATCACACTGGAATGCCCTACCTCCCACAATCCGAGGTGAGCCCTCCCTCATTGCCTTCCGGAAAGCTATGAAAACCATCCTCTTCACATAAGGTCTCTCGCAGCACCATGTTTGCCAATAAACTGTCTGTAATGTAATAACCAAAGATGCATGAGCTGTAATGACTAATCTGTTTGTAGCAATAATAATGTGCCTACGACTGCTACCAATCCTTTACCCCCTGTAACTAAGTTCCTGCAAGTAACAGCGCCACAATGCCCCTGGGCTGTCTGCACGCTATATAAATGTAAATCAAATAAAATAAAAAATAAAAATTAGACTTAGGTAGAGGGATATTGTGGTGGCCTATGTGGGATTTTCGGATTACGGTACGTGGGGGAGTGCTGGTAGCTTGGCATTAGAGTTAGGTAGAGGGATACTGTTGTGACCTAGGTGGGAGTTTCTGATTACGGTAGGTGGGGGAGTGCCGGTAGCTTGGCATTAGAGTTAAGTAGAGGGCTACTGTTGTGGCCTAGGCGGGAGTTTCGGATTACGGTACGTGGGGGAGTGCTGGTAGCTTGGCATTAGAGTTAGGTAGAGGGATACTGTTGTGACCTAGGTGGGAGTTTCTGATTACGGTAGGTGGGGGAGTGCCGGTAGCTTGGCATTAGAGTTAAGTAGAGGGATACTGTTGTGGCCTAGGCGGGAGTTTCTGATTACGGTAGGTGGGGTAGTGCCAGTAGCTTAGCATTAGAGTTAGGTAGAGGGATACTGTGGTAACATATGCAGGAGTTTCTGATTACGGTAGGTGTGGGAGTGCCGGAAGCTTAGCATTAGAGTTAGGTAGAGGGATACAATGGTGGCCTAGGTGGGAGATTCTGATTACGGTGTGTGGGGGAGTGCTGGAAGCTTGGCATTAGAGTTAGGTAGAGGGATACTGTGGTGGCCTGGGTGGGAGATTCTGATTACGGTGGGTGGGGGAGTGCTGGAAGCTTGGCATTAGAGTTAGGTAGAGGGATACTGTGGTGGCTTAGGCGGGGGTTTCTGATTACGGTAGGAGGGGGTGCTGGTAGCTTAGCATTAGAGTTAGGTAGAGGGATACTGTGGTGGCCTAGGCGGGAGTTTCTGAATACGGTAGGTGGGGGAGTGCCGGTTGTTTAGAATTAGAGTTAGGTAGAGGGATACTGTGGTGGCATAGGCAGGAGTTTCTGATTACGGTAGGTGGGGCAGTGCTGGTTTCTTGGCATTAGAGTTAGGTAGAGGGATACTGTGGTGGCCTAGCCAGGAGTTTCTGATTACGGTAGGTGGGGGAGTGCCAGTAGCTTAGCATTAGAGTTAGGTAGAGGGATACTGTGGTGTTTTAGGTGGGAGCTTCTGATTATGGTAGGTGGGGGAGTGCCGGTAGCTTAACATTAGAGTTAGGTAGAGGGATACTGTGTTGGCCTAGGCAGGACTTTCTGATTACGATAGTTGGGGGGAGTGCCGGTAGCTTGGCATTAGAGTTAGGTAGAGGGATACTGTGGTGTCCAGACAGGTGTAATTTCTGATTACGGTAGGTGGGGGAGTGCCGGTAGCTTAGCATTAGAATTAGGTAGAGGGATACTGTGGTGGCCTAGGCGGGAGTTTCGGATTACGGTAGGTGGGGGAGTGCCGGTAGCTTAGCATTAGAGTTAGGCAGAGGGGTAATGTGGTGGCCTAGGAGGGAGTTTCTGATTACGGTAGGTGGGGGAGTGCCGGTAGCTTGACATTAGAGGTAGTTGGAGGGATACTGTGGTGGCCTAGGCAGGAGTTCCTGATTACGGTAGGTGGGGGGAGTGCCGGTAGCTTAACATTAGAGTTAGGTAGATGGATACTGAGGTGGCCTGGCGGGAGTTTCTGATTACGGTAGGTGGGGGACTGCTGGGAGCTTAGCATTAGAGTTAGGTAGAGGGATACTGTGGTAACCTATTCAGGAGTTTCTGATTTCGGTAGGTGGGGGAGTGCCAGTAGCTTAGCATTAGAGTTAGGTAGAGGGATACTGTGGTAACCTATTCAGGAGTTTCTGATTTCGGTAGGTGGGGGAGTGCCAGTAGCTTAGCATTAGAGTTAGTTAGAGGGATACTATGGTAACCTGGGCAGAGGTTTCTGATTACGGTAGGTGGGGGAGTGCCGGTAGCTTGGCATTAGAGTTAGGGAGAGGGATAATGTGGTGGCCTAGGCAGGAGTTTCTGATTTCGGTAGGTGGGGGAGTGCCAGTAGCTCAGCATTAGAGTTAGGTAGAGGGATACTGTGGTAACCTATTCAGGAGTTTCTGATTTCGGTAGGTGGGGGAGTGCCAGTAGCTTAGCATTAGAGTTAGTTAGAGGGATACTATGGTAACCTGGGCAGAGGTTTCTGATTACGGTAGGTGGGGGAGTGCCGGTAGCTTGGCATTAGAGTTAGGGAGAGGGATAATGTGGTGGCCTAGGCAGGAGTTTCTGATTACGGTTGTGGGGGAGTGCTTGTAGCTTGGCACTACCAATAAGGGAAAGAATCATCTTCAAAGCTCTGACACTGACCCACAAGTGCATCCACCTCACCGCCCCGGTCTACCTCTCACAAAGAATCCACCCCGTCTCCTCCACAAGGCCAAACAGGTCACCATATACCAACATGCTCTGTGTGCCACTAGTAAAAAGAGCCAGAGCTGGAGGATCCAGCTTCCCTTATCTCGCACCATCACACTGGAATGCCCTACCTCCCACAATCCGAGGTGAGCCCTCCCTCATTGCCTTCCGGAAAGCTATGAAAACCATCCTCTTCACATAAGGTCTCTCGCAGCACCATGTTTGCCAATAAACTGTCTGTAATGTAATAACCAAAGATACATGAGCTGTAATGACTAATCTGTTTGTAGCAATAATAATGTGCCTACGACTGCTATCAATCCTTTACCCCCTGTAACTAAGTTCCTGCAAGTAACAGCGCCACAATGCCCCTGGGCTGTCTGCACGCTATATAAATGTAAATTAAATAAAATAAAAAATAAAAATTAGAGTTAGGTAGAGGGATACTGTGGTGGCTTAGGTGGGATTTTCGGATTACGGTACGTGGGGGAGTGCTGGTAGCTTGGCATTAGAGTTAGGTAGAGGGATACTGTTGTGACCTAGGTGGGAGTTTCTGATTACGGTAGGTGGGGGAGTGCCGGTAGCTTGGCATTAGAGTTAAGTAGAGGGATACTGTTGTGGCCTAGGCGGGAGTTTCGGATTACGGTACGTGGGGGAGTGCTGGTAGCTTGGCATTAGAGTTAGGTAGAGGGATACTGTTGTGACCTAGGTGGGAGTTTCTGATTACGGTAGGTGGGGGAGTGCCGGTAGCTTGGCATTAGAGTTAAGTAGAGGGATACTGTTGTGGCCTAGGCGGGAGTTTCTGATTACGGTAGGTGGGGTAGTGCCAGTAGCTTAGCATTAGAGTTAGGTAGAGGGATACTGTGGTAACATATGCAGGAGTTTCTGATTACGGTAGGTGGGGGAGTGCCGGAAGCTTAGCATTAGAGTTAGGTAGAGGGATACAATGGTAACCTGGCCAGGAGTTTCTGATTACGGTAGGTTGGCGAGTGCCGGTAGTTTGCCATGAGAGTTAGGTAGAGGGATACTGTGGTGGCTTAAGCAGGAGTTTCTGATTACGGTAGGTGGGGGAGTGCCGGTAGCTTGGCATTAGAGTTAGGTAGAGGGATACTGTGATGGCCTAGGCAGGAGTTTCTTATTACGGTTGGTGGGGGAGTGCTGGTAGCCTTGCATTAGAGTTACGTAGAGGGCTACTGTGGTGGCCTAGGTGGGAGTTTCTGAATACGGTAGGTGGGGGGAGTGCCGGTAGCTTAGCATTAGAGTTAGGTAGAGAGATACTGTGGTAACCGAGGCAGGAGTTTCTGATTACGGTAAGTGGGGCAGTGCTGGTTTCTTGGCATTAGATTTAGGTAGAGGGATACTGTGGTGGCCTAGCCAGGAGTTTCTCATTACGGTAAGTGGGGGAGTGCCGGTAGTTTAGGATTAGAGTTAGGTAGAGGGATACTGTGTTGGCCTAGGCGGGAGTTTGTGATTACGATAGTTGGGGGGAGTGCCGGTAGCTTGGCATTAGAGTTAGGTAGAGGGATACTGTGGTGGCCTAGGCGGGAGTTTCTGATTACGATAGGTGGGGGGAGTGCCGGTAGTTTAGCATTAGAGTTAGGTAGAGGGATAATGTGATGGCCTCTGCTTACGGTAGGTGGGGGGAGTGCTGGTAGCTTAGCATTAGAGTGAGGTCGAGGGATACTGTGGTGGCCTAGGCGGGGGTGTCTGATTACGGTAGGTGGGGCAGTGCTGGTTTCTTGGCATTAGAGTTAGGTAGAGGGATACTGTGGTAACCTAGGCAGGAGTTTCTGATTACGGTAGGTGGGGCAGTGCTGGTTTCTTGGCATTAGAGTTAGGTAGAGGGATACTGTGGTGGCCTAGCCAGGAGTTTCTGATTACCGTAGGTGGGGGAGTGCCGGTAGCTTAGCATTAGAGTTAGGTAGAGGGATACTGTGGTGTTTAAGGTGGGAGTTTCTGATTATGGTAGGTGGGGGAGTGCCGGTAGCTTAGCATTAGAGTTAGGTAGAGGGATACTGTGTTGGCCTAGGCGGGACTTTCTGATTACGATAATTGGGGGGAGTGCCGGTAGCTTGGCATTAGAGTTAGGTAGAGGGATACTGTGGTGTCCAGACAGGTGTAATTTATGTTTACGGTAGGTGGGGGAGTGCCGGTAGCTTAGCATTAGAATTAGGTAGAGGGATACTGTGGTGGCCTAGGCGGGAGTTTCTGATTACGGTAGGTGGGGGAGTGCCGGTAGCTTAGCAGTAGAGTTAGGTAGAGGGATACTGTGGTAGCCTGGGTGGGAGTTTCTGATTACGGTAGGTGGGGGGAGTTCTGGTAGTGTGAAAACAGAAATAAAATATCAAGGCTGAGTACCCCAAAAGAAATACACCGAACACGGGTTACAAAGAACATACAAAGTACTTTATTCTCTACTGAATTCAATTACAAAAACAGTGCAAAGTCAGATAGCTATCGGCCCTCAGTACAACACAGCGAACTTCAGCGTGGTTCAGTGTGTTCAGTGAGAGACTGCACATTAGAATGCATTTGCTTTTTATACATTTTGTGGGCACTATGTCCAGCCCCACTTCTGTTTAATATTCTACTTTATACATCACCAATTCTAGGGTTCGTGCCGAGTCTCAAATAACCGCATTTAACTGGTTTGTCTTTAATATGTGTAACAACAAGCGTATGCATTAACTGTGTATTCTAAAGTTTCGCATGCAGGCCTTCTTAAACATAAATACAATGTAATAAGACAGATGTTCTTCGTTCAGTATGCAAACTCATTATCTTCAATAAATGCTTGTGGATTAGTTTCATCGCGCGAGTGATCCTTTTACACATAGGTCAACGAAGGACGAGGTCTCAGTTCATGACCTCAACAAGTGGCCTGCAGGCAGATTACACATTAGCTATGTACAGAGGTCAAGACGGCCATGTTGTATTTTGCAATGACATTGTCCACCATTTTAGCTCACATAGTGACTTTTCCACAACGAATCCCAAAATGGCAGTTTGACCTAAAATGGCGGCCTACATAGATTAAAGGTCAGGACCTTGTAACACAGATCTCGCAAGTGACTTTCGAGCAGCTTGGCGTAGGCCAATATTAATATATTTATTACAATAGGAGGCACGATACACTTTCTATTCCGACAAACCCTCATTTTGGCCTATGCCAAGTGCAAAAAATTACTTTGGGTCTCCTTGCAAATAACTCCATGCATCGTTATCCATGTACCCTGAATCACTATCTGAAATATCTATTGCCATCAGGTCTTTTGCTAAAATATCCTTCAATACGTATTATTTGGCAGTCTTATCTGGGGCATACATTTGATGTCCTATCGAACCTATGGCTTGCGCGCAACATCCCCCTAGCATCGAACACATACCAGGCAGACACTGAATACTGCAACAAAGAAACAACAGAATTCCCAAAATAATTAATAAGACTGAAAGTCCCTTCCAACGCCAAGATCGCAAGAAGTCCCAGAACCAAGCGCTTAGATCCCAGTTTCCCTCAGGAACATGCACTTCAGAACTAAGGACGTGCAGATTTTGTATTGCCTTGAAGATAGTTGGGGAGGAATCTGGTACTAAAACACAGCAAGCGGACCCCACTAATTTGCATACTCCACCACGCTCAGCTAGAATGACATCTAATGCCATTCAATTTTGGAGTGCTACTCATCTTATTGCTTTCTGCTCTAATGTTATATTGTAGAGTATATCCGTGGTCCGGTTGATGGTTCTCTCCAGTACTCTCGCTAGTTTTCTAATATCTACTGAATTCGCTATCTGCCCCCAAAATGGCACAACTGATTTTGCTATATCTCCCAATACTTGTGCCGGGGTGTCACCATTCTCATCCCGCCGTGGACGAGCTTTCGAAACTTCTTTTGTACTAGCTATAAACACCCCAAGTAACAGGATCCCAAAATAACAGGTTCCCTGCCAATCCCTGGGTAACCATCGAAATGCTACATTACCGCAGACAAAGTAGATAGGTTCGCCTACATACAAAGGTCTGTTCTCTCCAGTCAAATTTGCAACGTTGGCACAACCTTTAAAATCTCCCATTGACCGAGTGCCATTCCTCTGTATGCAGAAAGAAACTGAATCGGGGCTATGGTTAACAGTGTAGGAAGGAGGCATGGCATCCTTATTGCCTATCGGAGCCATTTTAAAGGAAATCAAAGATTGGAAAGGATGAGACAGTTTATCAGAAGGCCTAATAGAAGCAACATTCGGTTTACTCCAATTCGCAAAAAGGGAGCATCCCAGGGGAGTCAAAACACGTTTCTCAAAACTATTCAAATTGGTGCCATCAAAGTTCCCTGAGACGCTATCATTCCATCGGCCAAAGAACAGCGCTCTAAGAGAAGCATAGCAAGCAGTTGTCAACGGTAAAGGATGAATATACCAACCTAGCCCCTTATCCCTGTGTTGCGGTAAATGCGAACAGACCCAGCAATTGGATTTATTAAAAATGGCATGTGTAGCATTCATCATAAGTAATAGGGTGTTATTATGGTACCTTTGTCTGTGCTGGGAATCTCGCGGGGATAAAGTGGGGGAACAATGGGGGCGTTTTCAGTAGGCAACAAAAGTTCTAAGGAATGAGTTCCCTCAAGGTACCATAATCCTAAGGCAGTGACTATAAGAAACCCAAATATTATTACAAAAATACAGCAATACGTTTTTGGGGCCCAGGCATTTTGTCCATTGTCCCGTTTGGTCACCCCATTATTTACAAGTCCAATACGAGCGGCGGCGGTAGCAGGCCTTGCAGTTCTTCGGATGGAAACCCCAATGTTCGTTGCTGGCGACCCCCCGGTGGCGCGATTTCTTAGTCCTTCCACAACCCTAGCCAACAGAATCCCCTTTCTCAAATTTGGGCAAAAGCAAGCCCTCGATGACTCTTTTCCTTCCTTGAATGCACAGCCGAACCGTGCCGTATGTCTATTTTCTCGAACGTAGGTGGTACATGGCTGTTCCTGGTACTGATTGATCCGGAAACAATGTGTCGTCACTTCCCGTTGGAAGCAACGTGTCAGAGGCAAGTGTGGAGGCTGAATTTGAAACAGCCATTTCCGGGTGCAAAATTTGCAGAGAGTGTGGAGACAAAATGGTAGCTTCCCCAAGCCTCCTGGGCTTAGAGATATTCTCCGACACACTCTCAGTGCTGCTTACTGCTTTGGGGTCATCAGTTGCAGTATCAGCGAGGGGTTCTGCTTCTTCTGTAGCGTGTGGCACAGGGTGAGGAAGTTTCTTGATGTGTGACGCGTGGATCCAGTTCTTTCGCCCCGCTACCCGCACCGCTGTCTGGGTGACAAACAGGACCTGGAATGGCCCACGCCAGCGAGGCACGAGGCAGGCGGTGCGCTCAAATGATTTGACAAGCACCCAGCTCCCCGGTCGTATGCCGTGGCCCGGGCCTTCCTATCGCACAGGTAAGGCCTCTCGTACCTGGTGGTAAATCAAATACAGGTTTTTAGTCAATTGGCTACAATAATCTGAAAGTAGTACATTTTCAACGTTCTTCAAATTTCTACATTTTGGAAGATTCCAGATGTTGGAAGGTCTCCCCATTACCACCTCAAATGGAGAGAGCCCAGTCTTAGTTTGAGGGGTTGTATGCATGGCTAGTAACACGATCGGTAAGGCGTCCCGCCATTTTAATTTGGTGCCAGCACACGTCTTAGCGAGATTGTTCTTGATGATACCGTTGTGTCTTTCTACTAGTCCGGCGCTCTGAGGATGTCTGGCCGAATGGAACCGTTTGTCAATTCGTAACGCTGTACATATCTGTAGGATTACAGCGGCGACAAAATGTGGACCATTGTCCGACCAGATAACTCTCGGCAAACCGAACCGGGGAAAGTACTCCTTTAACATGGTTTTCGCAGTGGTCATGGCTGGCTGTAGCATCTTTAACAGGGAAAGCCTCAACCCACTTACTAAAGGCACAGTTGACCACAAGGACATATTTTAGATTGTTGCATAGTTCCATTTCAATAAAATCAAAGTGGATTACTTTGAATGGAACAGAGGTTGGCCCAAAACTTCCCCTTGGGGTTGCTGTCCCCTTTCCCACATTATGTTGTCTTTGATAAGTTTCATACAGTTCTGGACATAATGCTGAGCAATTTTTGAAATTTTGTTGCTTACCCAAACCTTTTCTAACATTTTCATCATCTGTTGGGCACACACATGCGTAGGAACGTGCGCCATTACAACCAGCATCATCACATAAGCATCAGGAAGTAGCCATTTTCCATCAACCGTGTCCACCCAACACCCATCATCATCAAGTTTTCCCAAGCCCTCAGCCCACCTCTTGGATTCTTCTAATGTGACATCGGCTCTGATATCCCGTACAGACCCAATGCCCTCATCCATTACATAGTCATTTTCAGTCTCTCTTGAAACATACATCTCCGCAAAGAGATCAGTGGCAGTTTGTCTAGCTATTTGATCAGCAAAAGCATTCCCTTTTCCAATATTATCTACAATCTTTCGATGTGCTGCACATTTTACAACTGCTAACTGAGTAGGGATCGCAAGCACTGAGAGTAGTTGCACTATTAGGGAGCCGTGTTGAATCTTAGTGCCATGCGAGGTTAGAAACCCTCTTTCCGATCAAAGTCTCCCAAAGTTGTGAACCACCCCAAAGGTATACTGACTATCCGTATATATATTTACTACAAGCCCTTCAGAAAGTTCACAAGCTCGGGTTAATGCTATAATCTCTGCGGCCTGCACAGAATTATGCGTAATTCTCTTAGTTTCCACAACCGTGCCCAATGTAGTGATTGCATAAGCGGCTGTGGATGTACCATCCCGAGGTTTAAAGCAGGAGCCGTCACAAAACAGCTCTCCTTGCAAAGGGGTATCTTTCAAATCAATTCTGCCCTTTGTTTCTTGTTCAGTCGTATACAAACAATCATGTGATTCTCCATCGCTGCAAGTAGTATCTTGCGGAAAAGGTAGGAGTTCAGCCGGATTAAGGACACAACACCTCCTAATTTGAATGTGAGGGGCAAACAAGATCAATTCATATCTCGTCAACCATGCGGAAGTGAGGTGTTGCGTTTGAGTTTGGTTCAATAGAACATCTACAGAGTGAGGCACCATCAGGAGCAGATCATGGCCTAGGACCATTCCCTCACTCTGTTTTACAGACGCGGCAGCAGCAGCGACAGCGCGCAAACATCTTGGCAAAGCGCATGCTACAGGATCAAGGGCGGAGGAATAGTAACCGGATGGCCTATTCTTCCCTCCATGCTCCTGTGTTAATACAGCCAAAGCACATCCATCACATTCATGCACAAACAATAGAAAGGCCTTTTCGTAGTTTGGTGTGCCCAAAACTGGTGCAGAGCATAATGCAGTCTTAAGCAAGTCAAACGATTGCTGGTGTTCCGAGGTCCGTGGCAACGGCGAAGAAATGCCCTTCTTCGTCAAGACCAGCATCGGTTTTATCACTAGTGAAAAATTTGGGATCCACAACCTACAGTAAGAAGCCATACCTATCAGGGCCCTAATTTCCTTCTGCGTATTTGGGACAGACATGCCAGAAATGTGTTTTATTCTTTCAGGTGTCAATCTTCTTCCCTCCTTTAACAGGAGATCGCCTAAATAGGCAACCTCCTGACAACAATATTGAAATGTTTTTAAGTGAAGCTTTGTGACCATGCTTAGCTAGATGAATAAGCAATAACACAGTGCCCTCCTTACAGGCACTCTCAGAGTCAGCAGCCAGAAGCAAATCGCCAACGTACTGAAGCAAAGTACAGGTAGAGGGCAATTCAAGGGTATCAGGTTGTTCTTTCGAAGCCCTACTATAAATACTAGGACTCTCTGTGTACCCTTGAGGTGCACGAGTAAATGTAAACGAGCGTCCCCCTAAGGTGAACGCGAACAAATATCTACTAACCTTGTGTATAGGAATACTAAAGAACGCATTCTTGAAGTCCACAACACTAAAGTAAGTAGCTGTAGCTGGAATCATGGTTAGGATTGTCATCACAATTAAGAACAACAAGAGACTAGCAAAGTGATTTAAAGACGTCTGTTCCGCACTCCTATGGAAGCCTTATGGACAATATTAAACAAAGAAGGAACCAGCCGTCATCTCTCCTTATGCTGCTCAACCTATCCGTCCTCTCCCGGCCCATGGACCAAATAAGGACCGAGTCCGAGGTTTTTTTGAAGAATGAATGTAAAAAATACTATTTTATCCAAATACAATATGCAATAAAAATGGAATCAAAAAAACATTGTAAAAAAGTGTAAAACATAGTGCACTTTTACTAAAAGATCAAGTACAAAAACATAATACATACTCAAACCAGTTTTGAAATAAAAAACTGATAAAAACCAACAACAACCTGCCTAAGTGTCACTTATACACTCAAACAAACTCCTGCCTATACTAATCTAAACAGAACCCAACAAAATATATCCCTAGTGTATAGTAACGTTTTGGTAAGTAGCTACTCCAAACAACCATTAATCTTTGTTTCTTGGAGGTGTGTAATGAATCACATACCTATTGATTGTCTACCCTGTATTTAAAACCTGCTACTAGGGTGACAGTAGGCAACTGAATTGACAAATATATCACGCACCCTTATACTTTCGGGTGCTTATATGCCCAACATGTTTCGTTCAAAAAACATATGACCAATTATAAGATCTTCTTCAGGGGATCCAAAACTACTCCCACTATACACAATAGTACAACGTTATCAAAGACACGTTGAAAAAAAACTTTCACAGAAGTTGAAGTGTGTCTCGAAATCCAGGTTGCTTCAGAGATGAACACATTCAGTATATGCAAACCCCTAAATCAGGGAGGGGAAGAAGGTAAAGAACCAGAGAAACGTAAAAGGAGAGAAAGAGAAAAGAGGTCAGGGTTAATGGTATACCTCAAATTTGTGCACAAGGCTGTAATTAACCAATGTGAAACTCACCAATATCAGTTTTGCCAACACAAATACTGTTCAATTGCAGTGAGAAGGGGAACATCTACATGTTAGACGTTTAAACACATTCTGTGGATCAAGAGAAGAAAATCTCAAGGACTGATGTGAGCACAACACAATCTTTCACTATTTATCTAGCACAACACAGGGGTACTTCACCATTATCCGTGTTGCACCCTTATGTTAACTGCCACACCTGGTGACTCAAAAACCAAACCAGTGCCTGTTCAATTAATACCATGCAATTGTTGATGACTTAATCTGTACTATGTAAAGATCTGTGCAGTTCCACATGCACTACAAAACATACAGTGACCATAGATCAGACTCCCTGTAATCCAGCTTCCATATTCAAAACACCCTGGTATAGTGCACTGGCTTAGGCGACCAGCCGCCTCCCTTTTGTGATAATATAATAAAAAAAGGAAAACTGGATGGCGAACTCAGAGCCACCTACCCTCAAGGAGCAGGAACCTGCGTGATATGAAATGAACAGCGCCAATGCTGCCCGCGCTTCTGTTGAAGAGTCTTAACGTGCCTAGCTGTCACACCTCAATTACTGAGTCCTATATCGAAACAATGGAAAACAGAATAACAGGTTGCTAGTATCGCCTGGTATCCGCGTTGCTTTATGTTAAAAAAATCACCACATAGAAACCACTCAAAACGAGTGTCGCCATTGCTTACCCGCATTCAGCTGTGTGCCGACGAGCACAAACGTCTCCTTCCCTTGCACTCGTTGCTACGATGAATACCGTGTGATCTCCACGGAACACCCAGAAGTACAAAATAGGGACAGGGGGGTGTGGCTGCTTACACCCGTGACGCATCACATGACCCAACACAGGCCACGTGACGCGTAGAACGTAGCGGACTACTGCACCGAGTGGCGGCTCCCGTGACTGAAAAAGAGGGAGCTGCAACCGTGTCGGCACAGTGAGTTATATCGTCGACAACCAATTGTGGCATGCAGTGCCTTCCCAAAAAGTAGGCCAAGTATGTTCTGTCAAGTGCATGTGGACACCGCCAACTATTGCTGATGCCCATATTACTAGTCTTCCTCTGAAAAAAACATTATACCCCTGAACACAACGGGGCCTCCAGTTGTATACGGCTCATCACGTCAGGCACAATTGGAAATTGCGGTGCCACAACTTTATTAATGGCACGTAAATCAATTATAAAACGGAATGGAATTACATTATCGCCTTTCTTGAACACGGGTAAAATCGGACTATTACACAAACGTCCTGAAATTTCTTCAATCACACCGCGATGCACAAAATCGGAAACAATACATTTCAAAGCTTGCACGCCCTCAACCGAAATCTTATATTGGGGAATGCGTGGCAGCTCAATTCCATGTTTCAAAACTATCTTAACAGGCTCAATCTGCAAAACACTGACATCATTGTCATCGACAGCCCACAAGCTCTCTGGTACATCAATGAATTCTGGAGGCAAAGGTCTAGTCAAAAATTGCAAGGCAGAAGATTGCTGTGGTGAAATCGTCAAGCGCACTCCATCAGAAGAACAATGAATCACTGCATTTAATTCTTTTAACAAATTCAACCCCAGCAAGTTCTCCCCGCAATCCGAGGTCAACAGAAAAGGACACTGGTCTGTAAAGGGACCCAAAGAAATAGGTACCGGCATAGAAACCGGATAAACAACTGGTTTACCGGAAAACCCTACAGAAACATTGGTTTGCCCTGACAGTGGAACGTTTGGAACCCGTGAATGATCAATGGAACACTTCTGTGCTCCAGTGTCTATCAAAAAGTGATGTTTCCTATTTCCCACCATCATTTCAACATAGGGACCTTTCTGATTGACAGGAATAGGTGTAGGTTCCAAACCCTACTTAGGGCAATCCTAACTAAACTGAATATTATCAAAAGGAAGCTCTTCAGATAAATATGCAGCGGAAGGATGATCAAATATATTCCTAGTGTCTGCACTCGGAGTCTGATTGTCCTGCGAAAAAGGTTGTTGAGGGTCCTGTGAAAACTGACCTCTACCAGGGCCCCCTACGCCCGGGCGACCTCTGGATCGCCTACCCATATTACCAAATGTATTATTTGACCTTTGTTGAAGGACTGGGCATTGTGCTCACCAATGACCCTCTCGACGACAAAAAGCACATTGATTAATATTCACAGGACCCAAGGGCACATTCCCCTGTGGGATATACTGACCTCTAACTTGAGAGTTACCCCCTCTGGGGCCCCTATCAATTTGCTGCAATAGCACCTTAGTTTTTAAATCACCTTTCCGTTTTTCAATCCTATCCTTTTCATTATTGACACGGTTCTCATAGTACTGAGCCATGTGCAGTACTTCTGATTGCGATTTCGCCTGCCAGGCGCTCTCAGAAGACATAATCTGTGACTGGATGTCAGGCAGTAATCCACGTACAAATTTGTCCACAAATAATCTTTTCCCAGACTCTGTGCCTAAGTTTTGTCCACTGAAATCTGAGAATACCTGTTCGAACCGATTAAAGAACTCGGTAGCACCTTCAGATTTTCCTTGGACACAGGCCGTAAGTCTGTCCCAAATAATGCTTTTCTCAGGAATTATGGTTTTTAATTTAGCAATTATTCTATCAGGCAGAGTTAATATCACCTGTTGTGGTCTTTCGCCAGCTGGCCTTTCCCCATCGAGTCTAGTTATATTCGCCCATGTATCTCCCAACCCGGGTACATCGTCAAGAGTTCTAACTTGTTTCCATAAATCTACGGGCAGGAGTACAGGAAACAACAAATCAATGTCACCTAAGGTGAACACTGAGGATTGCAAAACAGATTCTATCTCTTTATAAAATCCTGTCGGGTTTTTCCTAATATCAGGAATAGACTGTCTAATGGTGTTCACTTCCTGTCGTGAAAACGGGATGCGAACATACTGTGATACATAATGTGCAGGAATGTTCACAGCGACTATATTATTTACAGCATCGGCTGCAACCTCAACTTTCGGGACAAATTTCGGAGGAACCTCTCTCATAGGCAACTGAGATGTAGGCAACTCCGAACGCTTACTAAGCAACAGAGCCAAGTCGAGCGCTAAAGCAGTCGAAGAAGTGTCAAGTGAAAAAAGTTCTCTTATAAATGTTCAATAATTCTGTGGGACTACTAATCTTCCTTTTTACACATTCATCCAGCAGGTACTCTACCATTACCTGTATCACTTTCCTCTGCATTTCCAACGTATATTGACTATATGTGTCATACACCTCAACTGGAGTTATCGATATTTCTGAAATCCATCTAATCGCATCTTTCTTACAAATTCGCATTTCCTCCGATATCGGTTTATGACACAGAAGGAACCGTTTCTGTACATACATATTTCCCTCTTCATCATCCTCATTCTGTATCCTTTCTAACTCCTTCCTATACCCAAATAACCTCTCGACATGCTCATTTACCTTCTCCACAGTGTCTCTGGAAAGTGCTAAAGTATTTAGATCCCTTAACCCTTGCGGAACATCTGCATTATTTAATCTTCCCCACATTATACATAACTGAATCCCTAAACCTTCAATAAAAACACTTTTCTCAGGAAAATTATCCGTATTAAAAGGTGTGGAAAAAACGCTAGCTTGATCATCCTTCTCCATACAATGCTTAGCCCATGCAATTAACTCACGTTTCTTCTCCGGTGGTACAGTACTGCGAGTGACAACCTTTGACCCTGCACCACGGTCGATTCCAAGCGGCCCAGAACCACTTGGAAGAGAGGGAGCAGGCAAATTCGATGGAGGTGCTATAACTGGTGCGATAAAAAGAGGCAGAAGAGCAGGTGGAGGGACAAAAACCGGAGGAGTAGGAACAGCAGGTTGAGTAGGAAGACCAGGAATAACAGCAGGAAGAGGTACAGCAGTGGAAAGAGCAACATACGGAGGTGGCGCAGAGGCACCAGGCCTTCGTTCATTTAATATTTTATCAATAAACTCATCAGAAACATGAAGGTCTTTGGAAGGATAGATTTTCTGAATACCAAGTGAAAAAGCCCTTTCCATATTTTTAGCCGACTCAGACTGTTTATCCTGGTCATATAACAACGCTTTTTCGGCTTTCGTTTTATGACGGCGCACATGTTTCTCTCTACTCTTAAACTGTTGTAACGCTTCTTTTTTCCAATTCTGCAAAACATCAAATGCTGCAGGTCTAGCCTTTTTCTTTAACAAGACTGACTCTAAATATTCAATGCGAGGGATCTCAAAACTACCATTGATTGGCCACTGAAGCTCGGAGGCATGTCTGGTTTGTCTGTGCCAAATATCATTAAATACTATACTTCCAATGCCATGCTTACAGTACATAGTACATGCCGGCGACCCCTCCTGTGGTGCGGGAAGGCTAAATTCCAATGATTGTCTATCACTGCGGAATAATGCCCTAAAGCAGGTAGACAATTTCCCAGGCATATCTCAAATTCTTGGTGTTACCTGGTCAATAATTGTGTCTGCAGATACAATGTGGCTAAATTCAAATTGTCAGGGTTGAATTAAGAATCGGGTCACGACTCACCTGACCAAACCTAAGGAGGTCCGATCGGTACTTCTAAGAATCTTACCTAACTAATCTTACCTCGTGTATGGTGATTTCGACAAATCTGCCCGCCTCGATAAGTGGACCCTCGTCAAGATGCCGTTTCAGACCACAGGCTAATCGTCCAGGGATCGGCCCCGGCTAATCGTCCAGGGATCGGTTTGTGCAGCGCTGCGGGGGTGTCGCGTCTCATCCAGGGGCCCCTTTTTTGTCACACCGTCCGATCCCGGTCCGATACCGTGTGTCAACCTTCAACAATCCGGCGTCAATCTTGAGGGTCCTTATTCGGGCGCCAACTGTGAAAACAGAAATAAAATATCGAGGCTGAGTACCCCAAAAGGAAATACACCGAACACGGGTTACAAAGGAACATACAAAGTACTTTATTCTCTACTGAATTCAATTACAAAAAAGGTGCAAAGTCAGATAGCTAACAGCCCTCAGTACAACACAACGAATTCCAGCGTGGTTCAGTGTGTTCAGTGAGAGACTGTACATTAGAATGCATTCACTTTTTATACATTTTGTGGGCACTATGTCCAGCCCCACTTCGGGTTAATATTCTACTTTATACATCACCAAATCTAGGGTTCGTGCCTAGTCTCAAATAACCGCATTTAACTGGTTTGTCTTTAATACGTGTAACAACAAGCGTATTCATTAACTGTGTATTCTAAAGTTTTGCATGCAGGCCTTCTTAAACATAAATACAATGTAGTAAGACAGATGTTCTTCGTTCAGTATGCAAACACATTATCTTCAATATATGCTTGTGGATTAGTTTCAGCGCGCGAGTGATCCTTTTACACATAGGTCAACGAAGGATGAGGTCTCAGTTCATGACCTCAACAAGTGGCCTGCAGGCAGATTACACATTAGCTATGTACAGAGGTCAAGACGGCCATGTTGTATTTTGCAATGACATCGTCCACCATTTTAGCTCACACAGTGACTTTTCCACAACGAATCCTAAAATGGCGGTTTGACCTAAAATGGCGGCCTACATAGATTAAAGGTCAGGACCTTGTAACACAGATCTCGCTAGTGACTTTCGAGCAGCTTAGCCTAGGCCAATATTAATATATTTATTACAATAGGAGGCACGATACACTTTCTATTCCGACAGTAGGTTAGCATTAGAGTTAGGTAGGGGGATACTGTGGTGTCCTAGGCGGGAGTTTCTGATTACGGTAGGTGGGGGAGTGCCGGTAGCTTGGCATTGGAGTTTGGTATGTGAAAGCAAAAAGAAGATATCGAGGCTGAGTACTCCAAAAGTAAATACACCAAACGCGGGTTACAAAGGAAGATACAGAGATCTTTATTCTATACTGAACAGTTTCAAAGGACAAAGCAACAGATAGCTATTGGCCCTCAGTACAACACAGCAAACTCCAGCCCGTTCGGTGTGCTCAGTAAGTGGGACCGTACATTACAATAATCGCACCGTTTATACAGTCCAAAACATGATGTTCAGCCCACCTACAAGTTAATACAAGTTAATACATCACAGATCTAGGTTTCATGCCGAGTTCATACATCTATACATTTAGGGTTTACCATTAATACATTCACCAACAAGTTACAATGGCAGCAGTATGTCTTCGGATTTCTCGTTAAGCCTTTCTCATACATCTTTATACAATGCAGTTAAACAAGTGTTCACATTTTAGTATTTGAATACATTGTGTTTAACATATACTCACGGATTAGCTTTGTTGGCGCAGGTAATCCTCCACACACAGGTCAACGAAGGACAGGGTCTCAGTTCATGGCCCTAACATGTGGCCTGCGGGCAAATTACATATGAATTTGTACACAGAGGTCAAGACGGCCATGTTACATTCGGAATGACACTGTCCACCATCTTAGAACACAGGGTGACTTTAGAGAGAGAATCTAAAATGGCGGACGGACCTAAAATGGTGGCTTACTCAGATGAAAGGTCAAGACCTTGCAACGCGGATTTCTTCGTAAGCGGCTTGGCGTAGGCCAATATACATATATTCATACAGTATAGGAGGCACGATATGATTTCCCGTTCGACAAACCCTCCTTTTGGCCTATGCCAAGCACTAAAACTACTTCTGATCACTTTACGAACAACTCCATGTCTTAACGTCCATACACCCTGAATCACTGTCGGAAATATCTATTGCCATTAGATCGGTTATCAGAATTTCTTTCAACACGTATTCTTTGGAGTTCTTATCTGGGGCGTATACCTTGTGTCCTAATGTACCTATCGCCTGTGCGTAACATCCCCCTAGCATCGAACATATACTAGGTAGACACATGCAGCAGCAAAGGAACAACAGAATCCCCAAAATGATCAGTAAGACTGAAAGTACCTTCCAAGCCCAAGATCGCAAGAAGTCCCAGAACCAAGCGCTAAGATCCCCGTTTCCCTCGGGAACATGCACTTCTGAACTTAGGACATGCAGATTTTGTATTGCCTTAAAGATAGTTGGGGAGGAATTTGGCACGAAAACACAGCAAGCAGACCCCACTAATTTACACACTCCACCACGTTCATCCAGAATAACATCTAATGCCATCCGGTTCTGAAGTGCTACTAATCTTATTGCTTTCTGTTCTAATGTCATATTATAGAATGGTCCGGTTGATGGTTCTCTCCAGTACTCTTGCTAGTCTCCTGATATCCTCAGAGTTCATTATTTGTCCCCAAAATGGCACAAAGGATTTCACTACGTCTCCCAGAACCTGTGCTGGAGTGTCACCATTCTCGTCCCGCCGTGGGCGAGCTTTTGAAACTTCTACAGTACTGGCTATGAATAACCCGGGTAACAGGATCCCTAAATAACAATTCCCTGCCAATCCCTGGGTAACCATGGAAAAGCTACGTTACCGCAAACAAAGTAGACAGGTTCGCCTACATACAAAGGTCTGTCTTCCCAAGTCAAATTCGCAACATTGGCGCAACCTTTAAAATCTCCCATTGACTGAGTGCCATTCCTCTGTATGCAGAAAGAAACTGAGTCGGGGCTATGGTTAACAGTGTAAGAAGGAGACGTGGCATCCTTATTGCCTATAGGAGCCATTTTAAAGGAAATCAAAGATTGGAAAGGACGAGACAGTCTATCAGAAGGCCTAATAGAATCAACGTTGAGCTTGCTCCTATTCGCGAAAAGCGAGCATCCCAGGGGCGTAAGAACACGTTTCTCAAAACTATTCAAATTAGTACCGTCAAAGTTCCCCGAGATGGTATCGTTCCATCGGCCAAAGAACAGTGCTCTAAGAGAAGCATAACAAGCAGTTGTCAAAGGTAAAGGATGGATGTACCAACCTAGCCCCTTATCCCCGTGTTGCGGTAAATGCGAACAGACCCAACAGTTGGACTTATTAAAAATGGCATGTGTAGCATTCATGATGAGTAATAGTGTATTATTGTAGTATCTCTGTCTATGCTGAGAGTCTTGAGGCTATAAAGTGTGCAGATGCACGAAAGGAATAGAAACAGTGGGTACATTTTCAGTCGGTAACAAGGTTTCAAGTGGATATACTTCTTCTAGATACCAGAAGCTTAAAACAATTACTATTATAACACCAATTGACATAAAAAAACAGAAGTACTTTTTCGGGGCCAAAACAGTTTGTCCATTCTCATAGCTGGTCACACGTTCATTTATCAGTCCTGTACGAGCGGTAGTGGTTGCAGGCATTGCAGTCTTCAAACGGAAAACCCCAGTGTTTTTAGCTGGCGGCCTCCTGGCCGAGTGACTTCTTAGTCCTTCCAGAACCCTAGCCAACAGATTCCCCCTTTTCAAACAATTACTTGGGTGAAAAGCAAGCCCTTGATGATTTTTCCTTTTTCTCCGAATGCACTGCGGAACCGTGTCATAAGTCTATTCCTTGGACGCAAATTATACCTTGTTGTCCCTAGTACTGATTGATCTGAGAACAACGTGTCGTCACTTCCCGTTGGAAGCGACGTATCAAGAGCAAGTGAAGATGCAAGATCCGGAACAACAGCTTCGGAAGCAAAACTTTTGGAGAGTGTGGAGGCAAAATGGCTGTTTCCCCAGTCCTCACAGACTCAGGGAGATTCTCCGATGCACTCTCGATGCTGTTTACCGCCTCAGGATCGTTAGTTGCAGTATTGGTGAGGGGTTCTGTTTCTTCTGTATTGTATGGCACTGGGTGTGGAATCCTCTTGACGTGGGTCGCGTGAATCAATTTTTCCTGCCTGCCACCCACACCGCAGTCTGTGTGGCCAGCAGGACCTGGAAAAGGCCCCGCCACTGAGGTGCAAGGCAAGAAGATCGCTCAAATGCCGTTGTCAAAACCCAGTCACTGGGCCGAATTCTATGACCTGAGGCCCTCGTATCTTACAGGTAAAGCCTCTCGCACCTGGTGATAAATCAAATACAAGTTTTTAGTCAACTGGCTACAGTAATCTGAAAGAAGTACATTTTCCACATTTCTCAAAGAACGACATTTTGGAAGGTTCCAGATATTAGCAGGTCTCCCTATTACCACCTCAAATGGAGAGAGCCCAGCCTTAGTTTGAGGGGTTGTACGCATGGCTAGCAACACGATCGCTAAGGAGTCTAGCCATTTTAGTTTGGTGCCGGCACACATCTTAGCGAGCTTGTTCTTGATGATGCCTTTGCGTCTTTCTACTAGTCCGGCACTCTGAGCGTCTCTGGCCGAATTGAACCGTTTGTCTATCTGTAGTGCTGCACATATCTGCAGAATTACAGCAGTGACAAAATGTGGACCATTGTCCGACCAGATGACTCTTGGTAGCCCGAACCTCGGGAAGTACTCCTTTAGCATAGTTTTTGCAATAGTCATTGCTATAGAATCTTCAACAGGAAGGGCCTCAACCCATTGCTGAAAGCACACATAACAACTAACACATATTTCAAGTTATTACACTGTTCCATTTCGATAAAATCAAAGTGTATGACCTCGAAGGGGACAGAAGGTGAACCAAAACTTCCCTAGGAGTTGTCGTGCCCTTTCCCACATTATGCTGCAGACAGACCATATAGTCCTGAACATATCGCTCAGCTATTTTAGAGATTTTGTCATTTGCCCAAACTTTCTCCAACATTTTTGTGAGCTTCCGGGCACATATATGTGTAGTGCCATGAGCCATGACGACCATCATCATTATGTACGCGTCAGTAAGTAACCATTTCCCTTCAACTATGTCCACCCAACACCCATCATTATCGAGTTTCCCCAAGCCTTGGACTCCTCTAGTGTGGCATCGGCTTGGATGTCCCTTACAGAATCAACACCCTCATCCATTGCATAGGCATTTACGGCCTCCCTTGAAGTGTACATGTCTATAGAGAGATCGGTAGCTATCTGATCAGCAAAAGCGTTCCTTTTTCCTATATCATCTGCAATCTTTTGATGCGCTGCACATTTTACGACAGCTAACTGAGTAGGGAGTGCAAGCGCTGAGAGCAGTTGCACTATTAGGGAGCCATGCTGAATCTTTGTACCATGTGAAGTTAAGAACCCTCTTTCTGACCAAAGTCTACCAAAGTTGTGAACCACTCCAAAGGCATACTGACTATCAGTGTATATGTTCACTGTAAGTCCTTTGGACAGTTCACAAGCTCGGGTCAATGCTATAATCTCTGCGGCCTACTCGGAGTTATGCGTAATTCTCTTGGTTTCCACGACCGTGCTCAACGTGGTGTATAAGCAGCTGTGGATGTACCATCCGGAAGTTTGAAGCAGGAGCCATCGCAAAACAGCTCCCCTTGTGGGTTATTCAAAGGAGTATCTTTTACATCAATTCTACCCTTTGTCTCTTGTTCGGTAGTGTACATGCAATCATGTGACTCTTCATCACTGCAAGCAGTACTTTGCGGGAAAGGTAAGAGTTCAGCCAGATTAAGAACACAACACCTCTTAATTTGTATGTGTGGTGCAAACAAGATCAATTTGTATCTCGTCAACCGTGCGGAAGTGGGGTGTTGCGTTTGAGTTCTGTTTAGCAGAACATCTACAGAGTGAGGCACCATCAGGGTTAGAGGATGGCCTAGGACCATTCCCTCATTGTTTTACAGACGCAGCAGCAGCAGCGACAGCTCGCAAACATCTTGGCAAAGCGAATGCTACAGTATCAAGGGCGGAAGAAAAGTAACCACATGGCCTATTCTTCCCTCCATGTTCCTGCGTTAATACAGCCAAATCACATCCATCAAATTCATGCACAAACAACACAAATGCCTTTTCATAATTTGGTATGCCCAAAACCGGTGCCGAGCACAATGCAGTCTTGAGCAAATCAAATGCACGCTGGTGCTCCATGTTCCACAGCAATGGCGAAGAAATGCCCTTCTTCGTCAGAGCCAACATCGGCTTAATTGTTAACGAGAAACTGGGGATCCACTGCCTACAGTAAGAAGCCATACTTATCAAAGCTCTGACTTCCTACTGTGTATTTGGGACAGACATGCTAGAAATGAGTTTTATCCATTCAGGCGTCAATCTTCTTCCCTCCTTTGACAACAATATTGAAATATTTAAGCAAAGCTTTGTGTCCATGTTTAGCCAGGTGTATAAGTAATAACACAGTACCCTCCTTACAAGCGCTCTCTGAGTCGGCCGCTAAAAGCAAGTCATCAACATATTGAAGCAGTGTACAAGTAGAGGGCAATTCAAGGGTATCAAGCTGTTCTTTCAAAGTCCTACTATAGATACTAGGACTTTCCGTGTAACCTTGTGGCGCACGGGTAAAGGTGAACAAGCGTCCCCCTAAGGTGAACGCAAACAAGTATCTACTGTCCTTGTGTATAGGAATACTAAAGAAAGCATTCTTCATATCCACAACACTAAAGTAAGTAGCTGAAGCCAGGATCATAGTTAATATCGTCGTCACATCAGGCACAATTGGAAATTGTGGAGCGACTATCTTATTGATGGCACGTAAATCAATTATGAAACGAAAAAGAATTGCATTATTGCCTTTTTTGTTGACGGGTAAAATTGGACTATTGCATAAACTACCTGCAATTTCCTCAATCACCCCTCGATGCACAAAATCGGAAACGATGCATTTCAAAGCTTGCTCACCCTCGACTGAAATCTTATATTGTGGGATACGTGGCAGCTTTACTCCATGTTTCAAAACTATTTTAACAGGCTCAATCTGCAAAACGCCGACATCATTGTCATCAATTGCTCATAAACGCTCGGGTGCTTCACTGAATTCTGGCGGCAAAGGTCTAGTCAAGAATTGGGAGACAGAAAGTTGCTGTGGTGAAATCATCAAACGCACTCAATCAGAAGAACAATGAATTACCGCATTTAATTCCTTCAACAGATTCAACCACAGCACATTCTCCCCACAATTCAAAGTCAAAAGGAATGGACAGTGGTCCGTAAAGGGACCCAAAGAAATAGGTACCAGCAAAGAAACTGGACAAACAAGTGGTGTGCCAGAAAACCCTACATAAACATTGGTTTGCACTGACAGTGGAATGTTTGGAACCCGAGAATGATCAATGGAACACCTTTGTGCCCCTGTTTCTATCAAGAATAGATGTTTCCTATTTCCCACTATCATCTCAACGTAGGGACCTTTCTGATTAACGGGAATAGGCATCGGTTCCAAGCCCTGCTTCGGGTAATCCTAGGAAAACAGAATATCATCAAAAGGAAGTTCTTCAGAGAGGTAAGCAGCAGATGGATGATCAAATATGTTTCTAGTATCCACACTTGACGCCTGATTGTCCTGTGAAAAAGGTTGCTGTGGATCCTGTACAAACTGACTTCTACCAGGGCCCCCTACAACCGGGCGACCTCTGGATCGTCTACCCATATTTCCAAATGTGTTATTCGACCTTTGTCGAAGGACTGGGCATTGTGCACGCCAATGACCCTCTTGCCTACAATAGGCACACTGGTTAATGTTTACAGGTCCCAAGGGCACATTTCCTTGTGGAACATACTGACTTCTAAACTGTGAATTACCCCCTCTAGAGCCTCTAACAATTTTCTGTAATAATACTTTTGTCTTCAAATCACCTTTTCTCTTTTCAGCTCTTTCCTTTTCATTATTGACACGATTCTCATAGTATTGAGCCATGTGCAGTACTTCTGATTGAGACTTCGCTTGCCAAGCACTCTTAGACAACATAACCTGCGACTGGATGTCAGGCAACAATCCACGCACAAATTTGTCTACAAATAATCTTTTCCCAGACTCTGTGCCTAAGTCTTGTCCACTGAAATCCGAGAATACCTGTTTGAACTGATTAAAGAACTCGGTAGCACACTCAGACATCCCTTGGACACAGGCCGTAAGCTTGTCCCAAATAATTCTCTTTTCGGGAATTATTATTTTTAATTTCGCAATGATTCTGTCAGGTAAAGTTAGTATCACCAGAGGAGGTCTCTCACCAGCTGGCCTTTCTCCATCTAGTCTAATTATGTTAGCCCATGTAGCTCCTAACCTTTCTACATCATCTATAGTCCTAACCTGTTTCCACAAATCTACGGGCAGGAGTACAGGAAATAACAGATCAATATCACTTAAAGTGAATACTGAGGATTGCAAGACCGACTCTATTTCTTTATAGAACCCTCTCGGATTTTTCCTAATGTTGGCAATAGATTGTCTAATAGTGTTCACTTCCTGTCTTGAGAACGGGATGTGAATGAACTGCGACACACAGTGTGCAGGAATGTCATAGGCCTGCGCACCCGTTCTGACATCCGCTGGAACCTCGACTTTTGGGACAAGTATCGGAGGAACCTCTCTCATAGGCAACTGAGAAGTAGGCAACTCCGAACGATTACTAAGCAACAGAGCCAAATCGAGTGCTAAAGCAGCCGAAGAAGTGTGAAGCGAAAAAGCTCTCTTATAAATACTCAATAACTCTGCGGGACAACAAGTCTTTCTTTTTACACACTCATCCTGTAGGTACTCTACCATTACCTGTATCACTTCCCTCTGCATTTCTTGCGTATACTGACTATAGGTGTCATATACTTCAACTGGAGTTATCGACGTATCTAAGATCCATCTAATCACGTCTTTCGTGAAAATTCGTGTTTCCTCAGATATCGATTTTCGACAGGGAAGGAACCGCTTCTGTACATACATACTATCCTCATCTTCCTCCTCATTCTGTAACCTTTCCAACTCCTTTCTATACTCAAATACCCTCTCAACATGCTCTTGTACTTTCTCCAGAGTGTCTCTAGAAAACGCTAAAGTGTTCAGATCCCTCAACCCTTGTGGGTGATCTGTATTGTTTAATCTGTCCCAGATTACGCATAAATCCATATTAGAAAGTCTGGCATAAACATTAGCTCAATCATCCCTCTCTATACAATGCTTAGCCCACGCAATCAAGTCACGTTTCTTCTCTGGAGGTACAGGATTGCGAGTGACGACCTTTGATCCCGCTCCCTGATCGATTACAAGCGGTGCAGGACCACTTGGAAGAGGAAGAGCAGGCAAGTTCAACGGAGGTACTATTACTGGTGCAATAGTAAAATGTGGAGGAGCAGGTGGAGGATCAGGCAGAGGAGCAGCAACAAAAGGAGGAACAACGACTGGAGGAAGAGGAACAGTAGGAGGAGCAGGAGGAGCAGGAACAAGAGCAGGAAGAGGCAAAGCAGCAGGAAGAGGAACATACAGAGGTGGCGAAGTGGCACCAGGCCTTCGTTCGTTTAACAACTTATCAATACATTCGTCGGAAACATGAAAGTCTTTGGAAGGATAGATTTTCTGAATGCCAAGTGAGAAAGCCCTATGCATATTCCTAGCCGACTCAGACTGTTTATCTTTGTCATATAACAACACTTTTTCGGCGTTCGTCTTATGACGGCGCGCATATTTTTCCCTATTCTTAAGCTGCTGCAAAGCTTCTTTCTTCCAATTATGTAAGACATTGAATGCTGCAGGTCTAGCCTTTTTCTTTAATAAAATGGATTCTAAGTACTCAATACGAGGGATTTCAAAACTACCATTGATTGGCCACTGAAGTTCGGAAGCATATCTAGTTTGTCTCTGCCAAATATCATTAAACACTATACTACCAATGCCATGCTTACAGTACATAGTACAAGCCGGCGACCCCTCCTGTAGTGCCGGACGGCTAAATTCCAAAGATTGTCTATCACTGCGGAATGACGCCCTGAAGCAGGTAGAAAATTTCCCAGGCATATCAGAATACTGGTGTTACCTGGTCAATAATTGGATTTGCAGATGCAATGCGCCAAAGTAAATTATCAGGATACTTAAGAATTGGGTCACGACTCATCTGATCAATCCTAAGGAGGTCCGATCGGATTACAAAGTTCTTTTCTAACGAATTTTACCTTGTGTTTGGTGATTTCGGCAAATCTGCCCGCCTCGATAAGTGGAACCTCGTCAAGATGCCGACTTGGACCGCAAGCTCACCGTCCAGGGATCGGGCCATGCAGCGCTGTTGAGGTGTCGCGTCTCTTTCAGAAAGGGGCCCCTTTTTGTTACACCGTCCGATCCCGATCCGATAGCTTGCGTCAACCTTCAACGAGCTGGCATCAATCTTGAGGGTCCCTATTCGAGCGCCATCTGTGAAAGCAAAAAGAAGATATCGAGGCTGAGTACCCCAAAAGGAAATACGCCAAACACAGGTTACAAAGGAAGATACAGAGATCTTTATTCTATACTGAAAAGTTTCAAAGGACAAAGCAACAGATAGCTATCGGCCCTCAGTACAACACAGCAAACTCCAGCCCTGTTCGGTGTGCTCAGTGAGTGGGACCGTACATTAGAATAGTCGTACCTTTTATACATTCCAAAACATGATGTTCAGCCCACCTACAAGTTAATACAAGTTAATACATCACGGATCTAGGGTTCATGCCGAGTTCATACATCTATACATTTAGGGTTTACCATTAATACATTCACCAACAAGTTACAATGGCAACAGTATGTCTTCGGATTTCTCGTTAAGCTTTACTTATGCATCTTTATACAATGCAGTTAAACAAGTGTTCACATTTCACTATTTGAATACATTGGGCCTCATTACACGGATGGCGCTAAGGGATTACCGGCACCGGTAAGGGCACCGGTGTCGGTAATCCCTTAGCGCCGTACTACGAGGTCCCTCAGCTGGTCCCATCCTTAACATGTGGCCAGACCACACGTTAAGGAAGGGACCCGCTGAGGGACGTCTGGGCAAATAACGGTACCGCCAATAGCGGTACCGTTATTTCCTCCTTCCCCATTCCCATTGAGCCCTATGGGGGCTCAAATGGGAATGGGGAAGGGCCTTGGTGAATGGGGAATTACCGCCCTGCCAACCTTGGAATGGGGCGGTAATTCCCCCATTCACCAAGGAAGAATCGGTAAAATACCGGCGGCAACCATGGCGCTAATAGCGCCATGGTTACCGCCGTCCGTGCAATGAGGCCCATTGTGTTTAAATATACTCGCGGATTAGCGTTGTTGGCGCTGGTAATCGTCTACACACAGGTCAACAAAGGACAGTTTCTCAGTTCATGGCCCTAACATGTGGCCTGCGGGCAAGTTACATATTAGTTTCTACACAGAGGTCAAGACGGCCATGTTACATTCGGAATGACACTGTCCACCATCTTAGAACACAGGGTGACTTTAGAGAGAGAATCTAAAATGGCGGATGGACTTAAAATGGCGGCTTACTGAAATCTAAGGTAAAGACCTTGCAACGCGGATTTCTTCGGAAGCGGCTTGGCGTAGGCCAATATACATATATTCATACAGTATAGGAGGCACGATATGATTTCCCGTTCGCCAGGTAGAGGGATACTGTGGTGTCCTAGGTGCGAGTTTCTGATTACGGTAGGTGGGGGGAGTGCCGGTAGCTTGGCATTAGAGTTAGGTAGAGGGATACTGTGGTGTCCTAGGCAGGGGTTTCTGATTACGGTATGTGGGGGGATTGCCGGTAGCTTAGCATTAGAGTTAGGTAGAGGGATACTGTGGTGGCCTAGGTGGGAGTTTATGATTACTGTAGGTGGGGGAGTGCCAGTAGCTTGGCATTAGAGTTCGGTAGAGGGATACTGTGGTGTCCTAGGCAGGAGCTTCTGATTACGGTAGGTGGCGGGTGCCGGTAGCTTAGCATTAGAGTTAGGTAGAGGGATACTGTGGTGTCCTAGGCAGGAGTTTCTGATTACGGTAGGGGGGGGGAGTGCTGGTAGCTTAGCATTAGAGTCAGGTAGAGGGATACTGTGGTGGCCTAGGCGGGAGTTTCTGATTACAGTAGGTGGGGGAAGTCCTGGTAGCTTGGCATTAGAGATAGGTAGAGGGATACTGTGATGTACTGGGCGGGAGTTTCTGATTACGGCAGGTGGCGGGAGTGCTGGTAGCTTAGCATTAGAGTTAGGTAGAGGGATACTGTGGTGTCCTAGGTGGCAGTTTCTGATTATGGTAGATGGGGGAGTGCTGGTAGCTTGGAATTAGAGTTAGGTACAGGGATACTGTGGTGGCCCAGGCAGGATTTTCTGATTACGGCAGATAGGGGAGTGCCGGTAGCTTAGCATTAAAGTTAGGTAGAGGGATACTGTGGTGGCCTAGGCGGGAGTTTCTGATTACGGTAGGTGGAGGAGTGCCGGTAGCTTAGCATTAGAGTTAGGTAGAGGGATACTATGGTGGCCTAGACGGGAGTTTATGATTACGGTAGGTAGGGGGAGTGCTGGTAGCTTAGCATTAGATGTAGGTATAGGGATACTCTGGTAGCCTAGGCAGGAGTTTCTGATTACGGCAGGTAGGGTAGTGCCGGTAGCTTAGCATTAGAGTTAGGTAGAGGGATACTGTGGAGGCATAGGCGGAAGTTTCTGATTACGGCAGGTGGGGGGAGTGCTGGTAGCTTAGCATTAGAGTTAGGTAGTGGGATACTCTGGTAGCCTAGGCTGGAGTTTCTGATTACGGCAGGTGGGGGAGTGCCAGTAGCTTAACATTAGAGTTAGGTAGAGGGATACTGTGGTGGCCTAGGTGGAAGTTTCTGATTACAGCAGGTGGGGGGAGTGCTGGTAGCTTGGCATTAGAGTTAGGTAGAAGGATACTGTGGTGGCCTAGGCAGGAGTTTCTGATTACAGCAGGTGGGGGGGAGTGCTGGTAGCTTGGCATTAGAGTTAGGTAGAGGGATACTGTGGTGGCCTAGGCAGGAGTTTCTGATTACGGTACGTGGGGGAGTGCCGGTAGCTTAGTATTAGAGCTAGGTAGAGGGATACTATTGTGGCCTAGGCAGGAGTTTCTGATTACTGTAGGTGGGGGGAGTGCCGGTAGCTTGGCATTTGAGTTAGGTAGAGGGATACTGTGGTGGCCTAGGCAGGAGTTTCTGATTACGGTACGTGGGGGAGTGCCGGTAGCTTAGTATTAGAGGTAGGTAGAGGGATACTATTGTGGCCTAGGCAGGAGTTTCTGATTACGGTAGGTGGGGGGGAGTGCCGGTAGATTAGCATTAGAGTTAGGTAGAGGGATACTATTGGGGCCTAGGCAGGAGTTTCTGATTACGGTAGGTGGGGGGGGAGTGCCGATAGCTTGGCATTTGAGTTAGGTAGAGGGATACTATGGTGGCCTAGGTGGGCGATTCTGATTACGGCAGATGGGGGAGAGCCGGTAGTTTAGCATTAGAGTTAGGTAGAGGAATACTGTGGTGGCCTAGGCAGGAGTTTCTGATTACGGTAGGTGGGGGAGGGCTGGCAGCTTAGCATTAGAGTTAGGTAGAGGGATACTGTGGTGGCCTAGGCAGGAGTTTCTGATTACGGTAGGTGGGGGAGTGCCGGTAGCTTGGCATTAGAGTTAGGTAGAGGGATACTGTGGCGGCCTAGGCGGGAGTTTCTGATTATGGTATGTGGGGGAGTGCCGGTAGCTTAGTATTAGTGCTAGGTAGAGAGATACTATTGTGGCCTAGGCAGGAGCTTCTGATTACGGTAGGTGGGGGAATTGACGGTAGCTTGGCATTTAAGTTAGGTAGAGGGAAACTATTGTGGCCTAGGTGGGAGTTTCTGATTACAGTTGGTGGGGAGTGCCGGTAGCTTAGCATTAGAGTTAGGTAGAGGGATACAATGGTGGCCTAGGCGGGAGTTTCTGATTACGGCAGCTGGGGGAGTGTCAGTAGCTTAGCATTAGAGTTAGGTAGAGGGATACTCTGGTAGCCTAGGTGAGCGTTTCTGATTACGGTAGGTGGGGGAGTGCTGGTAGCTTGGCATTAGAGTTAGATAGAGGGATACTGTAATGGCCTAGGCAGAAGTTTCTGATTACGGTAGGTGGGGGAGTGCCGGTAGCTTGGCATTAGAGTTAGGTAGAGGGATACTGTAGTGGCCTAGGCGGGGGTTTCTGATTACGGTAGGTGGGGGAGTGCCGGTAGCTTAGCATTAGAGTTAGATAGAGGGATACTGTGGTTGCCTAGGTGGGAGTTTCTGATTACGGTAGGTGGGGGAGTGCTGGCAGCTTAGCATTAGAGTCAGGTAGAGTGATACTGTGGTGGCCTAGGCAGGAGTTTCTGATTCCGACCGATGGGCGGATGCTGGTAGCTTTGCATTAGAGTTAGGTAGAGGTATACTGTGGTGGCCTAGGAGGGAGTTTCTGATTACGGTAGGTGAGGGAGTGCCGGTTGCTTAGTATTAGAGCTAGGTAGAAGGATATTATGGTGGCCTCTGCTTAGGGTAGGTGGGGGGAGTGCTGGTAGCTTAGCATTAGAGCTAGGTAGAGAGATACTATTGTGGCCTAGGCAGGAGTTTCTGATTACGGTAGGTGGGGGAGTGCCGGTAGATTGGCATTAGAGTTAGGTAGAGGTATACTGTGGTGGCCTAGGCAGGAGTTTCTGAATATGGTATGTGGGGGAGTGCTGGTAGCTTGGTATTAGAGCTAGGTAGAGAGATACTATTGTGGCCTAGGCATGAGTTTCTGATTACGGTAGGTGGGGGAGTGCCAGTAGCTTGGCATTAGAGTTAGGTAGAGGGATACTGTGGTGGCCTAGGCAGGAGTTTCTGATTACGGAAGGTGGGGGAGTGCTGGTAGCTTAGCATTAGAGTCAGGTAGAGGGATACTGTGGTGGCCTAGGCGGGAGTTTCTGATTATGGTATGTGGGGGAGTGCCAGTAGCTTAGTATTAGAGCTAGGTAGAGAGATACTATTGTGGCCTAGGCAGGAGTTTCTGATTACGGTAGGTGGGGGGATTGACGGTAGCTTGGCATTTAAGTTAGATAGAGGGATACTATGGTGGCCTAGGCGGGAGTTTCTGATTACAGCAGGTGGGGGGAGTGCTGGTAGCTTGGCATTAGAGTTAGGTAGAGGGATACTGTGGTGGCCTAGGTGGGAGTTTCTGATTACTGTAGGTGAGGGAGTGCCGGTAGCTTAGTATTATAGCTAGGTAGAAGGATATTATGGTGGCCTCTGCTTAGGGTAGGTGGGGGGAGTGCTGTTAGCTTAGCATTAGAGTTAGGTAGAGGGATACTGTAGTGGCCTAGGCGGGAGTTTCTGATTATGGCAGGTGGGGGAGTGCCGGTAGCTTAGCATTAGAGTTAGGTAGAGGGATACTGTAGTGGCCTAGGTGGGAGTTTCTGATTACGGTTGGTGGGGGAGTGCTGGTAGCTTAGCATTAGAGTTAGGTAGAGGGATACTGTGGTGGCCTAGGCGGGAGTTTCTGATTATGGCAGGTGGGGGAGTGCCGGTAGCTTAGCATTAGAGTTAGGTAGAGGGATACTGTAGTGGCCTAGGTGGGAGTTTCTGATTACGGCAGGTGGGGGAGTGCCGGTAGCTTAGCATTAGAGTTAGGTAGAGGGATACTGTGGTGGCCTAGGTGGGAGTTTCTGATTACGGCAGGTGGGGGAGTGCCGGTAGCTTAGCATTAGAGTTAGGTACAGGGATACTGTAGTGGCCTAGGCAGGAGTTTCTGGTCAAGGTAGGTGGGCGAGTGCCGGTAGCTTAGCATTAGAGTTAGGTAGAGGGATACTGTAGTGGCCTAGGCAGGAGTTTCTGATTAAGGTAGGTGGGCGAGTGCCGGTAGCTTAGCATTAGAGTTAGGTAGAGTGATACTGTGGTGGCCTAGGCGGGAGTTTCTGATTCCGGCAGGTGGGGGAAGTGCTGGTAGCTTGGCATTAGAGTTAGGTAGAGGGATTCTATTGTGGCCTAGACAGGAGTTTCTGATTACGGTAGGGGGGGGGAGTGCCGGTAGCTTAGTATTAGAGCTAGGTATAGGGATATTATGGTGGCCTCTGCTTAGAGTAGGTGGGGGGATTGCTGGGATCTTAGCATTAGAGTTAGGTAGATGGATACTGTGGTGGCCTAGGCGGGAGTTTCTGATTACGGCAGGTGGGGGAGTGCCGGTAGCTTAGCATTAGAGTTAGGTACAGGGATACTGTAGTGGCCTAGGCAGGAGTTTCTGGTCAAGGTAGGTGGGCGAGTGCCGGTAGCTTAGCATTAGAGTTAGGTAGAGGGATACTGTAGTGGCCTAGGCAGGAGTTTCTGATTAAGGTAGGTGGGCGAGTGCCGGTAGCTTAGCATTAGAGTTAGGTAGAGTGATACTGTGGTGGCCTAGGCGGGAGTTTCTGATTCCGGCAGGTGGGGGAAGTGCTGGTAGCTTGGCATTAGAGTTAGGTAGAGGGATTCTATTGTGGCCTAGACAGGAGTTTCTGATTACGGTAGGGGGGGGAGTGCCGGTAGCTTAGTATTAGAGCTAGGTATAGGGATATTATGGTGGCCTCTGCTTAGAGTAGGTGGGGGGATTGCTGGGATCTTAGCATTAGAGTTAGGTAGATGGATACTGTGGTGGCCTAGGCGGGAGTTTCTGATTACGGCAGGTGGGGGAGTGCCGGTAGCTTAGCATTAGAGTTAGGTAGAGGGATACTGTAGTGGCCTAGGCGGGAGTTTCTGATTATGGCAGGTGGGGGATTGCCGGTAGCTTAGCATTAGAGTTAGTTAGAGGGATACTGTGGTGGCCTAGGCGGGGGCTTCTGATTACGGTAGGTGGGGGAGTACCGGTAGCTTAGCATTAGAGTTAGATAGAGGGATACTGTAGTGGCCTTGGTGGGTGTTTCTGATTATGGCAGGTGGGGGAGTGCTGGTAGCTTGGCATTAGAGTTAGGTAGAGGGATATTGTGGTGGCCTAGGCAGGAGTTTCTGATTACGGTAGGTGGGGGAGTGCCAGTAGCTTGGCATTAGAGTTAGGTAGAGGGTAGGTAGGGGGGGTATCGGTAGGTTAGCTTTAGAGTTAGGTAGAGGGATACTGTGGTGGCCTAGGTGGGAGTTTCTGATTATGGTAGGTGGGGGAGTGCCGGTAGCTTAGCATTAGAGTTACGTAAAGGGATACTGTGATAACCTAGGCAGGAGTTTCTGATTACGGTAGGGGGGGGAGTGCTGGTAGCTTGGAATTATAGTTAGATAGAGGGATACTGTGATGGCCTAGGCAGGAGTTTCTGATTACGGTAGGTGGGGGAGTGCCACTAGCTTGGCATTAGAGTTAGGTAGAGGGTAGGTGGGGGGTATTGGTATGTTAGCATTAGAGTTAGGTAGAGGGATACTGTGGTGGCCTAGGCGGGAGTTTCTGATTATGGTAGGTGGGGGAGTGCCGGTAGCTTAGCATTAGAGTTGCGTAAAGGGATACTGTGGTAACCTAGGCAGGAGTTTCTGATTACGGTAGGTGGGGGAGTGCTGGTAGCTTGGCATTAGAGTTAGATATAGGGATATTGTGATGGCCTAGGCAGGAGTTCCTGATTACGGTTGGTGGGGGGAAGTGCCGGTAGCTTAGCATTAGAGTTAGGTAGAGGGTAGGTGGGGGAGTACCGGTAGCTTAGCATTAGAGTTAGGTAGAGGGATACTGTGATGGCCTAGGCAGGAGTTTCTGATTACGGTTGGTGGGGGGAAGTGCCCGTAGCTTAGCATTAGAGTTAGGTAGAGGGTAGGTGGGGGAGTGCCGGTAGCTTAGCATTAGAGTTAGGTAGAGGGTAGGTGGGGGAGTACCGGTAGCTTAGCATTAGAGTTAGGTAGAGGGATACTGTGGTGGCCTAGGCGCGAGTTTCTGATTACGGTAGGTGGGGGAGTGCTGGTAGCTTGGCATTAGAGTTAGGTAGAGGGATACTGTGGTGGCCTAGGTGGGAGTTTCTGATTATGGTAGGTGGGGGAGTGCCGGTAGCTTAGCATTAGAGTTAGGTAAAGGGATACTGTGGTAACCTAGGCAGGAGTTTCTGATTGCGGTAGGTGGGGGGAGTGCCGGTAGCTTAGCATTAGAGTTAGGTAGAGGATAGGTGGGGGAGTACCGGTAGCTTAGCATTAGAGTTAGGTAGAGGGTAGGTGGGGGAGTACCGGTAGCTTAGCATTAGAGTTAGGTAGAGGGATACTGAGGTGGCCTAGGCGGGAGTTTCTGATTGCGGTTGGTGGGGGGAAGTGCCGGTAGCTTAGCATTAGAGTTAGGTAGAGGGTAGGTGGGGGAGTACCGGTAGTTTAGCATTAGAGTTAGGTAGAGGGATACTGAGGTGGCCTAGGCGGGAGTTTATGATTGCGGTAGGTGGGGAATGCTTGTAGCTTGATATTAGAGTTAGGCAGAGGGATACTGTGGTGGCCTAGGCAGGAGTTTCTGATTATGGTATGTGGGGGAGTGCCAGTAGCTTGGCATTTAAGTTAGGTAGAGGGATACTATTGTGGCCTAGGTGGGAGTTTCTGATTACAGTATGTGGGGAAGTGCCGGTAGCTTAGCATTAGAGTCAGGTAGAGGGATACTGTGGTGGCCTAGGCGGGAGTTTCTGATTATGGTATGTGGGGGAGTGCCAGTAGCTTAGTATTAGAGCTAGGTAGAGAGATACTATTGTGGCCTAGGCAGGAGTTTCTGATTACGGTAGGTGAGGGGATTGACAGTAGCTTGGCATTTAAGTTAGGTAGAGGGATACTATTGTGGCCTAGGTGGGAGTTTCTGATTACAGTAGGTGGGGGAGTGCCGGTAGCTTAGCATTAGATTTAGGTAGAGGGATACTATGGTGGCCGAGGCGGGAGTTTCTGATTACAGCAGGTGGGCGGAGTGCTGGTAGCTTTGCATTACAGTAAGGTAGAGGGATACTGTGGTGGCCTACGTGGGAGTTTCTGATTACGGTAGGTGAAGGAGTGCCGGTAGCTTAGTATTAGAGCTAGGTAGAAGGATATTATGGTGGCCTCTGCTTAGGGTAGGTGGGGGGAGTGCTGTTAGCTTAGCATTAGAGTTAGGTAGAGGGATACTGTGGTGGCCTAGGCGGGAGTTTCTGATTATGGCAGGTGGGGGAGTGCCGGTAGCTTAGCATTAGAGTTAGGTAGAGGGATACTGTAGTGGCCTAGGCAGGAGTTTCTGATTACAGCAGGTGGGGGAGTGCCGGTAGCTTAGCATTAGAGTTAGGTAGAGGGACACTGTGGTAACCTAGGCAGGAGTTTCTGATTACGGTAGGTGGGGGAGTGCTGGTAGTTTTGCATTAGAGTTAGGTAGAGGGATACTGTGGTGGCCTAGGTGGGAGTTTCTGATTACGGTAGGTGGGGGGGTGCTGGTAGCTTGGCATTAGAGTTAGGTAGGGGGATACTGTGGTAACCTAGGCAGGAGTTTCTGATTACGGTAGGTGGGGGAGTGCCGGTAGCTTAGCATTAGAGTTAGGTAGAGGGTAGGTGGGGGAGTACCGGTAGCTTAGAATTGGAGTTAGGTAGAGGGATACTGTAGTGGCCTAGGCAGGAGTTTCTGATTACAGCAGGTGGGGGAGTGCTCGTAGCTTAGCATTAGAGTTAGGTAGAGGGATACTGTGGTGGCCTAGGCGGGAGTTTCTGATTATGGCAGGTGGGGGAGTGCCGGTAGCTTAGCATTAGAGTTAGGTAGAGGGATACTATGGTGGCCTAGGCGGGAGTTTCTGATTACAGCAGGTGGGCGGAGTGCTGGTAGCTTTGCATTACTGTTAGGTAGAGGGATACTGTGGTGGCCTACGTGGGAGTTTCTGATTACGGTAGGTGAAGGAGTAACGGTAGCTTAGTATTAGAGCTAGGTAGAAGGATATTATGGTGGCCTCTGCTTAGGGTAGGTGGGGGGAGTGCTGTTAGCTTAGCATTAGAGTTAGGTAGAGGGATACTGTGGTGGCCTAGGCGGGAGTTTCTGATTATGGCAGGTGGGGGAGTGCCGGTAGCTTAGCATTAGAGTTAGGTAGAGGGATACTATGGTGGCCTAGGCGGGAGTTTCTGATTACAGCAGGTGAGGGAGTGCCGGTAGCTTAGCATTAGAGTTAGGTAGAGGGATACTATGGTGGCCTAGGCGGGAGTTTCTGATTAGGGCAGGTGGGGGAGTGCTGGTAGCTTTGCATTACAGTTAGGTAGAGGGATACTGTGGTGGCCTACGTGGGAGTTTCTGATTACGGTAGGTGAAGGAGTGCCGGTAGCTTAGTATTAGAGCTAGGTAGAAGGATATTATGGTGGCCTCTGCTTAGGGTAGGTGGGGGGAGTGCTGTTAGCTTAGCATTAGAGTTAGGTAGAGGGATACTGTAGTGGCCTAGGCGGGAGTTTCTGATTATGGCAGGTGGGGGAGTGCCGGTAGCTTAGCATTAGAGTTAGGTAGAGGGTAGGTGGGGGAGTACCAGTAGCTTAGCATTGGAGTTAGGTAGAGGGTAGGTGGGGGAGTGCCGGTAGCTTAGCATTAGAGTTAGGTAGAGGGATATTGTGGTGGCCTAGGCAGGAGTTTCTGATTACGGTAGGTGGGGGAGTGCCGGTAGCTTAGCATTAGAGTTAGGTAGAGGGTAGGTGGGGGAGTACCAGTAGCTTAGCATTGGAGTTAGGTAGAGGGTAGGTGGGGGAGTGCCGGTAGCTTAGCATTAGAGCTAGGTAGAGGGACACTGTGGTAACCTAGGCAGGAGTTTATGTTGATAGAATCTTGTGAGAGGGACGGGTACAGTGACTGGTTTGGAGTGGGCGTCTTGCATTGTAGTTGAGGACTGGAGTCTGGAGGCAACATTTTCCAGGGACGGGTTGTATGTCCTACCTCATGGGTTGATGGGGCCCCATGGCAGTGGGCCTGGATAAAGGTTATGGGCGAGGGCCTGTGGGTTTGGCTGGGTGCGGTGCTGAAGTAGGAGGATGCGGGAGGAAGCGGGTAGGTTTAGGAGTCTTGTGCTGCATGTCTTGGTGAGCTAGCATGGAGTGCCACCGGGAGGAGGTAGATGTGCAGCAGGTACGCCTCTGGGGCGTTCTCCATTTGTATTGGGTGCTGTTTGGGACAGGGCTCAGAATAAGGGTTGAGAGGGCTGGTCATGCAACTGAGGAGAGTGTTTGAATGGGGCTGGGGGTTAGGGGGGGTGGGGCATGCCAGAATTAGATGTCAGGGCTAGTGGGGAAACCACAGTGAAGGCAACAATGAATAGCAGACTCCAGAAATAACAACCAGGGCACGTAGAACTCTGACCATCTTCTAGTGACCGGTCTGCACTAAAGTAGAGTGGGCAGATTTGTATGTGTTTACACAGTAGGGACACCAAAGCAGTACATGGTTTCTCATATGCATTTTACAGTGCAAGGTCTATTTGCAAAACAGCAAGAAGACTCATGTAGTGCATACGATTGAGAACCTTTTTCCCCTTTCTGTAATCATGAACACTTTCATCATGTATGATTTGAAATTAACTCTCCACTTTTTTAAACCGGACAGCTCCTCTGGCTGCTGTTCCCCATGTGGCAGCACAGCTCCTGTGGCTGCTGTTCCTCATGTGGCAGCACAGCTCCTGTGGCTGCTGTTCCCCATGTGGCAGCACAGCTCCTGTGGCTGCTGTTCCTCATGTAGCAGCACAGCTCCGGTGGCTGCTTTTCCTCATGTAGCTGCACAGCTCCCGTGACTGTGGTTCCCCGTGTGGCAGCACAGCTCCTCTGGCTGCTGTTCCCCATGTGGCAGCACAGCTCCTGTGGCTGCTGTTCCTCATGTAGCTGCACAGCTCCCGTGACTGCGGTTCCCCGTGTGGCAGCACAGCTCCTGTGGCTGCTGTTCCTCATGTAGCAGCACAGCTCCTGTGGCTGCTGTTCCTCATGTAGCTGCACAGCTCCCGTGACTGCGGTTCCCCGTGTGGCAGCACAGCTCTTGTGGCTGCTGTTCCCCATGTGGCAGCACAGCTCCTGTGGCTGCTGTTCCTCATGTGGCAGCACAGCTCCTGTGGCTGCTGTTCCCCATGTGGCAGCACAGCTCCTGTGGCTGCTGTTACTCATGTAGCAGCACAGCTCCCGTGACTGCGGTTCCCCGTGTGGCAGCACAGCTCCTGTGGCTGCTGTTCCCCATGTGGCAGCACAGCTCCTGTGGCTGCTGTTACTCATGTAGCAGCACAGCTCCCGTGACTGCGGTTCCCCGTGTGGCAGCACAGCTCCTGTGGCTGCTGTTCCCCATGCTGTTCCCCATGTGGCAGCACAGCTCCTGTAGCTCCTATTCCTCATGTGGCCGTCTTTTTTTTAATATACAAAAAGAAGTTCAATTCTCTATTTAGGTGTCACCTTTATCTATTCCCACACAAAGTGGAATGTATCTGTGTCAACAATTATAGCACATTTTATTAATCACAAATCATCATATTTAGTAAAACATAGTCATACAAATGATCATAGTACATAAAACACATACTAAAAAATAAAACAACACAAGTAGAAACACCAGAAGTGAGTCTCAATACAATAAAGGATCAGCACGTGTAACTCATTTACCCTTTGATTCCAATGCCTCACTCATTTCAGCTTGTTTCTTATTCTTATTGGTACATCGCAAAATACCCGACTTGCACAAGTTTCTGTCCTTTATATACAAAGAAGTAGGACATTCTTCAGGGGAATGTGTCTTGTGTCGAATTTTAAGATCTTCCTTCGTCGGGAAGAGTACCCTGTTAATCAAACTAGTATTAACCTCTTGTTGCATTCAACAAAACCCTCATCCCTCAAAGGGTGCATCAGTGTGTTCATTATTACATACCTCTCTTGCCATGAAGTTTCTCTTGGACCTTTACTGATTTTTGGTGCAGATTCCAAATTTCTTATCGGAATTCTTGCTATTCTTCCTCTCCTTTCTAATCTAGTGTACAATAATTATATGTGGTTAATGTTATCGTGTGCATCACTCAGTATATATTAAATGGCTAGGTAACACATGATTATAATTCTTACCAGGCCAACATTCTCAAATTGTCTTTATTTCCATATGTTAAAGCGCCTCTGTCTGTCGGATAACAAAGGATCTCTGCGAACACAAGACAGAGTCCATACACCCGCTTTCAATTTATCAATTATTTGTGGGACTAACGTTCTACACATGGTAATCAAAAATTCCACCGTTAGCCCAAAATCACTTACTAGTATCTATTTGGTGTGGATATTAATTTCAAAATTCTGTAATGTGGTAAGCCCTCATATCAGTGGGTTCCCATGGCCTCAGTATTCCACTTCCTTGTTATTGTCAAACTCTGAAAACGGCCAAAAATATTTAAATTAGACAGTGGCTGACCTTTTAGCCATTTTGTCCAACACATCTTTTTAGTGCGCTATTCACCCCACTCTTACTCTAATGTCCTAGCGTGAACCGCATAGATGACAGGTCGAAAAGTACTTCCAAATCCGATTTTGTTTCCCTATACGGCGGATAATATTACCGTTATAGACGCGGCACCAAACGCGAAACATGCAACGTGATGACATCACCACGTGTGTGAGTGTGCACAATGCTATACAATACAAACCCACGCCCTCATGGGAAATGTAGGATAACAAGCTTTCAACACTAACACATCCTACGCTAGTATAGAAAATCCTCATGCATATGGATACGACTGTGGCTCACGCAATAATTCAAATGGACATTAATTAAATTCTTAGGCGTATTGTCCTGAACAATTATATATTGTTCATTGCACATCCTACATTCAACTGTAAAGGGCACTAGCCCCACAATTCCACCCATGCGAGTATGTAATTCCAACATTTGTAAACCCTTGACACTGCTGAAAATGTCACACTTTGCCTGAAATCTCACCTGTTTGTCTTTCGAAGTCTTGGACTGGATCTTTTCCTTTTTACGGACAGCTCAGGACTTGTAGAGACACGGTCGCGTATCCTCCATCACCAGCGTGCAGGCGAGTCTGACCGAGGGAGTATGCGTTCAATTCCAGGAAGGAGCACGAGTAACAAAAGTCCCGGGAGGAAGGAAGCCAGGGAGGAACCAGGATGCAACAAGGTAAGGAGCGAGCGCTATGGGCGGAAGGCCCTAGAAAAGGAGAGCGCTGAAGATGGCTAGGATAGAGGAGGACTATAGAACCTGGGAAGTAAGGTATCAGCACAGGAAAGTATGACCACACTTGCCGAAGTTCGGACGTTAGGAGTGAGACGCGAAGCGCCGTGGGGGCATGTCTCTTTTCAAGGAACTGGCCAACTCCTGAAAACGCTAGAGCGGTAATCGCGCACTAACGTCGGCCATGTTGAGTGTACTTTAGAGGGAATGTAGCAATGTCTTATGGACCACGTAGTCCAGAAGGGGCTGAAACGGCGAATCATGACAGCATGCCCCCTCTTAAACTGTGATCCTCCTGGTTTGCCCGGATGGGTCAAGTGAAACCGTCGTAGCAAGCAAGGGGCATTCATATTGGACACTGGTTCCCATGTTCGCTCACTATGTGGATATCCTTGTCATTCCACCAAATATTGTAGGCGACCCCTTCTGTACCTGGAGTCACAAATCCTGGCAACTTCGAATTCGACCTGGTCATTGTTGATCACAGGGGTAGGTCGAGGAGAGGTCCTAGTGTCTAGCGAATACGGTTTTAGCAGGGACGTATGAAAAACAGGGTGAATCCTTTTCCAGTATTGGGGCAATGGACGCATGAAGGCTACATGGTTGATTATTTCTCTTATCGTAAAGGGTCCATAGTAACGTGGAGCCAACTTGTTAGGTCTTAGATGTCTAGGTAAGAGTCTGGAGGAAAGCCAGACTTTATCACCGATGGCGTACTTAGGACCTGGTCTTCTCCTGGAATCAGCATATCGTTTAACATCTTCCCTGGCCTTTTGCAAATTACTTTTCACATCCTTGTGTACTGTAACCAAATGCTCTATCCAGGAATCAACCAATGGAACTGGGGTGGAGTGAGGTAGCACAGTAGGTAAGACTGATGGATGAAATCCTTCGGAGCAGAAGAATGGACTGGTCTTAATGGCAGCATGGTCGGAGTTATTGTAAGCAAACTGAGCCACAGAAATCAAGACAGACCAATCATCCTGCACCTTGGAGGCAAAACATCGTAGATATTGTTTGAGTATTTGGTTGACTCGTTCTCTAATTCCATTGGTCTGAGGGTGATATCCTGAAGACAAGGCGCGTTGGATGCCTAACATTTTGCACAGGTATTTCCGGAACTGAGAAATGAACTGGGGGCCCAAATCTGAAATGATTTTGGAAGGAAGGCCGTGAAGTCTAAAGATGTGGTCTACAACAATTCCTGCCATTTCTTGTGCTGAAGGTAACTTTTCCAAGGGAGTGAAATGGGCCATATGGGAAAACAGGTCAATGGTTACCATTATGGTAGTAAAGCCCTTGGAAGGAGGTAGTTCCATGATAAAATCAGTAGCAATAGTCGCCCAGGGACGGTCAGGTAAGGCAGGTTGGTATAGGAGTCCTGCTGGTTTCTTATTGTCATGCTTATTCTGACAGCAGATTGCGCAAGCTTGGGCCACCAAAAGTTCCTCTGAATGAGTCTGAGAGTTGCTGATATGCCTCGATGCCCTGAATGGAAGGTATCATGGCAGAGTTTTATTATCTTCAACCCCAGTTCTTGTGTAGGTATCACTAGATTCTTTTCTTTGAATAGGTATCCATCTTTAGCCGAGAGTTCCCATCTGTTTGTCTTAAGGAATTCCTTCCAGGGATCTGAAGAAGGTGTTGCAGAGCGAATATTATCCAATAAGGAATTTGCCTGGGCAATAAAGATGGAATCAAGAAACATCTTTGGAAGGGCACAGGTTTCCTCTGGTTCATAGTCAGGTCGTCTGGACAAGGCATCAGCAATAATGTTTGTCACTCCAGGGACATGTTTTATCTGGAACTGATATTGAGCAAAAAAAAGCCCAGCGAGCCTGACGACTGTTTCTGCACTCTAAAGACTGAAGAATTTGTAAATTCTGGTGATCTGTCCTGACTTGAATCAGATATTTGGCCCCCAAGAGCAGATGCCGTCATTCGTTAAAGGCCTGTCGGATGGCAAGCAACTCCTTCTCCAAAACACAGTAATGTGTTTCACTGGGATTTAGAGTTTGAGATAGATAGGCGATGGGATGTTCTTTTTTGTCTTCCAATTCTTGTTTCAGAACAGCTCCTGTGGCGTAATCTGAGGCATCTGTTTCCACCAGGAAGGGTTTGTCTATGTCAAGTTGTGCCAGGATGGGACCTTGAGTAAATCTTTGTTTTAACTCATGGAAGGCCGATTCTTGGTCTTTAGTCCAGTTGAAAGGAATGCCTTTCTTTAGTAAGGCGACTATGGGCTGTACAATAGCAGAAAAGGTAGAAATGAATTTTTGATAAAAATTGGCAAGTCCCAGGACGGACTGAATCTGTTTTACTGATGTCGGCCTGGGCCATGAGAGGATTGAGTCGACCTTGGCAGGATCCATTTCAATTCCTTGAGGACCTAGGATAAATCCCAGGTAACGAACAGTAGGAACGTGAAATATACATTTCTCTGGTTTGGCGAGTAAATTATTCTCTCGTAAACGTTGTAGGATGATTGAAACACGTTCTTGATGTATAGTTGGGTTCTTGGAGTAGATTAGGATGTCGTCCAGATAAATGATAACAAAGAGGAACAGCATGTCGTAGAACACTCTATCCATGAACCATTGAAACACTGCTGGTGAATTAGATAACCCGAAAGGCATTACTAAGTACTCGAAATGCCCGAAGGGTGTCCTGAAGGCAGTTTTCCATTCATCTCCTTCTCTTATGCGGATCAGATGGTAAGTGCCCCAAAGGTCAAGTTTGGTAAAAATCATAGCTCCACGGACCGCTTCTAGGATATCTGAGATGAGTGGTAGCGGATAACGGTCCTTTCGAGTGCATTGGTTGAGCCCCCTGTAGTCCCGGCAGGGTCGAAGTTCCTTAGTATCTTTCTTTGGCACAAAGAATAAGGATGCTCCTGCAGGGGGTTTCGACAGGTGAATGGTTCCGTTGGATAGATTAGTGTCCAAGTATTCACGTAGGGCTCTCTTCTCAGGTTCTGAAAGTATGAACATCCTTCCGAATGGTATGACTGCAGAGTTGTCTGTTTCAATGGCACAGTCTTCGGGTCTGTGGGGAGGTAGCACTTGAACAATATCCGAGGAAAATACATCCGAGAATTGTTGGTAAGGCTCAGGTATCTGGGTGACAGTAGACACACTAACAGGCGGATTCTTAGTCTCCTGGGGTTCTAGAAAATAGGGTTGAGCCCTTTGAATCAGACAATGTGAATGACAATACTCTGATCCTAGGAACAAGGAACCCGCAGTCCAGTTAATGTACGGATTGGGTCTTTGAAGCCAGGGCATGCCTAGTCCCATCAGATAATGAGCAGCCTTTATTATGTCGAAGTGTAGCATCTCATGGTGGTTGTTTATAGTCAATAACAGTTTTGTGGTTTGTTGGGTTATGGGTCCTGAAGATAACAGACTTCCATCGATACCTTCGACTGCCTATATAATGTCCTTGGTCTTCCGGCGAATATGATGTTTCTGCACCCAATCATGGTCAAGGAATATGCCCATTGCTCCACAGTCTACCAGGGCCAGGATGGGATATGTTTCATCTTTGATCACTGACAGAAACACTTGAAGAATCACCAGACTGTTTGTGGGTTGACAAGTTTTGCTTGGAGAAGACTTGGAGCACAAATCTTTCTCCCGAAGCTGGGCTCCGTTCAAGATCGGGAGCTGGCGTTTCCCGAACGCCTCGGAGGAGCTATTGGGCAATTTCTCACTAGGTGTTTGTCTGATGCACAATACATGCATAGTCCTGTATCAATTCTACAAGTTCTTTCTTGTGGAGAAATGGGGCCCCGTAAGGAGCCAAGTTGCATCGGTTCAGGATCTGGCTATCATGAATGCCAGGCTGATCACTCAATTCGTCGGAACCAGAATTGTCTTTATGCAGAACCCACTCCTCCTCACCTGATTCTTCTGTAGACTCCTTGCGTCTTCGCCCCTTTTTTCTTGTGGATTTCTTTTTTGAGAAGAGATATGGTCTTCCGCGGTTAGAAGCCACCCTGTTCCCCTAGTAAACCAGGGAAACAAGGGACATCCTTTCCGCAGAAGCCGTAGGAGAGGAAAAAAGCGTATGCTAAAAAAAAACCTCTCATTTGTATTTCGATCTTGTTGTGGAGCAAGGTTAACCAGACAAGTTGCTTTTCCAGGTATCCGAAGGAGAGGATGTTCCGGGTTGCAGAGGATCGCAGAGACCACAGAGGATCACGTGAATGCCTAGCTGGGAGGGGAAAAGGTAGGAGTGGAATGCCGGAAGAGCGGCGGTAGACCGGGAAGAGGAAGAATGGAAGCGGAGACTGAAAAGGAGAGAGAAAGTAAGATGTCAGAACGGAGGAAGGATAATAGACCCGTAAAGAAAGGGTAAGGAAACAGGTAGGCATGGAAGAAGGTAAGCACAAAAGAGGAGGACCAAGGCACCGGGAAAGGGCAACAGAAAGAGAAAAGCTAAGAAAGAAGGCAGAAAGGGAATATAACCGGCAAAAGACCGGCCAAGCAGCGAGCAAGGAACTGGAGAGCGAGCGCTTGCGAAACGGAGCGTGAAAGCTTCAGTTGCAACGCGCCGGGCAAAACAAAGAGGCGTGGTTAAGAGCGAAACCAGGAAGAGGCCAGGAAAAGACTAGAGCGTAGCAACAGGAAATGGGGAAAAAAATGGAACAATCAATGGCGGCGGAGTTGCCATTGGCTTCTCAGACTCCAAGGGAATCTCCTTGCAAACGGCATGACAGTATGCCCCCTTCCATGGGACACCCCCCCCCCGGTTTGCCAGGGTGACGTCTGTGAAATATCCGCAACCGACGAGGTGAATGGATATGAGAAACAGGTTCCCAAGAATCATCCGAATGCAGGTAGCCTTTCCAATGAATGAGATATTCCAGTCTGCCTCCCTTATATCTGGAGTCCCGGATGGCTGCTACTTCATATTCGTCAGGTGGTAAGTCTTTGGGTTTCTGACCTTTCGGTATTCTTCGCTTGTAGGGGTCTTCCCGATATTCTTTCAAAAGAGAGGAATGAAAGACCGGATGAATACACTTCATGTAGTTGGGCAACAGAAGTCGATAGGCCACTGGGTTTATCCTTTCCAAGATGGTATAAGGACCCAGATAGCGCGGTGTTAGTTTGGACGAATGCAACCAGCGCGGAAGGTACTTTGTAGACAACCAGACTTGGGTCCCCTTTTGCCATTGGGGAGAAGGAAGGCGCTGTGGATTGCTGGAGGAACTATAGCGGATCTTGCTGGCTTGCAGACTAGTATAAGCAGTCTTATGTGCCTCAGAAATACTGGCAAGCAAAGCATCGACAGAAGGTATATCCCCAGGAGGAAAGGTTCTGATTGGCAAGAAACGGGGATGGAAGCCATAAGTACGAAAAAAGGACTTAGTTTGGTGGCACTATGAGTGGAGTTGTTGTAAGCAAACTCGGCTGTAGGTAACAGGGCCACCCAATCATCTTGTTGAGAATTAGTAAAACAACGAAGATACTGCTCCAGTAGAGCGTTTATCCGTTCTGTCTGACCATTAGTTTGCGGATGGAACCCTGAGGACATAGCCCTTTCAATTCCAAGCCTCTTACAGAGCTCTTTCCAAAAGCGGGAGGTATACTGAGTACATCTGTCAGATATAATCTTGTCTGGAATTCCATGTAACCGGAATATTTCCTTGGCAAAAATAGAAGCCATTTCAGCTGCTGTTGGTAGTCCTGCCAAGGGGGTAAAATGTGCCATCTTAGAAAAACAGTCCACGGTTACCATGATGCAGGAGCAACCATCCGAAGGAGGTAAGTCAACTACGAAATCGGTGGAAATTATTCTCCATGGTCTCCTAGGTGGCTCTTCTAGTTGTAGATATCCAACCGGTTTCTGAGTGCTGTACTTAGATCTGGAGCAGATGGGACAGGTCGAAACATACTCATCTACTGTCTTTCCCATTCCTGACCACCAAAAATGACGTCTGAGTAAATCCAGAGTGTTCTTAATACCTCGATGTCCAGCTACTTGGTCATCGTGACACCATTTTAAGACCTGTAGACGGGAGGTGGAGTCTGGAAGAAATAGACATCCTTTGCAAAGATATACGCCATCCTGGAGGAAGAGATCCTCTGAAGCCCTAACCAAAGGGGGTTTGTCCAGGTTGGCAGTGGCTTTGCGTACCCCTTCTAGAAAGGCATTAACAGTACATATCACCTTTTTCTGAGGCAACATGAGGTTTAGATGTTGATCGGGCAGACATTCTGGAGAGGGTCTTCAGGATAATGCATCAGCAAGCAAATTTTGGGTTCCAGGTAAGTAAGTAAGTACGAAGTCATATTGGGAAAAATATGGGCCCATCGGGCTTGTCATGAATTTATACACTCCATATTTTGTATGACCTTAAGATTTTTGTGGTCCGTGCGCAGTTCAAAGGGGAAAGCAGCCCCTTGTAAGAGATGTCGCCACTCTTCACATGCCACCTTCATCGCGAGCAGCTCCTTCTCTATCACGGAATAGTTCCGTTGGCTAGGGGTTAGAGTCTTTGACACATAGGCTACTGGAAATTCGATTCCATCATGTTCTTGTAGCAATGCTGCTCCCAAAGCTGCAGACGAAGCGTCAGTTTCTACTATAAATGGGAGGTCTTGATCTGGTTGACGTAGAACTGGGGCCGAACAAAAGGCAGTTTTAAGTTGGTGAAAGGCGTCCTCTGCTTCATTGGACCAAAGAAAGGGAGAAGAAGATTTCTTTAACAAACAGGTAATGGGCAATACCTTTTTGGAGAAATCAGAAATTAATTTGCGATAACAATTGGCTAGCCCGAGGAATCTTTGGATTTCCTTTACTGAAGTCGGACTTGGCCACTGTAAGATGGCTTCTACCTTCCGAGGGTCCATCTGAATTCCCTCAGCAGACAAGATAAACCCAAGATAAGGAACCTTAGCTACCCGGAAAACACACTTGTCTGGATTAGCCTTTAGATGGGCATCTTTAAGTCTTTGGACAACTTGTTGAAGATGTTGTGCATGTAATTCCGGAGATCTAGAGAACACTAGAATGTCGTCCAAGTAGATGATGGTACAGTTGTACAACAAATCAGAAAAGGTACGGTCCATAAATCGCTGGAAAACCGATGGAGCGTTTACCAGACCGAACGGCATCACCCTATACTCGAAGTGGCCAAAGGGGGTCCTAAAAGCAGTCTTCCATTCATCTCCGGATCGAATGCGTAGCAAATGGTAGGCTCTTCGAAGGTCGATCTTGGAGAATACAGTGGCCCCTTGTACGGCTTCTAATACATCCTTAATCAACGGCATCGGATACCGATCTCTAATGGTGATGCTGTTCATACCTCGGTAGTCGATGCAGGGTCTTAATTCTACAGAATCTTTTTTGGGCACAAAAAACAAGGATGCCCCAGCAGGAGAACGTGAAGGTTGAATGAGGCTGTTTTGGAGATTGGAGTCAAGGTATTTCTTGAGGACTTCTTTTTCCTTCAGAGAAAGGGAGAATATTCGCCCAAACGGAACTAGGGCCTCTGGGACCAGATCAATGGCGCAGTCCTCAGGTCTATGTGGAGGTAATTCTTGGACTTCTTGGTCTTGGAAAACTTCACTATACTGAGCCAGGTCGATGGGAATGGTATGAATTCCCAAGGTATCAGATGTTGGACAGAATTCAGAGATGGCTTGGACAGTGGCATAGCTGGTCTCCGGGAGACATTTCCTCAAACAGAAATCAGAAGAAAAAGACATCTGATTGGTTTTCCAGTTTATGGTAGGATTGTGTTTGCGTAGCCATGATACCCCTAGTATGACCGGAAAATGGGCAGCTCTTATTAGGTCAAACTGGATAGTCTCTGTATGTTGAAGCAACTTCATAGTCATGGGCGGAGTGGTATGGGTAATCAGACCAGAATTTAAGGGCTTGCCATCAACTCCTTCCACCTTCTGGTCTTCATCTTTCTCTAGTCGTTCTATGCCAGATTGGTTTGCCCACATGATGTCCATGAAACATCCTGCTGCACCGCAGTCCAGTAAAGCTAGGACATCATAAGTTCTTTGATGAAGGGTGAGCTGAACTGCCAGAACCATGAGACGGGTGTCCTCTGTGGATGAAATGGATGTTATCGACATTGAGACGTAGGGACCAGGAAATCCCCCTCGGTAACTTGTCCCCACTAGTTCCGAGGTGGGGCGTTTCCCGACCGTCGTGGAGGTACTTCTGGACAGTCACGTAACAGGTGCTGGTTAGAACCACAATACAGACACAAATTATTGTCCTTTCTTTTCCTTCGTTCATCAGACGAAAGGGGCCCCCGGGTGGTACCTATCTGCATGGGTTCATCCTTGGTTTGATGGGTGGGGGAGGCAGTGGGTAGACAAGGCTCGGAGGAAATAGGTGTGAATCGACCTCTTCGTTTTTCTGAACGTCTCTCGGAAAGGCGAAAGTCCAATTGGAGAACGGTAGACCACAATTCCGACAAGGTTCCAGGTCTGGGCACGCGTGCCAATTCGTCTTTCAGTTCTTCTCTGAGGCCACGACGGAAAATGGTGTATTGAGCCGCCTCTTGCCACCCGGTATCAGCGGCGACCTTCTTAAAACGGGAAATGTAGGATAGCAAATCTGAGTTACCCTGACGGATGTCAAGCAACTGCTCACTGGCTATCAAGGCTGTTTCTTGTCTCTCAAAGGCTTCTTTAAATTGTGCCGTAAAACCACTATAGTCTTGCAGCAGTGGGCTAGCACTGGTTACTAATGGGGTAGCCCATGCCAGTGCATTTCCAGTAAGGTTGGAAATGAGAAACCCTATGCGGGCATTATCGGAGGCATATGTCTGGGGTCTGAAAGTAAAATGTATTATACATGCCTCCATGAATTCTTTGAACTTCTGTGGAGAGCCGTCGTATTTACCCGATGCCAGGGGCATAGGGGGTAATTCTGCACGTGCTCTTTCTTGGTTATCAATACGTTGCTTTAGGGCCGCATTCTCTACCTTGACAGTTTGTAGTTCCTGTGTGAGATTATGTACCGCAGTTAGCAACTCCTGTATCTGTTCAGCTGTAGCCATTGTAGGATCATTTGGGCTTTGCAATCTATCATGAATGTCAGGCTGATCACTCAATTCGTCGGAACCAGAATTGTCTTTATGCAGAACCCACTCCTCCTCACCTGATTCTTCTGTAGACTCCTCGCGTCTTCGCCCCTTTTTTCTTGTGGATTTCTTTTTTGAGAAGAGATATGGTCTTCCGCGGTTAGAAGCCACCCTGTTCCCCTAGTAAACCAGGGAAACAAGGGACACCCTTTCCGCAGAAGCCGTAGGAGAGGAAAAAAGCGTATGCTAAAAAAAAACCTCTCATTTGTATTTCGATCTTGTTGTGGAGCAAGGTTAACCAGACAAGTTGCTTTTCCAGGTATCCGAAGGAGAGGATGTTCCGGGTTGCAGAGGATCGCAGAGACCACAGAGGATCACGTCAATGCCTAGCTGGGAGGGGAAAAGGTAGGAGTGGAATGCCGGAAGAGTGGCGGTAGACCGGGAAGAGGAAGAATGGAAGCGGAGACCGAAAAGGAGAGAGAAAGTAAGATGTCAGAACGGAGGAAGGATAATAGACCCGTAAAGAAAGGGTAAGGAAACAGGTAGGCATGGAAGAAGGTAAGCACAAAAGAGGAGGACCAAGGCACCGGGAAAGGGCAACAGAAAGAGAAAAGCTAAGAAAGAAGGCAGAAAGGGAATATAACCGGCAAAAGACCGGCCAAGCAGCGAGCAAGGAACTGGAGAGCGAGCGCTTGCGAAACGGAGCGTGAAAGCTTCAGTTGCAACTCGCCAGGCAAAACAAAGATGCTTGGTTAAGAGCGAAACCAGGAAGAGGCCAGGAAAAGACTAGAGCGTAGCAACAGGAAATGGGGAAAAAAATGGAACAATCAATGGCGGCGGAGTTGCCATTGGCTTCTCAGTCTCCAAGGGAATCTCCTTGCAAACGGCATGACACTGGCTGGGTACTGGGAGCCGTCTCCTTACAACTGGTGTATTCCAAGGGGGCCTTTGTTGGCAGGGAACGTGTCTTTTTCTTTTCAGATTTTCTTTCCTGATGCGGAAATCAATTTGCAACGATAAGTCCAGCAAAGCCTGGAACGAGCTTGGGCGGGCTACCCGGGCAAGTTCATCCTTGATTTCGTCGTTCAATCCACGGCGAAACAGTGTGAAACAGGCTTCCGAAGCCCAATCAGCCTCCTTGGCCAATTGTTTGAAATGGGTGACGTATGACAACACATCCTGAGAACCTTGTTGAAACTCCAGTAGCTTCTCTTGAGCACTGTAAACTTGTTCAGGTCGATCAAACATAGTTTTAAAGGCATCTGCAAATCCTTCATAGTTGTCCAGGAGTGGGTCCCCTGCATTAACTAGGGGTGTTGCCCAGGCCAATGCGTTTCCTGAAAGGTGGGAAATTATAAAGCCAACCTTGGATCTGGGGGTTGAGGAGTAGTAAGGTTTGAAGGTAAAATGCACCAAACACGAGTCGAGAAAGGAACGCAAAGCCTTGGTGGTTCCATCGTATTTGTCCACAATACCCCCTACTATGGCACTTTCTTGGAAGGTTGAATCCCTGGAGAGCACAAGTTATTTCAAGGCTGCATTTTCAGCCTTTAAGCTCTGTACTTCGGTTATCAGTTCTTGCCTACCTCTCATGAGGTCTTGGACGGCTGCTTCATTGTAGAATCAATATTCAATCCTAGGCGTCTCAAACTGTCACATTTTGCCTGAAATGTCACCTGTTTGTCTTTTGAAGTCTTGGACTGGGTCTCTTCCTTTTTCTGGACAGCGCGGGACTTGTAGAGACAAGGTCGCGTATCCTTGGTCGCCAGCGTGCAGGCGAGTCTGACCGAGGGAGTATGCGTTCAATTCCAGGAAGGAGCACGAGTAACAAAAGTCCCGGGAGGAAGGAAGCCAGGGAGGAACCAGGATGCAACAAGGTAAGGAGCGAGCGCTACGGGCGGAAGGCCCTAGAAAAGGAGAGCGCTGAAGATAGCTAGGATAGAGGAGGACTATAGAACCTTGGAAGTAAGGTATGAGCACAGGAAAGTACAACCACACTTGCCGAAGTTCGGAAGTTAGCATTGAGACGCGAAGCGCCGCGGGGGCGTGTCTCTTTTCAACTGGCGAACTCCTGAAAACGCTACAGCGGTAATCGTGCACTAACGTCGGCCATGTTGAGTGTACCTTAGAGGGAATGTAGCAATGTCTTATGGACCACGTAGTCCAGAAGGGGCTGGAACGGCGAATCATGACAGAAAAGCTTACACAGTTCATTTAGATATCAAAGACACAAGCACCTCTATTTCTTGGTTTCAGTAAACACAGGGCCATGTGGCCAGCAACTCATGTAACACTGCAAAACAACTGTATAAGGGATTCAGCACAACAAAGTTATTGTCTATTTACATAGTTATTCCATTACTACGCATTGTGCCATTCCACTCCTTCATTCAAACCATGGACATAGCTTTTTGACAGAAAAATACATTTTTCTTCCAAATGGAGTAACTTCTTATTGATCGCAATTTGCGATTTACCCTTGATTTGTTTCAAGATACACCATTCGAATTCATTGCATGTATGTTTCATTTCCAAAAAATGTTTAACCATAGGTGCTTGCTCGATTTCATTTCTGATGCAACTCTTATGTTCAATCATTCTTATTCTGCATTTTCTATTTGTTTTTCCAATGTACATGCGTTGACAGGGACATTGTATTAAATACATCACATTGCTAGTGTTACAATTCGTTTGGGTACACATTGTGCAGTTGCCACAAGGATAGAGTCCTGCTACTGGGGGTAAACCCCGTAGGTTAGTTTGTTGCAGTGACCTCTCCTTAATACTCACATCATTCCTCATGACTAAACTCCGCACGGTAGTGCTTTTCTTGAATGCCACAATCGGCCTTCCAATTTCTTTAGTCATTATCTTATTCCAATTCTTAGTAATAATGCTCTTAATCCTATAAGACAAATTACTGAACGTATTTACAAATACTAAAGGTGTTTCTTTCATGCTCTTCTATCTCTGTATTTGTTGATCAAGGAGAGATTCCCGATTGTTGTTAAAAGCCCTATTAGCTGCTTTCTTGACCAAGGGGGTAGGAAACCCATGATGCACCAATTTTGTAATCAAGTTGTTGGCTTCGTTTTCATAAGATTTGTTTGTACTACTGGCCAAAAGGAAGGTTATTTTTCACATGTTGTGCATGGTGACTATTGAAATGTAATAAAGCATTTCTATCTGTTGCTTTAGTGTGTGGTCTAACTAACAGAAGACCATTTTGATGATATATACAGATATCTAGATAATTAATTTCCTTATTACTAATATTGCTGGTGAATTTCAGATATCTGTTTTGTTGATTCAGCCACTGTACAAATTGACAGAACTATTCTTCATTCCCCTTCCAAATAACAAACACATCATCTATGTAACGTAGCCAACATCGTATGTTGTTCTGAAATGGATTTCGATTGGTGCAAACAACAGTTTCTTCGAACATGTTTACATACAAATTGGCGACATTGGGAGCCATTGCTGCCCCCATTGCTGTCCCCTCAATTTGTTTATAAAACTGTCCCATCAATTGATAAAAGTTTTCTGTGAGGGCCATTTCTGTGCACGATTTAATAAAGGAATTCGACACTGGGTATTCATCGTCTCTTTTCAATAAGGTTTCTTCCACTACCTCCAGTGTTGCCATTTGAGGTATATTTGTATATAATGCTTGGATATCTAGACACAATAACAAATTTTCACTAGGGTCGAATATATTACCCTCTATCCTATTGATGGCATCTGTTGTGTCCTTTACGTAACTTTTCATATTTGGAATGAAAGGTCTTAGATAAAAATCTACAAATTTGGAGAGAGGTTCCAGCAGTGAATTCACTCCCGAAACAATTGGTCTGCCCGGGGGTTTCTCTAAACTTTTGTGAATTTTAGGGAGAATATAAAAGATTGGTACTCTTCCATTCTCTCTAATAAGATATTCCCCCCTCTTGTTTACTAATCATGTGTTGTTCCAGAGCTCTGTGAACCTTATCTTTCATCACAATAAGCAGGCCATTACTGGGATCTCTAACTATTTTCTGGTAATGATTCTCATCAGCTAGTAGGTTTTCACATTCTTTAATGTAGTCACTTCTATTCAATATTACCATAGCACCGCCTTTGTCAGCTTGACGGATGATGATCTTTGCATTAGCACCCACATTTTTCAAGATGTTATGTTGCGTTTTACTTAGGTTGGAGTGATGTGGAATTCCTCTAGATTCTAATTTGGTAATCTCCTCCAATACCTTTCTTTCAAAGACTTTCGATTCTGCAGAGTGTGAGTTTACAGGAGCGCAGAACACAGATGGATTTCTAAAACCACTGCAATTGTCCCACTTGTCAAATGTATTGTCCTTAAAGAACTCTCTTAAATGCACTTCTCGCATAAACTGATTGAATTCAATCCTGAAGTCAAATGGATTATGGAATTTTGTTAGAACAAAATTAAGTCCCTTATTGAGCACTTCCTCTTCTTTTTTAGTCAATAGGACATCTGAGAGATTCACTACGAGCCCCTGTAGCTGCGAGTTTGCATCCGCTCGGGTGCCCACAGTCTCTGGTCTCCTCCCCTTCCTAAAAGAAGGTTGTCTCTGATTGTTGCCTCTCTAGCTGTTACTTCTTGTCCCTCTGCCTCGATATGGACGGGTATCTCCCCTTTTACTGGATGTTTCAGCACCTAGGGATTCATCATATTAAATGGAACCCCCATCGCTAGAACTGTATGAGGTATTGCGGAAATGTACTCTCTGATTCTGCCTTAAATTGGGTCTTGGCTCTCCAAACTTATAATCTTTATTAATGTTGCGAAAAGCATTCTCATGAGAGAAATTTTGTATATCTTTTTTCATTCTCTTCACTTGTTCGGAAATTGTTTCATTTTTAAATTCTTGCATCTCTTTTAAATGTTTGTCTAGGCCTTTTTTAAAAGCTTCTACATCGAATTTGTTCTTGATTTTTTCCTCTAAATTCTTCAAATCTATCTCAATCTTTTTAGCTGTTTCTTGTGCTGTATCAACCAATCACGGCCACATTTATTGGAGATATAGCTCCATTTTAATTTAAATTCAGGGTTATCTAGAAATAGTCTTGGTTCATTTCTCACAGTGAGACCTTGGGTTAGAGCCTGATTTATTTTTTAACATACTCCAACATAATAATGGCATGTAGTTCTGTGCGGATGAGTCTTTTTCTCATCTGTACTAATTTGTCCCATTGGTCGTCTTTGTCAAGGGCGTCAAGATCTTTATTCAAGCCTACTATTGGTAGGGATTCAATAAGCTTCCGAACATATTCATCATCATAAACTAGACTTTTCTGATTCCATAATGACATTCCAATAGTCAACCTTAGTCGTACACTAAAAAAGAATGGAAGGAGGGGAAGCTACGTGTTACTTATCACGTCCACCACTGAGACCCTATTAGTCTCTAACAACTCTATTCGCAACACGGTTTTAAAGCACAGGTAGGGATCAAACAAACTTCTTACTCTGTGAAAGTATATTTTTCATATACAAAAATATATGTATCTGCTGTTAACCATGTGGCAGCACTGCTCCTGTGGTTGCTGTTCCTCATGTGGCAGCAGAGCTCATGCAGCTTCTGTTCCTCATGTGGCAGCACAGCTCCTGTGACTGCTGTTCCTCATGTGGCAGCACAGCTCCTGTTACTGTGGTTCCCCATGTGGCAGCACAGCTCCTGTGGCTGCTGTTCCCCATGTGGCAGACCCGCTCCTGTGGCTGCTGTTCCTCATGTGGCAACACCACTCCTGTGGCTGCTGTTCCTCATATGGCAGCACAGCTCCTGTGGCTGCTGTTCCCCATGTGGCAGCAGCGCTCCTGTGGCTGCTGTTCCTCATGTGGCAGCACCACTCCTGTGGCTGCTGTTCCTCATGTGGCAGCACAGCTCCTGTGACTGCGGTTCCCCATGTGGCAGCATAGCTCCTGTGGCTGCTGTTCCCCAGTGGCTGCTGTTCCCCATGTGGCAGCCACAGCTTATGTGGCTGCAGGTCCCCATGTGGCAGCACAGCTCTTGTGGCTGCTGTTCCTCATGTGGCAGCACAACTCCTGTGGCTGTGGTTCCCCATGTGGCAGCACAGCTCTCTTTCTTTGCGTTCTGATTTTCTAAGCAAGCTGGCTCCCAGAGAGTTGGCAAATAATGCAACAGAGTCAATGGTCTAGGGATTCATGGCACTATCTAACACAGGGTGCCTTTCAACTTAAGCTTCATTTTATAAGGTTAAGCCAGAGTTTAAAAAAAATGACACTTCATGCACAGCTTACATGACTCCTGCTCTACCCTCTCATCTCCCAAAACCACTGGGACCAAGCCAACCCACAATCCTGTGCAGGAGCAATGAATAATGAGCTTTATGGGTCCAGGAAGTGATTTACAACACACAGTTTAGCAGCAGAGTAAACTTCTTCACACCATATTTATGCTTCAGAGGGTCACAGTGGCTTACGTAAAGGCTGAACAGCCCCAAACCTCAGGAGAGCTGTCTGCAAAATACAAAAACAGTGTTTAGAACATTAGTAGCCGTGGCGTAAACCCCTTTTCGGCGCCATCCTTTCGGCGTGGGTCATTTTGGTGCAGCAGTGTGGCCGCAGCGTCGAATTTCACCGCAGCATCCATATCGGTGCGGCTCTTTGGCTGCAGCATCCATTTCGGCACGCCCATTTCGGCAGGGCTCTTTGGCTGTGGTGTCCATTTCAGCATGCCCATTTCGGCAGGGCTCTTTGGCTACAGCGCCCATTTCGGCAGGGCTCTTTGGCTGCAGCGTCCATTTCGGCATGCCCATTTCGGCAGGGCTCTTTGGCTGTGGTGTCCATTTCAGCATGCCCATTTCGGCATGGCTCTTTGGCTACAGCGCCCATTTCGGCAGGGCTCTTTGGCTGCAGCGTCCATTTCGGCATGCCCATTTCGGCAGGGCTCTTTGGCTGTGTGTCCATTTCGGCAGGGCTCTTTGGCTGTGGTGTCCATTTCGGCAGGGCTCTTTGGCTACAGCGCCCATTGCGGCACGCCCATTTCGGCACGCCCATTTCGGCAGGGCTCTTTGGCTGTGTGTCCATTTCGGCAGGGCTCTTTGGCTGTGGTGTCCATTTCGGCAGGGCTCTTTGGCTGTGTGTCCATTTCGGCAGGGCTCTTTGGCCGTGGTGTCCATTTCGGCAGGGCTCTTTGGCTGCAGCGTCCATTTCGGCATGCCCATTTCGGCAGGGCTCTTTGGCTGTGTGTCCATTTCGGCAGGGCTCTTTGGCTGTGGTGTCCATTTCGGCAGGGCTCTTTGGCTACAGCGCCCATTTCGGCACGCCCATTTCGGCACGCCCATTTCGGCAGGGCTCTTTGGCTGTGTGTCCATTTCGGCAGGGCTCTTTGGCTGTGGTGTCCATTTCGGCAGGGCTCTTTGGCTGTGTGTCCATTTCGGCAGGGCTCTTTGGCTGTGTGTCCATTTCGGCAGGGCTCTTTGGCTGTGGTGTCCATTTCGGCAGGGCTCTTTGGCTACAGCGCCCATTTCGGCAGGGCTCTTTGGCTGTGTGTCCATTTCGGCAGGGCTCTTTGGCTGTGTGTCCATTTCGGCAGGGCTCTTTGGCTGTGGTGTCCATTTCGGCAGGGCTCTTTGGCTGTGTGTCCATTTCGGCAGGGCTCTTTGGCTGTGGTGTCCATTTTGGCATGCCCATTTCGGCAGGGCTCTTTGGCTACAGCGTCCATTTCGGCAGGGCTCTTTGGCTACAGCGCCCATTTCGGCAGGGCTCTTTGGCTACAGCGCCCATTTCGGCAGGGCTCTTTGGCTGTGTGTCCATTTCGGCAGGGCTCTTTGGCTGTGTGTCCATTTCGGCAGGGCTCTTTGGCTGTGGTGTCCATTTCGGCAGGGCTCTTTGGCTACAGCGCCCATTTCGGCAGGGCTCTTTGGCTACAGCGCCCATTTCGGCAGGGCTCTTTGGCTGTGTGTCCATTTCGGCAGGGCTCTTTGGCTGTGGTGTCCATTTCGGCAGGGCTCTTTGGCTGTGTGTCCATTTCGGCAGGGCTCTTTGGCTGTGGTGTCCATTTTGGCATGCCCATTTTGGCAGGGCTCTTTGGCTACAGCGTCCATTTCGGCAGGGCTCTTTGGCTACAGCGCCCATTTCGGCAGGGCTCTTTGGCTACAGCGCCCATTTCGGCAGGGCTCTTTGGCTACAGCATCCATTTTGGCAGGGCTCTTTGGCTGCAGCGTCCTTTTTGGCAGGGCTCTTTGGCTGCAGCGTCCATTTCGGCACGCCCATTTCGGCAGGGCTCTTTGGCTGTGTGTCCATTTCGGCAGGGCTCTTTGGCTGTGTGTCCATTTCGGCAGGGCTCTTTGGCTGTGGTGTCCATTTCGGCAGGGCTCTTTGGCTGTGTTTCCATTTCGGCAGGGTTCTTTGGCTGTGGTGTCCATTTTGGCATGCCCATTTCGGCAGGGCTCTTTGGCTACAGCGTCCATTTCGGCAGGGCTCTTTGGCTGTGTTTCCATTTCGGCAGGGCTCTTTGGCTGTGTTTCCATTTCGGCAGGGCTCTTTGGCTACAGCGTCCATTTCGGCAGGGCTCTTTGGCTGTGTTTCCATTTCGGCAGGGCTCTTTGGCTGTGTTTCCATTTCGGCAGGGCTCTTTGGCTGTGGTGTCCATTTTGGCATGCCCATTTCGGCAGGGCTCTTTGGCTACAGCGTCCATTTCGGCAGGGCTCTTTGGCTGTGGTGTCCATTTCGGCAGGGCTCTTTGGCTGTGTTTCCATTTCGGCAGGGCTCTTTGGCTGTGGTGTCCATTTTGGCATGCCCATTTCGGCAGGGCTCTTTGGCTACAGCGTCCATTTCGGCAGGGCTCTTTGGCTACAGCGCCCATTTTGGCAGGGCTCTTTGGCTGTGTGTCCATTTCGGCAGGGCTCTTTGGCTGTGTGTCCATTTCGGCAGGGCTCTTTGGCTGTGGTGTCCATTTTGGCATGCCCATTTCGGCAGGGCTCTTTGGCTACAGTGTCCATTTCGGCAGGGCTCTTTGGCTACAGCGCCCATTTCGGCAGGGCTCTTTGGCTGTGTGTCCATTTCGGCAGGGCTCTTTGGCTGTGGTGTCCATTTCGGCAGGGCTCTTTGGCTACAGCGCCCATTTCGGCAGGGCTCTTTGGCTGTGTGTCCATTTCGGCATGCCCATTTCGGCAGGGCTCTTTGGCTGTGTGTCCATTTCGGCAGGGCTCTTTGGCTGTGGTGTCCATTTCGGCAGGGCTCTTTGGCTACAGCGCCCATTTCGGCAGGGCTCTTTGGCTGTGTGTCCATTTCGGCAGGGCTCTTTGGCTGTGGTGTCCATTTCGGCAGGGCTCTTTGGCTACAGCGCCCATTTCGGCAGGGCTCTTTGGCTGTGTGTCCATTTCGGCAGGCCTCTTTGGCTACAGCGCCCATTTCGGCAGGGCTCTTTGGCTGCAGCGTCCATTTCGGCACGCCCATTTCGGCACGCCCATTTCGGCAGGGCTCTTTGGCTGTGTGTCCATTTCGGCAGGGATCTTTGGCTGTGGTGTCCATTTTGGCATGCCCATTTCGGCAGGGCTCTTTGGCTACAGCGTCCATTTCGGCAGGGCTCTTTGGCTACAGCGCCCATTTCGGCAGGGCTCTTTGGCTGTGGTGTCCATTTTGGCATGCCCATTTCGGCAGGGCTCTTTGGCTGTGGTGTCCATTTTGGCACGCCCATTTCGGCAGGGCTCTTTGGCTGTGGTGTCCATTTTGGCATGCCCATTTCGGCAGGGCTCTTTGGCTACAGCGCCCATTTCGGCAGGGCTCTTTGGCTGTGGTGTCCATTTTGGCATGCCCATTTCGGCAGGGCTCTTTGGCTGTGGTGTCCATTTTGGCACGCCCATTTCGGCAGGGCTCTTTGGCTGTGGTGTCCATTTTGGCATGCCCATTTCGGCATGGCTCTTTGGCTACAACGCCCATTTCGGCAGGGCTCTTTGGCTACAGCGTCCATTTCGGCATGCCCATTTTGGTGCGAAAGCCATTCCGGCGCCAATGATGTGACGTGAGAATGTTTAGATGCAGCGGATATTGCAGTCTCGTCTAAACGCCCTGAGGTCGAATATGTGTAGTGTGGGCTTGCGTGTGGCGTTTGTGAGATTGTTATCTGGTTGGTGACAGGATCCGATGTGGGTGTTCAGGTTGGTGGTATGGGTCCATGGGTGGTGCATTTGGTTTGGCTGCAGGTGGTTGTGAATGTCTCTGTTTAGAGTATGGGATGTGTCTATGTGAGGGCTGCGAGCATGCCTGGTGAATGTGCTCGGGTGTGGCAGACATGAGACCCCGTGTGGCAGGCAGGGTAAAAGGAGATTACGCATTGATAATAAATAAAAAAATAATAAATGGTTTTGAGTGTGGTATGTGTGGGTTGTGCTCAAAGGTGGCAGCTTTGAGACCTGGGAGTGGCAGTCCTGGGTAGGTGGTTGTATGTTGTGTGGTGGTTTGGAAGGTCAGTTATGTGTTTGTGGATTACGCTCTTAGGGTTGCGAATGTGGTTTGTTCCCAGCGGTTGTTGTTGACGTATGCTTGATGCAGGATCCTGGCTGGTATGGTGTGAGTCGGTGTGTGTGTTGTCCTCTTTATAAGGAAGGGGGGGGGGGTGTAGTGTGAGCTTGCATTGCTGTGTACAATGCAAGCCATGGAATGTTAGCTGGGCTGGAACACTATGTTCCCTCAGGGTTCCAGGAATTACAGTTGGGATTTACAGGATGGGAGATGCTGACAGAAGGATGCATATACCATAGCTCACCCCTCGCTTCTCACTTAAGCCCTGGAACCAATAAAATACTTACCTGCTTGTACTTCCCGGCTCCCGTGTCTTCCCTGCGTCCTGATGACTGCTTCCCCTGAGCTTGGACACTACAATATAACAGATTATGCCTGAGAGTCTGCGACCGCACTGTGGCAAGTGTCCCTTTTGTCAGATGAATCTCTCTGTGGCATGTTAGTCATTTCTAACTCTGGTGCCCCGGACGCGTCGGCATTATCACACGTGTGGATGACGACAGCAAGGTGGGTGGAGCAGGGCCTTCTGGACTGACATGGCAGTAGGGTGGGAGGGGGTCTTCTGGACTGGCATGGCAGGAGGTTGGACCTGGTCCTCGCTGGTTAATAACAAAAACATCCCATTTTATAAAGCACTTTGTGCCCGGGTTCTCTGCCTTATAAACAATTTCATAATAGGTGCTATTATCTGATGTTGTGGGTGAATGGAGGGAAGCGGCCCCTTTAACAAAGGCGAGCACGCCAGGGCGGGAGGAGGGCGGATTAACGGTTGGAGCAATAAAGAGAAGGGTGACTCCACACACGGCTCCTGCGATTATTGTGAGCGAGCCATGTGAGAGTAAGAGGCGTATGTTGAGTGCTAACAACTGACGACGAGGCCGCCGCACCCACGGCATGCTGCAGGACGGGTGAAGAGCCCATCAGAGCAGAAAAGTTGCTGCCACACACCCGCAACGTGCTGCAGGACGGGTAAAGAGCCCAGCAGAGTGCAGAAGTTGCCACCGCACCGGCGGCATGCTGCAGGACGGGGGAGGAGCCCAGCAGTGGACAGAGGTTGCCGCCACATCCACGGCGGGCTACAGATCGGGTGAGGAGCCCAGCAGAACACAGAGATTGCAGCCATCATTGTCTGTTGCAGAGGAGAGTCGCACCCTGCAACTCACTGGAGGGCCGCCGTGACGGTAACAAGCCCAGCAGGTCCCCCCAGAGCACACCCGGACACCCACAAGGACTGCGGAGCAGCCCACTTGAGGCTACAGTGCCGCAGCAGCACAGGCCCGCAGATGTAAGGGAGAAGTGAAGAGGCCCACATCCCAACCATGCGGGAAGGCTGTGTCGCAGCAAAGCAGGTACTGTCAGGAATCAGATATGGGGCAAAGGAAGGCGCTTCTTGTACCCAAAAAGGCGCTAAGTAGCTAAAAACTACATTTCCCAGCATGCTTTGGGAAGTCTGTAGTCCTTAGCGTTCGTGCAGCACGCCAGCTGGTTCTAATTGTGGTCTGCTTTGCTTAAAGACCGCCGCCGCCCATGCCTCAGTGCAGGTAATTACAGATTGTCTGCACGGGCGGCGGCAGGTCCATGAGGTTTAGGATACAGGAATAGGAGTAAGATACAGGTTTTAGGAGCATTGACCTACATAGTATTATATTGCTATGTACTTGCTTGTTATGTTTCCCCCTCCTTTCCTTTGTCAATCCACCCCCTTTCCCTAACTCTGTCTTCCCCCCATTGGCTGCCACGAGGTTCCCTGTGATATTATATTCAGGCGCCCGTGCCAACCACGGTGGGAGGGTCGATCTATTCGGCTTCTGTAGTTCGGGAGAGGGGGTTGAATCCCCTATTCCCTTGTGAGTTTGACAAGTACCTGGCAAACAGAAGCAGCCGAAGCGGAGCCGCGCCACATATGAGATAGTCCAGGAGGACTGCGACAGCCAGTGGATGGAAAGGAGGATCTAAAGAGTCCCACGACAGCACGCGAGGGGCGTCAACGAACCGGTAAGGAGCCCCGCCCCCCCTCCTACGCATGTGATGGCCTGCCGCCCACGCCCAAGCCCAAGACACCGCCAGAGCACCACAACGCTTGCATAGAGGGCGGCCTAGCACATTTACCCTACGGAAAAGCACAGCACTGGGATGCCAACATTAAAAGTGACCCAGTGTGCACACATTGGAAAGACAAAAGGGCAATCTCACCGGGCCCTAGTGGACACACACCAGAAACAGCACACTGCCAAGAAAGCAAGTGCATGAACCCTACAAGGTATGAAGAAGCAGTAGTGCAAACTGCCAACAGGGCAATCCTACTACTGATCATGGTACCACCCAACCACAGGGGCAACAGGGAGACCCAGCAAGGCCACAACCAAACCCAACGCAACTGAAGGGCTACAACAAGCCACGCCAACTGTGGCCCACTTTGAATACTGCCAACAACCCCAACAGAACGAAGAGCAGACGCAAGCCCAAACCACGACCCAAAAAAGTCCCACGGCCACCACCAGCGAAAGCCAACAGCCTGCACATACCTACCCGCCAAAGAGACACGACCTGAGAGACCATGACTGATCAGGCACAGCCAGCTCCTGATGCCGGGCGCTGCCTGTGGCCAACACAGGCCCGACGTCCCACGCCAGCCTCATGAGACGCCCCAACCCATTTAACCTCAACCCACACCATGACCAAGGCCAAGGTGGGAGGAATGGGTCGAAGAGTTCGAAGACTTTGTAGATGCCATAGGAACCCAGGACACCCCCCCACACTCCCTAACAAAATCAGCATATTCACAAATGTGGCTGGAAGAGAGATAAAGAACATCATAAGGACGATTCAACCACTGGAAAGAACCACCTATCAGCGACTCCTTGAAGCTATCAACGGCAAACTGGTGGTAACACCCAATAGAGACTATGAGCGCTACGCATTCAACCAATGTGCCCAACTACTTCACAAGTCCATTGGCGAATTCGTCATCCGCCTTCAAAGGAAAATCCCGAAATGTGACTTTGCCAACTTCAATGATGACGAGGCCATACGACTACGAATAATAGAGGGGTGCATATCATCACTATTTAGGAAACACCTCCTGAAAAAAACACTCTCCCTCAAAGAAATCCTTGACTTGGTGTTAGGCAGAATCCTGTGCAGTGCCCTTAGGGACCACTACACACAATTAAGACTACAAGGGGTAATACAAGTTCACCTTTGGTACAAGCCTGTACTACACTGTTAAAGTGGTAGCAGTAGCGGAGCAGCCAGACTTATCTCAAGAGCAAATGAGCAGTGATAGGGATTACACAAAGGACTACAATTACTGTGACTCAAGCAAACACTGACTCAAGGTTTCAGGTAAAAAATATAAGTACATTTATTTCTCAACCATCTGTTCACAAAACACTTCACTTCTAGTAATATAAAACCACACTTCAAATACACTACACACAACCAATTCCCCTTGTGCAGAACAATTCAAGGAAAGTACCTTAGGATTTGACAGACCAGTGTTATGAAATAAAAAACGTTACCGGGAATACATATGCGATCACTTTTTGACAGTAATGACAGTTCGGTCTTACTAAAGATACGCGTACCCGCGGAAGAAATGTAACCGTAGTCAAACACACTTAGCACATGAATTAACACAAGAGAGTTGGGGATAAAAATCATAGGCAATACTTTTGTCAAGGCGGAGAGAATCAGAGAGCACCTTCTAACACAAAAATAAAAGTTAATGGGCCGGCGCCAGTGTCAAGTGGAACAGGGTCCCTGTTGCCGAAGATCACACAGTTAGAACAGTTCAAGATTCAAGGTTGCCAGGAGTACTTAGATATTGTCAGAAGAGGAGGCAAAAGTTATAAGAGGGAAGGAAGAGAAGGACAAGCCTTTAGTGAGGACGAAGGGTTCACCCTAATTCCTCGAAGTCGGACACAGTACCTTATTCTTTGAAGAACGCTGGTGCCACGGCAGTTGTTCCTGGTAGTTTCCTGCAGACTCAAGTTTCCTGGAGCTTCTGTCATGGAGACAAGAAGGAGGACGTCTGGAGGGATCTGCACTACCCAGGGATGAGGCCAGCAGCAGCGACGGTGAATAAAAGGTGTGCTCCTTTAAAACAGGAAAGGCTCTTCAGATGGCTATCCGGACCACTGCAGCAGTGTGCAGCGATTTCGACCACAAAGAGGATCCTCTGGCTGTGGAAGATGAGATGGTTGACCTCATCAGACTCAAGGGAAGAAGACTCTGGACTGGATCTTCTCTGTTCGTTGAAGGGTAGATAGCTCAGGACTACAGCAGGGCTTCACCGGGACTCGGGGTTGCAGCAGCCGTCTTCTTCTCCGCTTCTCTTTGGTTCCTTGTTGTTCCAGTGGCGACTCTAACTTCCAGCCCAAGAGTCCTGCCTTTTATGCGAAAATCCCCCATTCACACAGCCTGGCTCTCAATCACTCAGCAGGGGGGTTGTCCGGCACGGACAACCACCTCAGCCAATCATCACAAAGTGCGACTTGGGTCTCCAAGGAGACCCTGTGCAGGGGGTGACTACACCCCTCCCTCACATTCATCCCACCTAGAAATACAGGCACCAAAGGAGGGCTTCTTCGTAGATGCCCGCCAAAAGACGGTGAACAAAGTAGGCAAACCTGGTTTGCCGCACAAAGTAAGACACAAGAAGGACTTTAACAAAAAGAAATGGCGACTAAACCCGACTGGAGCCGAAATAAAAAGTATTTGGGCAAGGGGGTTTAAGTTTGAGGCTACCACAATAGCCTGGAACAGTAACACTTTTATATAGTATAATCGAGGTAGAAAAGTGAGGGTAGATACCACTGCCCCCAGCCAAGTCTAAATGTTAAAAGATTAAAACAAAGCTCAGAGAGGCACAGACAAAAAGGGGTAGGAATTAACCCTTTCTAATACTCTATGTAAGATGGGGTTGTTAAACGGAAATCATATTATGCCTCCTTTTGATTTATATTGGCCTAAGCCTAGTTGCTCCATGGCGAAAACCGCGTTGCAAAGTTCTGAATTAGAATTGACATCAAGTGCCATCTTGGAAAAAGTCCTCCATCTTGGTTCTAACTTCTGCTCACTCTTCTAATGATTAGCTATGTTTTCAGCTGCAAGAGCAGAATCGACCTTTGAGCCTATGTCAATACTAGGTCTGGCAGAGAAGACTATTTGTCCTGTGCAAACAAGACCTTGTCAGAACGAACTCTCATTCAAAGTGTTATCTATGTCTACAAAACTCACCCTCCCACAAACAGTGTTATACAATGAATGTAAACTAATGCTGCATGTTTTTGAAGGAATCCTGTGTACATTTCTGGAAATAGAATTTACTTTAGAAAGCTAAAGATCCACACAGCTGACGACAACAAAGTTTGTCAGTATGTTTAAGGAACCTTGGAGCTAAAGTGAACTCCAATTTAAAGTGTTTTCTGTATCAATAGCCTCAGCCATATTCAAACATAAGAACTGAATGTTAGATAAACTAGAACTCTGTACCTTAACAATAAGTTATTGAATTTGTTTCTTGAAACTAGGATCAGCCTAAGCTGGATAACCAACATGACCAGACAGAACAAAGTTGTAACCATTGTATTTTGAAGACTGGAAAACACTTGAAGTATGTAAAGACAATATTGTTGTATTTGCCATGTGAACTGGGCACAAACCCAAATTTGTAACCTATTAGTTTGGAGATGGGCTGAGCTATGACCAGGACTGTGTATAAATACAGCATGTTTTGTGATGACCAGGACTCACTCCCCTCACAGTGTTTCTGGTACGCACTGCGAGGTGCTGTAACCAGACAGCTATTTGCTTTGATATTTGAATCTGTACAGAATAAATATTTGACTTCCTGACTGGCGGATCTAATTTTTGGTGGTACCAAGCCTCGATATTTGCTTGATCTTACAGGGTGTACTGGGTCTGTAGTTTTAAAGTGAATATATAAAGTCAATGGCAACTTTACATGTTTCTGGGGGACAGTAGTCAGCCCCAGAAAAATGGAGTCAGTGGGAAGTCTAAAAGACAACCCTATGTCACTGCACTGAAGGTGCTGTGTAACACACACAAAAATGGGGCTCATGGAGTGGTGTGCTCCAGAGCCCAATATCACACAAACAGTAGAAATACACATGGCAAAACACATGTAAGAGTGGGAAAAAGGCTCACACTCTTACCAGGTGGAAAAAATAAATCCCAGAAATCCAGCAAAGCTGCTGAGGGACTCAGTAGGTGAGGGAAATTAGCCATTAATGAGAATTCTCCCTCACATTTGGCAAGAGTATATGAAGGAATAGACGTCCAGGCCGCAGCCATTGAAAATCCAAAAAGGGAGACATAATCGCAGCTGTCACACCATACTCAAGATACCAGGGCCCCCAAAGCCAGCAGCCCTTCAGAAACCCCCAACCATGACCCCAATGTGATAGACAATGTTACCGATGCAGGTTTGAATACCCCCACAGAGGACCATGCCCCGCAATTGGCCAGAGGTGCATGCGCTGTGGTCAGGAAAATCACTTCCAGGCCATGTCCAAAGAGAAACTCCTTGAAACAGGATGCTTCTGACAACAACCCACCCAAAACCCCAGATGACACATGGAACAACCAAGGGAACAATATGACCGGCGACCGCTTGAAAGGGGGTTAACCTACCCCACAACACCAACCTCCCACCCAGACACTGTCAGAGCCCTTGAGGGCCTTCAAATTGAACCCAATAGGAAGTCACACGAACTATATGACTACCAGCACTACCCTCAACAACACACTGGTACCCCTGAAGATGTTTACGCCAGTGGCCATACAACAACCCAAGAACCAGAAGGCATCCTAGCCACCACGATGCCTGACTACGACCCCTACAACAACTCTCCACCAAGGGCACTAATTGCCGAGGACCAATATCCACTGTATCTGCAGGACGGCTACGACCGAGAATACGTCAGACTACTCAGTGCAGCCATCGGTGACACACCAGCCCCCAGAGTGACAGTACAAATGGGTGACAAACAGAATCAATTTGTTGTCAACATGGGGGCTACCGTCAATGTGATGAATGAGAAACTGCACCACATAATAGCGGACCTCTACCTGCTACTCCAATCAAGAACCCACATCTTCTAATGGGGTGTAGCACTACCCCTCGCATCCAAAGGCCAGTTTCTCTGCGACTTATCCCACAGAGGACTCACCGTGCCAATGATCATACATGTCATACAGAGCCCCTCAGTGGGACGATGCCTCCTCAGCTACAGGACAGCCAGAGCCTTGATGCTGATTGACCTACAATACGAACTGACGGAAATTATCAAAGGCTACCCGTCGGACAGATAAGAAATGCAATCAATAGCGCACCAGCCCATCTCCAAAGAAACCCTCAAAACAGCTTCCCGAAGCTATTTGAAGGGGTAGGGATGCTAAAAGACTCTGTCATCACACTACATATCGACCCCACAATAATACCAGTGCCACAACACCCAGCAAAGTGGGGTTCCACCTCCAAGCACAGGTGTCCAAGGAACTGCAACTCCTTTTACTGAATGACATCTTCGAGAAAGCCGATGGGCCCACACCCTGGGTGTCCCCCATTGTAATTGTCCCCAAAGACGACGGGCGACTGCGCATATGCGTCGACATGTGTATTCCCAACGGCGCCATCCAGAGGGAAAGGCATCCCGGACCCAGCCTAGAAGACATGCTTGTCAGGTTAAATCAAGCAACGCACTTCTCCAAATTGGATCTTAACCAAGGATGCCACCAGCTCGTCATAGACCCGGCCTCTCGACCAATAACCACCTTTGCCACCCATGAGGAGCTATTCAGATATAAACGCCTCAACTTGGGCATATCCTCGGTGGACGAGATCTTTCAAGAGACTTTCAAAAGATAGATATCATTGGAAGTCAACACCTTAAATTACAGCAACAACATCCTCATCTTCGGAATATCCCAAGAGCAACATGACAAAGCGTTCCTCGCGATATGCAAGATCCTACATGACGCGGGCTTAACACTCAATGGACCTAAATGCGACATCAACAAAACCAGCTTAAGGTTTTTCGGATACATATTCTCTGACAGAGGCATCACAGCCGACCCAGAGAAAATAAAAGCCATTGCCGACCTTCACGCCCCCACAACCACCTTGGAACTAAGATCATTCCTAGGGATGGCGGGATACTGCGCCCGATACCTCCAAAATTACGCCACCACCACTGACCTGCTTCAAGCACTCCTCAAAAAGGACACCCCCTTCATCTGGGACGCACAGTGCCAGACAACCTTCCGACCATCAAAGAAAGCCTGGCCAACCACCGCTAACTAGCCTTCTTCCAACCCAAATGGTACACCATCATCACGGTCGACGCCATCCTGGCCCAAACCAACCCAGAGGACAGCACCCGACATATGGTAGTAGCCTACACCTGCAGAGTCCTATTCCCCACTGAAAAGGCTTACTCACAGGCTGAACGAGAAAGCCTGGCAGCCATGTGCACCTGTGAAAAGTTCTACCACTTTGTGATTGGCCGAGAGTTCACACTGGTCACAGACCACCAAGCGCTACTGTCCCTATTCGGGAACCCCAAAACGAAAATGCCTCCCCGAATTGAATGGTGGGGCATAAGACTCCAAGAATACGATTACACCATCATACACAAACCAGGGGGAGATGACAACCCAGCCGATTATCAAGTCACCCAACGGCGAACAACGACAACTCACTAGTCTGTGAAGTGGAAGAATACATTGCATACCTCTCCACCAACGCCATGCCTCCCACCATCTCAACAGAGGAATTCACAGCCAGAAGCAGAGCTGACCCCACCATCAAGGCTGCACTAGACCTCACCAGCAAGAACAGATGGAAATACATACATGGGAGAGGCAATGGAGGGGAGGGAGCTGACAAGAAGGACCTAACCCGCATAGCCAAGATACACTCAGAGCTAGTAGCCACAGACCAAGGAATACTATTACGAGGCAACCGACTGGTAGCCCCAAAGGATCTCCGGAAAACACTAGTAGCAATAGCTCACGAAGGGCACAGAGGAATCGAGAATACCAAGAAAATCCTGAGAAACCACATATGGTTCCCCTACATGGACATAATAGTAGAAGACATCCTAGCTCACTGCGGACCCTGCCAACAAGCAGCGAAAAGGACAGACCCAAGCCTGATGCAACTAATACCACTGCCAGAATGACCATGGCAACGAATTGCAATAGACTTCTACGGGCCCTTAGAGGAAGGAGGATACCTGCTCGTAGCGATTGACGAGTACTCACGATTCCCATTCATCAAGCAGGCACTGTCAACATCGTTCTATGAGGTAGCACCAATCATAGATGAACTATTCAGCGAATGGGGTATTCCCACCATCGTAAGAACCGACAATGGCCCCCCATTTCAAGGACGCAAATTCACAAAACTAGCAGACCACCTAGGCTTCCACCACCAAATGATCACACCACTATGGCCCCAGACCAACAGGAGGGTGGAACGCTTCATGGCAACCATCAAACTAACACAACAGAAGGGCCTCGCAGACCAAATGCCACATCCACAGGCGATCTGCTGCATGCTCAGAAGCTACAGAAATACCCTGCATGACGCGATGGGACAAACACCGGCCAAACTGATGATGAAATACAAACCTCAAACTCGCATTCCCCAATGGGAAGACTACACCCGGAGCAAGAAGCAACCATAAGAGAACGAGACGCTGTAAAAAAGAGACGTGCAAAAGAATGGGCTGACAAGAAAAGGAAGACAAAGAACCACAGCTCGAAGTGGGACAGACAGTCCTGGTACGACAAAGACAACTCAGGAAAACGGGCACTCGCTACAGCCCAGAGCTCTGAGTGGTCACTGCCGTTAAAGGACCCATGATAACAGCCGTAGGAGAGCCGGGCGAGATAACCCGGAATGCGTCATTCTTCATAAGACTGTACCTAGAAGACCCAGAAATACCAGAGGCCACAGCAGAAGAACCGGAGTGCAAAGGAAACGCGAGCCCACCGGCTGAAACAGTCGGCAAAACCAGAGAGTCCCCGGGCAGACCCCAAAGAACCTTGCAGAGACCCATGAGGCTCATCGAGCAAATGTAGACTCCCAGCTTTCATGTTAAGCATGGGGGAGATGTGGGTGAATAGAGGGAAGCGGCCCCTTTAAGAAAGGCAAGCACGCCAGGGCGGGAGGGAGCGGGAGGAAGGCAGAAGTGGAGGGACAAGGGAAGAGTTAGGCAGTTAACGGTTGGAGCAATAAAGAGAAGGTTGACTCCACACACGGCTCCTGCGATTATTGTGAGCGAGCCATGTGAGAGTAAGAGGCGTATGTTGAGTGCCAACATCTGACATATTAGTACCCCGTTTGGGTGGGCGGTTTCATGCCAGCCGGGAATTAACCATGCAGGTTACACGCCAAGAGGCCTCAACTCGATAAGCCGTTTCCCTGGTGTTGCTTTCTGCACTTAGCGCATACATGAACTCCAATAACGCAGTGTGGAAGCCTGGTCTGCCAGAGTTCAAGGTCCAGCCCCTGACCACTAGGCCACGGAGGGTTTAGTGTGTCAAAGAGGACAAGTTTCATACTTAGCCTACAACTGAATCTGTTAACTTACATGCACTATTTTACAAGTGTAAATATATTCAAATGTAGTAGGCAAAGCATGGAACTTGTGCCTATGGAAGCATTCATCTCTCTGTGGCCTTGTGGCTTAAGTGCTGGGCCTCGAGGGCTGGCAGGCAAGGGTGCGTGACATCACTATTTAGTTTTGTAATTTTTATATATTATTTTAGAGCGTTTTTTTCTTCTTTTTTTAATTGTATTGTAAGTGTATTCATGAACCTGCACCTACAACTCATTCATGTTACAGGTGCAGGTTGATGACATTGCGCCAAAACATCCCGGCGCCCAACAGGGCGCACTGAAACGGGATTTGCGGACAAACAGCTGCGTCAAAATGTCTCGCGCCGAATCAGTGCGCCTAAACGTCCTGCTCCATAGTCGGGGCTGCAGACATTCAATGGCAGCAGGGAGGGATCTCTCGTGGTGGTTAGAGGTACTGCACTTGAACTACATCCCTGAAGTGCATCACACACTGGAAGCCGATGCACAAGTGAATGTGGCGCCAACATGTGAAGGCCGAGGTCACTGCGCCAGGGGTGTGGCAAGCGCATACCTCAAAGCACAGGCATCGCCACATGCAAGAAAGGGGAACGTGAAAGGGGTGTAAAGAGTCTGCCCAGGAATGGGGACATGTATCAGGGGTGCACGCATAACATCCAGGGACCACCACACCTGACACAGCCCATTGGCAGGGCGAGCAGCAGCGCACAGTTCTCTCAGGGTCCATCACCAGGACAGACCTCCAGCAGCAGGGGGCGAGGAGACATCCCAAGGGAAACCTGGCCAATCTCCCAGTTGTTAAGACCCCTGCTATTCTTATGGGACCCCTGGAGAGGATCCACCTAGAAGACCCCTGAGGGAGTCGGCTACATAAGGGGTTTACCTTTCGGCCGTCACAACCAGCCAGTCCGATATTAGATCGTAGGGGTTAACAAGCTCAAATAGACACCTTAGCATTGGGGGATGCCTAACCTTGGGGGCTTGGGGGTGCCCATAGGGGAGAAAAAGAGAGAGAGAGGGGCAGCCCTTAGTGAGCCCCTCTCAAGAATGTTTATAAAAACCCTTGAATCGTCTGAGAGTTGGCGTGTCCAGGGCAGGGATTGGGAATGGGGGGTCAGGGCAGGTTGTGCATATAGCAGGAGGGTCTTAGAGTGGGAAAGAGCCTATTTACCTGGGAGGTCTTCAGGCAGTGAGGCTCTTCAAATGTTAACAAAATGAGTAGGGCTCAAGTGCTCAATAAATTGGGGGGCTCAAAAACATATGCATAGGAACCGAGTACATGGGGTCAGAGGGCACAGTTGCACCCATTCTCTTCGAGCAACAGGGACAGACGTTCCATGTTGCGCCTGTGGAGATATTCTGCAAAGTGTTATCACGGGGCGACCAAAAACAAAGAACTAAAATACAGATTGAGTGCCGTTTTACTCAAAATCACTGGGCCTCTTTATGAGTTTCCCGGTCCAGATACAACGGTACCGGTAAGCTTACCAGTACCTTTGTATCCGGACCAAAAAACTCCAAGTTGTGGTCACGAGTGCCTTTCATTCCACCAGGTCTGACCTGGCGGAATGAAAGGCACCCGCGAGCACAGCATGCCTGTAGCACCGGCACGGTAATGAACCATGCCGGTGCTACAGGCATCCCCATTCCCATTGAGCCCTATCGGGCTCAAATGGGAATGGGGATCTACTGGCTCCGGCACCCGCGAAAGGGCAATCACCGGATCTGGTAGGGCCAGAATACCCCGGTAATTGCCCATTTGCGGGTGCTAGACTTTCTTGCAAGTGTGAAGGTAGAATTGCCGGTTTTAGGGCTACCTCCAACCTTTTAATGAGTCCCACTGTTTCCCTCATGCTGGGCTCAGGCTTGCTGATGTGATCACTTTCTCCTCTCCTGCTGGGTTCAGGGTTGCTGACGTGATCACTATCTCCTCTCCTGCTGGGTTCAGGTTTGCTGACTGTCTCCTCTCCTGCTGGGTTCAGGCCTGCTAACGGTCCCCTCTCCTGCTGGGTTCAGGACTGCTGACGTGATCACGGTCTCCTCTCCTGCTGGGCTCAGGCTTGCTTACGTGATCACTGTCTCCTCTCCTGCTGGGTTCGGGGTTGCTGACGTGATCACTGTCTCCTCTCCTGCTGGGTTCAGGCTGGCTGACGTGATCACTGTCTCCTCTCCTGCTGGGCTCAGGGTTGCTGACATGATCGCTGTCTCCTCTTGCTGGGTTCAGGCTTGCTGACGTGATCACTGTTTCCTCTCCTGCTGGGCTCAGGGTTGCTGACATGATCACTGTCTCCTCTCCTGCTGGGCTCAGGGTTGCTGACATGATCGCTGTCTCCTCTTGCTGGGTTCAGGCTTGCTGACGTGATCACTGTTTCCTCTCCTGCTGGGCTCAGGGTTGCTGACATGATCACTGTCTCCTCTCCTGCTGGGTTCAGGCTTTCTGACGTGATCACTGTCTTCTCTCCTGCTGGGTTCAGGCTTGCTGACGTGATCACTGTCTTGTTCTCTCCTGCTGGGTTCAGGGTTGCTGATGTGATCACAGTCTCCTCTCCTGCTGGGTTCAGGCTTGCTGACAGTCTCCTCTCTGGCTGGGTTCAGGGTTACTGATGTGATCATGGTCTCCTCTCCTGCTGGGTTCAGGCTTGCTAACGTGATCACAGTCTCCTCTCCTGCTGAGTTCAGGCTTGCTAACCTGATCACTGTCTTCTCTCCTGCTGGGTTCAGGCTTGCTGACCTGATCACTGTCTTCTCTCCTGCTAGATTTAGGGTTCCTGACGTGATCACGGTCTCCTCTCGTGCTGGGTTCAGGCTTGCTGACTGTCTCCTCTCCTGCTGGGTTCAGGTTGCTGATGTGATCACGGTCCCCTCTCCTGCTGGGTTCAGGCTTGCTGACGTGATCACTGTCTTGTTCTCTCCTGCTGGGTTCAGGGTTGCTGATGTGCTCACAGTCTCCTCTCCTGCTGGGTTCAGGCTTCCTGACGTGATCACTGTCTGCTCTCCTGCTGGGTTCAGGGTTGCTGACGTGATCACTGTCTTCTCTCCTGCTGGGTTCAGGCTTGCTGACTGTCTCCTCTCCTGCTGGGTTCAGGCCTGCTAACGGTCCCCTCTCCTGCTGGGTTCAGGACTGCTGACGTGATCACGGTCTCCTCTCCTGCTGGGCTCAGGCTTGCTTACGTGATCACTGTCTCCTCTCCTGCTGGGTTCGGGGTTGCTGACGTGATCACTGTCTCCTCTCCTGCTGGGTTCAGGCTGGCTGACGTGATCACTGTCTCCTCTCCTGCTGGGCTCAGGGTTGCTGACATGATCGCTGTCTCCTCCTGCTGGGTTCAGGCTTGCTGACGTGATCACTGTTTCCTCTCCTGCTGGGCTCAGGGTTGCTGACATGATCACTGTCTCCTCTCCTGCTGGGTTCAGGCTTTCTGACGTGATCACTGTCTTCTCTCCTGCTGGGTTCAGGCTTGCTGACGTGATCACTGTCTTGTTCTCTCCTGCTGGGTTCAGGGTTGCTGATGTGATCACAGTCTCCTCTCCTGCTGGGTTCAGGCTTGCTGACAGTCTCCTCTCTGGCTGGGTTCAGGGTTACTGATGTGATCATGGTCTCCTCTCCTGCTGGGTTCAGGCTTGCTAACGTGATCACAGTCTCCTCTCCTGCTGAGTTCAGGCTTGCTAACCTGATCACTGTCTTCTCTCCTGCTGGGTTCAGGCTTGCTGACCTGATCACTGTCTTCTCTCCTGCTAGATTTAGGGTTCCTGACGTGATCACGGTCTCCTCTCGTGCTGGGTTCAGGCTTGCTGACTGTCTCCTCTCCTGCTGGGTTCAGGTTGCTGATGTGATCACGGTCCCCTCTCCTGCTGGGTTCAGGCTTGCTGACGTGATCACTGTCTTGTTCTCTCCTGCTGGGTTCAGGGTTGCTGATGTGCTCACAGTCTCCTCTCCTGCTGGGTTCAGGCTTCCTGACGTGATCACTGTCTGCTCTCCTGCTGGGTTCAGGCTTTCTGACGTGATCACTGTCTTCTCTCCTGCTGGGTTCAGGCTTGCTGACGTGATCACGGTCTCCTCTCCTGCTGGGTTCAGGCTTGCTGATGTGATCACAGTCTTCTCTCCTGCTGGGTTCAGGCTTGCTGACGTGATCACAGTCTCCTCTCCTGCTGGGTTCAGGGTTGCTGATGTGATCACGGTCTCCTTTCCTGCTTGGTTCAGGCTTGCTGACGTGATCACGGTCTCCTCTCCTGCTGGGTTTGGGCTTGCTAACATGATCATGGTCTCCTCTCCTGTTGGGTTCAGGCTTGCTGACGTGATCACAGTCTCCTCTCCTGCTGGGTTCAGACTTGCTAACATGATCACAGTCTCCTCTCCTGCTGGGTTCAGGCTTGCTAACATGATCACAGTCTCCTCTCCTGCTGGGTTCAGGCTTGCTGACGTGTTAGCTTGCATCTTGCAAAATGATCAAGTACTGCTCCTTCAAAATGCGGAGGGAGCCTCACCAATGTACCCCCTGAGGCTGGACTGGAGGGGGTGAGTAGACCAGAAAGGTTTTGTGGGTGTGGGAATAGCATGGGGAAGCAGGAGATGCTCTAGCAGAATGTAGCAAAGGCAGCTCAGCAAGTCTGATGCCTGTTGCTGAGATGTTATATATTTAGACCTTCCTGTAAATCATATGGCTGTTGTCTCATTCCTGCTGCAAAATGTGGTGTTTCGAGCAGGGGCTGGGTATGGCTCCCTCGCTTCACTCAGTGTGGGGACATCTGCCTCATAGCAAAAATCAAAAGCTGGCACCCATGAATACCCACAGGTAAGTGAACATATCATAAGCTATCTCGCGCTTTCTCGTAACATGCTCACAAAATATAGCGGTCATAATATGCTGACAGCAACCATTTCAATTAGCACAAAGGTCTACTGCTCGAAGGAACATACCGTACTTATGGTAAATCCCGGGGGTAACCGGATAACGATGTTCCGGGGATGGTGCTGGACTTATGAGAAACCTAAGAAGATGCAGAAGGCATGGGTGATGAGAGATGCTGGGTTAATTGGGTGGTGAGGTAGTTTCACGCCCTATCTCCTTGCACCTGGGTCTGGGTTTATGTGCTGCTAAATAAACTGAATGTTCCAGACATGGCACAACCGTGCCAACCAATTGTATTAGTCCATATAACGAAAACCAATGAGAAACTGTGTATCTAATATTTCTGAAAATACATGTTTTTAGAGGTAGGCATCAGTTGTCTACCTGATAACGGACAGCCAATAACAATCCTAACTCCTATAGAAATGTATACTTAGATATTTCCCTCAACCAATCCCAACCCTTGATAGGTTTTTTCACTATTGCCCATAATATGACGCCATTATGACACATTATTTAGTATAAGAACCACATTTTGTGTGGAGATTATTGAGAGACTGAGCGTACGTCCGTTGATGTTAATGATAATGTTAAAGGTATTTGTACCAGGCACAGTCACCACCAGAGTGGCCCCCCAGGCGGATTTGAAAAGGGAAGAGTGTAGGAACACAAGTAGGATTGAGCGGGAGAAAGACAAGAGAGAGGTGATGTGCTGTTGGCAGCCTCAGTTCTGTTTGCACCGTCCGCTGAGCTTAGGTGTGCTTTTCGGTTGGGAGCTGTTGTGTGAGGCTATTTGTAGTATATTTTGTTGTTGCAGTGTGGTGGAGTGTGTGCAGTTTTTTTGTGCATTAGAGGTTTGGTTGTGTTTAGTTAGATTTTGAACTGTGTATGAGTTGGTTAGTGGCATCGCTATTTAGAAGTGATGTATGCAAATGTTCACAATCCTGTCTAGATGAGACACAAGGCTAATTTTTACAGTTTGATTTAGGTGTGGTGCAAGCTGACTTCACAACTCTGTCTAGATGCGACACAAGCTAGTCTTTACAATCCTGTCTAGGTGTGACACAATACTAATCTTCACAATTCTGCCTAGATGTGACGCAATGCTAGTCTTCACAATTCTGTTTAGATGTGACGCAAGATAGTATTATAATTCTCTCTGATGTACGTTGTAACCTCCCTGTTTTAGATAATTGTTAACAAAACAGTACTTTGCCATCTCCTGGAGTTGGTTTGATTATTTGGACTCAGAATTTCTCTGGTGTAATCCCATCCATTCCATATGTACGTTCTTAAGGGCCATAAGCTCATGTGGTAGCAGTGCGGATGGTTTCAGATCCAAATGAGTTTGCCTTCAGAGTTTCAGACGATCAGGCATCCTCCGCCATTAGCTGGAAGATCGTTGAGTTTCCTGTGGAGAGTGGCCGATAGAAATAAAGTTGCAAGAAGAATCGAGAAGGTGGACAGGTCCCCCTTTGAAGAAATCCCTGCTTGGTTTCCATGGGTGTTCTGCGGACGGAAGGCAAAGTGGTCGAATTGAAGGAGGAGTCGATACCGAAGGGCTCGAGTTGATTAACAGATGTAAGTAGACTAAGGGAAATGGCAATATAAAGGGGCAGGATTGTGATATTTTGAGTTACAGGAAATTCTGTGTAGATAAAGGAACGCCTAAGTAATCCTCTTTCAAGGGAGATAGAAGAAGACGTCTCATACTCCAACGGGAGTATTAAGAAGGGGAATACGCATAGTCAGGACTGTGAAAGGTGTAAGGGTAGCCAAAATTACAGGGGTATCCCTAATTATAAGGGTGCCCCCAATCACGCTCACACCAGAGTAAATGCACCCCTCTTGAGAAGTAAGGCCAAGAGTCTATCTTGCAAGGAAAACAAGTTTATTCTTTACAGAAATGAGGATGGGGGCAAAGAACTCTGCTTCCTGAATGGTCTTCTGTCCAACACCCGTTCCTGTCTCCTGCAAACTGGAGCCAGCCAGGGGTTCTTATAGTCCAGTCTTGCTGTAGTTGCGTCACTGGATACAGGCTGTGGCTTCATCCCAATCCATCATTCTTCCATACTAGGGATGCTCCAAAGCCTTCCTTTCTTCATTGTCAGCATTTGCTGTTAGGGCATGCAACTTTACATATTGCTACCTTATATAGAAACACACTGCAGCCCTGCATAATCTTACAAACCTTGAGGCCTAGCCCCAGGAAAAATGAAACATTTCTCTAACTCATTTTCATTCATACTCCACTCATGGTACTGGTAATGGGCCAAAATGTCAGCCTCATAATTGCGAGGGCCAACACTTTTTTTTAACACCCCCCCTTACACCACATATATATGTGGGGGGGGTATGTGATATTATTGTAATATGGGGGAGCTGTTGGAAGAGCCCCCTCTCATATCTATGTGGTGTAAAGGGGGTTAAATAAAAAAAAACTGCTTTTTCATCCCGTCGCAATTTTGGGGGTCACAGTGATCACATTGATCCATTGTACTCATGTTTTTATCTGGTCCTGTAATTTCCTTTAAACCTTGTTTTCCATAATTCTGCATTGTGGGCCCTTTGACAGACAGCAAATAGATGCTCAGTGAAGTTGTGCTGCTAGTGCTCGCATGAACACTGTGGAAGCCTGTAGTCTATTTTTAGAACAGGCTGCATTCTTTCCAGCCTTTACCGTGCTTTAGGATCTTAAAAAATGCATGACATTTACAATTTTATTCTGCTAATAGTTATTTGCACCTTATATTTAAATAATAACCGCCATCTTTTAGTGCCTGCCCATGTCTGTGTATACGATTATATTTGCATGAGAGAGCTTTCCCAGTGCCCCTCCTCCCCCCTGGTTCCTTGTAGTGCCTAGAAGCAGTCACAAGAAGTATTGTCTAATTCTAAAGCACTTGGGGTGCAGGAAGACCCTAGCTCCTTCCCAACAAAGGTGATGTCATAAACCCTGTATAGGGTAACGTAGGAAGAGGCATGGGAAGTATACCCCTTATTATAAAAGGTTATGAATAAAGTGAATGTGATCACAAGGGTTATTAATATGTAGGGTGTTGGTATTTTCACTATTATTTGTTGTGTGAAGTTTTAAGAAAAAACAAGGTGTGAATTATTAAAAGTGATGTTGTTTGAAGGTGTAGTAAATTATTGGTACCAATCAAAAGATAGATAGGTTGTTGAAACAAAAGAGGATTGAGCGGTGATTGATGGTGCTGGCTCATATTTGTTGTTTTTAAAGAATAAAGGTGGTGGTTGGTTAAGCCTTGAGATATAGAGTTTATTAACAATCTGGTAAGTATGAAAGTGAAGAGAACTAGATGAAGAACTAGAAGGAAGGAGAAGACAGTGGGGTCTTGATGTCAGTCTCATGTATAAAGAACCAATAGGGCCAAGCCCAGAAACACGATGGGACAGAACAGAGGAGTTCCTTCCGATAAAGGAAGCAACGTCAGGTGCATCTAGAATAATATTGGAAGAAGAGAACTTTGATGCAGTGAGTATCGGGGAAAGGATCAATAAGGTTTATCAAGAATTAAAGGAAGGCTGCAAGTATGGAAGTTGAGGCAAGAGGGATCCATCCCTAGCAGTTCAATCATGAAGCGAAGACGAAAATCTGTTTGGTCACGAACATAGAGCATTGTCCTTAAGCAGACTGAACAAGGGTGAAGGGGATGATAGTCACACTAGTTGGGTACAAGACATGTCAGATGAGGAAAGGGAATCCTTCCTTGGGGAAGAAGGGGGAAGCGTGTGTGCCCCCGAAAGGAAGCCTGCAGATAGTCAAAGAAGTAAGATGGTCTGATCTGGAACAACCTAAGGATAGGATGCCAGATCCCATAGCATATCCAGAGCGTCCCCGAGGATGATCGTATTGTCAGAAGGGAGAATCACGCCATATGTGAGCAGATTAAGGTCGCTACTGACAAAAAGGCGGACAGGGACGATCATCCCTGCCATGGATAGACTAACAAGGGGAGCCGACTGCGGGTTGGGGTTTACGCAGTTTCCCTTATTGGAAAAAGGGGGAGCAAGACCACAGTATATTCCATGGCCACAGATGGACAAGAGGTTTTAAGCTCCCGAGCTTGACTTCGGGTGCTGGGAAACGGATATATGATTTAGAGAAAATCATAGGAGGAAACACGCTGACCATATAGGACATAAAAAGTCTCCTGGTAGCCATTGCTGGAGAAAGGGCTGATGACATATGGAGGAGAGCAGGGTATTCAAGTGTGACAGCACAATGTAGCACTGTTTAATAATTGCTGAGCAGTTGTTTGGAGGGCACTCAGGGTACAGCATCCCGATACATCAGATATGGGAACATTTATGACACGTAAAATGAAGGAAGATGAAGACTCTATTGCTTACATTCAGGATATTCAAGAGAAATGGCAACTTGAAACTCACGAGCCGTGGGAAAAAACGGTGGCATTATTTTACCACATTTTATGTCAGGTGTTACCTGAGCGAGTACATAGACAGGTGAAGAAACTAATGGGGATGGAAGCAAACCCGTGGGCTGAGATACAGCTGACAAAAGTGCATCACTGTCGGTTGTTACAAGAGAAGAATAAGAAGAACGATGAGACTCGGAAAATCAAGGAAGCCTAGTTAGTTCAGAAGAACTTGTCAAAATGTGCCATAGAAGGTGTGGTATTGACAAGCAGAAAAGGATTGAGAATGCCGGAAGCATTGGTTACGTCGCAGGTGGGTAATCAGCACCCGATGGACCAAGGTGGATACAGGTTTGTGTCATGAGGCAGATGTATGGGCTATAGAGGAGGAAGAGGTGGATTACAAACTAATCAAGGTGGGTTTCAGAATACACAGTATGAGAATCAGAGTACCCATGGAGGGTATAACCAAGGGGGGCTTGTGAGACGGCACCCTCAACACGTTGGACTTGTGGGATGACAGGGCACATTGCATGAATATGTGGGAGCTAAGGGAATGTACAAAATGGACAATTTTCATGAGGGCGGACAGTTTATCCTCCACCATATAGCACACAGACTAGAGAAGAGTTTGCCCAAGATCAGGCATTGTATCAGACACAAGCGCCGCGAGTACAACAGGTACAGCAACAAGAGCGCGTGCAAGTGAATCAACCACAAGGGCTGTCACAACAAGCCCCAATGCAGACACAGCAGTATGCAACCACAGGACAAGCACTGACACACAGAATAGGAGGTGTCCCTGTGGTGGGAGGGAATCCTTTTACAGGGATGGGGATGAGACTGAACCCACAATAAAACCGCTCACAGGGTGACTTGATGTGTTCAGTACTATCTGTGACACCAGACCCTCAAGAGGAAACAAGGGTCGATGTGACGATAGGAGGCAAATCATTTTCTTTTCTAGTAGACACTGGGACTACTCGTTCATGTATACGAGAGGGAAAATATCCAATGTCGGGAATTGACATGAATGCTCAAGGGTTCCCTAGAGCTACACAGCCCACACAGATGGAAAAGCAACCCGAATGGAAGATTAAGATGCTTGTGTATCCTGCAGAACGACAGAAAGAGGTAGTAATGAAAGACATGAAGAGAATGGATTGCCCTGTAATAACAGAAATAGCTGGATCGCCTGGATATTGCAAGAAAACTCAAGTCTTAGTCTATGGACGAGTGAAGTACAAGAAGGGATCGGAAGACGGATTGATGTAATGTGCAGATCATTTACTGAAGTCAGAATATGTGCAAGAGGTGCAGAGAATAAGCGATGCATGTTTGAAGTCATGGGCCAAGCATGTCAAACTACTGACATGGTTAGAAGATGAATCAGGTCCAATGGTTGTAGTTCCATTGGTGAATGTGACACTGTGCTTTTGAAGAGAAGGAAGAAAGCGTGTGGGAGATAACATAGGCTGCAGAACCACAGTTGACGTTTCCAGGATGCGAGAAGGGTCAGCCATCCTGATGGATCGATATTGGGCTTGTGGGCATACGGCCTACATGAAGCTGCCCAAGGATTGTGGGGGGACATGTTTCTTGGCGCTCATCCATGTTCCACCGTTAGTGATTCCTCAGAGTGACTTGAACATTGCAGAATTTCTGAAAGTGGATGCCCATTTGAGAAGGAGAAGATCGCTTGAATTTCTCAATCGAACCAAGAGAGAGAATTATTTCTCAGCTAAGTCAATAGATGCATATTAGGCCATTCCCTATGAGCACAGGTTGTTCAGCAAGACTGCTTCAATATTCACAACTATCTTCATGCCTGGGATCTAGATGATGGCCAATGCCAAATGGTTGCGGATTACAAGATGGGAGCTTCTGCAGGCAATCAATACCACCGTAAAGGGATTCAATGCTATCAAGGAAGAATTGAGAGCCATACAATTGATGACTATGCAGAACAGATATGTCCTTGAGATCATCACAACGATGGAAGCAGTTTGCACCAAAATCGGGCCATCATGTTGCACGTTCATACCTTCTCATGATGACGAGAATGGCACCTTGACAGAGGCCATAATGCTGTTGACGAACTTGCATAACCAGATGGAAAACGAGACAGAGGACAATGCAGATGTCAGTTGGTTTGAATTCATATTCTCATGGATTCCACAGTGGATGGTGAACATCTGAAAGCTTCTTCGAGCAGTATTGGTGATGGTGATGTTTGAATTCTGTGTGATCAGGATAATAATTACACAATGTAGGAAAACAGCAAAGAAAGCAGTAGGAATGAAGATCATGATCGATGTCGAATCAGGGTTTGGACCCAAGGAGTTGACAGATGAAGATGTCAGAAAATACATAGAGGCCAGCATTGTAGCACCTGAGGGAATGAAGTTCCTATATCCGAAGAATCGCAAGAAGTACATAGGATGATGGGTCTATTGTAATCCAAATGGACAGTGCAGCTACATGACCTGGAGTGTGGATGCGAAACATACCTAGGGCTGAGCCATAAGCCGTGCTAGTATCTATTGCATTCCTTCCATTTAAACACATTTTAACACACAAAAACGAACCTAGGAGAAGTTATCTAAAAGAGATAGTACTTGCATATGATTCACAAGACACACTTAAAACTGTCCCTAGTAGGAAGAACACCCTGACCCTGTTGGGCAAAGTTCTCCCAAGGAGGTCGGTGGTACGGCACCTATCTAATAGGGATAGCAAGAGGACTTTCCCTCGTCAACAAATATACATATGTGCCAGTCACACTTACTTAAAAGACCTAAAACAAGTTTGAATCAAGACAGCGAACATTAGATCTTATCTCAGCTGTGTGTTACGGGCACATGTCATGTTGGGGGCTCATTAGTCCATGATGTCATTTGTGTGTTATCCCGAGCCTGACTCTATTCAGGTAGTGTAACCATGGGTTGAATGTTTGGCTCCGTTCAGTGCATGTCACTTGTTCTCTGTGCGATCGGAGAAGTAGTATCAATTTTTGGCTAACCAAATCTGTTAATGTAGTGTGGTTACGCCTATGAGATACTGGCCCAGTGGTCTGCTTACCTACTACGAGGTGCTGCTGTTGATCACTCCTGGTCATGGTTGTGGATGGACAATGCGATCGTGTGGTCGGCAGTTTCTGAATTAGTGAAAACAGTTCTGTGTACGTCACAGGGCGGGGGCGTAGTTGCAACTGCTTCTGTATCAATATTACGCGATACGGGCAGCCATCATAGAGTATTAATCACTCCTGTTGTCAGATTGGAAAAACCCATGTGTGGATCACGGAACGTCTGGCATGTGTCTATTGCACTGCAGTGTTTGCTATTGCGGCTAAGGGGTCTTGGCCCTGTTATGTACTCCTGATGTATCGCATATTTATTAAATGAACTGTTATACTATCAGGTTTAAGAATGTGTTTAAGTCAATTGGATAGCGCAAAGGGGTGATCCAGGTGCATCAATTCACTGGTTGAACTTCAGTCATATTTCCTCATTTATGGCGATAACAAAGATACGTCCCTATGCTCTTATTGGAAGATCTGTGGAAGATGTTTTACATCTCTAGTTATGACGTGATTGAACACTTGGTGGGAGACCTGCGTGTATCTCATTTCATCATGAAACTCAGAATGTTGGAGTACTATGTAGGTAATACTGCCAACTCATGCCACTGTATTTGTTCATTAAGGGCCCTGTTGTGTGTATCAAGCATAAAAATCCAATTCTGTTCTCTCTTGATTAGTAGGTTGTGGAAGTTACCACCCCTTCTGGGTAGATAGATCTTTTCTATGATTGTCCAATGGAACTCATTTGAACTATGTCCTTCTGTTACAAAGTGTGCAACTAGTGGAGCTGTCATTCTCTGGGTCCTTATGCAGGATTTATGTTCTACCATCCATGTTTTCACTGTCCGAGTGGTCATTCCAATGTATTTCAGATTAAGGGGACAGGTGATGAGATAAAAGACTCTCAAGCTATTACAGTTTGTAAAGGTCTTCTGTATCCAGGGAGTCTCCCACCCGATGTCTATTTGGGTACACCATCTGGTTTGTGTGCACATCGAACATTGCCCACAGGGCACATGTCCTGTTCGGGGCTCACTAGTCCATGATGTCATTTGTGTGTTAACCCAAGCCTGACTCTGTTCAGGTAGTGTTTTGACCAATTTGTCCCTCAAATTTTCCTGCCTTTCAGGGCAAAAGAGGGCCCAGGAAGGGGATGTTCACCTGTATTTAGGATTGGGCAAAGTCTCTTGATCTCCTTTTTGATTTCAATGAACAGGGGGGAGTAGCTGAAAACGGGCATGATGTTTTCTCTCGTTGGGGCTTTTTGATGCTGCTGCAATGTGATCTCTCTCGGGATATTGCATGCCCATTTACATGTGGTGTTGACTATATGTTTTGGATAGCCATGGTTCATCAAATGTGTTTTTAGGGTCTTTGCTTGCCTCACATAGTCTTCGGTCTTAGTGCACAAGCGTAGATATCTCAAAAACTGACCAAAACGCAAGTTATCTCTCAGAGCTCAGGGGTGGTAGCTAGAGTAACCTTGCAATGAGTTCCTGTCCGTCTGTTTCTTGTGAAGTTTGGAACATAGTCATCCATCAAATGTAGTGATATGAAGATTGATAAAGTGTATGCTCTCTCTGTCTGGATCTAGTGTGAATTTTAGGTGAGGGTTACGCTCATTGATCCAATTGTGAAATGTTCTCAATTCTTGCATTGTGCCATGGAAAATCCTGAAAACATCATCAATATACCATCACCAGGTCTTTATCTGATGTAGAAAGGGATTGCTCTTCTGCTCGAATGCATCTACATATAGATTAGCCATGCTGGGGGCAAAGATCACCCCCATGGCTGTCCCCGATATCTGTTGATAAAAAATATTGTTACATTTCAAAAATTCCTGGTGAGAGCTATTTCGGGTAGCTGGATAATGAAACCTGGGGCTATGTTATGCACTTCTATACCAGATTACAGTATATTTCTTACCATGGATAGAGTAGCCTGTTGCAGGATTTTGGTGTAAAGGGACTCAATATCCATGGTAACTAGCCATTCTGTTTACATGTCGAACTCCAAAGCGTCTAGCAGCACAAACATCGCTGGTGAGTCATTAACGTAGGCTTTCATTTTGACTATTTCATTCTTTATGAAAAAATCAACAAATCTGGAGAGGGGTTCGAGCATCGAGTTAATTCCAGATACTATCGGGCATCCTGGTGGTGGAGTCAGGCCTTTATGGATCTTAGGTATGGCGTAAAAAGCCAGTAGACGTGGATGTGTCGGTGTCAGGAATGTTGCTTCTCTAGAGCCGGTGTATCCTTCAGCCTCTGCTTCTTCTACAGCAGTATTTATGATGGTCTTTAAATTGTTGGTGGGGTCACCAGGTACAATCCAGTAGCTGGTTACATCTTGCAGCAATACGTTGACCATGTTTTTGAAGTCATGCATGTCCATTATCACCATAGCCCCTCCTTTATCAGCTGGCTTAATGGTGATAGCTTAATTGTTGGCCAGGTCTGTCAGTGACTCTAGTTGTATCTTAGAACAATTGTCATGTACGAATGGTATGTTCTTCTCATACTCAGCAATTTTCTTGAGTAGTGCTTGTTCAAATGGTATTGATTCTGCAGAGTTTGTCCATAAAGGAGGGAAGAATTGGGATGGTGGTGGTAGGCAGTGGTATCCTGTTGTTCCAAAGCCTTGTCGCTGAAAAATTTGGAAACTGGAGTGTGGATGACCATGTCAAATCAGCCGACACCGTGAGGAGGGTGATGAATGTCTGCACTCCGAAGAAGCATTTCTTCAAGAGAAAGTATCAAGATGTGGAACCCGGTGAAGGTGTGTTCGATGACGTGACCAGATGGGGGAATGTAGAGGAGCCGTTACTTGCCTCTGCAGGAAATCCACCCCCTGCCCCATCGGCTATATGTTGTAAGCCTAAGATCATGTCATGCTTAAAACCAACGTTTTTGCCAATTCTGCAGCGTATATTCGAAAGAAGGTACCCCTGAGAAAACCCTATAAAATGTATCCCTGAAGAGATGACCATCTGAGGGAGGAAATTCCTGAAGGACTATGAAGATGAGAGAAAGAGGAGTTGGTGACGTCACGAAAGACAAATGTGACGCCCTGAGAATACTGGCTGAAGAAAACATTTGGACCTTATAGAAACTGATGACCAAGTTAAAAATTGAGTAAACTTTCATATATGACGAAAAGATTGCACGTGTGAAGAGCAGTGCAGAAAATGCAAGCCGTTCAATAAATGTACAGATGCTGAAACGCAAGTAGATTAAGTAATTTTAGGAGCTGGCTATAAGTAGTGAATAGACAGCAGGTGAAGACGCCATTATGTAGAAGTTGGACATCGCTGTCATGAATTCAGTAAGCCCAGACCCATGGAGAAAAGAGCCAAAAGCTGTATCGCAGCATGAATTATCTGGGATTGTGGAAGAGTCTGGAAGGGCTGTCTGGCCTGGTCTCAAAGCTAAAGCGGCCAAGGCTGGTTATCTATTCTGAAGGCGTGAACAAGAGATGCTGAATCATCCCTTGTTAAGGTGCAAAGAAAGAATGCCACGTGTGCCAAGAAATAGAGTTGATCTTGGAGTTCCAGAATAACGATAGTGCATGCTCGCACTCCCTTATATTCCCAGAGAAAAGGATACTTTGCAAGCCCAATTTCAAAGACAATCTGCATGGCAGAAGGGATGGTTGATAAGAGATGATGGGCTAATTGGGTGGGTAGGTAAGTCAAGTCCACCTCCTGGCAACTGGGATTGAGCTTACGTGCTGCTAAGTGAGCCGAATGAACCAGAACGGCACAAGAGTGCCAACCAATTGTAGAGGGCCATATAATGAAGGGCCTTATAGTTTGAGAGCCAATGATATAACATGTAATTAATAGTGTTAAAGATGGAGGGCGTGGCTTGGAGCGCCGATGGAACGGTCTACTCCGTGAGAGCCTCTCCAGGATCCCGAGCCCAAATAGCTTTAACTAATGGCCAACTGAGTACTGACTGCCCTGTGCGGGGGTATCTACAGCGCAGCCCTTGAGGAGCATTCTGGCTGCCTCCTGAGCAAAACCAGAGATGACAACCTGGCTAAAGCCCTCAATGCTCTTCGGATGGGGGATCCCCAGCCTTTGGCAAGATGGTGGCACTCGCTGGCCCCGTAGGGGAAGGGGAGGCGTCATGCTCGACACTCCGCCAGCGGCATTAACAGAACCCACAACTTTGAGGGCGGACGTGACCTCTCCTATGACAGTGGTTGAAGTCATGGGGGTGCCCTGGTCATCCCACCAGCCTACTTGCTAGGAAACCAGAAGTGCAGTGGACATCATCAGGAAGGTGGTGGCAGGCCCCTCCATAGCCCACCAGCCAGCGAACAGCTCTGGAGCGAAACGCGTGCTGACGCCGGGAATAGCTTGGAGAAGAAGGAAGCGAGACGAGACAGGCAGCAACAGTGAGTGTCTTTCCCTCCCTACCTCCCCCTCGGCGCACGCGCACAAGCACTGGCTCTCCCCCGCTCACCTTTAACGGGCTGAAACAGCCCCCCAGACCACAGCTGAGCAGACAGGAAGAGACGGTGGCACAGTAACCCAGAGGGGTCTAGCACCCCTGGGCAGCCAGCAACGCTCCCGCTCCCACATAGGATCCCAGGCAAATGCCGATTAATAGCATGCCCTGCAGCTGCCACCCCAGTCACAAGTCAAGCTCCAACACCACCACCAGAGCTTCAAGAGAGTCCGGCTACCTGCCAGAATGAACGGTAGCTCCTAGAGGCTACTAGACCCCACCTTTATCTCCAGCTAAGGCTGCTAAGGCCAAGGCTATTTACAGATTCCAGAAACCAACAAGCCCTGCCTTTTCACCAGCCGCCCAGGTCACAACAAGGGGCCCACCACGAGCCAGACATCGGCCGCATCTTTGGTACTCCTGGGGGGCCAGCACCCACTATAACAAGTAACAACCCCTCTGTGCCCATACAGGGGCCCTGCACCACCCAAAACCCAACAAGCCCTGTGCATTCCATCCACTAGCCGCCTGAGCCTCCAGTGAAGGTCCTGCCACAAGCCAGACACTGCAAGACTCAGCTCGAGCACGCCTAGAAGTGGGAGGGAGTGGCCACCAGCACACCGCACCCACAAGCAAGCGAGTAAGCCTGGGTACTCATCAGGAGTGGGGAGTAACCACCCAGACAAACACTCACCCCTACCCCACGGTCAAGGAGACAACCCCCAAGTCAAGCCCCCAGAAAGGCAGAAGAGCCTCAAGATATCATAAGGAGCAGGAAAAGAACCAGGCTGGACCCGGGGCCCCCCTCCGAGATCTACAGCGACACAACAGGGAAGCAACTTCCACCCCAGCCCCACAGAAGAAAATGTAAAAACACCATAAGCCCTCAAAGTCAACAGACATATCCACCATGCTGCTATCACAGGCAAGGGGCAAAAAACAGGACCCCTGGAAGCTTCAAACCGCACTCCCCAGAGAGACCCGCAGGCCCATGAGCCACAAAAGAGGACATCTAGTCCCTGTTAACAGACAGCAAATCCGAATTTCGGAACTGCAAGGTGAAGCTCAACAACAAGGTGGAGGGCCTAGACAACCGGATCGGGGAATTGGAACACAGAATTAGTGAAACTGAAGACCAGACCCTAGACCACGCGGCACAGCTGACTGAATTAAAAAGGAAACTACAGGTCATGGAGGGGGAAAATGAGGAAGTGACAAGCAAGCAGGAAGACCTGGAAAACAGGGCACGGAGGAACAACGTGCGAATCAGAGGGGTTCCAACCCCTATCCAGACCCACCCCTACAGCCCTTCATAAGCAACTTCTTCCAGACCCTCCTCCCAGACTGTGACAGAGCAATGCTGCTGCTGGACCGAACCCACATGCTGTGGAGCCGCAGAGCGGCAGCCGCAACTGAGCCACCAGAAATCATCACCCGGGTTAATTCTTTCTGAACCAAGCAAGAGATCATGTCGGTCAGCCGAACGCAAGGCGGCCTGACATTTCAGGGGACCGCACTCCAGGTGTACCAGGATTTGGCAAATAACAAGGGGGGTCCTGGGAGACTCTCTGCCAGACATGAGTCCTGGTTACAAGAGCCTTACCTAGAGTCTTTAGCTCACTATCTTTCACAGAGGAGAAATATCCCCCTTCTGTAATGGCTTGGCAGGCTGAAAAACGATGGTCTGGAGGGTTGCCCAGAGCTTTTCCCGTGGTTATGATTAATTCAAAACCTTCCAGCCATCACCTTTCTGTCCGAGTGGGACGGGTATGCCCAGACGTGGGTCCCGAGTCTGCCAGGCCTAGAGACCCAAGCTACTCCTCACTGATGATGCCCAACAAGGCTGAAACATGTCTGGGGATGCTTGTGGTCTCGTGCAGAAGGGATGTGACCAAGCAGTTTGGGTTGGACTGCCCCTTTTGGGGTAGGACCAAGCCTGATTTGCATATGTTTTTTCCCCTTCTGTAATGGCTTGGCAGGCTGAAAAACGATGGTTTGGAGGGTTGCCCAGAGCTTTGCCCGTGGTTATGATTAATTCAAAACCTTCCAGCCATCACCTTTCTGTTTGCTAAAGTCACCCAAAGTGGGACGGGTATGCCCAGACGTGGGTCCCGAGTCTGCCGGGCCTAGAGACGCAAGCTACTCCTCACTGATGATGCCCAACAAGGCTGAAACATGTCTGGGGATGCTTGTGGTCTCGTGCAGAAGAGATGTGATCAAGCAGTTCGGGCTGGACTGCCACTTTTGGGGTAGGACCAAGCCTGATTTGCATATGGTTTTCCCCTTCTGTAATGGCTTGGCAGGCTGAAAAACAATGGTCTGGAGGGTTGCCCAGAGCTTTTCCCGTGGTTATGATTAATTCAAAACCTTCCAGCCATCACCTTTCTGTCCGAGTGGGACAGGTATGCCCAGACGTGGGTCCCGAGTCTGCCAGGCCTAGAGACCCAAGCTACTCCTCACTGATGATGCCCAACAAGGCTGAAACATGTCTGGGGATGCTTGTGGTCTCGTGCAGAAGGGATGTGACCAAGCAGTTTGGGTTGGACTGCCCCTTTTGGGTTAGGACCAAGCCTGATTTGCATATGGTTTTTCCCCTTCTGTAATGGCTTGGCAGGCTGAAAAACGATGGTCTGGAGGGTTGCCCAGAGCTTTGCCCGTGGTTATGATTAATTCAAAACCTTCCAGCCATCACTTTTCTGTTTGCTAAAGTCACCCCAAGTGGGATGGGTATGCCCAGACGTGGGTTCCGAGTCTGCCAGGCCTAGAGACACAAGCTACTCCTCACTGATGATGCCCAACAAGGCTGAAACATGTCTGGGGATGCTTGTGGTCTCGTGCAGAAGAGAAGTGATCAAGCAGTTCGGGCTGGACTGCCACTTTTGGGGTAGGACCAAGCCTGATTTGCATATGGTTTTCCCCTTCTGTAATGGCTTGGCAGGCTGAAAAACAATGGTCTGGAGGGTTGCCCAGAGCTTTTCCCGTGGTTATGATTAATTCAAAACCTTCCAGCCATCACCTTTCTGTCCGAGTGGGACGGGTATGCCCAGACGTGGGTCCCGAGTCTGCCAGGCCTAGAGACCCAAGCTACTCCTCACTGATGATGCCCAACAAGGCTGAAACATGTCTGGGGATGCTTGTGGTCTCGTGCAGAAGGGATGTGACCAAGCAGTTTGGGTTGGACTGCCCCTTTTGGGGTAGGACCAAGCCTGATTTGCATATGGTTTTTCCCCTTCTATAATGGCTTGGCAGGCTGAAAAACGATGGTCTGGAGGGTTGCCCAGAGCTTTGCCCGTGGTTATGATTAATTCAAAACCTTCCAGCCATCACCTTTCTGTTTGCTAAAGTCACCCCAAGTGGGACGGGTATGCCCAGACGTGGGTCCCGAGTCTGCCGGGCCTAGAGACCCAAGCTACTCCTCACTGATGATGCCCAACAAGGCTGAAACATGTCTGGGGATGCTTGTGGTCTCGTGCAGAAGGGATGTGACCAAGCAGTTTGGGTTGGACTGCCCCTTTTGGGGTAGGACCAAGCCTGATTTGCATTTGGTTTTTCCCCTTCTGTAATGGCTTGGCAGGCTGAAAAACGATGGTCTGGAGGGTTGCCCAGAGCTTTGCCCGTGGTTATGATTAATTCAAAACCTTCCAGCCATCACCTTTCTGTTTGCTAAAGTCACCCCAAGTGGGATGGGTATGCCCAGACGTGGGTCCCGAGTCTGCCAGGCCTAGAGACGCAAGCTACTCCTCACTGATGATGCCCAACAAGGCTGAAACATGTCTGGGGATGCTTGTGGTCTCGTGCAGAAGAGATGTGATCAAGCAGTTCGGGCTGGACTGCCCCTTTTGGGGTAGGACCAAGCCTGATTTGCATATGGTTTTCCCCTTCTGTAATGGCTTGGCAGGCTGAAAAACGATGGTCTGGAGGGTTCCCCAGAGCTTTGCCCGGGGTTATGATTAATTCAACACCTTCCAGCCATCACCTTTCTGTTGTACCAGGATTTGGCACCAGCAACAGTCCAGAAACGCAGAGCCCTCAGACCACTCACGACCTTCCTTCAGGACCAAAAAATAAATGACAGCTGGATGTTCCCAGCTGCCCTACAAGTAACTCCCGGGCGATAGACTTCCTCGAGGAGGAGGGTGGTATCTTGGGGACCATCCACACCGGATGAAGATCTGAGAAGCCCCTCCCCCACCAAAGATGGGGTAGAAGCCACGAAACCCAGACGGAATGCTTGAACTCGACTCACGAAGAAGGGGAGGACCATATACTCCCTGAAGCAAACATAGCGGGGCCCGACTAAGCACCTCCACTATGGTTCCGCCAAAACCCACCACGCTGGTGATCAGCCTGACACACATCCACACACCATTACGGGAGCTCGGGACTCCTGCAGTTCACCCCAGCCTTGAGAGGGAAGTCTCTAAGGCCCGGTTTGAAACTAGTTTTGGGGTTTCTTTCAGTTGATTGTCCCACTGGGACAGGTTTTTCTGGTGCACAAAAGTTAAAATTCTGGGCAAAGCACAAATCCCAAAATTCGGCATGGCAGATTACAGTGCTCAAGTCTCCCCCCTACCGCCCTCGGAAGCTGGGACGCCTCCTCAGGAAGACTTTCCGCCACACCATAAACTCTGCTTCGTCACCCTGAACGCCAAAGGCCTCAACTCACCTAGTAAGCAGAAAGCCACTCTTCGACACTCTTCGACACCTAAGTGACCTAAAGAGCTCAGTGGTCTTCCTTCAAGAAACACACCTGACCAAGGCAGATTTCCTGCTTCTACTGGCTAGATCATTCCCGAATCAATACATGGCAACAGGGTTTGCAAAGAGAGGGGGCACAGCGGTATTGATAGCAAGAGGGGTCTCATTCGCGAAACGAGAAACACTACAAAGCCTGGATGGCTGCTAAGTAGCGGTGAAAGGGGACCTGATCGGCCAACTATACACTCTGTTCTCAGGTTACGCCCCCAACGACAACCAGGAAAGTTTCTTTACCAAAGTTAAAGCCGCTCTGCTACCCTTCCTAGAGGGCCAAACAGTGATAGGACGAGACTTCAACGCTGTCCCAGATCCACTGATGGACAAGTCAGGACCCCCACGGCAAGAGACTCCAGAATAGCCATTGCCCTTCGACAGCTCTTCAACGTTCTGGGAGTGGTAGACACTTGGAGAGTCCTAGCACCAACAACCAAAGACTACTCCTTCTTCTCCCTCATACATCGCACCTCATCCCAAAAAGACCTACTATTAGCCGGCCCGCAATTCCTCTCCTTCACAGACAAAGTATGCATAGGCACAAGGGTGCAATCAGACCACGCTCCAGTAAGCCCGACAGCACCCATCCATAACCTGGAGCCACCCCCAAGACCACAATGGTCTCTCTAAAACCCGATCTTCCATGACATGGCGGTCCGAGATGCTCTAGCCACAGCCATTTGGCATTACTTTGAAGAAATCCCGACCAGCCCCACCTCAATTGCCACAAGATGGGAAGCCATGAAAGTGGTCATCAGGGGTGAGCTGATAGCTCACATGTCGGCCTACCGAAAATGACAAGCCGCTCTACGGGAACAACTGGAGAAGGACTTAGCTGGAGCAGAGAGGAATCACAAAAAGGGGTGGTCCCCGAAAGCCGCCCGGGCATTGCGAATTGCCCGCAACAAATTAGAAGCACATTATGCGGAACAGACTGGCCAGTACATTTCCCAAACTAAGCAGAGCTACTATGTACACAGCAACAAAGCCAACAAGTTCCTAGTTAGGAAACTGGCCAAAACCCGCCAGAAGAATCAGATAACTGCCTGAAAGATCACAGGGTGATCACCCAATACGCCAAAGCAACTAAACTACAACTGGCATCCGCACACCTAACCAGCACCATGATGGCCACCCCACGGAATCTGGAGCTACAAGAGCAATACATTGAGGAACTCGCCCTCCCACACATTCCAGAAGCAGAGGGAGGAAATGGAACAGGTGATAAAATCCCTAAAACCTAGAGCCCTGGGTCCAGACGGATTCTCGCCTAAATTTTATAAACTCTTTTGCCCTCTCCTCACGGGCCTCCTGACGGAGCTCCTAAACTCCTTCCGAGAAACAGGTTCAGTGACTCAGTGAATGCAGGAGTCCACTACCATCATGCTGCTCAAACCAGGAAAAGACCCAAGGGACTGCACGGCATACAGACATTAATGCGAACATTTATACCAAGGTGCTAGAAAATAGGCTAACAAAGGATTCTCCCCACACTTATCAACGAGGACCAGACAGGCTTCATCGCGGGGAGAAGCACTGGAAACCACATCCGTCGAGTCATGAACTTAGTGGAGATAGCGACAGGAAACCACCAAGAACTGGCCTTACTCACCCTGGACGCAACCAAGGTCTTTGACTGGGTCGACTGGTCTTTCATGGACCTAACACTGAAGGCATTTCGTTTGGCCCCAACTTCCGCACCATGGTAGTAGCCAACTACGTAGCCCCCAAAACATCTTTAAGAATAAATCAACATAAATCCGCCCACATCCCAATCACGTGCGGAACGAGACAAGGATGCCCGTTCTCCCCATTAATCTTTGCCCTAATCATGGAACCCTTTGCCCAGAGAGTCCGCAATAACAACGCCATCGAAGGAATGTCGCTAAAAGGGGAACAGTACAAGGCTACACCTCCTCTGCCCAATCTGCCCACTGAAATGGAGCACCACAATGACTAAATACCTGGGAGTACATATTGCGGTCGACCCCAAAAAGCTATACCTAGCACACTTCCCCCACCTATTCAGAGACCTAAAGGCAGACCTCAAGAGATGGGAGACCAAGGAGATGTCACTCTTGGGGAGGGTGATAGCATGCAAAATGAACTTACTACCAAGATTCCTGTACCTCTGCACAGCGCTGCCAGCGGAAATCCCCCTAAAACTTGTGCTTCAATTACAGAAACAAGTTTTCCGATTCATATGATAGGGCGGAAAGCACAGATACCACAGAAAGTAATGGCGGGGGCAGCCAAATGGGGGGAATGGGAGTACCCAACTTCCGCAAGTATTACTTTGCGGCCCAACTGACAAACTCCCTGGCATGGACTGACCCCAAGGACCCCCCAAAATGGGTCAACATTGAACAAGCTAGGACCTTGATCCCACTCAGCAACCTTTTATATACCTCAGCGGCAGCACGCAGGCCATAGCCAAAATGTTTTCATCGATCAGGGCCACCTTGATGATCTGGGATAGCGCACTACAAAAGAAAAAGATCCCCAAGGGCGTGGGCCCTCTTTCCCCAGTCACCCACAACCCTGACTTCACCCTGGGACTGCAAGCAGCAAACTTTCATAACTGGACCCAAGGGGGGCTACAAACTCTCTCACAGCTACTCAAAGACAGATCCTCCCTAGACTTCGTGGAATGTAAGGCCCACTTTAACCTACTGGAAACAGATAGATTCAATTACGTACAACTACACCACTGGATCTCCCAGCCAACAACCAAACAGAAAGCCACCAGGGCACTTCTCCCCTGGAACTCTCAATATCGGAAGGCCCTAGGAGAGGACTCATCACTAAACTCTACAAGCTGTTGCAAGAGGACATGCTGGTCGTGAGACCGGCATACATGGCCAAATGGGAAACAATCCTAGGGCATATTAGTAGAACACCAAAAGAAAATCCAGGACTCTGCGCCCAGTTAGGTAGAATAGGTATTTTTAATCGATTGCCCTTCAATTAAAGGGCAATCGATTAAAAAAATATATTCTACCTAACAGGGCGCAGAGTCCTGGATTTTCTTTTGGTGTTCTACTACTGTTCATGACAGGTTTCTATTGGCTTACTGTCAATCTGGTGAACTGTGACCATACTGAGACATAAACAAGGAGGAGTAGGGGTTCCCTACCCCGTCTCCACTATATAATCATATTCTACTAATATAGAAGAGCAATATTACCTCAGCTATTGAATTACGAGTCGCCAAATAAACCAGCTGTACCCTCAAGCCTGACCCATCATAAATCCTAGGGCATAGTATCGAGGACCAGACATGGGTCGACATCTGGTCCAGAAACAACTCCGCCTCCAGATGCATCACCAATAAAGAAGGTGCGCTCAAACTGGTCTATCGCTGGTACTACCCACAGTAACGTCTGCATCACTTTAACAGCTCATTGGATCCGACATACTGGAGGCAGTGCGGTGCCTGAGGAACATACTTCCATATGTGGTGGGAATGCCCATGGGCACAATCCTTTTGGGAGCAGGTACTCCAGACAATAGCAACCATTACCCACCGTAGGCTACCGTTGACAGCGTAGGTGGTTCGCTGCCAGATTACTATCCAAGGTCTGGACCTACCGCAAAACTGATCAGCCAGCTGTTACTAGCGGCCAAGATCTCACTCGCCCGGATGGAAATTCAAGGAGGGCACCCTTCTTCATCTGTGGTGGACCAAGGTCTGGGACATCCTGGTGGCGGAAAAGGTCACAGCGGCCAAAGAGGGGACATTACCCCGCTTTACGGACTGCTGGGACCCAGTCTTGGAATATGACAGAGCTTTCCCAGCCCTGACCTTCCAGCCACGACAAGCAAGACTCACCTTACGGCCCTAGGAGCACTCAGAAGGGCCTGTGAGAAAGGAAGGACTCAGAGGAAAAGAAACCAAGTTGCTAGAACAATGGCATAAGGGGAGGGGAGATGCAGGGAAATGACAGTGTTAAAAGTAATATCAGAGTTGCAGAGTGACTGCAGACGTTGGCAGACCACTACCTGAGTCTTTCTACCGGCTCTACTGAAGAGGCAGAACAAACCTGGTCACTCCTTCATGTACTGGGACTGGCTGGGGAGCGGCCATGGAGTGACTTTCAGAGTGACTGCAGACATTGGCAGACTGTGGCAGGCTGTAAGGGCGATAACCGTGTGCGACCTTGCTCCTGGCGTAAACCCAACACCTACCGAGAAACCAAGAGAAAGGAGTCCTGTGAAGTAAACACTGTCAGTCTGCTACTTTTCTACAATCTCGGCAGCTACTGACAATGGACCAAACAGGCAAAGCTACTCCAGCAGAGAAAACAGTAGAGAAAACAGGCGTAGCTACTGCAGGTAAGGACATTTTCCCTCCTCGACCTTTGCCACAACTTCTCGACTTACCCACATGTAGTAGCTCAACAGAACCCAACGAACCAGAAATCAACAGGCGTGCACTCCGGCCCCCTAAAGAATCGACAATTGTCAAAGCAAATTTTAAGAAAAGATCTGAAAAACTGACCGCAACGAAGCGCCTCCTTGGAAAAAACACCCCAGAGAAAACAACGACCCTGCCGACCACGAGAGGCAGAGGGGGCAGGGATGGGGATGGGGAAGGGAGCGAGGAAAGAACCCTGTTGTTGCCATCACCAAGCACTGCCTCCCTACCTCAGCGGCCCAGCGTTTGCCTGACAAACCCAAATCAATTGTGATTCTGTCAGCGTGCCCTTCCTTAGAAAAAGCAAGACCCCTACAGATCGGGGCAATATCACAACATTGAGTGCTCCATGTAAAAACCACGACTCAGACACATTTACGCAGCTGGTTGAAAGGGAAATTACATCAGACCGCCCTGACGACCCAACGAGTCCAATTATGCCAGTCAGAGCCAGAGAACGCGTACGGCCTCCCAGGCAAAATGGCTTGTGAAGACCTGAGGAGTCCAGGGGACAGCTTAGCTCCTCTACAGACGAAGGTGTCGGTAATACAGGGAAAAAACGGGCCTATCGATCTAGAGGAGCCAAACGCAGAAGCACCCTACACCTTTAACCTGGAGGAAGCCACCACGGCACAATCTCCAAAGCAAAAAACCCAGGGAACACGAAAAGAATCGGCAAAAGCACAGAACATCTCAGAGAGTCTGTCGACAAAACCCGTTCTCGTGCATGAGGAAGCGAGAGCCAAGGGGTGCCAAGACATTCCCAAAGCACCAAAAGAGACAAAAAAAGCATTGGGAAACCACAGGACAAATAACCAGCAGAACAAAGAGAACGGACACAACATAAGTACAATTGCAAGAAAATTTACAACAAGAAGCAAGGTGCCGAAGAAAGTAGGCACGATGAAATTGACGAACAAACTTATTAATGTGGACTGGTTAGAAACATTCTTTAAGAGGAGAATAGAGATAGTCGAATCCTCACCAGTGGAAATATCTGACATGGAAATGCTAGAAAGCATAAATCTACAGGAAGTTCGTAACACAACTTCAGAAGACATTTCCAAGCAGTCAAAAAATGATGACACAATAACAAAAAAGAACGATGACACAACAAAAACTAAAGATGAAACTCGACCAGTCCTCAGATGGCACTGTGGGGAAAATTCGACCCCCAATCCTCTTGATAGCGCCCAAGGGAGAACTCCATGGCAATCTTGTAAGCCTACTGAAAACCACGAGGGAGACCCATTCATCACGAACACGATGAAGAGGGCCCAATTACCAACTCAGGGACCCCACCCAGAATCATCAGAAAGAAGAAAGAACGCTAACGCCCAAGAGGGCGCTTGGCGATAGGAACAAACCTGTCACCAATCTCGCGATCAGCAAACGATATCAATGGGAACACAGGTAGAAGAGCAAGAAAAAGACAGCGTCCCGACTTCAAAAAAGCCAGGTAGGAATAACTCCTTTTAGCAAGCTGTATGAGGCGTTAAACAACACCCTGCGAGACCAACTTTCTCTCATAGCCATGAGGCATACGAAACTGAGTTACCTGGAGGGTTTTATCATGGGTAATGAGGGTAGTATTGTGTCCTAGATTGAGAAGTCGATATGTCAGGACCAAATAAGAAACAGGAAACTGACAAACTCCACAAAAGATCACTCTTTAGAGCAGAACACTTCAACAATAAACCAACAAAACCAGGAAACGAGTTGAAAGATGCGCTCCACCCTGATGAACAGGTTTCAACAGACATGACGCCCGAACAAGCGGGCACATCAGACCCAATGTCCGAAATCATTGCTTTAATTGACAAAAAGGAAGCGAACAAACAGGAACAACCTGGTGATTTACTTAAAAAATAATAACCTGCAACTAAATATGGAAAAAACTAAAATAATGATCATGGGGAAAAAGCACAAAAAACACGGCAAAGGCCGTGTGGCACTCTGAGGGTCTACTCCTGGAAAAAGCAACCAAGTTCAAATATTTGGGAGTAATGATCAGCAGTGACAGACAGGAAACAGTCATGCAAGAGGCCTTGTGGATTAAACGAAAGAGCTTGACGGCTCAAGCCAAGGCCGTTGACAGAAAATACGGGCGCTTTTCACTCATTCCGGCCTTAAATTTTTTCAAAATGAAGGTTGTTACCGCACTCATTTACGGAGTGGATGCAATGCCGCTAGTTCCAAATACACTATGGATGAAATTCGAGAGTTACTACTGGAGAGGCGTATTGGGTCTGTCGAAAACACCACCTATGGTACTCATCAGAAGGGAACTATGCTTACCGTCTCCAACAACTACCAAAACGAGAGCCAGTTTAATGTTATACAGGGAATTGCTCTGTGTTCCAAGATCGAGAATATTTGAACTAATCAAAAAAGAGATGGACGAGGGAACAAACCAAATGTTAAACACATGGGAGCAGACAAACTTGAAAACACTAGAAGATTGACTGGATCAATACCCTAGACATGGCTAATACCTATTCCTTGACTTCAATGTTCCCCACAACACCAATGAAAGTCAATGAAGTGAGAGGGTATTTAAAGCAGTTTCCCAATAAAAACTTACGCAGATCATTTTTAAGATTTCGCCTAAACCGGATGAAAACGAATGAAATAATAGCATTAAGGAAACAAGTAACATCGAACAAATGCCATTTTTGTGAAGACAGCTCACAAGATGAAACCAGTAGGCATTTATTACTTGAATGTGACAGACCTAAAGCAGCAAGAACTTGTTTTCTCTCCAAAGCGATGAAAAACTTTGCAACTTTGGGCGAAGAGGAACGTTGGTCCCTCTTGACCAGTGGAAATGACAGACGATGCGTGATTGGAGTGACGTTGTTTTTGAAACATCTTGACCTCAAGTAACTTACGTTGTGATAACAAGAGAGGAGAATATATAAAAGAAGTTGATTTTTTTCTGTGAACAGGGAAGGACAAATCCCAGAAAGTTTTACATTTTTGTAAAAATTGCAACGCAATTAAATCAAATTAAAAAAAATGTAAAAAGTAACATCATTGTCACTGCACAAATGCAAAAACTGTAAACTGCAGCGTCCAGATTTAAATAAAGTTGTTAAAAAAATTGTGTTGAAGATTACTTGCTTTAGAGGTGGCCATAAATTGTCCACCTGACAGTAGATATCACAACCCATCGTAGGTTTTTCTTATTTGTCACGTAGTATGACGTCACCTAAGATGAATATTTAGTATATAAAATGTGTTTTTTATGAGATTTGCTGAGAGACTCGAATGAATGTCCGTTGATGTCCGTTGTAACTCCCTGTTTTAGATAATTGTGAATAAAACAGTAAACTTTACCATCCTCCTGAGTTGGTTTGATTATTTGGTTTCGGAGTTATTCTGCATCGCATCCATTGCATGCATGCTACCCAAAGGGCCCTACGTTCAGGAGGATGAGCAAGGAAGAAAAAGCAGGGATCGACGGGAATAGATACATAGAGAAGAACAAGAAAAGGACGAAAAATGGGCAGAGGATCAAAGGAAGCATGACAATAGACAACAAAGAGAGATAGAGAAAGGGATAGGAAGGAAAGAATGAGAGTGGAGGAAGAAGCAGAAAGATTGAAGGACAGAAGGTTACAGAGGAGGAGAGAAGAAGAAGAACAAAGACAGGAAGTGAGAAGGCCGGAACAAAGGCAAGAGGAAGAGAGAGTAAGAAGTGATGCAAGAAAGCAAAGGGAAGTGGATGAAGAAATAAAAACAGAATAGGAGGCAGCAAGGTCTGGATGCCAGTCTCAGGCTGAGCAAAGAAATATGATGCAATAGAGTAAGAGAGATTCTCTCGAGAAAGAAAATAATGCCAGAAACACCTAGAGTAACACTAGAAGAGAAAAGATATGATTCAGAAAGTATTGGATAAAGGATCAATAAGGTCTATCAGCAATTAAGGCAGAACAGTAACTATGGAACTCAGGGGAGCGGTAACCAATCCCTGGTACCTTCACTACAAAGTGAGGAGCAAAACATGTTCAAAGATGAACGCAGAGCGCTATCTTTGAGCAGATTAAATTTAGATAGAGACAAAGGGGCTGATAGTCCCAGTAGTTGGGGTCTAGCAATGTCAGATGAGGAAACAGAGTCAGGTCGTGAGACAGGATGAGAAGGTGTGTGCGCCTCCCCCGTGAAGCCAACAGATGGATAAAGAAGTAAGATGGTCAGATCTGGAACACCCTAAAGAAAGAACACCAGATCCCATATCATATCCTGAGCTTCCCCAAAGATGTTTATGTAGTGAGAAAGGAGAGTCTCCACCGTATGTGAGTAGGTTAAGGTTGTTACCAGCAGGAAGGTGAATAGGGATGATTACCCCTCCCATAGATAGATGACTAGTGGGATCCGACTACGGGATGGGGTTCTCTCAGTTCCTCTTGTTAGACAAGTGGGGCTCAAGACCGCAATACATTCCATGGCCATAGATGGATAAGAATAACTTAACAGGGCATATTGAAAGCTCCTTAGTTTAACTTTGGGGTTGGGAAATGGATATACAAATTAGAGAAAATGACCGGAGGAAACACGCTTGCCATAGGAGACATAAAAGGTCTTCTGGCAGCTATTCTTGGGGAGAGGGCTGACGACATATGGAGGCGAGCGGGGTATGCAAGTGTGACAGCACAAAACACAGCGCATGATGGAGTGCCATTTAATAATTGTAGGGCAGATGCTTGGAGGGCTCTTAGGGTACAATATCCTGACACATCAGATAAGGGTGCAATTATGACACGTGAAATAAAGGAAGATGAAGACCCCATTGCTTACATTTAGGATATACAAGAGAAATGACAGCTTGAAATGCATGAGCCTTGGGAAAAACAGTGGCACTATTCTATCATATTTTGTGTCAGGGATTGCCAGAACCGGTACAGAGACAGATGAAAAAACAAGTGAGGATGGAAGCAAAGCCATGGGCTGAGATACAGTTGACTATTGTACATCATTTTTGGCACAAGAGAAGAACAAAAAGAAAGATGAGAACAGAAAAGTGGAATATAGGAGGCAAATCTTTTTCTTTTATAGTAGACACTGGGGCTACTCGTTCATGTATACAAGAGGGAAAATATCCAATGTCGGGAATTGCCATGAATGCTCAAGGATTCTCTGGAGCTACAAGTCGAGTTCCATTTACTGATGAATTACCAATCTCTATAGGAGAGTGTGACATGTCTGTTCCCTTGCTGTATTCACGACAGACACCAGTTAACATTTTGGGAAGAGATTTGGTGACAAAGCTTAACATAACCATTTCATTTATTGACCAGGGTATAATGTGTTCCACTCCCAAAATACACTATTTAAATGGGGGCAAATTTATACTAGCATTCACAGGACAAGTGGCTCTGTGAGGCGTACCAGTGGAGCCAGAGGTTTTTCTTTATGGGGTGAGCATTCTATTGACATGGCTACCTGGCTTAGTGGGAAGAATTACGATACCTGACAAATTCTTGTTTAGACCACGGATACCTATGGATGAAGAGGGGGACAGACTATCCCTCTAGAGTTAGAAGCAGCCATAGTATGAAGGGAAATTCCAATGATCAAAGGAATGGACGATGAGGGTAGATCATGGAGGATAGGGATAGCTAGCGAAGAAGGGTGCAGGCTGACTGACATTACTGATGACACCATTTTTAGAGAGGACCCAACAGACGATGAAGTGTTCTTTATGATCATTACATACTGGATAAGAATAGAGAAGATGGAAATCCCACAGTGAATGGCGATAATGCAGGAGCGCCCTGCATTTTTTGACAAAGACTTGGAAAAGGTGCCAAGCGTCCTATGGACTACAGGCCCTTATGATATAGGATTATTAAAGGGAATAGTGGAAGTCAAGATAAATCTGAAGCCAGGGGCAATTTTACCTTGAGAAAGACAGTACCCCGTGTCTTGAGAGGCTGAGGGGGGAATATTCAAGACCATCTCAGCACTGATGAAACAAGGTATTCTGGTGCCATCAGACTCATTGTGTAACACCACAGTGTATCCTGTCACAAAATCAAAGGGAGGATCGTAGAGAGTCATACAGGACATGAGACCGATTAACCAGATTGTAGAGGCAGAGTCTCCTTTAGTTCCTAAACCAGCAATGATACTATGCAGTATCCAAGTGGAAGCATGATATTTGACGGTGATCGATTTGAAAATTTTTCTGAATTCTGTTCTACAAGGACTCACAAGACTTGACTTCATTCCGCCAGACTCGTCTGAAACATACTAGGCTGCCTCAAGGGTACTGTGAGTCTCCATTGATCTTTAATAAAGTCCTGCAGATGGACTTAGGCAATATTGATTTGAAAAGTGCAGTCATAAAGTACGTAGATGACATTTTAATTTGTAGCACTACAGAAGATGAGTGCAGACAGGACTCAATTCAGTTGATGACTATCCTAGCAGACAAGGGCTACAAGGTAGACAAAGAGAAGCTACAGTATTGTCAAGAAGAGGTGTTATACATAGGGCAGTTGATTTCACATGAGGAAAAAAAGGTGACACCTGAAAGGGCTGAGGCGATTATGAAAACTGCAAAACCGCACAGGGTGAAACAGATGCAACCATTTTTGTGGCTATGTAATTATGTTAGAGCCTGGGTGTTTGACTACAGTTCGTACACAAAACATCTCTTGCAGGCTTTAAAGAAAGCACAGGTGAATTGTGTTAATAAAGAAGGGACTGAGGAAATGGAGGAAGGATCTGAGGAGTTGAAGAAAGCAATTTGCAGAGCTCCTGTTTTGGGAATCCCCAATTATACGGAGGAGTTTTTCATATTCTTGCACATGAATGGAACAGTCATGACAGCAGTGCTTACACAGAGGACTACATTGCTGTACAAAGCTCTAGCATATTACAGTGGGATTCTTGACCCAGTTATGAAAGGACACTTCACTTGCGAACAGTGATTGGCAGCCACTGCATTCACAATTGAGTTGTTTACAAGTATTGTAATGGGCTGCTCTATGTTGCTTTTTGTGGAACATGGTTTGTTTGCCATTTTAGAGAAATCCAAAGGGACATTGACATCCCAGAGAGCTTCTGTTTATGAAGTAATGATTTTGAATCCAACAATCAAAATTGTCCGATGTAAAATAGTGAATCCTACCACATTTGTAGCTGAGCCAGCGGCAGAGGCAGATCATGTGCATGACTGTGCAAATTATGTTGAGTTTTATGATGATATACCCCGTGTGATGGAAAATGCTTTATCAAGAAGGGAAATTCTCTTTCTTGATGGTTCTTTAAAAATTGATCAAACGAGTGGGGAAAGACATTCTGGCGCAGCTGTACTAAGGCATAGATTGAATGGGGAATTTGAGGTTGTAGTGAGCATAAGGCCACCATCTGACATTTCAGCACAAGCAGCAGAATTAGTGGCACTTATTGTCGCACTTGGGAAACATGAAAGACAGGAAGTGATAGTGTACAGTGACTCTGCCTATGTGACATCAACCATACATGCAGGGCTACCATATTGGAAAAGTAGTGGCTTCCTTAGAGTGGACGGCACTCCAGTGCAACACACATCTCTATTGGACAGGTTTATTAAGGCACTAAAGCTCCCAGCAGCCATAGCGATAGTTAAATGCACAGCTCATACTAAAGAAACAGATTTTATCTCTTGCAGGAATTAAGCCACAGATGTAGAAGCCAAGAGGGTTGCAAGTTCTTCAGATATATCGAGTTTTGATACCCCAAGTATAAGGAAGGGAGTAGCCACGACCATGATAATGCGAGAAGGGTTTAATCATTTGCCAAAGACCCAATTAATGGAGATTCACGGAAGTGCACCGCAGCAAGAGCAGGAATTATGGAAACAAAGGGGTTGTTCTTTATCCCCACACAGAAGCATTATGGCGACAAGATAGTACTGGAAAGCTAGAAATGCCAGTAGCATTATTAAAGATCACATTAAAACAGCTGCATTATCCCGCGCATGTGACTAGGGAGTCTTGCTGCAACGATTGCAGAAGATGGTTCATTCTGAATCTGTTAGAACACATTGCATTCTATTTAGTGAATTGCATCGTGTGTCTGATATTTACTGCTGGGCATACACTGAAACGTTTGAAGGAGTTACTCCTCGACCAAATGGTCTTATTCAGCATTTACATATCGATTATGTTGATATGCTCCAGCTGTGTAATGGATACAGGTATCTGATAGTGGTGGTGTGTCCCTTCTCTAGGTGGATCGAAGCAGGTCTGTGTACACACCATAATGCCACTTGCACAGCGAAGCTTTTATTACATTAAGTCTTTCCAAAATGGGGTGTGTGTGAAGTACTGAGATCTGATAATGGGCCCCCTTTTGTCAATGAAGTATTTGAACAGATAGAACTATTTTTGAGCATTAAGCATATATTTTCTTCTGCTTATCACCCGCAAGCGAATGGAATATGTGAGAGGCTCAACAGCCTCCTTAAAGAAAGGATAGGCAAGCTCATGCTAATGTTGAAGAAGGGATGGCTATGTTGCTTGCCCTTAGCTTTATATGCCCTAAGGAATCAGCCTGGGTCAGACTACCACCTCACACCCCATGAACTAGTAACAGGTAATCAAATGCAAACGCCTCTTACACCTCCATCGAGGAGTAGCAGTGATGCCCAGAGTACTGCCAAACTGCTAGGTGATGAGCTGAATAATTACTTGACCTGTATGACCTCTAGCATCTCTCTCATTTCCGATCAACTCAAGCATCAGGGGGGTCAGTCTCAGAACACAGATGAAGATCATTCAGCAACCCGATCACCGGAACTATTATCGGCACCTAGACTATTTGTTGGTGATACTGTGCTAATCAAAAACTTTACTAGGAAGTGGCATGAGCCACGATTTAATGGCCCTGTTTGCGTTGAAAATATAACTCCCTCAGCAGTAATTTGAATTTGACGATTGGAAATGCGAGCAATTTCTAGACTTGTTTCTCACTGAGTATCTGTTTGGAGTGAATATATAGGGCATTATTCCAAGTATGGAGGTAGCCATGCCACTTTTAGCGGTATGGCTACCCCAATACTGGGTACCGGGTCTGGGTTCCTTGAATGGGAAAATACTGGCCCATTCAGACCTGGGAGGCCCCGTTATTTCCCCATTCAAGGAACCCGGACCCGGTACTTCCCCATTCCCATTTGAGCCCCCATAGGGCTCAACGGGAATGGAGAGGATGCTAACAACGGGCCCGTTAATGACAGGCCCATTGTTAGCATCCTGGTCTGCTCGCAAGACCAGCTAAGGATGCCGAGTTTTACCAGGCGTCTTTAGCGGGTCCCGCGAGCAGACCTCGTAATGAGGTGGTAGGGAGTTAACAGCACCGGCAGCTCTAACGGTGCCGTTAACCCCCTACCGCCAGGGCCGTAATGAGGCCCATGGTCTTAACAGATGGGAATGTCCACAGAGGTAAATTTGCTGTTTTCGTATTTATCCTTCAAGCTTATCCTGCTCTTGTCAGAAGAGACATTGATATTCACACTTTTTTTTTACAGGATCCTAAGAATGGCCCTGTAGTCAGAATTCTGCTCATAGCAATAACAGAGGAGATATCTCAGTTGTCAGAGTAAAAGTGTTTTTCCTTAACCAATTGTAGTGAAAATGAGGAATGTTGAAGCTGGTACGATTTTGGGGAATGAGCAAGCCCAAGCAATTCCAGAATACCGCAAATGGTGGGGGTTAATATGTTGGTTTGTGATATACGCATGTGCCACTATACTTTGTGTCTTTCTGTTTCTTCTGTTCAGCATTCCCTATTGTATTAATTTTTTTTTTTTTTATTTATTTTAAAGTGCTTTTGGTTAATTAAAACCTTATACACTACAGAATTTTTACATTAACCATACATAGTTACATATTTCACATAGAAAAACATTAGCCAACACATTTAATAATTAATTCTTGTTTACAGACTAGATTCTAAAAAAACACATTTACAAAATACATCCCATTACACGCTTCCAAATATAAAAGGCTGCCCCAATAAAAACCTTAATTTCTCCATCATAAATAACTGACCAAAATTGGTCTGATTCAATTCTTTGCATGTCCCCTACTAAATTTGAATACCCTTTAATATAGTATTCTTTTAAGTTTGGGCAGAAAGTTAAAATATGTCTTACAGTCTCCACCTCGATATTACAGTATCTACACAATCTTTCTGCTCGAGGAGTTTTTGTTCTTGCCCCGATAATTTCATTACACGGGAGAATGTTCAGCCGTAATTGTAGTATGAATCTTCTCATAGCTTTATTTCCCGTGTTAAGCAGATACTGTCTTGGTGTAGCAGGCTTGAGGCCTTGGAGAGCATAAGAGGAATATCTAGACTTTTTGTATAAATAGGACTGGTTTTCACATAAATCCCAGATAAAGGCCTTATCTTTAATCTATTGTATTAATGCTCCTGTTAAGATAGAGACTACTATGATTTCTCCTACTGAAGGACTGCTCTTGATTTGTTTACTTCCACTAAGGTAGAAACTCCTGTGGTTCTCCCCAAGCGGAGAGCTCTTTTTGATACACTTCATGAGTACTATGCACGCACTGACTTAGTAGTAGTGAGAAATAAGAGACATGCAGAGGGATAAACACATATCTAGACAGTACAGCACACTTGGGTAATAACATGTGGTATCAACACATGAAAAAGGTGAGGAAGAGACATCTAAGGAGAATTGCCACGTCTGTGCTCTCATGCCCTATGCCTTGAATACAGTACAGACTTTCATTTCAAGAGAGGTTCCAGAACACGATGCCAGATGCCACGTTCATCTTGCTGAATGCATTACAAGAGGCCAATTTCAAGGAAGTTGGGCTACTTTGCGATGGAGATCAAAATTGTCCTTTCCATTCCAGGATGATTATATCAAGACTACACAGATGGAAAAAGAACCTGCAATGAAAAGCAAGATGCTTACATATCCTGATAAACGACAGGAAGAGGTAGTAGTTGCAAAGCTAAAGAAACGGAACTGCCCAGCTATAAAAGAAATAGCTCAATGGCCTGGGTGTTGGGAACAAACACAAGTCTTAGTTTATGGACAAGTGAAATCCAAGAAAGGATGGGAAGGAGGACTTGTGTCCTGCACATCTCATCTATTGAAGTCAGAATATTTACCAGAGGTGCAGAGAGTGAACAATGCCTGTTTAAAGTAATGGGCCAACCATGCCAAACTGTTGACATGGGTAGAAGATAAATCAGGTCAGATGAGGGTGGTTCCATTGATAAATGCAACATTATGCTTTCAATGAAAAGGAAAGAATCATTTGGGAAATATTAAAGGCTGCAAAACTACAGTTGACGTTATTAGAATGGGAGCAGGGACAGCCGCTCTGATGGATCAATATTGGGCTTGTGGGTCCAGAGCCTACATGAAGTTGCCCAAGGACTGGGGAGGGGCGTGTTTCTTCGTACTCATCCATGTTCCAGCATTAGTAATTCCACAAAGTGACTTGAACATTCGTGAATTTTCGAAAGCAGATGCACACTTGAGAAGGAGAAGATCACTCAAATTCCTCAATCAAACAAAAAGGGAGAACTGTTTTTCGCAAAGTCAATAGAAGGCTTTGATGCTATTCCATATGAGCACAGGTTGTTTAGTCAGACTGCTGCAATATTCACGACTATCTTTATGCCTCGGATTCAGACAATGTTGTATGCCAAATGGTTCCAGATAACCAGATGGGAGCTTCTGCAGACTATTAACACTGCCATAACGGGATTCAATGCTATCATAGAAGAAGTGAGGGCCATAAGACTGATGAAGCTACAGAACAGATATTCCCTTGACATGATCACAGCTATGGATGGAGGAGTTTGCAGCAAAATCGGGCCATCATGTTGCACGTTCATACCTTCTCACGATGGCGAGAATGGGACCTTGACAGAGGCCATAACGTTGCTGATGAAACTGCACAATCAGATGGAAGACAACACAGAGGACATTGCAGATGACAGTTGGTTTGCATCCATTTTCACATGGGTTACACAATGGATGGCGATCATCTTCAGGTTTCTTGGAGCTGTATTAGTGATAGTGATGTTTGGATTCTATGTGATCAGGATAATAATTGTATAGTGTAAGAAGACAACAAAGAAGGCAGCAGGAATGAAGATCATGATCGATGCCGAATCAGGGTTTGGACCCCAGGAGTTGACAGATGAAGATATCAGAAAATATATAGAAGCCTGCATTTTAGCACCTGAGGGAATGAAGTTCCTGTATCAAAAAAATCATATGAAGTATGTAGGACGATGGGTATATTGTAATCCGAATGGACAGTGCAGCTACATGACCTGGAGTGCAGAGGAGCATGTAAAATCAGCAGGATCCCTGAAGGGAGTAGCGAAGATCTGGACCCTGAAGAAGCACTTCTTCAAGAGAAGAATTCAAATTATGGAGATTGGTGAAAGTGTGGTGGATAAATCAACCAGAGGGGGGAGTGTAGAGGTGCAGCCAAGTGCCCCTGCAGGAAGTCCCGTCCCCTTCACACCTATATGCTGGAAGCTAGAGATCGTGCCATGCTTGACACCAGTGACTGTGACTATTCCGCGGAGAGTCTTTGAGAAAAGGTATCCACTAAGTAAACCTTATCTGATGTATCCCCGAAGAGATGACAATCTCTTGGAAGAAGTTTCCGAAGGAATATAAAGAATGAAAGAAAGAGAAGTTGGTGACAGCACAAGAGATGAGTGTGATGCACTGAGAAGACTGGATGAAGAAGGGAATGTATGGACCTTACATAAACTGATGACGAAGTAAAGAATCAAGTAAACTTTCATATGCGAGATGAAGATTGCATGTGTGAAGAGCACTGCAGAAAATCGAAGCCGTTTAATAACTGTACAGATGCAGTAACACAAGTAGACTAAGTGATCATAGAAGTTAGCTATACATAGTGAATAGACTGCAGGTGAAGCCGCCATTCTATAGAAACTGGACATCGGTGTCACAACTTTAGTAAGCTCAAGCCCATGGAGAAGATGGCTGAAAGCTGTGTCACTGGACAAAAGCAGCTGGAATTGTGGAAGTACCAAAAAGGACTGTCTGGTCAGGTGTCAAAGGCAGGAGCAGTCACCAATTGGTTATCTATCCTTGAAGAACAGTGAACATGAGGAGTTGAGTCATGCCTTGCTAAGGTGCAAAGAAAGAACACCATGAGTGTCAAGTTTATTCATTTAATACAATTAAATGCTAGAAAATGGTCCGAATTGCGGTGTCCTGTCACATGGGCTACAGAAGGAAATAGAAGACTGGGCATCTGGCTTTAGAACTGACATAGCACGTGTTCACACTCCTTTATATTCCCAGGGCTGAGAATACATTTCAAGGCCAAGTTCAAAGACAGTCTACATGGCAGAAGCATGGGTGATGAGAGATGTTGGGCTAATTGGGTGGGGAGACACAGTCAAGTCCACCTCCTGAAACCTGGGATAAAGCTTACGTGCTGCTAAGTGACCCGACTGTTCCAGAAGGTCACGAGCATACCAATCAATTGTAGAGAGCCCTATAACGAAGGGCCTTACAGTCTGAGAGCCAATGATGTACGGTGTATCTAATAACTGTGAAGATGACTTGCACTGGGGGTGGGCATGAGTTGTCCACCTGACTGTAGAGACTGTAGAGACTGACTGTAGAGACCCAATCACAACCCGATCCCTTACAGAACGTATACTTAGATGTTTCCCTTGAGCCTATCACAAACCTCTGTAGGTTTTCGCTTATTTGTCATGTAGTATGACATCAGGTATGATGAGTTTTAATTATAAAAGTGTGTTTTTTTATTAAATATGTCGAGTTGAGTGGAGAAAGATAATGCTGCGCGGCGTCCGTTGATGACTGTTGTAACTCCCTGTTTCAGATAAGTGATATTAAAACAAACAACTTTGCCTTCTTCCAGAGTTGGTTTGATTATTTGGTGTAAGAGTTACTCTGCATCCATCTACTGCATGACAGGCTACCTATTAAGAGCCATAAACTCAACGTTTTTTCATGTTTTTTGACAAATTGTACCAAAGTTCTTTTTGCTTGATTTGCTCTCTCTTTTTCTTACATAATGTAGGATTTTCTCCTATTATACTCCTAACCTTGGCTTGTCCTCGTCCTCTCCATTTTCACTTCACCTGATAGGTGACTCACTTTTTCCTTGCTAACCTTCCCCCTTTTCCCTAGTTGTTAATGGTCATTAAGAAAATGTATATGAAAACAAGTCAACACAAATGGGTTGTGATTTTTGTTATCAAACACTTTGTGAGCAACTTGTTCACATACATTCTTAAAAATCAAAGCATGCCACAGAGGCCACAAATCAGTGCCTCGCTTGAAAGTTGGACAGTCTTTCTTTATATTAACTGCAAATAAGTGTTAAAATCAGGATACAATTTAATATAACCCTCATTTATAATGCCTGCAGCTGTTGAGCAACCACTTGCAAGCTCTGAACCCATTTTAGGAAAGCTTGAGTATCTCCAACAGACAAACCCAGGCTTGGACATGATGAGCACTGACGAGTAGAAGAATGAGGACAGGACTTTAAGAATCACCCATGAGACCCACACATCAAAGGAGCTTTCAGTTTTAGGATTTCTGCATAGTGCTACAGATCAAGTCTTCGGTGCAGTAGCACCTGGAGCGTTCCAAGTGCTGGACGGGATAACCACAATGACTGATTTCAGGCCCAAATAACTAGACAGACTCAAAGAATATGGCAAAATACGACTCAGCTCAATAAAGTAGGCAAACCTGTGAGCAAAACAAATTGCAGCTCACACACTGAACGCACTTGATTTGCACAAAAGGTTTTATACCTCGATTTACATAAACTATGATGTCATCTTACGTGGCAAACACTAAAAACCTCTCGGGCGGAGGGGTTGGTTAAGGGAACATATATACCTATATACTATTTAGGTGTTAGTAACATCATTGGTTGCCCCTTATCTGGTAGACATGCCTTGAACCACCCCTAACTACGTAAAATACAGATAACAGCAGAATAACAGCAGTGGATTGGCTTCAGTAACAATGCCACCATTAGATAGGCCCTCATGATTGGCTGGCAGTCTCCTCCAACCTTGGACATACGGCTCGTTAGCAGCACATAAGCACAACGAAACCAGGTGCGGGGAACAACACTGCCCACTTGGCTAATTAGCCTACCATCTCTCATCAGTTAGGCTCTAATCCAAGGCTTCTTCTCTGTAGTTGACTTTGCTGACTGTTCTCTTCCACTGGAACTTTAAAGGGAGTGAAGGTACTTTGCTATATTCGTCTGGAGCTTTATGAATAGGCCTCGTCTTCTAGTGTTGCACCACGTGTGAGGAGACCATGATTTTGTCCATTCTGCCTTTCGATTTAGTGCTATTTGGTCAATTAAATTGGATGCTATTACTCTCCTCGGCCTCTGGAGACTTGGCGGCTCCACTGTGCATATGCTTTCTGCATCTTTGATTGTACAATACTTGGCCCTCGCAAATGTTCACTCCTTTGCTTAACCTAAGAGAAATATGTCTTGTGTATGTAGCTTATCCTCTCATGCTTTGCAGTTGCTTCTTGCTGCGGCATCCTTGATTCTGAGCCAAAGAAATGTTCTTTGCGTTCCAGTGCCTGTCAGCTCCGCAGCCTTGGTTTTTCTCCTTGAGGCTTCTCGCTTACTATTACACAAAAGCAACGTCCATTTTCTCAACATGGCTGCTTTACTCATGTTCTATTACCTATGTTTAGGAAGCTCCTATATGCCTCATCTACCTTGCATTTCTGCGTATATACATCTACTACGTTTCTTGTTACTTATCTTCTCAGTGTATAGGAATTCTTCATATTCGCATATATGTTCACTTTGTTACTTCAGTCACATCTTCTTCGTTAAGAATTTGTATATTGTTACAGTGCACCCTTGTGTCTTCTCTTCATGGCGTCACTTTACACCTGTCAGACTTCCCTTACAGTTCTTCTAGCTCCATTATTGTCTGCAGACTTCCTTTTACCACCTCAGTTCGAGGGTACATTTGATACGGTTGTGCAAGTGCATAACATATCTCATACCTTCGATGAGGTATTGGGATGACACCCGGTGTCAGGCACATTGTCATCTTGTTGTGCTTCCGGTATGACGAAGGTGAGGGGGTGGGGTCCAGTGACGTATACATCTGCTTTTCCACATTCTCCCCTTTGGTCAAGTCCTCGACCACCTCCTGCTAAGGTTGGAAATCCCATTGAAGAGCACTTGCTGTTTCTTCTGTTTTGGTCAGATATAGTGTTGTTTGCAAAAAACATGGCTACCCCAAAGTCTCTCTAGCACTGCTGGCTAATGCAGTCCACATCCGCCCTGTTTTCATCTTGGGGTGTCTTCCTGCCTCTCTGTGTTCTCACTAATGTTCCCCCAAGCTTCATCCGCTGTGTGGGTGCGTTCCACGGGAGTGGGCTAGGGTTCAGGGATCAAGTCCGTTCTATGCAAGAAGTACACGTGTGTCCAAGGGATGTCCTCTGTCTAGGCTTGTTAGGCTAAAGTCGGTCTTCCTTTAGTGATATCATATGATGTTTTGGCTTTGCACTGTGCTCAATTGGAAAGATGTGGATAGGGTTCTAAAATTAAAGACCCTTTAATGCACCAGTGAACATTATTAGACTGAGACCGGAGCAATCTGCTAAACTGGTGATAAATAAATGATTTAATTGAAATTGAGTTGAAGAGTCAAGCACAACCTTTTCTTCCCGTCGTCGAGAGTCCAACGGAACAAACGTGTGCACTCACTCCATTCAGCTTTATCCTGTCCCCAGGAGCTACCACTGTGGAACATGGAGGTAGCACATGACGTTCGGGAAAACTAACTTCCACATAAGATACCCACTTCTCCTTTTGAGGGGCCACAAGCAACTCCTTTCGGTGTCACACTAACCGGGCACTTCTAGGCTAAAAGCAGGAGCTCAATAACTCCCAGCTCCCCTCAATCTCGAACCCTGCAGCCCCACCTCGGAAGATATGGGTACCATGGTTGCCAGGATGGGTACGTGAAGGGAGACGGTCACAGGGGGATAATCCGCTTTGCTTCGATGTGTACTAGATGTGCCCCAATTTGTCTTTTTTAACATTCTCAACTACTGCATATGCATGTCTGTAAGGCACCAGGTGGCCTGGGGAGCTAAAAGTAGCTCCTGTTAACTGTTGGTTTCACGCTAACCATGCTCTCCTAGCCCACAGCACTTTCCAACCCTGTGTATGCTTGCAGCGCACCTGTTGACCCGGGGAGCCAAAAGTAGCTGTCGGTGGAGGCTGTGCGCTGACTGGCAGAGTGTAGTGGAAAAATATGGGCCAGTGAAATGAGTACCATTTGGCAGTGGTGTATGGCTTACTAGTATTATTGGTAAGGGCAATCTGGTATGCATATAATTCATATTTTTTAATGTACTTTTTAAATTGCAGGATCACAAATTGGCTCTATCATGCCAAGTAAGAAAGCAAAGTACCCAGCGGCAGCAACACCATCAAAATCCTGACATCTGTAGTAGGACTTGCTAAAGGTAAGGAGGCCTTTTCTTTAAATAAAGACCTGTGTTTGAGGCTGCACCTTTCTCATGCCCAGTTTGGTGGGCGGGGGGACACTGAAAGTCTTCGTCTCATGTGGGAGTTGAATTTACAGTGCACTGTGTACTCTCTCCTGGTTCCCCAGCGTTAGGTCCTGCTTACTGGCTGATGCTTAACACCCAAGAGCTGGCTTCAGCTCCTGCTCATCTAATCCGAATTATGAAGTCTCAGGTAGACCCATGTATCGTTGATTAACTGCTTGTTTTCATTGCAGCAGCATCGCTGCAAGTGTCAGTCTATCAACCTAGCCACCTGTGACCCGGCAAGAAAGATCCAGTGAAGCACTTGCCCCAGTCACGCAGGCAGGTAAGGATTTCCTTCCCCCATGTGCCATTGGATGAGTAGAACTGCTGAAGGTTTATATCGGCCCTGTGCAATGTGTATCCATGTGTGGTTTTCGCCACCATTCTGTAACCTTGTCCAGGACCACACTTCAAAAAGAAATTTGAGCTAGGACTTCACGATCTGAACAGGGAGTCTGAGACTTGTATCAAAATGGTGCTTTTAAAAAAAATCCAGCCAGTATTTCTGACACATTTTCGGTGGGGTGTTCCTTTTCCCCAACCTTTTCACATGCTTCATTTTTAATCTTTGCATGTGGTGTTTGCCATTTTAAATCTTTTGGAGGCATTTTTAATTTTTAAAAACTTGAAATGGTTTTTAAAAACTATCTTGACACCCACTAAAGGGGGGTTTGCAATGTTTTCACAGATTCTGGCTCCTTTTCTAGATAGATTGTTTCCTAGTGCCCAAAGATGGTAGGGATCTCAAACGAAAAGCAGAAGAAGAGGTGGAAACAGACAAAAGAAATGCAAAAACATAGAAATACGATGACTCGTACTTGGATTTTGGGTTCACATGGATCGCAGTTGCTGAAGAAGTTAGGCCATAGTCTGTGGTTTGTGGTGCTACCTATAAGAAACCAGAAGGTGTGTTACCCGCTAGTCCCCATGGATCTCTCTCTCTCAGGTAGCCAGCATACGGCCATCACCTTTAGACCCAGAACTTGGGAGTGGACCAGTGCGGGAGGATCACCTGGGTGAGGGGTCTTCGGGGAGTGGGAGTGGGACACCGGATAGTGAGACGCGGTATCCCTTTCCCTGTAACACTTTTTCCCTATCCTACTCGATGGGATATTTAGAAACTCAACCCTACCCCACTTTTCCTGCATGAACACTTTTACATGGACAGCCGTCTTTGAGAGAAAAGAGATTCACACCCGTACCATGTACCTGACATGTCCCAATACTCTGGTCAGGCGAAGTCAGGCAATTATCGACAATCACTCACACCTGACTTCCATTATACTTCTGCACACAGATAAAAGGCGGAGCACAAGAGCACAATCTGAGTGAGGCAAAGCACACGAAGGTACATCAGTTTCGAGTCGCAGCTGAATGAGAGGAGAAAGACGGCAAGGCACGAGAGGTTCATGAGAAGGCCAACCCCCTTGACCGTTTTGGCAGGAAGCCATGACTTTCAAGAGACCTTCAAGGCAGAAAGCGTAAGACCAGGAAGCCAGGCTGAAGAATCCTGTATTGTGTGTCGGAGATATCAAGGGGCCGTCCAGCGTAACTGACCAAGGCGGGGAGGATCTGCAGATGCCTCAGTATCGTCCTTGGCTCCAAAAACAAAGAAATGACAGTGAACAACAGAGCTGGTGAGTTGGGGAGACCGATGCCAGACTGGTCTTTTTTGAAGTCAAGGTTGCAAGCGGCAACTTTTTAAAACAAACATTGTTAAACGCGTGTGATGAGGGACGTGAGTAAAGCTAAATTGCTGGTGAATATTTGAACTTAAGAAGGAAGGATACAATAACATTGACAGAGTGGTCCGTCACCGTGAATGTCCTCAATCAAAGGGCTCTGGACGGTATCCAGCCAAGAGAAACGAAAGTAGAAGATTGATGTGAAGTATAATTGAAGTAGTCCTGGGATGGTTTAAGCAAAACCCATCGCACACTCGAAAGTCCTTGATACGAAAATCGAGAGGATCTGAGCCCGGGCGAGGGGGGTCCGTGGTCCGCGCCCGGTTGTGGGAGACCAAATTGTGAACAATGTTGTTAAGCGATCTGTGCACGGATGAGGGGATTCATGGTCAGAGGCCAGATGAGGGAGAACAAATTGTGAATTGTGAACTCTGTAAAAAAGCGGTATGAGCCCGGACGAGGGGGACCCGTGGTCCAAACCCGAAGGAGGGAGACCAATCTTGAACTTATGAATGTGAGAATCCTGACAGAGAAAATTAACTTTTGTGTTTTGTTTGTTACATCAGGCCCTCTGTAATAAGAGACTGTCCTTGCGAGAGAGACTTTGGCAGAAGGCTCTGATGCCTATTTGTTGAACTGTTGCCTTGTGGCCAATAAGCCAGAGTGTGTGCAAAGCTTGCACGTGCCGACTTGCCCTGTGCTGAAAAAGTGGGGAAGGGAAGCCAACTGCTTAACTATCCTGACATATCAATTCTTGAACAGTTTTCTTTTGCATACATTGTTATCCCACACCATTCTGTATTTCGAAATAAGGATTGCCAATAGGTGTATTACTATAGGCCCTTTTATTTTGACAGACTGCATTATCATTATTTGATGGTCGTAGCTTGTCCCATACTTAGCTTTAGATTTAGAGGGGCATACAAACAACCCATTTGAAGTTCAATAAACACCCTTGAACTGTGATCAGTTGTGTCTGTCCTCACTGTTTGATACCATGCAAACCTTACATACTTTAGCAAATGACAGCCTGAAGCCAACACAATTAAGGCGGCATTTGGTAACAAGACATTCCGATTTAGCAAAAAAGACCAGGAATTTCTTTGTACGGCAGTTGCAAGGCAGATAAAAGCAAAAAGACACTGGGCCTCATTATAAGTCAGCCGGTACGGAAACAACGGTGGCGGTATATCCGCCGCCATCGTTGTTTCCGGACTGGCTGATTCCGAGTCCTGCAGGTGGGAGGTGTGTCAGGATTCCAGGCAAAGGACCCGTTTCCACATCACGTGACTCTTTGTTTAAAAAGCATATTGTTCCAACGTTTAAAACACTACCACGCTTGCGTGCACTCCATAAATATGTCAGATCTTTTGCATCGTCAGACAGCCTTAGGAACAGGACACAAATGACGATGGGAGGATGCCCGCTCTTTAGTAAGCGTTGGCGGTTCCCATGAAGATTGGGACGTGCTAACTAATCCACCTCCACGTCACACGCACAATTCAAGTCACGTGATTTTCACTTGTTCTTAAGCACCTCTCTGCAGCTTGACCAGTGCTTCTGAATTTGTTGAAGTGTGTTTGTCTCTTGTTTCCGTATCCTGACTTCCTGGTTAAACTGATCTTGAGCCTGTTATTAGTGATTCGGGAGCCACCGGCAACTATATCGATGAGACCTTCGCCTGGAAGTTGGGTATTCCTGTCTCAACCGGAGTTGGTTAATGCTGTGGATGGCACTACATTGCTTTCGGGTTTGGTTACAGAACAAACCATTGACCTAACTATGATCATTAACAGTGGACACACTGAAGTCATATGTTTTGATCTCATTGATGCCCCTCAATATCGGATGATTCTGGGGCTACCTTGGTTAAGACGTCACAATCCAATGGTGGACTGGAAGACTGGGGAGGTAAAGAACGTGTCCAGTCATTGTGAGTTGTTGTGTTTCTCCTCTGAAGAGGAACCCAGTACTCCGTGTCATCCACTCTTGAGTGCCATAGCCTCAGTGAGAGCTATCACGGCTACCTCTCTGCCCAAGGCATATATGAGCTTCAAGGATTTTTTTGACATAAAAGGAGCTGGAGTTCTCCCTCCACACAGACCCTATGACTGTCCCATCAATTTGGTTCCTGGAGCCAAGATACCCTCTGGCCGAATCTACTCCCTAAATCAGAAGGAGGATTTGGTTCTCAAGGAATACCTTGATAAATCTATACAAACTGGTTTCATTTGCCCTTCCCGGACTCCGGCGGCCTCTCCGTTATTTTTTGTGCCGAAAAAGGAAGGGGATCGTCGGTCTTGTATTGATTATCGGGCCTTAAACTTAAATGCTGTTACCATCCGAAATCAGTACCTGATTCCCCTGATCTCAGTACTCTTGGATCAGCTTGGATCATCAACTATCTTCACTAAGTTGGACCTTCGTGGTGCCTATAATTTGGTGAGAATAAGGCAGGAGGACAATACAATAATGAGCTTCATCCAGTAGCATATCATTCACGCAAGCTTAATGCTCATGAACAGAATTACACTATCACAGAAAAGGAGCTTCTGGCTGTTAGAGATGCCTTTGTGGTCTGGCGACACCATCTGTTAGGTACTACGTTTCCGGTCCAGGTTTACTCAGATCATCGAAATTTGGTCACATTACAATCTGTGAAGTGCACTACAGCTCGTCATGTGTGGTGGCATGAATTTCTTTCTGCATTTACCTTCACGATCATGTTCCGTCCTGGTTCTTGGCACTCCAAAACAGACGCCTTGTCTCGCATACCGGGGGACTGTACTCCACGTTCAGGTCAGGATATTTTGTTGTTACCACACCAGGTTGTGTGTGGTTGTACTATGAAGTCCTCCATGAGATCACTCCTGCTCACTTGGGTAGAAGAGAATGCTCAGACCAATAAAGACAAAGGGATTGACATCATTCAGTCCCTACCTTATCTTCAAGGCAGAATATACTTACCCAAAGCCATCACCCGTACTATGGCATTGCAATGGTGTCATGCCAGGTTTTCAGCACATCCTGGTACCAGGAAGACCTTGGAATTGTTACAGAGGTGGTGCTGGTGGCCAGACATGACTGCTTCCATCACTCAGTATATCTCTTCTTGTGCTGTGTGTGCCCAAGAGAAGGTTGAACACAGCAAACCAATGGGATTGTTGCAGCCATTACCTGTGCCAAAGACCCCTTGGACAATGATCTCCATGGATTTCATTGTTGAATTACCTCTGACGCAGAAGTATGATACAATTTGGGTGATCGTGGACTATTTGAGCAAATCCGCACTGTTCATTCCCTGTCAAGGGTTGCCAACTGCCCCGGTTCTCGCTGATCTGTTCATAAGCCATGTATTCAAGTTCTTCGTGCTACCCAGTATTATCATAACGGATCGTGGATCCCAGTTCACATCACGTTTCTGGAAAGCAGTGTCTAGCTCCTTAGGCATAGAGGACAGGTACTCGAGTGCTTATCATCCTCAACTGACGGGTAGACAGAGATAGTCAATGCCACGTTGGAGCAATTCTTATGATGCTTGTTGATTCAACACCAAGGTTCTTGGCTTTCTGTTTTAGCAATGGCTCAGTTTGCATATAACAACTCCTTGCACACGGCCACAGGAACCACTCCTTTTTTCGCTCTTTATGGGCATCATCCTCTCACCTTGCTCTTGTCCCTGGTCTCGAATTCCAGTAATCCCGCTGCCCAGTCTTGTGTCCAGTCTCTTGCCAAGCTACATGAGAATATCAGACAGCATTTGTTGGAGGCCCAACGTCGTACTAAGACTCATGCTGACGCTCATAGGTTGAAATCTCCTGTGTATAAGAATGGTATGAGGGTTTGGTTGTCTACTAGGCACTTACGTCTACCGGGGCGGAAAGCTCTAATGCCTCGCTTTACTGGTCCCTCTGTGATCTCTGACGTGATCAATCCAGTTGCAGTGCGGTTGATCCTTCCTGCCGCCTGGAAAATCCACCCCGTATTCCATGTATCTCTTCTGAAACCCCTGCAGGGGGCTACCAGGTTTACCACTCCCGATCATCCCCTTCCGGTGATGGGTTCGGATGAATATGAGGTGAACCAAATACTCGATACTAAGGTTTCACGTGGTTTACATTTGTTCCTTATTGTTTGGAAGGGTTACGGTCCGGAGGATCGGACCTGGGAACCTCTAGCCCATATAGATGCCCCTAAACTATTGAGGGAATTTTGGTCATCTCCGCGGGGGAGGTTTTCTTTGAGGAAGGGTACTGTCAGGATTCCAGGCAAAGGACCCGTTTCCACATCACGTGACTCTGTGTAAAAAGCATATTGTTCCAACGTTTAAAACACTACCACGCTTGCGTGCACTCCATAAATATGTCAGAACTTTTACACCGTCAGACAGCCTTAGGAACAGGACATGAACGACGGTGGGAGGATGTACGCTCTTTAGTAAGCGTTGGCAGTTACCATGGAGATTGGGACGTGCTAACTACTCCACCTCCACGTCACACGCACAATTCAAGTCACGTGATTTTCACTTGTTCTTAAGCACCTCCCTGTAGCTTGTCTGGTGCTTCTGAATTTGTTGAAGTGTGTTTGTCTCTTGTTTCCATATCTTGACTTCCTGGTTAAACTGATCTTGAGCCCGTTATTACTGGATTCCTTTTGTCTTATTCCTTGCCTGCTATAGAGTTGCCTGATACTTTGAACCATTCCCATTGGTTACAAACCCTGCTTTCCTTTTCCGACTTCTACTGCTAAAGCCTTACCTTCTCCCCCCCCCCCCTTTTCCTCCCTTTGCTTACTTTGGAACTGAACTGCCTCCTACGTTACTGAATTGGAACGCCACCCGGATTTCTTGCTTTTTCCCTCAGACACGGCTTGCCTTCAACGTTACCAACTTGGACTTCTTCACGGGCTGCCTTACGGATTATCCTTTCATTTTCACAGCTGCACGTCATCCCTCACCTGGAAACACGGACTGGAAAGCCTGGAAGCCTCACCCTCCTCACTGTCAGTCCCGTATGGACTAGAGACTGCCTGCATATGTTGGGAAGGCTGTCAGAGGAGCGTCCTCGTTCCGTCGGGATTCCTATTAAGACTTCCAGTCCATTAGGCGTCCGCGTGCCGTCGGGTACAGTTGTTCCCCTAATCAAGTGCTTCCTGGGTTTACGCTCCGTGTTCTGCCTGCCTACCTTGCCATAGGAATCCTTACCTCCCAGACCTCGGTAAGAAGAACTTCTGTAAATCATCACTTCCATTGTTTGTTATCATCATTCCATGCTTATTAGATCTATGGTTATTTATGTTCATTTTCTCATGTCCTGTAGGTCGTATCTGATTATAAACACCCACTGATAAGGTTTCCTACCAGCATCTCATTGTGATATTCCAGTTGTGCATAGTCTAGCTGCAGGTGGGTGCAGTTATTTACCCTACAAATACCTTTGTGATCTTGGGAAAGGATTGTTTCTAATCTGCCTTTCCTTTCCAGTTTAGGAGGTCTGCTGTTCGTCTGTGGGTCCATACTTCCGAATAATACATCCCTTGGCATTGGTTTCATCTCCATACACAGGGTTATATTGTTAGGTAGAATTCGTCGGCTACACTCTGTGGGCAAGTTAAGGCGAATTCTGACAAGGTGTCACTCCCGCCAGGTCTGACCTGGCGGGTGTGACACCACCTGCCTGCAGGCGGACATGGAAACACTGGCTTTGTCATGGACGGAACCAGTGTTTCCATGGTCCCCATCCCCATGGGAATGGGGATTTACGGAATTCCGCCTCCAGCATTACCGGGTCACCGGGGTTGTAATGCCCCGGTGATTCTGACAATCACAGAGGCAGAATGGTGTTAGGGGTCTGGCGGCAGCCTGCCGGTTTTTCCGGCATTGCTACCACCGGACTCGTAATGAGGCAAACTGTTAAAAATGTGGACTCAATACCTGCAAATGCTTTGGAAGTGTCTTACCACATCATCTGGGGAAAAACAAAAAGCCTTTTACAGATGCTGAGGAAGTGATTCTGCCACCAATTCTCGCTGGCAACCGGGTAAGGCATGGTGACGGCGCAGCAGAGATATGCAAAAGTATCCCTATGTCTGACACCACAATTTGCCGCCTCATCACTGACCTGTCCTCGGATATCAGCTCAGAATTGATATTGCTATTGAAACACAGTCAGTTTGTCCTACAGTTGGATGAGACAACTGACATTTCAAAAGAAGCTAATTTGACTGTTTATGTGAGGTACTGCCATGGAAAATAAATATTGGAGGATTTTGAGAGAAATCTGATGGTATTCTCCCAGCTAGTCTTCAGGATCTTCCATTCAAGTGTCCAGAAAAGGGCCATCACTTTTGGGTACCAACCCTGAGTGGAGGGTCACGAGGGATTGGGAGGAGGATGCCCAAGGGCGAGACATGGTATTCCCCCAATCCCAATAATACCCCAACCTACTGTCCCTCATCTTCCTCTCCCCATTTCAACAAATACTGAGACGAGGAGGAAGCAACTAGGAGCAGTAAAGATGAGCCATAGAAACACAATCGAGAAAGTAAGGGAAACCTACCATCGAAAGAACTCAAGTCGTCCCACTGATAGAGTCAGGCAGGGTCAGGCATGTAATAATGAATACTCGCCTGAATCCACTTGTAATTGTAATTGTTTATTTGTGTAGCGCGTATACACAAGTGAAGTGCTATTTCTTTCACTATAAAAGGTGTGGTTTCACACAAGGAAGTGAGCGAGATGGGGATGCTGTGAAGACCTGAGAAGCCAGGAAGCAGAGAGCAGCAGCAGGAACATCCTGGAGGAGACCGGCATTCTGAGACACTGGCCCAGTGTTTGAGAGGGGCTGCAGCGTGGCTAGGGAGCCGTGCCTCCAAGGAGCCCTGAGTTAGGCAGCCTGTATGCTGCTGGTGGCTTTTTGGAAAATGCTCATTCCCTTGGGATGTGTGCCTGTCCCAAGGGTGTCTGAGGGGCAGGTGGTGTTACCCATGCCTCAAACCTGTGTATCCGGTGGAGCCGCTTGTCAACGCAACGCTGCCCGGTGAGTGAGAGAGAGATAATTGGGAGTGTGCATTTGATTGAAGTGTAGCGGGAGAAAGACACCATTTTAAAGTGGCATGGAGCAAAAGGTTTTGAAAGTGTACGAAGGATAGAAAGTATCATAAATAAGTAGAAGAAAAGAAAAAGAATAAAGGAAGTTGCGCTAGCGGCACGGAAGAAGAGACAATGGAAACGAAAGGTATGTGAAGAGTTTAAAGAGTGCAAAGCGTGCAAAGAGTGCAAAGCATCTACGATGAAGAGAAATGCAAGCGTAGACAGTAAAGAAAGGGCAGTGTGTTAGGCGTGCAGGGAAAGCAAGAGAAAGAAACAGATAGTGCAAGAGTGCATAGGGAAGCAAAAGGATGTGAGCTGCGCAAGAGGCACGATAAGAAAGAAAAGAAAAGCCCAAGAGAGCACAGTGAAACAAGTGCAAGATTGCAATGTGAAATGAAAGGAAAGGTGCAAGTGTGCACGAGCAAGAAGCCAAAACAAGAAGGGGTGCAGGAAACACCTCAAGGTGAAAGGTCTAAAGAAGAGTGAGAAATAAAGAGAGGGGTTGCAGATCAGATTGGTCACGCCTAGAAGGAGCAAAGAACCAGGCGGTTTCAAAAGTATGATTCTACCCCACAAGGGAAGTATGTATGAAAGAACTGTGTTCAAAAGGAAAGGCACATCCTAACAAGTTGATCTGGTGTTTGAAACTGAAGGATAGAAGTTTGGGGAAGGGAACCCTAAGAAGCTTCAAAGGAACTGTGTTATGTTTCTTTTGTTCTCTTGAACAAGTTGAAGCTTGTGGAAGGAACCCCAAAGGAACCCAAAGAGACCGAAGGTATTTGACACCACTGCAAGGGCCATGTGGAGAAGGTCTTACGAACAGCCCTTTAGGGTTGAACTCATTTTTGTGACATTGACCAAACTACACCGGGTGAGAAGACCACCTGAAACCAACCTTGGTTTCATATTTTCTGTTGAACCACTGTTTTTCCTTTTTAAAGACTTTGTATCACATTTATGTAAATAGTGAGGGAAAGCATAGGTTTAGACAAAGACAGACTTTTATTTTGGAACTTTTTTTTATTGTATTTGGTTTAAATTAAACCTTTACAAATCAAGCAAACAAAAATAGATATAAAAACAAGCATGACAACATTTAAAACAAATAAGAAAAAAGAAAAAAAGAAAAAACACAAAAAATCTGACTGGTTTTCATAACATTTCATCAAGGTATACTCACATTTCAGATAAGCAAGCCAGAGTACCAAACATAGGAACAAATAAAATAAACCAAAACAGGGGTCCGTCAATAAAATAATGCTAGAATGACATCAAATGTAGGCTATTGATAAATCCTGAAACTGCTAAGCTTTCTCGTGCATTCTGGATATTTAAAGATCTTTTCCATAAATGATCATCTGTGCATCCTGTGCGATACATCAGGAGAGGCCCCATGTGTTTGGTCCTGCGGGCAGTTAATGCCTCACAATCAAGTACCAAGTGCTTTATTAATTCAAAGGCTGAATTGCAAATCTACATCCACTATTAACCCACGTTATTATCCTTCTCCTAAGCAGAATCTCCATCGTGGGAAGCAAATTCCAGAGTAGCCGGAGAAGCATAGCCCTGTGCCGTCGATTAGGGAATTGGGAGAGCAATGTAGAAGGGTTGCCTCTGTGTTTATGCCCAGGGGATAGATGGCTCATAGAAGAGTATGAGTGAAATAAGTCAGTCATTGCGGCCCAAACAAGGTCAAAGGGGGCCCTTTTCGCAGATCCAAGGAAGTTCTTGAGAGAATGGCTTCACATTTCTCGCCAAAATAAGCCAGATAATAAGAATTCACTTGGGGGTCATTATGACACCCATTATGGCACCATCCAAGATCTCATACAGGGAATCTACCAGTGGAGAAGTCCATCTTAGATATAGTGACAGCAGGCGCCACTCAACACGAGCTGTTAAAGCTGTTACACCCGGTTCAAACCTGATAGTCGCAAGAGGGATTATATTGGGGATACCCAAGATTTTCCACCACAACTTAGCCTCGATCCTATCCACAGTTTGAATATCGCATCACCATAATGTTCATGTCCATATGTTAGCTTCAGGATGATTTTCCCCTCATAAAACATAAGTACCGGCTTTAGATAAAATGTTCTGAATGTACGATTGATTTCAACGATCTGGCTCTGAAGCTGGGCTGCGCGTTGCAGGAGGATCTCTGAGATATTTCTCAGGCCTGATTGGGCCCCAAAATGGAACCCCAGATATATCAGGCTACGGCTGGTCCTGATATTTACATTTTCCACAGACCAAAAGGCATTGCTTTTTTTCAACTTTCTCTTCGAAAAGGCCAAGATTTTGTTCTTACTGGGATTAATAAGTAGCCCGTTCTCATTAGCATATTTCGAAAATATGTTCAACAGACTTTGAAGACCGACCTTAAATTTATCGAATATCAAGAAATCATCGGTTTAAGCTAGCAATGATATTTTGCACTGGCCTACCTTCGATGTAATAAGGCCCCATTCGGCAAGGCAGTTGGCCACATCAGGCAGATATTGGTTAAATAAGCAGGGGGCCAAGACACAGCCCTGCCTTCATCTCCTATGCAAGTGTATTCTCCATGAGAGATCACCCTTTTGATTCAGCTGAATCTGTATTCCGGGGTTGTCATAAACACCATTGACTAAAGGCAATAGCCCATGTGGCATACCCCAGCCAGCCAATTTAGACCGCCACCGATTCGGATCAACACGGTCAAACACCACCAAAAGATCAATTGAGGCCATGTAGGTGCAGCCTTTGGGCGTAGCCTATGCTGATTCTTATGTCAGCTTTACAGCAAGACCATTTATATTGGTTGAAGACCCCTTGCTGAAACCCACCTGGAATCTACGTAGCCCATGAGTAGAAGAAGCCCATTGCTCCAAGTGAGTCAAAAGAAAAGCAGAGAAGATCTTTCAATCGGCGTCAATTAAGGGATTGGCCGATAGTTTTCAGGCTCTGACCTGCTGCCACATTTAACGATGGGTACGATATGAGCCGTGCTCCAAGAGACTGACAATGCTGGCCCAATTAATTGGGTCGGCTTTAAAGGTGTTATTAGTAAGGCCATTCAGACCCGGGGCACAAGATTTTTTTCCTTTCTTTAGTTAATGGTAAATATCTTCAATACCTAGCTCTTGCTGCCAGGAGTGATCATATATGGCAGAGCTAGAGAGTAAGTCAGAACCATTGCTGCTAGTAGGTGAGCCGAATAGAGTTTCAAAGAAACAAACCCATTCCGGGTCTGAAACAGCATTTAGTTGAGAGATAGCAAAATTGGGATCTTGGCCATTAATGACCAGAACACTGGACAGAGGAATATATCGGCACCCCGAGCATGGTCTCGGCATCACGCTGCAACAATACTGCTTGAATCGACTTGCAAAAGTTTTTATATGTTTGCCTGATCTTCTTTGCAAATTTAGCTCCAGCAGCAACATCATCAGTTGAACCCTTGAGGTTCTTAATCTCCCTCCTCATGTGGGCGTCATCCAGCTCTGCACTGCAGCAGTGGGTAGGTCTATATGATCTCATTGGCTTTAATCTAGGATTAGATCTTACCTGAGTTACCAAATCAGTAATGAAATCCTGAAACCTATTCACGTTAAAATTCTGCATTTTCCACTTTAGTCTAGTTGTCGACATAATTGAGAGGAGCTCTTGGTTTAGGATATCAATATTGGAGTCAGACAATCGAATTCCATTACCTGACTGAGTAGTTGTTAAATATAACAGATCTATATACTCTCTGGTAATCAAAATAATATCAAATTCCGCCAGTAGAATAACATGGTCGCTCCAATTATTCCTTAACACAGAGTATGAAGTATAAAAGTTTGACAAATAATCATCAACAAAGATGTAGTCCAGAGTTGAGGAAATAGCCCCTCTATATCATTTATGCATTTCCACCCCATTAGCTTGGTTCATGTTCCTCCCTGTAAGAGGCTGAAGCCCAAACGCCCCCAAAGCAAGGCACTAGCCTCTACCAGCTTGGGATTTGAAGCTAAATCTACCAAACATAGGGTGACTGCCATGGCTCCAAATGGAAGATCAGCAATTGGGACTGCGTTAATTCCCAAGGCTGAATCCACTGCAATTAAAAGCCCTCCCGATGCCCTCTCACCCTTGCTAGCCTTTGTTGCCTGAGTGAACACTTGGTAACCATCAAGAACTGGTGCTTCGATCAGCCAGGTCTCTTGTAGAAGAATGCAATTTGCCTCTTTAAGGGAGGACATAGCAAGAGGGTTAGTAAAGAGATGACAACTCCCACGCATATTCCATGATTAAAGGCACAGCGATATGTCTCTCTTCCAAGGTGACACTAATCTAGGAAAATTATGGGACTGGTTTCCGCCATAGAGTTGACGTGACTGCTGCCCAATCGATGTTCATGCCATCTGATCATTCATCAGCCTTGGCCACTGTTCTGGGTCCCTGCCTGGTAGGGTGGACGACAACACGCAGCCCCCCTGTGCGCCCAGGAATCCACCCTCCTGCAGCGTGGTGGAGCATATCTCAATGCCCAAATCCTGTAGGCTTGGTCTTTGAGAGAGGACAAGCTCCTTGAAAGTGGATAATAGAGATGTCAGGGTGGTTTCTATCCGCGAAAGCCACTCGGTCAATATCAGAGGAACACAGTAGACCTAAAGCTGATATTTCAGCAAAGATCAGTAAGATGGTAGACCGGTTCAAGCAGACCTGAATATTGGAGCCCAATAAGCTGGTCATTTTTAATTGTAGATCACTTTTACCCATACAGGTTTCTTTCATCCACCCCCTGATTACGGTTGTTCTTTACCCATGGGACATCATTACCTCTTGCATACTGCAGAATGCTATAAGATTTAGGCCTATTCGGCTTAGCACAGCTTCATTGCCGCCCCAGAGATGATTGTGCATTCGACATATGTAGCCACCGCAATAGTTGGCCCACTCATGCAGCCAAAGGCGGGTAGAGGTTAGCTGGTAATTTCATCAATATGGAGTCAACCACTGCCCCTACTTCGTTATGTTTATCATGGCACCTAAGACCAAGGCTATAAGATTGGGGAGCAGCCGAGTGGCAACCTGAGACCAGGTCCTTCCATCCGGCATCGGCTGCAAGCCCAATATACTGGAAACCTGAGACGGACAGGTAGAAAAGCCTCCCGCAGGAAGGGCCCTAAATTGGTCAGGGACTCCGCTAACCGGGTGGCATAGCGACTGTAACAAAGATTCACATTTGTCCACAAGTGCCCTTTCACCTTCCCCGGTTTTAATGGTGTGCACACAAGGATTAGCAGCATAATTCCCACAGGTGGATGGGGGGGACAGAGGTTTGGGTTACCGATGTCACCGAAGGAATAGAAGAAGCCTCACTCATAACACATGTAGCATTATTCCCACCAGTGAACAAGGGGGCAGAAACTAGAGAGACCGATGCCAAGAGAGGAATAGCTGTAGCATCACTCAAAATACATGTACTAGGCCCCATACTAGAGGAGGGCAAACATAAAGGCGCAAGATTATGTTGAAAAACAGAGTCCGTCTGCGAGATGGAGTGAACCTTAGATGGCTTTACGTGTACAAATTCCAATGGGGGTTCCTTCTTTCAACAGTGGGGACATACTTCAACGGAAGAATGGCTTGTAGTTGAGTCTCAATGTACTTTGTCAATTTCTTCGAGGAGGAATTCTTTTCTTCACGTTTTTAATCAATTTCTTTTGGGACAGTTTGGTGACTGTGGGAGCCTCACAGGGCACCAGTAATCCTTCAAATTGGCTATAGATAATCAGTTGCTCATCTGTCAAGTCTATCATAGTGACACCCTTAGTAGGGGGGCAGGATGACCGGGGAGGGTCATCCAGACTTTGACATTAGAGAGTAGAAAGGGCAATAGAAAGAGCAGAAGCCAGATCAACAATAGACAAGTTGGGTGTGTCAGTAATTTCGATTATCTCATCAACAGTTGCAATTTTCCTAAAGGATGATACAGGGTCAGCACCCAAGGATCTCAAGCCATTCACAATTGGGTGGAAACACAACTCCGTTAATAATCCACCAATTCAGAGAAGCAGAAGTGCAGTGAAACCTCTATCGGTGGAGCAGAGTCACATAAGCTACATACCTCCAAAGAAAAGATCAACGAGTAGTTGGCCCAGATCAAAGAGATAAAAATCCTGAGAGTCTCTGGGTTACACAATTCAAGTCAGCAGTCAGGATAAAATTATAGAAGATTCTGCTCCGGTACGCACACTCACCCACAGCTCACAAGCAGCAGGAGTTCAGAATGCCGAACGGTGCAGCCCTCAGACTGCGGACTGCAGAAAGCTTTCACTTTCCAGTCTACTTTGCCAAATTATAGTCCAAAAAAGAAGGTGAATCACTCACCAAGAAGGCGGCTGGAAGACAAGGGTGCATAGAATGCATAGAATGCATAGCATGCATAGCACGAGCGGCACAAGGCTTTTACTTTTAGTTCTCAGACTGAACTAAAAAGGGTTAACAACTTTCCGGCCCCCGAGGGAACACCACGGAACATTTCCACCTCACTTCGCCAAGCTATGCTCGTCAGCAGGGTTTTGTAACTCCTTGTTAATAGCACAGTAGCATTGTACAGGCAGAAGCAGGAGCAAGTTGAAAGCACGTCTTCACTACAGGATACAATGAAGTGTTCTGAACGTGTTCTGAACGCCATGGAACACTTCCACCTCACGTCGCCACCATTACTCATCAGCAGGGTTTTGTAACTCCTAGTTAAAGGCACAGTAGCACTATACATGCAGAAGAAGGAGCAGGAGCAAGTTGAAAGCACGTCTTCACTACAGGATGCAATGAAGCCTTCTGAACACCATGGAAGACTTCCACCCCTCACTAAGCCTGGACTATTAGGCATCAACGGCCTTTAGAAACATCAGTCAAGTGAACCATCCCTTTAGAGTTAGGGCCCGTCAGGCATTACACCAACCCAGGAACCTTAGTAACTAAAGGTTTTAAAATGAACACAGTTTTGAATCTGTGTCTCGCTTGATACCATGCCTGTCTCACAATTTCTTATTTTGGAAACCAATTCAGGTCAGAGCAACTGCATCTGAACTCTTTGAAATTGTTTGCAACTTCCTAAGTTTCCACTGCCTAAAGTGGATTGCCTGTGTTGGTATTTGCATGAATGGTGCTCCTTCAATGTGTGGTACGAGGACTGGGTTAAAAGCAAAAGCATTGGCAGTAGCCCCACATATTGTGGCTCCCTCTAGAGCCCTCCACTCATCGTCCTCCAACTGCATGACTTATCCTTAGCCTCAAGCCCAGGGACCGCTTCTCTCCGGCGCAGAAATCCCTCCACTGGCTCCCCCTGGCTGCAAGGATAAAGACCCTCTGTATAGTCCACAAGGCCTTCTGGGTCTGGGGCCCTCACTATTTACAATGCTCTTTTCCTAAATACGCTGCCTCTAGAGCCCTCTGCTCGACCTACAACTCTTTGCGGATGAGTCGTTTCTCCAAACAGAGATTTGAGGGTAGATCTTTATCCTCTGCAGGTGCCTCCCTCTTGAACAGCCTCCCGGCCCCTCTATGCCTTGAGCCGGAGCTCCTTAAGTTCCGGAAACTCAAGACCTTACTCTTCTCTTCCTCTTTCTCTCTCCCTTTACCATGCTAATCTCCTGCTTTTCCCTCCTGCCTTCTTCATCCGCCTTCTCTTCCCTAACTCTGCTCATTTTTTGTTGACTGATCGCCTAGTTCACCTCCAGAGCCTCACAGGTCCCAGGCCTACTTCCAAGTCATTGCACTTGCTTCCGTGCCTATGTACTTTGTCCAGCACTACTGCACTTTCAGCATACCTTCCATGAGAGGGGTAACCTCTCTGCACTTAACCCAGGACCTTGCTGGACTTGGCGCACTTCTCGCCTACTCCCTCCCTTGCACTTCCAGCTGTACACTTGCACATACCTGAATGTTCGTCTGTCCTGTCTTACCCTTTGTCACCCCTCCCTATATTTGTGGCGCCTGAAACATTTCCCGTACTTGCAATAGGAAAAATACTGTCAGGCCTAGTACGCTTGTTATTTATTTTTTGTTAGATCATTCAGAAACTTCGAGGCCTAAGAATGACTGCTGTATTCACTTGCTACCTTCCCGCCTTGAAGCACTTCACCTGTGTATAAGCGCTGTATAAATAAACAATAAATAAATAAATAGTGTGGGCACACTGCATGATACACCGGGAAGCTTTGGATGTGTGCAATATGGGGCATGAACTCACAGAGGTGCTGACTTCTGTTGTAAAGTTTATACATTTTATTAAGATGCACCTCACAAGAGCCCATCTCTTTGCCACATTATGTGCAGAAATGGGAGCTGACCAAGATGCTTTGTTATTTTAAACAGAGTTTACGTGGCTATCCAGGGGAAAGGTTTTAAATTGCATTCATGAACTGAGGAACAAAGTGAGACACCTTCTCCTGGGTTTAGACCAGACAAAAGCAGAGCCTCTCTGTGATTCACGCTGGCATTTATACTTTTAGCTTACCTCGGGGATATTGTTGAAAAGTAAAATTTTCTAAACCTCTCTGTGCAGGGTACAGAAAATATCAGCATTCAAGAAGAGGAGTGTTGATGTCTGCATTCCGATGCATTTCCATTACTAGCACATACGTTTGAGGAGACAGAGTATGATCTTTCATGTGTTGCCGAACTAATAGGAAACCATCTCAGAACCAGTCGCAGAGTACTTTCCAGAGGACAATTGTAACCTCAGTGACTGGGTGGTTCAGCCTTTCCTAGCAGATGTAGTGCCCACCTCCTAATACAACTCCAGTAGGAACTGATGGAGCTTCAAAGTGACTGCATACTGGTGAGCCAATTCAAAAGATATTCTTTTGGGTGGATTTTGGTCAAATGGGTCTGCAGAGTTTCCAACGTTATCCAAATGTGCAGTCAATGCAATGTTACCTTTCAGCAACTTGTACCTTTTTGCGAGATTGGATTCTCAGCACTTGCAGCCCAAAATACTAAATATTGGTTGAAGCTGGAGGTGGAAAAAAACTTGCGGTTGGCTATTGCAAAAATATAACTCAATAGTGACAGGCTGGCTGCTGAAAGACAGGTCCACCCTTCACACTAGTTCTCCAATATGCCACTGTCGAACTTGAAAGTGACAACATTGATGGTAATCTCAAAGTTGCTGTACTTCAGAATTTTGTTTTACAACACTTGCATGTCAAACGTTTCTGTAGGACAGCAATCTTGGCTGTTTTCTTTTGTGGGAAATAAATATCCACCACTATTTTTAGTCAAGTCCTCTGTATACTAGCAAACAATTCTGAATGCTGCACTGACAAATATGTGTCCTCTAATCTAATTTGAGTTATTGCAGGCAATATGATTTTGAAAGAATATAGTGTTGTGCACAGCTCATGATAACCGTTGGCAACCGATTAAAAACCGATGTGTATAGGGGGGCCCAGGCCTGGTAAATATTTCTTAGGGCCTTTCGGGGTCAAACATTTTAAAGACCAGTGACATAATCTATATGTAGATGCTCAAAGGGGCCATTGGGTCTGGGTTTTGCTCATCTCACTGTTCACGGGGTATGTCCTGCTGTGAATTTCTAGCAGATGATGCAGTTTACAATAAACTGTGCAACATGTTCTAACAAATTTGTTGAAAACCAGTCTTCTGCGATCACGGCAGCAAGACTCTCTCTGCTTGTATACGCAGGATAGTGAACCTGATCTAGCGCAACTCTCAATAATGTTAGAGGCATGACTTGTCTCCATATGGTCTTGGTGGGGGATAAAGAACACCCCGTCTTTTCCATAAATCCTGTTCTTCCTGTGGAGCTCGACCTTGCAGCTCAATTAAGTGTACAATGGATAACATATTAAAACCTTTCTTCACCATCATACATCGTTCGGGCATTTGCTTAACATCTTCTACTTCAAAATCAGAAATATTTGGAAAATACGCTGCTCTTTTGGCCTCAACATCTGCGGCTTTGTTACAGTGAGAAACCATGTCTGACCTCTTACTATGGGCTGCACATTTCATCACAGCAATAGCCATGGGAGCTTTAGTACCTTAATAAGCTTGACCAATAGTGACGACTGACGTCACATAGGCGGAGTCAAAGTAAACAGTCACTTCCTCATCCTCATATCTCTGGAGTGCGTCGATAAGCGCCACTGATTCTGCAGCCTGTGCTGAACAATATGAAGGCAATCTTGCTTTGTCAATACTTCAAATTTGCCATCCTTATTTAACTTCACTACTGCCGATCCTGTATGCCTTTCTCATGTTGTTTGATCAATTTTTGAAGAATCATCAGTAAATAGGGATTCCCCCCGCCCAGAAAGCATTTTATCCAACATGGGCAATATCATCATAAAGCTCAGTATACGTTGTGCAATCATGTACATAGTCCCCCTTTCCTACTGGTTCTGCTAGGAATGTCGCTGGATTCATTATTCTACATCTAAGAATTTTGATTAGTGGGTTCAAAATTATCGGCTCATAACCTGATGACCTTTGTGTAGTCAATGTGCTTTTGCATTTCTCCAAAATAACGAATAAGGAATGCTCGCCAAATAACGTGATTGAGCACCCCATTGTAATACTTGCACTTTTTCAATCACGAAAGCAGCTAACACTTGTTTGCAGGGGTAATGCCCTTTCATTACTGGATCTAAAATCTCACTGTAGTAGGCAAATGGTTTATGTCTGTTTCCTAATGTTGTCTTCTGCGTAGAGTGCTGTCATCACTTCTCCATTTGAATGTGAGAATAAGTAAAACTCCTCATTATAGTCAGGAATCCCTAACACGGGGGCTGTACAAATCACCCTTTTTAATTCTTCGAATCCTTCAGTCATCTCATCGGTCCATGTTATCTCTCTTTTACCTATCTGTGCCTTCATGAGTCCTTTTAAAACTGGTCAAAATTATGTACTGTAATCAAAGAACCCAGGCCCTACAATAATTACATAGGCCTAAAATGTTGCATTTCCCTTACTGTTTCAGATTTTGGAGTTTTCATGATTGCTTATGCTCTATCAGGTGTCACTTTTCTCCCCTCTTTAGAGATTAGCTGTCCCATACACAGGACCTCTTCCTGGCAATATTGTAGTTTCTTTTTGTCTACCTTGTATCCTTTTTTCTGCTAGTATTGTCATTAGTCAAACTGAATCTTTTCTGCATCTTTCTTCTGTCTCAGTGCACACTGATATGTCATCCACGTACTGAATGATTGTGCTCTCGAGTTGTATGTTACCTAGGTCCATCTGAAGAGCCCTATTAAAGATTGATGGTGACTCATAGTACCCCTGAGGTATCCTTGTATGTTTCTAGTGCTGATTTGTATACAAAAATGAAGTAAAATCTTGTGAGTCCTCATGAAGTGGAATTGAAAAGAAAGTGTTTTTAAAATCTATAACTGTAAAATATTTGGCTTTAGCTGGGATGTTACATAATATTGTGACTGGATTCAGAACCAGAGGAAACGCTGCTTTGACAATATTGTTTAGGGGGTGTAGATCCTGTATAAATCGCCACAACCTCCCTATTTATTTCTTCACCAGGTACACAGCTGTGTTACATGGGAATTCTGATGGTATTCTGGCTAATATTCCCTGCTGTATTAAAGCAGAAATGGTTTCAAATATACTTTTGTCTGTTTCGCTGTACATGGGGTGCTGCTTTGCTCGTGGCAAAATTGCTCCTGGTTTAAACTTTATTTAACTGCTCCTGCTCGACTCAAAAGACCCACATTATATGGACTGCTGGTCCATAAGATGCTTGGCACTTTTTCTAAATCTTCCTGGAAAAACGCCAGCCAACGCCATTCTCTGTGGTATTTCTCCATTCTCTTACATTCATGTAGTATTTCCCTGGAATGGAATACCCTATGCGTTTGTCAGTGAAAGATATCATCATGTTGAGTTTTGTCATCGAGTCGGGTCCTAATATATTAACTGGTGTCTGCCAGGAATACAATAGTGGCATAGACACGTCATGTTCTCTTATTAAAATTAGTAATTCATCAGTAAAAGGAACCAAATTCATAGACCCGGAGAAGCCCTGCCCATTCATGGCAATCCGAGACATTGGGTACTTTCCCTCTCAAACACAGGAACAAGTTGCTCCTGTGTCTACAAGGAACACAAATGTCTTGCTTCCTATCGTTACCCTGACCTTCGGTTCCTCTTGTGGGTCTGGTGTCACTGATAGTGCTGAACACATCAAGTCGCTCTGTGGGCTTTCCTATTGTGGATATTAATTCATCCCTGTACCTGTAAAAGGATTCCCTCCCACAATTGTCAAACTCCCTATACTGGGTGTGGATGCTTGCGGGGCTCCTGTATTCGCCTTCCATTGTGGCACCGTCGCTTGTTGCATCAAAGTGTACTTTTGTGGTTGTGTCTGTATTTGTTGTGCTTGCATAGGCGCTTGTGTGGTTGCCCTTGTGGCAATTGTGATTGCAGCGGGATCTGCTGCGTTTGCTGTATTTGAGGCACACGTGTCTAATACTGCATGTGGTCTTGGGAATAACACACCAGTGGTTCTGTACTATACTGCAGAGAATAGCCCCCCCTTGAAGCTTGCCAATTTTGCTGCGTGCCCCCTCTGCTTCTAGAAATCACCCAAAAAGACAGAGAAAAGAAAAAACGTATGGCATATTTGACCTAATTTTGGCTATATGAAAATCTCGTTAAGCCTACAAATTTGAACAAATATGTCATATGAAACTTTACAGTGAAGAAGGGCAGCAGGGGCTTTGGGGGTGTCCCCCAGACCCTTCTTCACTGTAATGTGAGCGGGGTTGTGTGGGTGTCCCCCGCAACCCCGACTCAATAAAGTATTTAAAACATTTTCTTTTTTTAAATGGGCCCTGCAGCGTCGGTTCCCATACACGCATGTGAAGGGAACTGGCTTTGCAGAGGGATGCTGCAGACATCAGCACATGTGGGCCATATGTCCTGTCCTCCAACAATTCAAGCACTGCTGTGGCTGTCCTCCATTAAATCCTCCTCCCCCTTGAGGATTTTGAAATTCACCTCCTCAAGGTCCTTTCCCTCTACCTCGTGGCTAATAATTGTGCCTGCCTTATCCATTTTGGACACAGGATATACTGTGGTCGTCCTCCGTCTTTCTCTAATAACAGGAATTGTGTAAATCCTGGTCTACAATCGTATCCACCTACGCTTCTTGTCTTCCAGGTGGGGCTAGTTTCGCCCATTCGTCTTCGTCCTTGTAGTGACCTTAATGTACTTACATAAGGTGTGGATATATCCCCTGTGCTTGTTAACCGCGCTTGTGGTAGTTCTGAATATGGTATAGGCTCTGGTGTTGTTTCTTTTGGGTTTTCAAAACCTGACCACTTTACCCCTCTCTTTATATTCGGGTCTATCGAAAAGCCACGTGTGCCCTCTCCTTGCGCTCTCTCGTTTTCTTCCATCTCTTCGTCTGACATCATTATACTTCAACTGCTATTGCTATTATCCCTTTCCACGTCATTAAGATCTAGTCTGCTTAAGGACAGCATTCTACGCTTGTCCATGATTATGTCATCTGATCTACTGCCTGTTTCTTTCAGTGGAGATCCTTAGATGCTCCCTCTGGTCTCGTAACCATCGTTCTACCTCATTTGCCTATATAGATCCCCAATCCTTTTCCCTATGCCTTCTGTCTAATGCTCATCAGCCCATGTCAGTGGTCTAGGTATCTTGTGCAGTTCCCTGTGGGGCTGTAGTGACCTTCTCTCTTCTTCCCATCGCTCTTATTCTTCAACTGATATTACATATCTTTTAACGATGCAATCTATTTTATTACACCTTTGTCCCCTACTCCTCATTTCTTCTTCCCTTCTTCTCATCTCCCTTTTCTCCTCTTCCTCTTGCCTTCTTTGCAACCTATGCTATTTCAATCTCTTTGCTTTGGTTGTTTCTTCTCCTCTTTTATTCCTTCTGTTCCTCATACCTTCTTTGTTCTTCCTTTCGCTTCCTCTTTTTCCCTCTCTTTATATGCTCTTTCTCGTTCCTTTTCCTTTCTACCCCGGTCCTCTTTCTTCTCTTTCTTTAACATCGTCAACACCATTTCCATTTAATTTGAGTAGTATCAGTCCTCCCATCCACTAGATCTTTACTATTATCACTCCACTGGCTCAGTCTTTCCCTCCTTTTTGTCTCTTGGCTTCTTCCTCTGTCTCCATCTGTCTGTTCCTTCTCTCATCACGTTCTTTATTTTCATTGAGTACGGACATATATTTACGTTCTTTAATCTTGTTTTCTTCTATATTATCTTCACTACTATAAGCTGGGGGGCATGTATGTTGGATTAACATACCCCACTGCCGCTTTTAACTCCTTCAGAGGAAAAAATCCCTGTTGTCTTCGATCATGCTTTGCTTTTGTGTATAGGAGGAAAAAGAGGAGCCGAGGGCATGACGCAATACCCTTTATGCTGATTAAATATCCAATCCTTCCTGGTTGGGTCTTCTCTCTCGTTCTGATATATTTTCCATATCTCTAAAATAGCTAACCTTTTTTGTAACTTCTTCCTTGAATATGCAGCATGTAAATATGTTGTCATGTGTTGCAATAATGTTCTAGATAACAAAACCTCTTGAGGCCAAGGCATGAATATTTTGTCAGCTCTGCTTTTTACCCACTTGGTATGGTATTTCCTAATCTTGGGTGTGTTCCTTGGTAATATTTTGCACATGTGTAGAAGGGGAGTGTCCCCCATAATGACAAGTCGTTTTTAACTGTTGATATTTACCAGTTCTTTTATTCTGTTATTACTTTAATTATTTACACCACAACAATCAATTCGGGCAAGCACAACCAATCGCTGCCCATTTCTCCAAAATATTCTTCCAAAAAAGTCCAGGCTTATACAATAATATTCTTTTTATTTCTTCATTTATGGTTCTATCGATTCTTACTATCGTGGTTTCATTATTGCCAATCTAAGAATCTTATTTTACTCTATTTTTTCCCCAGTGCTACCGTCCTATGATTGGTGCCAATCGCTTGTTTTTAGGGTCTGATAAGCAGTCGAATTATTACAATCGTTCTATAGTTCCAGCCTGCAACCTAAATTATCACAACTGGTACAAAACACATCACTTTTTACACGCATATTTTCATAACCCTAAACAAACGTGCACAATACTTTCTACAATTGTCTTCTTTACATGCCTGCTAAAAGTATCTCATCTCTATTTTACTCCATTTTGAAGTGTGTTGTGCACACTTCTTTGGCCTTGCCACAGGAATCCCTTAAAAAATACTCAGTTCCAGAGTGTGATGCAGTCCCTTCTACGTCCTGGAGAATAGGAAAGGAGGTATCTCTCCTTAATCAAATCCTGTTACTTTCCCCTATATAAATATATACACACATACAAAACGATCCCTCCCCTTTTATTTGCCACTTTCAATGTTTCTACTTGCATCCGTAGTTCAGTTCGATCCCTTCGGCATCGACTCGTCCCCAATTGACCATTTTGCCTTCGGTCCGCGGAGTGCCCATGGGGACCGGACTGGAATTTCTTCAAAGAGGCACCTGCTGACCATCTCGTTTTACACACGTTTTTCTTCTGCTCTCTACAGGAAACTCTGGGATCTTCCGGCTGATGGTGGAAGACGTAAAAAATCAGAGGGCTTGGATTGAACCATCCACAACACTACCAAAATGTGCACTAGCACCTGGAGCGTTCCAAGTGCTGGACGGGATTACCACAATAACTGATCTCAGGCCCAAATAATCCCGACAGACTCAAAGAATATGGCAAAATACTACTTTATGATCAGCTCAATAAAGTAGGGGAACCTGGCAACCAAAACAAATCGGAGTTTACACACTCAATGCATTTCAAATACACAGAAGGCTTTATACCTCGATGTAAATCAGCTATGACATCATCCTGTATGGCAAACAGTAAAAAACTATCGGGGGAGGGATTGTTTAAGGGAACATATATACCTATTAGTAACATAGTTGGCTGCCCCTTATCAAGAAGGCGCGCCTTGAACCAACCCTAAGTACGTAAAATACAGATAACAGCAAAATAACAGCAGCGGATTGGCTTCTGCAGCAATGAATAGCCTACCATTCCATAGGCCTCCATGATTGGTTGACACTCTCCTCCAACCTTGGACATTCGGCACGTAAGCAAAACGAAACCCAGCTGCGGGGAACAACATCAGACAACTGCCCACTTGTCCAATTAGCCTACAATCTGTCATAAGTTAGACCCGAAGCCAAGGCTTCTTCTTTGTAGTTGATCTTGCTGACTGTTCTCTTCCTTTGGAACTTAAAAGGGAGTGATGGTACATTGCAATCTTCATCTGGAGCGTTATGAATAGGCCTTGTGTTCCCGGTCTTGCACCACGTGTGAAGAGACCATGATTTTGGCCATCTTATCCTTCTATTTAGTTTTATTAGATAGATATACTGGGTGCTATTACTCTCCTCGGCCTCTGGTAATTTGGTTGCTCAGTCTTGCAAATGTTTTCTGCATCTTTGATTGTACAATACTTGGCACTCGCAAATGTTCACTCCTTTGCCTAACGTAAGAGAATTATGTTCTGCATATGTAGCTTATCCTCTTCGACTCCTTTCAAGCCTTGCAGTTGCTTCTTGCTGCAGCATCCTTGATCCTGAGCCAAACAAATGGTATTTTTTTGTGCACACATTTGTATTTCAGTGCCTGTCAGCTCGGCAGCCTTGGTTTTTCTCCTTGAGGCTTCTCGCTTACTATTACAATAAGACGACATTCATTTTCTCAACATGGCTGCTTTACCCATGTTCTATTTCATACATTTAGCAAGCTTCTATGTGCCTCATCTACCTTGCATTTCTGCGTATATACATCTGCTCCATCTCTTCTGACTTATCTTCTCAGTGTATAGGATTTCTTCGTATTTGCATGTATGTTCACTGTGTTACTTTAGTCACATCTTTTCTAAGTATTCGTATATCGTTTCAGTGCGCCCTTGTGTCTTCTCTTCATCACGTCACTTTACATCTGTCAGACTTCACTTATAGTTCTTCTAGCTTCATTGATGTCTGCAGACTTCCTTCTACCACATCAGTTTGAGGATACATTCAACACGGTTGTCTCAGTGCATAACGTCTCTCATGCCTTCGATGAGGAATTGGGATGATACCCGGTGTCAGGCATATTGTCTTTTTGTTGCTCTTCCAGTATGACGGAGGTGAGGGGTGGGGTCTAATGACGTATACATCTGCTTCTCTACATATCCTCTAGAGTAGCAGTCTTCGATATGGGGGGACTCCAGACTCTTTAAAAAGGGATTAATATGACTGTTTTTAATATAGCAAAGAATTAAGGTGACTGCTTTTAATAGGAAACATAAGTAGTAGATAATCTGCTTATATTTTAAAGAGCCAGGAGCCCCCATGGGCATCCTTTAGGCCCCCTAAGGGGGCCAAACCCTAGGTGGTAAGGGGGGCAGAAACAATGTTGCTACTCAAGGGGGGGTCGGTGTGATAAAGTTTGAATACTACTGCTCTAGAAGCATATTTAAATCTCTACAACATAATGTAAAACTACGTCTGTCACAATACCATGTGGTGGTATTCAGAGAAGATACCGAGGACCTGGCTGGGGGCACCCCTGGGTGGTCTGGGCAATCTGCACGTCGCTCTGGCATCAAAATCTTCAGGACCTTGGAAAAGATTGTAGTTGGGTTTGTGGCTATCACGCTTACTCCCAGCACTTGAGTCTCAACCACCTCGCCATCATATTGCCCGGTGTCTTGGGCACCTCCTTCTCCTTAAACATTGTCCCTTCCTTTACCCTTCTTTTGCGTCTTATGCAATGCCTTGCCAGGCTCTGCTCCTCCCCTATTATCTTCTCCCACACTACTCCCGATTCTCATCTTTAAGGTCCTTGCCACCACCATCAGACCCTTATCTTTACCCTACTTCTCTTTCTGGCCCCAGACATGGTTGCTGCCTATCTGCCTCCTCCACCTCTTTGTACTGTGCCTCCTTTGTTATTCTCCCCTCAACTGATGTCTTCCCTCCCCATGCTTCTCTCACACTCCACCTCCTCCTCTTCATTTCTCTTAATATCTGCCACCCATTATGCTTCTTGGATATTTACCTCGCTTTCTCTCTCTAGATGTTTGCCGCTACGCCACACACTTTCCTGCTTTCGATCCAAGTCAGCCTATCTAGCTGCTCAGTTGAACCTTGCAGGTGGGATTCCAAATATGTCCTAAAGCTTCTGTATCCTTCTGCAAATCTGCTCTTCACAAATCTCAGCGAGGCAGGTTCCTGAGCAGCTGTGTGAAGAGCAGTGGGGCAACAATATTGTCTCTGAGCCAGGATTCTAAATTCCCATTGTCCCACTCGCTGGGGAACTTTCACAGTGGTTCTGTGCATAAATAAAGCCAAGAAATCATTTAATTCATTGCCCCTTGGGCTGGGTAACAGGTAGAGAACACCTCCTGCGGCCATCTTGGGAAGGGCTGTACTAGTAGTATAAAGCACACGCCTCCACGTGGGACCCTGAAGCCTCTTTATTATCCCTAGGGTGACTTCACCGGAGCCTGCTTAGGGTATCCAGTATCTCATAGGGTATCTATGCACAATAGCCTAGGGGAGACCCACAATTTAGCGTCTGAACAGCTGACTTCATGTAGCACGTGGTGGTCCCCGGCCACGTGACTCGCCCAATCACATTCTCTATCCTGAAGCAGGGGACTTCCAAGTCCCCATCCCCAGGCAATTTCATTAGAGGAGCTTTCTGAGAGTTGCAACCAGAGATTGTAATGGGGGCAAGTTCGAATCTGGAGGAGAGAATTGCTGAGAGAGAAATGTTCTTACTGGGATCGCCCACTCATTCTTCAGGAGTCCCCCAGAGCACCACAGGGGAGGGTGAGGCAGAGGGAGCAGGGCTTGAACAGGGCCGCACAGGAGGGCCATGGCAGGGTCATGCAGCCTCCAGGAGATGACCGCCAGACACAGAGAAGCGGCCCAATCATGGGGTAGGGTGGCCTGCTGACCACCAAGCAATCACGGGGGAACACTCAGCACAGGGCCCAGGTGTCATTTCACCAGAGTGTAAACCAGAATGGAGACTGAGCCAGTGTGGAGGCTGTTTGGAGGTGTGTGCTTGATAGGGAGGAAGTGCAGGAGAGCATACAATCATGTGGAGGAAGGAGCAGGGAGAGGAGGTTGGAAGGGAAAATTGAGAGGAAGGAGAACCTATTAGAGGAAAGAGGTGACGAAAGACAACATTGAGGGTAAAGGAGGAAGAACCAGTGACAGGAGCTGGAGGATTGGAGGATGCACAGAGAATACATGAGTCAACCAGGAGCAAGTGGGAAGAGCGAAGGAAGGTTATTGGAGGCAGGGATAGGTCGGAGACTGAGTAGAGACAGAGTGCTGGGGTAGGTAGACAGACATAGATGCCTCCACTGGCCACATCAGGAGAGTCGAGTGCTGAAGTGGGTACTAAGAGACAGATGGCAAGACCAGGGGGGCTGAGCTTTAGGAAAGCAGGAGAGCAAGTGAGAGACAGAAAGAAGGATGGGGCATCTCAGGAGCCTATAGTGAGCTCATAAGAAGTGTCAGGGGGGCCCAGGAGAAACCTGAGCCTCTGCTGGAGGCCCAAGAGCAGCAAGCCTGTGGTGGACTCTGGGTCAGCTCGAGCTTATGACACACAATATGGCCAACCCTCCCGTGCATGAGCTTGTAGATGTGCGAGACGGGGAAGAAATGTATTGTCCCATGGAGGCTAAGCTTTGAATGCTCGGGAGGGTCAACTTTATTTATTCATCTATTTATTTGCATGTGTATAGCGCACTTACAGCCCAGAGGCATCGAGGCGCTGTTACATGAAGTTGTATGTAAACTTGATTCAGTGGTTACAAATGACTGGTCACAGGCTTGATTTCAGAAACACTGTTCACAGGCTTGATTACAAAAACACAAGTCACAGGCTTGATTTCAGAAACACAGTTCACAGGCTTGGTTACAGAAACACAGTTCACAGGCTTGATTACAGACACACAGGTGAGAAGACAACGGTGACGCTGAGTTACATGGAAGGCATACATTTAGGAAGAATTATAGTCTTGTATGAAGGCGTTCTGAGAAGCGGCTATCACCAGCCAGAGTGCAGGCAGATGTAGAGAGTGCACAGAGCACCATCAGACAAAGAGCGTAGTTTGAATAGCTTTGCGGAATGCTAAGCGGGAGTCAATCATACGTAGGTGAGTGGGAAGAGCATTCCAGTGTGATGCAGCCATGGTGGGGAAGCTCGAACCCCCAGTATGGATTCTTTGTCTCTTAAGCGTGGCGCTCAGGTTGGTATAGTCTTTTCTCAAGGGCCTGGAGGAGGTACGCTTGGCAATTCTTCGGACCAGGTACGGGGGTGCCAAATCTTGGAGGCTTTTGTGCGTAAGGGATAGGGTTTTAAAGACAATTCTCTCTTTGACAGGGAGCCAGTGAGCCTGCCTTCTTACTTCAGAAATGTGATCTTTTCTTGAGGTTCCTGTGGCCTCCATGAGGGCGTTATTCTGAACAAGTTGGAGTTTAGTCAAGTTTTTACTGGAGATCCCTACAAGGAGGGCATTGCAGTAGTTGAGTCTTGATCCGATTATTGCCCTAGCAATGGTGAGGCAGTTTTGTCGAGATAAGAAGGGCCTGGCTGCATTGAGAACTTTGGAGTAGTAGGCCGATGGGGAGGCAATAGCGTTGACCTGTCTACCGATAGTCAGGTTCAAGTCAAGGTAGACGCCCAGGGTCTTGACATAATTAGATACAGTGATAGGTATATTGTCAATGGTGAAGGACATGTATAGTTTGCCCAGATGGCTCAAGGTGGTGGGCGATCCGATTAACAGAAGTTTGGTTTTGTCACTGTTGAGGCATAACCAGTTATCTGCCATCTAAGACTGGATCGTGGAGTAAATAGTGTTCATGTCAGCATCGTAGTCACCTGTGAGTGGGCTAAGCACCTGTGTGTCATCTGCGTAGTTCGTATATGAAATACACAGGGCGTCAAGAATGCTGAAAAGGGGCCTAGTGAACAAATTATATAGAGAGGGTGCGATACAGGAACCCTGAGGTACACCACATTTGATGTGGCTTGGCGTGGCACAGGCTGAGTCGGAGAAGACTTTCATGGCCCTCTCTTGAAGAAAGGATGTAATCCATGCACAAGCCTTAGGGGAGAAGTTAGCCGCAGTAGAGAGATGGTGGCAGAGTGTGTTGTGATCCACCAGGTCAAATGCTGCGGGTATGTCAAGGAGCAAGAGGAGTGCTGGTTTGCCTGCGTCTCTCAGGTTGTCCATTCACGAACAGCCAATACTTGTAGGGCTCTTTAAGTATGCAGGACCTTAGAGGGGACCACAACAAGCACTGTAGGAGACTTAATACAATACCCTCAGGGCAGTCCCACCCAGAATTCAGCCTGTTGTAGTGTGAGAAACCTTTATTCTGGACCTGTGCCCTAGTAGAAACGAACCTTTGAGAATGAGTTATCTTTATCGCGCGTTTTGCAGAGAAGCATCCTTGACCCAACCCTGTGCTCGATTACCCCTGAAATGAGTTTCAACTGATCTGTTCATCTCTCAGAGTACCCAAAGTCAAATGGTTCTCGTAATTGCATATATGCTTCGTTCAGCACAGAAGTGGGTAAAACCTTCAGGGATCGGTGCAGTGTTTATTTATTTATTTTATTTCTAAAGCGCTAAGCCAGGAGCCTGTGGGCATTAAAGCACTAGACAAGGACAAACCAAAATACACAGATTACGGCCACAAAGCAGTCAATAACTGAAGGCAGGGGGTGTCAACCAAAGAAGACCGTTCTCAGACTATGTTTCAATCCAGCCAGCTATGCGCAGGCCCTCGGGTCAGGAGGCAGGGCATTCCAACATCCAGGGGCAGAGTAAGGAAAAGATCCTTCAGTAACAATTGATACTTTGGACGTGGGGATTTGCAGAAGGCAGGAGTTGTTTGACCTGAGAGTTTTCCGATTGGGAAGCCCTGACAGTCTGCTCCCAGATAGCCTGGGCTTTTTCCATGGAGACAGTTGTGTGTAATACACATGTCAGAAAGGTGATGCGTCTGTCGACGGGTAGCCAGTGTAAAGCCCTCTTAAAATCAGTTACATGGTCAGATCTATGTAGACCTATCACCACACGCACTGCACTGTTTTGGACAACTTGTAAGCCATTGACTTCACCCCTGCCCACGCCCTGCAAAAGTCTGGCGCAGTAATCGGGACGAGCTCCAATGATCACGCGCGCCTGAGTGGCGCGGTTAGTGGAATCAAGATATGGTCTAAGTTGTGCAAGTAATTTGATGTAGTAGGGAGTGCCTGAAACTAGGCTATTGACATGTTGAGCTCTTGGTCAAGGAAGGCCCCAAGGTCTTTGGCATGGTAGCAAGGGTACATTCAGCAATTTGAAAATCACGTTAGGCGGCATCAAGCCTACGCAGCTGTGGTGCAGTGCCAGTCATAATGATCTCGCTCTTGGTGTTGTTCAGAGCCAGCCCGTTGTCTACCATCCAGATATAAATAAAGTTGTATATTGTATTGATGGTGTCGATGCTGTGGCTGCCTGAGAGTGGAATGAGGCACTGTGTGGCAGTGCCATGGTTAGTGTACACTACGTCTTCTGCATGCATCCAACATCTCAAAGAGAGCTAAGGTAAAGATGGTAAATAGGGTTGGAGATCGGCAGGAGCATCCTGAGTGCAGTTATCCCTTTCTTACTGTGGTGCAAAATATTTTGCCGTAAGGTCCAATAGTGTGGACTCTGCACTGTGGGCACTTCTGAAACCTGAATGTTCCTCACCGGATACGTCGTGAGCGCCTGGAAACTCTTGTACCTGAAGGTGGGCAGCCTTATCCAGGATCTTCAGTAAAAAGGGTGCATTAGTGATAGGGCGATAGTTGCCGTAAGATTAGGACCAAGAGATGGCTTTTTTAGCAGGGGAGAAATCCAAGCCTGCTTGACGGACGGCGGAACAAAGCTGTCTTGGAAAGAGGTATTCACACATTTTGCGATAAAAGGTGCAGGCTGAGAGGCGTAGGATTTGACAATAGACGCCGGGGAGATGTCTCCCTTGCAATGTGTGGGCTTGATTCTTTCCAGTCTATCTAGAATTCCGGATTCTGAGACGTCCCTGAATTTAAACAGGGCTCGCAAAATGTTGGGTCGCAGGGTTTTCTTGTTCGTGTTTGTTCTATCCAGTGTACTTAGCCTAGATGCAGTATTTTCCTTTACTTTCTAAGTTTTGCACGGCATGGCATCCTGAATGGAGGTGCACCATGTGGTCTCTTTAATGACCGAGGGTGTAACGGGGCAAGGATCTCCCAACTCTCTAAGAATTTTCAGAAAGTTTCTTGGTATTGGACGGAGTGCCAACAGACATTCATCTAAATCGGGCTTGTCCAATCTTTTTGAATGTGGGGCCGAAGCATTAACATTTTGTCACCCAGTGGGGCGGCAAGCCAAAAGTCAACAACCTCACCCAAAGCAGTATATTAAAAAGCAATATTGTGTGACCTTTGACACAATAGCATCACAGGCAGTGATGCGCCATGCAGTCCCAAAGATAGCTTTTGGTGTCATGGGCAGCGAGTATCTAAGGGAGCCCCTCCATCAAATGAACCGAGGTCAGTTGCTTGTGATTTCATTCAGTGTGTATGTGTTAATATTTTCCTGAATAGTGGGGGCGACCGAGCGTACCTATGGATCTATGGAGGCTTTGGGGGGTTCCCCCCCTCCAAGAATTTCTTTTCAAATATGGGGTTGAAATGGTGCATTTTACAGCAGAAAAACTGACCAAAAAGCCATACGTTTATAATCAGTTCTAAAGGGGAACATGAAAATTCCATGTCACCAAGAGCAGACAAGAACATGTCACAACACAACACATTTGATTGATCACTGTGTCCACAGTGTAAGACAGGACTGCCATTGATGTAACACATTGGCATGCTGGTTGTGCCCAAAATATGCCTCTGTAGCAACATGCCTATGCTGGCTGTTCCCAATTTAGGCCAACATTGTCCTTTACAAAGCCTGATTGATGCTGCCTGTGCACTGTTGTGCCCAATACATATGGCAGCTTATCCATGTAATACACATTCATTACTTCTGTGTTAATGATTGATGCTGCCTGTGCAGTGTGCCCAATACATATGGCAGCTCATCTCTGTAATACACATTCATTACTTCTGTGTTAATGATTGATGCTGCCTGTGCACTGTTGTGCCCAATACATATGGCAGCTTATCTCTGTAATACACATTCATTACTTCTGTGTTAATGATTGATGCTGCCTGTGCAGTGTGCCCAATACATATGGCAGCTTATCTCTGTTATACACATTCATAACTTCTGTGTTAATGATTGATGCTTTCGGTGCAGTGTTGTGCCCAATACATATGGCAGCTTATCTCTGTAATACACATTCATTACTTCTGTGTTAATGATTGATGCTGCCTGTGCAGTGTGCCCAATACATATGGCAGCTTATCTCTGTAATACACATGCATTACTTCTGTGTTAATGAGTGATGCTGCCTGTGCAGTGTGACCAATACATAAGGCAGCTTATCCCTGTAATACACATTCATAACTTCTGTGTTAATGATTGATGCTTTCGGTGCAGTGTTGTGCCCAATACATATGGCAGCTTATCTCTGTAATACACATGCATTACTTCTGTGTTAATGAGTGATGCTGCCTGTGCAGTGTGACCAATACATATGGCAGCTCATCTCTGTAATACACATTCATAACTTCTGTGTTAATGATTGATGCTGCCTGTGCAGTGTGCCCAATACACATGGCAGTTTATCTCTGTAATACACATTCATAACTTCTTTGTTAATGATTGATGCTGCCTGTGCAGTGTGCCTAATACATATGCCAGCTTATCTCTGTAATACACATGCATTACTTCTGTGTTAATGAGTGATGCTGCCTGTGCAGTGTGACCAATACATATGGCAGCTCATCTCTGTGATACACATTCATTACTTCTGTGTTAATGATTGATGCTGCCTGTGCAGTGTTGTGCCTAATACATAAGGCAGCTTATCTCTGTAATACACATTCATAACTTCTGTGTTAATGATTGATGCTGCCTGTGCAGTGTTGTGCCCAATACATATGGCAGCTCATCTCTGTAATACACATTCATTACTTCTGTGTTAATGGTTGATGCTGCCTGTGCAGTGTGCCCAATACATATGGCAGCTTATCTCTGTTATACACATTCATAACTTCTGTGTTAATGAGTGATGCTGCCTGTGCGGTGTGCCCAATACATATGCCACCTTATCTCTGTAATACACATGCATTACTTCTGTGTTAATGAGTGATGCTGCATGTGCAGTGTGTCCAATACATATGGCAGCTCATCTCTGTAATGCACATTCATTACTTCTGTGGTAATGATTGATGCTGCTTGTGCAGTGTGCCCAATAGAGATGGCAGCCTATCTCTGAAATACACATTAATTACGTATGTGTTAATGATTGATGCTGCCTGTGCAGTGTGCCCATTACATATGCCAGCTTATCTCTGTAATACACATTTGTTACTTCTTTGTTAATGATTGATGCTGCCTGTGCAGTGTTGTGCCCAATACATATGGCAGCTTATCTCTGTAATACACATTCATAACTTCTTTGTTAATGATTGATGCTGCCTGTGCAGTGTTGTGCCCAATACATATGGCAGCTTATCTCTGTAATACACATTCATAATGTCTTTGTTAATGAGTGATGCTGCCTGTGCAGTGTGACCAATACATATGGCAGCTCATCTCTGTAATACACATTCATTACTTCTGTGTTAATGATTGATGCTGCCTGTGCAGTGTTGTGCCTAATACATAAGGCAGCTTATCTCTGTAATACACATTCATAACTTCTGTGTTAATGATTGATGCTGCCTGTGCAGTGTTGTGCCCAATACATATGGCAGCTCATCTCTGTAATACACATTCATTACTTCTGTGTTAATGAGTGATGCTGCCTGTGCAGTGTGTCTAATACATATGCCAGCTTATCTCTGTAATACACATGCATTACTTCTGTGTTAATGAGTGATGCTGCCTGTGCAGTGTGACCAATACATATGCCAGCTTATCTCTGTAATACACATGCATTACTTCTGTGTTAATGAGTGATGCTGCCTGTGCAGTGTGACCAATACATATGGCAGCTCATCTCTGTAATACACATTCATAACTTCTGTGTTAATGATTGATGCTGCCTGTGCAGTGTGCCCAATACACATGGCAGTTTATCTCTGTAATACACATTCATAACTTCTTTGTTAATGATTGATGCTGCCTGTGCAGTGTGCCTACTACATATGCCAGCTTATCTCTGTAATACACATGCATTACTTCTGTGTTAATGAGTGATGCTGCCTGTGCAGTGTGACCAATACATATGGCAGCTCATCTCTATAATACACATTCATTACTTCTGTGTTAATGATTGATGCTGCCTGTGCAGTGTTGTGCCTAATACATAAGGCAGCTTATCTCTGTAATACACATTCATAACTTCTGTGTTAATGATTGATGCTGCCTGTGCAGTGTGCCCAATACATATGGCAGCTTATCTCTGTAATACACATGCATTACTTCTGTGTTAATGAGTGATGCTGCCTGTGCAGTGTGACCAATAAATATGGCGGCTCATCTCTGTAATACACATTCATTACTTCTGTGTTAATGATTGATGCTGCCTGTGCAGTGTTTTGCCTAATACATAAGGCAGCTTATCTCTGTAATACACATTCATAACTTCTGTGTTAATGATTGATGCTGCCTGTGCAGTGTGCCCATTACATATGCCAGCTTATCTCTGTAATACACATGTGTTACTTCTTTGTTAATGATTGATGCTGCCTGTGCAGTGTTGTGCCCAATACATATGGCAGCTTATCTCTGTAATACACATTCATTACTTCTGTGTTAATGATTGATGCTGCCTGTGCAGTGTGCCCAATACATATGGCAGCTTATCTCTGTAATACACATGCATTACTTCTGTGTTAATGAGTGATGCTGCCTGTGCAGTGTGACCAATACATATGGCAGCTCATCTCTGTAATACACATTCATTACTTCTGTGTTAATGATTGATGCTGCCTGTGCAGTGTTGTGCCTAATACATATGCCAGCTTATCTCTGTAATACACATGCATTACTTCTGTGTTAATGAGTGATGCTGCCTGTGCAGTGTGACCAATACATATGGCAGCTCATCTCTGTAATACACATTCATTACTTCTGTGTTAATGATTGATGCTGCCTGTGCAGTGTTGTGCCTAATACATAAGGCAGCTTATCTCTGTAATACACATTCATAACTTCTGTGTTAATGATTGATGCTGCCTGTGCAGTGTTGTGCCCAATACATATGGCAGCTCATCTCTGTAATACACATTCATTACTTCTGTGTTAATGGTTGATGCTGCCTGTGCAGTGTGCCCAATACATATGGCAGCTTATCTCTGTTATACACATTCATAACTTCTGTGTTAATGAGTGATGCTGCCTGTGCAGTGTGCCCAATACATATGCCACCTTATCTCTGTAATACACATGCATTACTTCTGTGTTAATGAGTGATGCTACATGTGCAGTGTGTCCAATACATATGGCAGCTCATCTCTGTAATGCACATTCATTACTTCTGTGGTAATGATTGATGCTGCTTGTGCAGTGTGCCCAATAGAGATGGCAGCCTATCTCTGAAATACACATTAATTACGTATGTGTTAATGATTGATGCTGCCTGTGCAGTGTGCCCATTACATATGCCAGCTTATCTCTGTAATACACATTTGTTACTTCTTTGTTAATGATTGATGCTGCCTGTGCAGTGTTGTGCCCAATACATATGGCAGCTTATCTCTGTAATACACATTCATAACTTCTTTGTTAATGATTGATGCTGCCTGTGCAGTGTTGTGCCCAATACATATGGCATCTTATCTCTGTAATACACATTCATAATGTCTTTGTTAATGATTGATGCTGCCTGTGCAGTGTTGTGCCCAATACATATGGCAGCGTATCTCTGTAACACACATTCATAACTTCTGTGTTAATGATTGATGCTGCCTGTGCAGTGTGCCCAATACATATGGCAGCTTATCTCTGTAATACACATTCATAACTTCTGTGTTAATGATTGATGCTGCCTGTGCAGTGTTGTGCCCAATACATATGCCAGCTTATCTCTGTAATATACATTAATTACTTCTGTGGTAATGATTGATACTGCCTGTGCAGTGTGTCTAATACATATGGCAGCTTATCTCTCTAATACACATTAATTACTTCTGTGTTAATGAGTGACGCTGCCTGGGCAGTGTTGTGCCCAATACATAAGGCAGCTTATCTCTGTAATACACATTAATTGCTTCTGTGGTAATGATTGATGCTGCTTGTGCAGTGTGCCCAATACAGATGGCAGCTTATCTCTGAAATACACATTCATTACTTCTGTGGTAATGATTGATGCCGCTTGTGCAGTGTGCCCAATACATATGGCAGTTTATCTCTGGAATACACATTAATTACGTATGTGTTAATGATTGATGCTGCCTGTGCAGTGTGCCCATTACATATGCCAGCTTATCTCTGTAATAAACATTCGTTACTTCTTTGTTAATGATTGATGCTGCCTGTGCAGTGTTGTGCCCAATACATATGGCAGCTTATCTCTGTAATACACATCCATAACTTCTTTGTTAATGATTGAAGTTGCCTGTGCAGTGTTGTGCCCAATACATATGGCAGCTTATCTCTGTAATACACATTCATAACTTATTTGTTAAAAGATTGATGCTGCCTGTGCAGTGTTGTGCCCAATACATATGGCCGCGTATCTCTGTAATACACATTCATAACTTCTGTGTTAATGATTGATGCTGCCTGTGCAGTGTGCCCAATACATATGGCAGCTTATCTCTGTAATACACATTCATAACTTCTGTGTTAATGATTGATGCTGCTTGTGCAGTGTGCCCAATACATATGGCAGCTTATCTCTGTTATACACATTCATAACTTCTGTGTTAATGAGTGATGCTGCCTGTGCAGTGTGCCCAATACATATGCCAGTTTATCTCTGTAATACACATTCATTACTTCTGTGTTAATGAGTGATGCTGCCTGTGCAGTGTGTCCAATACATATGGCAGCTCATCTCTGTAATACACATTCATTACTTCTGTGTTAATGAGTGATGCTGCCTGTGCAGTGTTGTGCCCAATACATAAGGCAAGGCAGCTTATCTCTGTAATACACATTAATTGCTTCTGTGGTAATGATTGATGCCGCTTGTGCAGTGTGCCCAATGCAGATGGCAGCTTATCTCTGAAATACACATTCATTACTTCTGTGGTAATGATTGATGCCGCTTGTGCAGTGTGCCCAATACATATGGCAGTTTATCTCTGGAATACACATTAATTACGTATGTGTTAATGATTGATGCTGCCTGTGCAGTGTGCCCATTACATATGCCAGCTTATCTCTGTAATACACATTCGTTACTTCTTTGTTAATGATTGATGCTGCCTGTGCAGTGTTGTGCCCAATACATATGGCAGCTTATCTCTGTAATACACATTCATAACATCTTTGTTAATGATTGATGCTGCCTGTGCAGTGTTGTGCCCAATACATATGGCAGCTTATCTCTGTAATACACATTCATAATTCTTTGTTAATGATTGATGCTGCCTGTGCAGTGTTGTGCCCAATACATATGGCAGCTTATCTCTGTAATACACATTCATAACTTCTGTGTTAATGATTGATGCTGCCTGTGCAGTGTGCCCAATACACATGGCAGTTTATCTCTGTAATACACATTCATAACTTCTGTGTTAATGATTGATGCTGCCTGTGCAGTGTGCCCAATACATATGGCAGCTTATCTCTGTAATACACATTCATTACTTCTGTGTTAATGATTGATGCTGCCTGTGCAGTGTTGTGCTCAATACATATGCCAGCTTATCTCTGTAATATACATTAATTACTTCTGTGGTAATGATTGATACTGCCTGTGCAGTGTGCCCAATACATATGGCAGCTTAGCTCTCTAATACACATTAATTACTTCTGTGTTAATGATTGATGCTGCCTGTGCAGTGTTGTGCCCAATACATAAAGCAGCTTATCTCTGTAATATACATTCATTAGTTCTGTGTTAATGATTGATGCTGCCTGTGCAGTGTGCCCAATACATATGGCAGCTTATCTCTGTAATACACATTCATAACTTCTTTGTTAATGATTGATGCTGCCTGTGCAGTGTTGTGCCCAATAAATATGGAAGCTTATCTCTGTAATACACATTCATAACTTCTTTGTTAATGATTGATGCTGCCTGTGCAGTGTTGTGCCCAATACATAGGGCAGCTTATCTCTGTAATACACATTCATAACTTCTGTGTTAATGATTGATGCTGCCTGTGCAGTGTGCCCAATACATATGGCAGCTTATCTCTGTAATACAAATTCATAACTTCTGTGTTAATGATTGATGCTGCCTGTGCAGTGTGCCCAATACATATGGCAGCTTATCTCTGTAACACACATTCATTACTTCTGTGTTAATGATTGATGCTGCCTGTGCAGTGTGCCCAATACATATGGCAGCTTATCTCTGTAATACACATTCATAACTTCTTTGTTAATGAGTAATGCTGCATGTGCAGTGTTGTGCCCAATACATATGGCAGCTTATCTCTGTAATACACATTCGTAACTTCTTTGTTAATGATTGATGCTGCCTGTGCAGTGTGCCCAATACATATGGCAGCTTATATCTGTAATACACATTCATAACTTCTTTGTTAATGAGTGATGCTGCCTGTGCAGTGTTGTGCCCAATACATATGGCAGCTTATCTCTGTAATACACATTCATTACTTCTGTGTTAATGATTGATGCTGCCTGTGCAGTGTGCCCAATACATATGGCAGCTTATCTCTGTAATACACATTCATAACTTCTGTGTTAATGATTGATGCTGCCTGTGCAGTGTGCCCACTACATATGGCAGCTTATCTCTGTAATACACATTCATAACTTCTGTGTTAATGAGTGATGATGCCTGTGCAGCATGCCCAATACATATGCCAGCTAATCTCTGTAATACACATTCATTACTTCTGTGTTAATGAGTGATGCTGCCTGTGCAGTGTGTCCAATACATATGGCAGCTCATCTCTGTAATACACATTCATTACTTCTGTGTTAATGAGTGATGCTGCCTGTGCAGCGTGCCCAATACATATGCCAGCTTATCTCTGTAATACACATTCATTACTTCTGTGTTAATGATTGATGCTGCCTGTGCAGTGTGTGCAATACATATGGCAGCTCATCTCTGTAATACACATTCATTACTTCTGTGTTAATGAGTGATGCTGCCTGTGCAGTGTGTCTAATACATATGGCATCTTATCTCTGTAATACACATTCATTACTTCTGTGGTAATGACTGATGCTGCCTTGCAGTGTGTGCATTACATATGGCAGCTCATCTCTGTAATACACATTCATTACTTCTGTGTTAATGAGTGATGCTGCCTGTGCAGTGTGTCTAATACATATGGCATCTTATCTCTGTAATACACATTCATTACTTCTGTGTTAATGATTGATGCTGCCTGTGCAGTGTGCCCAATACATATGGCAGCTTATATCTGTAATACACATTCATAACTTCTTTGTTAATGAGTGATGCTGCCTGTGCAGTGTTGTGCCCAATACATATGGCAGCTTATCTCTGTAATACACATTCATTACTTCTGTGTTAATGATTGATGCTGCCTGTGCAGTGTGCCCAATACATATGGCAGCTTATCTCTGTAATACACATTCATAACTTCTGTGTTAATGATTGATGCTGCCTGTGCAGTGTGCCCACTACATATGGCAGCTTATCTCTGTAATACACATTCATAACTTCTGTGTTAATGAGTGATGATGCCTGTGCAGCATGCCCAATACATATGCCAGCTAATCTCTGTAATACACATTCATTACTTCTGTGTTAATGAGTGATGCTGCCTGTGCAGTGTGTCCAATACATATGGCAGCTCATCTCTGTAATACACATTCATTACTTCTGTGTTAATGAGTGATGCTGCCTGTGCAGCGAGCCCAATACATATGCCAGCTTATCTCTGTAATACACATTCATTACTTCTGTGTTAATGATTGATGCTGCCTGTGCAGTGTGTGCAATACATATGGCAGCTCATCTCTGTAATACACATTCATTACTTCTGTGTTAATGAGTGATGCTGCCTGTGCAGTGTGTCTAATACATATGGCATCTTATCTCTGTAATACACATTCATTACTTCTGTGGTAATGACTGATGCTGCCTGTGCAGTGTGTGCATTACATATGGCAGCTCATCTCTGTAATACACATTCATTACTTCTGTGTTAATGAGTGATGCTGCCTGTGCAGTGTGTCTAATACATATGGCATCTTATCTCTGTAATACACATTCATTACTTCTGTGTTAATGATTGATGCTGCCTGTGCAGTGTGTGCAATACATATGGCAGCTCATCTCTGTAATACACATTCATAACTTCTGTGTTAATGATTGATGCTGCCTGTGCAGTGTGCCCAATACATATGGCAGCTTATCTCTGTAATACACATTCATAACTTCTGTGTTAATGAGTGATGATGCCTGTGCAGCATGCCCAATACATATGCCAGCTAATCTCTGTAATACACATTCATTACTTCTGTGTTAATGAGTGATGCTGCCTGTGCAGTGTTGTGCCCAATACATAAGGCATCATATCTCTGTAATACACATTAATTGCTTCTGTGGTAATGATTGATGCTGCCTGTGCAGTGTGCCCATTACATGTCAGCTTATCTCTGTAATACACATTCATTACTTCTGTGCTAATGAGGGATTCTGCCTGTGCAGTGTTGTGCCCAATACATATAACAACTTATCTCTATAATACACATTAATTACTTCTGTGTTAACGATTGATGCTGCCTGTGCAGTGTTGTGACCAATACATATGCCATCTTATCTCTGTAATACACATTCATTACTTCTGTGGTAATGACTGATGCTGCCTGTGCAGTGTGCCTAATACATATGGCAGTTTATCTCTGTGATACACATTAATTACTTCTGTGTTAATGATTGATGCTGCCTGTGCAGTGTTGTGCCCAATACATAAGGCAGTTTATCTCTGTAATATACATTAATTACTTCTGTGGTAATGATTGATGCTGCCTGTGCAGTGTTGTGCCCAATACATATGGCAGTTTATCTCTGTAATACACATTCATTACTTCTGTGGTAATGATTGATGCTGCCTGTGCAGTGTGCCTAATACATATGGCAGTTTATCTCTGTGATACACATTAATTACTTCTGTGTTAATGATTGATGCTGCCTGTGCAGTGTTGTGCCCAATACATAAGGCAGCTTATCTCTGTAATACACATTCATTACTTCTGTGGTAATGATTGATGCTGCCTGTGCAGTGTGCCTAATACATATGGCAGCTTATCTCTGTAATACACATTCATTACTTCTGTGGTAATGATTGATGCTGCCTGTGCATTGTGCCTAATACATATGGCAGTTTATCTCTGTGATACACATTAATTACTTCTGTGTTAATGATTGCTGCTGCCTGTGCAGTGTTGTGCCCAATACATAAGGCAGTTTATCTCTGTGATACACATTAATTACTTCTGTGTTAATGATTGATGCTGCCTGTGCAGTGTTGTGCCCAATACATAAGGCCGCTTATCTCTGTAATATACATTAATTACTTCTGTGGTAATGATTGATGCTGCCTGTGCAGTGTTGTGCCCAGTACATATGGCAGTTTATCTCTGTAATACACATTCATTACTTCTGTGGTAATGATTGATGCTGCCTTTGCAGTGTGCCTAATACATATGGCAGTTTATCTCTGTGATACACATTAATTACTTCTGTGTTAATGATTGATGCTGCCTGTGCAGTGTTGTGCCCAATACATAAGGCCGCTTATCTCTGTAATATACATTAATTACTTCTGTGGTAATGATTGATGCTGCCTGTGCAGTGTGCCTAATACATATGGCAGCTTATCTCTGTAATACACATTCATTACATCTTTGGTAATGATTGATGCTGCCTGTGCAGTGTGCCTAATACATATGGCAGTTTATCTCTGTTATACACATTAATTACTTCTGTGTTAATGATTGATGCTGCCTGTGCAGTGTTGTGCCCAATACATAAGGCAGCTTATCTCTGTAATATACATTAATTACTTCTGTGGTAATGATTGATGCTGCCTGTGCAGTGTTGTGCCCAATACATAAGGCAGCTTATCTCTGTGATACACATTCATTACTTCTGTGGTAATGATTGATGCTGCCTGTGCAGTGTTGTGCCCAATACATAAGGCAGCTTATCTCTGTGATACACATTCATTACTTCTGTGTTAATGATTGATGCTGCCTGTGCAGTCTTGTGCCTAATACATATGGCAGTTTATCTCTGTAATACACATTTGTTACTTCTGTGGTAATGATTGATGCTGACTGTGCAGTGTGCCCAATACATAAGGCAGCTTAGCTCTGTAATACACATTCATTACTTCTGTGGTAATGATTGATGCTGCCTGTGCAGTGTGCCTAATGCATAAGGCAGCTTATCTCTGTAATACACATTCATTACTTCTGTGGTAATGATTGATGCTGCCTGTGCAGTGTGCCTAATACATATGGCTGCGTATCTCTGTAATACACATTCATTACTTCAGTGGTAATGATTGATGCTGCCTGTGCAGTGTGCCTAATACATATGGCAGTTTATCTCTGTGATACACATGTATTACTTCTGTGGTAATGATTGATGCTGCCTGTGCAGTGTTGTGCCCAATACATATGGCAGTTTATCTCTGTAATACACATTCATTACTTCTGTGGTAATGATTGATGCTGCCCGTGCAGTGTGCCTAATACATATGGCAGTTTATCTCTGTGATACACATTAATTACTTCTGTGTTAATGATTGATGCTGCCTGTGCAGTGTTGTGCCCAATACATAAGGCAGCTTATCTCTGTAATACACATTCATTACTTCTGTGGTAATGATTGATGCTATCTGTGCAGTGTGCCTAATACATATGGCAGCTTATCTCTGTAATACACATCCATTACTTCTGTATTAATGATTGATGCTGCCTGTGCAGTGTGCCTAATACATATGGCAGTTTATCTCTGTGATACACATTAATTACTTCTGTGTTAATGATTGCTGCTGCCTGTGCAGTGTTGTGCCCAATACATAAGGCAGCTTATCTCTGTGATACACATTCATTACTTCTGTGGTAATGATTGATGCTGCCTGTGCAGTGTTGTGCCCAATACATAAGGCAGCTTATCTCTGTGATACACATTCATTAATTCTGTGTTAATGATTGATGCTGCCTGTGCAGTCTTGTGCCTAATACATATGGCAGTTTATGTCTGTAATACACATTCATTACTTCTGTGGTAATGATTGATGCTGTCTGTGCAGTCTTGTGCCTAATACATATGGCAGTTTATCTCTGTAATACACATTCATTACTTCTGTGGTAATGATTGATGCTGCCTGTGCAGTGTGCCTAATACATATGGCAGTTTATCTCTGTGATACACATTAATTACTTCTGTGTTAATGATTGATGCTGCCTGTGCAGTGTTGTGCCCAATACATAAGGCAGCTTATCTCTGTAATACACATTCATTACTTCTGTGGTAATGATTGATGCTGCCTGTGCAGTGTGCCTAATACATATGGCAGCTTATCTCTGTAATACACATTCATTACTTCTGTGGTAATGATTGATGCTGCCTGTGCATTGTGCCTAATACATATGGCAGTTTATCTCTGTGATACACATTAATTACTTCTGTGTTAATGATTGCTGCTGCCTGTGCAGTGTTGTGCCCAATACATAAGGCAGTTTATCTCTGTGATACACATTAATTACTTCTGTGTTAATGATTGATGCTGCCTGTGCAGTGTTGTGCCCAATACATAAGGCCGCTTATCTCTGTAATATACATTAATTACTTCTGTGGTAATGATTGATGCTGCCTGTGCAGTGTTGTGCCCAGTACATATGGCAGTTTATCTCTGTAATACACATTCATTACTTCTGTGGTAATGATTGATGCTGCCTTTGCAGTGTGCCTAATACATATGGCAGTTTATCTCTGTGATACACATTAATTACTTCTGTGTTAATGATTGATGCTGCCTGTGCAGTGTTGTGCCCAATACATAAGGCCGCTTATCTCTGTAATATACATTAATTACTTCTGTGGTAATGATTGATGCTGCCTGTGCAGTGTGCCTAATACATATGGCAGCTTATCTCTGTAATACACATTCATTACATCTTTGGTAATGATTGATGCTGCCTGTGCAGTGTGCCTAATACATATGGCAGTTTATCTCTGTTATACACATTAATTACTTCTGTGTTAATGATTGATGCTGCCTGTGCAGTGTTGTGCCCAATACATAAGGCAGCTTATCTCTGTAATATACATTAATTACTTCTGTGGTAATGATTGATGCTGCCTGTGCAGTGTTGTGCCCAATACATAAGGCAGCTTATCTCTGTGATACAAATTCATTACTTCTGTGGTAATGATTGATGCTGCCTGTGCAGTGTTGTGCCCAATACATAAGGCAGCTTATCTCTGTGATACACATTCATTACTTCTGTGTTAATGATTGATGCTGCCTGTGCAGTCTTGTGCCTAATACATATGGCAGTTTATCTCTGTAATACACATTTGTTACTTCTGTGGTAATGATTGATGCTGACTGTGCAGTGTGCCCAATACATAAGGCAGCTTAGCTCTGTAATACACATTCATTACTTCTGTGGTAATGATTGATGCTGCCTGTGCAGTGTGCCTAATGCATATGGCAGCTTATCTCTGTAATACACATTCATTACTTCTGTGATAATGATTGATGCTGCCTGTGCAGTGTGCTTAATACATATGGCAGTTTATCTCTGTGATACACATTCATTACTTCTGTGTTAATGATTGATGCTGCCTGTGCAGTGTTGTGCCCAATACATAAGGCAGCTTATCTCTGTAATACACATTCATTACTTCTGTGGTAATGATTGATGCTGCCTGTGCAGTGTGCCTAATACATATGGCTGCGTATCTCTGTAATACACATTCATTACTTCTGTGGTAATGATTGATGCTGCCTGTGCAGTGTGCCTAATACATATGGCAGTTTATCTCTGTGATACACATGTATTACTTCTGTGGTAATGATTGATGCTGCCTGTGCAGTGTTGTGCCCAATTCATATGGCAGTTTATCTCTGTAATACACATTCATTACTTCTGTGGTAATGATTGATGCTGCCTGTGCAGTGTGCCTAATACATATGACAGTTTATCTCTGTGATACACATTAATTACTTCTGTGTTAATGATTGATGCTGCCTGTGCAGTGTTGTGCCCAATACATAAGGCAGCTTATCTCTGTAATACACATTCATTACTTCTGTGGTAATGATTGATGCTATCTGTGCAGTGTGCCTAATACATATGGCAGCTTATCTCTGTAATACACATCCATTACTTCTGTATTAATGATTGATGCTGCCTGTGCAGTGTGCCTAATACATATGGCAGTTTATCTCTGTGATACACATTAATTACTTCTGTGTTAATGATTGCTGCTGCCTGTGCAGTGTTGTGCCCAATACATAAGGCAGCTTATCTCTGTAATACACATTCATTACTTCTGTGGTAATGATTGATGCTGCCTTTGCAGTGTGCCTAATACATATGGCAGTTTATCTCTGTGATACACATTAATTACTTCTGTGTTAATGATTGATGCTGCCTGTGCAGTGTTGTGCCCAATACATAAGGCCGCTTATCTCTGTAATATACATTAATTACTTCTGTGGTAATGATTGATGCTGCCTGTGCAGTGTGCCTAATACATATGGCAGCTTATCTCTGTAATACACATTCATTACATCTTTGGTAATGATTGATGCTGCCTGTGCAGTGTGCCTAATACATATGGCAGTTTATCTCTGTTATACACATTAATTAGTTCTGTGTTAATGATTGATGCTGCCTGTGCAGTGTTGTGCCCAATACATAAGGCAGCTTATCTCTGTAATATACATTAATTACTTCTGTGGTAATGATTGATACTGTCTGTGCAGTGTTGTGCCCAATACATAAGGCAGCTTATCTCTGTGATACACATTCATTACTTCTGTGGTAATGATTGATGCTGCCTGTGCAGTGTTGTGCCCAATACATAAGGCAGCTTATCTCTGTGATACACATTCATTACTTCTGTGTTAATGATTGATGCTGCCTGTGCAGTCTTGTGCCTAATACATATGGCAGTTTATCTCTGTAATACACATTTGTTACTTCTGTGGTAATGATTGATGCTGACTGTGCAGTGTGCCCAATACATAAGGCAGCTTAGCTCTGTAATACACATTCATTACTTCTGTGGTAATGATTGATGCTGCCTGTGCAGTGTGCCTAATGCATATGGCAGCTTATCTCTGTAATACACATTCATTACTTCTGTGATAATGATTGATGCTGCCTGTGCAGTGTGCTTAATACATATGGCAGTTTATCTCTGTGATACACATTCATTACTTCTGTGTTAATGATTGATGCTGCCTGTGCAGTGTTGTGCCCAATACATAAGGCAGCTTATCTCTGTAATACACATTCATTACTTCTGTGGTAATGATTGATGCTGCCTGTGCAGTGTGCCTAATACATATGGCTGCGTATCTCTGTAATACACATTCATTACTTCTGTGGTAATGATTGATGCTGCCTGTGCAGTGTGCCTAATACATATGGCAGTTTATCTCTGTGATACACATGTATTACTTCTGTGGTAATGATTGATGCTGCCTGTCCAGTGTTGTGCCCAATTCATATGGCAGTTTATCTCTGTAATACACATTCATTACTTCTGTGGTAATGATTGATGCTGCCTGTGCAGTGTGCCTAATACATATGGCAGTTTATCTCTGTGATACACATTAATTACTTCTGTGTTAATGATTGATGCTGCCTGTGCAGTGTTGTGCCCAATACATAAGGCAGCTTATCTCTGTAATACACATTCATTACTTCTGTGGTAATGATTGATGCTATCTGTGCAGTGTGCCTAATACATATGGCAGCTTATCTCTGTAATACACATCCATTACTTCTGTATTAATGATTGATGCTGCCTGTGCAGTGTGCCTAATACATATGGCAGTTTATCTCTGTGATACACATTAATTACTTCTGTGTTAATGATTGCAGCTGCCTGTGCAGTGTTGTGCCCAATACATAAGGCAGCTTATCTCTGTGATACACATTCATTACTTCTGTGGTAATGATTGATGCTGCCTGTGCAGTGTTGTGCCCAATACATAAGGCAGCTTATCTCTGTGATACACATTCATTAATTCTGTGTTAATGATTGATGCTGCCTGTGCAGTCTTGTGCCTAATACATATGGCAGTTTATGTCTGTAATGCACATTCATTACTTCTGTGGTAATGATTGATGCTGCCTGTGCAGTGTGCCCAATACATAAGGCAGCTTAGCTCTGTAATACACATTCATTACTTCTGTGGTAATGATTGATGCTGCCTGTGCAGTGTGCCTAATGCATATGGCAGCTTATCTCTGTAATACACATTCATTACTTCTGTGATAATGATTGATGCTGCCTGTGCAATGTGCTTAATACATATGGCAGTTTATCTCTCTGATACACATTCATTACTTCTGTGTTAATGATTGATGCTGCCTGTGCAGTGTTGTGCCCAATACATAAGGCCGCTTTACTCTGTAATACACATTCATTACTTCTGTGGTAATGATTGATGCTGCCTGTGCAGTGTGCCTAATACATATGGCTGCTTATCTCTGTGATACACATTCTTTACTTCTGTGTTAATGATTGATGCTGCCTGTGCAGTCTGCCTAATACATATGGCAGTTTATCTCTGTGATACACATTAATTACTTCTGTGTTAATGATTGATGCTGCCTGTGCAGTGTTGTGCCCAATACATAAGGCAGCTTATCTCTGTAATATACATTAATTACTTCTGTGGTAATGATTGATGCTGCCTGTGCAGTGTTGTGCCCAATACATAAGGCAGCTTATCTCTGTGATACACATTCATTACTTCTGTGGTAATGATTGATGCTGCCTGTGCAGTGTGCCTAATACATATGGCAGCTTATCTCTGTAATACACATTCATTACTTCTGTGGTAATGGTTGATGCTGCCTGTGCAGTGTGCCTAATACATATGGCAGTTTATCTCTGTGATACACATTAATTACTTCTGTGTTAATGATTGATGCTGCCTGTGCAGTGTTGTGCCCAATACATAAGGCAGCTTATCTCTGTAATACACATTCATTACTTCTGTGGTAATGATTGATGCTATCTGTGCAGTGTGCCTAATACATATGGCAGCTTATCTCTGTAATACACATTCATTACTTCTGTGGTAATGATTGATGCTGCCTGTGCAGTGTGCCTAATACATATGGCAGTTTATCTCTGTGATACACATTAATTACTTCTGTGTTAATGATTGCTGCTGCCTGTGCAGTGTTGTGCCCAATACATAAGGCAGCTTATCTCTGTAATACACATTCATTACTTATGTGGTAATGATTGATGCTGCCTGTGCAGTGTTGTGCCCAATACATAAGGCAGCTTATCTCTGTGATACACATTCATTAATTCTGTGTTAATGATTGATGCTGCCTGTGCAGTCTTGTGCCTAATACATATGGCAGTTTATGTCTGTAATACACATTCATTACTTCTGTGGTAATGATTGATGCTGCCTGTGCAGTGTGCCTAATGCATATGGCAGCTTATCTGTGTAATACACATTCATTACTTCTGTGATAATAATTGATGCTGCCTGTGCAATGTGCTTAATACATATGGCAGTTTATCTCTCTGATACACATTCATTACTTCTGTGTTAATGATTGATGCTGCCTGTGCATTGTGCCTAATACATATGGCAGTTTATCTCTGTGATACACATTAATTACTTCTGTGTTAATGATTGCTGCTGCCTGTGCAGTGTTGTGCCCAATACATAAGGCAGTTTATCTCTGTGATACACATTAATTACTTCTGTGTTAATGATTGATGCTGCCTGTTCAGTGTTGTGCCCAATACATAAGGCCGCTTATCTCTGTAATATACATTAATTACTTCTGTGGTAATGATTGATGCTGCCTGTGCAGTGTTGTGCCCAGTACATATGGCAGTTTATCTCTGTAATACACATTCATTACTTCTGTGGTAATGATTGATGCTGCCTTTGCAGTGTGCCTAATACATATGGCAGTTTATCTCTGTGATACACATTAATTACTTCTGTGTTAATGATTGATGCTGCCTGTGCAGTGTTGTGCCCAATACATAAGGCCACTTATCTCTGTAATATACATTAATTACTTCTGTGGTAATGATTGATGCTGCCTGTGCAGTGTGCCTAATACATATGGCAGCTTATCTCTGTAATACACATTCATTACATCTTTGGTAATGATTGATGCTGCCTGTGCAGTGTGCCTGATACATATGGCAGTTTATCTCTGTTATACACATTAATTACTTCTGTGTTAATGATTGATGCTGCCTGTGCAGTGTTGTGCCCAATACATAAGGCAGCTTATCTCTGTAATATACATTAATTACTTCTGTGGTAATGATTGATGCTGCCTGTGCAGTGTTGTGCCCAATACATAAGGCAGCTTATCTCTGTGATACACATTCATTACTTCTGTGGTAATGATTGATGCTGCCTGTGCAGTGTTGTGCCCAATACATAAGGCAGCTTATCTCTGTGATACACATTCATTACTTCTGTGTTAATGATTGATGCTGCCTGTGCAGTCTTGTGCCTAATACATATGGCAGTTTATCTCTGTAATACACATTTGTTACTTCTGTGGTAATGATTGATGCTGACTGTGCAGTGTGCCCAATACATAAGGCAGCTTAGCTCTGTAATACACATTCATTACTTCTGTGGTAATGATTGATGCTGCCTGTGCAGTGTGCCTAATGCATATGGCAGCTTATCTCTGTAATACACATTCATTACTTCTGTGATAATGATTGATGATGCCTGTGCAGTGTGCTTAATACATATGGCAGTTTATCTCTGTGATACACATTCATTACTTCTGTGTTAATGATTGATGCTGCCTGTGCAGTGTTGTGCCCAATGCATAAGGCAGCTTATCTCTGTAATACACATTCATTACTTCTGTGGTAATGATTGATGCTGCCTGTGCAGTGTGCCTAATACATATGGCTGCGTATCTCTGTAATACACATTCATTACTTCTGTGGTAATGATTGATGCTGCCTGTGCAGTGTGCCTAATACATATGGCAGTTTATCTCTGTGATACACATGTATTACTTCTGTGGCAATGATTGATGCTGCCTGTGCAGTGTTGTGCCCAATACATATGGCAGTTTATCTCTGTAATACACATTCATTACTTCTGTGGTAATGATTGATGCTGCCTGTGCAGTGTGCCTAATACATATGGCAGTTTATCTCTGTGATACACATTAATTACTTCTGTGTTAATGATTGATGCTGCCTGTGCAGTGTTGTGCCCAATACATAAGGCAGCTTATCTCTGTAATACACATTCATTACTTCTGTGGTAATGATTGATGCTATCTGTGCAGTGTGCCTAATACATATGGCAGCTTATCTCTGTAATACACATCCATTACTTCTGTATTAATGATTGATGCTGCCTGTGCAGTGTGCCTAATACATATGGCAGTTTATCTCTGTGATACACATTAATTACTTCTGTGTTAATGATTGCTGCTGCCTGTGCAGTGTTGTGCCCAATACATAAGGCAGCTTATCTCTGTGATACACATTCATTACTTCTGTGGTAATGATTGATGCTGCCTGTGCAGTGTTGTGCCCAATACATAAGGCAGCTTATCTCTGTGATACACATTCATTAATTCTGTGTTAATGATTGATGCTGTCTGTGCAGTCTTGTGCCTAATACATATGGCAGTTTATGTCTGTAATACACATTCATTACTTCTGTGGTAATGATTGATGCTGCCTGTGCAGTGTGCCCAATACATAAGGCAGCTTAGCTCTGTAATACACATTCATTACTTCTGTGGTAATGATTGATGCTGCCTGTGCAGTGTGCCTAATGCATATGGCAGCTTATCTCTGTAATACACATTCATTACTTCTGTGATAAGGATTGATGCTGCCTGTGCAATGTGCTTAATACATATGGCAGTTTATCTCTCTGATACACATTCATTACTTCTGTGTTAATGATTGATGCTGCCTGTGCAGTGTTGTGCCCAATACATAAGGCCGCTTATCTCTGTAATACACATTCATTACTTCTGTGGTAATGATTGATGCTGCCTGTGCAGTGTGCCTAATACATATGGCTGCTTATCTCTGTGATACACATTCTTTACATCTGTGTTAATGATTGATGCTGCCTGTGCAGTCTGCCTAATACATATGGCAGTTTATCTCTGTGATACACATTAATTACTTCTGTGTTAATGATTGATGCTGCCTGTGCAGTGTTGTGCCCAATACATAAGGCAGCTTATCTCTGTAATATACATTAATTACTTCTGTGGTAATGATTGATGCTGCCTGTGCAGTGTTGTGCCCAATACATAAGGCAGCTTATCTCTGTGATACACATTCATTACTTCTGTGGTAATGATTGATGCTGCCTGTGCAGTGTGCCTAATACATATGGCAGCTTATCTCTGTAATACACATTCATTACTTCTGTGGTAATGATTGATGCTGCCGGTGCAGTGTGCCTAATACATATGGCAGTTTATCTCTGTGATACACATTAATTACTTCTGTGTTAATGATTGATGCTGCCTGTGCAGTGTTGTGCCCAATACATAAGGCAGCTTATCTCTGTAATACACATTCATTACTTCTGTGGTAATGATTGATGCTATCTGTGCAGTGTGCCTAATACATATGGCAGCTTATCTCTGTAATACACATTCATTACTTCTGTGGTAATGATTGATGCTGCCTGTGCAGTGTGCCTAATACATATGGCAGTTTATCTCTGTGATACACATTAATTACTTCTGTGTTAATGATTGCTGCTGCCTGTGCAGTGTTGTGCCCAATACATAAGGCAGCTTATCTCTGTGATACACATTCATTACTTCTGTGGTAATGATTGATGCTGCCTGTGCAGTGTTGTGCCCAATACATAAGGCAGCTTATCTCTGTGATACACATTCATTAATTCTGTGTTAATGATTGATGCTGCCTGTGCAGTCTTGTGCCTAATACATATGGCAGTTTATGTCTGTAATACACATTCATTACTTCTGTGGTAATGATTGATGCTGCCTGTGCAGTGTGCCCAATACATAAGGCAGCTTAGCTCTGTAATACACATTCATTACTTCTGTGGTAATGATTGATGCTGCCTGTGCAGTGTGCCTAATGCATATGGCAGCTTATCTCTGTAATACACATTCATTACTTCTGTGATAATAATTGATGCTGCCTGTGCAATGTGCTTAATACATATGGCAGTTTATCTCTCTGATACACATTCATTACTTCTGTGTTAATGATTGATGCTGCCTGTGCATTGTGCCTAATACATATGGCAGTTTATCTCTGTGATACACATTAATTACTTCTGTGTTAATGATTGCTGCTGCCTGTGCAGTGTTGTGCCCAATACATAAGGCAGTTTATCTCTGTGATACACATTAATTACTTCTGTGTTAATGATTGATGCTGCCTGTTCAGTGTTGTGCCCAATACATAAGGCCGCTTATCTCTGTAATATACATTAATTACTTCTGTGGTAATGATTGATGCTGCCTGTGCAGTGTTGTGCCCAGTACATATGGCAGTTTATCTCTGTAATACACATTCATTACTTCTGTGGTAATGATTGATGCTGCCTTTGCAGTGTGCCTAATACATATGGCAGTTTATCTCTGTGATACACATTAATTACTTTTGTGTTAATGATTGATGCTGCCTGTGCAGTGTTGTGCCCAATACATAAGGCCACTTATCTCTGTAATATACATTAATTACTTCTGTGGTAATGATTGATGCTGCCTGTGCAGTGTGCCTAATACATATGGCAGCTTATCTCTGTAATACACATTCATTACATCTTTGGTAATGATTGATGCTGCCTGTGCAGTGTGCCTGATACATATGGCAGTTTATCTCTGTTATACACATTAATTACTTCTGTGTTAATGATTGATGCTGCCTGTGCAGTGTTGTGCCCAATACATAAGGCAGCTTATCTCTGTAATATACATTAATTACTTCTGTGGTAATGATTGATGCTGCCTGTGCAGTGTTGTGCCCAATACATAAGGCAGCTTATCTCTGTGATACACATTCATTACTTCTGTGGTAATGATTGATGCTGCCTGTGCAGTGTTGTGCCCAATACATAAGGCAGCTTATCTCTGTGATACACATTCATTACTTCTGTGTTAATGATTGATGCTGCCTGTGCAGTCTTGTGCCTAATACATATGGCAGTTTATCTCTGTAATACACATTTGTTACTTCTGTGGTAATGATTGATGCTGACTGTGCAGTGTGCCCAATACATAAGGCAGCTTAGCTCTGTAATACACATTCATTACTTCTGTGGTAATGATTGATGCTGCCTGTGCAGTGTGCCTAATGCATATGGCAGCTTATCTCTGTAATACACATTCATTACTTCTGTGATAATGATTGATGCTGCCTGTGCAGTGTGCTTAATACATATGGCAGTTTATCTCTGTGATACACATTCATTACTTCTGTGTTAATGATTGATGCTGCCTGTGCAGTGTTGTGCCCAATGCATAAGGCAGCTTATCTCTGTAATACACATTCATTACTTCTGTGGTAATGATTGATGCTGCCTGTGCAGTGTGCCTAATACATATGGCTGCGTATCTCTGTAATACACATTCATTACTTCTGTGGTAATGATTGATGCTGCCTGTGCAGTGTGCCTAATACATATGGCAGTTTATCTCTGTGATACACATGTATTACTTCTGTGGCAATGATTGATGCTGCCTGTGCAGTGTTGTGCCCAATACATATGGCAGTTTATCTCTGTAATACACATTCATTACTTCTGTGGTAATGATTGATGCTGCCTGTGCAGTGTGCCTAATACATATGGCAGTTTATCTCTGTGATACACATTAATTACTTCTGTGTTAATGATTGATGCTGCCTGTGCAGTGTTGTGCCCAATACATAAGGCAGCTTATCTCTGTAATACACATTCATTACTTCTGTGGTAATGATTGATGCTATCTGTGCAGTGTGCCTAATACATATGGCAGCTTATCTCTGTAATACACATCCATTACTTCTGTATTAATGATTGATGCTGCCTGTGCAGTGTGCCTAATACATATGGCAGTTTATCTCTGTGATACACATTAATTACTTCTGTGTTAATGATTGCTGCTGCCTGTGCAGTGTTGTGCCCAATACATAAGGCAGCTTATCTCTGTGATACACATTCATTACTTCTGTGGTAATGATTGATGCTGCCTGTGCAGTGTTGTGCCCAATACATAAGGCAGCTTATCTCTGTGATACACATTCATTAATTCTGTGTTAATGATTGATGCTGCCTGTGCAGTCTTGTGCCTAATACATATGGCAGTTTATGTCTGTAATACACATTCATTACTTCTGTGGTAATGATTGATGCTGCCTGTGCAGTGTGCCCAATACATAAGGCAGCTTAGCTCTGTAATACACATTCATTACTTCTGTGGTAATGATTGATGCTGCCTGTGCAGTGTGCCTAATGCATATGGCAGCTTATCTCTGTAATACACATTCATTACTTCTGTGATAAGGATTGATGCTGCCTGTGCAATGTGCTTAATACATATGGCAGTTTATCTCTCTGATACACATTCATTACTTCTGTGTTAATGATTGATGCTGCCTGTGCAGTGTTGTGCCCAATACATAAGGCCGCTTATCTCTGTAATACACATTCATTACTTCTGTGGTAATGATTGATGCTGCCTGTGCAGTGTGCCTAATACATATGGCTGCTTATCTCTGTGATACACATTCTTTACATCTGTGTTAATGATTGATGCTGCCTGTGCAGTCTGCCTAATACATATGGCAGTTTATCTCTGTGATACACATTAATTACTTCTGTGTTAATGATTGATGCTGCCTGTGCAGTGTTGTGCCCAATACATAAGGCAGCTTATCTCTGTGATACACATTCATTACTTCTGTGGTAATGATTGATGCTGCCTGTGCAGTGTGCCTAATACATATGGCAGCTTATCTCTGTAATACACATTCATTACTTCTGTGGTAATGATTGATGCTGCCTGTGCAGTGTGCCTAATACATATGGCAGTTTATGTCAGTAATACACATTCATTACTTCTGTGGTAATGATTGATGCTGCCTGTGCAGTGTGCCCAATACATAAGGCAGCTTAGCTCTGTAATACACATTCATTACTTCTGTGGTAATGATTGATGCTGCCTGTGCAGTGTGCCTAATGCATATGGCAGCTTATCTCTGTAATACACATTCATTACTTCTGTGATAATAATTGATGCTGCCTGTGCAATGTGCTTAATACATATGGCAGTTTATCTCTCTGATACACATTCATTACTTCTGTGTTAATGATTGATGCTGCCTGTGCATTGTGCCTAATACATATGGCAGTTTATCTCTGTGATACACATTAATTACTTCTGTGTTAATGATTGCTGCTGCCTGTGCAGTGTTGTGCCCAATACATAAGGCAGTTTATCTCTGTGATACACATTAATTACTTCTGTGTTAATGATTGATGCTGCCTGTACAGTGTTGTGCCCAATACATAAGGCCGCTTATCTCTGTAATATACATTAATTACTTCTGTGGTAATGATTGATGCTGCCTGTGCAGTGTTGTGCCCAGTACATATGGCAGTTTATCTCTGTAATACACATTCATTACTTCTGTGGTAATGATTGATGCTGCCTTTGCAGTGTGCCTAATACATATGGCAGTTTATCTCTGTGATACACATTAATTACTTCTGTGTTAATGATTGATGCTGCCTGTGCAGTGTTGTGCCCAATACATAAGGCCGCTTATCTCTGTAATATACATTAATTACTTCTGTGGTAATGATTGATGCTGCCTGTGCAGTGTGCCTAATACATATGGCAGCTTATCTCTGTAATACACATTCATTACATCTTTGGTAATGATTGATGCTGCCTGTGCAGTGTGCCTAATACATATGGCAGTTTATCTCTGTTATACACATTAATTACTTCTGTGTCAATGATTGATGCTGCCTGTGCAGTGTTGTGCCCAATACATAAGGCAGCTTATCTCTGTGATACACATTCATTACTTCTGTGGTAATGATTGATGCTGCCTGTGCAGTGTTGTGCCCAATACATAAGGCAGCTTATCTCTGTGATACACATTCATTACTTCTGTGTTAATGATTGATGCTGCCTGTGCAGTCTTGTGCCTAATACATATGGCAGTTTATCTCTGTAATACACATTTGTTACTTCTGTGGTAATGATTGATGCTGACTGTGCAGTGTGCCCAATACATAAGGCAGCTTAGCTCTGTAATACACATTCATTACTTCTGTGGTAATGATTGATGCTGCCTGTGCAGTGTGCCTAATGCATATGGCAGCTTATCTCTGTAATACACATTCATTACTTCTGTGATAATGATTGATGCTGCCTGTGCAGTGTGCTTAATACATATGGCAGTTTATCTCTGTGATACACATTCATTACTTCTGTGTTAATGATTGATGCTGCCTGTGCAGTGTTGTGCCCAATACATAAGGCAGCTTATCTCTGTAATACACATTCATTACTTCTGTGGTAATGATTGATGCTGCCTGTGCAGTGTGCCTAATACATATGGCTGCGTATCTCTGTAATACACATTCATTACTTCTGTGGTAATGATTGATGCTGCCTGTGCAGTGTGCCTAATACATATGGCAGTTTATCTCTGTGATACACATGTATTACTTCTGTGGCAATGATTGATGCTGCCTGTGCAGTGTTGTGCCCAATACATATGGCAGTTTATCTCTGTAATTCACATTCATTACTTCTGTGGTAATGATTGATGCTGCCTGTGCAGTGTGCCTAATACATATGGCAGTTTATCTCTGTGATACACATTAATTACTTCTGTGTTAATGATTGATGCTGCCTGTGCAGTGTTGTGCCCAATACATAAGGCAGCTTATCTCTGTAATACACATTCATTACTTCTGTGGTAATGATTGATGCTATCTGTGCAGTGTGCCTAATACATATGGCAGCTTATCTCTGTAATACACATCCATTACTTCTGTATTAATGATTGATGCTGCCTGTGCAGTGTGCCTAATACATATGGCAGTTTATCTCTGTGATACACATTAATTACTTCTGTGTTAATGATTGCTGCTGCCTGTGCAGTGTTGTGCCCAATACATAAGGCAGCTTATCTCTGTGATACACATTCATTACTTCTGTGGTAATGATTGATGCTGCCTGTGCAGTGTTGTGCCCAATACATAAGGCAGCTTATCTCTGTGATACACATTCATTAATTCTGTGTTAATGATTGATGCTGCCTGTGCAGTCTTGTGCCTAATACATATGGTAGTTTATGTCTGTAATACACATTCATTACTTCTGTGGTAATGATTGATGCTGCCTGTGCAGTGTGCCCAATACATAAGGCAGCTTAGCTCTGTAATACACATTCATTACTTCTGTGGTAATGATTGATGCTGCCTGTGCAGTGTGCCTAATGCATATGGCAGCTTATCTCTGTAATACACATTCATTACTTCTGTGATAATGATTGATGCTGCCTGTGCAATGTGCTTAATACATATGGCAGTTTATCTCTCTGATACACATTCATTACTTCTGTGTTAATGATTGATGCTGCCTGTGCAGTGTTGCGCCCAATACATAAGGCAGCTTATCTCTGTAATATACATTAATTACTTCTGTGGTAATGATTGATGCTGCCTGTGCTGTGTTGTGCCCAATACATAAGGCAGCTTATCTCTGTGATACACATTCATTACTTCTGTGGTAATGATTGATGCTGCCTGTGCAGTGTGCCTAATACATATGGCAGCTTATCTCTGTAATACACATTCATTACTTCTGTGGTAATGATTGATGCTGCCTGTGCAGTGTGCCTAATACATATGGCAGTTTATCTCTGTGATACACATTAATTACTTCTGTGTTAATGATTGATGCTGCCTGTGCAGTGTTGTGCCCAATACATAAGGCAGCTTATCTCTGTAATACACATTCATTACTTCTGTGGTAATGATTGATGCTATCTGTGCAGTGTGCCTAATACATATGGCAGCTTATCTCTGTAATATACATTAATTACTTCTGTGGTAATGATTGATGCTGCCTGTGCAGTGTTGTGCCCAATACATAAGGCAGCTTATCTCTGTAATACACATTTGTTACTTCTGTGGTAATGATTGATGCTGACTGTGCAGTGTGCCCAATACATAAGGCAGCTTAGCTCTGTAATACACATTCATTACTTCTGTGGTAATGATTGATGCTGCCTGTGCAGTGTGCCTAATGCATATGGCAGCTTATCTCTGTAATACACATTCATTACTGCTGTGATAATGATTGATGCTGCCTGTGCAGTGTGCTTAATACATATGGCAGTTTATCTCTGTGATACACATTCATTACTTCTGTGTTAATGATTGATGCTGCCTGTGCAGTGTTGTGCCCAATACATAAGGCAGCTTATCTCTGTAATACACATTCATTACTTCTGTGGTAATGATTGATGCTGCCTGTGCAGTGTGCCTAATACATATGGCTGCGTATCTCTGTAATACACATTCATTACTTCTGTGGTAATGATTGATGCTGCCTGTGCAGTGTGCCTAATACATATGGCAGTTTATCTCTGTGATACACATGTATTACTTCTGTGGCAATGATTGATGCTGCCTGTGCAGTGTTGTGCCCAATACATATGGCAGTTTATCTCTGTAATACACATTCATTACTTCTGTGGTAATGATTGATGCTGCCTGTGCAGTGTGCCTAATACATATGGCAGTTTATCTCTGTGATACACATTAATTACTTCTGTGTTAATGATTGATGCTGCCTGTGCAGTGTTGTGCCCAATACATAAGGCAGCTTATCTCTGTAATACACATTCATTACTTCTGTGGTAATGATTGATGCTATCTGTGCAGTGTGCCTAATACATATGGCAGCTTATCTCTGTAATACACATCCATTACTTCTGTATTAATGATTGATGCTGCCTGTGCAGTGTGCCTAATACATATGGCAGTTTATCTCTGTGATACACATTAATTACTTCTGTGTTAATGATTGCTGCTGCCTGTGCAGTGTTGTGCCCAATACATAAGGCAGCTTATCTCTGTGATACACATTCATTACTTCTGTGGTAATGATTGATGCTGCCTGTGCAGTGTTGTGCCCAATACATAAGGCAGCTTATCTCTGTGATACACATTCATTAATTCTGTGTTAATGATTGATGCTGCCTGTGCAGTCTTGTGCCTAATACATATGGCAGTTTATGTCTGTAATACACATTCATTACTTCTGTGGTAATGATTGATGCTGCCTGTGCAGTGTGCCCAATACATAAGGCAGTTTAGCTCTGTAATACACATTCATTACTTCTGTGGTAATGATTGATGCTGCCTGTGCAGTGTGCCTAATGCATATGGCAGCTTATCTCTGTAATACACATTCATTACTTCTGTGATAATGATTGATGCTGCCTGTGCAATGTGCTTAATACATATGGCAGTTTATCTCTCTGATACACATTCATTACTTCTGTGTTAATGATTGATGCTGCCTGTGCAGTGTTGTGCCCAATACATAAGGCCGCTTATCCCTGTAATACACATTCATTACTTCTGTGGTAATGATTGATGCTGCCTGTGCAGTGTGCCTAATACATATGGCTGCTTATCTCTGTGATACACATTCTTTACTTCTGTGTTAATGATTGATGCTGCCTGTGCAGTCTGCCTAATACATATGGCAGTTTATCTCTGTGATACAGATTAATTACTTCTGTGTTAATGATTGATGCTGCCTGTGCAGTGTTGTGCCCAATACATAAGGCCGCTTATCTCTGTAATACACATTCATTACTTCTGTGGTAATGATTGATGCTGCCTGTGCAGTGTGCCTAATGCATATGGCAGTTTATGTCTGTAATACACATTCATTACTTCTGTGGTAATGATTGATGCTGCCTGTGCAGTGTTGTGCCCAATACATAAGGCCGCTTATCTCTGTAATACACATTCATTACTTCTGTGGTAATGATTGATGCTGCCTGTGCAGTGTGCCTAATACATATGGCTGCTTATCTCTGTGATACACATTCTTTACCTCTGTGTTAATGATTGATGCTGCCTGTGCAGTCTGCCTAATACATATGGCAGTTTATCTCTGTGATACACATTCATTACTTCTGTGTTAAAGATTGATGCTGCCTGTGCAGTGTTGTGCCCAATACATAAGGCAGCTTATCTCTGTAATATACATTAATTACTTCTGTGGTAATGATTTATGCTGCCTGTGCAGTGTTGTGCCCAATACATAAGGCAGTTTATCTCTGTGATACACATTCATTACTTCTGTGGCAATGATTGATGCTGCCTGTGCAGTGTGCCTAATACATATGGCAGCTTATCTCTGTAATACACATTCATTACTTCTGTGGTAATGATTGATGCTGCCTGTGCAGTGTGCCTAATACATATGGCAGTTTATCTCTGTGATACACATTAATTACTTCTGTGTTAATGATTGATGCTGCCTGTGCAGTGTTGTGCCCAATACATAAGGCAGCTTATCTCTGTAATACACATTCATTACTTCTGTGGTAATGATTGATGCTATCTGTGCAGTGTGCCTAATACATATGGCAGCTTATCTCTGTAATACACATTCATTACTTCTGTGGTAATGATTGATGCTGCCTGTGCAGTGTGCCTAATACATATGGCAGTTTATCTCTGTGATACACATTAATTACTTCTGTGTTAATGATTGCTGCTGCCTGTGCAGTGTTGTGCCCAATACATAAGGCAGCTTATCTCTGTGATACACATTCATTACTTCTGTGGTAATGATTGATGCTGCCTGTGCAGTGTTGTGCCCAATACATAAGGCAGCTTATCTCTGTGATACACATTCATTAATTCTGTGTTAATGATTGATGCTGCCTGTGCAGTCTTGTGCCTAATACATATGGCAGTTTATGTCTGTAATACACATTCATTACTTCTGTGGTAATGATTGATGCTGCCTGTGCAGTGTGCCCAATACATAAGGCAGCTTAGCTCTGTAATACACATTCATTACTTCTGTGGTAATGATTGATGCTGCCTGTGCAGTGTGCCTAATGCATATGGCAGCTTATCTCTGTAATACACATTCATTACTTCTGTGATAATGATTGATGCTGCCTGTGCAATGTGCTTAATACATATGGCAGTTTATCTCTCTGATACACATTCATTACTTCTGTGTTAATGATTGATGCTGCCTGTGCAGTGTTGTGCCCAATACATAAGGCCGCTTATCCCTGTAATACACATTCATTACTTCTGTGGTAATGATTGATGCTGCCTGTGCAGTGTGCCTAATACATATGGCTGCTTATCTCTGTGATACACATTCTTTACTTCTGTGTTAATGATTGATGCTGCCTGTGCAGTCTGCCTAATACATATGGCAGTTTATCTCTGTGATACAGATTAATTACTTCTGTGTTAATGATTGATGCTGCCTGTGCAGTGTTGTGCCCAATACATAAGGCAGCTTATCTCTGTAATATACATTAATTACTTCTGTGGTAATGATTGATGCTGCCTGTGCAGTGTTGTGCCCAATACATAAGGCAGCTTATCTCTGTGATACACATTCATTACTTCTGTGGTAATGATTGATGCTGCCTGTGCAGTGTGCCTAATACATATGGCAGCTTATCTATGTAATACACATTCATTACTTCTGTGGTAATGATTGATGCTGCCTGTGCAGTGTGCTTAATACATATGGCAGTTTATCTCTGTGATACACATTAATGACTTCTGTGTTAATGATTGATGTTGCCTGTGCAGTGTGCCTAATACATAAGGCAGCTTATCTCTGTAATATACATTAATTACTTCTGTGGTAATGATTGATGCTGCCTGTGCAGAGTTGTGCCCAATACATAAGGCAGCTTATCTCTGTGATACACATTCATTACTTCTGTGTTAATGATTGATGCTGCCTGTGCAGTGTGCCTAATACATATGCCAGCTTATCTCTGTGATACACATTCATAACTTCTGTGTTAATGATTGATGCTGCCTGTGCAGTGTGCCCAATACATATGCCAGCTTATCTCTGTAATACACATTCATTACTTCTGTGGTAATGATTGATGCTGCCTGTGCAGTGTTGTGCCCAATACATAAGGCAGCTTATCTCTGTAATACACATTCATAACTTCTGTGGTAATGATTGATGCTGCCTGTGCAGTGTGCCTAATACATATGGCAGTTTATCTCTGTGATACACATTAATTACTTCTGTGTTAATGATTGCTGCTGCCTGTGCAGTGTTGTGCCCAATACATAAGGCAGCTTATCTCTGTGATACACATTCATTACTTCTGTGGTAATGATTGATGCTGCCTGTGCAGTGTTGTGCCCAATACATAAGGCAGCTTATCTCTGTGATACACATTCATTAATTCTGTGTTAATGATTGATGCTGCCTGTGCAGTCTTGTGCCTAATACATATGGCAGTTTATGTCTGTAATACACATTCATTACTTCTGTGGTAATGATTGATGCTGCCTGTGCAGTGTGCCCAATACATAAGGCAGCTTAGCTCTGTAATACACATTCATTACTTCTGTGGTAATAATTGATGCTGCCTGTGCAGTGTGCCTAATGCATATGGCAGCTTATCTCTGTAATACACATTCATTACTTCTGTGATAATGATTGATGCTGCCTGTGCAATGTGCTTAATACATATGGCAGTTTATCTCTCTGATACACATTCATTACTTCTGTGTTAATGATTGATGCTGCCTGTGCAGTGTTGTGCCCAATACATAAGGCCGCTTATCCCTGTAATACACATTCATTACTTCTGTGGTAATGATTGATGCTGCCTGTGCAGTGTGCCTAATACATATGGCTGCTTATCTCTGTGATACACATTCTTTACTTCTGTGTTAATGATTGATGCTGCCTGTGCAGTCTGCCTAATACATATGGCAGTTTATCTCTGTGATACAGATTAATTACTTCTGTGTTAATGATTGATGCTGCCTGTGCAGTGTTGTGCCCAATACATAAGGCAGCTTATCTCTGTAATATACATTAATTACTTCTGTGGTAATGATTGATGCTGCCTGTGCAGTGTTGTGCCCAATACATAAGGCAGCTTATCTCTGTGATACACATTCATTACTTCTGTGGTAATGATTGATGCTGCCTGTGCAGTGTGCCTAATACATATGGCAGCTTATCTATGTAATACACATTCATTACTTCTGTGGTAATGATTGATGCTGCCTGTGCAGTGTGCTTAATACATATGGCAGTTTATCTCTGTGATACACATTAATGACTTCTGTGTTAATGATTGATGTTGCCTGTGCAGTGTGCCTAATACATAAGGCAGCTTATCTCTGTAATATACATTAATTACTTCTGTGGTAATGATTGATGCTGCCTGTGCAGAGTTGTGCCCAATACATAAGGCAGCTTATCTCTGTGATACACATTCATTACTTCTGTGTTAATGATTGATGCTGCCTGTGCAGTGTGCCTAATACATATGCCAGCTTATCTCTGTGATACACATTCATAACTTCTGTGTTAATGATTGATGCTGCCTGTGCAGTGTGCCCAATACATATGCCATCTTATCTCTGTAATACACATTCATTACTTCTGTGGTAATGATTGATGCTGCCTGTGCAGTGTTGTGCCCAATACATAAGGCAGCTTATCTCTGTAATACACATTCATAACTTCTGTGTTAATGATTGATGCTGCCTGTGCAGTGTGCCTAATACATATGGCAGCTTATCTCTGTGATATACATTCATAACTTCTGTGTTAATGATTGATGCTGCCTGTGCAGTGTGCCTAATACATATGCCAGCTTATCTCTGTAATACACATTCATTACTTCTGTGTTAATGATTGATGCTGCCTGTGCAGCGTTGTGCCCAATACATAAGGCAGCTTATCTCTGTGATATGCATTCATTACTTCTGTGTTAATGATTGCTGCTGCCTATGCAGTGTGCCTAATACATATGGCAGTTTATCTCTGTGATACACATTCATAACTTCTGTGTTAATGATTGATGCTGCCTGTGCAGTGTGCCTAATACATATGCCAGCTTATCTCTGTGATACACATTCATTACTTCTGTGTTAATGATTGATGCTGCCTGTGCAGTGTGCCTAATACATATGCCAGCTTATCTCTGTAATACACATTCATTACTTCTGTGTTAATGATTGATGCTGCCTGTGCAGTGTTCTGCCCAATACATAAGGCAGCTTATCTCTGTGATACACATTCATTACTTCTGTGTTAATGATTGATGCTGCCTGTGCAGTGTGCCTAATACATATGGCAGTTTATCTCTGTGATACACATTCATTATTTCTGTGTTAATGATTGATGCTGCCTGTGCAGTGTGCCTAATACATATGCCAGTTTATCTGATATGATATGATAAGGCATTTGTAACGCGCCTATACACAAGTGTTTCAAGGCGCGACGAGGCAGGGAGGGGGGAACAAGGGGAAGACAGACAACGATCCTACTAGGCCAGGTGTCATTCAGACTGTGCAAGTGCGGGGTAGGGGGAAGGGAAAAAGTGCAAGGGGAAGGGGGATGAGGGGGGGTAGTGCAGTACAAATAGTAGAATAGAAATAAAATAATAAATAAATAGGGCCAGCTGGTGGCAAGTGCAAGGTAAGTGCAGACAAGTGCTGGGGGGGGGCTGTAGGGATACAGAGACAGTCCCGCAGTGCAGGGGTTGCCAGGGAGACAGTGCAAGTGAAGAGTGACTGGGCCCAGGACCGAGGTCGGTGAGAGTGGACCAGTTGCAGAATCAGTGCAGTTATGTTGAAGAATTTAGCAGGGGAGAGGGAGAGAGAAAGCAGAAGTGAAGAGGAAGGTTTTGAGGTGCTTCCGGAACCGGAGATGGTTCTCCTCAAGTTTCAGGGAGGCAGGAAGGCTGTTCCAGAGGGAGGCTCCTGCCGCGGAGAGAGATCTACCCCCAGCTCGTTGCTTCGAGAAGCGGCTGACCCTGAGGGAGTTGGAGACGGATGAGCGTAGGGCTCGGGAAGGGAGATATTTAGGAAGAGAGAGTTGAAGGTATTTAGGCCCCAGGCCCCAGAAGGCCTTGTGGACAATGCAGAGGGTTTTGAACTTAATCCTCGCAGCCACTGGGAGCCAGTGTAGAGATTTCAGTCCTGGAGAGATACGGTCCCTGGGCTTGAGGCCAAGGACAAGTCTCGCAGTTCTGTTCTGGCTGAGTTGCAGAGGGCGGAAAGTGGAGGCAGGCAGATTAAGATAGAGGCTGTTACAGTAGTCCAGCTTCGAGAGAACCAGGGCTCGGGAGACAGTGAGCTTCTGGGGGAAGGAGAGGAAGGGAAGAATACCTCTGAGGAGGTGCAGCTGGTAATGTGACTTCTTAGAGACGTCAGATATATGAGGAGAGAAGGAGAGTGTGGAGTCGAAGATGACCCCGAGGTTTTTTGCCTTGCAGGTAGGAGCAGGAAGAGGGCCAAGAGAGGCCGGCCAGAGAGCTGCAGGGAAGGAGGGAGTGGGTGTGCCGATGAGTAGAATCCCAGTCTTACTAGCATTAAGGCAGAGGTCATTGGCAGCACACCATTCCTGGATAGCAGACAGACAGTCAGAGATGAGGGAGGGAGAGGAGGAGGCCGAGGGTAGCCTGAAAATGAGCTGGGTATCGTCCGCATAGCACTGAAAGTTGGGGCATTCATTACTTCTGTGTTAATGATTGATGCTGCCTGTGCAGTGTGCCTAATACATGTGCCAGCTTATCTCTGTAATACACATTCATTACTTCTGTGTTATTGATTGATGCTGCCTGTGCAGTGTGACCAGTACATATGGCAGCTTATCTCTGTAATACACATTCATTACTTCTGTGTTAATGATTGATGCTGCCTGTGCAGTGTGCCTTATACATATGGCAGTTTATCTCTGTGATACACATTCATAACTTCTTTGTTAATGATTGATGCTGCCTGTGCAGTGTGCCCAATACATATGGCAGCATATCTCTGTAATACACATTCATTACTTCTGTGGTAATGATGGATGCCGCTTGTGCAGTGTGCCCAATACATATGGCAGCTTATCTCTGTAATACACATTCATTACTTCTGTGTTAATGATTGATGCTGCCTGTGCAGTGTGCCTAATACATATGCCAGCTTATCTCTGTAATACACATTCATTACCTCTGTGTTATTGATTGATGCTGCCTGTGCAGTGTGACCAATACATATGGCAGCTTATCTCTGTAATACACATTCATTACTTCTGTGTTAATGATTGATGTTGCCTGTGCAGTGTGTCCAATACACATGCCAGCTTATCTCTGTAATACACATTCATTACTTCTGTGTTAATGAGTGATGTTGCCTGTGCAGTGTGTCCAATACATATGGCAGCTTATCTCTGTAATACACATTCATTACTTCTGTGTTAATGAGTGATGCTGCCTGTGCAGTGTTGTGCCTAATACATATGGCAGCTCATCTCTGTAATACACATTCATTACTTCTGTGTTAATGATTGATGCTGCCTGTGCAGTGTTGTGCCTAATACATATGGCAGCTCATCTCTGTAATACACATTCATTACTTCTGTGTTAATGAGTGATGCTGCCTGTGCAGTGTGCCTAATACACATGGCAGCTTATCTCTGTAATACACATTCATTACTTCTGTGTTAATGAGTGATGCTGCCTGTGCAGTGTGCCTAATACACATGGCAGCTTATCTCTGTGATACACATTCATTACTTCTGTGTTAATGAGTGATGCTGCCTGTGCAGTGTGCACAATACACATGGCAGTTTATCTCTGTGATACACATTCATTACTTCTGTGTTAATGATTGATGCTGCCGGTGCAGTGTGCCTAATACACATGGCAGTTTATCTCTGTGATACACATTAATTACTTCTGTGTTAATGATTGATGCTGCCGGTGCAGTGTGCCTAATACACATGGCAGCTTATCTCTGTAATACACATTCATAACTTCTGTGTTAATGAGTGATGCTGCCTGTGCAGTGTGCCTAATACATATGGCAGCTTATCTCTGTAATACACATTCATTACTTCTGTGTTAATGATTGATGCTGCCGGTGCAGTGTGCCTAATACACATGGCAGCTTATCTCTGTAATACACATTCATTACTTCTGTGTTAATGAGTGATGCTGCCTGTGCAGTGTGCCTAATACACATGGCAGCTTATCTCTGTAATACACATTCATTACTTCTGTGTTAATGAGTGATGCTGCCTGTGCAGTGTTGTGCCCAATACACAAGGCAGCTTATCTCTGTAATACACATTCATTACTTCTGTGTTAATGATTGATGCTGCCTGTGCAGAGTGCCTAATACATATGGCAGCTTATCTCTGTAATACACATTCATAACTTCTGTGTTAATGAGTGATGCTGCCTGTGCAGTGTGCCCAATACATATGGCAGCTTATCTCTGTAATACACATTCATAACTTCTGTGTTAATGAGTGATGCTGCCTGTGCAGTGTTGTGCCCAATACATAAGGCAGCTTATCTCTGTAATACACATTCATTACTTCTGTGTTAATGATTGATGCTGCCTGTGCAGTGTGCCCAATACATATGGCAGCTTATCTCTGTAATACACATTCATAACTTCTGTGTTAATGAGTGATGCTGCCTGTGCAGTGTGCCCAATACATAAGGCAGCTTATCTCTGTGATACACATTCATTACTTCTGTGTTAATGATTGATGCTGCCTGTGCAGTGTGCCCAATACATATGGCAGCTCATCTCTGTAATACACATTCATAACTTCTGTGTTAATGAGTGATGCTGCCTGTGCAGTGTGCCCAATACATATGGCAGCTTATCTCTGTAATACACATTCATAACTTCTGTGTTAATGAGTGATGCTGCCTGTGCAGTGTTGTGCCCAATACATAAGGCAGCTTATCTCTGTAATACACATTCATTACTTCTGTGTTAATGATTGATGCTGCCTGTGCAGTGTGCCCAATACATATGGCAGCTTATCTCTGTAATACACATTCATAACTTCTGTGTTAATGAGTGATGCTGCCTGTGCAGTGTGCCCAATACATAAGGCAGCTTATCTCTGTGATACACATTCATTACTTCTGTGTTAATGATTGATGCTGCCTGTGCAGTGTGCCCAATACATATGGCAGCCTATCTCTGTAACACACATTCATAACTTCTGTGTTAATGATTGATGCTGCCTGTGCAGTGTGCCCAATACATAAGGCAGCTTATCTCTGTGATACACATTCATTACTTCTTGTTAATGATTGATGCTGCCTGTGCAGTGTGCCCAATACATATGGCAGCCTATCTCTGTAACACACATTCATAACTTCTGTGTTAATGATTGATGCTGCCTGTGCAGTGTGCCTAATACATATGCCAGCTTATCTCTGTAATACACATTCATTACTTCTGTGTTAATGATTGATGCTGCCTGTGCAGTGTTGTGCCCAATACATAAGGCAGCTTATCTCTGTAATACACATTCATAACTTCTGTGATAATGAGTGATGCTGCCTGTGCAGTGTTGTGCCCAATACATATGGCAGCTCATCTCTCTAATACACATTCATTACTTCTGTGTTAATGATTGATGCTGCCTGTGCAGTGTTGTGCCCAATACATAAGGCAGCTTATCTCTGTAATACACATTCATTACTTCTGTGTTAATGAGTGATGCTGCCTGTGCAGTGTGCCTAATACATATGGCAGCTTATGCCTGTATTACACACTCATTACTTCTGTGGTAATGAGTGATGCTGCCTGTGCAGTGTTGTGCCCAATACATATGGCAGCTTATCTCTGTAACACACATTCATTACTTCTGTGTTAATGAGTGATGCTGCCTGTGCAGTGTGCACAATACATGTGCCAGCTTATCTCTGTGATACACAATTATTACTTCCGTGTTAATGATTGATGCTGCCTGTGCAGTGTTGTGCCCAATACATAAGGCAGCTTATCTCTGTAATACACATTCATTACTTCTGTGTTAATGAGTGATGCTGCCTGTGCAGTGTGCCTAATACATATGGCAGCTTATGCCTGTATTACACATTCATTACTTCTGTGGTAATGAGTGATGCTGCCTGTGCAGTGTTGTGCCCAATACATATGGCAGCTTATCTCTGTAACACACATTCATTACTTCTGTGTTAATGAGTGATGCTGCCTGTGCAGTGTGCACAATACATGTGCCAGTTTATCTCTGTAATACACATTCATTACTTCTGTGTTAATGATTGATGCTGCCTGTGCAATGTGCTTAATACATATGGCAGCTTATCTCTGTGATACACATTCATTACTTCTGTGTTAATGATTGATGCTGCCTGTGCAGTGTTGTGCCTAATACATATGGCAGCTTATCTCTGTAATACACATTAATTACTTCTGTGTTAATGATTGATGCTGCCTGTGCAGTGTGCCTAATACATATGGCAGCTTATCTCTGTGATACACATTCATTACTTCTGTGTTAATGATTGATGCTGCCTGTGCAGTGTTGTGCCTAATACATATGGCAGCTTATCTCTGTAATACACATTAATTACTTCTGTGGTAATGATTGATGCTGCCTGTGCAGTGTGCCTAATACATATGGCAGCTTATCTCTGTGATACACATTCATTACTTCTGTGTTAATGATTGATGCTGCCTGTGCAGTGTTGTGCCTAATACATATGGCAGTTTATCTCTGTGATACACATTCATTATTTCTGTGTTAATGATTGATGCTGCCTGTGCAGAGTGCCTAATACATATGGCAGCCTATCTCTGTAATACACATTCATTACTTCTGTGTTAATGATTGATGCTGCCTGTGCAGTGTTGTGCCCAAATACATAAGGCAGCTTATCTCTGTAATACACATTCATTACTTCCGTGTTAATGATTGATGCTGCCTGTGCAGTGTTGTGCCCAATACATAAGGCAGCTTATCTCTGTAATACACATTCATTACTTCTGTGTTAATGAGTGATGCTGCCTGTGCAGTGTGCCTAATACATATGGCAGCTTATGCCTGTATTACACATTCATTACTTCTGTGGTAATGAGTGATGCTGCCTGTGCAGTGTTGTGCCCAATACATATGGCAGCTTATCTCTGTAACACACATTCATTACTTCTGTGTTAATGAGTGATGCTGCCTGTGCAGTGTGCACAATACATGTGCCAGTTTATCTCTGTAATACACATTCATTACTTCTGTGTTAATGATTGATGCTGCCTGTGCAATGTGCTTAATACATATGGCAGCTTATCTCTGTGATACACATTCATTACTTCTGTGTTAATGATTGATGCTGCCTGTGCAGTGTTGTGCCTAATACATATGGCAGCTTATCTCTGTAATACACATTAATTACTTCTGTGTTAATGATTGATGCTGCCTGTGCAGTGTGCCTAATACATATGGCAGCTTATCTCTGTGATACACATTCATTACTTCTGTGTTAATGATTGATGCTGCCTGTGCAGTGTTGTGCCTAATACATATGGCAGCTTATCTCTGTAATACACATTAATTACTTCTGTGGTAATGATTGATGCTGCCTGTGCAGTGTGCCTAATACATATGGCAGCTTATCTCTGTGATACACATTCATTACTTCTGTGTTAATGATTGATGCTGCCTGTGCAGTGTTGTGCCTAATACATATGGCAGCTTATCTCTGTGATACACATTCATTACTTCTGTGTTAATGATTGATGCTGCCTGTGCAGTGTTGTGCCTAATACATATGGCAGCTTATCTCTGTAATACACATTAATTACTTCTGTGTTAATGATTGATGCTGCCTGTGCAGTGTGCCTAATACATATGGCAGCTTATCTCTGTGATACACATTCATTACTTCTGTGTTAATGATTGATGCTGCCTGTGCAGTGTTGTGCCTAATACATATGGCAGCTTATCTCTGTAATACACATTAATTACTTCTGTGGTAATGATTGATGCTGCCTGTGCAGTGTGCCTAATACATAAGGCAGCTTATCTCTGTAATACACATTCATTACTTCTGTGTTAATGATTGATGCTGCCTGTGCAGTGTTGTGCCTAATACATATGGCAGTTTATCTCTGTGATACACATTCATTATTTCTGTGTTAATGATTGATGCTGCCTGTGCAGTGTGCCTAATACATATGGCAGCTTATCTCTGTGATACACATTCATTACTTCTGTGGTAATGATTGATGCTGCCTGTGCAGTGTGCCTAATACATATGGCAGCTTATCTCTGTAATACACATGCATTACTTCTGTGTTAATGAGTGATGCTGCCTGTGCAGTGTGACCAATACATAAGGCAGCTTATCCCTGTAATACACATTCATAACTTCTGTGTTAATGATTGATGCTGCCTGTGCAGTGTGCCCAATACATATGGCAGCTTATCTCTGTAATACACATTCATAACTTCTTTGTTAATGATTGATGCTGCCTGTGCAGTGTGCTCATTACATATGCCAGTTTATCTCTGTAATACACATTCATTACTTCTGTGTTAATGATTGATGCTGCCTGTGCAGTGTGCCCAATACATATGCCAGTTTATCTCTGTAATACACATTCATAACTTCTGTGTTAATGATTGATGCTGCCTGTGCAGTGTGCCCAATACATATGCCAGTTTATCTCTGTAATACACATTCATAACTTCTGTGTTAATGATTGATGCTGCCTGTGCAGTGTTGTGCCCAATACATATGGCAGCTTATCTCTGTAATACACATTCATAACTTCTTTGTTAATGATTGATGCTGCCTGTGCAGTGTGCCCAATACATATGCCAGTTTATCTCTGTAATACACATTCATTACTTCTGTGTTAATGATTGATGCTGCCTGTGCAGTGTTGTGCCCAATACATATGGCAGCTTATCTCTGTAATACACATTCATAACTTCTTTGTTAATGATTGATGCTGCCTGTGCAGTGTGCCCATTACATATGGCAGCTTATCTCTGTAATACACATTCATAACTTCTGTGTTAATGATTGATGCTGCCTGTGCAGTGTGCCCAATACATATGCCAGTTTATCTCTGTGATACACATTAATTACTTCTGTGTTAATGATTGATGCTGCCTGTGCAGTGTTGTGCCCAATACATAAGGCAGCTTATCTCTGTAATACACATTCATTACTTCTGTGGTAATGATTGATGCTATCTGTGCAGTGTGCCTAATACATATGGCAGCTTATCTCTGTAATACACATTCATAACTTCTTTGTTAATGATTGATGCTGCCTGTGCAGTGTGCCCAATACATATGCCAGTTTATCTCTGTAATACACATTCATTACTTCTGTGTTAATGATTGATGCTGCCTGTGCAGTGTTGTGCCCAATACATATGGCAGCTTATCTCTGTAATACACATTCATAACTTCTTTGTTAATGATTGATGCTGCCTGTGCAGTGTTGTGCCCAATACATATGGCAGCTTATCTCTGTAATACACATTCATAACTTCTTTGTTAATGATTGATGCTGCCTGTGCAGTGTGCCCAATACATATGCCAGTTTATCTCTGTAATACACATTCATTACTTCTGTGTTAATGATTGATGCTGCCTGTGCAGTGTTGTGCCCAATACATATGGCAGCTTATCTCTGTGATACACATTCATTACTTCTGTGTTAATGATTGATGCTGCCTGTGCAGTGTGCCCAATACATATGGCAGCTTATCTCTGTAATACACATTCATTACTTCTGTGTTAATGAGTGATGCTGCCTGTGCAGTGTTGTGCCCAATACATATGGCAGCTTATCTCTGTGATACACATTCATTACTTCTGTGTTAATGATTGATGCTGCCTGTGCAGTGTGCCCAATACATATGGCAGCTTATCTCTGTAATACACATTCATTACTTCTGTGTTAATGAGTGATGCTGCCTGTGCAGTGTTGTGCCCAATACATATGGCAGCTTATCTCTGTGATACACATTCATTACTTCTGTGTTAATGAGTGATGCTGCCTGTGCAGTGTGCCTAATACATATGGCAGCTTATCTCTGTGATACACATTCATAACTTCTTTGTTAATGCTTTATGCTGCTTGTGCAGTGTGCCCAATAGAGATGGCAGCCTATCTCTGAAATACACATTAATTACGTATGTGTTAATGATTGATGCTGCCTGTGCAGTGTGCCCATTACATATGCCAGCTTATCTCTGTAATACACATTTGTTACTTCTTTGTTAATGATTGATGCTGCCTGTGCAGTGTTGTGCCCAATACATATGGCAGCTTATCTCTGTAATACACATTCATAACTTCTTTGTTAATGATTGATGCTGCCTGTGCAGTGTTGTGCCCAATACATATGGCAGCTTATCTCTGTAATACACATTCATAACTTCTTTGTTAATGATTGATGCTGCCTGTGCAGTGTGCCCAATACATATGCCAGTTTATCTCTGTAATACACATTCATTACTTCTGTGTTAATGATTGATGCTGCCTGTGCAGTGTTGTGCCCAATACATATGGCAGCTTATCTCTGTGATACACATTCATTACTTCTGTGTTAATGATTGATGCTGCCTGTGCAGTGTGCCCAATACATATGGCAGCTTATCTCTGTAATACACATTCATTACTTCTGTGTTAATGAGTGATGCTGCCTGTGCAGTGTTGTGCCCAATACATATGGCAGCTTATCTCTGTGATACACATTCATTACTTCTGTGTTAATGATTGATGCTGCCTGTGCAGTGTGCCCAATACATATGGCAGCTTATCTCTGTAATACACATTCATTACTTCTGTGTTAATGAGTGATGCTGCCTGTGCAGTGTTGTGCCCAATACATATGGCAGCTTATCTCTGTGATACACATTCATTACTTCTGTGTTAATGAGTGATGCTGCCTGTGCAGTGTGCCTAATACATATGGCAGCTTATCTCTGTGATACACATTCATAACTTCTTTGTTAATGATTGATGCTGCTTGTGCAGTGTGCCCAATAGAGATGGCAGCCTATCTCTGAAATACACATTAATTACGTATGTGTTAATGATTGATGCTGCCTGTGCAGTGTGCCCATTACATATGCCAGCTTATCTCTGTAATACACATTTGTTACTTCTTTGTTAATGATTGATGCTGCCTGTGCAGTGTTGTGCCCAATACATATGGCAGCTTATCTCTGTAATACACATTCATAACTTCTTTGTTAATGATTGATGCTGCCTGTGCAGTGTTGTGCCCAATACATATGGCAGCTTATCTCTGTAATACACATTCATAACTTCTTTGTTAATGATTGATGCTGCCTGTGCAGTGTGCCCAATACATATGGCAGCTTATCTCTGTAATACACATTCATAACTTCTTTGTTAATGATTGATGCTGCCTGTGCAGTGTTGTGCCCAATACATATGGCAGCTTATCTCTGTAATACACATTCATAACTTCTTTGTTAATGATTGATGCTGCCTGTGCAGTGTTGTGCCCAATACATATGGCAGCTTATCTCTGTAATACACATTCATAACTTCTTTGTTAATGATTGATGCTGCCTGTGCAGTGTTGTGCCCAATACATATGGCAGCTTATCTCTGTAACACACATTCATTACTTCTGTGTTAATGAGTGATGCTGCCTGTGCAGTGTGCACAATACATGTGCCAGTTTATCTCTGTAATACACATTCATTACTTCTGTGTTAATGAGTGATGCTGCCTGTGCAGTGTGCACAATACATATGGCAGCTTATCTCTGTAATACACATTCATAACTTCTTTGTTAATGATTGATGCTGCCTGTGCAGTGTTGTGCCCAATACATATGGCAGCTTATCTCTGTAATACACATTCATAACTTCTTTGTTAATGATTGATGCTGCCTGTGCAGTGTGCCCAATACATATGGCAGCTTATCTCTGTAATACACATTCATAACTTCTTTGTTAATGATTGATGCTGCCTGTGCAGTGTTGTGCCCAATACATATGGCAGCTTATCTCTGTAATACACATTCATAACTTCTTTGTTAATGATTGATGCTGCCTGTGCAGTGTTGTGCCCAATACATATGGCAGCTTATCTCTGTAATACACATTCATAACTTCTTTGTTAATGATTGATGCTGCCTGTGCAGTGTTGTGCCCAATACATATGGCAGCTTATCTCTGTAATACACATTCATAACTTCTTTGTTAATGATTGATGCTGCCTGTGCAGTGTTGTGCCCAATACATATGGCAGCTTATCTCTGTAACACACATTCATAACTTCTTTGTTAATGATTGATGCTGCCTGTGCAGTGTTGTGCCCAATACATATGGCAGCTTATCTCTGTAACACACATTCATTACTTCTTTGTTAATGATTGATGCTGCCTGTGCAGTGTTGTGCCCAATACATATGGCAGCTTATCTCTGTAACACACATTCATAACTTCTTTGTTAATGATTGATGCTGCCTGTGCAGTGTTGTGCCCAATACATATGGCAGCTTATCTCTGTAATACACATTCATAACTTCTTTGTTAATGATTGATGATGCCTGTGCAGTGTGCCCAATACATATGGCAGCTTATCTCTGTAATACACATTCATAACTTCTTTGTTAATGATTGATGCTGCCTGTGCAGTGTTGTGCCCAATACATATGGCAGCTTATCTCTGTAATACACATTCATAACTTCTTTGTTAATGATTGATGCTGCCTGTGCAGTGTTGTGCCCAATACATATGGCAGCTTATCTCTGTAATACACATTCATAACTTCTTTGTTAATGATTGATGCTGCCTGTGCAGTGTTGTGCCCAATACATATGGCAGCTTATCTCTGTAACACACATTCATAACTTCTTTGTTAATGATTGATGCTGCCTGTGCAGTGTTGTGCCCAATACATATGGCAGCTTATCTCTGTAATACACATTCATAACTTCTTTGTTAATGATTGATGCTGCCTGTGCAGTGTTGTGCCCAATACATATGGCAGCTTATCTCTGTAATACACATTCATAACTTCTTTGTTAATGATTGATGCTGCCTGTGCAGTGTTGTGCCCAATACATAATGCAGCTTATCTCTGTAATACACATTCATAACTTCTTTGTTAATGATTGATGCTGCCTGTGCAGTGTTGTGCCCAATACATATGGCAGCTTATCTCTGTAACACACATTCATAACTTCTTTGTTAATGATTGATGCTGCCTGTGCAGTGTTGTGCCCAATACATATGGCAGCTTATCTCTGTAACACACATTCATTACTTCTGTGGTAATGATTGATCCTGCCTGTGCAGTGTTGTGCCCAATACATATGGCAGCTTATCTCTGTAATACACATTCATAACTTCTTTGTTAATGATTGATGCTGCCTGTGCAGTGTTGTGCCCAATACATATGGCAGCTTATCTCTGTAATACACATTCATAACTTCTTTGTTAATGATTGATGCTGCCTGTGCAGTGTTGTGCCCAATACATATGGCAGCTTATCTCTGTAACACACATTCATAACTTCTTTGTTAATGATTGATGCTGCCTGTGCAGTGTTGTGCCCAACACATATGGCAGCTTATCTCTGTAATACACATTCATAACTTCTTTGTTAATGATTGATGCTGCCTGTGCAGTGTTGTGCCCAATACATATGGCAGCTTATCTCTGTAATACACATTCATAACTTCTTTGTTAATGATTGATGCTGCCTGTGCAGTGTTGTGCCCAATACATATGGCAGCTTATCTCTGTAATACAAATTCATAACTTCTTTGTTAATGATTGATGCTGCCTGTGCAGTGTTGTGCCCAATACATATGGCAGCTTATCTCTGTAACACACATTCATAACTTCTTTGTTAATGATTGATGCTGCCTGTGCAGTGTTGTGCCCAATACATATGGCAGCTTATCTCTGTAACACACATTCATTACTTCTTTGTTAATGATTGATGCTGCCTGTGCAGTGTTGTGCCCAATACATATGGCAGCTTATCTCTGTAACACACATTCATAACTTCTTTGTTAATGATTGATGCTGCATGTGCAGTGTTGTGCCCAATACATATGGCAGCTTATCTCTGTAACACACATTCATTACTTCTTTGTTAATGATTGATGCTGCCTGTGCAGTGTGCCTAATACATATGGCAGCTTATCTCTGTGATACACATTCATTACTTCTGTGTTAATGAAAGAAGCATAATGCCATTCAACAGATAAAATGGGGAAAGGCGATCACCCAAAGGTGAACCTAATTGAAGAAACGCAATGTGAGCACAATCTTAAAGTATGAAGAACTGGACATGGCCGGGTGCCCTCCTCACCCAGCGCCCAGGGGTGGCCGGTGCGCCGGTACTCTGATCACTCTAGCTGAGCTGAGGGCCATGTTGTAGGAACCGGGGAGGGAATTGACCTCATGGTGTTTGGTGTTATACACTCTGAACATTCACTCCCTTAGCTGGCCTTCCTCCGACAGGGGCACAGACACCTCCCCAAGGGCTGTTTTTCCTCGTCCAGGTTAGCACTTGTCAGTTGCATTAAAAATAAAACTGGATAGACCCCCAGGCATTTTACCTGCTCTGCTGCTTTTCCGGGTGTGGATGACGTGATTGTGTTGCCTAGCCATTTTGGCAAGGAATTAATTCCCACATGTGGTAAAATCATGTGGGAAGTCATTCCTTTTGTGACGCAATTGGAACAGTACCCGAGGGGGAGGTTTTTTTCAAAAAGTGATGCAAATTGTACCCTCCCTCCAGAGGCGGAATGTTCAAAAATTAAGGCGGCCCACGCTGATTTTGAGCCTCCGAGATACTGCTGGTCAGATACTTGTGTTTCGGTGTATCTGGCCAGCAGTATCTCGGAGGCTCAAGAGCACTGCATGCTGCAAACATACGTCGGAAAATATGGCAGGCAGTACTTCCCACTGCTGGAGGCAAGAAGAACTAGGCCTCGGTGTGAACCGCACGTAGCACTGTGAACCTGGGTGGGCTGCTGGCTCACGCAGGCTCTGCCCTGGGCTCGGCAACACAGATGTGTGAATGTGGCGCTGTGTACCCGTCACACCACCCACACACATCACGTGATTATGATTTCCATTGGCTGAGAAACAGCCAATGGACATACTGTTACCATGCAAGGCAGTTATTTATTTTATTTATTTCCACTACTACAACGTGCCTTGCATGGTAACAGTATTTCCATTGGCTGTTTCTCAGCCAATGGAAATCGTAATGTGTGTGGACTACAATTCATAGCCTTAAAACTGCAGCCACAATGCTCGCTGCGTATAAAATAAATACAAAACGTACAAAAGTAACCCTAATGCTTTGTCTGTGCTCTTTGGCTTCGAGGGCCACATAAAATGGCTTGGAGGGCCGCATGTTGGGCAACCCTGCTCTAAATGATCCTTACTGATGACCTCATGCAGGCCAGCCAAAGAACTAATCACATGGACCCGGAGCAGATCATTTACTTAAAGGAATGAAGCCAGTCCTTATCTATCTGCTATGCACTGACCTAAAATGTATTGAGTCTCCCAATGTTGCAGCCAGATTCCCTGAACATGTCGTACACCTTCCGTAAGAGTATGCGTCACTCTACTATGGTTCACCATTAAGGTTTACTTGGACCACCATTATAGCATCAGCATATAGGGCGAAAGAAGACCATTTAAGAGAAAAGAGGAGCCCTTACCTTTTCTGGCTCCCAGGTTTAGGGGCTCTGGCGGCGAATTCCCAAGACTAGGCCTTATCGACTCTAGGCTACGCGCAGACTTGAGACCAGGGATTATCATACAACATACTTACCGTGAGCTGCTGACACAAGCTACAAGGTTCATCACAATGCATGTTTAGTTTGGGGCCCAGGGTTGCAAGCCGAGTTAGGCGTGGGCATATAAGCATCTTCCAGACAATTACAGAGAGGTTCATAATGTACCAATTGTTCCTCTTTTCCCTAGAAAGCCTTGCCTCGGCACCACCATATTTCTCTCAAGAACCACCTTCCTACCATTTTCTACACTTTAACAAAAAACAACACAGCATGTTTTAATATTTGAAATACAAATCAAATTTTATTTTGTATGCATTCGGTGTCGATTATTTAGGTGCCTCTTGACCCCTTAGGCCACCTCACCCTATCAGTGTTAAAACCCTGAGCATGAGTAACTGTAAACAATCTTTAAGAACAGTAAACAGTCAAAAGGTTGCGATTTCTTAATTAACAAGAAGCCTTTGCTTCGATTTGGACCCCTTGGGTAAAGTGCGCTTCAGCTAAAAACAAACAACACGCGCACAAACATTGAAGGTCTCATGGGAAAAGCAAGGAGACTGCCACCACCCTGGAAATAATATCCCAGTAATTAAGAAATAAGAACCGAGTTGCGTACACTCATAGAAATGTCTACATGGCCTTGCAGAGCAATGCAGCCATTTTGAAATACCTCCAGACCGAGGAGGTATCACGTATTAGGAAATCAGAGGAATTCACAGCAACCTGGTGCCTATGACAGAGCGATCAAGCCTGGCCCCAGGGTCAAGCAGGCCAGACGTGTGCCCGACTCTGCCAGGCTTGACTGCCCTTTTAGAGGCACGGACCACCCAACAAGACCAGCACTCCTCTGCTCCCACAAGTAGCCAAGATTCCTTCAACATTAAGATACAACTTTGTACAACATAGAAAGTTTCCCTTGCCCTAGTGGGCACAGTGTGGGCAGAACTGATTTCCGGCCCAGGGCACCCCCCCCCCCAGCTTTCCCTGCTGTGCGAACGAGGGAGCAACGACCCATCAGCTATCATAAATAAACTCTCGGACCAAAACCAAGCATGGTCCAATAAATAAGAACACTAAAGTATAAACAAACAGTAACAAACAAAGACAAAAACCAGTTCCCACCGGAATGGCGGCACGGTGTGCATGTAAACATTGTCTGGGGAAGTGTACCAATTGACATGTGGTTCCTGTAGTACGTCCTATGTGAAGATGCTGGTCCATACAGAGTTGCACTTCACTGGGGAACCTTTTCTCACAGCTTGTAATGCAGGCAGACCAGTCTAGCCATGGCTGCGTCTACTCAGATAGGCCACTCAGGCTGTATGTGGGTGATTGCCGCTGCCAGTGACTGGGCTTGCATGCTTCCATATAGCAGCCATGTGGTTTACTGCCTGTGCATGCAACACTGTCGCTGCTGCCCACCCACCAAGACACACATCTGAGTGCCTGTGCAACAGACCCCAACCTGCCAGAGAGAGACAGTCAGATACTAGTGATGAACTCTGGCTGTGGAGGGCAGGCGGCTCTTCTAACAGACACAGAATGGCCAACATCTGCAGATGGAGCCTCATATTTCTAAAAGGTGTTTATTGCATGGAGGGAACCGCCTACGTTTGCACTTTCATGCACTTTGGTCTCCTGTATGCAATTGTTGTCATTTTAACTACCAGGTGCAAAATAAAGGTTTTGGTAAAAATGGGTTACAGCGCTTTTTTGCAATTTATAGCGCAAAAAGTGTAACCGCCTCCAGGAATCAACGCTTAGTGAAGGCATTTCCAATAGATTCTTATGGAATCGACCTGCTTCTTTTCAGCACGTGCTAAACACAGGTGGTTTTCATAGGGATCCAATAGTTTTTCATCATCAAGAAAATGTCACCCTGGTGGAAAACAGTTTCACTTTTGCAGTTGGAGCGGTGCAGGCAGGCGAAATGCTGGGCCCCTACTTCACCCGCCACAACTATCGAGACTCCCCCAGAGTGGTTAAACAGGTGGTAATGAGACAGACACCTTTCATACCTGTTTTAGCCACTTGTTTTACCACTCCAAGGGACTTGGAAATGAACCCTGCTGTGTTGCGCTGTAGAATGGCGTGTGTACACGTGCAGAGGACGGATGCTGTGGCCCTGGGGAGAGGCATACATGCACACTGTATTAGGGCCACAGGGCCCAGGAGTACCTTCTGATGCATTCTGCCTCTCAGGAAAGTATCCAATCGTAGGAATGTCTGAAAGCATGGCCTCTCTGGAGGCAGCTAAACTACAAACAGAAATAACAGTACAGTCAAAACAAACTCCCTAAAACCAGTAACTCGACTTGAAACTTAACAAATATAATAAAATATCCCCAGCTGTGGCCAGGTTTTCTGTCTTCTGGATTAGCTGCAATTAGAGCCTCTTTGGTAGATGTACTCTTCTGCTCTGCAATGATCCATTCTACAGCTATTCAGCTCTGCAGCGATCCACTCTACAGCTCTGCAGAGATCCATTCTGCAGCTCTGCAGAGATCCACTCTTCAGCTCTTCAGAGATCCACTCCTCAGCTCTGCAGAGATCCATTCTTCAGCTCTGCAGTGATCCACTCTACAGCTCTGCTGTGATCCATTCTACAGCTCTGTGGAGATCCACTCTGCAGCTGAAGTGCAGCTTTCCTCAACAGCAATATTGCTGCTCGAGGCCACCAATCCTGCAAGCCCCTGTAGGCGCAGTTGAGTCAGCGCTATATTACCAAGGATTCATTGAAACAGCCCACCTGCCAGAAGAAACACTTCATGTCTCTGCCCCCTAGGAGTGAATATGGCTTCAAGGACATTTAAAAGTGGTGTGTGATGATGTCGGAAGACCCCACCAGTGCACTGCCTGCTCAGAGCAGAACATAGGCAGTTCCAAGGATGTCAGCATCAAACCATCTACGGAAGAAAGCTGGAGACCAGACACCCCTGGTGTTATATATCAGGACAGAGCTGGAGCTAGAGAAGAGAGGTAGCTGAAGTTGTAGACCAGACACCGCTGGTGTTATAGATCAGGACGGAGCTGGAGCTAGAGAAGAGAGGTAGCTGAAGTTATAGACCAGACACCGCTGGTGTTATATATCAGGACAGAGCTGGAGCTAGAGAAGAGAGGTAGCTGAAGTTATAGACCAGACACCGCTGGTGTTATATATCAGGACAGAGCTGGAGCTAGAGAAGAGAGGTAGCTGAAGTTATAGACCAGACACCGCTGGTGTTATATATCAGGACAGAGCTGGAGCTAGAGAAGAGAGGTAGCTGAAGTTATAGACCAGACACAGCTGGTGTTATATATCAGGACAGAGCTGGAGCTAGAGAAGAGAGGTAGCTGAAGTTATAGACCAGACACCGCTGGTGTTATATTTCAGGACAGAGCTGGAGCTAGAGAAGAGAGCTAGCTGAAGTTATAGACCAGACACCGCTGGTGTTATATATCAGGACGGAGCTGGAGCTAGAGAAGAGAGCTAGCTGAAGTTATAGACCAGACACAGCTGGTGTTATAGATCAGGACGGAGCTGGAGCTAGAGAAGAGAGGTAGCTGAAGTTATAGACCAGACACCGCTGGTGTTATATATCAGGACAGAGCTGGAGCTAGAGAAGAGAGGTAGCTGAAGTTATAGACCAGACACCGCTGGTGTTATATATCAGGACAGAGCTGGAGCTAGAGAAGAGAGGTAGCTGAAGTTATAGACCAGACACCGCTGGTGTTATATATCAGGACAGAGCTGGAGCTAGAGAAGAGAGGTAGCTGAAGTTATAGACCAGACACCGCTGGTGTTATATATCAGGACAGAGCTGGAGCTAGAGAAGAGAGGCAGCTGAAGTTATAGACCAGACACCACTGGTGTTATATATCAGGACAGAGCTGGAGCTAGAGAAGAAAGGCAGCTGAAGTTATAGACCAGACACCGCTGGTGTTATATATCAGGACAGAGCTGTAGCTAGAGAAGAGAGGTAGCTGAAGTTATAGACCAGACACCGCTGGTGTTATATATCAGGACAGAGCTGGAGCTAGAGAGGAGAGGTAGATGAAATTATAGACCAGACACCGCTGATGTTATATATCAGGACAGAGCTGGAGCTAGAGAAGAGAGGTAGCTGAAGTTATAGGCCAGACACCACTGGAGAGACAGGCCAGACACAGCTATAAACAGCAATGCACTATCCTTATAAGGGGGTGATGTGTCTTCAGGGCAGGGAGTCGAATGCAGCTTTTACGTGGTTTATGGTCTGGTCACCAAAACAGTCCTTCATGGGAGTCAGACAGTCCTTCATGGGAGTCAGACAGTCCTTCATGGGAGTCAGACAGTCCTTGATGTGTATGATTTTAGTGCACTTTAGAGAGTATGCGCAAGTATAAGGGATTCTTCTCAGTTAGAAGTCATTGGATGATCGGCTCAGGTATAAGGCATTTATGTGCAGAGTTGTCTCCACTCAAGTATAAGGCACCCCGTGTGCATGAGAATATCAATACATGGCTCCATCATGTATGTCAGTTTCGGATTTTTGTTGGAAAAAGAAATGCATGCGAGTCAAAGTGTACTTTCAGGTATAAATCATTCATGGGAGTGAGTGCAAGCATGTGAAACAAAGTCCCTGCAGGTAATAGACAGTTACGCCAGTCAGAGTCCCTTGGGCATAAGAGATACTTGGGGGTTGGCGCAGTACCACATAATCGGTGCACTGGAGGTCCCTTCCGTAAGAAAGATTGCACACCCTGGAGTTTCCCTCCAGTAAGACATGCACTGTCCAAGAGGTGCCATCAATGTTAAAGCATTTAGTGTACGACAGGTCCCCCCTCAGGGTTAAGGGGCTCAGTGTACCACAGGCCTTCTAAAGGTTAAGACATTCAGTGTAACACAGGTCCCCTGAAGGTTAAGGCATTCAGTGTACCACAGGTCCCCTGAAAGGCAAGGCATTCAGTGTACCACAGGCCCCCTGAAGATTAAGGCATTCAGTGTACCACAGGCCCCCTGAAGGTTAAGAGATTCAGTGTACCACAGGTCCCTTGAAGGTTAAGAGGTTCAGTGTTCCACAGGCCCCCTGTAGGTTAAGAGGTTCAGTGTACCACAGGCCCCCTGAAGGTTAAGAGATTCAGTGTAACACAGGTCCCCTGTAGGTTAAGAGGTTCAGTGTACCACAGGTCCCCCCTCAGGGTTAAGGGACTCAGTGTACCGCAGGCCTTCTGAAGGTTAAGACATTCAGTGTACCACAGGTCCCCTGAAGGTTAAAGCATTTAGTGTACCACGGGTCCCCTGAAGGTTAAGAGGTTCAGTGTTCCACAGGCCCCCTGAAGGTTAAGAGGTTCAGTGTACCACAGGTCCCCCCTCAGGGTTAAGGGGCTCAGTGTACCACAGGCCTTCTGAAGGTTAAGACATTCAGTGTACCACAGGTCCCCTGAAGGTTAAGCGATTCAGTGTACCACAGGCACCCTGAAGGTTAAGCGATTCCGTGTACCACAGGCCCCCTGAAGGTTAAAAGATTCAGTGTACTGGAGTGCCCCTCTAGATAAAGACATCAAAGTACTGGAGATCCTTCTGAGGAAAAGAAATTCAAAGTACAGGTGGATGTTTCAGGAAAGAGGCACTGGAGGTTTGTAAATAAGACATTCTGTGCGATGGAGTGTCTTTTGAAGTCACCCAATGAAGAGTCCATCGCTAAGCCTGCAGGGTCTTTAGGAGAAAGCTTCAGCGGGTCTCCTCTTAGAGAGAAGACCATTTCTAGAGGTTACCTCGGCTCAAACCTAGTCAATGGCCATTTCCTTGGGTTCAAACACTTTCAGCGTAGGGTTTCTCTGATGGACGATGCACACTGGAACTTCCCTCAGTTAAGGGAAATCAGTCAGTTGATGTTCTCAAGGATAAAGACGTTCCATCAGCTGCGGCCTCCACAGCTGGGGCCCTCAGTGGATCCCACAGCCGCTGAGATCCTGGAGAGCAAGTACTCGTTGGAAAGCCTTCTGTAAGCTAAGTGATGGAATATGAAGGAAGCTACAGAGTGTTTGGGCCAGAAGAAATGAAGTGAAATAAGTCTTCTTCAAGGTGCAGTAGCCTTCCACATTACAGTGAACGGGCGGCCAATGTGCAGATCCGGCTTGCTGGGGGAAACATCCATGAAGCAAATCTCAGTGTTCTTTAAATCTGCAGCAAACGACAGAAAAGGGTGGAGGAAAAACATAAATAGACCATATTGTTATGTGTGCCCCATCTCCAGTCATCTCTTGAACACAGGAGAAGGAACACAACAGAAATGCATAAATGAGACACAACCTTTCTTTCAATGATAGAACAAGGACAGAGCTGAAATAAATCCCTGATGGTGCTTTGCTGTGCCCAGTTACTATGCAGAGAACAAGGGCAGGGCTGAAATAAATCCCTGATGTCGCGTTGCTGTGCCCAGCTACTATGCAGAGAACAAGGGCAGGGCTGAAATAAATCCCTGATGTCGCTTTTCTGTGCCCAGTTACTATGCAGAGAACAAATACAGGGCTGAAATACATCCCTGATGGTGCTTTGCTGTGCCCAGTTACTATGCAGAGAACAAGGACAGGGCTGAAATAAATCCCTGATGGTGCTTTGCTGTGCCCAGTTACTATGCAGAGAACAAGGACAGGGCTGAAATAAATCCCTGATGGTGCTTTGCTGTGCCCAGTTACTATGTGGAGAACAAGGACAGGGCTGAAATAAATCCCTGATGGTACTTTGCTGTGCCCAGTTACTATGCAGAGAACAATTACAGGGCTGAAATAAATCCCTGATGGTGCTTTGCTGTGCCAGGTTACTATGCAGAGAACTATGCAGAGAACAAGGACAGGGCTGAAGTAAATCCCTGATGGTGCTTTGCTGTGCCAGGTTACTATGCAGAGAACAAGGACAGGGCTGAAATATATCCCTGATGGTGCTTTGCTGTGCCCAGTTACTATGCAGAGAACAAGGACAGAGCTAAGATAAATCACTGATGGTGCTTTGCTGTGCCCAGTTACTATGCAGAGAACAAGGACAGGGCTGAAATAAATCCCTGATGGTGCTTTGCTGTGCCCAGTTACTATGCAGAGAACAAGGACAGGGCTGAAATAAATCCCTGATGGTGCTTTGCTGTGCCCAGTTACTATGCAGAGAACAAGGACAGGGTTGAAATAAATCCCTGATGGTGCTTTGCTGTGCCCAGTTACTATGCAGAGAACAAGAACAGGGCTGAGATAAATCCCTGATGGTGCTTTGCTGTGCCCAGTTACTACGCAGAGAACAAGGACAGGGCTGAGATAAATCCCCGATGGTGCTTTGCTGTGCCCAGTTACTATCCAGAGAACAAGGACAGGGCTGAAATAAATCCCTTATGGTGCTTTTCTGTGCCCAGGTACTATGCAGAGAACAAGGGCAGGGCTAAAATAAATCCCTGATGGTGTTTTGCTGTGCCCAGTTACTATGCAGAGAACAAGGACAGGGCTGAAATAAATCCCTGGTGGTGCTTTGATGTGCCCAGTTACTATGCAGAGAACAAGGACAGGGCTGAAATAAATCCCTGATGGTGCTTTGCTGTGCACAGTTACTATGCAGACAACAAGGACACGACTTAAATAAATCCCTGATGGTGCTTTGCTGTGCCCAGTTACTATGCAGAGAACAAGGACAGGGCTAAGATAAATCACTGATGGTGCTTTGCTGTGCCCAGTTACTATGCAGAGAACAAGGACAGGGGTGAAATAAATCCATGATGGTGCTTTGCTGTGCCCAGTTAATATGCAGAGAACAAGGAAAGGGCTGAAATAAATCCCTGATGGTGCTTTACTGTGCCCAGTTACTATGCAGAGAATTGGACAGGGCTGAAATAAATCCCTGATGGTGCTTTGCTGTGCCCAGTTACTATGCAGAGAACAAGGACAGGGCTCAGATAAATCCCTGATGGTGCTTTGCTGTGCCCAGTTACTATGCAGAGAACAAGGACAGGGCTGAAATAAATCCCTGATGGTGCTTTGATGTGCCCAGTTACTATGCAGAGAACAAGGACAGGGCTGAAATAAATCCCTGATGGTGCTTTGCTGTGCCCAGTTACTATGCAGAGAACAAGGACAGGGCTGAAATAAATCCCTGATGGTGCATTGCTGTGCCCAGTTACTATGCAGAGAACAAGGACAGGGCTGAGATAAATCCCTGATGGTGCTTTGCTGTGCCCAGTTACTATGCAGAGAACAAGGACAGGGCTGAAATAAATCCCTGATGGTGCTTTGCTGTGACCAGTTACTATGTGGAGAACAAGGACAGGGCTGAAATAAATCCCTGATGGTACTTTGCTGTGCCCAGTTACTATGCAGAGAACAAGGACAGGGCTGAGATAAATCCCTGATGGTGCTTTGCTGTGCCCAGTTACTATGCAGAGAATTGGACAGGGCCGTAATAAATCCCTAATGGTGCTTTGCTGTACCCAGTTACTATGCAGAGAACAAGGACAGGGCTGAAATAAATCCCTGATGGTGCTTTGAGATAAATCCCTGATGGTGCTTTGCTGTGCCCAGTTACTATGCAGAGAACAAGGACAGGGCTGAGATAAATCCCTGATGGTGCTTTGCTGTGCCCAGTTACTATGCAGAGAACAAGGACAGGGCTGAGATAAATCCTCAATGGTGCTTTGCTGTGCCCAGTTACTATCCAGCGAACGAGGACAGGGCTGAAATAAATCCCTTATGGTGCTTTGCTGTGCCCAGTTACTATGCAGAGAACAAGGACAGGGCTGAGACAAATCCCTGATGGTGCTTTGCTGTGCCCAGTTACTATGCAGAGAACAAGGACAGGGCTGAATGAAATCCCTGATGGTGCTTTGCTGTGCCCAGTTACTATGCAGAGAACAAGAACAGGGCTGAAATAAATCCCTGATGGTGCTTTGATGTGCCCAGTTACTATGCAGAGAACAAGGACAGGGCTGAAATAAATCCCTGATGGTGCTTTGCTGTGCACAGTTACTATGCAGAGAACAAGGACAGGGCTGAGATAAATCCCTGATGGTGCTTTGCTGTGCCCAGTTACTATGCAGAGAACAAGGACAGGGCTGAGATAAATCCTCAATGGTGCTTTGCTGTGCCCAGTTACTATCCAGCGAACAAGGACAGGGCTGAAATAAATCCCTTATGGTGCTTTGCTGTGCCCAGTTACTATGCAGAGAACAAGGACAGGGCTGAGACAAATCCCTGATGGTGCTTTGCTGTGCCCAGTTACTATGCAGAGAACAAGGACAGGGCTGAATGAAATCCCTGGTGGTGCTTTGCTGTGCCCAGTTACTATGCAGAGAACAAGAACAGGGCTGAAATAAATCCCTGATGGTGCTTTGATGTGCCCAGTTACTATGCAGAGAACAAGGACAGGGCTGAAATAAATCCCTGATGGTGCTTTGCTGTGCCCAGTTAGTATGCAGAGAACAAGGACAGGGCTGAAATAAATCCCTGATGGTGCTTTGCTGTGCCCAGTTACTATGCAGAGAATTGGACAGGGCTGAAATAAATCCCTTATGGTGCTTTTCTGTGCCCAGTTACTATGCAGAGAACAAGGGCAGGGCTAAAATAAATCCCTGATGGTGTTTTGCTGGGCCCAGTTACTATGCAGAGAACAAGGACAGGGCTGAAATAAATCCCTGATGGTGCTTTGCTGTGCACAGTTACTATGCAGACAACAAGGACATGACTTAAATAAATCCCTGATGGTGCTTTGCTGTGCCCAGTTACTATGCAGAGAACAAGGACAGGGCTAAGATAAATCACTGATGGTGCTTTGCTGTGCCCAGTTACTATGCAGAGAACAAGGACAGGGGTGAAATAAATCCATGATGGTGCTTTGCTGTGCCCAGTTAATATGCAGAGAACAAGGAAAGGGCTGAAATAAATCCCTGATGGTGCTTTGCCGTGCCCAGTTACTATGCAGAGAATTGGACAGGGCTGAAATAAATCCCTGATGGTGCTTTGCTGTGCCCAGTTACTATGCAGAGAACAAGGACAGGGCTGAGATAAATCCCTGATGGTGCTTTGCTGTGCCCAGTTACTATGCAGAGAACAAGGACAGGGCTGAAATAAATCCCTGAGGGTGCTTTGATGTGCCCAGTTACTATGCAGAGAACAAGGACAGGGCTGAAATAAATCCCTGATGGTGCTTTGCTGTGCCCAGTTACTATGCAGAGAACAAGGACAGGGCTGAAATAAATCCCTGATGGTGCTTTGCTGTGCCCGGTTACTATGCAGAGAACAAGGACAGGGCTGAGATAAATCCCTGATGGTGCTTTGCTGTGCCCAGTTACTATGCAGAGAACAAGGACAGGGCTGAAATAAATCCCTGATGGTGCTTTGCTGTGACCAGTTACTATGTGGAGAACAAGGACAGGGCTGAAATAAATCCCTGATGGTACTTTGCTGTGCCCAGTTACTATGCAGAGAACAAGGACAGGGCTGAGATAAATCCCTGATGGTGCTTTGCTGTGCCCAGTTACTATGCAGAGAATTGGACAGGGCCGTAATAAATCCCTAATGGTGCTTTGCTGTACCCAGTTACTATGCAGAGAACAAGGACAGGGCTGAAATAAATCCCTGATGGTGCTTTGAGATAAATCCCTGATGGTGCTTTGCTGTGCCCAGTTACTATGCAGAGAACAAGGACAGGGTTGAGATAAATCCCTGATGGTGCTTTGCTGTGCCCAGTTACTATCCAGCGAACAAGGACAGGGCTGAAATAAATCCCTTATGGTGCTTTGCTGTGCCCAGTTACTATGCAGAGAACAAGGACAGGGCTGAGACAAATCCCTGATGGTGCTTTGCTGTGCCCAGTTACTATGCAGAGAACAAGGACAGGGCTGAATGAAATCCCTGATGGTGCTTTGCTGTGCCCAGTTACTATGCAGAGAACAATGACAGGGCTGAAATAAATCCCTGATGGTACTTTGATGTGCCCAGTTACTATGCAGAGAACAAGGACAGGGCTGAAATAAATCCGTGATGGTGCTTTGCTGTGCACAGTTACTATGCAGACAACAAGGACAGGACTTAAATAAATCCCTGATGGTGCTTTGCTGTGCCCAGTTACTATGCAGAGAATTGGACAGGGCTGAAATAAATCCCTGATGGTGCTTTGCTGTGCCCAGTTTCTATGCAGAGAACAAGGACAGGGCTGAGACAAATCCCTGATGGTGCTTTGCTGTGCCCAGTTACTATGCAGAGAACAAATACAGGGCTGAAATAAATCCCTAATGGTGCTTTGCTGTGCCCAATTACTATGCAGAGAACAAGGACAGGGCTGAAATAAATCCCTGATGGTGCTTTGCTGTGCCCAGTTACTATGTGGAGAACAAGGACAGGGCTGAAAGAAATCCCTGATGGTGCTTTGCTGTGCCCAGTTACTATGCAGAGAACAAGGACAGGGCTGAAATAAATCCCTGATGGTGCTTTGCTGTGCACAGTTACTATGCAGACAACAAGGACAGGACTTAAATAAATCCCTGATGGTGCTTTGCTGTGCCCAGTTACTATGCAGAGAATTGGACAGGGCTGAAATAAATCCCTGATGGTGCTTTGCTGTGCCCAGTTACTATGCAGAGAACAAGGACAGGGCTGAGATAAATCCCTGATTGTGCTTTGCTGTGCCCAGTTACTATGCAGAGAACAAGGACAGGGCTGAAATAAATCCCTGATGGTGCTTTGATGTGCCCAGTTACTATGCAGAGAACAAGGACAGGGCTGAAATAAATCCCTGATGGTGCTTTGTTGTGCCCAGTTACTATGCAGAGAACAAGGACAGGGCTAAGATAAATCACTGATGGTGCTTTGCTGTGCCTAGTTACTATGCAGAGAAAAAGGACGGGGTGAAATAAATCCATGATGGTGCTTTGCTGTGCCCAGTTAATATGCAGAGAACAAGGACAGGGCTGAAATAAATCCCTGATGGTGCTTTGCTCTGCCCGGTTACTATGCAGAGAATTGGACAGGGCTGAACTAAATCCCTGGTGGTGCTTTGCTGTGCCCAGTTACTATGCATAGAACAAGGACAGGGCTGAGATAAATCCCTGATGGTGCTTTGCTGTGCCCAGTTACTATGCAGAGAACAAGGACAGTGCTGATATAAATCCCCGATGGTGCTTTGCTGTGCCCAGTTACTATGCAGAGAACAAGGACAGGGCTGAAATAAATCCCTGATGGTGCTTTGCTGTGCCCAGTTACTATGCAGAGAACAAGGACAGGGTTGAGATAAATCCCTGATGGTGCTTTGCTGTGCCCAGTTACTATGCAGAGAACAAGGACAGGGCTGAAATAAATCCCAGATGGTGCTGCTGTGCCCAGTTACTATGTAAACTGTGTTGTAGTTTGTGGTTTTGATGTTTGTGTTTTATTTTATATATGTAACACTGCTAACAAATAATTAAAAGGGGCTGAAAAACTAACTTAGTTTGTGCTATGCATGTGGAAGCAAGCAAAATGCATCCCTGCTGGGAGTTTGGAATGTGTGACCCCTGGCCACATCAGCAGGTAATGAGGCCCGACTCAAAAGCCCCACGCCCGGATTCTTAAACATCTCACGCCAGGGCTTCACTCCCGAGAACCTTCTCTTAACCACGCGCAGCAAGCACTGCATCTATACCTTCCTACAACCTCCACCTCTATGCAGCCTCACTCACAGCAGCACGGCCCTATTACATCCTCTGCACTGTTACCCTCTCTGGTCACTGCACCCCCTTCTGCATGATGTCCAAAACACCAGACATAATTCCTTCTGGAGCCAACATCCTCCAGCAACTTCCTGTCCTCACAGGTGCTCTGAACGAGTATTGATTATAGGAGATTTCAACATCAAACTCCAACCCATCCTCAGAACCCCAGAAGCCCAGAACACCGTCCTCTCTGCTTCCCCATAATGCACCAAATACCTCTGCGCCAACCCTCTTCCTTAGAGTGAGCAGTTAAGCACGCGTGGACACCCTCCCTATGACATGTTAGCTCAAATTCTTCTCCAGAAACCCAATTCCAAACTCTTCACACAAGTTCCTGGCTCTGGCCTAAATCTAGAGATCCATGAGCCAAGCCGATGGCCTCCCTCCAGGGGGTCAAGGAGCCTAAATCTAGAGGTCCATGAGCCAAGCCGATGGCCTCCCTCCAGGGGGTCCAAGGAGCCTAAATCTAGAGGTCCATGAGCCAAGCCGATGGCCTCCCTCCAGGGGGTCCAAAGAGCCTAAATCTAGAGGTCCATGAGCCAAGCCGATGGCCTCCCTCCAGGGGGTCCAAGGAGCCTAAATCTAGAGGTCCATGAGCCAAACCGATGGCCTCCCGCCAGGGGGTCCAAGGTGGCCTGGGACTAACTTGCATAGGATTCAGTACTGTTTGCTAAACCTTCATCCACAGAGCACAGAGCAAGGCAATGATTAAGTTATAGGATGTCTGGACTAGTCTCCGAAGAAGTCTTAGACTTACCATAGGCTCCGAAAATATTTGGGAGCCAAACCGATGGCTAATGTGGACTTTTTTTACACTGGCACGTGATGTGGGAGTTTTCGATCAGGGTAAAAGTCTGTACCTTGGGCTCAGAGATTACGGACTGCAGAGCCACTATAGAAATTATTATTTTTTTAAACGATAATTAGAAGGGGATTTGTATCCATACATGTAATGGTAAAAGGTCTTCTCTGGATCCATTTGCTCAAATCTTGGTAAAATCTGAGCTGAAATCAGGGGTGGACTGGCAACCAATATGCCCTGGAAGTCGTTTTTAAAGTGGCTCCATCTTACAAATTTTCAGCAAGCCCAATCCTTTTCCTATGAGAACATTTTTGTTTCTCCCTCCACCCCCCTACTTACCTTGTTTCGGCAGCGGCTGGTGCTGCCGCCGCACCCTCTCCTTCCTTTTGCCTCCCGCAGACTGCCATGGAAAGGGAAGAGGTAGCCCCCTCTTCCTTTTTCATGGCGGTCATCTTGGAAAAGGATGTTCTTTCCTACAGCGGCGATGCCGCGTGCATCCCGTTGTAGGAAGGAACATCCTTTTGTTAGCACCCCGAGTTATCGCTGTGGTAACCCGTGGTGCTAATGGCCTTCATCTCCCGTTCCAGGCGCTTAGCTCTGGCCGACAACTTGAGCTGCTGGCCCTTATCCCCCGTTCCAGCCCCTGGAACAGGGATGAACGCCACATTGATAGATGGCTGCTCCAATGACCTGAGCCTCCGCTCAAACCAAAAGACTTTTCTTCGCACCCAGAAACACTTGTGTACAGGCGCATTATAACTTACTTATTATATCACATCAAAGACAAAGCCCATTGCCCAATTAAAACGCCATACTCTGCACCAGACCCCTCTGCTCTTCCCCCACCCATATGCTACAGTCCCTTGCTTCTCTACTAAATTGAAGCCCGCATGTTTTCCAATCAGGTTCCTCATGAAGCCATCTCTGCCACCGCAGGGAAGATAACGGATAACATTCCAGATATAGACACAATGGGCCTCATTACGAGTATGCTGATCTGGATGGGTTAGCTCAAGACGCACCTTCTCCTGCCCATCCTGGCTCCTCAGACAAAGGGTTGCAGGGGTTGTGGCTGACCCCGTTCAGCCAACAATGAAGACTGAGCCCAAAACCTAATTCATGAAGATATTCTCCAAACATTGCCCCTGCGCATAATCCCAAACCTGAAATGCTCTTTCCCTGTTCATGGAGAGCCACACAAGCACTACTACTCAGATGGAGAAAACAGAAGAAAGAAGGCGATTAAGAACTTACTCAGCCTGCTCGGAGTGTAGGGGCGTGTGACAGGTCAGCTCCTTCCTGATGAGACGTAGCAGAAACTGTGCAACAACGACAAGAGAAGGAAAGGGTTAACCAACTATACAAGACTGAGGCGGTCATGTTGCCTATGTGCCTGCCTGCAGTTAGTAGTCATGAAGAGAAGTAGCAACTGGCAAGTAAACAAGGAGGCCACATGGGAAAGGTTGTTTAGAAGACCTGGAGGCCCCCCCATCAACACGCGCCCCATGTGAGCACTGCTGGGTACCCTCATAAGTGGGTTCTGCAATTGGAACATAAAACTGGAGAAAAACCTATGAATAGAAGAATGCAAAGCTATAGAACTGAATTGGATATCTCGACCAGGAACCTACGTGTGAAGACTTAGAGGTTTGGTAGAGAAATACATAAACAGTCACTTACCTGATACATGGCATCCACTAATGACACTAATATGAATTCTCATCTCTGTAGCTTGGCCACATCCGTAAAAGGTGTTTGTGATTAAGATATCAAATTAGAAAAATACTAAAATATAACATGTGTCAATGTAGGAAGGGAGCGCTCCTTGGTATCGATGTGAAGTGACTAGTCCCCTGCCTGGTTCTAGGGACGGATGTCAAGTGGGGTGACCAAAGGTGCCGAGTAACTTTCCCTGCTATTGGAAGATGGGCCTGCAGGAGTCCTCTCCATAGAGCAGGGGGCACTCACATGAGGCCAGCTGGTAGAGGGTCCCTTTAAGGGAAGTTGCCCCGATACGTGGGTGGGAGCTGAGACCCAATGGAATCAGGGAATTAAGACTCTCCCAACCCCTAAGCACAGTGTGCTTTTGCTTCCACTGAATCCGCGTCAGGGGATCGGGCGCGGAAGCCTCTGTGCGCTCAGCTCCCCTCAAGTGGAGGCAGGACCCCTATGTCAGTCTAGAGAGGGATCCTGAATTAATAAGGTGGAAATCATGGTCCAACCATCCAAAGCAGGCAGTTTATGATATGATATGGTAAATCATTTATAACGGGCTGGCACACAAGTGTTTCTAGGTGCAAATGACAAGGAAGGGAGAAGAGAGGGAGGACAAAACAAACGATCTTACTAGGCCTTGTGTCATTCAGATCATGCAAGTGCGAAGGGGAGCGAAGAGGAGAAGTGCCAGGGGGCGAAGGGGTGGGGAGAGTGCAGTGGTAAAACGTGGTAAGTGCTGCCAGGGTAGCGGCTCAAGTAAGTGCAGGGAGGCAGGGGACTATAGGGTTGCAGATACAGTCCCTAACTGGGTCAGAGGCCCGGAGGCAGTGCAAGGGGCTACTGGTCATGCAGGAGCCTGATGCCCATGAGGTTCAGTGGGTGGCCAGCTAACCAGTTAGCGCAGCAGACAGGAGCATAAGCAGGGGAGAGAGAGAGAAAGCAGAAGCGAAAAGGAAAGTCTTGAGTTGCTTCTGGGGTTACCAGACATTTCGTCGAAAACAAATGGTCGACAGGACATTTGGTCGAAACCATTTGGTCGAAAACCAAATGGTCGAATTTTGTATTTTTTTTATTTTCACTTTTTTTTTTTTTTTGGGGGGGTCCCCCCAACCCTCTTTTTTTTCTAAAAAACCCTTTTTTCCCTAAACTAAGACCTAAAAAATATATATATAAATAAAATAAAAAATGCGACCATTTGGTTTTCGACCAAATTCCATCGACCAAATGACTTTCGACGAAATGTCTTTCGATGAAATGTCCGGACATCGCTTCTGGAACCTTAGGAGGTCCTGCTCAAGTTTGAGAGAGGCAGGGAGGCTGTTCCAGAGGGAGGCCCCAGTCGAGGACAGAGACCTACCCCCTACTCTCTACCTGGAGAAGCGTCTGACCCTCAGAGAGTTGGAGGTGGATGAGCGGAGGGCTGGAGAAGGAAAATGCTTAGGAAGAGAGAGTTGGATGTTGTGTGGTCCTTGGCCCCAGAAAGCCTTGTGGACGATGCAGAGGGTCTTGAACTTGATCCTTGCAGCCACAGGGAGCCAGTGCAGAGATTTCAGGGCTGGAGAGATACAATCCCTGGGCTTGAGGCCAAGGACAAGTCTCACAGTCCTGTTCTGGATTAGTTGCAAAGGGCGAAGAGTAGAGGCAGGCAGATTTAGAAAGAGGCTGTTGCAGTAGTCCAGCTTAGAGAGAACCAGGGCTCTGGAGACAGTGAGCTTCTGGCAGAAAGTGAGAAAAGGAAGAATATCTCTGAGGAGGTGCAGCTTGTAATGTGACTTCTTAGAGATGTCAGAGATGTGAGGAGAGAAGACGAGGGTGGAGTCAAAGATGACACCAAGGTTCTTTGCCTCACAGGAAGGTGCGGCGGAGGGCCCAAGGTGGGAGGCCAGAGTGCAAGAGGGAAAGCGGGAGCAGGGGTCCCAATGAGAAGGATCTCAGTTTTACTGGCATTAAGGCAGAGATCGTTGGAGGTACACCATTCCTGAATCGTGGATAGACAGTCAGGAATGAGCGAGAGAGCAGAGGAGGCTGAGGGGGACCTGAAGGAGAGCTGAGTGTCATCCGCATAATACTGTATGTTAGAATAGAAGGTAGAGATGAGGTGGGCCAGAGGAGCTAAGTAATGGTTGAAGAGCCAGGGTGAGAGGTCGATCAGAGAGAAAGGAGGTCAACCAGGCTAGGGCCTGACCCATGATGCCCAGGTTGTCACAGAGACGATTGATCAGGAAGGCGTGGTTGACATATCAGAAGCAGAGGAGAGATCAAGGAAAATGAGGAAAGAAGGTAGGTTAGAGTTGAAATTAGAGAGCAGGTCTTCACAGGTGTTCTGCAGAGCAGTTTCCGTGCTTCTGGCTGCTCTAAAGCCAGACTGGTGGTCATGGAGACAACCAACAGAATCAGTATGGAGAGTAAGCTGGGAGATAGCCAGATTTTCCAGGAGTTTGCCCAGGAAAGGAGTGATAGAGATTGGGTGGTAGTTTGCCGGAGAGGAAGGATCGGGAGAGGGCTTCTTGAGGAGGTGGTGTACACAAGTGCTTTAGGGGGTAAGGGAAGGTTCCAGTGACAAAAGAGTGATTGCAGGAATCGGCCAAGGCTGGAGCGAGGGTGTCGATGTGGTCCTTGGTGGTGGTTCTGGAGGAGCAGGAGAGCACTTGCTTTGACAAGACTTTCATAGATCGGACTTGTCTAGAAACATCGTCGGGGGTGAACACGGGGAGGGAGGGAGGAGAAAGGAGGAGAGATGGACAGTTTAGAAGAGATAAGTTAATAGAGAACACCCAAGGGACAGGTTTAGGCTGTGGAAACCAGAGAGAGGACAGTCTAAGAGGAAGGACTAGTCAGAACAAAGTCCCACATCAAAACCTTTACACTCTGTCTGATAATTCCCACCTACAGATTCCCTATACCATCATTCTCAGGAGGACATGAGAATCATCGCCCTAATACAGCTGAAAAGACGTTGCATCATCATGTACTGGCGTACATGTTCCTAATAAGTATTACTCACAAAGAATCCGTCGCTGACAATAAACCCAAGCAGTAGTTTTCATTTTTCTTCTCTACCCCGTTTTCTTTTCTTTGCTTTTCTCTGTTGTCTCATTACTTGCTGCTAGGCACCGTGCTAGCAAAGTATTTTGGAATATGTCTGTCGATAACGTTACAAATGAGCTTTTTGTGGTAATTCAGACTTAGGACTCGAATGCAGCAACATGTTGTCAGGCTAAGGATCTTTATTAGGTAACTGGTCAGCAAACAAAACAAACAAACTAAAATAATACACTCCGCCTAACTTCAAACGTCCATTCCCTAAACTAGTTACACAAGTTCAAAATAGTTCTATATCAGGATATCAAAAACAAAATAAAGTCTCTCTTCCAAAACCTAACCGCAGCAATCCACTTTCCTAACAGAAAAGTAAATGGTGACTTGATCCATGTCAATGTCCTTCGAATTCTGTTTGTAATACACAAAAAACAAAGCCTTTCATGTGTTGGCCCTCCAAGATGTTCACCCAGCAAGAGTTACACTTTACTGGTCTTTAGCTTGGCATACATAGGGTAGTACTTCTCCCTTCTGAGTTGCTAAGCATTACTCCTTTCTTGGGGTGCGTCAGTATACCCCCCTCGGTCTTTGGGTGTTTTGGTGTACCTACTCTTTCTTGGGGTGCACCTGTGTACGTCTCTTTCTCTGGGTGCTTTGCTGTACCCCCTCTTTCTTGGGGTCTTCGGGGTACACCGTCTTGTTTGGGGGGCTTTGGTGTACCATCTCTTCTTTGGGGTGCTTTGGTGTACCCACTCCTTCTTGGGGGGCTTTGGTGTGCCACCTCTTTCTTGGGGCTCTTCTCTCTCTATTATCCACTCTGGGATGGTGGACCCCTTCTAAGGAGGATGGGGTAATACTGACACTGGATTCCACACCTTCTGCTAGGGTCCCTGGATCACCCTGTCTCTCCCTCTCCAGATGCAGGGGTACTCCCAGCTCTCCCCCAGGAACAGTCAGGGCACTGCAAGACCTCCCTCCAAGCAGTTCACCAGGTGGCTCTCCCATGCAGGGGGTCTCCTCTTCGTTCCCCTCTCCAGCAGCGGCACTTTCTCCTTTACCTCCATGAGCTTCAGGGATCCTCTCCTGACTCTCATTCTTCACGTGAGACAGCCCTGCTTATATAGCCAGAGCTGCCGCCCATGGTTGGGTTCTGATAGTTTGGGAAACATCTCTGCGTGATTGGCCAGCAGGCTGTTTCCACTCTGGTCCTCCCGGCAGCTCTCTTTTCCCAATGGTCGTTTAAAAAAAGATTCAGTTAGTTCAATTAGTCTCTCTTATTAGGGGTTTACTTTTATTATTTGTTTGTTTACATTGGTTCTTTTATTCATTATTATTATACCGTGTCCAAGTCTATAGGGATTTAATTTCCATAATTCAGGCATATTTCTTTCCTAGTGGAGATTTCAAACCCAGGTCTTCTCCATAGGATGAACAGTTCTCTTGGAGTTTGGGCTCCGGCTGATGCTGCTAAAGGAAGAGGTGAGGGCCTTTCCTCTCGAGCTGCAGCGGGCCTCTCTCTGAACTCTCCAGCCCTGCAGCAAACCAGCTCAGGTTCTACTCCCCCCTCCTCTTGTTAGGCAGAATCCTGTGCAGTACCCTTAGGGACCACTACACACAATTAAGACAACAAGTGGTAGTACAATTTCACCTCTGGTACAAGCCTGTACTACACAGAAAAAGTGGTAGCAATGGCTGAGCAGCCAGACTTATCTCAAGCGCAAATGAGCAGTAGTAGAGCTTACACAAAGGACAGCAATTACTGTGACTCAAGCAAACACTGACTCAAGGTTTCTTGTTAAAAAGTAGAAGTACATTTATTTTTAAACCATCTGTTCACAAAACACTTCACTTCTATTAAATTAAAACCACACCCCAAATGCACTACACAGAACCAATTCCACTTGTGCAGATCAATTCAAGATAAGTACAAAAGGATTTGATAGACCGGTGTTGTGAAACAAAGACGTTACCGTGGGTAAATACGCATGCACTTTTTGACAGTAATGACAGTTCGGTCTTACGAAAGAAAGGCGCACCCGCGAGAAGAAATGTTACCGAAGTCAAACACACTTAGCACATGAAATAACACAAGAGAATAGGAGATAAAAATCATAGGCAATACTTTTTTCAAGGCAAATAGAATCAGAGGATACTTTCTAAAACGTAGATAAAAGTCAATAGGCCTGCGCCAATGTCAAATAGAACAGGGGTCCTGGTGCCGAGGATTACAAGGTTAGAACAGTTCACTATTTGAGATTGCCATGAGTACTTGGATATTGTCAAAAAGGGAAGCAAAAGTTATAAGAGGGAAGGAAGACAAGGACAAAGAGAAAAAAAGGGTCACCCCAATTCCTCGAAGTTGGACATAGTACCTTATTCGTTTGAAGAAAAGCAGGTGCTATGGCAGTTGTTCCTGGTAGTTCCTGCAGACTCACCGTTCCTGGAGCTTCAATTGTGGTGACAAGAAGGAGGACGCCTGGAGCGATCTGCACTACCCAGGGATGAAGCCAGCAGCAGCGAAACAATGGTGAATAAAAGGTGCGCTATTTAAAACAGGAGAGGGTCTTCACATGGCTATCTGGACCACTACAGCTGTGTGCAGTGATTTCGACCAAGAAGAGGATCCTCTGGCTGTGGAAGGTGAGCTGGTTGATCCCACCAGGCTCAAGGGAAGAACACTCCGGACTGGATCTTCTCTGTCGTTGAAGGGTAGATAGCTCAGGACTGCAGCAAGGCTTCACCGGGACTTGGGAGTTGCAGCAGCCGTCTTCTTCTCCGCTTCTATTCGGTTCTTGTAGTTCCAGCGGCGACTCTGACTTCTAGCCCAAGAGTCCTGCCTTTTATGCCAAAATCCCCCATTCACACAGCCTGGATGTCAATCACTCAGCAGGGGGGTTGTCCGGCCCGGACAACCACCTCACCCAATCGACACAAAGTGCGACTTGGGTCTCGGGGTGACTAAACCACTCCCTCATATTCATGCCAAAGGAAGGCTTCTGGACAGAAACCTACGAAAGGTCGGCGAACAAAGAAGGCAAGCCTGGTTTGTCGCGAAAAGTAAAACACAAGAAGGACTTTAACAAAAAGAAATGGCGATAAGACCTGACGGAGCCAAAATAAAAAGTACAATACAATAGCCTAAAACAGTACCACGTTTATATACTATAATTGCGGTAGAAAAGATAGGGTAGATACCACTGCCACCAGCCAAGTCTTAGTGTTAAGGGAGCGAAACAAGGCTCTAAGAGGCGCAGACAAAAAGGAGTAGGAATTAACCCTTTCCAATGCTCCATGTAAGATGGGGTGTATTGGGTTAGCAGTTTAAATGACTACATAAAGTAAATGGCAACTTTACCTGTTTCTGGGGGACAGTAATCAGCCCCAGAAAAATGGAGTCAGAGGGAAGTCTTAGAGACAACCCTGTGTCACTGCACTGAAGGTGCTGTGTAACACACACAGAAAGTTGGGCTCATGGAGTGGTGTGGCTCCAGAGCCCAAGATCACAGAAACAGTAGAAATACACATGGAAAAACACATGTAAGAGTGGGGAAAAGGTTCACACTCTTACCAGGTGGAAAAAATAAACCCCATAAATCCAGAAAAGCTGCTGATGGACTCACTAGGTGAGGGAAATTAGCCATAAATGAGAATTCTCCCTAACACTCGCCCCCTCTCACCCTCCAGACTAAGGGACAGGAGTATTTAATCCACTCCTGGATCGATCTTATACCTCTAGTCGGTTATAAACATCCTAGAGAGACCATCAGCATTTTGGTGGTGACTTCCTGCCCTGTGCTCAATGGTAAAATCAAACCCTTGCAGGCAGAATGACCATCTTAGTAGCTTAGGGTTTTCCCCTTTCATTTGCATCAGCCATCTCAAGGGTTGGTGGTCAGTCTGAAAAATGAAAGTAGATCCATACAAGTATGGCCTAAACTTCAGTGCCCACACAATAGCAAAACATTTGCATTCTATTGTTGCCCACCTTGTCTCAGGATCCTTTAACTTCCTGCTGATGAAACAAATGGGATGTTCCCTCCCTTTCTCATCCAGTTGACTAAGGACTGCACCTATACCTGCATTTGAAGCATCGGTTTGTACAATGAAGGGTTGGTGGTAGTCAGGAGCTCTTAGGACTGGAGCTTGACAAAGGGCTTTATTCAGGCCTTCAAAGGCTTGAGTGCACTCCTCATTCCATCTGACCTTTTTAGGAAATTTGGGAGAGGAGATAACATTCAAGGTAGAAGCTATGGTCCCATTGTTATCTATGAAGTTCCTGTAGTACCCAGTGAGACCTAGGAAGGATCTCACTTGGGTTGGGTAGTAGGGGTGGCCCAGTTTTGTACAGCTTGTACTTTGCTAGGCAATGGCCTTATTTCACCTCCTCCTACCTCATGTCCAAGGTAGACCACTGTACTCTGACCAATTTGACATTTACTTGCCTTTATGGTCAGATGGACCTGCTCAAAAGCCTGCAAAACATACCCTAGATGATCAATATGTTCTTTCCATGTAGGGCTGAACACTGCAATGTCATCCAAGTATGCCATGCAGAAGTCCTCCATCCTTGATTGACCATCCTCTGAAATGCAGCAGGTGCATTCTTTAGTCCAAAAGGCATTACCTTAAACTGGTAGAGGCCTGCTGGGGTGGAGAAAGCAGTTTTCTCCTTGGCATGGTCTGTCAGAGCTATCTGCCAATAGCCTGAGGTTAGGTCAAATGTGCTGAGGTACTTGGCTGCCCCAAGTTTATCCACTAGCTCATCTGTCCTAGGTAAAGGATGGGCATGAGTCTTTGTGACTGCATTTAGAGCTCTATAGTCCAAGCAGAACCTAAACTCCTTGGATCCTGCCTTTGGTACCAGCACAACTGAGCTAGACCATGGACTAGTAGAGGGCTCTATAACCCTGAGATCAAGCATCTTGTTGACGTCATTCCTTATATGGGTTCTTACATTGTCTGACATTCTGTACCCCCTGCTTTTCACAGGCAGTCACCAGTGAGGATATCATGCTGGCCCCAAGGGGTCAAGCCTGGTGAAAGTGAGAACAGGGAGGCAAACTGATTTAACAGTAATTTGCACTCATCCTGCTGGTCGGATGGTAGACTGGAAGAGAGATTAACTCTTTCCACTTTCTCATCTAAAGGTAAGCCTCTGAGGAGGTCAGGCAGAGGTTCACTTTCCTCCTCCTCTTGAGCTGAAGCTAGAAACAAAGCTCCTATTTCAGGTCTAGAGACATAAGCCTTCAAACGGTTGGTGTGAAAGACTCTGGGAGCCTCCTTAGGATTGCCTAAGTCCACCAGATGGTTCACCTCTCCAAGTTTACCCACAACTTTGAAGGGTCCTATCCATTTGTCCTGCATGGCCCTCTGCCTTGTGGGTACCATAACAAGAACAAGCTGGTCTTGAGTAAACTCAACCATGTTAGCCTTCTGGTCATGCCAATGTTTGACCAGAGCTTGATCAGCCCTCAAGTTATCACTTGCCTCTGCCATCATGTGTGACATCCTCCTCCGGAGACCTATCACATAGTCAGTCACTCTGACTGGCTTGGGGGAAGGAGAACTATCCAACCCCTCCTTAATCAGGGCCAATGGACCTCTGACTGGATGGCCATAGAGAAGTTCAAAGGGACTGTAACCTACTCCCTCCTGAGGGACTTCTCTATATGCAAAGAGAAGGCATGGCAGTAGAAGGTCCCACTTTCTTTTAAGGGGTTCTTCTAAAGCACCTATCATGCTCTTTATAGTTCTGTTAAACCTCTCCACCAACCCATTGGTTTGTGGGTGGTAGGCAGTAGAGAACTTCTAAGTGACTCCACAGGTTTTCCACATGGCTTGCATGTAGTGGGACATACAATTCGATCCCCTGTCACATATCACCTCCTTAGGAAAAGCCTACTCTGGTAAAAATACCAAGTAGGGCCTTAGCCACAGCCTGAGCCTTAACAGTTCTCATAGGTATTGCTTCAGGATACCTAGTAGCATGGTCTACTACAACCAGGATAAACCTGTTACCTGAAGATGTGGGAGGGTCAAGAGGACCAACAATGTCAATCCCGGCCCTCTCAAAAGGAACTCTCACCACTGGGAGAGGCACCAAGGGTGCCACATTCTTGGCTCCACTCTTGCCAGTGGTTTGGCAAGTGTGACAGCTCCTACAGAATTTGTCTACTTCTGAACCCATCTTAGGCCAGTAGAAGTAAAGTGAGAGCCTTTCCTTGGTCTTCTTAAAACTTAATTGACCAGCCAAAGGTATCTTGTGGGCTAACTGTAGGAACTGGAGTCGGTTCACTAGGGGCACTACAAGTCTTTTGCAGTCCCCAGGGGTTGACCCAGTCAGTTCACTGTAGAAGGGGCCATCTTCCCAGTGCAACCTATACTTCCCAGGCTCTTCCCCATCGAGCTGAGAAGCTGCCTGTAGGCGAAGACCTTCAAGAGTAGGACACTCTCTTTGTCCTCTGCTGAAGTCTGCCCTGTTGAATCCACCTTCTGCCAGTAAAGAATGCAGCTCAGGATGTTCAACAGGGTCAAGATCTCCAACCAGAGTAAGATCTTCTTCCAGATCTGAGTCCTCAGTATCTGGTGGAACCATACAGGGTTGAACCTCACACTCAGCCTCAGCTGGTGGAGGAGTCACAGGTGTGACTTTCGACAATCTTGGTGATGTCCTTGTAGACACAGGGGTGCTTGCTGTTTTATTGCTGGTAGACGTGGGTTTCCCCTTTGTCTCTTTTTGCCTTGCAAAAGCAGTAAGTAAGTCCTGTTGACTTGGGGTGATAGCTTCTTCTATCAAGTCCCTAGGAGAGCCTCTCAAGGTTCTCTCCCTAGCAGACCTTGTGAGCTCCTGCTTCCTTTTACTGGGAGGCCTGGGGGTACTAGACACAACTCCAAGAGTTTTCAGGTCATTACCCAACAGAACTCTCCCAGGTACGTCACCCTGCACACTAACAGGTGTTCTGACAGTCATATCATTGCACTGGATGAGAGCTGGTAACTGGGGAACCATTTGCACAGGGCCTCCAGCTAACTTGGTTAGGTGTTTGGGTGCCTTAGCAACATCCTCCACTTTGAAAAAACATTCATCAACCACAGTTATGCTGGATCCAGTGTCTCTGATGGCAGGGGTCTCCTGACCATTCACAAGAACACTATCTTTATAATACTCTTTAGTATTATCTGGGATTGAGTTATAGACATCTAAGTTATGTTATTCCGAAAGACCCAAGGTACTAAAGAAACACTAGCTGAGACTCTCATGGGCTCATCAGCTAGTAACTGAAGGTTTCCACTGGCTATAGGTACTTCTTCCACCTGGGAGAAGGCTAAGGAGACAGTGTGGACCTCTGAAGGTTTACCCTTACATCTGGGATCCCCTTTCACAGGGTCAGTTGACCCACAAGCATAACATTTCCCAAATGTTTTGATGAATGGGGGTTTGTTCTGACCTCATCTGGTTTGGGTCCAGATGGTACACTAGCCTGATTCGGTTTTCCTTGTGGCTTACCCTGGTTACGTTTGTGGCCCTCTTTTGGATAGGAGTTATTGGAATTCTCCTTGTTATCTTTCTTTGGCTGCTTTCCCTCATCCTTCTTCTGAGTTGCCCCAATATCCTTTTGAGTAGCCCTGTTGGCAACCCACAAGTCAGCAGCCTTAGCTAACTTATAAGGATTTATCTCATTTGAATCAGCCAAGTGCTGTCTAAGCTCAGGAGAGCAGACATCATAAATTGACTCCAACATTACAAGATTCCTCAAACCTTCATAAGTGTTCACTTTCTAACCCTTAACCCAACCATCTAAGTTTTTCAAACATTCACACACCCAGGTAGCCCAAGGGGTACCATCATGCTTTTTGAGGGTCCTAAACCTCTTAAGGTACTGGGAAGGGGCCTTCCCAAATCTAGCTATTAATGCTAGTTTCACACACTCATAATCCTGTTTATCCTCCTACCCCAACTTCATTACAGCATCACTTGCAAGAGGGGGGAGCCTAGAGAAAAGCCAAGAAATCAACTGATTCCCTGAGATACCCTGAATCTCATGATTGTACTCAAACGTTGCTAACCAATCCAAAACATCAAGTTTAGTCTCATACATACCAATTATTTCCTTTGGCATACGGGGTCCCTTAGGGCTGGAAGACCTAGAAGACTCTGGGAGAGAAGCATTTTCCAAAGACAATTTCTTCATCTCTAAAGCATGAGCCATCTCCATTTCCCTGAGCCTTAACTCTTGATGTTTCATGGCAGTTTGTGCCTCAATACGTTTCACTTCCAATTCAAGTCTCATTTTCTCAAGGCCAATACATTCAGGAGTGAGTGTAGGACCTGATGGGGTCGCTGTGGACAGAGGTTGTGGTTTCTGAGCAGGCAAGGGAGTTGTAGGTTTTCCTAACAAGGACTCATCTACTTCTTCTAATCCAACACTCTCAGAATCAGAAACATCAGTATCCACATTTGCTGGAGGGGTCGGCCCTCCTGACCCACTCTCCAGACTTTGTTTTCCCAATAACTTAGCAACCAGTTCAGATTTCTTTCCTTTACAAGAGAGGCTCTGTCATCTACACATGGCTCTCAAAACCTCAGCTGTGTAGTTTAAGAGGTTCTCTTCACTGTAGTTTTCCATACTTGACATGATTCTTCAGTTAATAGACTGTAGTGGTGTTTAGCCTTGTGGTTAGTTGACCCAAGGTAATAGCAGTACTCTAAGTGTAATCACTATACTTAAAAATCCCACCACTGTACACCAGTGATAGGCAGAATCCTGTGCAGTACCCTAAGGGACTACTACACACAATTAAGACTACAAGTGGTAGTTCAATTCACCTCTGGTACAAGCCTGTACTACACAGTTAGAGTGGTAGCAGTGACTGAGCAGCCAGACTTATCTCAAGAGCAAATGAGCAGTAGTAGAGATTACACAAAGGACTACAATTACTGTGACTCAAGCAAACACTGGCTCAAGGTTTCTGGTTAAAAAGAATAAGTGCATTTATTTTTAAACCATCTGTTCACAAAACACTTCACTTCTATTAAATTAGAACCACACTCCAAATACACTACACACAAACAATTCCTCTTGTGCAGATCAATTCAAGGTACGTACAATAAGATTTGACAGACCGGCGTTGTGAAACAAAGACGTTACCGTGGGTAAATACGCGATCACTTTTTGACAGTAATGACAGTTCGGTCTTACGAAAGAAAGGCGTACCCGCGAGAATAAATGTTACCGAAGTCAAACACACTTAGCACATGAATTAACACAAGAGAATAGGGGATAAAAATCATAGGCAATACTTTTGTGAAGGCAAATAGAATCAGAGGATACTTTCTAAAACGTAGATAAAAGTCAATAGGCCTGCGCAAATGTCAAATGGAACAGGGGTCCTGTTGCCGAGGATCACAAGGTTAGAACAGTTCACGAGATTGCCAGGAGTACTTGGACAGTGTCAAAAAGGGAAGCAAAAGTTATAAGAGGGAAGGAAGACAAGGACAAGCCTTTGGTGAGGAAAAAGGGTTCACCCCAATTCCTCGAAGTTGGACACAGTACCTTATTCGTTTGAAGAAAAGCGGGTGCTATGGCAGTTGTTCCTGGTAGTTCCTGCAGACTCACGGTTCCTGGACCTTCAGTCGTGGTGACAAGAAGGAGGACGTCTGGAGCGAACTGCACTACCCAGGAATGAGGTCAGCAGCAGCGAAACAACAGTGAATAAAAGGCGCGCTCCTTTAAAACAGGAGAGGCTCTTCAGATAGCTATGCGGGCCACTACTGCTGTGTGCAGCGATTTCGACCAAGAAGAGGATCCTCTGGCTGTAGAAGGTGAGCTGGTTGATCCCACCTTGCTCAAGGGAAGAAGACTCCGGTCTGGATCTTCTCTGTCGTTAAAGGTAGATAGCTCAGGACTGCAGCAGGGCTTCACCGGGACTCGGGAGTTACAGCAGCAGTCTTCTTCTCCGCTTCTCTTCGGTTCTTGCAGTTCCAGTGCCAACTCTAATTTCTAGCCCAAGAGTCCTGCCTTTTATGCCAAAAACCCCCATTCACACAGCCTGGCTGTCAATCACTCAGCAGGGGGGTTGTCCGGCCCGGACAACCACCTCAGCTAATCGACACAAAATGCGACTTGGGTCTCTGTGCAGAGGGTGACTAAACCCCTCCCTCACATTCAGCCCAGCTAGACACCCAGACGCCAAGGAGGGCTTCTGGACAGAAGCCCGCCAAAGGTCGGCGAACAAAGAAGGCAAATCTGGTTTGGCGCGAAAAGTAAAACACAAGAAGGACTTCAACAAAAAGAAATAGTGATAAAACCCGACCGGAGCCAAAATAAAAAGTATTTGGTCAAGCGGGTTTAAGTTCGAGGCTAATACAATAGCATAAAACAGTACCACGTATATATTATAATTGCGGTAGAAAAGATAGGGTAGGTACCACTGCCACCAGCCAAGTCTTAGTGTTAAGGGAGCGAAACAAGGCTCTAAGAGGCGCAGACAAAAAGGAGTAGGAATTAACCCTTTCCAATGCTCCATGTAAGATAGGGTGTATTGGGTCTGCAGTTTAAATGGCTACATAAAGTAAATGGCAACTTTACCTGTTTCTGGGGGACAGTAATCAGCCCCAGAAAAATGGAGTCAGAGGGAAGTCTTAGAGACAACCCTGTGTCACTGCACTGAAGGTGCTGTGTAACACACACAAGAAGTTGGGCTCATGGAGTGGTGTGGCTCCAGAGCCCAAGATCACACAAACAGTAGAAATATACATGGCAAAACACATGTAAGAGTGGGAAAAAGGTTCAAACTCTTACCAGGTGGAAAATATAAACCCCAGAAATCCAGCAAAGCTGCTGAGGGACTCGCTAGGTAAGGGGAATTAGCCATAAATGAGAATTCTCCCTAACACCTTTCACCACCCTTTCATGGCTTTTTGTCCGCACAGGGGACTCCCTGTGAGTGCCATTCACCCAGGTAAGAGGGTTACTTTGGGACAAAGGGGGGCAAAATTTACCACAATATAGGAAGGTCTGGAATATAAATTACTCAAAATGAAGCGCAAATGTACTGAGAAAGAGAGGGATGTGCATACATTTTTATGGCGTAATAATGTTGCAAATCACTAGTTTCAAGTTTGGAATCAATATTCATGTTCAACTCATTAAAGGTTTTCTGGTATCCATTTGGTATAGAACGTCTTTTCGGGTTAGCACAATTTCCAATGAAAGTTTATACATTATCAAGCAAGACTTATCCTTGGACTCAAGCCCAGGGACCGTATATCTCTCCAGCCCTATGATTTCTCCACTGGCTCCCGGTGGCCGCAAAGATCAAATTCAAAGCCCTCGGCATCATCCACAAGGCTTTCTGGGGCCTGGGAAACGGTAATGGCCCAATGGATACAGGGACTTGTTGTTTGGAGGCTAGTTCCAATGTAGCAGTAGAAAGGACACCTGGTCACGAGTTTCCCCTGCGCGTAAATCATGTATCCTTAAATAACCCAAAGGAACCCCCCATTTTGAACTCAAGGCAAGTGGAAAAGAAGCTGTTGGTGGAGAGGGTGACGTCTCAAACGGGTCTGGAGTTGTTGAGCCCCAGAGGGGCATAGGCGTCGGGAAGGGAACCCTAAGAGGCACAGAAGCGACATTGTTGAACTTTGTGAGGAGGGGCGTAGGCTTGGGCAAGGGAACCCTACGAGGCACAGAAGCGACATTGTTGAACTTCATGAAGAGAGGTCTAGACTTGGGGAAGAGAACCTTGAGAGGCCTAACAGGAATTGTGTTTTTTTCGTTTGGAACTGGAAGGACCGAAGCTTGAGGACGGGAACCCCAAGAGACACAGAGACATTGTGATCACTACTGACTTGCTGCAAGAGCCTTACGTGGAAGGTTCCAAGGGCAAGCCTTTTGAGTTGAACTCTTTTGAACTGGCAGAACTACATCTATGGGTAAAAATCCCTGAAACCAGCTGTGGTTTACATTTCCTTTTGAATCACCATTTTTCCTTTTAGAAGACCCCCTATCACATTTGGTTTAAGAGGGAGAGCAAGCATAGGTTTGGACACAGGCAAACTTTGGTTTTGGCTTACGGACATCGATGGCCCTTAGAAACATCAGTTGAGGGAACAATCCTCTTAGAGGTAGGGAGGGACAGGTAGGCACTACACCAACCCTACAGCGTTTGACAATAAAGGTTTTCAAACTGTTGCTTTTGAGTCTGTGTCTCTCTTGATCCCATGCCAGTCTCACATAGTGCAGATGGCGTTGGTGCATCTGGAGACCAGAGGTCTCTACAGGCCACAGGATGGTAGAGCCGGGATCTGCATAACCGGAGACCAGAGATTCACCACACACCGGGACGAGGTACAACTGATGGGTGCGATGAAGAGGAATCGCTGCAGAGCAAGACGTAGCACGCCTGGGGTTGGGGTTTCTGAGGATCAGGGCCCACTGGAGCTTACAGTAGAGTATAGGACGGCTGTGCATTAGGTTAGAGGAAGGCCAGACCAGTATGTGAGAGTGCCTGATTGGGGACACCACAGATGAGAGCAGAATGTGACATAGGTTTGGTATCTAAAGTCCAGGGGTCATTAGAGATACTAAAAAAAAAGGTACAATGGCTGGGAGTAGGGGTATTTGGAATGGCCAAGGGCCAGTGGGTACCGGGGGCGGAGACAAGAAGGTGCCATGGATGGCATTTGTGGGGGGCATGCATGACAATTGAATGTAGGATGGGTCTGAAACTCACCAACAAAGCGCAGGCATCTGCCACCATCAGCATGTAGAAGACATTGTGCCAGCCTGAGGGGGAGATGAGTCCAGCCAACAGAGGGCCCAGAGCAGCTCCTGCAGGAAGGAAGCAAACAGTCAGAAGAGGCTGGTTCTGGGTGGTGCAGGAATATAGCCATCACCCCCCAACCTTCATCCACCCCGTCGAGCCATCACCTCCTAGCAGGAATATATCCATCACCCCCCAACCTTCATCCGGCCCCGTCGAGCCATCACCTCCTAGCAGGAATATAGCCATCACCCCCCAACCTTCATCCGGCCCCGTCGAGCCATCACCTCCTAGCAGGAATATATCCATCACCCCCCAACCTTCATCCGGCCCCGTCGAGCCATCACCTCCTAGCAGGAATATAGCCATCACCCCCCAACCTTCATCCACCCCGTCGAGCCATCACCTCCTAGCAGGAATATAGCCATCACCCCCCAACCTTCATCCACCCCGTCGAGCCATCACCTCCTAGCAGGAATATAGCCATCATCCCCCAACCTTCATCCACCCCGTCGAGCCATCACCTCCTAGCAGGAATATATCCATCATCCCCCAACCTTCATCCACCCCGTCGAGCCATCACCTCCTAGCAGGAATATAGCCATCACCCCCCAACCTTCATCCACCCCGTCGAGCCATCACCTCCTAGCAGGAATATAGCCATCACCCCCCAACCTTCATCCACCCCGTCGAGCCATCACCTCCTAGCAGGAATATAGCCATCACCCCCCAACCTTCATCCACCCCGTCGAGCCATCACCTCCTAGCAGGAATATAGCCATCATCCCCCAACCTTCATCCACCCCGTCGAGCCATCACCTCCTAGCAGGAATATATCCATCATCCCCCAACCTTCATCCACCCCGTCGAGCCATCACCTCCTAGCAGGAATATAGCCATCACCCCCCAACCTTCATCCACCCCGTCGAGCCATCACCTCCTAGCAGGAATATAGCCATCATCCCCCAACCTTCATCCACCCCGTCGAGCCATCACCTCCTAGCAGGAATATAGCCATCACCCCCCAACCTTCATCCACCCCGTCGAGCCATCACCTCCTAGCAGGAATATATCCATCATCCCCCAACCTTCATCCACCCCGTCGAGCCATCACCTCCTAGCAGGAATATAGCCATCATCCCCCAACCTTCATCCACCCCGTCGAGCCATCACCTCCTAGCAGGAATATAGCCATCACCCCCCAACCTTCATCCACCCCGTCGAGCCATCACCTCCTAGCAGGAATATATCCATCATCCCCCAACCTTCATCCACCCCGTCGAGCCATCACCTCCTAGCAGGAATATAGCCATCACCCCCCAACCTTCATCCACCCCGTCGAGCCATCACCTCCTAGCAGGAATATAGCCATCACCCCCCAACCTTCATCCACCCCGTCGAGCCATCACCTCCTAGCAGGAATATATCCATCATCCCCCAACCTTCATCCACCCCGTCGAGCCATCACCTCCTAGCAGGAATATAGCCATCACCCCCCAACCTTCATCCACCCCGTCGAGCCATCACCTCCTAGCAGGAATATAGCCATCATCCCCCAACCTTCATCCACCCCGTCGAGCCATCACCTCCTAGCAGGAATATATCCATCATCCCCCAACCTTCATCCACCCCGTCGAGCCATCACCTCCTAGCAGGAATATAGCCATCACCCCCCAACCTTCATCCACCCCGTCGAGCCATCACCTCCTAGCAGGAATATAGCCATCATCCCCCAACCTTCATCCACCCCGTCGAGCCATCACCTCCTAGCAGGAATATAGCCATCATCCCCCAACCTTCATCCACCCCGTCGAGCCATCACCTCCTAGCAGGAATATAGCCATCACCCCCCAACCTTCATCCACCCCGTCGAGCCATCACCTCCTAGCAGGAATATAGCCATCATCCCCCAACCTTCATCCACCCCGTCGAGCCATCACCTCCTAGCAGGAATATATCCATCATCCCCCAACCTTCATCCGGCCCCGTTGAGCCATCACCTCCTAGCAGGAATATAGCCATCACCCCCCAACCTTCATCCACCCCGTCGAGCCATCACCTCCTAGCAGGAATATAGCCATCACCCCCCAACCTTCATCCACCCCGTCGAGCCATCACCTCCTAGCAGGAATATAGCCATCATCCCCCAACCTTCATCCACCCCGTCGAGCCATCACCTCCTAGCAGGAATATAGCCATCACCCCCCAACCTTCATCCACCCCGTCGAGCCATCACCTCCTAGCAGGAATATAGCCATCATCCCCCAACCTTCATCCACCCCGTCGAGCCATCACCTCCTAGCAGGAATATATCCATCATCCCCCAACCTTCATCCGGCCCCGTTGAGCCATCACCTCCTAGCAGGAATATAGCCATCACCCCCCAACCTTCATCCACCCCGTCGAGCCATCACCTCCTAGCAGGAATATAGCCATCACCCCCCAACCTTCATACGGCCCCGTCGAGCCATCACCTCCTAGCAGGAATATATCCATCATCCCCCAACCTTCATCCGGCCCCGTCGAGCCATCACCTCCTAGCAGGAATATAGCCATCACCCCCCAATCTTCATCCACCCCGTCGAGCCATCACCTCCTAGCAGGAATATAGCCATCACCCCCCAACCTTCATCCGGCCCCGTCGAGCCATCACCTCCTAGCAGGAATATATCCATCATCCCCCAACCTTCATCCGGCCCCGTCGAGCCATCACCTCCTAGCAGGAATATATCCATCACCCCCCAACCTTCATCCACCCCGTCGAGCCATCACCTCCTAGCAGGAATATAGCCATCACCCCCCAACCTTCATCCGGCCCCGTCGAGCCATCACCTCCTAGCAGGAATATATCTATCATCCCCCAACCTTCATCCACCCCGTCGAGCCATCACCTCCTAGCAGGAATATATCCATCATCCCCAACCTTCATCCACCCCGTCGAGCCATCACCTCCTAGCAGGAATATAGCCATCATCCCCCAACCTTCATCCACCCCGTCGAGCCATCACCTCCTAGCAGGAATATATCCATCATCCCCCAACCTTCATCCGGCCCCGTCGAGCCATCACCTCCTAGCAGGAATATATCCATCATCCCCCAACCTTCATCCGGCCCCGTCGAGCCATCACCTCCTAGCAGGAATATATCCATCATCCCCCAACCATCATCCGGCCCCGTCGAGCCATCACCTCCTAGCAGGAATATATCCATCATCCCCCAACCTTCATCCACCCCGTCAAGCCATCACCTCCTAGCAGGAATATAGCCATCACCCCCCAACCTTCATCCACTCCGTCGAGCCATCACCTCCTAGCAGGAATATATCCATCACCCCCCAACCTTCATCCGGCCCCGTCGAGCCATCACCTCCTACAGAAAAAACAAGAAGGCTGCTACTTGTTTCTCTCTCTATCCTGGGCCTGGAGACGAGGAAACTCGCTGAGCCAAGATACTGCATGGTGCAAACTCACAATCAGCCTCACGCGCCTACACTCAGCTACTGGTCCCCACTGCCTCGCACACACACACATGCGTCCCAGAGTGCTTAGACTTACCTGCAAACCCCAATGTCCAGCAGAACACTACATTACAATCTCTGGAGTTCTCACAGTAACCTACCGATCCTGGGCTGAAGACACACTCACCTACAGACCACCCACAGATTATGAACATGCACCAACCGGCGGTGACAGGATCTACAGACCCCAGAGTGTAGAACCACACATACAAACCCCAGAGGGCAGACTCTCCCTCAAAGATCCCAAAGTGTGCACACTTACCCATAGACTCTAGAAAAGGGACAGTCACCGTTACACACTGCAATGCTAAGGTTCACCTACAGATCACACAGAGTGCTGAGTCTCGCTTAAAGATCCCCCCTCCCACCCCGAGTGCAAACACTAAACTGCATAAATTCCGCCGGGGGGAAGTAAATCACCTGCAGGTTCTGTGTGGAAGACATTCTCCCACAAGGCCTGGAGTGAAGACATTCTCCCACAAGGCCTGGAGTGAAGACACTCACCTGCAGCCCTCGGAGTGAAGACATGGGCACGAGAGTAATAAACAATGATGCTAAAGAAGGTCCCCGTGTAATGCCAACGTCTGGCGAACGAACACACAGTTACCCCACAAGTTAGTTGCTGCCATTCGGCAGCGAATCCTGAATGAAGAACTCAACCTCAAACACCCATTTTTCGGCGATGCTGCAAGATCCAACCAGGTCCAGTCGTCTCCACTGTTTCTCTCCCACATCAAATAACCCTAAAAACAATCTGACCAGTGAAATATTTGTGCACACAGCCCACACACAGGGATCATATATGAACCCACACAGCTATCTATGAACAAACCCTGGCGTGCATCCCGTACAAGAGTGCAGAGAATCAACTTGTGACACGGTCAGCAAACTGACCCCTTCGGTGGGAGGTGCACCAGGGTGGAAGCCAGAGCCAGTCCTACCCCAGAGCAGGATGGTGGCAGTAGGGAGGGACACAATCCCCATCTCCCCCCAGGTGCCAGTTCATAGACATTGAGTACCAACTTGCATCCCCCGCATGTCTCTTGACAAAAATACTGGCCAGGTTTTCTCTTTCTTTCCTAGAACCGGAATTAAAGTCGCAGGAGGATGGAAAGACCACCCTTCAGCGTCCTACACTTTCTACCAACAACGGTATGAATCCCTGAGCCGCCAAACAGAAAGAGAACCTGTGGATGAAGGGGGGGGGGGGAGCTTAAGTAGCAGCCGGACATGCAGCGCACCGCTGCCCAGCATAGGCACGCGCTGCAGCGCACCGCTGCCCAGCATAGGCACACGCTGCAGCGCACCGCTGCCCAGCATAGGCACCGTGGCCCAGCATAGGCACCGCTGCCCAGCATAGGCACGTTCTGCAACGCACCGCTGCTCAGCATAGGCACGCGCTGCAGCGCACCACTGCCCAGCATAGGCACCGTGGCCCAGCATAGGCACGCGCTGCAGCGCACCATTGCCCAGCATAGACACCGTGGCCCAGCATAGGCACGCGCTGCAGCGCACCACTGCCCAGCATAGGCACCGTGGCCCAGCATAGACACGCGCTGCAGCGCACCACTGCCCAGCATAGGCACTCTGGCCCAGCATAGACACGCGCTGCAGCGCACCACTGCCCAGCATAGGCATGCACTGCAGCAAACAGCTTCCCCAAACTTATTACATCAGAGAATTAACACAGAACAGCGTTCACAAAGCAAACTTCAGATTACTTTGGAGTTTGCCACACCATGGCACCCTAACACAAACTGGGAAGTCTAACCGCGGGCCGCCACAATTGCAGCATGGTGGCCCATGCTGTAACCAAGGGCAGGGCTAGACCTGCTCTTTATCACATCTTGTGATTGGAATACCAACTGGGCGGGAAAGACAGGGCCATACATCCAATGGGAGAAGCTGGGGAGGTACAAAAGGGACAACAAAAAGTTGTGGGGGAGGTCAGAAGAGGAGAAGGTGACAGACCAAGAGATGAGCAGGAGTAAGGACGGTGGTCTGGAGTGTGGAGGCGAATTGGAGAACAGGTGAGGGCAAGTGATACTGTGAGCTGAGCGTGCGTGCAAGGTGGGTGAGTGAAATTGGTAGAGGCAGCGTAGAGAGTGAGTGCATGCGTGCTTGTGAGAGTGAAAGGAGGGTGACTGATTAGAAGGTGGGGTGTGGCAGCAGACTGGAGGAGTGAGCAGTACTGTGGAGGAAGGAGTTATAATTTCGAAGTGAGAAGGCAAGTAGAAGGAGTGACAGACATCAGAGGGACAGAGGAGGAAGACCTAGGGAGGAAAGACGATGTGTGGCGTTGCACACAGGGGAGCAGAGAAGCAAGAATAAGTCCCAAAGATAAGGAGGGGGAACTCAGGGCATTAGGGAAAGGAGATTGAGTCGGTAGAGTGTCTGGAAGGCACATTCCCTAACATTGTTAGTATAGGGTTAGTCTAGAAAGCTCCTGGCGGAGCTTAGATAAAAAAAGCACTTGCCTTTAGGTTGACACTAATAGCAAATTAGATACTAGACCGTAGGATTCAATAGTCTACTCACCTGGGGTCTAGGGATGCCGGGTTACGGTGGGAATGCCGCATCTCGATGCGAGTCAGAGACGTCCCTAGCGCTCTGCCAAAGAAATCAAACAAAACCCTTGGACATTCTCTGAGGGTTAGAATGTTCTTTGAGCCATCTATGACAACTGATGGACCCCAGAATTGGAATGGGTTATTTATAACGTGCTTAATACCCAGAGGTTTCTAAGCACGGACTCGGGGATCGAACCTGTGTTGCTCAGCGTCGTATTGCTTCCAAGACTAGCGCATTGCCCCTGAGCTATCCTCCTGAGACTACAGACACTCACCTACAGAACTAAGAGGGCAGAAACTCACCTACAGACCGTAGAGTGCAGACACACATCTACAGACTCCCACAGTGCAGACACTCATCCACAGAACTTGGGAGTGCAGACACTCATCTACAGACCCCAGAGTGCAGAAGCTCACCCACAGACCTAAGAGGGCAGACACTCAGCTACAAACCAGACACTCACCCACAGACCCGGAAATGCAGACACTTATTTACAGATCCCAGACCCCAACAGACCTGAGTTCAGACATTCCTCTACATGACAAGGAGTGCAGACTCTTACCCTATGGAACCTGAAGGGAGGCTAATCAGGTGACGATCCAAGAGTGCTGACACCTGCAACCCTTGAGTGTGGACACCACTAACCTAAGAATCCTGGAGGGGACGTTCATCTGCATACTCTGGTGTCAGAACACTCCCCTACATAAACAGGAGGGAAGACACTCCCCTACAGAACCGGGAGTGCTGAGATTGGCACACAGACCTTGAATCATAGACACTCACCTACAGACCCTGTCCCATCAATGATGGCTGTCACCGTCGAGAGTGCCTTGGCGTTCCCCTTCAGACTCTTATGAGTTCCCTGCGAAGAAACAGACTCATTTCAGTCCAGCTTCAGGCTCGCTGCACCCATCCAACCCAGGGAGAGGATTCCAAGAGTGCCAGGGGGGCATGGTGGGTGCAGAGAGGGGGTTCAAATGAGGGAAACAGGCTGCAAAGCAAGGGTGCCTCCGAGGGTAGAGGGCACGCAAATCAGGATGCCAACAAGCACTTTTACAAAAGGGAAATGACGTGTGAAACGTGGGGTGCCGAAAGGAGAAGCTGGAACAATGCAAAGGTTTGAGTGACAATGATATGACAGCAAAGGCAATACATCAACAAGGGCAGGGCAGGGCAATGCAAAGGAAAATTCCCAAAGCAGGCAGAGCCGGGCAATGCACAGGGAAATCCCAAAGCAGGCAGAGCGGGGCAATGCACAGGGAAATCCCAAAGCAGGCAGAGCGGGGCAATGCACAGGGAAATCCCAAAGCAGGCAGAGCGGGGCAATGCACAGGGAAATCCCAAAGCAGGCAGAGCGGGGCAATGCACAGGGAAATCCCCAAAGCAGGCAGAGTGGGGCAATGCAAAGGGAAATCCCAAAGCAGGGAGAGCGGGCAATGCAAAGGTAAATCCCAAAGCAGGCAGAGCCGGACAAAGCAAAGGGAAATCCCCAAAGCAGGCAGAGCGGGGCAATGCAAAGGGAAATCCCAAAGCAGGCAGAGCGGGGCAATGCAAAGGGAAATCCCAAAGCAGGCAGAGCGGGGCAATGCAAAAGTAAATCCCCAAAGCAGGCAGAGTGGGGCAATGCAAAGGGAAATCCCAAAGCAGGCAGAGCGGGGCAATGCACAGGGAAATCCCAAAGCAGGCAGAGTGGGGCAATGCAAAAGTAAATCCCAAAGCAGGCAGAGCCAGGCAATGCAAAGGGAAATCCCAAAGCAGGCAGAGCGGGGCAATGCACAGGGAAATCCCCAAGCAGGCAGAGCCGGGCAATGCAAAGGGAAATCCCAAAGCAGGCAGAGCAGGGCAATGCAAAGGGAAATCCCCAAGCAGGCAGAGCCGGGCAATGCAAAGGGAAATCCCAAAGCAGGCAGAGCGGGCCAATGCAAAGGGAAATCCCAAAGCAGGCAGAGCCGGGCAATGCAAAGGGAAATCCCAAAGTAAGCAGAGCGGGGCAATGCAAAGGGAAATCCCAAAGCAGGCAAAGCGGGGCAATGCAAAGGGAAATCCCCAAAGCAGGGAGAGCGGGCAATGCAAAGGTAAATCCCAAAGCAGGCAGAGCGGGGCAATGCAAAGGGAAATCCCCAAAGCAGGCAGAGTGGGGCAATGCAAAGGTAAATCCCCAAAGCAGGCAGAGCGGGGCAATGCACAGGGAAATCCCAAAGCAGGCAGAGCCGGACAAAGCAAAGGGAAATCCCCAAAGCAGGGAGAGCGGGCAATGCAAAGGTAAATCCCAAAGCAGGCAGAGCGGGGCAATGCAAAGGGAAATCCCAAAGGAGGCAGAGTGGGGCAATGCAAAAGTAAATCCCCAAAGCAGGCAGAGTGGGGCAATGCAAAGGGAAATCCCAAAGCAGGCAGAGCAGGGCAATGCAAAGGTAAATCCCCAAAGCAGGCAGAGCCGGACAAAGCAAAGGGAAATCCCCAAAGCAGGGAGTGCGGGCAATGCAAAGGGAAATCTCAAAGCAGGCAGAGTGGGGCAATGCAAAGGGAAATCTCAAAGCAGGCAGAGTGGGGCAATGCAAAGGGAAATCCCAAAACAGGCAGAGCGGGGCAATGCACAGGGAAATCCCAAAGCAGGCAGAGCGGGGCAATGCAAAGGGAAATCTCAAAGCAGGCAGAGCGGGGCAATGCAAAGGGAAATCCCAAAACAGGCAGAGCAGGGCAATGCAAAGGGAAATCCCAAAGTAAGCAGAGCAGGGCAATGAAAAGGGAAATCCCAAAGCAGGCAGGGCCGGGAATGAAAAGAGAAATCCCAAAAAGGCAGAGCGGGGCAATTCAAAGGGAAATCCCAAAGTAAGCAGAGCAGGGCAATGAAAAGGGAAATCCCAAAGCAGGCAGGGCCGGGAATGAAAAGAGAAATCCCAAAAAGGCAGAGCGGGCAATGCAAAGGGAAATCCCAAAGCAGGCAGAGCGGGGCAATGCAAAGGGAAATCCCAAAGCAGGCAGAGCGGGCCAATGCAAAGGGAAATCCCAAAGCAGGCAGAGCCGGGCAATGCAAAGGGAAATCCCAAAGTAAGCAGAGCGGGGCAATGCAAAGGGAAATCCCAAAGCAGGCAAAGCGGGGCAATGCAAAGGGAAATCCCAAAGTAAGCAGAGCGGGGCAATGCAAAGGGAAATCCCAAAGCAGGCAGAGCGGGGCAATGCAAAGGGAAATCCCAAAGCAGGCAGAGCGGGGCAATGCAAAGGGAAATCCCAAAGCAGGCAAAGCGGGGCAATGCACAGGGAAATCCCAAAGCAGGCAGAGCGGGGCAATGCACAGGGAAATCCCAAAGCAGGCAGAGCCGGGCAATGCAAAGGGAAATCCCAAAGCAGGCAAAGCGGGGCAATGCACAGGGAAATCCCAAAGCAGGCAGAGCGGGGCAATGCACAGGGAAATCCCAAAGCAGGCAGAGCGGGCCAATGCAAAGGGAAATCCCAAAGCAGGCAGAGCGGGCCAATGCAAAGGGAAATCCCAAAGCAGGCAGAGCGGGGCAATGCAAAGGGAAATCCCAAAGCAGGCAGAGCGGGGCAATGCAAAGGGAAATCCCAAAGCAGGCAAAGCGGGGCAATGCACAGGGAAATCCCAAAGCAGGCAGAGCGGGGCAATGCACAGGGAAATCCCAAAGCAGGCAGAGCGGGCCAATGCAAAGGGAAATCCCAAAGCAGGCAGAGCGGGCCAATGCAAAGGGAAATCCCAAAGCAGGCAGAGCGGGGCAATGCAAAGGGAAATCCCAAAGCAGGCAAAGCGGGGCAATGCACAGGGAAATCCCAAAGCAGGCAGAGCGGGGCAATGCACAGGGAAATCCCAAAGCAGGCAGAGCGGGCCAATGCAAAGGGAAATCCCAAAGCAGGCAGAGCGGGCCAATGCAAAGGGAAATCCCAAAGCAGGCAAAGCGGGGCAATGCAAAGGGAAATCCCAAAGCAGGCAGAGCGGGGCAATGCACAGGGAAATCCCAAAGCAGGCAGAGCGGGGCAATGCACAGGGAAATCCCAAAGCAGGCAGAGCGGGCCAATGCAAAGGGAAATCCCAAAGCAGGCAGAGCGGGCCAATGCAAAGGGAAATCCCAAAGCAGGCAGAGCGGGGCAATGCAAAGGGAAATCCCAAAGCAGGCAGAGCGGGGCAATGCAAAGGGAAATCCCAAAGCAGGCAGAGCGGGCCAATGCAAAGGGAAATCCCAAAGCAGGCAGAGCGGGCCAATGCAAAGGGAAATCCCAAAGCAGGCAGAGCCGGGCAATGCAAAGGGAAATCCCAAAGCAGGCAAAGCGGGGCAATGCACAGGGAAATCCCAAAGCAGGCAGAGCGGGGCAATGCACAGGGAAATCCCAAAGCAGGCAGAGCGGGCCAATGCACAGGGAAATCCCAAAGCAGGCAGAGCGGGCCAATGCAAAGGGAAATCCCAAAGCAGGCAGAGCGGGCCAATGCAAAGGGAAATCCCAAAGCAGGCAGAGCCGGGCAATGCAAAGGGAAATCCCAAAGCAGGCAAAGCGGGGCAATGCAAAGGGAAATCCCAAAGCAGGCAAAGCGGGGCAATGCAAAGGGAAATCCCAAAGCAAGCAGAGCAGGGCAATGCAAAGGGAAATCCCAAAGCAGGCAGAGCGGGGCAATGCAAAGGGAAATCCCAAAGCAGGCAGAGCGGGGCAATGAAAAGAGAAATCCCAAAAAGGCAGAGCAGGGCAATGAAAAGGTAAATCCCAAAGTAAGCAGGACGGAGCAATGCAAAGGGAAATCCCCAAAGCAGGCAGAGTGGGGCAATGCAAAGGTAAATCCCCAAAGCAGGCAGAGCCGGACAAAGCAAAGGGAAATCCCCAAAGCAGGGAGAGCGGGCAATGCAAAGGGAAATCCCCAAAGCAGGGAGAGCGGGCAATGCAAAGGTAAATCCCAAAGCAGGCAGAGCAGGGCAATGCAAAGGGAAATCCCAAAGCAGGCAGAGCGGGGCAATGCAAAGGGAAATCCCAAAGTAAGCAGAGCAGGGCAATGCAAAGGGAAATCCCAAAGCAGGCAAAGCGGGGCAATGCACAGGGAAATCCCAAAGCAGGCAGAGCGGGACAATGCAAAGGGAAATCCCAAAGCAGGCAGAGCGGGGCAATGCACAGGGAAATCCCAAAGCAGGCAGAGCGGGGCAATGCAAAGGGAAATCCCAAAGCAGGCAGAGTGGGGCAATGCAAAGGGAAATCCCCAAAACAGGCAGAGCCAGGCAATGCAAAGGGAAATCCCAAAGCAGGGAGAGCGGGCAATGCAAAGGTAAATCCCAAAGCAGGCAGAGCGGGGCAATGCAAAGGGAAATCCCAAAGCAGGCAGAGCGGGGCAATGCACAGGGAAATCCCAAAGCAGGCAGAGCGGGGCAATGCACAGGGAAATCCCCAAAGCAGGCAGAGTGGGGCAATGCAAAGGGAAATCCCCAAAACAGGCAGAGCAGGGCAATGCAAAGGGAAATCCCAAAGTAAGCAGGACGGGGCAATGCAAAGGTAAATCCCAAAGTAAGCAGGACGGGGCAATGCAAAGGGAAATCCCAAAGCAGGCAGGGCCGGGAATGAAAAGAGAAATCCCAAAAAGGCAGAGCGGGGCAATTCAAAGGGAAATCCCCAAAGTAAGCAGGACGGGGCAATGCAAAGGTAAATCCCAAAGTAAGCAGGACGGGGCAATGCAAAGGGAAATCCCAAAGCAGGCAGAGCGGGGCAATTCAAAGGGAAATCCCAAAGCAGGCAGAGCGGGGCAATTCAAAGGGTAATCCCAAAGCAGGCAGAGCGGGGCAATTCAAAGGGTAATCCCCAAAGTAAGCAGAGCAGGGCAATGCAAAGGGAAATCCCAAAGCAGGCAGAGCAGGGCAATGCAAAAGGGAAATCCCAAAGCAGGCAGAGCGGGGCAATGCACAGGGAAATCCCAAAGCAGGCAGAGCCGGACAAAGCAAAGGGAAATCCCCAAAGCAGGGAGAGCGGGCAATGCAAAGGTAAATCCCAAAGCAGGCAGAGCGGGGCAATGCAAAGGGAAATCCCCAAAGCAGGCAGAGCGGGGCAATGCACAGGGAAATCCCAAAGCAGGCAGAGCGGGGCAATGCAAAGGGAAATCCCCAAAGCAGGCAGAGTGGGGCAATGCAAAGGGAAATCCCAAAGCAGGCAGAGCAGGGCAATGCAAAGGTAAATCCCCAAAGCAGGCAGAGCGGGGCAATGCAAAAGGAAATCCCAAAGCAGGCAGAGCGGGGCAATGCAAAGGGAAATCCCAAAGCAGGCAGAGTGGGGCAATGCAAAAGTAAATCCCCAAAGCAGGCAGAGTGGGGCAATGCAAAGGGAAATCCCAAAGCAGGCAGAGCGGGGCAATGCAAAGGGAAATCCCAAAGCAGGCAGAGCAGGGCAAAGCAAAGGGAAATCCCCAAAGCAGGGAGAGCGGGCAATGCAAAGGTAAATCCCCAAAGCAGGAAGAGTGACGAAATGCAAAGGGAAATCCCAAAGCAGGCAGAGCGGGGCAATTCAAAGGGAAATCCCCAAAGTAAGGAGAGCAGGGCAATGAAAAGGTAAATCCCAAAGTAGGCAAAGCGGGGCAATTCAAAGGGAAATCCCAAAGCAGGCAAAGCGGGGCAATTCAAAGGGAAATCCCAAAGCAGGCAAAGCGGGGCAATTCAAAGGGAAATCCCAAAGCAGGCAGAGTGGGGCAATGCAAAAGTAAATCCCCAAAGCAGGCAGAGTGGGGCAATGCAAAGGTAAATCCCAAAGCAGGCAGAGTGGGGCAATGCAAAAGTAAATCCCAAGCAGGCAGAGCGGGGCAATGCAAAGGTAAATCCCAAAGCAGGCAGAGCGGGGCAATGCAAAGGTAAATCCCAAAGCAGGCAGAGCCAGGCCATGCAAAGGGAAATCCCAAAGAAAGCAGAAATTGGGCAATACAAAGGAAATTCCCCAAAGCAGGCAGAGCGGGGCAATGCAAAGGTAAATTCCCAAAGCAGGTAGAGCAGGGCAATGCAAAGGTAAATCCCAAAGCAGGCAGAGCGGGGCAATGCAAAAGTAAATCCCAAGCAGGCAGAGCGGGGCAATGCAAAGGGACATCTGAAAGAAGGCAGAAAGGGGCAATACAAAGGAAATTCCCCAAAGCAGGCAGAGCGGGGCAATGCAAAGGTAAATTCCCAAAGCAGGTAGAGCAGGGCAATGCAAAGGTAAATCCCAAAGCAGGCAGAGTGGGGCAATGCAAAGGTAAATCCCAAAGCAGGCAGAGCGGGGCAATGCACAGGTAAATCCCAAAGCAGGCAGAGTGGGGCAATGCAAAAGTAAATCCCAAGCAGGCAGAGCGGGGCAATGCAAAGGTAAATCCCAAAGCAGGCAGAGCGGGGCAATGCAAAGGTAAATCCCAAAGCAGGCAGAGCGGGGCAATGCAAAGGGACATCTGAAAGAAGGCAGAAAGGGGCAATACAAAGGAAATTCCCCAAAGCAGGCAGAGTGGGGCAATGCAAAAGGAAATCCCAAGCAGGCAGAGCGGGGCAATGCAAAGGTAAATCCCAAAGCAGGCAGAGCGGGGCAATGCAAAGGTGCATATCAAGGCAGGCAGAGCGGGGCAAGGCAAAGGGAAATCCCAAAGCAGGCAGAGCAGGGGAATACAAAGGTAAATCCCAAAGCAGGCAGAGCGGGGCAATACAAAGGTAAATCCCAAAGCAGGCAGAGCAGGGCAATACAAAGGTAAATCCCAAAGCAGGCAGAGTGGGGCAATGCAAAGGGAAATCCCAAAGCAGGCAGAGCAGGGCAATGCAAAGGGAAATCCCCAAAGTAAGCAGAGCAGGGCAATGCAAAAGTAAATCCCCAAAGCAGGCAGAGTGGGGCAATGCAAAGGGAAATCCCAAAGCAGGCAGAGCGGGGCAATTCAAAGGGAAATCCCCAAAGTAAGCAGAGCAGGGCAATGAAAAGGTAAATCCCAAAGTAGGCAAAGCGGGGCAATTCAAAGGGAAATCCCAAAGCAGGCAAAGCGGGGCAATTCAAAGGGAAATCCCAAAGCAGGCAGAGTGGGGCAATGCAAAAGTAAATCCCCAAAGCAGGCAGAGCGGGGCAATTCAAAGGGAAATCCCAAAGCAGGCAAAGCGGGGCAATTCAAAGGGAAATCCCAAAGCAGGCAGAGTGGGGCAATGCAAAGGTAAATCCCCAAAGCAGGCAGAGCGGGGCAATTCAAAGGGAAATCCCAAAGCAGGCAAAGCGGGGCAATTCAAAGGGAAATCCCAAAGGAGGCAGAGTGGGGCAATGCAAAAGTAAATCCCCAAAGCAGGCAGAGTGGGGCAATGCAAAGGTAAATCCCAAAGCAGGCAGAGTGGGGCAATGCAAAGGTAAATCCCAAAACAGGCAGAGCCAGGCCATGCAAAGGGAAATCCCAAAGAAGGCAGAAATTGGGCAATACAAAGGGAATTCCCCAAAGCAGTTAGAGCAGGGCAATGCAAAGGGACATCTGAAAGAAGGCAGAAAGGGGCAATACAAAGGAAATTCCCCAAAGCAGGCAGAGCGGGGCAATGCAAAGGTAAATTCCCAAAGCAGGTAGAGCAGGGCAATGCAAAGGTAAATCCCAAAGCAGGCAGAGTGGGGCAATGCAAAAGTAAATCCCAAGCAGGCAGAGCGGGGCAATGCAAAGGTAAATCCCAAAGCAGGCAGAGCGGGGCAATGCAAAGGTAAATCCCAAAGCAGGCAGAGCGGGGCAATGCAAAGGTAAATCCCAAAGCAGGCAGAGTGGGGCAATGCAAAAGTAAATCCCAAGCAGGCAGAGCGGGGCAATGCAAAGGTAAATCCCAAAGCAGGCAGAGCGGGGCAATGCAAAGGGACATCTGAAAGAAGGCAGAAAGGGGCAATACAAAGGAAATTCCCCAAAGCAGGCAGAGCGGGGCAATGCAAAGGTAAATCCCAAAGCAGGCAGAGCGGGGCAATGCAAAGGTGCATATCAAGGCAGGCAGAGCGGGGCAAGGCAAAGGGAAATCCCAAAGCAGGCAGAGTGGGGCAATACAAAGGTAAATCCCAAAGCAGGCAGAGCAGGGCAATACAAAGGTAAATCCCAAAGCAGGCAGAGCGGGGCAATGCAAAGGTAAATCTCAAAGCAGGCAGAGCAGGGCAATGCAAAGGTAAATCCCAAAGCAGGCAGAGCGGGGCAATGCAAAGGTAAATCCCCAAAGCAGCCAGAGCCGGACAAAGCAAAGGGAAATCCCCAAAGCAGGGAGAGCGGGCAATGCAAAGGGAAATATCAAAGCAGGCAGAGCGGGGCAATGCAAAGGGATATCCCCAAAGCAGGCAGAGTCAGGCAATGCAACGGTAAATCCCAAAGCAGGCTGAGCAGGGCAATGCAAAGGTAAATCCCCAAAGCAGGCAGTGCCGGACAATGCAAAGGTGAATCGCCAAAGCAGGCAGAGCAGGACAATGCAAAGGGAAATCTCAAAGCAGGCAGAGCAGGGAAATACAAAGGGAAATCCCCAAAGCAGGCAGAGCAGGGCAATGCAAAGGTAAATCCCAAAGCAGGCAGAGCAGGGCAATGCAAAGGTAAATCCCAAAGCAGGCAGAGCGGGCAATGCAAAGGGAAATCTCCAAAGCAGGCAGAGCCAGGCAATGCAACGGTAAATCCCAAAGCAGGCCGAGCAGGGCAATGCAAAGGTAAATTCCAAAACAGGCAGAGCGGGGCAATGCAAAGGGAATTCCCCAAAGCAGGCAGAGCCAGGCAATGCAACGGTAAATCCCAAAGCAGGCCGAGCAGGGCAATGCAAAGGTAAATCCCAAAGCAGGCAGAGCGGGGCAATGCAAAGGTAAATCCCCAAAGCAGGCAGAGCCGGACAAAGCAAAGGGAAATCCCCAAAGCAGGGAGAGCGGGCAATGCAAAGGGAAATATCAAAGCAGGCAGAGCGGGGCAATGCAAAGGTAAATCCCAAAGCAGGCAGAGCGGGGCAATGCAAAGGTAAATCCCAAAGCAGGCAGAGTGGGGCAATGCAAAGGGAAATCCCCAAAGCAGGCAGAGCCAGGCAATGCAACGGTAAATTCCAAAACAAGCAGAGCAGGGCAATGCAAAGGGAAATCCCCAAAGCAGGCAGAGCCAGGCAATGCAACGGTAAATCCCAAAGCAGGCCGAGCAGGGCAATGCAAAGGTAAATCGCCAAAGCAGGCAGAGCAATGCAAAGGGAAATCCCAAAGCAGGCAGAGCGGGGCAATGCAAAGGGAAATCCCCAAAGCAGGCAGAGCGGGGCAATGCAAAGGTAAATCCCAAAGCAGGCAGAGCGGGGCAATGCAAAGGTAAATTCCCAAAGCAGGTAGAGCAGGGCAATGCAAAGGTAAATCCCAAAGCAGGCAGAGCGGGGTAATGCAAAGGTAAATCCCAAAGCAGGCAGAGCGGGGCAATGCAAAGGGAAATCCCCAAAGCAGGCAGAGCGGGGCAATGCAAAGGTAAATCCCAAAGCAGGCAGAGCGGGGCAATGCAAAGGTAAATTCCCAAAGCAGGTAGAGCAGGGCAATGCAAAGGTAAATCCCAAAGCAGGCAGAGCGGGGTAATGCAAAGGTAAATCCCAAAGCAGGCAGAGCGGGGCAATGCAAAGGGAAATCCCCAAAGCAGGCAGAGCGGGGCAATGCAAAGGTAAATCCCCAAAATGGCAAAGTGAAGCAAGGTAAGAGCCAGGGTAGAAGGGTGGAGTGGGCAAAATTCATGGAAGATAGAATGAAGCTTGGCAAAGGCAAGGACACAACACGGAAGAACAGGACAATGCACAGGTACATGTCAAAGCAGGCAGACTGGGGCAAGGCAATGGCAAGAACTCAAGGAGCGCAGAGTGGAGGGATACAAAGGCATTAACGTACAGGGAGAGTGGAACAGGGTGGAAGTCAGGGAGTGTCACAGATACACCATTGACACAAGAGCAGGAAGAGGGCAATGGCAATGCCCTAGCGATGTATAACTTACCAGGTCGGCTGAGACCGCCGTGGTGATGAGAGAGTATGGACCGTTAACCAGAGCTCCACAGAGCAGCAGCATTCCTGCAAACACAAGGCATATAAGCACTTTAACTTGACACCACCCGCTCGGTACCACCGCCTGTGGCTCAACCAGTGTCTCAATAGCAGCACCAGTGTCTCCCCAGTGTTACTAGTATCCACGCATTTCTGGCAGTGCCACCTAAACAACATGGCCATCTCCACCCCCCCAAAGCCCCTAAGCGTTCACTCAGTGCCACAGTGTCTTCCAAGTACCAATAATGTCTACAGTCTAGAAGTCCCTCCAGTGTCTCCACTACATGGTAATCAGCCTCTCGTGTGCCCACCTAGGGTCCAAACTTGTTCATATGGGGTCATCTTCGACTCCACACTCTCCTTCTCTCCTCACATCGCTGACGTCTCTAAGTCACACTACCAGATGCACCTCCTTAAGAGGGATTCTTCCTTTCCTCTCCTTCCCCCAGAAGCTCACTGTCTCCAGAGCTCTGGTTCTCTCCAGGCTGGACTACTGCAACAGCCTCTTTCTAAATCTGGCTGCTTCTACTCTCCGCCCTCTGCAACTCATCCAGAAAAGGACTGCGAGACTTGTCCTTGGCCGCAAGCCCAGGGATCGCATTTCTCTAGGACTGAAATCTCTGCACTGGCTCCCAGTGGCTGTGAGGATTAAGTTCAAAACCCTCAGCATTGTCCACAAGGCCTTCTGGGGCCTGGGGCCTCAATACCTTCAACTCGCTCTTCCTAAATATCTTCCTTCTCAAGCTCTTCGCTCATCTGCCTTGAACTCCCTCAGGGTCAGTCGCTTCTCCAAGCAACGAGTTGGTGGTAGATCTCTTTCTTCGTCTGGTGCCTCCTTCTGGAGCATCCTCCCTGCCTCCCTTAAACTTGAGGAGAACCATTTCCCGTTTCGGAAGCACCTCAAAACCTTTCTCTTTGCTTCTGCTTTTTCTCCTCCTCTCCCCTGTTGATTTCCTGGCTGAAACAGAATCTGCACTGGTTACCTGGCCACCCTCTGATCTCGGGCCCAGGCTCCCTACACCGCCAGTCACACACTTGCACTGCATTTCTGGCAACCCCCACACTTGGTGACTGTTTTCTGTATCCCTACAGTTCCACTTTCTGCACTTGACACCTGATGCCTGCACTAACCCTCTACCCTTGCCCTTGCCACCTGTTGGCCATACTTTACTATTGTTATTTATTCTATTATCTCATGTACTGCACTTCCCCCCCTTCCCCGTGTTCTTCCCCTTTTCCCCCTTCCATTGCACTTGCATGATCTGAATGTCACCTGGCCTGGTAGGATTGTTGTCTGTCTCCCCTTGTTCCCCCCTCGCTGCCTCGTTGCGCCTTGAAACACTTGTGTATAGGCGCGTTTTAAATGCCATATCATATCATATCTCCATATTCCCATTAATCACATGATAAAAAGAAGCAAATGCGCTACTGTGGGTCAGTACTCACCTATAGTCGCTTCCATTCCCATCCTACTGACCGAAGAGAAGACATAGAGCTGCAATGTGAAATCGCAGACGTTAGACACAGCTAGAGGTGTGTACTTTACACACTGGTGCCCCTTGTCAGCAGCACAGTCTTCTCCCCTGCCCACTGCAATGGGCAGGTCTGCAAAAGCTACCCATTTGGCATTCAAAAAGGGCCCTTAATTAAATAAATACTAATTTAATGTACCGAACCTTAATTTAAGGTGGTCTGACCGAAATATTCAAACACGATTATAAAGTATAGATGTAGTTATATTATTTGTATTAAGTACTGCATAACAGAACTTCAACAATGTATCCACAACCTGACCATTTACTGACAGTGATGCGAGGCGCCAGGCATTGTACTAACGTCTGGTGACGTCACTGCCACTGCCCAATTCATTGCATGCTAGGACTGGTCTATGATCTTGAAAATGGTTCACCACCGCAGGACAATGCATGCGGCTACAATACTTTGGCAAATCTGGCAACTTTCATGACAGTTTCTAGGCACTAAAGGAAACCAGTCACTATTTATTTATTCTTACATTTATAATGCGCACAAAACCAAACAGGCATCCAGGCACAGTGCTTACGGAGGCAGAAAGGGAGGGGGAAGCATGAAGAGGGGGAGAGATACAGTACCATGTTCAAGGTGGGCACCGCCAGGATCGGTGCAGCAAGTCAAAAGTGTGGGTTAGTGTCAGTTAAAGAGACAGGTTTTTAGTTGTTCCCTGAAAGGCCAGTGGCAAGGCTCGACTCGCAAGTGGGAGGGAAGGTTGTTCCAGAGTCGGGCAGCAGTGACCGGGAAGCTGGTGCCTCCTGCTCTGCTTGAAGCGTGGACTAGCCAGAAGGTTACAGTAGGGCTAAGTTGGTCTTGGCTACCCCTTGAGAGAGGTAGATAGGCGCTGTGTTGGTGAGGCATTGGTGTGTTATGGAGAGTATTTTGAAGTTGCTTCTGTCTTTGATAGGTAGCCAGTGTGCTTCTTTTCTATGGGCTGAGCCATCGTTTCTCTTTGCCGGACTCAGAGCTACTCGGATAGTGTTATTCTGGATGGACTGGAGTTTCAAGAGATTATGTTCTGAAGTGCCAGCGAAAAGGAAGTTGCAGTAATCCAACCGGTAGCCGATAACCGCCCTGGCAATGGTGAAGCAGTCCTCTTGGGAGGAGGAGGTGCTTAGCGGCTATCAGTAGCTTGGTGGTGTGGGCTGTTGAGGATGCAATTGCGTTGACTTGGCGTGTTATGCTGAGACAAGCTTCCAAGTAAACGCCAAGTGTTTTCATAGAGGAAAACACCAGGATAGGGCAGGCAGGTGAAAGAGCAGAATGCAGGGTTGAATTTGGCAAGGCGTGGGGGAGGGCCTACAATCAGGATTTCAGTTTTTATATCATTTAAGCAGAGTTGGTGTAATGCCATCCAGGCTTGAATGGTATCATAAATGATGTTGATGTGTTTAGCATCCTGGTCATAGATTCCTGAGAGGGGAGATAAGAATCTAGCTGTCGTCAGTTTAGTTCGTAAAGGAGATGCCCAGAGAGTCAAGGGGGTAGAAAAGGGTTTGGTCTAAATGTTCTAAAGAGTGGGGGAGACACAAGAGCCCTGAGGGACACCGCAGGAGACTTGGGTAGGGTGAGCTGCAGCGCTTCCGGCATATACCATGCGAGGAACGAGGCCCCCAGGAGGTGGCCTCCTGCGAAAAGTTAGCTGCAGGTATAAGCTGGTGGCAGAGGGGTTTGTGGCTGCCCAGGTCGAATGCTGCGGAAAGATCAAGGAAAAGGAGGAGGACAAGATTGCCTGCATCACGAATATCGTCGAGTTGATTTTTCAACTCAAGTAGTGCAGATTCCGTACCATGCCCTGGTCTGATGTCCGACTGGCATGGGCTAAGGATGTTGTGTTGTTCCAGGTAGGCTTGCATTTGAATGTAGGTGGCACAAATGAGTAATTTTAGGGGAAATGGGACGGTGGTGATAGGTCTGTTCTTTTGGGGATAGCGGGGTCAAGGGTGGCTTTCTTGATCAAAGGGGAGATCCACGCTTCTTTGAGGTTAGCTGGGATAGAGCAGGTAGAGAAGGAGGCATTGACAAATGCTGTGATGATGGGGGCGAGGGCTAATGTGCAGTCCTTTACAATAGGCAATGGACATGCATCACCCTGACAGCGCAAGGGTTTCAGGCTGGCAATGAGGTTAGCAATTTCTGATTCAGTAAAGTATTTGAAGCTGAAAGCTGTGTTGGGATCTGGAGCGTGCGAAAGGTATGGCCGTTGAGGATCAGGGTGAGAGTAGTGGACTTGGAAAGGATAATGGCTTGTTTCTTCTCCATTTTAGATTGGAGAGTGGAGGTTTTATTGGTGAGAACATTTTGTATGTGCTGGCACCATGAGTTATCTTTCGTCTAGGTGGTGGTGGGAAGGATGGGGGTTTCAAGCTCCCGCAGGATGGAGAAGAGTTCATGCGATTGGCATTTAGCACTGTAAATTCTGGTTGACAGTGAAGTAGCTTTGGCACTGAGGATGGCCTGCTTATATTCCTTGGAATAGTTAAGGAAGGATGTTTTGTTGGTGGCTGATGCAGCGTTGTGCCAAGAGGTTTCAAGAGTGTGCTTCTTGGCTCTCATAGCTTGGAGGATTGGAGTGGACCAGGCGTTCAAATGCAAAGTGGGTTTGGCTTTCCGCGGTTGGAGCGGGGCAATGGCATCGATGGCTGATAGGATGGCTGTGTTATAGGATTTGACCAGGCCTGCTGGGATGGCTGGCTGGGCAGGTTTGGTGGGGGAGCTGTCTGCTAGAAGGATGGGGAGGGCCTTGTCTTTAGTGAGATTGCAAGAGCAACTAGAGATGGTGGGGGCAGGGGGAAATGGTAGGAGGGTGAGCATAGGCAGATGGTAACGGTGTGCTAGTCGGACCAAAGGTTAAGGGAGATGGCTACATTGGTAAGGCTGCAGTTGAGTTCTGTGAGCCAATCAAGTGTCCTTCCAAGATGGTGTGTGGGGCTGGTTATGAGCTGGGTGAGACCCAGGGCTGAAAGCGAATTAGTGAGCGTATTTCGTTTAGCCCTAAATTGAGGTCACCTAAGACTGGAAGTAGGTTTGAGACTGGTGGTGAGGAGTTCAGTAAGGTCTTTGACACAAAACTTAGGTGGGCCAGGTGGGCAGTTGATCACATGAAAGGTGATGGTTGTCGTGGGTGAGAGTGCAAACCTAGCAATGAGGAGTTTGCAAAATCTAAGGGCAGTGGTCGTGGTAGTCTTGAATGTAAGGGAGTCCCTATGGATGATGGCGACTCCACCAAATTTGGATATGGTAATTGTAATTGGTTATTCATAATGCGCTTAATACCCAGAGGTTTCTAAGTGCGGACCCAGGGATCCAACCTGTGTTGCTCCGCATCGTCTTGATTCTAAGACGAGAGCATTGCCCCTGAGCTATCCTCCTGATACAGGTTGGTTGCAACAGAGTATGATGTAGTTTGGTGGGAGGGCAATGGTCAGGGCTGGGCCTGCTGCAGGATGGAGCCAAGTTTTGGTTACTGCAAGGATATTTAGGTTCAGGTTGGTAATCAGGTCTCTGATATCGGGGGCGTGTGCAGTGATGGCGCGGGCATTGATTAGGGCACAAGAGATAGGCAGTGCGTTGGTAGTGTGTGCAAGCTTCCTGCAGGGGCAGGGAGAGGGACGTGAGCTGGAATGGGGGTGGTGCCTGCGCGCAGGTGTAAGCAGCAGGGGGTTGAGAGGGGTGCGAGAGTACTTGGAGGAAGAGGTGTGGTCGTGCGGAATGACAGTCTGAGGTTTCTTTCCATGGCCGAGCAGGGCTGTGAGGGCCGATATAAATTGGGTGTGTGCATGGGAAGGAGTAACAGACTCTTACTGGTGTCTAATAAAGGAAGTGTGTTAGAGGGAAACAGGAAGTGAACCTGGCCTCTGTCTGCACATCGGAAGTTGTGGCTAAGCCTGAGTGTGAAGGGCTGAGAGAGCTAAACCCGCTCTCTGTGCGTGGGAAGGAGTACCTAAGCACCGGTCTATGCGAGTGTGAGACAAAATAACACCCCGCTTTCTCTGCGTACGCGGTGGATTCTTGTACTGGGGGAGGCTGTCAGGGGCGAGGGCTGTGTGTGTGCCGTACACATCTCTATAAGTGGAAGAGTTAGTGAGCCTTCTCCTGCTAACGAGACGTTCAGTACTCGAGTTTCCCCCCGAGAAGAAAGGCCACCCAAGGCCCTTTCTGTCTGGATGTGGGAGACATTCCACAGGTGACTGGGCAGGAACTTAACTTACCGTAGGTGCAGCAAACAGCAACATCAGGCCGCAGGTGGACGCCCTTTTGTGCAGTTTGTCGGAAAGCAGCCCAGCCATTATTCCTCCTGTGAGACGGACAGAGACACAAGCTTGTGAGTGGTGATGCCAGGTCAGGAGGGGGGCCTTGAAAGCGAGAGAGCCCCAACTACTGATCGTATTCATAAGAAACACAACCCATGTCCTCCCCATTGCCAGTAGATGGTTCCGAAATGTGTTTTACAATTAAAATGAACAGTGCTTGCGAGTAGCTCACAAACATGCATTTCCCAACAACAGCTTCGTGGTCCCCTTAGCCCACCAGATGGGGGCCACTTGGTGATGACCTATGAACCTTGACGGGGAAACCTAAGCTTGAGAGTGTACATGGTTTGGGTGCTTTGTAAGCACAAAACAAAACTCAATAGACAAAAGCGTTGCCTCTCACTTGCACCAGAGCCTCGAGGCTCCTAAAAAAACAGGGTTCCCCGGAGTGGCGGGGGCAGCAGGGATTTATTTACTTATTGGGGATTTAGAAGGGATCACACCAAAATGCGGCAGCTGAAAATACTGCAAGTAAACGTGGGGGGCGGGGGGGGTAGGGTGATGAAACATATATGGGGAGAATGGGGGGGCTGCATGCTTACTCGCCCTTGCCGGGACACAGCACAACTCCCAGTAGGAGAAGCTTGGCACTGGCCACCTACTGCACACCTGAGATGCAGCCAATATTTGACATAGCACAGAATGTGGAATTAGGAATTGCCCAACACCATCTCGTGCAGAAACGCATTTCCTGTTTAGGCGCTACCTTTTCTGGGCCGATACGAAGCATTTGTCTACACTTTCTATGTTGAGACTGGGCCTTGGCCTCCACCCCAGTCTATCATGAAACATCTGGAACCTATACAGAGGTTCTTTGGCCCTCTCCACACTTCCTCCATTGCCCTTTTGAGCCACAACTGTTGCACCTCTTGCAGTGACACTTGTGCGCGACAAGCCGCAGGCCTTGCATGCAAAGGCAGTCTTCTGGGAGGTGCATGTCAGAACTGAGTGTGGGCCGACACATCTCTCTTCCCGAGAGGAAGAAGGATGCTCGCACATGGGTCAGAGATGGGGGTAGGATCCAGTGGGTCAGCTCTTACTTCCCGGAGGAGGGACTGGACTGGGACCCTCCTCTCTTGGCACCTGGTAAATCTCTGTGGTAGAAGAGGCCCCTTTGTGATGAAGATGACACCGCGTGGTGCAATAGATCGGCCACAGAACCACTTGGCGTTGCTGTGCCACTAGACTTTACTTAATATAAAAGGGATACATGGCTGACCTGGAGATGGGAACCCCCTGGCCAGGGTACATCCCTTTCTAGTGTAATAGGGTGGAACTGGTACTGGGCACGTGCCCCACTGGCAGGGCTTAGTGGCACAGCATGGCTCTCAAAGGCAAGCTTCAGCCTGGCTGCACTTGCCATCAGTTGGAAGCAGGCACCAGTAGAGTCCATGATATCACCATGCGTGCGACTGGTGGCCAGAAGCCGCATCTCCAGGAACGCTACGGCCATCTGCTAAGGTTCAAGGGGGAACTTGATTGCATCCCACCTTTGGCCCAACCTTTCGTCATGGCGGGTAAAGATGGATCAGAGCTTGGGTGCCCCGATAGAAAGGGATCCGGTGTTAACATTGGCTCGGTGGTCATTCCTTCTGCTATCCTCCATCACAAGAGTGGGAATGTTAGATGGACTCAGGCAACTTCTTCCTGCTTGACATCACAATTGTAGGGTCCACTTTGTGTCACTATTCAATACAGTGCAGAGTTTGCAAAAGCTCAGGCACGGGCACCATGACAACATCAGGCCTCATCGCAGGAGGTCAAACTACCTGGAGAGTTTCAGCTACTAGAACTGGGATAGAATGATTAAAAAGAGTAACAACTAGGGATTCAGGAGACATTGGAGGGACTTTGGCGTCCTTCTAGTGCTGCGCCAATTATCCAAACCTAGCATAAATATTCTTTGCTTCCTCTAAGTCCAGTAGGACGTTAAGCACAGAGTGTCTATTAGTGCAGCCCGGCTCTGCTGGCATTGGACTAATGTGTCGGTCTGCTATATTGGCAATGTTCACGATTGTCTATGGCACCCAGTATGCACGGGAATGCACGGGCATAGGCCAAAGCTTCATTCAATAAGCGGCTGGACATTAGACCTCACTCTGGAATCTCCCTCTCTTGCTTCCAGACAAATCTCAGGCAGCAAATACATTTCAATTGTGCCTGGGGTCTTAATAAAACTGTACATAGAAAGGTTGGAGTAGGACCAGAGTGCCTTGCAGGCTTTTCTTGGCTACATCATGTATAAGGATGTGGGGTCGAAGCCACGAGTACCAGATATAGCATGTGTGCACCCTACCCACAGTACTCCCATTACTGCCCAGCGAGCCTTTTCCTCCAGAATACCTTTCTCTAGATGGGCACATCCAGGTCCGGCCTATCCCGCTGTTGAGTATTATTTCTGGGTGTAGAGTCCTATCTGCCCATGAAATTACTGGAGAGGTCTCTCATCCCATCAGAAATACTATCATTTAGCCCTAGTGTCAGATGTTTGCATTAATAAAGCATGAACGCTAAATGTGCCTGTTCCAAACTTGCCAACACGTTGGTCTCCAATCTGACTGCTAGCCCGGTGTCAAGCTTGGTGCACTCAGGATAAGTATCCAATCTGACTGCTAGCCCGGTGTCAAGCTTGGTACACTCAGGATAAGTAACCAGTCTGACTGGCAGCCCAGTGTCAAGCTTGGTACACTTAGGATAAGTAACCAATCTGACTGGCAGCCCAGTGTCAAGCTTGGTACACTCAGGCTAAGTATCCAATCTGACTGCGCAGCCGGTGTCAAGCTTGGTGCACTCAGGATAAGTATCCAATCTGACTGGCAGCCCGGTGTCAAGCTTGATACACTCAGGATAAGTATCCAATCTGACTGGTAGCCCGGTGTCAAGCTTGGTGCACCCAGGATAAGTAGGCAGCCCGGTGTCAAGCTTGGTACACTCAGGATAAGTAACCAATCTGACTGGCAGCCCAGTGTCAAGCTTGGTACACTCAGGCTAAGTATCCAATCTGACTGGGCAGCCGGTGTCAAGCTTCATACACTCAGGATAAGTATCCAATTTGACTGGGCAGCCCGGTGGCAAGCTTGGAACACCCAGGATAAGTATCCTATCTTACTGGGCAGCCGGCCTCAAGCTTGGTGCACTCAGGATAAGTATCCAATCTGACTAGCTGCCCAGTGTCAAGCTTGGTACACTTAGGATAAGTAACCAATCTGACTGCTAGCCCGGTGTCAAGCTTGGTACACTCAGGATAAGTAACCAGTCTGACTGGCAGCCCAGTGTCAAGCTTGGTACACTTAGGATAAGTAACCAATCTGACTGGCAGCCCAGTGTCAAGCTTGGTACACTCAGGCTAAGTATCCAATCTGACTGCGCAGCCGGTGTCAAGCTTGGTGCACTCAGGATAAGTATCCAATCTGACTGGCAGCCCGGTGTCAAGCTTGATACACTCAGGATAAGTATCCAATCTGACTGGTAGCCCGGTGTCAAGCTTGGTGCACCCAGGATAAGTAGGCAGCCCGGTGTCAAGCTTGGTACACTCAGGATAAGTAACCAATCTGACTGGCAGCCCAGTGTCAAGCTTGGTACACTCAGGCTAAGTATCCAATCTGACTGGGCAGCCGGTGTCAAGCTTCATACACTCAGGATAAGTATCCAATCTGACTGGGCAGCCCGGTGGCAAGCTTGGAACACCCAGGATAAGTATCCTATCTTACTGGGCAGCCGGCCTCAAGCTTGGTGCACTCAGGATAAGTATCCAATCTGACTGGCTGCCCAGTGTCAAGCTTGGTGCACTCAGGATAAGTATCCAATCTGACTGCGCAGCCGGTGTCAAGCTTGGTGCACCCAGGATAAGTATCCAATCTGACTGGCAGCCCAGTGTCAAGCTTGGTACACTCAGGATAAGTAACCAATCTGACTGGCAGCCCAGTGTCAAGCTTGGTACACTCAGGCTAAGTATCCAATCTGACTGGGCAGCCGGTGTCAAGCTTGATACACTCAGGATAAGTATCCAATCTGACTGGGCAGCCAGCCTCAAGTTTAGTACACCCAGGATAAATATTCAATCTGACTGGGCAGCCCGGTGTCAAGCTCGGTACACTCAGGCTACGTATGCAATCTGACTGCTAGCCAGGTGTCAAGTTTGGTGCACTCAGGATAAGTATCCTATCTTACTGGGCAGCCAGCCTCAAGCTTAGTACACCCAGGATAAATATTCAATCTGACTGGGCAGCCCGGTGTCAAGCTCGGTACACTCAGGCTAAGTATGCAATCTGACTGCTAGCCAGGTGTCAAGCTTGGTGCACTCAGGATAAGTATCCAATCTGACTGGCAGCACGGTGTCATGCTTGGTACACACAGGATAAGTATCCAATTTGACTGCTAGCCAGGTGTCAAGCTTGGTGCACTCAGGATAAGTATCCAATCTGACTGCTAGCCCGGTGTCAAGCTTGGTGCACTCAGGATAAGTATCCAATCTGACTGCTAGCCTGGTGTCAAGCTTAGTGCACTCAGGATAAGTATCCAATCTGACTGCGCAGCCGGTGTCAAGCTTGGTGCACTCAGGATAAGTATCCAATCTGACTGGCAGCCCGGTGCCAAGCTTGGTACACTCAGGATAAGTATCCAATCTGACTGGTAGCCCAGTGTCAAGCTTGGTGCACTCAGGATAAGTATCCAATCTGACTGGCAGCCCGCTGTCAAGCTTGGTACACTCAGGATAAGTAACCAATCTGACTGGGCAGCCCGGTGGCAAGCTTGGTACACCCAGGATAAGTATCCAATATTACTGGGCAGCCGGTGTCAAGCTTGCTACACCCAGGATAAATATTCAATCTGACTGGGCAGCCCAGTGTCAAGCTCGGTACACTCAGGCTAAGTATGCAATCTTACTGGGCAGCCGGTGTCAAGCTTCGTACACCCAGGATAAGTATCCAATCTTACTGGGCAGCCGGTGTCAAGCTTCGTACACCCAGGATAAGTATCCAATCTTACTGGGCAGCCGGTGTCAAGCTTCGTACACCCAGGATAAGTATCCAATCTTACTGGGCAGCCGGTGTCAAGCTCAGTACACTCAGGATAAGTATCCAATCTGACTGCACAGCTGGTGTCATGAGAATGTATTATTTGAATTCGCATTATTGTGAAGTTACCTACGACCGCACATTCCCGAGCCATATAACATTGTAGTGATCATTTTAATGTTGAAAGACTTAAATGTTCATCAAGCATTTGGGACCCAGATATGAAGTAGCATCACACCGGGGCCAGTCCCAGCAGGGCACACTCTCACATGCGATCCCAATTGATGTGGTCTCCAACATCCGTTAGCCGCAAATAACAACCACAGATGTCTCTACTGGAGTCCCATCTGTGTGCCATCGTTAAGCAGCTGCCCTGCGCCTAAAGTGTTCTGTCAAGATTTCAATTCTGCATTTTATAGAAGAATTCGATTCTTAATCATATCCGTTTCGGCAGGAAGCCCCGCTGGGTTTGGTCAGGAGCAGCCTTGTGACCCGCATATACAATGGCCTTAGAAGGGGCCTGCGCTGGTGATGGAAGGGGCCAAAGCCCTTATCGGGGGAAGGTTCCGTGAGTTCACCACTTTGAGCCCAATGGTGTTAGTATATTCAAGCTGCAGCATTAGCGAGAGCAGGACTTTGCCAATGGCTAGACACGTTAAATCGCGTCACAGGAAGCTCCGCTCCAGAGAGTCGAAGACTTAGCCACGACAACGTGTGCCAGCAGGTGGCTTTGGAGTAGTTCTTGATTGCATGTTATTAAAACCATACCATGCTTGGTACGCGTGGCCCAAAGCCTCCCTGCTTGCATGCGATCACCTTTACATTGACCCATGTTTCAAGTCCTGCTAAGACCCATTTGGAAACATTGTACTGGGAACGAGTCAAGGAGAGCAATAGGTCAGTAGCTCCTTGGATCCCTTCTAGAGCTCCATGAAAAAACTAGGGAACATGATCCCATCTCTCCCCGTCTCTTGCGAACCGCCCGAGTTCATGATGGCTTTTGTAAAAGCAAACCTCACTTCAGCCCAACTCTCCCGACCCTCAAAGGAAGGAGAAGGTGATCAGATGCTGTTCCTCTGGCAGGTCTTAAAGGCTGCAGACATTTCAAGAAATCCTAGTTTGAGACTTCCCTAAAGGGAGACAAAGGTCCCAGCTGCTTCAGAATCGGGATCACATCAGAATTTCCTTTTTAAAGTGCCTCACATTTTTTGCAGGAGAAATTGGAGATTTTTTAAGTGAGACATATGAACCCATCACATATGCAAACGCTCCCATAACTTGAGTTTCAATCGGGTCAAACTAGATCAACCAATATTTTCTTCTTTTTTTTTAGTTAAAGACATTTTTGTAGTTGAGCTTTTGCCGATTCAACTCATGATGGCTTAAGTTTGATTCTCAACCCAAGCTGTTTTATTTCTTTTCTTGTTTTAAAACATTAAGCACCAAATCCAATGGAATTAGATCGCCCCAAGTTTGGTCTTCTAATGTGCGGGAGAGCTCCTCAAATGCCTGATCAACCATTGCAGAGTTGCTTTGCAGCTGAGAACTTTCAAGAATGCCTGCAGTCTATGCTCTTTTTCTTGAGGGGGGATCAAAGCCTCTGTTTACAACAGAACTATTAAGTCTTATTTTGTCTTGGACCACAGACTGGGAGCCCAGTGGGGCTCATGTGGCTGGGTTTCGGAGTGAGTACATCCAAGCTTGCCGACATGAGCTTCTCGCGCCTCTCGGTTCTACTCAAGACCTCTCAACTGCAGAGTCTGTCATTGTGATAAGCATCAGCGCTTTCATCCTAGGAGAATCTACACATTAGTTGTGTAACTGCACAACAAGATCTAGAGAGTATACGTTCCACGTTCACCTTCCAGTCTCTGAATCAGGCTGCACTAGAGAGTCCCTGCAGAACAGCAATAGGTACATTCCATGTTCACCTTCTGCTCTCTGAATCAGGCTGCACTAGAGAGAGTCCCTGCAGAACAGCAATAGGTACATTCCATGTTCACCTTCCGCTCTCTGAATCAGGCTGCACTAGAGAGTCCCTGCAGAACAGCAGTAGGTACATTCCATGTTCACCTTCCGCTCTCTGAATCAGGCTGCACTAGAGAGTCCCTGCAGAACAGCAATAGGTACATTCCATGTTCACCTTCCGCTCTCTGAATCAGGCTGCACTAGAGAGTCCCTGCAGAACAGCAATAGGTACATTCCATGTTCACCTTCCATTCTCTGAATCAGGCTGCACTAGAGAGAGTCCGTGCAGAACAGCAATAGGTACATTCCATGTTCGCCTTCCACTCGCTGAATCAGGCTGCATTAGAGGGAGTCCGTGCAGAACAGCAATAGGTGCATTCCATGTTCACCTTCCGCTCTCTGAATCAGGCTGCACTAGAGAGTCCCTGCAGAACAGCAGTAGGTACATTCCATGTTCGCCTTCCGCTCTCTGAATCAGGCTGCACTAGAGAGATTCCCTGCAGAACAGCAATAGGTACATTCCATGTTCGCCTTCCACTCTCTGAATCAGGATGCACTAGAGAGAGTCCGTGCAGAACAGCAATAGGTTCATTCCATGTTCGCCTTCCACTCTCTGAATCAGGCTGCACTAGAGAGAGTCTGTGCAGAAGAGCAATAGGTACATTCCATGTTCGCCTTCCACTCTCTGAATCAGAATGCACTAGAGAGAGTCCCTGCAGAACAGCAATAGGTACATTCTATGTTCGCCTTCCACTCGCTGAATCAGGCTGCACTAGAGAGAGTCCCTGCAGAACAGCAATAGGTACATTCCATGTTCGCCTTCCACTCTCTGAATCGGGCTGCACTAGAGAGAGTCCCTGCAGAACAGCAATAGGTACATTCCATGTTCGCCTTCCACTCTCTGAATCGGGCTGCACTTGAGAGAGTCCCTGCAGAACAGCAATAGGTACATTCCATGTTCGCCTAGCACTCTCTGAATCAGGCTGCACTAGAGAGAGTCTGTGCAGAACAGCAATAGGTACATTCCATGTTCGCCTTCCACTCTCTGAATCAGGCTGCACTAGAGAGTACCTGCAGAACAGACATAGGTACATTCCATGTTCACCTTTCAGTCTCTGAATCAGGCTGCACTAGAGAGTCCCTGCAGAACAGCAATAGGTACATTCCATGCTCACCTTCCACTCTCTGAATCAGGCTGCACTTGAGAGAGTCCCTGCAGAACAGCAATAGGTACATTCCATGTTCCCCTTTCAGTCTCTGAATCAGGCTGCACTAGAGAGTCCCTGCAGAACAGCAATAGGTACATTCCATGTTCACCTTCCAGTCTCTGAATCAGGCTGCACTAGAGAGAGTACGTGCAGAACAGCAATAGGTTCATTCCATGTTCACCTTCCGCTCTCTGAATCAGGCTGCACTAGAGAGAGTCCCTGCAGAACAGCAATAGGTACATTCCATGTTCACCTTCCGCTCTCTGAATCAGGCTGCACTAGAGAGTCCCTGCAGAAGAGCAATAGGTACATTCCATGTTCACCTTCCGCTCTCTGAATCAGGCTGCACTAGAGAGTCCCTGCAGAACAGCAATAGGTACATTCCAGGTTCACCTTCCAGTCTCTGAATCAGGCTGCACTAGAGCGAGTCCGTGCAGAACAGCAATAGGTTCATTCCATGTTCGCCTTCCACTCGCTGAATCAGGCTGCATTAGAGGGAGTCCGTGCAGAACAGCAATAGGTGCATTCCATGTTCACCTTCCGCTCTCTGAATCAGGCTGCACTAGAGAGTCCCTGCAGAACAGCAGTAGGTACATTCCATGTTCACCTTCCGCTCTCTGAATCAGGCTGCACTAGAGAGAGTCCCTGCAGAACAGCAATAGGTACATTCCATGTTCGCCTTCCACTCTCTGAATCAGGATGCACTAGAGAGAGTCCGTGCAGAACAGCAATAGGTTCATTCCATGTTCGCCTTCCACTCTCTGAATCAGGCTGCACTAGAGAGAGTCTGTGCAGAAGAGCAATAGGTACATTCCATGTTCGCCTTCCACTCTCTGAATCAGGATGCACTAGAGAGAGTCCCTGCAGAACAGCAATAGGTACATTCTATGTTCGCCTTCCACTCGCTGAATCAGGCTGCACTAGAGAGAGTCCCTGCAGAACAGCAATAGGTACATTCCATGTTCGCCTTCCACTCTCTGAATCAGGCTGCACTAGAGAGAGTCCCTGCAGAACAGCAATAGGTACATTCCATGTTCGCCTTCCACTCTCTGAATCGGGCTGCACTTGAGAGAGTCCCTGCAGAACAGCAATAGGTACATTCCATGTTCGTCTAGCACTCTCTGAATCAGGCTGCACTAGAGAGAGTCTGTGCAGAACAGCAATAGGTACATTCCATGTTCGCCTTCCACTCTCTGAATCAGGCTGCACTAGAGAGTACCTGCAGAACAGACATAGGTACATTCCATGTTCGCCTTTCACTCTCTGAATCAGGCTGCCCTAGAGAGAGTCCCTGCAGAACAGCAATAGGTACATTCCATGTTCACCTTTCACCCTTTGAATCAGGTTGTACAAGAGAGAGTCCCTGCAGAACAGCAATAGGTACATTCCATGCTCACCTTCCACTCTCTGAATCAGGCTGCACTTGAGAGAGTCCCTGCAGAACAGCAATAGGTACATTCCATGTTCACCTTTCAGTCTCTGAATCAGGCTGCACTAGAGAGTCCCTGCAGAACAGCAATAGGTACATTCCATGTTCACCTTCCAGTCTCTGAATCAGGCTGCACTAGAGAGAGTCCGTGCAGAACAGCAATAGGTTCATTCCATGTTCACCTTCCGCTCTCTGAATCAGGCTGCACTAGAGAGAGTCCCTGCAGAACAGCAATAGGTACATTCCATGTTCACCTTCCGCTCTCTGAATCAGGCTGCACTAGAGAGTCCCTGCAGAAGAGCAATAGGTACATTCCATGTTCACCTTCCGCTCTCCGAATCAGGCTGCACTAGAGAGTCCCTGCAGAACAGCAATAGGTACATTCCATGTTCACCTTCCAGTCTCTGAATCAGGCTGCACTAGAGAGAGTCCGTGCAGAACAGCAATAGGTTCATTCCATGTTCGCCTTCCACTCGCTGAATCAGGCTGCATTAGAGGGAGTCCGTGCAGAACAGCAATAGGTGCATTCCATGTTCACCTTCCGCTCTCTGAATCAGGCTGCACTAGAGAGTCCCTGCAGAACAGCAGTATGTACATTCCATGTTCACCTTCCGCTCTCTGAATCAGGCTGCACTAGAGAGAGTCCCTGCAGAACAGCAATAGGTACATTCCATGTTCGCCTTCCACTCTCTGAATCAGGATGCACTAGAGAGAGTCCGTGCAGAACAGCAATAGGTTCATTCCATGTTCGCCTTCCACTCTCTGAATCAGGCTGCACTAGAGAGAGTCTGTGCAGAAGAGCAATAGGTACATTCCATGTTCGCCTTCCACTCTCTGAATCAGGATGCACTAGAGAGAGTCCCTGCAGAACAGCAATAGGTACATTCTATGTTCGCCTTCCACTCGCTGAATCAGGCTGCACTAGAGAGAGTCCCTGCAGAACAGCAATAGGTACATTCCATGTTCACCTTCCACTCTCTGAATCAGGCTGCACTAGAGAGAGTCCCTGCAGAACAGCAATAGGTACATTCCATGTTCGCCTTCCACTCTCTGAATCGGGCTGCACTTGAGAGAGTCCCTGCAGAACAGCAATAGGTACATTCCATGTTCGCCTAGCACTCTCTGAATCAGGCTGCACTAGTGAGAGTCCGTGCAGAACAGCAATAGGTACATTCCATGTTCGCCTTCCACTCTCTGAATCAGGCTGCACTAGAGAGTACCTGCAGAACAGACATAGGTACATTCCATGTTCGCCTTTCACTCTCTGAATCAGGCTGCCCAAGAGAGAGTCCCTGCAGAACAGCAATAGGTACATTCCATGTTCACCTTTCACCCTTTGAATCAGGTTGTACAAGAGAGAGTCCCTGCAGAACAGCAACAGGTACATTCCATGTTCACCTTGCAGCCTCTGAATCAGGCTGCATTTGAGAGAGTCCCTGCAGAACAGCAATAGGTACATTCCATGTTCACCTTCCACTCTCTGAATCAGGCGGCACTAGAGAGAGTTCCTGCAGAACAGCAATAGGTACATTCCATGCTCACCTTCCACTCTCTGAATCAGGCTGCACTTGAGAGAGTCCCTGCAGAACAGCAATAGGTACATACCATGTTCACCTTCCACTCTCTGAATCCGGCTGCACTAGAGAGTCCTTGCAGAACAGTAATAGGTACATTCCATGTTCACCTTCCACTCTCTGAATCCGGCTGCACTAGAGAAAGTCCCTGCAGAACAGCAATAGGTACATACCATGTTCACCTTCCACTGTCTGAATCAGGCTGCACTAGAGAGAGTCCCTGCAGAACAGCAATAGGTACATACCATGTTCACTTTCCACTCTCGGAATCAGGCTGCACTAGAGAGAGTCCCTGCAGAACAGCAATAGGTACATGCCATGTTCACCTTCCACTCTCTGAATCCGGCTGCACTAGAGAGAGTCCCTGCAGAACAGCAATAGGTACACTCCATTTTCACCTTCCACCCTCTGAATCAGGCTGTACTAGAGAGAGTCCCTGCAGAACAGCAATAGGTACATTCCATGTTCACATTCCACCCTCTGAATCAGGCTGTACCAGAGAGAGTCCCTGCAGAACAGCAATAGGTACATACCATGTTCACCTTCCACTCTCTGAATCTGGCTGCACTAGAGTGTCTCTGCAGAACAGCAATAGGTACATTCCATGTTCACATTCCACCCTCTGAATCAGGCTGTACCAGAGAGAGTCCCTGCAGAACAGCAATAGGTACATACCATGTTCATCTTCCACTCTCGGAATCAGGCTGCACTAGAGAGTCCCTGCAGAAGAGCAGTAGGTACATTCCATGTTCACCTTCCACTCTCTGAATCAGGCTGCACTAGAGAGAGTCCTTGCGGAACAGCAATAGATACATTCCATGTTCACCTTCCACTCTCTGAATCGGGCTGCAGTAGAGAGAGTCCCTGCAGAACAGCAATAGGTACGGACCATGATCACCTTCCACTCTCTGAATCAGGCTGCACTAGAGAGAGTCCCTGCAGAACAGCAATAGGTAAATTCCATGTTCACCTTCCACTCTCTGAATCAGGTTGCACTAGAGAGAGTCCCTGCAGAACAGCAATAGGTACATTCCATGTTCACCTTCCACTCTCTGAATCAGGCTGCACTAGAGAGAGTCCTTGCGGAACAGCAATAGATACATTCCATGTTCACCTTCCACTCTCTGAATCAGGCTGCAGTAGAGAGAGTCCCTGCAGAACAGCAATAGGTACATTCCATGTTCACCTTCCACTCTCTGAATCAGACTGCACTAGAGAGTCCCTGCAGAACAGCAATAGGTACATTCCATGTTCGCCTTCCACTCTCTGAATCCGGCTGCACTAGAGAGAGTCCTTGCGGAACAGCAATAGGTACATTCCATGTTCACCTTCCAGTCTCTGAATCAGGCTGCAGTAGAGAGAGTCCCTGCAGAACAGCAATAGGTACATTCCATGTTCACCTTCCACTCTCTGAATCAGGCTGCAGTAGAGAGAGTCCCTGCAGAACAGCAATAGATACATTCCATGTTCACCTTCCGCTCTCTGAATCAGACTGCACTAGAGAGTCCCTGCAGAACAGCAATAGGTACATTCCATGTTCGCCTTCCACTCTCTGAATCCGGCTGCACTAGAGAGAGTCCCTGCAGAACAGCAATAGGTACATTCCATGTTCGCCTTCCACTCTCTGAATCCGGCTGCACTAGAGAGAGTCCCTGCAGAACAGCAATAGGTACATTCCATGTTCACCTTCCACTCTCTGAATCAGGCTGCAGTAGAGAGTCCCTGCAGAACAGCAATAGATACATTCCATGTTCACCTTCCGCTCTCTGAATCAGACTGCACTAGAGAGTCCCTGCAGAACAGCAATAGGTACATTCCATGTTCGCCTTCCACTCTCTGAATCCGGCTGCACTAGAGAGAGTCCCTGTAGAACAGCAATAGGTACATTCCATGTTCGCCTTCCACTCTCTGAATCCGGCTGCACTAGAGAGAGTCCCTGCAGAACAGCAATAGAATCATTCCATGTTCACCTTCCGCTCTCTGAATCAGACTGCACTAGAGAGTCCCTGCAGAACAGCAATAGATACATTCCATGTTCGCCTTCCACTCTCTGAATCCGGCTGCACTAGAGAGAGTCCCTGCAGAACAGCAATAGGTACATTCCATGTTCACCTTCCACTCTCTGAATCCGGCTGCACTAGAGAGAGTCCCTGCAGAACAGCAATAGGTACATTCCATGTTCACCTTCCACTCTCTGAATCCGGCTGCACTAGTGAGAGTCCCTGCAGAACAGCAATAGGTAGCCGCCTCTTGAAAAGGTGTCACGGAGGCAAACTCCTCCTCGCCGTGTGATCCTATGTGAGCCGCTTTGTAGCGTTTTTAGATGAGAAGTGGCCATTATTTTTGCAAGGGGGAATAGTGAGAGTTAAGACCTTTCGGCTGATTATCCTTTCAGACGTTTCACTGTGATGAGCAAGTGCTGAGGACCTGAGGACTCAATCTTCCCTCTTTCATGCAGAAAGGTCTGTTTGATGTTCAGTTTAAGAGACCTTTCCCAAATGAAAATCCCATCTCCCCTGCACAGCAAGCTAGGAAGGAGAAGGAAACAGCAGTGCTCCAGGGCTGGTATCCAGCCTGTGGTTAGAAGCAATCCTTCCTGAGGCCTGTCACTGTAGAGACTAAGAGTCACCGTCAGATCAGACGCATGCATCACAAAGTGCCCGCCGCAAACCAGTCTTCACCCTGGTGCTCAACATGAGCTTTACAGTCAGAGAGTTCATGCCACAACACACACATGTGCTTTCTGTTTAGAAGCTGTCATGGGAAATACAGGTTTGCTAAGGACTCCCACACGGGTTAAAGGTCGGGCCCATCTGCTTATTACTAGCAGTAACCCTGGTGGACCCCTCTAAAGCCACAGGAGCAAAGCAAGGAGACTGGGGCGGTGCAGGCCCCCTGCTCTCCCACTGCATGGATGGGAAGTGGGAAGTACTCGTGTGACAGTCCTGAGCTGGGCTGAGGAGCGGGGCGTGCACCACTCTCATGCTAAGACTAAGTGTGCACATGAAGAGATCCACTTACCGAAAATGCCCCCAACATCAAACAAGGTGGAGAGGTCTGCAGCCTTCTTCACGTCTATGTGCCCTGTGGGGAAATGGGAAGCATGTCAGTCACCATTACCTCAAGGCCATTGCCCTTCATCATTCCTCTTGCAGACACAGGGACACGGGGGGGGGGAGATAATAGCAGAGATACGGGGGACAGAGGGGCACAGACTATTGTGAGGGTACAGGCATGCACACAGGGCGACTGGGCTCAGTCAAGGACGTGGACACGGGCAGGAGTGCAAGGACCTGATAGGATGGCAGCAGACCAGTCACAGTGCTGCACACAATACATTAACAATGCAAATGTGCAGTTAAGCTGCATGCGTTAGGAGAGCGGCATGGGGAAATACAATGAGAGAACTGGGAAAGAAGTTTGGAAAGAATTGAGTGAAAAAAGATTGTATAACCACAGTCCAAAAATACAACAAGAGCAGCATACATTGGAAAAATCAGTATTAATTCTCCTTACACAGCCTTTTGCCAAATAATACAACTTAGCGCAATAGATCTATTCGGTAACATCTCCTGGCAGTGGAGGGTCTTCTTAGTGCAATAGGTCTGTTAGGTAACAACTCCTGGCAGCGGTGGGTCTTATTAGTGCAATAGATCTACTGGGTAACATCTCCTGGCACTGACGGGTCTTTTAGTGCAATAGATCTATTGGGTAACATCTCCTGGCACTGACGGGTCTTTTAGTGCAATAGATCTATTGGGTAACATCTCCTGGCACTGGAGGGTCTTCTTAGTGCAATATATATGTTGGGTAACATCTCCTGGCACTGGAGGTTCTTCTTAGTGCAATAGATCTGTTGGGTAACATCTCCTGGCAGTGGAGGGTCTTATTAGTGCAATAGGTCTGTTGGGTAACATCTCTTGGCACTAGAGGGTCTTCTTAGTGCAATAGATCTGTTGGGTAACATCTCCTGGCACTAGAGGGTCTTCTTAGTGCAATAGATCTATTGGGTAACATCTCCTGGCACTGACGGGTCTTTTAGTGCAATAGATCTATTGGGTAACATCTCCTGGCACTGGAGGGTCTTCTTAGTGCAATATATATGTTGGGTAACATCTCCTGGCACTGGAGGTTCTTCTTAGTGCAATAGATCTGTTGGGTAACATCTCCTGGCAGTGGAGGGTCTTATTAGTGCAATAGGTCTGTTGGGTAACATCTCTTGGCACTAGAGGGTCTTCTTAGTGCAATAGATCTGTTGGGTAACATCTCCTGGCACTGGAGGGTCTTCTTAGTGCAATAGATCTGTTGGGTAAAATCTCCTGGCAGTGGAGGGTCTTCTTAGTGCAATAGATCTGTTGGGTAAAATCTCCTGGCAGTGGAGGGTCTTCTTGGTGCAATAGATCTGTTGGGTAACATCTCCTGGCACTGGAGGGTCTTCTTAGTGCAATAGATCTGTTGGGTAAAATCTCCTGGCAGTGGAGGGTCTTCTTAGTGTAATAGAGCAACTGGGTAACATCTCCTGGCAGTGGAGGGTCTTCTTAGTGCAATAGATCTGTTGGGTAAAATCTCCTGGCAGTGGAGGGTCTTCTTAGTGTAATAGAGCAACTGGGTAACATCTCCTGGCAGTGGAGGGTCTCCTTAGTGCAATAGATCGGTAGGGTAACATCTCCTGGCAGCGGAGGGTCTTCTTAGTGCAATAGATTGGTTGGGTAACATCTCGTGGCACTGGAGGGTCTTCTTAGTGCAATAGATCTGTTGGGTAACATCTCCGGGCAGCGGAGGGTCTTATTAGTGCAATAGATCTATTGGGTAACATCTCCTGGCACTAGAGGGTCTTCTTAGTGCAATAGATCCATTGGCTACCATTTCCTGCCAGCGGAGGGTCTTACTAGTGCAATAGATCCGTTGGGTAACATCTCTTGACAGTGGAGGGTCTTCTTAATGCAATAGATCTGTTGGGTAACATCTCCTAGCAGTGGAGGGTCTTATTAGTGCAATAGATCTGTTGGGTAACATCTCCTGGCACTGGAGGGTCTTCTTAGTGCAATAGATCTATTGGGTAACATCTCCTGCCACTGGAGGGTCTTCTTAGTGCAATAGATCCGTTGGGTAACATCTCTTGACAGTGGAGGGTCTTCTTAATGCAATAGATCTGTTGTGTAACATCTCCTGGCAGTGGAGGGTCTTCTTAGTGCAATAGATCTATTGGGTAACATCTCCTGGCACTGGAGGGTCTTCTTAGTGCAATAGATCTGTTGGGTAACACCTCCTGGTACTGGAGGGTCTTCTTAGTGCAATAGATCTGTTGGGTAACATTTCCTGGCAGTGGAGGGTCTTCTTAGTGAAATAGGGATGTTGGGTAACATCTCCTGGCACTGGAGGGTCTTCTTAGTGCAATAGATCTATTGGGTAACATCTCTTGGCACTGGAGGGTCTTCTTAGTGCAATATATCTGTTGGCTAACATCTCTTGGCACTGGAGGGTCTTCTTAGTGCAATATATCTGTTGGGTAACATCAGTTGGCAGTGGAGGGTCTTCTTAGTGAAATAGATACGTTGGGTAACATCTCCTGGCACTGGAGGGTCTTATTAGTGCAATAGATCTATTGGGTAACATCTCCTGGCACTGGAGGGTCTTCGTAGTGCAACAGATCCATTAGCTAACATCTCGTGGCACTGGAGGGTCTTCTTAGTGCAATATATATGTTGGGTAACATCTCTTGGCACTGAAAGGTCTTCTTAGTGCAATATATCTGTTGGGTAACATCTCCTGGCAGTGGAGGGTCTCCTTAGTGCAATTGATCTGTTGGGTAACATCTTCTGGCAGACAAGGGTCTTCTAGATACAAACCTCTTTACTATAGATGTTCTTTCTCTTGTAACCGGAAGTTTTTTCTCTGTGGAGCGAGCCTTACCATGGATACTAGGTCTCTTGGGTACCAGGGGTTGTAATTGGAAGTTCTTCTCAGTGCAGCTATTCTTACCAAGGACGATGGGTCTCTTAGATGCTAACTGGTAAAAGTGGGAAGCTTAACCAATGATGATGGATCTCTTAAATATCATCTGATGGTCAAGGTTATCCAAGGTTCAGAATGTGCTACCAATAATTACAAGTCTCTTGGAAAATGTTGGATTGTGAAGGAATACCTCAATATCAGGATATTTAGTAGTGCTGGATGCCATGTTTGGAGTGTGGAGGCTCTTCTTGGTATACGGATCATTGCCACTAACGGTGGGCATCTTAGATTAGATCATTTGACTGCGGAGAATCACCTAAGCACTGGAGTAATTAGCAGCAACAGTGGGTTGCTTGGATAACATCTCATAAAAGTGGAGGAGGGCCATATTGGTTCTGCTGAATCACCTCTCCTGACAGCAGAAACTCTCCTGGATTCAGCCAATTGCCATTGAGCTCTGGGCCTCTTAGATAAGATCTACTGATGGTAGAGATGACATCAGTATCGGGATCATTAGCAGCAACGGTAGGTCTCTTGGAAAGGTTCTCATGGCAGTGTAGATTCTCCTCCATATAGTGCGCAGTACCATGGATGGAGGGCACCTTGGACAACAGCATCTGGCACTGAAGGTTACTTAGTACTGGGATACTCAGCAGTGATGTGTGTTGCTTGGATAACATCCCCTTCATTGTATTCAGTCTACTAGACTCAGCAAATGTTACCAAGGAAGTTGGGTATCTCGGTAAGATGGTGGGTACCTCGAATAACATTCTATCATAGTGGAAATCACCCGAGTGTTGGGATCTTTAGCACTGGTGCTGGATCACCTGGATACAGACATCGTTATCATGGATACAGTGGAGCTTCTTTTATGGGGATGTGTATTAGGGTCTCTTAAATGTCTACTGTCCATGGAGGTTCTCTAGGTTCTCTACGGAACGGACCATGCCACTAATCACACTAGGAGCCATGGATAACATCGCCTGATGCTAGAGTTGTGCCTTATCCTAGAGACTTACAAAGGACAGTGGGTTGCTTAGATAATATTATCGAATAGTGGCAAACCAAGTTGCAGATCGATCATTAGCAGCATTTACAGGTCTCCAGCGTAATCACCGGCCAGTGACGGTGCTCTGTTTGCAGATATTCCAAAATGGCTGGCGCTGCTCTATCTGGTGCAGGATATGCTACACCCTGACGCATGGCTGGTATTTTATCTCAATTTCACTTGTTTGTCTGCTCTGAGGGCAAACCTCTAAATAAAGCATATGATGTTGATATGCTGCCCCCTCGGATGAGGTTTAACTGACTGAGTTGCACTCATTGCAGAAGAGCCCAGTGTTCATGCAAGCACTGTGATGCTATGCACTGGTATCAGTAAGAGGCCCATGCCACTAAGTGACTGGGATCAGTGTTTGGCAGAGTTGTGGGCATTAGGGTTAAAGTAGCTCGCCTGTTCGTCAGGTTTCTGGGTTCACTTTGCATGGTGATGTGGAACACAGTGGCCGTAGCATGCTCCTAACCTTACAGAGGGCCACTGTTCCAAGTTCCTTGCTAATTGATCTGCAGTTTCATTGGTTCTTGGCTGAGAAGCTTTCCATATTATGACTTCTGTGTACTGCATTTCTGTAAATTGGCTATCGTGCCGCTGTGTGGGGTCGGGGGGCTGGGCAGGAAGGATGTGTCTCAAACACCTTTCTGTTTCCTCATCTCTATGTTTCCATTCCAGGACCTTGCAGTTTTGGTCCTGTGAACCTGAGAGGATTGCAGTTTTGGTCCTTTGAACCTGGGAGGATTGCAGTTTTGGTCCTGTGAACCTGGGAGGATTGCAGTTGTGGTCCTGTGAACCTGGGAGGACTGCAGTTTTGGTCCTGTGAACCTAGGAGGATTGCAGTTTTGGTCCTGGTCTTGTGAACCTGGGAGGATTGCAGTTTTGGTCCCGTGAACCTGGGAGGATTGCAGTTGTGGTCCTGTGAACCTGGGAGGACTGCAGTTTTGGTCCTGTGAACCTAGGAGGATTGCAGTTTTGGTCCTGGTCTTGTGAACCTGGGAGGATTGCAGTTTTGGTCCTGTGAACCACCTGGGAGGATTGCAGTTTTGATCTTGTGAACCTTGCAGGATTGCAGTTTTGGTCCTGCGAACCTGGGAGGATTGCAGTTGTGGTCCTGGTCTTGGGAAACTGGGAAGATTGCAGTTTTGGTCCTGTGAACCTGGGAGGATTGCAGTTTTGGCCCTGTGACCCTGGAAGGATTGCAGTTTTGGTCCTGTGACCCTGGGAGGATTGCAGTTTTGGTCCTGTGAACCTGGGAGGATTGCAGTTTTGGTCCTATGAACCTGGGAGGATTGTGGTTGTGGTCCTGTGAACCTGGGAGGATTGTAGTTTTGGTCCTGTGAACCTGGGAGGATTGCAGTTTTGGTCCTGTGAACCTGAGAGGATTGCAGTTTTGGTCCTGTGAACCTGAGAGGATTGCAGTTTTGGTCCTGTGAACCTGAGAGGATTGCAGTTTTGGTCCTGTGAATCTGGGAGGATTGCAGTTTTGGTCCTGTGAACTTGGGAGGACTGCAGTTTTGGTCCTGTGTACCTGGGAGGATTGCAGTTGTGGTCCTGGTCTTGTGAACCTGGGAAGATTGCAGTTTTGGTCCTGTGAACCTGGGAGGGTTGCAGTTTTAGTCCTGTGACCCTGAGAGGGTGCAGTTTTGGTCCTGTGAACCTGGGAGGACTGCAGTTTTGGTCCTGTGAACCTGGGAGGATTGCAGGCTTGGTCCTGTGATCCTGTGAGGATTGCAGTTTTGGTCCTGTGAACCTGGGAGGATTGCAGTTTTGGACCTGTGAACCTGGGAAGATTGCAGTTTTGGTCCTGTGACCCTGGGGGGATTGCAGTTTTGGTGCTGTGGACCTGGGAGCATTGCAGTTCTGATCTTGTGAACCTGGGAGGATTGCAGTTTTGGTCCTGAGAACCTGGGAGGAATGCAGTTTTGGTCCTGTGAACCTGGGAGGATTGCAGATTTGGTCCGGTGAACCTGGGAGGATTGCAGTTTTGGTCCTGTGAACCTGGGAGGATTGCAGTTTTGGTCCTGTGAACCTGGGAGGATTGCAGTTTTGGTCCTGTGACCCTGGGAGGATTGCAGATTTGGTCCTGTGACTCTGGGAGGATTGCAGTTTAGGTCTTGTGAACCTGTGAGGATTGCAGTTTTGGTGCTGTGAACCTGGGAGGATTGCAGGTTTGGTCCTGTGAACCTGGGAGGATTGCAGTTGTGGTCCTGGTCTTGGGAAACTGGGAAGATTGCAATTTTGGTCCTGTGAACCTGGGAGGATTGCAGTTTTGGTCTTGTGAACCTGGGAGGATTGCAATTGTGGTCCTGTGACCCTGGGAGGATTGCGGTTTTGGTCCTGTGAACCTTGGAGGATTGCAGTTTTGATCTTGTGACCCTGGGAGGATTGCAGTTTTGGTCCTGTGACCCTGGAAGGATTTCCGTTTTGGTCCTGTGACCTGGAAGGATTGCAGTTTTGGTCCTGTGACTCTGGGAGGATTGCAGTTATGGTTCTGTGAACCTGGGGGAAGGACTTCAGTGCAATGGAAACCTTTTTTGCCTGTTGCTTTTTTCAACAGATACAGTCCACACCCCGTAATTCACTTGCAGACCTTTGTGGTTGTTCCAAAAGCGGCATCGTGGTATCTAGGAAAGGTTGCATACTCCGATGCACCATGAGGTGGCGTGGGGCAAGAAGGATCTCCACTCCATGATACTCCCAGTGGTCTAGAATGGTACTCACCTGTGCTGCTGATGTAGAGAGGGAGCCAGAAGAGGAAGGTATAGCTGACGAGTTTAGCAAACAGCAAACAGAGCGAGAACTCAATGACACCCTACGAAGGAAGAGTGAGATGGTTAATACCTGGTCTTGTGCCCACAAACCACAGAGTTATTACAACACACACACACACACACACAAACAGTTGTGACATCAAGTCACACAAAGGTCCTGCACTAACTACAGATGTCCCAAACAGAAGCAAATAGGTACAGCTCTATGACAGCCAATGCACCAACACAGAGGTACAGCAACATAACACATAGTGGCAATGCAGGAACACAACCACAGTTACAAAAAGCAGTGAGAGACAGCAACAGACAGCCACACACAGGTCCTGCACCAAGACCACATCTTACACATGATCAGATATGTACAGCACTAAGGAGGCAGTGCAGCAACTCAATACATACATACACACACACACAACCTCTCCGATAGAGGCAGTACTCCCAGATGATGTGTTCTGCCTGGAAACCCCACTGTACACAAAGTCGGGATGAAGCGGCTACGGGACTACATCCCTTTTGGCCTGATAATAGCCTACAGTAGTGTGAGGGGTCAGGCAATCCTCACAGCATTGCTAAGCACCAAGCGCTCCCCTACACGCGCGATTGATTACACCATGGAGCTTGCGGTCTTCATGAAAACATGGCTTTTATCAATTGCAGGGTGGCAGGGTGGGGGAACTACAGACATGTATTGTCTGTAAGCTCTCACCTTAGTGGCCTCACCAGGCGCATTCTTCAGTTTTTCTAAGCATTGGTAAAGTTTACATGTACTTTCAAAAGCAGGCTGTACCACCATGACACTTCCTGTGTCTGGTCCTCGGATCTCCTGCATCTCTCATATATGACGACCAATATGAGAGCTTGCTGTGCATCCTTAAAGTCTCAGGTAAGCAGTGTTGTAGGTATTGATGGACAACACATAGCCTACAATAAACCTCTTCAAATAAAAACCATCACAGAACTATCCAAGCGCCGGGAGAGTGATCCGCAAAGCATGTTCCAAACATCATAGCTATAAACTGATCCTCAATGGAGCCGAGTCATTCTTGAGAACCATCTTTGGCAATTTCTATTGTGTTTTTCTAAACCTTTAACCTCTGCTTGTGTGGTTTTCTGCATGCTTCTAAAAGATTCCCACAAGCCTGGAGTCTAGTCGGTAATCACTCTTCCCACCCACTGAACTATAATCTTTGTTCCTACTTTACATTATGGACAGAGAAGGTTTGCCATTTACAAAGAGTGGGGTCTTACTGTAGTCAGCACCACATGTTTGGACAAACTTCAAGTTTCCTTCAGTGGATTTATGACAAACAAAAGGTCCTCCGTGCTCCTCGCCTTCACTTGTGGCATTCTAGGAGTTGTGACCAGTCCTTGGATCTTGTCCCTTCTCCCATAGGTGGGGACCCCTCTCATGGGGCCAGGGCCGTGTGGCCACAGTCCAATAGTCCTCCTGGGGGTGGTGCACCGTGGGAGGGTCATATGGGTGGGGAAATCCCCTATAGGATGATGTTACAGGGAGAACGCGGTATGTAAATACCCCATTATCCACTCCCTTTCCCTCTTACTCTATTCAGGGCAACCCAGTCCCTCCCTCCTCTATGTATTATTGTAAGCTAGAAGATAAACATTCCTTACCTTACACTGCAACGAGGGTGAATAGTGACTACCCATATGAACACTGTAACTGAAAAACAGACGAAGAAGAGGCGCGGAGTAATGCAGAATACTGTGCTAGTCCAAATAGGGTGGTTTAGTCAATCTAGACAATCTGAAGTACAATGCAGTATAAAAACAGAAGAAGGACTGGGAATGGCATTGAGCTCCTCCTTGGAGGAGGCGCGAGAGCAAACAGAGACCCGAGAGAAGGAAAAAAACAGACCGAGATGCAACGGCTGGAGCAAGCAGAAGTGGAGCGGGTACGGAGCAGAGGGCCTGCTCCATAAACCTGTGAGGAGACATTCCTGGCGTTGCAGCAGACTAGAGAACACGAGAAGGAAACGTTGCTTTCCCCAGAAGAAGATTTTAACTGCAGAGCCACCACAGAGCCACCACGAAAGTCGGGGAAGCCCCTGAGCAGACCGGAGGCACCCGGGTAGACCCAAAACCATCGCACACCAGGAAAAAAGTTACGTTGGTTGTCGGGGAGGCAAAGAGGCACCAGGAAATTGATGGAGAACCCAGAAGGATGAGGAAACCCAGAAGGCAGGGTTGGGACACTAACAGAGGAGAGAGAACTTTAACATATCCAAAACCACACTTTGATACTTGGCAGGGGAATATACCAAGTATAGCATAAAAACGAATGCAAGTCAGAGAGAAGAGTTGCACCCATATGAGGATTAAATCATCAGAAATCTTCATAGTCACAGTGCCTGGCAGGTTAGTGAACCAGGTTGGCAGTGAGAGAATCTGGAACCAGGGGAAGGGACGCACCCCCCCTGGGGTTTGTGAACACTATACCAAGCAAAGCGATGGCAGGCATTCTCTTGGCACTCTGAAGAAGTTGAAGAGAAACCAGGGGAAGGGAGTCTCTGCCCCTGGTGTTTGGGAACATTTTGGAAAGCCAAGAGACGGGAGGCATTCTCTTTGCACTCTGAAGAAGATGAAGAGAAACCAGGAAAGCCAAGAGATGGCAGGCATTCTCTTGGCATTCTGAAGAAGCTGAAGAGAAACCAGGGGAAGGAAGTCTCTTACCCTGGTGTTTGGGAACATTTTGGAAAAGTCAAGAGACGGGAGGCATTCTCTTTGCACTCTGAAGAAGATGAAGAGAAACCAGGAAAGCCAAGAGATGGCAGGCATTCTCTTGGCACTCTGAAGAAGCTGAAGAGAAACCAGGGGAAGGGAGTCTCTGACCCTGGTGTTTGGGAACATTTTGGAAAGCCAAGAGACGGGAGGCATTCTCTTGGCACTGTGAAGAAGATGAAGAGAAACCAGGAAAGCCAAGAGATGGCAGGCATTCTCTTGGCACTCTGAAGAAGCTGAAGAGAAACCAGGGGAAGGGAGTCTCTGACCATGGTGTTTGGGAACATTTTGGAAAGCCAAGAGACGGGAGGCATTCTCTTTGCACTCTGAAGAAGATGAAGAGAAACCAGGAAAGCCAAGAGACGGGAGGCTTTCTCTTTGCACTTTGAAGAAGATGAAGAGAAACCAGGGGAAGGGAGTCTCTGCCCCTGGCGTTTGGAAACATTTTGGAAGCCAAGCAAGGTGAGAGATTCTCTTGGCATTGTGAGGACCCGGCAACGTTTTCGTCTCATGGTTTCACATCTTTGGAAGTTTGTTTTTGCACCATTTGAACCTTATTTTACGAGCTGGAAAATAACTTACAAACATGCTCCCAGAAGAAGAAAGACGTTCTTTTGAACCAAAGAAGACCACTTTGCACCTTAGATTGAGTTCCCAATGTAAGGGTTGGAAATAGGTTTGACACAACGGGTGCCTTTTCTCTTTGGACATCCTGATAGATTTCGACGATTATTCTTTGAGGCAGGGAAACCCTTCTTATTATTGGGGATAGTTAGGTTTTCCCCAACCTTCATTTCTTTAATAAAGGTTTATAGCAATAAACATGCCACCATTGTGTCAATATTTTACTTCAGCACCTTGCAGAGCCTGGAAGAAGGTTCCTTTGGCCTAGTAATACACACGTCTCTGCAGTGAATTGACACCAATACTGGGGCCTTCTGTTTTCAGACACACACTCTCCTTGCTCTCCTGGCATACCTAGCCCTAACCGCTAAGACACCGTTTTCAGTGGACCACTAGACATATCCATCGTGAGGAGTAAGGAAAAACAAAAGCAGAATGCAAGAGGAGCATGTGTATCGTCTGAGACGCTGTATGCACACAAGGAGAGTTGTGTGAATTCACACATCTGATGCAGTGTATGGAATGGTGATTGACTTGCATGCATCACACACAGTTCCCCTAGAAAGGTGGGGTCGCAGGCACCACTCAGGGTAAGGACTGTGCATGAACTCTACAGCTCGGCCCAAAGTATGGAATGATCACGGTCTTGCAGACATTCAACACACAATAGGAAGTTCATGAAGACTCACAGGTATCCGCAAGGCTCCCAAAAAGCTGATCGCCGACATGCCTGCTGACGGGTCTCCCTGCATCACCACAATGTGGTTTGTTGCCATGTTTCCGTTTTCCTTGCTTGGCAGAAGGCATTGGATTTCCGGGTCCTACAAACACATCAGAAGATTACAAATTCAGAGATCATTTGGTGGCATAAAACATCTCGAGACACCCTGACCACAGGCCCAATCATGAGCACCACCTGTGTTACTACCCAAAGACTGCAACAATGTTTCTCTGTAAGGCTTCAAGCTAGATCCTCCCACTTAAACCACTGCAATTATAGGTGTTATTACCCAGTGTCATTGTACCCAATAGTATAAAACTGTAGCCCAGGGATGTTCAAGTTCATCCACCTAGAGGCCCCCCTGCTACACACCCAACCACACAAGCACCACCACCCAAGGAGCCTCTTGCTGTGTACCTACCCTTGGAACACATGGACCATGGATTCATGTGTCACTGGCTGTGATTGGAGAGAGGCCTTCGGTGGCCAGTAATGGGATTGGAAATGGGCCCACTGAAGACAGTGCTATGATTGCACAGGTGTGCCATGTAGTCAGGGATCTGGTTTAATAGATGCCTACTGTGCTGTGGTACAGGTGTGGGGGCCGGGAGGATAGCTCAGGGGCAACGCATGTGTCTCGGAAGCAAGACAAGGCATAGCAACACAGGTGCGAATCCCGTGCTCATGCTTAGAAACTGGTCTCCGGTATTAAGTGCATTATTAAAGAACAATTATAATAATAACACAGCGTCCATAGATAGTGTCAGGAGGACAAGGATATTTGTTGCTCGAGTTACCTGTGCTTTTCCAGAGTCTGTGGGATTTAAGAGTTGGTTCTTGATTTTGAACCCATTCACACTGTTCGGATACCTCTTTGTGTTCTGAAAGAAAAATATTTAAAGTAGGAGTACAGAAACTGAAGGACAGAAACCGATGACAAAAAAGATGGGTTCAGAGCGAGGGGAGCATGAAGGGAGAACACGTTGAGGGACAAAGACTCTGTGAATAAAGATGACAGAGAGGAGGGCAAGAGAGACAGAGAGATAGGGGAGCAGACAGAGGCAAATGAAAAGCGGAAGAGAGCAGGTAGGGAGGCAAAGTCATGGACAAGAAAAGGGTCAAAGAGGGGCCAAGAAATGGATAGAAAGGAGGCCAGACATCAGGCAAAGAAAGATAGAGAAGGCAAGTTACAGTAAATGGGACGACGAGAGAAGGACTAAGGGCTGGGCAGGGAGAAATAAGGACACATATCGGGGAACTAAGTGGGATGAGAGATCTAGGGAAACGTAGGGATTGCATAGTCATAGACAAGAAGAAAGGGAGAACAGATAGATCAGCAGTGACAGAGTAGACTGAGTGGCCCGGAAGGAGAGAACATGCAGAAGAGAATCGAGAACATGCGGATTGCCATTTCCGGAGTAGATTGAGTGACCCGGAAGGAGAGGACATGCAGAAGGGAATCGAGAACATGCGGATTGCCATTTCCGGAGTAGATTGAGTGGCCCGGAAGGAGAGGACATGCAGAAGGGAATCGAGAACATGCGGATTGCCATTTCCGGAGTAGATTGAGTGGCCCGGAAGGAGAGGACATGCAGAAGGGAATCGAGAACATGCGGATTGCCATTTCCGGAGTAGATCGAGTGGCCCGGAAGGAGCGGACACGCAGAAGGGACTCGAGAACATGTGGAATGGCAGTGACGGAGTAGAGCGAGTGGCCCAGAAGGGGAGAACATGCAGAAGGGAATCGAGAACATGTGGAATGGCAGTGACGGAGTAGATTGAGTGGCCCGGAAGGAGCGGACATGCAGAAGGGAATGGAGAACATGCGGATTGGCAGTGACCGAGTAGATTGAGTGGCCCGGAAGGAGCGGACACGCAGAAGGGAATGGAGAACATGCGGATTGGCAGTGACCGAGTAGATTGAGTGGCCCCGAAGCAGAGGACATGCAGAAGGGAATGGAGAACATACAGATAAAGACTGACACATTGATGTCAAATATAAACTCACGCAGTGGGTGTTGAAGGAGCATTTTATATCCCGTGGATCTGAAAGAGACAGAAACTTTCTGAGTGGGAAGATTCACTTTGGAAAATAGGTTAGACGTTCTTGTGTTGAGTCACAGATGCCACCCCTGCCAAGACAGCCTAAGTTCAGACACAGAGTCAACCATCCTGCAGGAGACCCTGGACCCACAGACAGGAGAATACCCACATCCAGTGCATTATAGTCGCAACACAAGGTTTGTCAACATATGGGACACTCTGGGCCCAGAAATAAGGGAATAACCAGAAAATACCCTCATAAGGACACCCTGGGCCTGGAAACAGGGTAATAGCCACTTCCAGGACACTTGCTGAGACACGGGGTTTACCAACAAAGAGGACATCCTGAACCCAAACTAGACCCACAGGGCTAGACCCACATCCAGGACAACTACCGCTGAGACGCATTGGCTACCGTCATGCAGGATATCCTGGACCCAGAATCGGGACAATGCCCACATTCAGGAGGCCCTTGGCACAGAGCCAGAGGAATAACCAGATCCAGGGCACTTAATGCGGTGGAGCAGGGACTGCAACCATGCAGGACATCCTGGGCCAGAGAGTGGAGAATACCCACGCCCAGTACACTGTGCAGGACATCCTGGGCCCAGAGAGCGGGAAATACCTATGTCCAGTACACCATGCAGGATATCCTGGGCCCAGACAGCAGGAATACCCATGTCCAGTACACTTATAGCAATGACACAGAATTTGCCATTGTGTGGGACATTCTTAGCACTGAGACAGCGGCCCACAAGCAGGACACTTTGAGTCCAGGGTGACCTGCATGATGGCAGACTCTATATCTCTGCTCTGACACCGGGCAACAACCACTTCAAGCTCAACTACAGCTGAGACACAGGGTCTACCATCATGCAGAACACTGAACACACACACACACATAGCAATATCCATGCACAGTACAACTACAGACAAGACACAGAGTCTGCTTTAATGCGGGACACCCTGTCCCAGACACAGGGCAACACCCACCACTACTACACTTTGCAAAGCGAGACAATGTATACCACCATGGAGGACCTCTTGGACTCAGACTGTGGGACTCCCACATCCAGTACGCTTAGAGCTCAGGCAGAAGAGCTTTGATATGATATGGCATTTATAACACACCTATACACAAGTGTTTCACACTTGTCCATGACACTCTGTTTCAGATACAGAGGCTACCCTCAGCCAGGGCATAGGAATTAGTGCCATCTATGGCACTCTGTTTCAGATACAGAGGCTACCCTCAACCAGGGCATAGGAATTAGTGCCATCTATGGCACTCTGTTTCAGATACAGAGGCTACCCTCAGCCAGGGCATAGGAATTAGTGCCATCCATCATGCTCTGGTTCAGATACAGAGGCTACCCTCAGCCAGGGCATAGGAGTAGGTGCCATCTATGACACTCTGTTTCAGATAGAGGCTACCCTCAGCCAGGGCATAGGAATTCGTGCCATACATCATTCTCTGGTTCAGATACAGAGGCTACCCTCAGCCAGGGCATAGGAATTCGTGCCATCCATCATGCTCTGGTTCAGATACAGAGGCTACCCTCAGCCAGGGCATAGGAATTAGTGCCATCCATCATGCTCTGGTTCAGATACAGAGGCTACCCTCAGCCAGGGCATAGGAGTGGGTGCCATACATGACACTCTGTTTCAGATAGAGGCTACCCTCAGCCAGGGCATAGGAATTAGTGCCATCCATCATGCTCTGGTTCAGATACAGAGGCTACCCTCAGCCAGGGCATAGGAATTAGTGCCATCTATGGCACTCTGTTTCAGATACAGAGGCTACCCTCAGCCAGGGCATAGGAGTGGGTGCCATCCATGTCACTCTGTTTCAGATACAGAGGCTACCCTCAGCCAGGGCATAGGAATTAGTGCCATCCAGGACACTTTGGTTTCTGGTGTAGGGTTTTCTAAAACCTAACGAGGTTCAAATCCATCCCAGAGAGGGGAGGGAGTGTTAAGTATATTCCATCATGTAATCTCCGCTCATCAAATCTTTTACTCCTCTGCGCCCGTCGGGTATTGAGGAGTACTATTGGTGGTCAAGCTTTTTCAATGGCAGCTGCAGTTCTTTGGAACTCCCTTTGTCCCTCTCTGAGGGCTATCTCTGACCAACTGTCCTTCAGAAAAAGACTTAAGACCTTTTTATTTCCTTGGAGTATTGGAGCGGCATCGATGCTTCTCAGTTTGTGGGGTCCTTCGTGTAGATCGTTGTATTTCGCCAAGATACCCCTTTATTAAATGCACATAACATAATATAACAGAGAGACAGAGGTCTAGATTAATTTCTGATTCCAATATCCATAGCAGGTTAACGTAGACTTTGGGAGGTTAGATTCCTTGCACCCATGCATTTATTTTATGCATTGGTGCGTTATAAGCCCCCAATGAGCAGATTGCTTCAGGGGGCTGTAAGGGTGCAGAAGTAGACGCGGGACACAGAGGTGGTATTATTCTGCTCATAAACTTGTATTCAAGGGAAATAAAATGGAAACACTATCTGTGCCTGTAACTAAGAAGGCTTTCCCTGCCTCAAACAAAACTAAGGATGGAGTCAGAATGTCCTTCAAAATAAAAATAGTCCACTATCCTATTTCTCAAAACTATTTCCAGGCCTCACACCTAAAAAAGACCTTTACTACTAGCTGCACCCTGCTTCCAAAAGAAGGTCCCTTCCTTCTGAATGGGCCTTGGCATTTTGTGACTAAAGGGAAGACCCTCTTCTTCTCTTGGCCGTCATTAGGGCTCCCAGGGTAGCTTCACACAGTTAGAAGGGGAGGTCTCCCTTCCCTAGGTCCTTTAAGGCAACTCTTTATCATGAAGAAGGGGGGGTATATTTCCCGTCCCCCAATCCTTTCTGAGCCTCTCTTTTTGTAGTCCGAACGACATCTGTGGTTTGGCAGAGAATATCTTTCTCCTCCCTGGGCTTCTCTTGTCTCTTGTAAAAAGGGTATCTCTCTGCCCCTGGTCTTCTTTTCCACTTGTGGGGGTCCCAGACCACTTTCTCAGGCTTATAGTGTCTCTCACTCAGGGCCAGTTCACCATCCTGGCAGGCGCTGTTTAGCACATTCTGTAATACTTTCAGCATTCGGGCACCAGACCCCTCTTTCAAAGTTATAGTGTCTCTCAGTTAGGCCCGGTTCACTATCCTGCCAGGTGCGGTTTTGCAAATTCTGTAATACTTTCTGCATTTGGGTACCAGACCCCTCTTTCAAGGTTACAGTGTCTCTCAGTTAGGCCCGGTTCAATAACCTGCAAGGCACGGTTTTGCACAGACAAATCTTCAATTCTCTCAGCATTTGGATTCCAGATCCCCCTCTCAGGTTCATTATGTCTCTCAATCAGACTCGGTTCACTCACCTGTTAGGCACTGTTTGACATATGCCTTTCTCTGGATTCCTTCCATGTACTGGTACGAGGAAGATGACGACTCTTGCACTCAGATGATCTCGCTGTTGCCCTGACTTGGTTTTATTTCACCCCTCAGGGTCTCATTAGGGATTTCACACTGCCCCACACTTTCCCATTCATTATCACAGTTTGCTTTATAGCTTCTTCCAACCCCAAGGCCTTGCTCCTTACACCTGCTCCAGTTCCCACCTTCACTGGGCTTCTCTCGTCGGCTCTCGCCTTCTCCGGGCCTCTCGAGGCTTCTCCGAGCTTCTCTTACCTGTCAAAGTCGTGCCGTTGACCCACAGCCCTGTGTCCCTCACATGTACAGCAGTACCTTCTCCTGCTCGCCGCTGTATACCTGCTTCTCCCGCTGTGGTTCGCGGGTGCCAGCAGCGTGCTCTGCTGGGATGCGTGGATTGGCTGCTTGGCTTCTTCCGGTCTCCTTTGGTCCCTGTTCTCTGAATGGCAGTTCTCTCCAGGGAGGATCAGACAGAAAGAAAGGTCCTTCCTCTCTTTATCTTTCGCCGGCTCATGTGAGAGCTGGTATGCTTGCTTTGGTTCCGCGAGGGGCTCTTCATTCCTCCCTTCTTCTTCCTCGTGTCAGTAATTGCAAAGCCATCATTTTCCTTACTCTTTCTCGTTACAGTAGGGGTTTCCTCATACTCATAAACAGGCCTACACTGCATAAAGTATCTACGAGAAGAAAGAAGGGGCACAGAGGATGGGAATGCTGTGGCTTTCACAATGTGTGCGGGTGTGGTTCTGGTGCTCCTCCCGCTGAGTACAACCCCGAGGGGGACCATCAGGTAGCAGCCTCACCTCTTTGGCACCATGGGAAGGCTCCCCCTCCCAGGGAGAAGTGACAATATCGAGGGGTTGGTTACGGGGCCGGGACACTGGAAATAGATTTACTAATAGCCAAGCTGGCCTCACTGTTAAAGTGCTGTATGCTTTGGCAGACCTGGGTTTGTCTGACTGTGTCATTAAGGTCACACTCACCACATGCTTAACACTACGGTTTGGAAAAGCTCTTGTCCTCGGGGCCCTGGGGAAATGGGGAGTTTGGGAGGAGAGCAGTCTTGGTAGCCCAAAAGGAAATTTGGCAAATGTGTAGCAGTAGTGTAAAAAATGGACTAACTTCAGAAATGACTGAGATGAGACGAGTCACCTCACAGACAGAAATGACTGAGATGAGACGGTCATCTCACAGACAGAAAGGACTGAGATGAGACGAGTCACCTCACAGACAGAAAGCACTGAGATGAGACGAGTCATCTCACAGACAGAAAGCACTGAGATGAGACGAGTCACCTCATAGACAGAAATGACTGAGATGAGACGAGTCACCTCACAGACAGAAATGACTGAGATGAGACGGTCATCTCACAGACAGAAAGGACTGAGATGAGACGAGTCACCTCACAGACAGAAATGACTGAGATGAGACGAGTCACCTCACAGACAGAAATGACTGAGATGAGACGAGTCACCTCACAGACAGAAATGACTGAGATGAGACGAGTCACCTCACAGACAGAAAGGACTGAGATGAGACGAGTCACCTCACAGACAGAAATGACTGAGATGAGACGGTCATCTCACAGACAGAAAGGACTGAGATGAGACGAGTCACCTCACAGACAGAAAGCACTGAGATGAGACGAGTCACCTCACAGACAGAAAGCACTGAGATGAGACGAGTCACCTCATAGACAGAAATGACTGAGATGAGACGAGTCACCTCACAGACAGAAATGACTGAGATGAGACGGTCATCTCACAGACAGAAAGGACTGAGATGAGACGAGTCACCTCACAGACAGAAAGGACTGAGATGAGACGGTCATCTCACAGACAGAAAGGACTGAGATGAGACGTGTCACCTCACAGACAGAAAGCACTGAGATGAGACGAGTCACCTCACAGACAGAAAGCACTGAGATGAGACGAGTCACCTCATAGACAGAAATGACTGAGATGAGACGAGTCACCTCACAGACAGAAATGACTGAGATGAGACGGTCATCTCACAGACAGAAAGGACTGAGATGAGACGAGTCACCTCACAGACAGAAATGACTGAGATGAGACGAGTCACCTCACAGACAGAAAGGACTGAAAATGACTGAGATGAGACGAGTCACCTCACAGACAGAAATGACTGAGATGAGACGAGTCACCTCACAGACAGAAATGACTGAGATGAGACGAGTCACCTCACAGACAGAAAGGACTGAGATGAGACGAGTCACCTCACAGACAGAAATGACTGAGATGAGACGGTCATCTCACAGACAGAAAGGACTGAGATGAGACGAGTCACCTCACAGACAGAAAGCACTGAGATGAGACGAGTCACCTCATAGACAGAAATGACTGAGATGAGACGAGTCACCTCACAGACAGAAATGACTGAGATGAGACGGTCATCTCACAGACAGAAAGGACTGAGATGAGACGAGTCACCTCACAGACAGAAATGACTGAGATGAGACGAGTCACCTCACAGACAGAAATGACTGAGATGAGATGAGTCACCTCACAGACAGAAATGACTGAGATGAGACGAGTCACCTCATAGACAGAAATGACCGAGATGAGACGAGTCATCTCACACAGAGAAATGACTGAGATGAGACGAGCCATCTCACAGACAGAAATGACTGAGATGAGACGAGTCACCTCACAGACAGAAATGACTGAGATGAGACGAGTCATCTCGCAGACAGAAATGACTGAGACGAGTCACCTCACAGACAGAAATGACTGAGATGAGACAAGTCATCTCACAGACAGAAATGACTGAGACGAGTCACCTCATAGACAGAAATGACTGAGATGAGACGAGTCACCTCACAGACAGAAATGACTGAGATGAGACGCGTCACCTCACAGACAGAAATGACTCAGATGAGACGAGTCACCTCACAGACAGAAATGACTGAGACGAGTCACCTCATAGACAGAAATGACTGAGATGAGACGAGTCACCTCACAGACAGAAATGACTGAGATGAGACGAGTCACCTCACAGACAGAAATGACTGAGACAAGTCACCTCATAGACAGAAATGACTGAGATGAGACGAGTCACCTCACAGACAGAAATGACTGAGATGAGACGCGTCACCTCACAGACAGAAATGACTGAGATGAGACGAGTCACCTCACAGACAGAAATGACTGAGACGAGTCACCTCATAGACAGAAATGACTGAGATGAGACGAGTCACCTCACAGACAGAAATGACTGAGATGAGACGAGTCACCTCACAGACAGAAATGACTGAGATGAGACAAGTCATCTCACACAGAGAAATGACTGAGATGAGACAAGTCACCTAACAGACAGAAAGGACTGAGATGAGACGAGTCACCTAACAGACAGAAAGGACTGACATGAGACGAGTCATCTCACAGACAAAAATGACTGAGACGAGTCACCTCACAGACAGAAATGACTGGGATGAGACGCGTCATCTCAATGGACTGGGACTAAATGCCTCTCACGTCTCATTATTTCTGAGTTTATTGACTTTGCTAAGTTACTCCTCCTTTGTTTTACTGAAAGTGCCATGCAGGCAGCAAAGTGGGGGCGTGGTGTGTAGGCAACGGGGAGACTTCCTAGACCCAGCCAGTACAGTAAATGTAGCGGGAGGCTTTTATACACATTGTAGAGTGGCCCCTCAGGTCCTGTGCTCTTGGCCACAGACGTTACCAAACACAAGGGGACAACAAAAATGAGTGCCCAAGGGTGATGGGCCACACAACACTTTATCCATCACACACAGGTCACCACATCTGCTGACAAAGAGCAATGGCCAGGCTCAAACTGGCACACAGAGCAGTTCCAGAAGGGCCAGCCCAACAGACTAGTTTGGCAGATTTGTGTGTGCACCAGTTTCAGGAGTTACTCAAAACGCAGCTTCTAGTTTTGACCACTATTATTGGCCAAACGTACTTCAGAATGCACCATTTGCAATATATCTGAGCAGAATTCTCCCCCTCAGGTAGTGCTCGGTTTGTCACGACAGGACATTGCCTTTGTGAGCGTGAGTCTATCCTATGATCCAGTGGGATCCAGAAACAGGTCACCACATGCGCGTGCCGCCACACACACGGGTGACGCGCAGTCCATGTACATGAGTAGCATTGCTATGGGCAAGTTACCTTTCTCTTGCAATGCGGGGGCATTAAACACTGCTTGCTTGTCGCATGAACCCCTCAGACCTGCCGGCAACTAACATAATTATTACCCCAATACACAAACACACCACATATTACTGTGTAGATAGAAACACAGCCCAAGACTGCAGGCTGTAGAGGAGTACCCGACAGCCCTGAGCAAGAAGACACTTACGTTCAATGAGGAAGAGGAAGCAGACGACGCCCATCACTGTGATGATGACCCCAGGAACGACGAAGGAGAGGCCCCAACAGGAGGACACCCAGTGCCCCGCAATCAGGGAGCCCAGGATGTTCCCCACAGAGGTGTGCGAGTTCCAGATTCCCATGATGAGCCCCCGCCTGCACAGTGGAAATACAAGGAACAGCACTCAAACGGGAGGCTTGTGGGAGCAGAGGGCAGCAATGCAACAGACTCGGGAATAGACATGAGGATCACATTGAAACTGGAGGCTTGTAGGAAGCAGAGAGCAGCAATGCAACAGACTCGGGAACACTCATGAGGATCACATTGAAACTGGAGGCTTGTGGGGAGCAGAGAGCAGCAATGCAGCAGAATTGGGAAAAGACATGAGGATCACATTGAAACTGGAGGCTTGTGGGAAGCAGAGATCAGCAATGCAACAGACTCGGGAACACACATGAGGAACACATTGAAACTGAAGGCTTGTGGGGAGCAGAGAGCATCAATGCAACAGACTCGGGAACACACATGAGGACCACATTGAAACTGGAGGGTTGTGGGGAGCAGAGAGCAGCAATGCAGCAGACTCGGGAACACACATGAGGATCACATTGAAACTGGAGGCTTGTGGGGAGCAGAGAGCATCAATGAAACAGACTCGGGAACACACATGAGGATCACATTGAAACTGGAGGCTTGTGAGGAGCAGAGAGCAGCAATGCAACAGACTCGGGAACACACATGAGGATCACATTGAAACTGGAGGCGTGTGGGGAGCAGAGAGCAGCAATGCATCACACTAGGGAACACACATGAGGATCACATTGAAACTGGAGGGTTGTGGGGAGCAGAGAGCAGCAATGCAACAGACTCGGGAACACACATGAGGACCACATTGAAACTGGAGGGTTGTGGGGAGCAGAGAGCAGCAATGCAGCAGACTCGGGAACACACGAGGAACACATTGAAACTGGAGGCTTGTGGGGAGCAGAGAGCAGCAATGCAGCAGACTCGGGAACACACATGAGGAACGCATTGAAACTGAAGGCTTGTGGGGAGCAGAGAGCATCAATGAAACAGACTCGGGAACACACATGAGGATCACATTGAAACTGGAGGCTTGTGGGGAGCAGAGAGCATCAATGAAACAGACTCGGGAACACACATGAGGATCACATTGAAACTGGAGGCTTGTGAGGAGCAGAGAGCAGCAATGCAACAGACTCGGGAACACACATGAGGATCACATTGAAACTGGAGGCGTGTGGGGAGCAGAGAGCAGCAATGCATCACACTAGGGAACACACATGAGGATCACATTGAAACTGGAGGGTTGTGGGGAGCAGAGAGCAGCAATGCAACAGACTGGCACAGGTATGGGTGTTGTTTACCTGCCCGGGCATGCAGGCCTAACAAAGATGAGCGACCTGCAAATCACCCTTACCTTCCTTTTCCAAACCAGTTTCCAATGCAGGTAATGACACTTGGCCACCCAGTGGTCTGTACCAGCCCATTCAGAACCTGAAACAAAAGGAACAGCTCAGAGCAGAGGAAACAGGCAGAATAGAAAGGCAGAGGTGCATGTCACCCAAAGCTAAAATGGTGGGCGGCAGCGACACAACATGATACAATGGCCAAACATGTTCAGTTCTGAGGTGCAGAACAGTGCACAAGGTGCCAAGCGAGGCAGAGCATGTCTTTCCCTTGAAACCGCCTGATGGAGACCATGGTTCTTCCATACCATCTTGCTGCTTTCCTCCCATAGAGTTCTACATAGAAAGGAAATCCTTTCTTTTGCTCTGTTTGGAATCCTGACCTGGCATTTTGGAGGTCAGTAAAGCCTTCTCTTTTCCTTCCCATTGCTGTTTACTCATTCTTCTGGGGAAACCAATCAGTCCCTAAGACTATGGGCCTCATTACACGGAAGGCAGTAACCATGGCGCTATTAGCGCCATGGTTGCCGCCAGTAATTTACCGATTCTGCCACGGTGGATGGCGGAATAACCGCCCCATTCCAAGGTTGGCGGGGCGGTAATTCCCCATTCACCATTGGCCCTTCCCCATTCCCATTTGTCCCCATAGGGCTCAATGAGAATGGGGAAGGCGGTAATTGTGGTACTGCAAATTGCGGTACCGTAATTACCTCCAAGGTCCCTTTGCGGGTCCCAAAACCAGCCGTTAAGGTAGGGACCCGCGAAGGGACCTCGTAGTAAGGCGGTAAGGGATTACCAGTACCCGTACCCTTACCGGTACCAGTAATCCCTTACCGCCATCCGTGTAATGAGGCCCTATCAGTACTAGGAGACTATCAGTACTGGGAGATGGGAGACTATCAGTACTGGGAGACCGTCAGCACTGGGAGACCATCAGCACTGGGAGACTATCAGTACTGGGAGACTATCAGTACTGGGAGACCATCAGCACTGGGAGACTATGAGTACTGGGAGACTATCAGTACTGGGAGACCATCAGCACTGGGAGATTATCAGCACTGGGAGACTATCAGTACTGGAAGACTATCAGTACTAGGAGACTATCAGTACTGGGAGATGGGAGACTATCAGCACTGCAAGACTATCAGTACTGGGAGACCATCAGCACTGGGAGACCATCAGCACTGGGAGACTATCAGCACTGGGAGACTATCAGTACTGGAAGACCATCAGTACTGGGAGACCATCAGCACTGGGAGACCATCAGCACTGGGAGACCATCTGCACTGGGAGACTATCAGTACTGGAAGACTATCAGTACTAGGAGACTATCAGTACTAGGAGACTATCAGTACTGGGAGATGGGAGACTATCAGCACTGGGAGACTATCAGTACTAGGAGACCATCAGCACTGGGAGACCATCAGCACTGGGAGACTATCAGCACTGGGAGACCATCAGCACTGGGAGACCATCAGCACTGGGAGACTATCAGCACTGGGAGACTATCAGTACTGTGAGACTATCAGCACTGGGAGACTATCAGTACTGGGAGACTATCAGTACTAGGAGGCTATCAGTACTGGGAGATGGGAGACTATCAGCACTACAAGACTATCAGTACTAGGAGACCATAAGCACTGGGAGACCATCAGCACTGGGAGACCATCAGCACTGGGAGACTATCAGCACTGGGAGACCATCAGCACTGGGAGACCATCAGCACTGGGAGACTATCAGCACTGGGAGACTATCAGTACTGGGAGACTATCAGCACTGGGAGACTATCAGTACTGGAAGACTATCAGTACTAGGAGACTATCAGTACTAGGAGACTATCAGTACTGGGAGATGGGAGACTATCAGCACTGCAAGACTATCAGTACTAGGAGACCATCAGCACTGGGAGACCATTAGCACTGGGAGACTATCAGCACTGGGAGACCATCAGCACTGGGAGTCTATCAGCACTGGGAGACTATCAGCACTGGGAGACCATCAGCACTGGGAGACTATCAGCACTGGGAGACCATCAGCACTGGGAGACTATCAGCACTGGGAGACTATCTTTCTCTTTGTGAATTTCTTGTATTGTTACAATTGCACGCATCAAATTAAAGTGAAGTGCGGTTAAGATACGTTGCAGCCTTATAGTTTTTTCTGCAATGACTTGTTGGTCACTTTTACAATGTGCCCAAGATGATGCTGGAGGCAGCAGTTATTTTTCCACCGTTTTTTGTAAAGTTTGACTTGTGCACTTTTGCATTTACCGCAAATGGCTACTAAGGGTGGCTAGAACCCTAGGATGGCCGTGCCACAAGGTTTGCACTTGTCCCTTGGCCATATTATTCTTTGGCCTTCTTCCGGCCTTCTTTGGTCAGGAAAAAACATATATGGAATGCCTTTTCCTGGGGAAAGCTGCCTGGCTTCGCGAGCAAAGCGGTGGTTTGTGTGTGAGCTTGGATGTGGTGGCTGGGACTGTCTGGTCCCAGTACACATCCATGCGACTGAATGGCTATTGCTTGAGAGATGTTGTGGCCAGTTACAATGAATGATTGGATAGCTACTTCCAGGTTGAATGGTGCAGATCCTTACAATTAGTGGGCTTTAGCAAGTGCCCAGCCCCAATCGTGGACAAAAGGAAGGCTCCACAGCCGTATGACAGATCATCGTTGGAGCCAAGTCCTCTATGAAAAAGAGCAGCCAGTTGATGACCCGACAACGACCCTTGCAGTTGATCAGTACCAACTCCGATGAAGTCCCAGTGAAGCCCTGCTCCTCTGCCTGATCTCAAGAAGACCCTTGGTGGTGCTTCAAATCCTGAACAGGCAAGAACCACCAGTTTCAACCCCAGTTTGAGGATCTGTGACGCCTGAGTCTTTGGAAGTGTCCCTAGACCAACCAGTGGACTGACCAGCTCTCCCCTGGGCTTCCTTGCGGCACACATTGCCATCCCGAGTGCATACTTGGAGGATCTTCAACTTGTCTCTCTCCATTAATCTATCTCACTCACCTCCTTTTCAGTTCCGCCAAAGTGTCAAAGGGCACCAGTATAGATTACAATACCATACCATGCACTTGCTGATTAGTACATTTCTATTTCTTTTTTAAATTTACAACTTCCCATTTTTCTGGCATCACATAAGGAACTGAATTACTTTTATCAATATCCTCTTCACTCTTCTAAAGAGAATTATTGCGCCCAAATCGTCTACCAGCGCACACAGTAATGGTACCATGCCCACAATATGTGTGTGCAATGAATGCCAGGGAATTGTCACTGCTCCCATGCGAGGAGCCCCCTTCCCATGTGACCAGGGAGGTGCGGCTGCTACCCGATAGTCCTCCTGGGGATGGTACTCAGCAGGTGGATCTCATGAGGAGGGAAGCACTCCATGGGACCAGTGACAATAGCCTTAAGAGAACACGGTATTCTTCCCCTTCATTTCTGTCCCCTCTCACCCTACCCAGTCCCTTGTGGTCCCCCACACCTCTATGTACCTCTGTAGAGAAGAGGAATTCATTCACACCAATAATACTGGGACGAGGAAGAGTGAGGCTTACGGTGGTGGTGTGCATACAATCATTGGGACGAAGAAGATCAACCAGAAAGGCATAAGCCCACCACGGAACCAACATACCCAGTACAGTTTACTAGAAGCAGCCCAGGACATAAAAAGCAAAGAAGGACTATGTACCTTGTCAAGCCAGTCCGGGAGGAGCAAGGAACAAGACGCTGGTTCCTTGGCGAGAGACTCATGGAGAAGAGGACAAAATGCTCTTAGGCACAAGTGTCTCGACTAGGTCCGTGGAGCAGCACCTTGTCCGGTGATGGGGAGAGAGGAATCCCGACCAGCGAAGAAGCTGCACACTCGAGGATGTGAGAGAGAGACTACTGCTGTGGAGGTGCCGAAAGCAGGTCGCTGAAAGTGGAAGCAACAGTGAAGCCCTACTCTACTCCCAGGAAAGACCGGAGACCGCAGCAACATTTCCCAAAAGGTAGGGAAAGAGTTGACCGGCTGGTGGGACACAGAGGGGGCCAAAAAGAGTAAAGAGACACTTACCAATATCACAGGAGACAGAAAGGCATACCAAAAGTACTATAAAAGCTGGAAATATTCTATGTGGAACAGTACCTGGCAGGAGAGTACACCAGGTCCGTTCAGCTGGTCACTAAGTGAGGTAGGGAGAGAGGTCCCGCAGAAATAGCGTACCAGGTTCTGGGACCCATTTGAAGTCGGGCGAAGCACACAAAAGCAGCACACAGGGATTCAGGGGCTCACACAAGCCTGAAGAAGCACGCAGTGTTGGTGCTGTGAAGGCATCACGAAGCAAGACACAGACAACAGATTCAAAGTTCAAAATTAAATGGCTTATTTAATCAAATATCAGGATGCTCGAAGGCCTAACTTGCCCTTTGCTAAGGTGGGATTTCCCTACCTAAAGAAACTAAGGAAAGTCTGAGTCTGAGAGTTCAACATAAAAGTCTGTCTGTGTCCAAAACCTATGCTTTCCCTCACAACTAAAGCTAAACCGTGTGTAGGGATGTCAATAACAAAAGAAATGGTGCTTAACAGAAAGTTCTGAGCTTCTTCCAGCTTTTAGCTTTGTTTTCAACTCCCCTTCCCAAAGCTCAAGAAAGTTCAGCAAAAAGTCTCAATATTACCTTTCCCAAGTTCAAGGCAACACCGTTCACACAATCCTCAGTGTTCCCTTCCCCAAGTTCAAGGCAACACAGTTCCAAAAGAAAAGGATTTTGAGGCTCCGTCCTCAAGAAAATATTTGTAGTTCATCAAGTCTCAGGGTTCCCTTCCCCAAGAATTCAATGTAGCAACTTGTATGGGTTCCAACCTTGCAAAGTTCAGCATAAATCCAGGTTCATGTGGCCTTCCTCCGGGCTCGCGTCACCACTTTACTCACAGTATTTCCTCCTGAGTTCATTTCAGAATGTCTTTGACTTTGATCGTTTAAGGGTCACTGGTCTATGCGCAGTTGTCAGACCACACGGTCCACCCATCACAGGTCGTGCAGCCAGGAACCCGATACCCTTCAGCTCACACAGGTTCTTCTGTACTTGTCCGTGTGTACAGATTTACCTTTAGTTTCTCCTTGTCGGCCTCGTACCTTTGGCTGTAGTTTTAAACTCGGAAAACAAAAGATACAAATGAATAGGTCCAAGGATGCTAGGCTCAGAACAACACCTCCACATGTATTATCAAAATCTGCATTGCTAAGGAAGGAATCACTCTTCAATAGTATGTTGTAGAGATAAATCTCATTTTTTTTATATTAGAGTTGTGTGCAAAAAGACATAAATCCAACATTTAGAGAAATTAAGACATCAAAATGGTTTGCTAAAACAGAACAATCAGACAAAAAAACAGAAAGATATTTACAACACACAGTGCCAAAAAAACATTTTTTGGGACAATCTCCAAATTTTGTGTGTGCAACAAACCCGACTCCTATTAGGATTTGCCAAGACATTCACATATTACAGAGTACATATTCAAGTCAACATTTGTGGAAAACACATAGAACAATGGTGGGTACACAAAATTATTTTTCTTGCATAAACAGCATTAATGTGCTGTAGTTTTGGGGGGAGTAGTGCATCTACACCAGGTGTTTCAGCCATTTCTAGGTGGGCTAGGTGTGCCTCATCTTTAACACGGCCTTCATCAGGACGGAGTTCTGTGTAGATTGACGTCTGTGCTGCAGGGGAAGGAGACTACAGTCAGGGGGGTGTCTGAGCCAAAATTATTTAGTTTGAGTGAATCACGTGTGGTTGATGTAAAATCAAAAAGCACATAGCTTACCTATGGGTTAATAGATTTCACAGGCACTAAATTTGAGATCTGCTAGCCGCATGGGCTGGTCTCTGTATGATCCTGTTGCAAATAACAGAGAACGAGAGAAGCAAAGGGAGGTTGAAGCTAAACATGTCCCCGTTTAAAAAGGCATGAAAAAAAGTTTTTTATTATATGCAGGGAAAAAAATCTTACCTCTCGCTGGAGGTCGAAAAATGCTGATCCAGGGTGGTATCATTGGGAAACAGACACGGCTTGCACAGCTAAAAAATATATATGGCTCAAGGTGAGTGTGGTTACCTAGTAACAACTGTCTCATATATATAGCAGTAAGTGCAGGGTTTATTTTAAAGTACCTGTGAGGGTTGCAGCATGGGCAGCCTGTCTGCAAAAAAGTACGAGCTGGAGCTCCTCAGGCTGCTGAGTCACAGATGAGACTGCAGGGGCCTGACTGCAAAGCGTTGGTAACGCTGTTGCTAGGTCCCTATAGGTATTTATATGTCGGCCATCTTGGAATGCCCCTAGGATCGAGTGGGAAACAAAATGATGGATTCTGCTCCATCCGGGGGGCACAAAAAAAGCTCAATCAATTTTGGGTGTGATTAGTGTCAACGCGTGTCTAAAAAGTTAATTTAGACAATATTGTTGACAAACGGTTGTCATGGCAACCGTAAGCATTGCGGAGTGGCATTGGTTTTTTATACTCTGAAACAACATAGCTAATGGCCCCATGAGGTTGTGATTACCGAAAATACTTCATTTCAATATGTAGTGGCATGGATCACAAAATGTGTATGTGTCTCAGGAATCTCAGCAGAGAAAGACCATAATTAAGTAAGTGGACAGTTTGTATTGTATTACTAACAGCCCGAGAGGGTGAGAATTAGGGCGTGTCGCCTGGAAACTTAATACATAGTTTCATAATGACAGAAAACATTTGGAATTAACAAAGAAAGTATAGTTTTTCATGTAGGTGATTTCATACATTGACCAAAAAAACCCACACAGTGCCATAATGTCTACTGACTTCTGCATTTCATGAAATGAAAAATGATCATAGTGTTAAGAAGTTCATAGCTCATACTCAATCATTGGGCACATGTCATTACAGGAAAGACTTCCATTCAACTGACACATTTAGACCAGCCTGAACGGAGTTAAGTCTGTGGACCCACCGTTGTTCTAATTGGGTCAGCGTTTTGTTCAGATCCCCCCCACGCTTTGCTGGTTTCACTTTTTGGAGGACAAACCATCTTATATCAGTATCACTATGGTTCTTACTGATAAAATGCTCTACTAGGGGCTTGTCTGCTACCTTGTTCCTGATACAGGAACGATGTTCAGAGATGCGCATTTTGATGGCACGTGTGGTTTTTCCTATGTAGAGGAGTTTGCAAGGGCATTGTATTACATATATGACACCCTTCGTGTTACAGTTTGTAAAATCTTTCATTACCCATTTAACTCGTGCATGTTCGAAAGATTTCTTTTGTAGGGTCAAAGGGCATGCCACACATTGACCACATTTGTGATGTCCAACTATCGGAGGTAAATCCCATAGTGTGTTCTGTGTTTGTGGGGGTGGCTCTATGAAGGTGTGTACTAGAGTGTCTCTTTGATTTCTGTTTTTCTTGAAAGCAAAACATGGCACATTGTGCAGAGTGCCGGGGTGTTTCACCAAATGCCAGTTCTTCTTAATGGTTTTCTGGATCAATAGGCTCAAGGGTCCAAAAGTGGTGACACATACCAGTCTTCTCAAATCTTTTTTCGGTTTGTTTTCCCAACAGATTTCTCTAGGTGTATGTTTGGCTCTCTTTTTGGCTTGGTTGATGGCCTTTTTTGGATAGCCTCTCTCTGCAAGTCGTCGGGTTAGTCCTTCCGCATGTTGATGGAATTTTGCCAGGTCTGAACAATTTCTTCGTATACGCAAAAATTGTCCGTAAGGTAAATTGTACTTTAATCCCATCAGATGATAACTTTGGAAGTGCAGCAAAGCGTTGCGGTCCGTGGGTTTTCGAAACAACTCAGTTTTTAGTCGATCCCCGGTCTTGTAGATATGCAGATCCAAGAAATCTATTTGGTGGTGGTCCCAATGCATGGTAAAATTAATGTGAGTACTTCTTAAGTTGATCCAACTGTGGAACTGTTGTAGTTCCAAAGGTGTCCCCTGCCATATAATAATCACGTTGTCAATGTATCTCTTCCATAATGAGATGTTTCCTAGGAAGGGGTTGTCTGGCGTGAAGACATGGTTCTTTTAGTAGCGGGCCATATATAGATTGGCAATGTCCGGGGCGAAAGTAGCGCCCATACTCACACCTTTAGTTTGTTTGTAGATTTGGTTCTGAAACAGGAAGACATTTTCAGACATTGCCAATCTAGTGCACTCAAGGATGAAATTTGTGGGGGTAGAATCTAAGTCTTCTCTGGTGTTCAGGATGTCACGAATGGCTTCTAGACCTTCTTGTTGTGGTATCGATGTATATAGAGCCTCGACATCCATTGTGACAAGGAGGCTATCGGTAGTGAGGATGATGTCGTCAAGTAAGTTAATAGTGTTTGTGGTATCCTGAACATATAATAATCCGACGTGATTATTATATGGCAGGGGACACCTTTGGAACTACAACAGTTCCGCAGTTGGATCAACTTAAGAAATACTCACATTCATTTTACCATGCATTGGGACCACCACCAAATAGATTTCTTGGATCTGCATATCTACAAGACCGGGGATCGACTAAAAACTGATTTGTTCCGAAAACCCACGGACCGCAACACTTTGTTGCACTTCCAAAGTTATCCTCCGATGGGATTAAAGTACAATTTACCTTACGGACAATTTTTGCGTATACGAAGAAATTGTTCAGACCTGGCAAAATTCCAACAACATGCGGAAGGACTAACCCAACGACTTGCAGAGAGAGGCTATCCAAAAAAGGCCATCAACCAAGCCAAAAAGGGAGCCAAACATACACCTAGAGAAATCTGTTTGGAAAACAAACCGAAAAAAGATTTGGGAAGACTGGTATGTGTCACCACTTTTGGACCCTTGAGCCTATTGATCCAGAAAACCATCAAGAAGAACTGGCATTTGGTGAAACACCCCGGCACTCTGCACAATGTGCCATGTTTTGCTTTCAAGAAAAACAGAAATCTAAGAGACGCTCTAGTACACACCTTCATAGAGCCACCCCCACAAACACAGAACACACTATGGGATTTACCTCTGATAGTTGGACATCACAAATGTGGTCAATGTGTGGCATGCCCTTTGACCCTACAAAAGAAATCTTTCGAACATGCACAAGTTAAATGGATAATGAAAGATTTTACAAACTGTAACACGAAGGGTGTCATATATGTAATACAATGCCCTTGCAAACTCCTCTACATAGGAAAAACCACACGTGCCATCAAAATGCGCATGTCTGAACATCGTTCCTCTATCAGGAACAAGGTAGCAGACAAGCCCCTAGTAGAGCATTTTATCAGTAAGAACCATAGTGATACTGATATAAGATGTTTTGTCCTCCAAAAAGTGAAACCAGCAAAGCGTGGGGGGGGTCTGAACAAAACGCTGACCCAATTAGAACAACGGTGGGTCCACAGACTTAACTCCGTTCAGGCTGGTCTAAATGTGTCAGTTGAATGGAAGTCTTTCCTGTAATGACATGTGCCCAATGATTGAGTATGAGCTATGAACTTCTTAACACTATGATCATTTTTCATTTCATGAAATGCAGAAGTCAGTAGACATTATGGCACTGTGTGTGTTTTTTTGGTCAATGTATAAAATCACCTACATGAAAAACTATACTTTCTTTGTTAATTCCAAATGTTTTCTGTCATTATGAAACTATGTATTAAGTTTCCAGGCGACACGCCCTAATTCTCACCCTCTCGGGCTGTTAGTAATACAATACAAACTGTCCACCTACTTAATTATGGTTTTTCTCTGCTGAGATTCCTGAGACACATACACATTTTGTGATCCATCCCACAACATATTGAAATGAAGTATTTTCGGTAATCACAACCTCATGGGGCATTTAGCTATGTTGTTTCAGAGTATAAAAAACCAATGCCACTCCGCAATGCTTACGGTTGCCATGACAACCGTTTGTCAACAATATTGTCTAAATTAACTTTTTAGACACGCGTTGACACTAATCACACCCAAAATTGATTGAGCTTTTTTTGTGCCCCCCGGATGGAGCAGAATCCATCATTTTGTTTCCCACTCGATCCTAGGGCCATTCCAAGATGGCCGACATATAAATACCTACAGGGACCTAGCAACAGCGTTACCAACGCTTTGCAGTCAGGCCCCTGCAGTCTCATCTGTGACTCAGCAGCCTGAGGAGCTCCAGCTCGTACTTTTTTGCAGACAGGCTGCCCATGCTGCAACCCTCACAGGTACTTTAAAATAAACCCTGCACTTACTGCTATATATATGAGACAGTTGTTGCTAGGTAACCACACTCACCTTGAGCCATATATATTTTTTAGCTGTGCAAGCCGTGTCTGTTTCCCACTGATACCACCCTGGATCAGCATTTTTCGACCTCCAGCGAGAGGTAAAACTTTTTTCCCTGAACTTTTTTTCATGCCTTTTTAAACGGGGACATGTTTAGCTTCAACCTCCTTTTGCTTCTCTCGTTCTCTGTTATTTGCAACAGGATCATACAGAGGCCAGCCCATGCGGCTAGCAGATCTCAAATTTAGCGCCTGTGAAATCTATTAACCCATAGGTAAGCTATGTGCTTTTTGATTTTACATCAACCACACGTGATTCACTCAAACTAAATAATTTTGGCTCAGACACCCCCCTGACTGTAGTCACCTTCCCCTGCAGCACAGACGTCAATCTACACAGAACTCCGTCCTGATGAAGGCCGTGTTAAAGATGAGGCACACCTAGCCCACCTAGAAACGGCTGAAACACCTGGTGTAGATGCACTACTCCCCCCAAAACTACAGCACATTAATGCTGTTTACGCAAGAAAAATAATTTTGTGTACCCACCATTGTTCTATGTGTTTTCCACAAATGTTGACTTGAATATGTACTCTGTAATATGTGAATTTCTTGGCAAATCCTAATAGGAGTCGGGTTTGTTGCACACACACAATTTGGAGATTGTCCCAAAAAATGTTTTTTGGCACTGTGTGTTGTAAATATCTTTCTTTTTTTGTCTGATTGTTCTGTTTTAGCAAACCATTTTGATGTCTTAATTTCTCTAAATGCTGGATTTATGTCTTTTTGCACACAACTCTAATATAAAAAAATGAGATTTATCTCTACAACATACTATTGAAGAGTGATTCCTTCCTTAGCAATGCAGATTTTGATAATACATGTGGAGGTGTTGTTCTGAGCCTAGCATCCTTGGACCTATTCATTTGTATCTTTTGTTTTCCTAGTTAATCCTCCTGGGTAGAATAGGTTCCACACCAGGAGCCCTATTTTTTGATTGTAGTTTTAAACTCTCCTGGCTTCTCCTGGCTTTGCCACAACGTGTCACACACCTCTTGCCAGGCTTTGTCCTTGCCGCACTCTGTCCACGCATAAAGTTCACTTTGTGGTGGTCTTGTTCCTGCACCACCTTTCTATTGCACTCTTTCACACTTGCACTTTCTTTCTGTAGGCTACTTCCAAATGGGTGCTTTCCCCTATGGCTTTCATCAGCTATTAGCTTTGCCTATAAGGGTGTATTCAATTCGGTATTCAATAGTATTTTTCCATTTATTCAGTATTCACAAGGTTGCATATTAAACCCTTAAGATTGCGCTGTGCCCCTTCTAGACACCCCTTTCCCCCTGGTGTCTGGCAGGCTCATCAGTCTTTGCAACGTTCCACGACCTCTGCTTAATGCGGCGTTGGCTGTGCATTCACTGGGGAGATTCAGCTGCCTGTCCCACCTGTTACACGGCTAACATGCACTTACTGGCTTCCTCTCTGCAGGCGGGGCAGCGGTCTCTGGGTAGGTAAGCGTCTCAACCACCATCCAAAGTGGTTGTTTCGCTTCTGGTCCTCCTGCAGGCCCGCCTGCTCTTGCCTGCCGTCTTGCCGCTTGCTCCCTCTCTCCGCTTTGCCTCACCAAGCACTCCAGACTCCAGGTTGATCTCCTTCTAGCAGCGTGCCACGTCTCCTGCTTCCCGCCAGCAGGTTTCTCCGGTCCCAGCTCTCCAGTCTCTGGACTCTCACTCTGAACTGCTCGCCTTCTTATACTTATGACAATTACTAAATGACCTCACGTGTGGGTTGTTTGGTATAAGTGCCTGACCATAGTTAAGGAGGCACGCCAGATCTCTACAATACTTTACATGCCGCTACCTTGTCCCAGTACCATCATAGGTAAAGTGTGGGATAATGAGGGGAGCTGCTTGACAATAGCCTAAAAAGGCTGAGGCAGGGCTAGGTTGGTCTTCAATAGGAAAAGTGGGATACCATGTCTCGCCTGTGGGTGCCCTACTCTCAATCCCCAAGATACATCCACCCAGGTGATCCTCCCTCGCTTCTCCACCCCCAGGCCCAGGATCCAAAAGTGATGGCCTTTCCCTGGCCACCTGAGAAGTGGATCCAGGGGCAGTGGGAGTGAGGATACCCTCAGGTTTCTCACAGTGCTGATGCCCAAAACAAGTCGGGGAGATCCTGAGATAATCTAAAGGGATCTGTGACCCACACAAAAGAGAAACAAGCTGCAAAACAAGTCTGGGAGGTACATCCCAGAGGGTTATAAGAGAGAAAGGGAGGTGCAGGAAGCTAAACACAGGGCTGAGACAGCCCAGAGGGCTGTAAGAGATAAAGGGAGGTGCAGGAAGCTAAACACTGGGCTGAGACATCCCAGAGGGCTGTAAGAGAGAAAGGGAGGTGCAGGAAGCTAAACACAGGGCTGAGACTTCCCAGAGGGTTGTAAGAGAGAAAGGGAGGTGCAGGAAGCTAAACACTGGGCTGAGACATCCCAAAGGGTTGTAAGAGAGAAAGGGAGGTGCAGGAAGCTAAACACAGGGCTGAGACATCCCAGAGGGTTGTAAGAGAGAAAGGGAGGTGCAAGAAGCTAAAACACAGGGTCGAGGACCCCCTGCCAAAAGCAGAACTATTCTCTGGAATATTTCTAAGATCTACAGTCAAGTCTGGCAAGATAGTGAACCAGACTCGGTTGGGGAAGAGACTCCCCTGTGATACTTGGGGGCTGTGTTTTGTGTTTTGGAAATCTACAGTCAAGGACAGTGAACCAGACTTGATGCTACATTTGTAAGCTGGAGAGAGCAGGGGAAGGGACTCCCCTCTGATTTTGGGAACTCTGTTTGTATATGTTAGTTAAAAGATCATTCCTTGCATTGTCTCATCAAGGACTGAACAATCGAATTCATATGCATAGCGAGAGAGGCATCCTTCTGGATCAGGAAGACACCTAGTTTTTCCTTAGTTTGTTTAGAGTGTAAGGGACGGAAATAGGTTTGGACACAGGACGGGGGACCTTTTACTTGACAGAGTCCTATTTTTGTTGAGATAGGGCAACACCCCATAGAACTAGGGCAAGATAGGTCTTTCCTTTTCTTTTACTTCGTACTTCTGCACCCTTACAGAGGGTAGCAACCACCATGCTACCACTGTGTCAAACTCGTAATTCTGCACCCTAACAGAGGGTAGCAATCACCATGCCACCACTGTGCCAGACTCGTAATTCTGCACCCTAACAGAGGGTAGCAATCACCATGCCACCACTGTGCCAGACTCGTACTTCTGCACCCTTACAGAAGGTAGCAATCACCATGCCACCACTGTGCCAGACTCGTACTTCTGCACCCTTACGGAGGGTAGCAATCACCATGCCACCACTGTGCCAGACTCATACTTCTGCACCCTTACGGAGGGTAGCAATCACCATGCCACCACTGTGCCAGACTCGTACTTCTGCACCCTTACGGAGGGTAGCAATTACCGTTCCACCACTGTGCCAGACTCGTACTTCCTTACGGAGGGTAGCAATCACCATGCCACCACTGTGCCAGACTCGTACTTCTGCACCCTTACGGAGGGTAGCAATCACCATGCCACCACTGTGCCAGACTCGTAGTTCTGCACCCTTACGGAGGGTAGCAATCACCATGCCACCACTGTGCCAGACTCGTAATTCTGCACCCTTACGGAGGGTAGCAATCACCATGCCACCACTGTGCCAGACTCGTACTTCTGCACCCTTACGGAGGGCAGCAATCACCATGCCACCACTGTGCCAGACTCGTACTTCTGCACCCTTACGGAGGGTAGCAATCACCATGCCACCACTGTGCCAGACTCGTACTTCTGCACCCTTACGGAGGGCAGCAATCACCATGCCACCACTGTGCCAGACTCGTACTTCTGCACCCTTACAGCTGATTACCCTCAACTCAGTCCGCTGGACTACGGTAGAACGGGGGTTGCTTTTTAGCCACTTTGCCTAGTTTGAAAATAAAAAAACAACATGTTGGGAAACAATCTCCAGACTTCAAGGAAGGATATTATTCCGATTATTCAGAATGCGAGAAAGGAGGGAAGGGAATGGAGAGACTCCCCCCGCCCCCTCTGTAAAAGACTGTTAAAGGATTTCTGAAATGCGCTTTAGAAAGGAAGAGTGCTGAAAACAGGAGGGGTCAAGGGATGTGGTGACGGGAGGGTGGCAGAAGTTTTACTCTTTATAATAGAAAACAAAACACACTAAATTCAATGGTTATCTTCATTGCATAACTCATGCATGCAAAGTTGGGATTTGGGGAATTCCTATATTGTGGGCAAGACTGCATTAATATATATACAAGATCTCGAGATGAATAGAGCAGACTGGCCTGAGTGGAGCCCTGGTTGCACTTCCTCGTGCCACATCTTCACAGCAGCGGGCATGGCAGCGGGCACAGAGCGGCTCACCTGGGCAATGATGTAGAACCAGAGGTTGTGTATGTTATAGAAATAGCCGAGTCCAAAGAGCGCCGTGAAGCAGCCGCTGAAAATCATCCCGGAGGAGAGGTAATAGCGGATGGGTAATCGCTCCCCGATAATGCCACTGTGGGGAGAAAGAGACAAGAGAGAGCGCCATCAGATACAAGGAACACAGGTGCAACCTGAAACAGTGCTGCTGGCAAGGGCACAACTCGGGGCACACCTCTGTAGTGCCTACAGATAGGAGGAAGCAGAAAGCTTCACCTTGGGCTGGGGGCCCACTATTGGTCTAAGGGCCCAGGAGGGTGTGCAGAGGTCCCTTGAGCAAACACACCCGTTATGGGGACTCTGGAGTCCTGCCATGCCCCTTAGTGGGATTGTGTATTTGTTCCTACTGCCTCTCATCCTACATAGAATCACTGCCTGTGAGTAGTTGGCCCATGAAGGACTTTGACCTCAGAGCTGTAGGAAAATGCTGCCACAATGAGAAACCGCCTCTGTCCTATGTTCGTCCCTTGGGACAGTACCAAGACTGGCGGAAGTGATAACAACTATGAATGGCCAGCCATGTTTAACACAGGCACATATCTCTCCGCCCCTTGAGAGCCTTGCAGAGAATTCTGCCCCCCCGCCCCCCCAACACATGCCCCTTTCACCCTCAGCCGGGTAGAATCCTAGCAGCAGTGCAAAGAGAGTCACCTGGGTCCAAGTACTTAAAGCATGAATACATGCTGGTCCTCATAGCCTGCATCAGTGTGTGAAACCCCACAGTATCACGTTATACGCATCCGGGACGTACATGGATAGAGCATGTCTGTTAGGAATATGCCCACTGTTTTCTCAATCCATTAACATGCTCACAATAAAACTTTAGAATGAAAAAAATACAAAACAAAACAAGAAAGTCAAGTGATTCTTTTGGGGAACTGGCCTAGGGTAGGCAGCAGCATTCCATCACAAGGACAGAGGTAGAGTAGAGGGTGCGGAATTCATAACCCATGCCTATGACATTTCCCTCCCAGGCGAATTGAATTCCATGAGACATTAGGGGTTGTGTTTTACCACCACCAGGTTTTGAGGATGCTTGTGGTCTTGTGCAGAAGGGATGTGACCAAGCAGTTTGGGCTGCACTTCCCCTTTTGGGGGTGGGGCCAACCCTGATTTGCATATGGCCTTCCCCCTTTTGTAGTGGCTTGGCAGGTGAAGCGCGATGGTCTGTAGGGTTGCCCGGAGCAATGGCAGAGGTTAAGATTAATCCTAAACCCCCAACCATCACCTCTTGTGTTTTGCCCTTGTATTGTATTGACCAGGTCTCCCCAAAAACATAACTTACTCTACACATTCCTGCCCCTCAAACCAGTTGAGTGTCTGGGGCTATTCTGAGAAACAGCTGTGGATAAATATCCACAGCTGTGGGTGTTTAACAGTGTTTTAACTGGTTCCTCAAAAAATAAATCAGGATTAGAAAGAGAAGGCAAAGGGTCACCTTCTGGAGCTGGTGGACTATGCCACGAGGAGGCAGTGGCACTCCACACTAGTGCCCCTCTCACAGCTGGGATTGGCAGAGGCAATAAATCATTCATCAGGGGTTAAATGGAGCAACACCTGCCAAATATGCACACACCCCGCTGTCCTGTTACCTCTCACTCCGCCACCGGCCTCGTGACAGTAATAGTGCTGCCACCATTTTCTTATCACTCTCAATTTCGCAGAGGGATAGAGGCACGTGTCACTAATGGAAAAGGTCAGAGGAGGTTCATGGTTCTTTGAAATGGCTCGGTTGGGATTCAAGGATGCCCCAGCCACATTCCAGATACTGATGAGAATCTGCAGGAGACGGATGGCCATGCGGCCTTGGGTACATGGTCCATACAACATGCGTCTACTCCTGAAAGAACAAGAGCACCACCTGAAGGAGCAACCACAGCATCCTCTGAGAGTGAACATAACCAGGAAGACCGAGAAACACCACACATGGCTTATGAGACAGACCTAAGTGAGGTCATCGCTGCAGAGCTCCAGCCTGACACAGGGGTAGGCCAGGTGTCTCCCAGACAAAGGCGACTAATGCATTAAGTATGATCAAGTTCTCAGGTAATCGGGAATACCCAACATCCCTGGAGTTCCCACCGTATGCTAGGCAGGAGTGTGCGACCTTTGGCTCTCCAGATGTCTTGGATTAAAACTCCCATCATCCCCAACCAGCATTACCAAAGGTGTGAGATCATGGGAACCCTAGTCTGCATCGTCAATGGTGGGAATCATGGCAGCCCTAGTCTGCATCGTCAATGGTGCAGGATCATGGCACCCCTAGTCTGCATCGTCAATGGTGTGAGATCATGGCAGCCCTAGTCTGCATCGTCAATGATGCAGGATCATGGCACCCCTAGTCTGCATCGTCAATGGTGCAGGATCATGGCAGCCCTAGTCTGCATCGTCAATGGTGCAGGATCATGGCACCCCTAGTCTGCATCGTCAATGGTGTGAGATCATGGCAGCCTTAGTATGCATCGTCAATGATGCAGGATCATGGCACCCCTAGTCTGCATCGTCAATGGTGCAGGATCATGGCACCCCTAGTCTGCATCGTCAATAGTGTGAGATCATGGCAGCCCTAGTCTGCATCGTCAATCGTGCAGGATCATGGCACCCCTAGTCTGTATCGTCAATGGTGTGAGATCATGGCAGCCTTAGTCTGCATCGTCAATGATGCAGGATCATGGCACCCCTAGTCTGCATCGTCAATGGTGCAGGATCATGGCACCCCTAGTCTGCATCGTCAATGGCGTGAGATCATGGCAGCCCTAGTCTGCATCGTCAATGGTGCAGGATCATGGCACCCCTAGTCTGCATCGTCAATGGTGGGAATCATGGCAGCCCTAGTCTGCATCGTCAATGGTGTGAGATCATGGCACCCCTAGTCTGCATCGTCAATGGTGTGAGATCATGGCAGCCTTAGTCTGCATCGTCAATGATGCAGGATCATGGCAGCCCTAGTCTGCATCGTCAATGGTGTGAGATCATGGCACCCCTAGTCTGCATCGTCAATGGCGTGAGATCATGGCAGCCCTAGTCTGCATCGTCAATGGTGCAGGATCATGGCACCCCTAGTCTGCATCGTCAATGGTGGGAATCATGGCAGCCCTAGTCTGCATCGTCAATGGTGTGAGATCATGGCACCCCTAGTCTGCATCGTCAATGGTGTGAGATCATGGCACCCCTAGTCTGCATCGTCAATGGTGTGAGATCATGGCAGCCTTAGTCTGCATCGTCAATGATGCAGGATCATGGCAGCCCTAGTCTGCATCGTCAATGGTGTGAGATCATGGCACCCCTAGTCTGCATCGTCAATGACGTGAGATCATGGCAGCCCTAGTCTGCATCGTCAATGGTGCAGGATCATGGCACCCCTAGTCTGCATCGTCAATGGTGGGAATCATGGCAGCCCTAGTCTGCATCGTCAATGGTGTGAGATCATGGCACCCCTAGTCTGCATCGTCAATGGTGTGAGATCATGGCAGCCTTAGTCTGCATCGTCAATGATGCAGGATCATGGCAGCCCTAGTCTGCATCGTCAATGGTGTGAGATCATGGCAGCCCTAGTCTGCATCGTCAGTGACGCAGGATCATGGCAGCCCTAGTCTGCATCGTCAATGGTGCGGGATCATGGGAGTTGTTGTCCCAAACATCTGTGGGGACCACAGGTTGCAGACCCCTGTCCTAGCGGGATTTTAATCCCAGCATCCCTTTATCATACGATCTAATAGTTTAGATGCGTAGTTAAGTTTGCGTCTACCACAAGAGTGATGAAAGGGAGGACCACTGGGCAATTATGGAACGTGAACTTATAGAGGGGAACGGGTGGCTGCTGGGGCTCAGCCATCAGTGCCCAGGGGCCTGCAATGGGAATCTCTGAGCAGCAGAGGGCAGGAATGCAACCAAAGCTGCAGTGCCCTCCTAGCCAGTCAGAGCATGTCTCCCAGCTTCCTAGACATGTTCTCCTCTGCTTGGCCCTCACTGCACTCTCCTTTAGTGCATAGCCATAGCATGTCACCCAGCTTCCTAGAAATGTTCTCCTCTGCTTGGCTCTCAGTGCACTCTCCTTTAGTGCACAGTCAGAGCATGTCTCCCAGCTTCCTAGACATTTTCTCCTCTGCTTGGCCCTCACTGCACTCTCCTTTAGTGCACAGTCAGAGCATGTCTCCCAGCTTCCTAGACATCTTCTCCTCTGCTTGGCCCTCACTGCACTCTCCTTTAGTGCATAGCCATAGCATGTCACCCAGCTTCCTAGAAATGTTCTCCTCTGCTTGGCTTTCAGTGCACTCTCCTTTAGTGCACAGTCAGAGCATGTCTCCCAGCTTCCTAGACATTTTCTCCTCTGCTTGGCCCTCACTGCACTCTCCTTTAGTGCACAGTCAGAGCATGTCTCCCAGCTTCGTAGACATGTTCTCCCCTGCTTGGCCCTCACTGCACTCTCCTTTAGCGCACAGAGCATGTCTCCCAGATTCCTAGACATGTTCTCCTCTGCTTGGCCCTCAGTGCACTCTCCTTTAGTGCACAGTCAGAGCATGTCTCCCAGCTTCCTAGAAATATTCTCCTCTGCTTGGCCCTCACTGCACTCTCCTTTAGTGCACAGAGCATGTCTCCCAGCTTCCTAGACGTGTTCTCCTCTGCTTGGCCCTCACTGCACTCTCCTTTAGTGCACAGAGCATGTCTCCCAGCTTCCTAGACATGTTCTCCTCTGCTTGGCCCTCAGTGCACTCTCCTTTAGTGCACAGTCAGAGCGTGTCTCCCAGCTTCCTAGAAATGTTCTCCTCTGCTTGGCCCTCACTGCACTCTCCTTTAGTGCACAGAGCATGTCTCCCAGCTTCAAAGACATGTTCTCCTCTGCTTGGCCCTCGGTGCACTCTCCTTTAGTGCACAGTCAGAGCATGTCTCCCAGCTTCCTAGACATGTTCTCCTCTGGTTGGCCCTCAGTGCACTCTCCTTTAGTGCACAGTCAGAGCATGTCTCCCAGCTTCCTAGACATGTTCTCCTCTGCTTGGCCCTCAGTGCACTCTCCTTTAGTGCACAGTCAGAGCATGTCTCCCAGCTTCCTAGACATGTTCTCCTCTGCTTGGCCCTCAGTGCACTCTCCTTTAGTGCACAGTCAGAGCATGTCTCCCAGCTTCCTAGACATGTTCTCCTCTGCTTGGCCCTCAGTGCACTCTCCTTTAGTGCACAGTCAGAGCATGTCTCCCAGCTTCCAAGACATGTTCTCCTCTGCTTGGCCCTCAGTGCACTCTCCTTTAGTGCACAGTCAGAGCATGTCTCCCAGCTTCCTAGACATGTTCTCCTCTGCTTGGCCCTCAGTGCACTCTCCTTTAGTGCACAGTCAGAGCATGTCTCCCAGCTTCCTAGACATGTTCTCCTCTGCTTGGCCCTCAGTGCACTCTCCTTTAGTGCACAGAGCATGTCTCCCAGCTTCCTAGACATGTTCTCCTCTGCTTGGCCCTCAGTGCACTCTCCTTTAGTGCATATCCATAGCATGTCACCCAGTTTCCTAGACATGTTCTCCTCTGCTTGGCCCTCAGTGCACTCTCCTTTAGTGCACAGTCAGAGCATGTCTCCCAGCTTCCTAGAAATGTTCTCCTCTGCTTAGCCCTCACTGCACTCTCCTTTAGTGCACAGTCAGAGCATGTCTCCCAGCTTCCTAGAAATGTTCTCCTCTGCTTGGCTCTCAGTGCACTCTCCTTTAGTGCACAGTCAGAGCACGTCTTCCAGCTTCCTAGAAATGTTCTCCTCTGCTTGGCTCTCAGTGCACTCTCCTTTAGTGCACAGTCAGAGCATGTCTCCCAGCTTCCTAGACATGTTCTCCTCTGCTTGGCCCTCAGTGCACTCTCCTTTAGTGCACAGTCAGAGCATGTCTCCCAGCTTCCTAGAAATGTTCTCCTCTGCTTGGCCCTCACTGCACTCTCCTTTAGTGCACAGTCAGAGCATGTATCCCAGCTTCCTAGAAATGTTCTCCTCTGCTTGGCTCTCAGTGCACTCTCCTTTAGTGCACAGTCAGAGCAGGTCTCCCAGCTTCCTAGAAATGTTCTCCTCTGCTTGGCTCTCAGTGCACTCTCCTTTAGTGCACAGTCAGAGCATGTCACCCAGCTTTCTAGACATGTTCTCATTTGCTTGGCCCTCACTGCACTCTCCTTTAGTGCACAGTCAGAGCATGTCTCCCAGCTTCCTAGACATGTTCCCCTCTGCTTGGCCCTCACTGCACTCTCCTTTAGTGCACAGTCAGAGCATGTCTCCCAGCTTCCTAGACATTTTCTCCTCTGCTTGGCCCTCAGTGCACTCTCATTTGAACTGGGTGCATAGAGATGAAGTAGGAGTGAAGCACAGGAGACCTGCTGGGACCAACAGCTCAGATTATACTAGAGTTCCCAGTCACTTTTCGCTCTGTTCAGAAGATGCTGGGAATATAACGCAAGGCGCGCCTTGACCCTGAACATAGTGTGTGGAGGAAGTGGTGGCAAAGTCCAAACAGACCAGGATATTTGCATACAAACAGACCTTGACAGGGAAGTACAACTCTTGCAAATTCACCCTCATTGTGGGACATTCCAAAGTGGGCTAGGAAAGGGCCTCTACGCTCCTAAACTTGTAAGCAAAAATATGTTCTCGCAAGCACTCCCTGACAGTGTGCAGCTAGACTGCACAACGATCTTTAAGACCAGCACTGCACATGTGTGTCGGTGATGCAGAGGAAAGAACTGCCATCAGGTGTGCAAGTTGTACAGCAAAGGTGTGGTGAGCGTGCAGAGATTGAGGCCGGGCTCTGCTGGCCATACATCCTGGCATATTGTGACAGAGTCCTGACTTTAAGGCTAGAAGGTGGGTCTAGGGCACCCCAGGGGGCAGCAGACTGCCACCCTGTAGGGGTACGCTGTGGAGCCCCCCCTAGACACCTCAGTCCATCTATACCCTTAAGTGTGTTTCACACTATACTAGCGTGAAGATGGACTCCTGTATCAGCTTTGTAGCAAAAGAGCAAGCAGGGATCCAGCAGTTCGCGGAGCAGGGATCCAGCAGTTCGCGGGGCAGGGATCCAGCAGTTCGCGGGGCAGGGATCCAGCAGTTCGCGCGGCAGGGATCCAGCAGTTCGCGCGGCAGGGATCCAGCAGGGATCCAGCAGTTCGTGCGGCAGGGATCCAGCAGTTCGCAGAGCAGGCAGCCCGCATGACTGCTTACTGTCTAAAAGAGGGACTTGGAATAACCAGAGGTGGATGAGGAGACGATAGAGGAGGGAAGGCAAAGAAGAGTGCTGCTGGTGGGGGGAGCAGTGCAGGGGTGGAACAGCGCAGATTGGAGGCTGAGGTGAAAGTGTAAAGGTGAAGGAAAGAGAAACCAGAGTGCAGGAGGGTGAGGAAGAGGCAGAGACAGAGAGAGAGAAAGATGCAAGGAAGTGGAAAAGAGACAAAGGATGTAAAAAGGAGAAAGTCAAAGAAGGCATAGGAGGTTGAGAAAGAACACTGGAGGGAGAGGAGGAGGAAATTAGGATAAAAGAGAAAATCAAACTGTTCATGGGGAGGGAGGAGGTACCGGGAAGGAAGAAGTGAAGGCCCGAGCTGTGTATGCAGAGGATGTGTGAGAAGAGAAAGGAGAGGGGCAGCAAAGAAAGCAGGTGGGAGAAGAAAACAAGAAAGAAAGGAATGACTAGCAAAGGGGAAATGAGGAGGCAATGAGCAGACAGAAGACCAGAGGGAACGGCACCAGCACCCCACCCTAGGCCTGGTCATGCAGGAGTGAGACAGACCTGGGACCAGATCAGGTCTGGGAGAGAAGGCGGCTGCACCAGGCCTGCGCCACCCTAAGCCTGGTCATGCAGGAGTGAGACAGACCTGGGACCATATCAGGGCTGGGAGAGAAGGCGGCTGCACCAGGCCTGCCCCACCCTAGGCCTGGTCATGCAGGAGTGAGACAGACCTGGGACCTGATCAGGGCTGGGAGAGAAGGCGGCTGCACCAGGCCTGCCCCACCCTAGGCCTGGTCATGCAGGAGTGAGACAGACCTGGGACCTGATCAGGGCTGGGAGAGAAGGTGGCTGCACCAGGCCTGCCCCACCCTAGGCCTGGTCATGCAGGAGTGAGACAGACCTGGGACCAGATCAGGGCTGGGAGAGAAGGCGGCTGCACCAGGCCTGCGCCACCCTAGGCCTGGTCATGCAGGAGTGAGACAGACCTGGGCCCATATCAGGGCTGGGAGAGAAGGCGGCTGCACCAGGCCTGCGCCACCCTAGGCCTGGTCATGCAGGAGTGAGACAGACCTGGGACCACATCAGGGCTGGGAGAGAAGGCGGCTGCACCAGCCCTGCGCCACCCTAGGCCTGGTCATGCAGGAGTGAGACAGACCTGGGACCACATCAGGGCTGGGAGAGAAGGCGGCTGCACCAGGCCTGCCCCACCCTAGGCCTGGTCATGCAGGAGTGAGACAGACCTGGGACCAGATCAGGGCTGGGAGAGAAGGCGGCTGCACCAGGCCTGTGCCACCCTAGGCCTGGTCATGCAGGAGTGAGACAGACCTGGGACCACATCAGGGCTGGGAGAGAAGGCGGCTGCACCAGGCCTGCCCCACCCTAGGCCTGGTCATGCAGGAGTGAGACAGACCTGGGACCAGATCAGGGCTGGGAGAGAAGGCGGCTGCACCAGGCCTGCGCCACCCTAGGCCTGGTCATGCAGGAGTGAGACAGACCTGGGACCAGATCAGGGCTGGGAGAGAAGGCGGCTGCACCAGGCCTGCGCCACCAATAAGGGGGAAAGAAGGCTGCTAAATCCTCGGGTCCAGCACCAATTACAGAGTTCTGCCCAGTCATGGTGAACCCAAGCACCAGAGGTGGTGCTTAAAGGTACTCCAGAAGTCCAGATGGACCAAAGTGACCTTCTGACAAGCCAAGATTCTAGAAGGGGTTGTGAAAGAAGAGCTGAAACCCCCAGAGGCCGACTGCCTCTTTAGGAGAGAGGGAAGGACTGAGGGCAGGGCCCTAAAGAGAAGTGACTTTAATTGCACATACTCTCAAACCCCCAAAACCTTGGGCTGGGTTGTGTCCAGTCCCCTCATTTTTCGGGTGCATTAATACGCTGGGCCAATATCTTAGCTTCTAGTTGTCCACTGATCCCTCGCCATGGCAATACCCACAATGCTCTGAAGAAATGAAAATCGTTTGCCATCTCACTCTAGCGGTGCGAGGGAAGGAGGCAGGGCAGAGCAGGGCTTCTCATAGTCGAGCACCAGCACCAACCGTTGATGGAGATAAACAACAAAAAGAAAAGGTTCTCCCAGAAGAACCAATGACGCGCAGAAACAAACATGTCACTTGACTGGGCTCATCAGCAGAATAGCAGACAGGCCCCCCCCGCCCCCCACGGGACCCTAAGACCTTCGCATTACAGTACCCCATATACCTCCGTTGTCACCATGTGATTCCGTGACCCCCTCACACAGCAGCTAGTTGTGGGGACCCCACAGCTTGGTGGCAGTCAACCTTGTATGATTTCCAGAGACTTCAGTCTTGCTGAAGCCTGGGCACGTTCGCACCGGCTACCCCGGTGTAAAACCAGTATGTTAAGCTAAAAACATTTCTTAGGCGCAGCCTTCACCAACTCGGGCATCATGGCGTTGAGGGAGCAGGACGGTAAGAAGGCTAGAAAACCAAAAAGTCTTACTGGCACGCCGAAACTGGCAGATGACCACCAATCTGGCAAAGGGATAACGAGATGGAGTTCCACAGCGGCACTGCGGGAACTGAGAAAGAATGGCCCCCCACCCGAGAACACTTATCACGTGGCACAAGGATAGGCAAGGCTTCATAAAAGGCCTGATGTACAGTACAAAGGGCCTTGAACTGGGTCCTCTTACACACACTGGCAGCCAGTGAAGGGGGTTCAAGAGAAAGGACCCTGAAGAGTACCAATGGCCAGCCTAGCCGCAGAATTTTTGAAGATTTGCAAGTGATGTGAAAGGTAAGCAGGTTGCAAAAAAAAGGGAATTGCAATAGTCCAAGGTTCCTGCAGTCAGAGAAGACACGACCAGGGAACGAAGCTGGAGGGGAAGGTAAGGAAGAACTTTGCGCAGAAACCGCAGTTTAAAATGGACAGGCGGCACACCGCGCTCACCTGGGCCTGCATAGACAAGGAAGCAGAGAGCTTCACTCCCAGGTTCTTAACCACTGAAGAAGGCATTGGAAAAGAGCCAAGTTCATCAGGGCCAAAAAGTGATGATCAGGGCGAGATCCCGCTGAGGAACCAACAATCAAGACCTCTTTTTTTTTCCCAATAGGGCAAAGTCTTCTGTTGCCCATCCAAGGATGGACGGCGGGCAAGCAGGAGTAACAATGCTCAGCAGTTGCCTGGAGAGAAAGGTGAAGGCGCACCAAGATTTGCATCTCATCTGCATACGAGTAACACCGAAAACCAAAAGAGTGAATCAGTTTCACAAGTGGCTGAATAGAAACATTAAAGAGAAGAGGAGAGAGAGCAGAACCTTGAGGTACTCCACAGCTGAGGGGCAAGGAAGGTGAGATGAATGGAGAGAGAGAAGGAGACACAGCGATCCAAGAGAAATGACAGAATCCGAATATCTCTTGGTAAATGCAAAAACAGAAGTGAGGAAGATTTAAGTTTTACTTTTTTTGGCAAACCCAAAAATGGGAAAACCAAAAGTGAGAACTATTGAGAAAGTTTTCGAAAAGAAAGGAAGCACCCATTGGAAGTTATTAGAAGGAAGACGTCATTTGGTTGCAAAAGGGACTGAAGGGCGGCAACTTTCAATGAATAATAAACGAGAGAGAGAGAGCAGTTATATACATACTATTGGGAAAGGAAGGAAGGGTCTGGAGGCAAAAGGGGGCAAAAGGGGGCAAGGCGTGTCCTCTACCCCAATATAATGTTAAGAAAACAGATGCGTACAGGTTGGTGACCATGCCTTGGTGGATGGGAAGGAGGACGGGGCATGGTATGTCAGGAAAGCAACCGCTGATCCCCCAACCCTTGTAGCCCCTCGGGGTCCCCCCATACAGCCCACTCAGTTGCTTCCAGGCTAGGTCTGCACTTGACCTATCCCATGCACACCCCCTCAACAGAAGGAGCACATGAACTGCACCACGAAAACACGCAAAGGAATTGCAATAGAAGGTGTCAAAATGTCTTATCCAAAAGTTACAGGTCCAAGATTTAGATTTCAAACTTTGCTATTTGAAACGGGTCTACTTTTACAGGTGGAAGACCTCTAAGCATAAATGCCAGTGCAGTGCCATGGGGCGAACACTCTGGGCGCACACATTCATAGCTCCGCCGGCATGAGCTCAAGGCCACAGTGCCCCCGGCCTGGTAAGACCAGCTTAAAAGGGTGGCTGGATCCCCTTCTGGAGGCCCTCGCCAGGAAGAAGACTGCAAGGTCTGAATGTGGAGGTGCCCACTGCTTGGGTGCCAGCTGAAATCTTTCAATGAATGCAGCCTTAATATTGGGCCAGTGAACGTTTCCCCTCCCCCACCCTCAACGTTAGAGCGCCTGCCCTAGGCGCGTTGCAGAGGAATTGCAAGAAGATGCGGACCCAAGTAGTGGATCCAAGGCCTCCAGAGGATGATACTCTGGGCAGAGCTTCAGGGACCAGCAGCCAGTCTACCAGGGTGAGAGTGAGACCACGGGGGTACCCTCTTTCTGTAGGTGACCCCTGTGCACTGCCCCTGTGGCTGCAGAGGCGAGAGCACTGGCGCCAAAGACACACTGGTTTCTGACACAGTCTGGCGACCTACAGCTACCAAATACATCCTCAGCCCAGAATGAGACCCCGCTGCCCCCCTGCAGTGTGCAACAGAGGAGAGCCCCTATACCTGAAGTATCAAGCTGGACATCGCTCGTACCCTTACACCACAGGAGCGGCGCCTCCAGTGGACCAACCCGCTCTGCGCTATATCCGAGCTTTGGTTCCCTGACTTAATTACCCCAAAGAGAGACCCCTGAAACGCGCCGAAAGTTTGAGGTGTTGAAATTGCCCAATGAGGAAGACAGAATTTACTGACATAAAGGAACCTTGGGAGCAACGCCAGACGAATTTCTGAAACGCGTGAGCAGCTTCATCTTTTGAGGGGCAGGGCGGCCAGGGGCAGAGGGGCAAAGGGCAGGGGTGCAGAGGGGCAGACTTGCAGTCGTCACAGCTTCAAGAAATCAGCACACCAGCAAGCAAGTGGCAAGTAGGGGCCGCCTCGGCATTGCTGCATGGGTCTGTGTAGTGACACTGATACCGACCCAATGAGACTGCGCTTTCTACCTAGGGGCCACATTCTTCGATTGTTTTACCGTCGGATTCGCAACATCACGCCTTGTCTTGACTGAGCACTGCTCTTACAACGTGGCCGCCCCCACAGCACAAGGCAACCCTAACAGACGCTTCCACGGACAGCGAGTGGCTGCTCTGCAAAGCTAAGGCACTATCAGTAATGGCAACCACGAAGGAGGTGTGACCACTGGAACTCCAGCCCTGCCCACCACAGCAGAGGAGCTACGTCACGCAACAAGTACACCCAGAGGAAATTAAACAGGAAGACTGTGTGGGCGAAACTTTGGAATTGAGTGGTGTACAATCACAAAACAAGTCAAGATCTCTACATTTTCCACAATACCAGGCCTCATGAGGCCACTACACGGAAAAAACCAGGAGAAACTGTCAAAGGCTGGCCTGGAGAACTCACGCCTGACCAAACAGACATCCGCTCTATCACTAAAGCGACATCCATTGACCCGGAAACGGAAATGCACTCACATTCCCGAGGCTAGACCCCATGCATCGTCATATGGAAAACTGTGGAAGCAACGCGTGCAGTAATTCCATTGTCCTTCCTACCTGTGCAGGGGCCTTGGAAGAAACTGCTGCAAGGCCACTTTGGGACCAGTCAACCCATAGGCCTTCTTATTATTGCTGGGGGTTTCAACTTCTAAGGCTCTGCCAAGTTGCCCCCAGAAATGCACCCATGAGGCGGGAATCAAGCGTACTGCCCAACTGGGAGTTTGTGGGGCATGTGTCAATCTCAGCCTGTCATTCAACTCTTGAATCTATTCAGACTATATGACAACATCAAAGACATTGTCCAACGCAATGCAGAAAAACTGCCAGCTGCTGATCACAAAATGCAGACTATGGACTACATTGAGAATTCAAAGGCCAGATGCATCCCAAACCCTTTGGAATATCCAGCTTTTGAACTTGACACTCACGAACAGCGGCCGACCCAAACAACTGTGACCAATTCCCAAATCATTGCAATCAGCCAAACTCCAAACAGCCCGACACCTTAAGCGCATCACCATCATTGTCCGATTCCGCAGGTACACTGGTACTATGGGAAAATAAGGTAATAGGACACGGCTCAAATGACACAAGACCTCTGAACATGAATCACGCTGTAACACCTCGTGGCCGCTCAAGAAAACCTAAAAAGATGTAAACGGCAAACAAAAGACAAAAGTGTAAAAATCTACCTGCTCAAAACGGTAACAAAAGGAAATCCTCAAGAACATTCTTACGCTCCCTCCCGATGGAAGGTGGAGATCATCGACTTTACTCCCAGGACTCTCCTGATAAGGAAAGTAGCCCATACAATTCACTTGTCGATCTCGTATGAGCCACCAGCAGAACCAGACCACAGCAGTAAAAAAAAGACAAATCAAAATTGCCACCCCAAGAGATGGAGCTTCCAACACCCTAAGGTCTGAGACATCCTTAGCACCCTACCTTGAACCTTCTCATCAATCATAGAAGAACCAGCGTGTGGTCCAACTGTTTTGACTACAGACTCCATATACGGTAACCCTATACCAACTACAACACCTGAACAAGCTAGTCTGACATCCAGGACTATAGGCTGGGAGAATATTGTTAACAAAAATGGTGAACAGGCCCTTAACAGAGGCAAGCTACTTGAGATCTTCCAGAACATACCAGCATTCAGGGGATATTGACTAGGTGTCTCTACAGACCATGGAAGCAATCGCCTTGTCTGCCATTTGTACTCCACCCTAGTAGCATGTCTGGTTCTATCAGAAAAACCTAAGAACACTGGGTTATGACCTGTATGAACTTTAATCACTCACGGAGACCTCCACATTTCGGGCTGTTCCATCATCCAAAGGTAGTGAAGATTCCTTACTCTTCTCAGCACTGCCCTAGAAACCCGCAGTGCCCTAGAAACCCGCAGTGCCCTAGAAACCCGCACTGCCCTAGAAAACCGCAAAAGGCCACAACAGATACTACTTCAAAATCCTGGGTTCAACAATGACAAAGAAACAGCACAAGATTAGTCTTGGTTGGAAACAGCCCAAAAATGTTTGCTAATTCCAGAGCAGGGGGGGTTCCATCTTTAACCCTACAGAACTATCTATGGTGGCCTGGAATGTTTGCGGCTACACCAATCTACTTAGGAGCCTTCGGAGTCCGAGGTTACCTCTTAATAAACATATTCTGATGTGACAAGATGTTAAAACTGATATAATATTGTTTCGTCCTCATTGTATATGTTGGCCTATGCCCAGTCGCTTTGCGAGGAAATCCGTATTGCAAGTTCGTGACCTTAAGTGAATCAAGCCCCCATTTTAGGTTAAAGCCGCCATTTTAGTTTATCGTGCAAAGTCACCCTGTGGCCTAAAATGGCCACCTGTGTTCTCTTGTTCTTGCTTTAACCTCTTCAACCTCTGTACTAGAGTTAATGTCCAACCTGCCTGCAGGCTACATGTTAGGGTCATGTAGACCTTGTCCTTTGTTGACCTCGGGATCAGGTGATTACTTGAATCGGCGATGTTAACCTACAAGTATACAAGAACAATAACACAATCTAAACACAACACACGAAACATCTGTTTGATCTGTATTAAAGCAATGTGTAAAGAGTGTAAAGTTAAACCTAGAGAATAACAATGTTCGTTAGCAAATGTATCAAAAAAGTAAACTGCATGCACGAGATATGTAAATTAGAAACGAACCTGGCGCGACCCTAGCCCAGTACATGATTAACTTGTCGGAGGCTGGACATCGTTATAAAGAAACTGTATAAATACGCTGATGTCCAGCTAGCAATTCCTGTTCACTGCTCACATTGAACCCTGCTGGTGGTCTCTGTGATGTATTGACGGCCAAACAGCTATTTGTGTACTGTGTTTGTAAACTGTACAGAATTGCAAAAAAGATTCTGGGAATTTTTACAAGGCCGTGTCGGTGTATTTCTCTTTGCATGGTGTAAAAGCCTTAATATTGTATTTTCTGATTCCACAGATGGCGCCCGAATAGGGACCCTCAAGATCAACTTTGTCTCGTTGAAGGTTGGCTCGGCTATCGGAGAAGTGAATTCCTCGACAGAACAGCACGATCCGATCCCTGAACGGTGAGCTGTAGCCCGAGACGATGTCTTGACGAGGGTCCATATATCGAGGAGGGTAAATTTGCCGAAATCACCAGACACGTGGGTCCTTAGAATTGTCCTTAGTAACCCGATCGGGCCTCCCAGTCCTTTGGTCAGGTGAATCGTGACCCGATTCTTAATTTAACCCTGACAATTTCAATTTGGCGCATTGTACTCACGGGCACAATTATTTGACCACGTAACACCAGAACTCTGATATGCCTGGGAAATTATCTGCCTGCTTTAGGGCATTATTCCGCAGCAACAGACAATCTTTGGAAGATAGCTGTCCCGCACCACATGAGGGGTCGCCGGCATGTACTATGTACTGTAAGAAAGGCTCTGGTAGTATAGCATTTAATGACATTTGGCACAGACAGACCAGACATAAATCTAATCTTCGGTGGCCAACCAATGGTAGCTTTGAAATCCCTCGTATAGAATATCTAGAGTCTGTATTGGTAAAGAAAAAGGCTAGACCTGCAGCATTTGACGCATTGCATAGTTGGAAAACAGAAGCTTTGCAGCAACAAAAGAGTAGAGAGAAACATATGCGTCGACATATGACAAGTGTCGAAAAGGCACGGTTATATGATCAAAATAAACAATTGGAGTCAGTTAGGAACACGGACAGAGCGTTTCAATTAGGCATTCAAAAAATGTACCCTTCAAAAGATTTTCATACGTCAGACGAATTGATTAAAAAACTTTTGCATGAACGAAGGCCCGATGCCTCTGCGCCACCCCCGTACGTCCCTCCTCCTGGCGCTTTGCCCCTTCCCGTTGTTATTCCTCCTCCTATAGTTCCTCCGGTCCTCCCTGTTGTTCGTCCTGTTGTTCTTCCAGCCGTCGGTCCTTTGCCTGCCCCCTTGCTTCCACCTATTGATATTCAGAATGTGCCTACCCTTCCTCTTCCAAGTGATCCTGCATCGCTTGTAGTAGACCAGGGAGCAGAATCAAGGGTTGTGACTCGTAATACTGTGTCCCCAGATAAAAATAATTAATTGATTGCTTGGGCTAAACATTGTATGGAGATGGGTGAACAAGCTGATGTTTTTTCCACACTCAAAAATTTAAAAGGTATTCCTGAGAAAAATGTTTTTATTGAAGGATTAGGGACTCATTTGAGTATAATGTGGAATAGACTAAATGATGTAGATTTCCCACAAGGGCTACGGGATTTGAACGCCTTAGCGTTGTCCAGAGATACTGCGGAGAAAGTATATGAGCATGTCGAGAAGATTTTTGTGTATAGGAAGGAGTTGGAAGAGTTACCGAATGAAGAAGCAGATGGTGATAGTTTAGGTATTATGTTCTTACAGAAACGTTTTTTTCCTCACCGTGAATTAAAAGGTGAGGAAGCACGAATTTGTAGAAAGGATGCGATAAGATGGATTTCGGATATGTCGATAACTCCAGATGAAGTATATGACACATATGGTCAGTATACATTAGAAATGCAAAAGAAAGTGATACAGGTTATGGTAGAGTACCTGCAGAATGAGTGTGTAAAAAGAAAGATTTGTTGTCCCGCAGAATTGTTGAGTATTTATAAGAGAGCTTTTTCAATTGATACTTCTTCGACTGCCTTAGCGCTTGATTTGGCTCTGTTGCTTAGTAAGCGTTCAGAGCTACCTACTTCTCAGTTGCCTATGAGAGAGGTCCCTCCGACATTTGTCCCAAAAGTTGATATTGCGGCCGATGCTGCACAAGGAATACTCGCGCTGGACATTCCTGCACATTACGTATCGCAGTTTATAAGACAGGAAGTGAACACAATAAAGCAATCTATTCCCGATATAAGAAAGAATCCAACTGGGTTCTATAAAGAAATAGAGTCGGTCTTACAATCATCGGTATTCACCTTAAGTGATATTGATTTATTATTTCCCGTACTCCTGCCAGTTGATTTGTGGAAACAGATTAGGACTGTAGATGATGTACCTAGGTTAGGAGATACATGGGATAACATGGTTAGGCTCGACAGAGAAAAACCAGCTGGCGAGCGACCGCCTCAAGTGATATTAACTTTGCCTGATAGGATTATTGTAAAATTAAAAACTATAGTTCCTGAAAAAAGAATCATTTGGGACAAGCTCACGGCCTGTGTCCAAGGAAAGTCTGAGGGTGCTACCGATTTCTTCAATCGGTTTGAACAGGTATTTTCAGATTTCAGTGGACAAGACTTAGGCACAGAGTCAGGGAAAAGGCTGTTTGTTGACAAATATGTACGTGGATTGCTGCCTGACATCCAGTTACAGATTATGTCTTCCGAAAGCGCTTGGCAGGCGAAGTCTCAATCAGAAGTACTGCACATGGCTCAGTACTATGAAAATCGTGTGAATAATGAAAAGGAAAAACTTGAGAAAAAAAAGGGTGACCTGAAAACAAAAGTCCTATTACAACAGATTGTTAGAAACCCTAGAGGGGGTAATCAATTTAGAGGCAAGTACGTTCCACAGGGAAGTACGCCCCAGGCTCCGATAACCATTAACCAGTGTGCCTATTGTCGACAGGAAGGTCACTGGCGCGCACAATGTCCGACCTTGCAGCAAAGGTCATTTGGGAACATGGGTAGACGATCCAGAGGTCGCCCCGGTGCAGGGGGCCCTGGCAGAGGTCAGTTTGCACCAGAATCACATCAACCTCCTTCACAGGATAAGCAAGTTTTGAATGTGGATAATAGAAACATTTTTTATCACCCTTCTGCCGCGTACCTCTCTCAAGAGTTTCCTTTTGAGGACATTCTGTTTCGCTAGGATTGCCTGAAGCAGGATTTGGAACCGACGCCTATTCCCGTTCATCAGAAAGGCCCCTACGTTGAAATGGCGGTGGGAAATAGGTAGCATCTATTTTTAGTAGATATGGGAGCACAGAAATGTTCCATTGACCATTCACGGGTTCCAAATATTCCCCTGTCAGGGCAGTCCAACGTTTCCGTAGGGTTTTCAGGCACACCTGTAGTTTGTCCGGTCTCTTTGCCGGTACTGATAACACTGGGTCCTTTCACGGAGCAGTGTCCATTTCTACTTACCACAAACTGTGGGGAGAATTTACTGGGGTTAAATTTGTTGAAGGAATTGCATGCAGTAATACATTGTTCTACGGACGGAGTTTGGTTAACAATTTCACCTCAGCAATCACTCGCCTCTCAGTTTTTGACTCGACCTTTACCGCCAGAATTCAGTAATATTCCGGAATGCTTATGGGCAATTGATGATAATGATGTGGGCATTCTTCAAATTGAACCTGTTAGAATTATTCTGAAACATGGAGTTAAATTGCCTCGCATCCCACAATATAAGATCTCAGTTGAAGGCGAACAGGCTTTGAAATGTATAGTCTCTGATTTTGTACATCGTGGAGTAATTAAGGAAATTACGGGTAGTTTGTGTAACAGCCCGATTTTGCCAGTATACAAGAAAGGTGATAATGCAATGCGATTCCCTTTCGGTTTATAATTGATTTACGTGCTATTAACAAAAATGTGGCTCCTCAATTTCCTATTGTACCTGATGTTACAACAATACTAACCATGATTCTGGCTTCTGCCACTCACTTTAGCGTTGTTGACCTCGAAAACACGTTTTTCAGTATTCCCATACACAAGGATAGTAGGTATCTGTTCGCGTTTACCCTAGGTGGACGCTTGTTCACATTCACTCGTGCACCACAAGGGTACACTGAGAGTCCAAGTATTTATAGTAGGGCATTAAAAGAGCAGCTCGATACTCTCGAGTTGCCTACTACTTGCACATTACTACAGTATGTAGATGATCTCCTCTTGACTGCTGATTCTGAGAGTGCCTGTAAAGAAGGCACCATGTTGTTGCTTTGTCATCTAGCAAAACATGGCCACAAAGCTTTACTCAAACAATTCCAATATTGTTGTCAGGAGGTCACCTATTTAGGCTATCTCCTGTCAAAGGAGGGAAGACGTTTGACACCTGAACGAATAAAAACTATTTCTGGCATGTCTGTCCCAAATACGCAGAAGGAAGTTAGAGCCTTGATAGGTATGGCTTCTTACTGTAGATTGTGGATCCCTAACTTTTCGTTAACGATTAAACCAATGCTGGCTTTGACAAAGAAGGCATTTCTTTGCCATTGCCATGGACTTTGGAACCCCAGACAGCATTTGACTTGTTCAAAACCGTGCTGTGTTCAGCGCCGGTTTTAGGAACTCCAAATTATGAAAAGGCCTTTGTGTTGTATGTGCATGAACGTGATGGATGTGCTTTGGCTGTGTTAACGCAGGAACATGTAGGGAAGAATAGGCCGTGCAGCTATTTCTCATCCGCCCTTGATCCTGTTGCATGCGCTTTGCCGAGATGTTTGAGAGCTGTCACTGCTGCTGCTGCGTCTGTAAAACAGAGTGAGGGAATGGTCCTGGGTCATGCGTTAACCCTAATGGTACCTCACTCTGTAGATATTTTATTGAATAGAACTCAAACGCAACACCTCACTTCTGCACGATTGACAAGATATGAATTGATCTTGTTTGCTCCCCACATTCAAATTCAGAGGTATTTTGTATTAAATCGGGCCGAACTTTTACCTGTCCCGCAAGATACTGTTGATGGTGACGAAACGTCACACGATTGCCTTTATGCGACAGAATAAGAGACTAAAGGTAGAATCGATTTGAAAGACATGCCTTTGAATAGCCCACAAGGGGAGCTATTTTGTGATGGCTCTTGTTTTAAACTTCCGAATGGTACATCCACGGCTGCTTATGCTGTCACTACTTTAAGCTCGATTGTGGAAACCAAAAGAATTATGCATAATTCTGCACAGGCCGCAGAAATTATAGCGTTAACTCAAGCTTTTGAAATTTCTGAAGGGCTTACAGTAAATATATGTACCGACAGTCAGTATGCCTTTGGGGTGGTTCACAACTTCGGTAGACTTTGGAAAGAACGAGGTTTCTTGACCTCACATGGCACGAAAATACAGCATGGCACTTTAATAGTGCAATTACTTTCAGCACTCGCACTCCCTGTTCAGTTAGCTATTATAAAATGTGCAGCACATCAAAAGGTTACAGATGATATAGGAAAAGGGAATGCTTTCGCTGATCAGATAACTAAGCAAACTGCCACTGATTTTAGGTCAGAAATGTATGCTGTAAGAGAAACTGTAAATATTTGCACTTTTGGTGAAAGTATCGATTCTGTAAAAGATATTCAAGCAGATTCTACTATAGAGGAAACCAAGAAATGGGTCGAGGGTGCAGGAAGATTGGATGATGATGGGTGTTGGGTGGACAATGTTGAAGGAAAATGGTCACTCCCTGACGCCTACATTACAATGATGGTCATTATGGCTCATGGTCCGACACATGTCTGCGCGCGTAAATTGACTAAAATGCTACACAGTGTATGGGCCAATGATAACATTTTCAAAATTGCGGAGCGCTTTGTCCAAGGGTGCATGGTCTGCTTGCAGCACAATGTAGGAAAAGGTACCTCGACTCCTAGAGGAAGTTTTGCTCCACCTCCTGTTCCGTTTGAGGTTATCCACTTTGATTTTATTGAAATGGAAAGTTGCAGCAATCTGAAATATGTGTTGGTTGTCATTTCTGCTTTTAGTAAGTGGGTTGAGGCCTTCCCTATTAGAGATGCAACGGCCAGAACCACGGCAAAAACTCTGTTGAAAGAGTTTTTTCCTAGGTTCGGGCTGCTGAGAGTCATCTGGTCGGATAATGGGCCACACTTTATCGCTGCTGTAATCCTACAAATATGCAAAGGATTACAGATTGATAAACGGTTCCATTCGGCCAGACATGCCCAAAGTGCCGGATTAGTGGAAAGGCATGACGGCATTATAAAGAACAAGCTTGCTAAATCGTGTGCTGGCACCAAGTTAAAATGGCCGGACGCCTTACCGATCGTGTGGCTGTCGATGAGAACAACCCCTCAAACTAAGACTGGGCTCTCTCCCTTTGAGGTGGTAATGGGGAGGCCTACTAATATTTGGGGTATGCCAAAAAGTCGCTTGTTGCGGGATATAGAGAATGTGCTTCTTTCAGATTACTGTAACCAGTTGACTAAAAATCTGTTTTCAATTTATCACCAGGTGCGAGAGGCATTACCTGTACGATACGAGGGTCCTGGTCACAGTCTACGACCAGGGGACTGGATCCTCACGAAAGTTTTCGAGAGGTCGTCTTGCCTTGCACCTCGGTGGAGGGGTCTCTACCAGGTCCTGCTAGTCACCCAGACTGCTGTGCGGGGCGAAAGAACTGGATCCACGCGACACACACCAAAAGGATCCCGCAGCCCGTGCCATACGATACAGAAGACAGAGAATCCCTTTCCACTGCTGTAACCAACGTGCCTGAAACAGCAACAACCGACAAGAGAGTATCGGAGACCGTTCCAGAATTCATAAGGCCAGACAAAACGGCCATCTTGTCTCCGCACTCTCCAACAGTGGTACTTCCGGATCAATAATTTTCTGATCCCATTTCCGTTCACTCGCCACCTCCAGTGGGAAGTGACGACATATTGTTATCCGATCCTTAGGCACCAGAAATTGTGAAATATTATTTACGTCCAAGAAAATAGACGTACAGCATGGTTTGACTGTGCGATTGAGGAAATCATTTGAGGGCTTGCCTTTTGGCCCGACTGTACGAAAGAATTCTGTTGGCTAAGGGTTGTGGGAAAGACATTAAGAAGAAGCGCGACTGGATTCGCCAGCAAACGAACAATTGGTGTTTTTTCGATTGAAGACTACAATGCCTGCACCCGCTACTGCTCGTACCGAACTTTTAGATAAATATGTGACTAGCAGAGACAATGATCACGCATGTAATGGGACCCCGAAAGTGTATTGTTGCCTTTTTGTAATAATAACTGGGTTTTTAGTAACTATTGGTTTTGGGTTATGGTATCTGGAGGAAGCATATCCGCTAGAGGGCTTTTTACCTGTTGAAAATGTATCTGTTTTCCCCACTCCTTCCGTGCAATTGCATACCTTATCGCCTAGAGATTCTTTGCATAGAGGGAACTATCAGAATAATACTCTTTTATTAATAATGAATGCCACTTATGCAATTTTAAATAGGACCAATTGCTGGATCTGCTCACATCTACCGCAACATGGGGATAAGGGGCTAGGTTGGTATATTCATCCTTTACCATTGACAACTGCTTGTTATGCTTCTCTTAGAGCACTATTCTTTGGCCGAGGGAATGACAGCATCTCAGGGAACTTTGATGGTACAAATTTGAATAGTTTTGAAAAACGTGTTTTGATGCCCCAGGGATAGCCCTGATTCAGTATCCTTCTGCATACAGAGGAATGGAACACGGTCAATGGATAATTTTAGAAAATGCACCAACGTTGCGAATTTGACTAGTGAGAACAGACCTCTGTACGTAGGTGAACCTGTCTATTTTGTTTGCGGTAATGTGGCATTTCCATGGTTGCCCAGGGATTGGCAAGGGACCTGCTATTTAGGGATTCTATTACCTGGGGTATTTATTGGCAGTACTGCAGAAATTTTGAAGACTCGCCCACGACGAGGTGTGAAAGGGGATACTGCAGCGCAAACTCTAGGAGACATCATGAAATCATTTGTGCCATTTTTTGAGCAAATTACGAATTCAGAAGATATCAGGGGACTAGCGAGAGTATTGGAGAGAACCATCAACCGGACCACTGACATACTCTATAATATGACATTAGAACAGAAAGCGATAAGATTAGTAGCTTTTCAGAACCGGGTGGCATTAGATGTCATTCTGGCTGAGCGTGGAGGAGTATGTAAATTAGTGGAGTCCGCTTGCTGCGTTTACGTACCAGACTCCTATCCAACGAACTTTAGGGCTATCCAAAATCTACATGTTCTTAGTTCAGAAGTGCATGTTCCTGAGGGAAACTGGGAACTTAGTGCATGGTTTTGGGACCTCCCACGGTCATGGGGATGGAAGTTGTTTTCGGCGCTGCTGATTATCTTGGGTAGTTTTCTGTTCCTTTGTTGCTGTATACAGTGTCTCCCTGGTATATGTTCAGTATTAGGGGGGTGTTGCGCGCAAGCAACAAGTGTATTAGGGTATAAAATATACGCCCCAGAAAAGGTTTCCAAGGAGTATGTGTTGAAAGAAACTCTAGTGTTTGATCTAATGGCAATAGATATGTCCGACAATGATTCGGGGTGTATAGACGTTGAAACGTGGAGTTAGTCGCAAAGTGATTAAAGGTAGTTTAGCGGTTGGCATAGGCCAAAAGGAGGGTTTGTTAAAACTGATATAATATTGTTTCGTCTTCATTGTATATGTTGGCCTATGCCCAGTCGCGTTGCGAGGAAATTCGTATTGCAAGGTTGTGACCTTAAGTGAATCAGGCCTCTATTTTAGGTTAAAGCCGCCATTTTAGTTTATCGTGCAAAGTCACCCTGTGGCCTAAAATGGCCGACCTGTGTTCTCTTGTTCTTGCTTTAACCTCTTCAACCTCTGTAGGAGAGTTAATGTCCAACCAGCCTGCAGGCTACATGTTAGGGTCATGTAGACCTTGTCCTTTGTTGACCTCGGGATCAGGGGATTACTTGAATCAGCGATGTTAACCTACAAGTATACAAGAACAATAACGCAATCTAAACACGACATGCGAAACATCCGTTTGACCTGTATTAAAGCAATGTGTAAAGAGTGTAAAGTTAAACCTAGAGAATAAGAGTGTTTGTTAGCAAATGTATTAAAAAAGTAAACCGCATGCATGAGATATGTAAATTAGGAACGAACCTGGCACGACCCTAGCCCAGTACATGATTAACTTGTAGGAGGCTGGACATCGTTATAAAGAAACTGTATAAATAGGCTGATGTCCAGCTAGCAATTCCTGTTCACTGCTCACATTGAACCCTGCTGGTGGTCTCTGTGATGTATTGACGGCCAAATAGCTATTTGGGTACTGTGTTTTGTAAACTGTACAGAATTGCAATAAAGATTCTGGGAATCTTTACAAGCCCGTGTCGGTGTATTTCTCTTTGCATGGTGTAAAAGCCTTAATATTGTATTTTCTGATTCCACAAAGAGACTATGGCGATTAACCAGTTCGACATGGATGCCTACAAAACCTTTATAAAAACTGCTTTTATGGGCCCATTGGGGCATCCATCTGTGGGCCTATCAACAGCAATTGATTTAAATTTATGAGCATCCTACTACAGTGTCGATACAGAGCATGATAGTCTACTGGCCATTGGACTTCATACTGAAACCATGCTTAAGGACTTTTTAATTATAAATATATATTGGAATCCAAGAACTAGATCCTGCTCGAACATACAAGTGGCACTCAACGGAGTGATCAACAACTGGTTGGACCTATGACACCCGCATCACATCGTCATCGCTGGGGACTTTAACTCTGACTGCCCGAGTGGGCACTTAAACAATGAAGGAGAAACTGTTCCGCTTCATGTTCATATAGCCAACTTTCTTCACTGGGGCTCACAAAGACATAGCTGGGGGCTTATATTTTGTGCCCAGAAGGGAGCATTCCTGCGGAAGTCAAACTCCATCTGGAAACTGTATCTGTTTTCCCCACTCCTTCCGTGCAATTGCATACCTTATCATGTATATGCTTCCATGCGATAAACGCTATGTGCAGCCCCATAACAATCACGACTTCCTACTTGAGTGATCACACAATACTTTCTTACAATTTAAGGCTTCCAGTTAAGATGTTTACCTGCTACCCAACTACGGCCATGATTGGCTCTTTAACACCTACCTCGCTCCTCTGGCACACCTCATTTCCACCTTCTCCCCAAACTTCCAGTGTTTTATGCAGATGACACAAAATTTGTCTCCAAACTACCCTCTGACCCACTCCTTACTTCCTCCATCATTCCGGACTGCCTATCTGACATCCAGTCCTGGTGCACATCCAACGATCTCTGCCTCAATGCCAGCAAGACTAAGATCCTTCCCATTGGGACCCCTGCTCCCTCTTTCTTCCCCTCACTCTGGCCATCCTCTATGAGCTCTCCCCCATCTCCTTCATCCAAAGCCAGAAACCTTGGAGTCATCTTCGACTCCTCTCTTTCCTTCTGCCCTCACATTCAGGACCTTGCCAAGAAGTCCCACTTTCAACTCTTCCTTCTCAAAGGAATTCTCACTTTCCCCCAGAAGCTTAATGTCTCCAGAGCTCTGGTTCTTTCTAGGGTATATTATTTCAATAGCCTCTTCCTTAATTTACCCTCTTCTTCTTTACGAACCTTCCTACTAATCCAGAATAGGGCAGCAAGACTTATCCTTGGCCTAAAGCCCAGGGACAGCATCTCTCCAGCCCTTAAACTCTCCACTGGCTCCCTGATGCTGCAAGGATCACATTCAAATCCACCTGCATCATCCATAAGACTGTGGGAGCCGGGGACCACACTATCTACAACTTGCTCTCACTAAACACTCTCCCTCTAGATCTTTACAGTCCTCTGGCTCCAACTCTCTGTGTCAAGCGCTTCGCTCTACAGAGAGCTGGCGGACGATCTCTTTCCTCAGCATGCTCACCCCTATGGAACAGCCGCCCCCTTCCTCTTCCTCTCCTCAAATTCCGGAAGCTCCTCAAGACTTCCCTTTTCACCTCCTCCTTCCCTTCCTCCCTCCTCTGCTAATTCCACAGTTGCTGAAATTGGTGACCAGGGCCCTTATGTGCCCTTCTGGGCCCTGGCCTCTCACACCCAATCACCTCTGCCTGCTCCCAGCACTTGCCTTGGCTCTCCCTGGTCTATGCCACTGTTGGCCTGCACATACCGATTTCTATGACCTCTCCCCAGCACTTCCCCCAATGCACTTACATCTGCTGCTCACTAACGAGCACGGCACTCTTATCACTTACCCCCCCACTCCCTCTTCCGCTCTCTGCACATGCACATTCTGAATGCTTACAAGGCCTAGCAGGACCGACTCTCTCTTTCATTGTTATAGTTGCCTTTCATTCCCATGTTCACTCCCTGTTGCCCCGTGGGCACTTTGAAAGACAATTTACTTGCTGTATAAGCGCCTAACAAATGCACAATAAAAAAATAAAATGGTACCGTCTAGGAATGGCCTTCCTGTAAAATGGAACAATGCTGCCTGCAGGGGCTTTCTGAAGGTCTTAGAAGAGACTTTGAACTGGCATATACCAAGTGATACCAAAGCTTTGAATTATTTTATTGCTTCTAACTTCAACCCTACCGTGCAATACTGTCTGAAGACGTCTGTGTCTAGGAGAAGGTCAGCCACGCTGAGAACGCATAGGCACACTTTCAATGACAATATTGTTGAAGCAAAGAGGCTAAAGAGGAACATTGCGCCTGAATTTTACAAGCACAAGAGGCTTACACTACAGAGACATAAGAATGACATCAAATTGCTAGAAATTCTCATTTCAACCACGATCATCAGAAGATGCAAGACAAACTTGCGCTTGGCAACGCTGCCGATTTTTGGTCTCTTACTAATAACAAAGTTGGGGGTGGGGGCTGCCTCTATGATGCCTTCTGTCATGGAGCACAGCTGGAAAGAGGTTTTCATCGTAAAATAGGACACTCCTGTCAAGGCCATACAGATAAACCCGAAGATGCCCGACCACTGGGCCTATTGTTGAAACGCCAGAGTCTGGGACTACAGATGTTATCCTTTGGGCAGCCAGGGCTCCGGTCCTGGTGCTCTTGCCCCAGCAGTCATTAAGTGCCACCCAGAATCTTGGCTGGATACCCTGACGAGACTCTTCAAATAGATTTTTGAAACACATTAACTCCCCCCACATGGCATAAATCTATAAAAGTCCCCATCCACAAAAAGGGTGACCTTAATGACCCAACGAACCTTAGACCAATCGCCTTACGGGATGCGTCCAGTAACATTTTTGCATCCCTTCTTTCAAGAGATCTCAATACATGGTCCTCACACGGTACATGGTATCATCTCTAGATTGTGGGGTGAATTGACCCTTGAATATAAGACACAAGAAGGCAGAGTCAGTTATGAGGACTCCCCAACTTCTCAGGTCTAAAACGAAATCATGTGGAAATGAGGCCCTGGACTTCCAAAGCGAAAAGGAGTGAAATTAAGCATCAAAACGTGGAGATGTATAAAAATGCTGATTGCCTCACATAAGGGAAAGACTTGTGGCAAAAGCTGCCAAATCGTGGTAGAAGTCGGAGTTGCAGAGACCACAGTCCACAGAACCCCAAAATGGGATGACAGCATTGCGACCTACAGGTGCAGTGAGGAAAACTGCATTCTGGCAGAAATATGCAATGCTTATTGTAATTTCTTTATTATTGATTTTCTTCATTGTTTTATATGTCATAGTGAAAGGTTTACAAATTTAATAGTAATACAAATGACGAGTAGTACTCTAACTTGAGGCTCCCAGCTCCTCCTTGGAAATGCAGGCCAGCATCCACTGGCCCTAACAGGAGCCGAGAGCTCCAGCTGTAAATACACTAAGAATCCCAACCCGAGAAGAAGTGAGTGGCTTCCAGGGTCCTCACAGGAGAATCGAACACCCGATTACTGCGGCTGCCAGGAAGCAGGGAAACCGAGGACGGACTACTGATGTCTAACCAGAAGTAGCGTGCCCCCCTTTATCAAGGCGGAGACTGCTGCATCCGTTGCAGGTGAGGCGCCTGCCCAAGGGCCTGGCAGCAGGAAAGAAGACATATTGTACTCTGGCTCACACGGGTCACCTTGGTCCAGCAGCGAAGGGGAGAAACACCGTGCTTTGATGTACCGACTAAGCAAACATCAGTCATCCAGAAAAGCACACTTTGCTCTCGCTGTACCTTCAGGAGAGACTTTTCCAGCTATAGGGCCACTGAAATACCTTTGAAATGGAAATTGTTTAGTTCAGAGGGAGCACATTAATTCCACAACACTTAAACTAAAAAACGCTAATGGTATTATTGCGGTACCCTCGATGCAGCTTCTTCGCCCGTATATAAGTAAGGGTTCCTCGACTTCCCAAGGGAGGGGCAAGCAGTTTGAGATTCTGGCATCAGCATTTTCCAGCACCAGAGTGGCCCGCCCTCCGCTAACACTCAGGCCCTGCCTTTAGTCACACGGGCATATCTGGGCGTGGATGTGTGCGTGTCATCTGGGCCAAGGAGGCGAGATCATATGTACACATGTTTTGCATTCCATACATCTGAGCTATTTTATCTACAGAATCCTGCTACTCAAGTGGTATTAATGGGTAGTGAAGTGCAGCGGCTCGGGGAGTATTCATATTGACATATGCACTGCATTTCAGGGTTTGACAATCTAAACTTTAAAAAAAAGTGTGGAAGCACCAAAAATCTCGTCCTCATATAACAAACCACTTTAACCCGGAATGTCTTCAGGCTCCAGTAACTCAGGCCGTCTAGCCTATGAGGAGGCAAAGTGCAGGCTCCTGTTGTACAGGCTACAGTAACTCAGGCCGTCTAGCCTATGAGGAGGCAAAGTGCAGGCTCCTGTTGTACAGGCTACAGTAACCCAGGCCGTCTAGCCCATGAGGAGGCAAAGTGCAGGCTCCTGTTATACAGTCTACAGTAACTCAGGCCGTCTAGCCCATGAGGAGGCAAAGTGCAGGCTCCTGTTGTACAGGCTACAGTAACTCAGGCCGTCTAGCCTATGAGGAGGCAAAGTGCAGGCTCCTGTTGTACAGGCTACAGTAACCCAGGCCGTCTAGCCCATGAGGAGGCAAAGTGCAGGCTCCTGTTATACAGGCTACAGTAACCCAGGCCGTCTAGCCCATGAGGAGGCAAAGTGCAGGCTCCTGTTATACAGGCTACAGTAACTCAGGCCGCCTAGCCCATGAGGAGGCAAAGTGCAATCTCCTGTTATACAAACTCCAGTAACCCAGGCTGTCTATCCTATGAGGAGGCAAAGTGCAGGCTCCTGTGCTACAGGCTCCAGTAACCAAGGCTGGGTTCAGCCTATGATGAGGCAAAGTACAGGCTCCTATTATACAGGCTCCGGTAACTCAGGCTGTCTAGACTAAGAGGAGGCAAAGTGCAGGCTCCTGTTATACAGACTCCAGTAACTAAGGCTTTCTAGCCAATGAGGAGGCAAAGTGCAGGCTCCTGTTATACAGGCTACAGTAACTCAGGCCGTCTAGCCTATGAGGAGGCAAAGTGCAGGCTCCTGTTGTACAGGCTACAGTAACCCAGGCCGTCTAGCCCATGAGGAGGCAAAGTGCAGGCTCCTGTTATATAGGCTACAGTAACTCAGGCCGTCTAGCCTATGAGGAGGCAAAGTGCAGGCTCCTGTTATACAGGCTACAGTAACTCAGGCCGTCTAGCCTATGAGGAGGCAAAGTGCAGGCTCCTGTTGTACAGGCTACAGTAACCCAGGCCGTCTAGCCCATGAGGAGGCAAAGTGCAGGCTCCTGTTATACAGGCTACAGTAACCCAGGCTGTCTAGCCCATGAGGAGGCAAAGTGCAGGCTCCTGTTATACAGGCTACAGTAACTCAGGCTGCCTAGCCCATGAGGAGGCAAAGTGCAATCTCCTGTTATACAAACTCCAGTAACCCAGGCTGTCTATCCTATGAGGAGGCAAAGTGCAGGCTCCTGTTCTACAGGCTCCAGTAACCAAGGCTGGGTTCAGCCTATGATGAGGCAAAGTACAGGCTCCTATTATACAGGCTCCGGTAACTCAGGCTGTCTAGACTATGAGGAGGCAAAGTGCAAGCTCCTGTTATACAGACTCCAGTAACCCAGGCTGTCTAGACCATGCGGAGGCAAAGTGCAGGCTCCTGTTATACAGACTCCAGTAACTAAGGCTTTCTAGCCAATGAGGAGGCAAAGTGCAGGCTCCTGTTATACAGGCTCCAGTAACCTAGGCTGTCTAGACCATGAGGAGGCAAAGTGCAGGCTCCTGTGTTATACAGACTCCAGTAACCCAGGCTGTCTAGACCATGAGGAGGCAAAGTGCAGGCTCCTGTTATACAGACTCCAGTAACTCAGGCTGTCTAGACCATGAGGAGGCAAAGTGCAGGCTCCTGCTATACAAGCTCCAGTAACTCAGGCTGTCTAGACCATGAGGAGGCAAAGTGCAGGCTCCTGTTATACAGACTCCAGTAACTCAGGCTGTCTAGACCATGAGGAGGCAAAGTGCAGGCTCCTGTTATACAGGCTTCAGTAACTCAGGCTGTCTAGACTTTGAGGAGGCAAAGTGCAGGCTCCTGTTATACAGGCTCCAGTAACTCAGGCTGTCTAGCCTATGAGGAGGCAAAGTGCAGACTCCTGTTCTACAGGCTCCAGTAACCAAGGCTTGGTTCAGCCTATGATGAAACAAAGTACAGGCTCCTATTATACAGTCTCCGGTAACTCAGGCTGTCTAGACTATGAGGAGGCAAAGTGCAAGCTCCTGTTATACAGACTCCAGTAACCCAGGCTGCCTAGACCATGAGGAGGCAAAGTGCAGGCTCCTGTTATACAGACTCCAGTAACCCAGGCTGTTTAGACCATGAGGAGGCAAAGTGCAGGCTCCTGCTATACAGACTCCAGTAACTCAGGCTGTCTAACCTATGAGAAGGCAAAGTGCAGGCTCCTGTTATACAGACTCCAGTAACTCAGATTGTCTAGCCTATGAGGAGGCAAAGTGCAGGCTCCTGTTATACAGGCTCCAGTAACGCAGGCTGTCTAGACCATGAGGAGGCACAGTGCAGGCTCCTGTTATACAGGCTCCAGTAACTCAGGCTGTATAGACTATGAGGAGGCAAAGTGCAGGCTCCTGTTGTAAGGCTCCAGTAACCCAGGCTGTCTAGCCTATGAGAAGGCAAAGTGCAGGCTCCTGGTATACAGACTCCAGTAACTCAGGCTGTCTAGCCTATGAGGAGGCAAAGTGCAGGCTCCTGTTATAAGGCTCCAGTAACCCAGGCTGTCTAGACCATGAGGAGGCAAAGTGCAGGCTCCTGTTCTACAGGTTCCAGTAACTCAGGCTGTCTAGACCATGAGGAGGCGGCAAAGTGCAGGCTCCTGTTATACAGACCCCAGTAACTCAGGCTGTCTAGAACATGAGGAGGCAAAGTGCAGGCTCCTGTTATACAGGCTCCAGTAACTCAGGCTGTCTAGACTATGAGAAGGCAAAGTGCAGGCTCCTGGTATACAGACTCCAGTAACTCAGGCTGTCTAGCCTATGAGGAGGCAAAGTGCAGGCTCCTGTTATAAGGCTCCAGTACCCCAGGCTCTCTAGACTCTGAGAAGGCAAAGTGCAGGCTCCTGTTATACAGACTCCAGTAACCCATGCTGTCTAGCCTATGAGGAGGCAAAGTGCAGGCTCCTGTTCTACAGGCTCCAGTAACTCATGCTGTCTAGCCTGTGAGGAGGCAAAGTGCAGGCTCGTGTTCTACAGGTTGCAGTAACTCAGGCTTTGTAGCCTATGAGGAGGCAAAGTGCAGGCTCCTGTTCGGCAGGCTCCAGTAACCCATGCTGTCTAGCCTATGAGGAGGCAAAGTGCAGGCTCCTGTTCTACAGGTTCCAGTAACTTAGGCTTTGTAGCCTATGAGGAGGCAATGTGCAGGCTCCTGTTCGGCAGGCTCCAGTAACTCAGGCTGTCTAGACCATGAGGAGGCAAAGTGCAGGCTCCTGTTATACAGGCTCCAGTAACTAAGGCTTTCTAGCCAATGAGGAGGCAAAGTGCAGGCTCCTGTTATAAAGGCCCCAGTAACCCAGGCTGTCTAGACCATGAGGAGGCAAAGTGCAGGCTCCTGTTATACAGGGCCTCATTACAACTCAGGCGTTAAGGGTTAACGCCGCCGTTAACCCTTAACGCCTGATTCCAATTTTAACGGCTGCTTTTAGCAGCCGTTAAAATCCATGGCGCTAAACCACCTTGGTGCTAATTACGGCACCGTAATTTACGGTGCCGTAATTAGCGCCTTCCCCACTCCCATTATGCCCTATGGAGCAAAAATGGGAATGGGGAAGGGTAAATGGGAAATGGGGATTTACCGCCCCACTCACCTTGGAATGGGGCGGTAAATCCGCCATCCACCATGGTGTAAACGTAGTTTACACCATGGTGGTAAAGTTGGTGTACTTACCGTGTGGGTCGTAATGACCCCAACAGACTCCAGTAACCCAGGCTGTCTAGACCATGAGGAGGCAAAGTGCAGGCACCTGTTATACAGACTCCAGTAACTCAGGCTGTCTACACTATGAGGAGGCAAAGTGCAGGCTCCTGTTATACAAGCTCCAGTAACTCAGGCTGTCTAGACTTTGAGGAGGCAAAGTGCAGGCTCCTGTTCTACAGGTTCCAGTAACTCAGGCTTTGTAGCCTATGAGGAGGCAAAGTGCAGGCTCCTGTTCGGCAGGCTCCAGTAACTCAGGCTGTCTAGACCATGAGGAGGCAAAGTGCAGGCTCCAGTAACTCAGGCTGTCTAGACTATGAGGAGGCAAAGCGCAGGCTCATGTTATACAGACTCCAGTAACCCAGGCTGTCTAGCCTATTAGGAGGCAAAATGCAGGCTCCTGTTATACAGGCTTCAGTAACTCAGGCGGTCTAGACTATGACGAAGCAAAGTGCAGGCTCCTGTAGGCTGTCTAGCCTATTAGGAGGCAAAGTGCAGGTTCCTGTTGTACAGGCTACAGTAACTCACTCTGGCTTTCTACCTATGACGATAAAGGTACACGCTACTGGTATACCGGCTTCAGTATCTCAGGCGTTCTACCTACAAGTAGGCAAAGTGCAGGCTCCTATTATACAGGCTCCAGTAACTCAGGCTTTCTACCTATGAGGAGGCAATGTACAGGCTCCTGTTCCACTGGCAACTAGCATGGTTGATCTCCTTCCTCCCACCACCTCTCTCTCCACATGTGGCGTTCCCCAGGGCTCCAACCTCTAACCCTGGCTTTTCAATGTCTATGTGGCCCCTTTGGCCCACCTCATCTCTACCTTCTCCTCTAACTTTCAGTGTTATGCAGATGACACGCAGCTCTCCTTCAGGCTCCCCTCTGCCTCCTCTCCTCTCTCGCTCATTCCTGACTATCTATCCGCAATTCATGAATGGTGCGCCTTCAACGATCTCTGCCTCAATGCTAGGAAGACGAGATCCTGCTCATTGGGACCCCTTCTCCTGCTTTCCCTCTTTCCCTCGGGCTGCCTTCCTTGGGCCCTCTCGCTGCGCCTTCCTGTGAGGCAAGAAACCTTGGGTCATCTTCGACTCCACTCTCTCCTTCTCTCCTCACATAACAGACCTCTCTAAGAAGTCCCGCTACCAAGCACACCTTCTCAGAGGTATTCTTCCTTTTCTCACTTTCAGCCAGAAGCTCAATGTCTCCAGAGCCCTAGTTCCCTCTAGGCTGGACTATTGCAACATCCTCTTTCTCAACCTGCCTTCCTCTACTCTCCACCCTCTGCAACTAATCCAGAACAGGACTGCAAGACTTGTCTTTTGCCGCAAGCAAAGGGATTGTATCTCCTCAGGCCTGAAATCTCTCCACTGGCTCCCGGTGTCTGCAAGGATCAAGTTCAAGACTCTCTGCATTGTCCACAAGGTTTTCTGGGGTCGGGGCCCGCACTACATCCAATTCTCTTCCTAAACATCGTCCTTCTAGAGGCCTTCGCTCAGCTACCTCCAACTCTCTGATGGTCAGACGCTTCTTCAGGCAGAGAGTGGGAGGTAGATCTCTTTCCTTTGCAGGGGCCTCCCTTTGGAATGGCCTCCCTTCCCCTCTCAAACTTGAGCTGGACCACCTCAGGTTCCGGAAGCAGCACAAGACCTTCCTTTTCGGTTCTGCTTTCTCTCCCTTGCTGACCTCCCTGTCTGTCTGAGTAACAATGCTCTCCTAAGGTCAATGCTGATGGATGAGGTATGCACAGAGGAAGGAGTAACAATGCTCTCCTCAGGTAAATGCTGATGGATGAGGTAGGCACAGAGGAAGGAGTAACAATGCTCTACTCAGGTAAATGCTGATGGATGAGGTAGGCACAGGGGAAGGAGTAACAATGCTCTCCTAAGGTCAATGCTGATAGATGGGTATGCACAGAGGAAGGAGTAACAATGCTCTCCTTAGGTAAACGCTGATGGATGGGTGTGCAATGAGGAAGGAGTAACAATGCTCTCCTTAGGTCAATGCTGATGGATGGGTGTGTACAGAGGAAGGAGTAACAATACTCTCCTTAGGTAAATGCTGATGGATGGGGTATGCACAGAGGAAGGAGGAAGGATGGGGTATGTACAAAGGAAGGGGGAAGGATGAGGTAAGCACAAAGGAAGGAGGAAGGATGGGGTAAGCACAGAGGATGGAGGAAGGATGGGGTAGGCACAGAGGAGGGATGGGGTATGTACAAAGGAAGGAGGAAGGATGGGGTAAGCACAGAGGAAGGAGGAAGGATGGGCTATGCACAGAGGAAGGAGAAATGATGAGGTAAGCACAGAGGAAGGAGGAAAGATGGGGTAAGTACAGAGGAAGGAGGAAGGATGGGGTAAGCACAGAGGAAGGAGGAAGGATGGGGTAAGCACAGAGGAAGGAGGAAGGATATGGTATTTACTGCATGCCAAGGTATAGGAACAGAGACACCTGCAATAATGCTCACCCTAGGTACATTCCAATTGTATATGGAGGGATGCAGGAGTAATACCTGTCACTGTAGGTGCATGCCAAGGTAGAGGAACAGAGACACCTGCAATAATGCTCACCCTAGGTACATTCCAATTGTATATGGAGGGATGCAGGAGTAATACCTGTCACTGTAGGTGCATGCCAAGGTAGAGGAACAGAGACTCCTGCAATAATGCTCACCTTAGGTACATGCCGATGGCGTAAGCACACAGGAAGGAATAGTCCAGTGCCCCCAGAAGCTGTTTGTAGTTCTTCTTATCTGAAAATACATTAGAGAAACGTGTTAAGGCCAACAGTTCCATTCAATGTACATATCGCCATAAAATATGCTGCTCATCACACAGGTAAGGCGGTACATCGGGGGCTGGGGCGTTCAGTGACATTGCACCCACTCTCTGCTGCTGGTTAACCCTCCCCCTGCCAGGAGAACCTATTGCCAGACACTGGACTCCAAGACACAGGACTATCTGCTGCCGGTTGACCACCCCTGCCAGGAGAACCTCTTGTACGACACTGGGCTCCATGGCAGAGCACCATCTGCTGCCAGCTGACCACCCCTGCCAGGACAACCTCTTGCTTGCACTGGGCTCCTTGGCAGAGCACTGTCTGATGCCAGTTCACACCCTCCTCCTGCCAGGAGAACCTCTTGCTTGCACTGGGCTCCATGGCAGAGCACTGTCTGATGCCAGTTCACACCCTCCTCCTGCCAGGAGAACCTCTTGCTTGCACTGGGCTCCATGGCAGAGCACTGTCTGATGCCAGTTGGCCCCTCCCTGCCTCTTGCCTGACACTGGACTCCAAGACATAGCACTGTCTGCTGCCAGTTCACCCCGCTCCTACCAGGAGAACATCATGCCTGATACTGGGCTCCATGGCAGAGCACTGTCTGATGCCAGTCCACCCCCCGCCTACCAGGCGAACCTCATGCCTGATACTGGGCTCCATGGCAGAGCACTGTCTGCTGTCAGTTGACCCTTCCCTGTCAGGAGAACCTCATGCCTGATACTGGGCTCCATGGCAGAGCACTGTCTGATGCCAGTCCACCCTGCTCCTACCAGGGGAACCTCATGTCTGATACTGGGCTCCATGGCAGAGCACTGTCTGCTGCCGGTTGACCCTTCCCTGTCAGGAGAACCTCATGCCTGATACTGGGCTCCATGGCAGAGCACTGTCTGCTGCCGGTTGACCCTTCCCTGTCAGGAGAACCTCATGCCTGATACTGGGCTCCATGGCAGAGAACTGTCTGCTGCCAGTTTACCCCTCTCCTACCAGGGGAACCTCATGCTTGATACTGGGCTCCATGGCATAGCACTGTCTGCTGCCAGTTCACCCCCCTCCTACCAGGCGAACCTCATGCCTGATACTGGGCTCCATGGCAGAGCACAGTCTGCGGCCAGTTCACCCTTCCCTGCCAGGAGAACCTCATGCCTGATACTGGGCTCCATGGCAGAGCACTGTCTGCTACCGGTTGACCCTTCCCTGTCAGGACAACCTCATGCTTGATACTGGGCTCCATGGCAGAGCACTGTCTGATGCCAGTCCACCCCCCTCCTACCAGGGGAACCTCATGCCTGATACTGGGCTCCATGGCAGAGCACTGTCTAATGCCAGTTCTCCCCCCTCCTACCAGGAGAACCTCATGCCTGATACTGGTCTCCATGGCAGAGCACTGGCTGCTGCCAGTTGAACCCTGCCCCCCCTTCTTGCCAGGGTAACCTCACGCCTGATACTGGGCTGCATGGCAGAGCACTGTCTGCTGCCGGTTGACCACCCCTGCCAGGAGAACCTCTTGCTTGCACTGGGCTCCATGGCAGAGCACTGTCTGATGCCAGTGCACACCCTCCTCCTGCCAGGAGAACTCTTGCTTGCACTGGGCTCCATGGCAGAGCACAGTCTGATGCCAGTTCACACCCCCCCGCTACCAGGAGAACCTCATGCCCGATACTGGGCTTCGTGGCAGTTCATGGCAGAGCACAGTTTGCTGCTGGTTGACCCTTCCATGCCAGGCAAACCTCTTGCCCGACACTGGGCTGCATGCCGGTTGACCACCTCTGTCAGGAGAACCTCTTGACAGACACTGGGTTCCATGGCAGAGCACTGTCTGATGCCGTTGACCCTTCCCTGTCAGGAGAACCTCATGCCTGATACTGGGGCCCATGGCAGAGCACTGTCTGCTGCCGGTTTACCCTTCCCTGCCAGGCTAACCTCATGCCTAATACTGGGCTCCACGGCAGAGCACTGTCTGCTGCCGGTTGACCCTTCCCTGTCAGGAGAACATCATACCTGATACTGGGGTCCATGGCAGAGCACTGTCTGCTGCCGGTTTACCCTTGCCTGCCAGGAGAACCTCATGCCTGATACTGGGCTCCATGGTAGAGCACTGTCTGCTGCCGGTTGACCCTTCCCTGTCAGGAGAACTTCATGACTGATACTGGGCTCCATGGCAGAGAACTGTCTGCTGCCAGTTTACCCCTCTCCTAGCAGGGGAACCTCATGCTTGATACTGGGCTCCATGGCATAGCACTGTCTGCTGCCAGTTCACCCCCCTCCTACCAGGCGAACCTCATGCCTGATACTGGGCTCCATGGCAGAGTACTGTCTGCTGCCGGTTGACCCTTCCATGCCAGGAGAACCTCATGCCTGATACTGGGCTCCATTGCAGAGCAAAGTCTGCTGCTGGTTGACCGCCTCTGCCAGGAGAACCGATTGCCCGACATTGGGCTCCGAGATATAGAATTGCTATGCAAGACTGAGAAGACAACTTCATAGTCGGAATATTCGAGAACACTCCATCACCTTCCATTTACTCACAATAGCAACAGAAGTGGTGAAAGAAAGAGGTGCACTAGGCTGGTATGGTATAGTGGGAAATTAAGGGTTTCCATGACGGGCTGGTGATGTATCTGAAACCCAATATGACGGAGGGAGAGTTGGTCGCATGGCCGGTGACCCACTCTGCTCCAGTGCAACAAGGGCTTTAGAGGCAGCAGCCTCCCAATGAGTCTTCTCATTTGGCTGTAGGCGAATGGGCTTCAGGGGAGCAGCCTTCCAGTGGCAAGTGGGCTTCAGGGGAGCAGCCTTCCAGCGGTCTTCTCATTTACTTATAGGCAAGTGGGCTTCAGGGGAGCAGCCTTCCAGTGGCGAGTGGGCTTCAGGGGAGCAGCCTTCCAGTGGCAAGTGGGCTTCAGGGGAGCAGCCTTCCAGCGGTCTTCTCATTTACTTATAGGCAAGTGGGCTTCAGGGGAGCAGCCTTCCAGTGGCGAGTGGGCTTCAGGGGAGCAGCCTTCCAGCGGGTCTTCTCATTTACTTATAGGCAAGTGGGCTTCAGGGAAGCAGCCTTCCAGCGAGTCTTCTCATCTGCCTAGAGGCGAGTGGGCTTCAGGGTAACAGTCTTCCAGTGAGTCTTCTCATCTGCCTATAGGCGAGTGGGCTTCAGGGGAGCAGCCTTCCAGTGAGTCTTCTCATCTGCCTAGAGGCGAGTGGGCTTCAGGGCAGCAGCCTTCCAGCGGGTCTTCTCATTTGCCTAGAGGTGAGTGGGCTTCAGGGCAGCAGCCTTCCAGCGGGTCTTCTCATTTGCCTAGAGGCGAGTGGGCTTCAGGGGAGCAGCCTTCCAGTGAGTCTTCTCATTTGCCTATAGGCAAGTGGGCTTCAGGGGAGCAGCCTTCCAGCGAGTCTTATCATTTGCCTAGAGGCGAGTGGGCTTTAGGGGAGCAGACTGCCAGCGAGTCTTCTCATCTGTCTAGAGGCGAGTGGGCTTCAGGGGAGTAGCCTTCCAGTGAGTCTTCTCATTTGCCTAGAGGCGAGTGGGCTTCAGGGCAGCAGCCTTCCAGCGGGTCTTCTCATTTGCCTAGAGGCGAGTGGGCTTCAGGGGAGTAGCCTTCCAGTGAGTCTTCTCATTTGCCTAGAGGCGAGTGGGCTTCAGGGCAGCAGCCTTCCAGCGAGTCTTCTCATCTGCCTATAGGTGAGTGGGCTTCAGGGGAGCAGCGTTCCAGTGAGTCTTCTCATTTGCCTATAGGCGAGTGGGCTTCAGGGGAGCAGCCTTCCAGTGAGTGTTCTCATTTGCCTATAGGCGAGTGGGCTTCAGGGAAGCAGACTGCCAGTGAGTCTTCTCATCTGCCTAGAGGCGAGTGAGCTTCAGGGGAGCAGCCTTCCAGTGAGTCTTCTCATTTGCCTATAGGCGAGTGGGCTTCAGGGGAGCAGCCTTCCAGCGGGTCTTATCATTTGCCTAGAGGCGAGTGGGCTTTAGGGGAGCAGACTGCCAGCGAGTCTTCTCATCTGTCTAGAGGCGAGTGGACTTCAGGGGAGCAGTCTTCCAGCGAGTCTTCTCATCTGCCTATAGGCGAGTGGGCTTCAGAGACAGCAGACATCCAGTGAGTCTTCTCGTTTGCCTATAGGCGAGTGGGCTTCAGGGAAGCAGCCTTCCAGCGAGTCTTCTCATTTGCCTAGAGGCGAGTGGGCTTCAGGGAAGCAGCCTTCCAGCGAGTCTTCTCATTTGGCTTTAGGCGAGTGGGCTTCAGGGGAGCAGCCTTCCAGTGAGTCTTCTCATCTGCCTATAGGCGAGTGGGCTTCAGAGACAGCAGACATCCAGTGAGTCTTCTCATCTGCTTATAGGCGAGTGGGCTTCAGGGAAGCAGCCTTCCAGCGAGTCTTCTCATTTGGCTTTAGGCGAGTGGGCTTCAGGGCAGCAGCCTTCCAGCGAGTCTTCTCATCTGCTTATAGGTGAGTGGGCTTCAGGGCAGTAGCCTTCCAGCGAGTCTTCTCATCTGCTTATAGGCGAGTGTGCTTCAGGGGAGCAGCCTTCCAGCAGGTCTTCCCATTTGCCCAGAGGCGAGTGGGCTTCAGGGGAGCAGCCTTCCAGCGAGTCTTCTCGTTTGCCCAGAGGCGAGTGGGCTTCAGGTGAGCAGCCTTCCAGCGAGTCTTCTCATTTGCCTATAGGCGAGTGGGCTTCAGGGGAGCAGCCTTCCAGCAGGTCTTCCCATTTGCCCAGAGGCGAGTGGGCTTCAGGGGAGCAGCCTTCCAGCGAGTCTTCTCGTTTGCCCAGAGGCGAGTGGGCTTCAGGGCAGTAGCCTTCCAGCGAGTCTTCTCATCTGCTTATAGGGGAGTGGGCTTCAGGGCAGCAGTCTTCCAGCGAGTCTTCTCATCTGCCTATAGGCGAGTGGGCTTCAGGGCAGCAGCCTTCCAGTGAGTCTTCTCATTTGCCCAGAGGCGAGTGGGCTTAAGGGGAGCAGCCTTCCAGCGAGTCTTCTCATTTGCCCCGAGGCAAGTGGGCTTCAGGGCAGCAGCCTTCCAGCGGGTCTTCTCATTTGCCCAGAGGCGAGTGGGCTTCAGGGCAGCAGCCTTCCAGCGGGTCTTCTCATTTGCCCAGAGGCGAGTGGGCTTCAGGGCAGCAGCCTTCCAGCAAGTCTTCTCATCTGCTTATAGGGGAGTGGGCTTCAGGGCAGCAGCCTTCCAGCGGGTCTTCTCATTTGCCCAGAGGCGAGTGGGCTTCAGGGCAGTAGCCTTCCAGCAAGTCTTCTCATTTGCCTAGAGGCGAGTGTGCTTCAGGGCAGCAGCCTTCCAGCAAGTCTTCTCATTTGCCCAGAGGCGAGTGTGCTTCAGGGCAGCAGCCTTCCAGCAAGTCTTCTCATCTGCTTATAGGGGAGTGGGCTTCAGGGCAGCAGCCTTCCAGCGGGTCTTCTCATTTGCCTAGAGGCGAGTGGGCTTCAGGGCAGGAGCCTTCCAGCGAGTCTTCTCATCTGCTTATAGGGGAGTGGGCTTCAGGGCAGCAGCCTTCCAGCGGGTCTTCTCATTTGCCCAGAGGCGAGTGGGCTTCAGGGCAGTAGCCTTCCAGCGGGTCTTCTCATTTGCCCAGGGGCGAGTGGGCTTCAGGGAAGCAGCCTTCCAGCGGGTCTTCTCATTTGCCCAGGGGCGAGTGGGCTTCAGGGAAGCAGCCTTCCAGCGGGTCTTCTCATTTGCCTAGAGGCGAGTGGGCTTCAGGGCAGTAGCCTTCCAGCGGGTCTTCTCATTTGCCTATAGGCGAGTGGGCTTCAGGGGAGTAGCCTTCCAGCGAGTCTTCTCATTTGCCTATAGGCGAGTGGGCTTCAGGGGAGTAGCCTTCCAGCGGGTCTACTCATTTGCCTAGAGGCGAGTGGGCTTCAGGGGAGCTCAAAGGTTCAGTGAATGGTTCTGGTCAATCTGTATTTCACACTTCAGTTACCAACCACAGAGACCTCTAGCGAGCACCCTCTATTCCAGGCGGCCCACTGTGCAGCGTGTGGTGTCCTACACTGCAGGAGACAAGCAACGTGCACTCAGGCAGCACCTGCAACAGGGGAAAGGCCTACTGCAGAAGCTCGGTGGATCCTTAGCCAACCTATGCCTTACTGATTAATAAGGAGCTGCACCTGCATGGCCTTCAGAGGCTGCTGTACCTCTCTGGAATTTCATACTTTCCACCGCCATCAGGTGGCATGAAGATGTACACGTCGGGTGCAGTTGAGATGCAATGGGGCTGGGAATCTCGACAGCCTACATTGTGCAACCTCTGGCGACGCCCCTAGAATCCATGGCCTCAATGTCGCTCCTGGGACTGGATATCCTCACCCACTTCTTTAGCCGTAGTGGCGTTTCCTTTGCTTGATTCTTCCCTTGCCAACCTTTGCCTTCAGACCCTACCACCTCCTTGACAGTCAGCAATGCCCTTTACTCACTCTCTGCCAATGACCCCACCGTCTTTAATACCACCTCCTCCCAATATCACTTGCTTCCGTTTTGCTCCTGATGTTGCCACCTCCTTTCTCACCTCTCTGGATATCACCATCCCTCCGCCCTCCTAATGACTCCACCTGCTTCTCCACTCCTATTGTTACTACCCCCTTCAGCTCGCTCTCACCATCTCCTCCAACTCTTCTCTGCTGCCATGTCTTCAGTTCCCTCCACTCCTGTAGCCTCCTGGTCCTCTACAACTCTCCAAATGCCAACCCCTCCGGCTTCTATAACCCACCCTAAGTGTGGGCCAGCTGTATGTATACTAGGTTCCCTCCTCCTCCTTGGTGGTGCTTTCACAGAGGGACTGCTGCGGCAAGGGTTAATTGAGGGAAGGCTGGGACTACATGGGTTCTCTGAGTGCACCTACGGTTCACCAGGGCTCAGGGGGTGGCACAAAGACTATACCTGGCCAGTCTGGCATTTTGAATTTTAGGAGTACTTCTCTGAACCTCCCGAAAAAGCTTCCTGTACTGAGGTGGGGACTGTGATGTTTCCTGTATGTGTAAGTGAACTCAGACTCTGAGGAATTTGTGATGCGGGGCAAGCAAGAATATGGATACAGCCTTTTCCCAACATGAGATTTGCTCGCCAGGGAACAATGCTTTCCGCACCAGCCCCCAGTGTTCAGGAAGTTGCAGGCATAGACTCTGACTATCTGACTGGGTTTATGAAACTGCAGGTGTCATCATGGGCCACACACATCTCTAAATGGGACTCCTGAAGTGCAGGGTGAGCTGGGAACTGTGTCCAGGCCTACTCTACCATCATCAAGGTCAGGGAGATGAGCTGGGAACTGTGTCCAGGCCTACTCTACCATCATCCAGGACAGGGAGGCGAGCTGGGAACTGTGTCCAGGCCTACTCTACCATCATCCAGGACAGGGAGGTGAGCTGGGAACTGTGTCCAGGCCTACTCTACCATCATCCAGGACAGGGTGGTGAGCTGGGAACTGTGTCCGGACCTACTCTACCATCATCCAGGACATGGAGGTGAGCTGGGAACTGTGTCCAGACCTACTCTACCATCATCCAGGACAGGGAGGTGAGCTGGGAACTGTGTCCAGACCTACTCTACCATCATCCAGGACAAGGACAGGGCTTCCCTTAAAGGAAAGCGTTCCATTCCAATTTTGTATATTTGTGTCTGGCTTGAAAGAGCTTTGTGCTCGCTTACCTGAGGAGACGGGACCATTCCACTACCTTGCAGGGTACTCCCAGGTATTTAGTGACATTCATAGTGACCTGTTTTGGGGGAGGGCTTAGTTGCCCCAACTGATGTTAAGGAGCCTATTACTCACTTAGACTAGTATGGAACGTATACCTAGATGTTCCCTCCAGGCCTATCACTTTCTTCAATAGGTTTTTGTAGTTTGCCACGTAGGATGACATTAGTAGATACATAGATTAAAGTCGTCAATGACGGGTTTTTGTTATAAAAGAAAGCTTTTTTTACGATGCATTGAGAAACTATGCGCTGAGACGTCTGCTGTACTCCCTGTTTTAGATTATTGATATTAAAACAGTTAACCTCTTTGCCAACTACCTGAGTCGTTTCGATTATTGATGTTTGAGTAATTTCTGCATCCCCATTCATCTCAAGGGTATTGCTAGCTAGTCTTAAAGGGCTGGGCGGACCCCCAGTTCAAACCTCTTGCAGACACTGGGCTCCATGGCAGAGCACTGGCTGATGCCAGTTTACTCCCTCCTACCAGGAGAACCTCAAGCCGGATACTGGGCTCCATGGCAGAGCATTGTCTGCTGCCAGTTTATCCCCGCGCCCCCGCCCTTCCTGCCAGGAGAACCTCATGCCTGATATTGGGCTGCATGGCAGAGCACTGGCTGCTGCCAGTAGACCCCTTGCGAGGTAGTGGCACCTTCCCACTACCCCACAGGGTACTCCCAGGTCTCTAGCTATGGATTAATTCTTTAGGATGTCCTAGTGGGCCGGGGAGGGACTGGGACCTGCCTGTGGTGAGGCAGTGCAGCTGTCCTCTTGCTCAGGACCATGGCAAGGTGACCAGGAGGTCCTTCCTAAATTGTATGAGCCCATCATCCAGTGACTCGGGTGGCATCCAGGCCTCCAAGCCCCCTGCTGGCTGTCCCCAAGACCCAGGCACAGGTCCAGATGAATATACAGGTTTCCACCAGTTTCCCCCAAAAAGGAAATCAAACATTACATTCACACCATTAAACAGAATATCGATACTATTGGCAACACGATAAAGAAATTGATTCTCAAAACATGGATCCAGAATGTGGGTATGGAGGCAAATTAATTTTTTACATTTTTCGATGTTAGTTCATTGACTTTCTTGAAGACGTAAATATGTGAATATATATTTTTTATAGGGATATTTGTTGGTTGAAATGCTTTTATTAAAAGATTGTTAAAACTTGATTTGCTTAATCTATGTAAATGTCCTCACATGTGAATTTCAGAAGCACAGAAAATGCTCTACTGCCATTCAGAAGAAGTGAGGTAGAATGTATGCACTGAGGCAAAAACGTGTCCAACACTGGCTCAATGATATGCGCCTTGAAGGATTTGATCCAGAACTCTCAGACTCAGCAGGATCCTTAGGCTTCACCATTGAGAGCAATCTGCCTTTCCAGAAACACATAACCAATGAGGCCCAAATAGCCTGTCTCAGAATCTCTACCCTTCGAAAAATCAAACCCTTCATCCCACAGCAGGACATCTGGACGGTGGTGCAGGCCCTTGTGGTCTCGCACATCGATGGGGGAAATGCCCTCCTGACAGGGATCCCAGCTTCTCACTTGGCTCTCCTAAAGGCAGTCCACCACGCTGCAGCACATCATATTAGGGGAGCATGGAAATTTGACTGAATTATCCCCATCCTATGCAAACTACATTGGCTTCCACTCTAAGCCAGGATACTGTTCAAGACTGCATGTACCATCTACAAAGCAGTCACGATTAGCACACCAGCGTACTGGCGGCTAAGCTCCACATATCTGGTGGCACACGCTCCTCGCGCAGCAAATCGACCAACCGGCTTGAAACGCAATTCATCCACAAAGAGAGAACCCACAAACAATAGGCGGTTAGATTGCAGCAGTCTTGTCCTCAACCAACATGGCGACCAGGATTATAAAGCCGACTCCGCCCACTAGCAAGTGCGTTGTATCTGCCTTTCGATATTCCGCTCACTCCTAACTTGGTTAGCAGCTTTCACTTTTTGCCTTCCCGTATTCTACTAGCCCTCCGGGACCTTCAGGGATCCCCTTATTGCTCACTCCCTCTTTGTTCTGTATCTTCTTACGCTCTCGACTTTCCGCTGTTTTTTCCATTTTCATTCGTTTGCTTACCTTTCGGTGCTCTCGCCGTTTCATACTCGCGGCTTCCATATCTGGTTCCGCCTCCTCGGCGACGCTTTGCCTTCTCACCTCTACTTTCGTTTTCTACACTTATCTGGTAAGTAGGGTCTGTTCTGGGTTTTCTATCCGCTTTCCTTCGTACTTATTATCTAGCCTTCTATTCTTACCATCTTTCCTGTTGGACTGCCGGGGTCTCACGGCAGCTCTGATCCTGTTTCCTGTGTACTATTGAGGACTTCTTTATTGGACTGTAACCTACCCCGCATCACTACACACCTTATCCTGTCCCTGGGTGCAGCCGAGGAATTCTTGATCTATTTGTATCCAAGCCAGCATTTCCACCCTGCTTATAACAGTGCTCCAGTCTTCATCTACCGACAGACTTCCTCTGCAGATAAACCCAAGGATCATCAAGGACTTTTCCCCAGGGTTTTTTGTGCCGATCCAGCTTTTTCCCTGACTATTTGGGTTTGGCTCCTTGGAGGCCCCCAAGACAGGTCCTCATCCCTGTCGAGGTGGCTTCCGAGGAAGCCAGACCTTACTTACATGGTCGGAAGTCCAAGGAAAGAACAACCAAGGATTCCTCCAGACACCTAAGGAAACAGACTCCCTCTTCTAAAGCCAGTGAAACAGAGGACACAGGTGAGGAGTCGGGGGGGGGAGGAAGGAATTAGGCCTGGCATGCGCCCACCCTCTGGAACTCTATCCCTGTGCAGACTCGGAAAGCTCCTACAATTCTCCAATTTCGCAAATCTCTCAAAACATGGCTCTTACAACACCACCTGACCCAGGACTACTTCCAATGGATGCACATACCGACGCACAGACCTTGGAGTACTGCACTACTGTTAAACGATGCCAGCCCAAATGCCGGTCACCCACACTCTGTACAGCGCTCCGTCTCTCTCGAGCTAGGACCACGCTTTAAACAATAAAATAATAGGTAAAATTGGGGCAATAAATATCCAGAAAACCTTGTTAAAATGTACAATTTCAAGGGTTTTGATAATCTATACAGATTTATATATATTTTACAAGCTGTGAATCCCTGAATTCTGAGGTTTTGGATGCTCATTTAGGTCGACGAGCGATGAAATGATTGTTCCTTGATGATATCAAACGGTATGAAAAGATGTGAATTCAGATCTAATCTCCTCAAGAAGAAAGTTACCCTGAGTGAATATTAATAGGATTTGGGAACATCCTGAGACTGCAGGAAGTCAGACTGTCTACCGCTGAAGAAGAGTCCAGAAGACCAGAAGCGCGTCGGGTTTGCTCTGCATTTCAGGAAGGACATGGGCAGACGATGACAGATGGGAGTTGCAGTGTTTGTGGAGATATCGAAAAGTTGCTGTGCCGTGTGTAACATGACACCTATGTTCATTGTTTACAGTGTTTGCAAACAAATACATATGTGCACATTTAATTTGGAGATGATTAATTATTGACGAATAGTTTGTGAATGTACAATACTGAAAATAACGACTTTGATGACTAATGACAATTGTTCTGAATTATGTAATACACCTTTTTAAATCTCTAACGGTTTAGAAAGCAGGCATAATGAATGAGTCTTGATCATTACTTAATATTAGTACTAGTTGAACAGAGTACTGTGCGGGGTTCTGTGAAATGTCTCCCCTCAACGTGCCTTTAGTGGAAGGGAATATTTTAGACTCACTGTGAGGTCATTATCCCAGCACCAATCATTAGCCTTCAATCTATTTACATATTTTTGCAAATATCTGCAGCCAGGGGTGTCGGTAGGTCTGGAAAAGATCTGGGGCTAAGCTAAGGTCGGGACTGTCAGGACTGGGGACTAGCTAGCCTTTTGGTTGTAGCCTGTGAGCTTCTATCCGGGGCTACAACCAAAAGACCCGGAGCTATAGCCCCTTCAGCCACTCCCCCCACACCCCCCAGCAACGCCTATGATCTGCTGTTCAACCAATAATTCATATAGTGTAACTGCACCAACGCCTCTCGCAGGCAGGCAGGCAGCCAGGCGGGTGGGCAGGCAGGCAGGCGGGCAGGCGGGCGGGTTGGCAGGCGGGCAGGCAGACATGCGGGTGGGCAGGCAGCCAGGCGGGTGGGCAGGCAGGCGGGCGGGCAGGCGGGCGGGATGGCAGGCGGGCAGGCAGACATGCGGGCGGGCAGGCGGGCGGGCAGGCAGGCGGGCAGCAAATAGAAGAGCACGGAGCGGGCACCTCACAAGAGCGCAATGGGCACCAGTGGAGATGGCGAGGTGCAGGGGACCCCCACTATTCAGGGGCCTCATGGCCAGTACACTCGTCGACCTTTCACCACATTCTGCGGGGTGTGTTATGCCACTGGCGCCACTGTAACCCACAGTTAGTGGCAACATCACATTACCTTTAACATCACTTAGCACAGTACTCACCGCACCATTGCCTCAGAGGCTATAGCACTCCCCACACCCCTGGCTCCTGCTGCCTCATGCCTGACCCTGCGGGTATAGCATAGGAGCAATGGCTGCAGGTGACAGTACTCACATCACAGCCTCCATCTGCTGGCCGAGACTGCAGTCCCCACTCCACCCTTGACTCCAATGGTCCCCTTCAGATGCCCGAGGCCTCTGGACACGTTCCTAGTATTCGCCTCTCGTGCCCCCCCCCCCCAATCCCCCCACCCCCACACTGAGGCGTTTACAGGTTTACAGTGATCAGAACGACCACAGTCAGTGTTGGGTCTGCTAGTTCAAAGTCGACTTTTAATAGTGTGTGTGAGAGAGAGAGAGAGAGAGAGAGAGAGAGAGAGAGAGAGAGAGAGAGAGAGAGAGAGAGAGAGAGAGAGAGAGAGAAAAAAAAGATGTTCTGGGGATTGGGTGCGAGAGTATTGTGCTGTGAAAGACCTAACCTTTCATTCCGTTTGAAATCACTCGATTTGGGCAGCACTGCGAGCCGAGCTCTTGCTGCCCTCCCTGCTTCCTGGAGGAGGCGGGGCTCTACACGGACACGTGACACATCACGTGACTGCCTCAACCCACACATTGCTGGCCCAACCACCCTTGCGACGTTAAGCTCTGGAGGCAGTAAGGGCTGGAGCCGCTGTTGTGCTGTTTGGCTGTGACCTATGAGTAAATTGGTCCGGGCTCGAGAGCTGTAAACACATTTATACCAGCTTCTCCAGTCTTCAGGGTTAGGGGTGGAGAGTCGGACTCTGGCAGCTCCAGAAGCTGTCGGGCGTTCCCTACCCTGAGACTGAGTGCTTCACCGGGTTCTATGGATGAATGAAGTTATTTTTAAATTATTTAACTTGATCTTGTTCTGATAAAAGGACATTCTTAACACTAATACATTTTATACTATATTTGTTTTCACAATTTTCTATTTGACACGGATAGATCCATTTCTACTTGCAATTTCTAATTTTAAGAGTGCTTTCGGGGCAGTTTTAGACTTGTTTGATGTTGCTTCTGGTTCCAGTGCAATATTCTACATATTAGTGTTACTATCTTATTGACTGCTTTATATGCTATCTTTTGTCTATCTTTATTCTAACTGTTATATACTGAAACCTAGTTTTATAGTTTAAATTCCTTATTGTCATCCCTCTACTCCCCCTATCTATCCCCGGGTTTTTGGTTTTGTCTGAATGACACGTAAGGGACTTCGAAGTCAGACAGCTGTGGAGGCTTCTCTTGTCTCTACTCCTTCTGCTATAGGACATCTCCCTTCTGCTTCGCCAGTCACTATTGCTTCAGATGTTTCCATCCCTGCTGCTTTGGGGAACTCACATCATGTATCAGTAGATGTTCCCCCTGATTCTCCTCTCCTAAAAACCCTGGCTCAGGCCCAAATTCATGCCAGGAATAGGCCTGAGGTATTTAATGCTATGGGTATTATTCCACCCGCAACAGCCCATAACAGTTGCATTTTTATCGGGAAGCAAGACATTTCCATGGACACACAGGAAGAGCGCCTAGCAGCCATTACAGCCTCTAATCTGGAGGAAGGCCTTAGTTTACCAAGGGCTAGGGGCCATATGGATCATTCTAACAACAATATGGGCAATAGTGGCTTTCAACCCCTGCTCAATTATATCCTAGGACGCCTACACTGCCAGGTATGGTGGATGACTCTGTAGGTAATGCTACAGACTCATCGGTAGCAACAAAAGAGGTGGTTGATCGCCTTTCCCCTCCTGTGGTCAATGGGAACGATGCTATTCCCCCCACTAAACTTTTGCCGGAGGTTTATTCCTCTGTTAGGGGTATAAATCATACCTCCTCTACTCATGTTAATCTTTCTGCCAATCTAGCTGGAACTCCCAATACTCATATAGTGAAACCCACTGTGTTTAAAACTCCACTTAATAAATCCTATAATCTCACCCCTAAAACAAAATCTAATTTGGGTGCCCAAGGGAAACCTATCCAAAGGAAAAAAATCTCTAATTTCTTTGGAAAGAGGACTGCAACTAGTACCTTGGTCAAATCTCTACATTCACTTCCTATAGTGGCCACATTGGATCACTCTCATCTAGTCGATGTAGCTAAGAAACTAGTGATTGAAGACCCTCAAGCTCAGGACATTGATGATATTAGCATAATAGAATGTGCAGATAAGGCAATCGCTGATAGCCATTTGGGTCTCAACTCTAATAATACAAACAATGTCACTCAGCAAATTTGTGACGATTCCTATGTGGGCTCTCCCTCTGATCTCATCAATTTTATTGATGAGTATACAGAAAAACCAAATTGGCTGAGAGAAAGGGGTCTACTCCCTGACTCAAAAAAGGATCATGGCAGCGAGTCCATTCTGCATCATACTCTTAAAGAGGCGGATGACAGAATTAAACTTTCCCAACCAACTCTTTTGGCTCTGAACATGGTTCTGAGCTCCTTTGTGAGCCTGTATGATAACATTTGGTCAGAGGTTAGATCACACTCACTTCTTCTCTCTGAAATGTATTCCAGGTTAGAGGGCCTTGATAGATTTGAAGAGTTAGTTAAAATTATTAAGGAAGACCACCCTGTAATGCCTACACATGGCTCTGAGCTCATCCTCTCTAACCAGTTAACTGTTGATGCCCATATGGCAAATCAAGGGCTCATTTGGAAAACGTTGACTACACAAGGGATAGTTTCAGATATGGGTTCGGGAACCATTGTTCCCCGATGCTTGGATCAGGTTATCTGTGATCATCCTTCAATGATTCCTCCAATGACATCGGAGGGTGTGCGAGAGTTTGTTGGTATGGAGGTAAAACCCCCTATGCCTCACACCACAATCATTACGGAATGAATGGAGGAGAAAGTCCAAGAGGAGTCCTCAGGCTATCCTCTTAATTCTATTGTTCAAGTTCTTCCCCTTGTAGGGAGGATTGTAGAACTGGCCGAGCCACTTAAGGGTGTCCACGTAGCCTCTTCTGTGGACCCTATATCCATTCCGACTGTAGAGAATACATCTGATCCTATTGACCTCACTAAAGAAATGATATTCCAAAAAGGTTTTCCTTGTATAGGAAGGAAAGAAAAATCATTCAGCAAATGAAGAAAACTAAAAATCAGAAGAATTTGAAAAACATCAATTCACATACTAATCAATTTTTAAAAAATATTTTTCTGGCAAACACTTCAGCTTCTATAACCCCTTCACTTGTTTCCAAGGGGACTGGGAATCTTGTTGAACCTGCAGTTTTTGTGACCTCTATTCCCAATATGGTGGCCACTCCGGCCACAGTCAACTCACTTCCCACTACATTAGTACTATCTAGCTCATCTGACACTTTGGTAGATGGCCCTACCACCATCAATACTGTCCCTTTAGTAGTAGGGCCTAATACTGAGGGGGTTGTGGACATTTCGGTCTCCAGCCCTTCTACAATAGTTACAGCTTTACCAGAACCTACGTCCACCAACGCTTCAGCTGAATCATCTGCCAATACTATTACCAAGCCGCAGGATTCCTCTGCAGTTGTTGAAATTCTAACTATTCCATCTAATTCCATATCTGGGGAGGATTCTCGTCTTCCAGAGACCACTATCGCGTCGAGCACGGCAAACTTGGTTAATATTGACATGGTTAAACATCTATTCCAGGAGCTACTTGTTCCTAAAATTGCTAGTGGGGCAGTGCCTAATTCAATTATAATCCCGTCTCAGGATGGGGCTCCATCTACTCCTTCTTTATCTTTGGACCCCCTTCTCCCTGCCGTTACTGAGGGTCATCCTGCCAATATCGAGCCTACAATGAGGGACTGTGGTATGGGAGCACGATCAGTGGGGGGTCCTTTCGCACCTAACTCTCTTAATTTAGCTCATTCAAGTATGTCTAGTGTTGGCCCCGCCATGGGCAATGAAGGTGATCATCCTGGGCCTGATTTTTCCCATTACAGCAATTCTTTCAATTCATGTGAAAGATTCCCTGTGGGTCGAAACGCAATCCAAAATAGGTCTATATTAAGGGGTGCAAGGGGCACCGACTTGGAGACTGACTCTTTAACTCAGTATACCAAAAAGATCATTGATTCTTTACCTCACTTAGCAGAAGCGAAAGACCCTCTTGATATTCTTCAGCTTTCAAGTCTCTGGGGTCAAGACATGCCAATCTGTCTTAACCGTGGCAATATTTTAAAGATTTTTCACCAATTACCCTCGCTCTCTCTCATCTCTAGTTATGACATGGATAGTATTTTCTTTCCAATTCAGGGTTGGGTAGATGTGAGTAATATCGTTCTTAAATCCAGAGTGGTCCTGGAACTGATTATGGGGCATAGGGAAGGGTTAAGGCAACTTGGTTTTGAAGCAAACCTACTAGAATCCACTCAGTTTCCCAGTAACAATGGAGGGGGTGTAGACTATAGGGGAAATCTCACTATGGTATATCATCCGGAAAGAGCTCCACAGCCCCAACGGAGGCAATTTACACCAAGATACAATGGAAACTCTCGAAACTGGGCACAGGTTACCGCAGGTCTGTGGAAATGAGTACCATCCGATTCAATCGGAACTTTCTCCCAAGGTTTCCCCCTCGAATAGTTTTGCGTTTCTATCTTGGAATTCCAGAGGTAATTCCCATCTCTTTATGAATCTGGACACTGTATCTATGATTAGGGCTTCACACTGTTTTTTTTCTGCAGGAAACCTGGATGCTTTCAATTCCCGTTCTAGATGGATTTGATATTTTTTCTCAAAATGCTAAACCTAGTTTGGGAGGGAGGCCCTCTGGGTGTCTTCTCATAGGAATTAGAACCTCCTTTGGCTTTAGGAATAAGGTTCTTCCGGATATGCCTTTTGGCATCTTGGCCCTGGAGGTGACTTCTCTTGATTTAATGGTTTGTCTCCTCCTCATTAATGTATACTGGCACAAGGGAATCTCTGCACTTGAGCCGTTTCTACAAAGGTTAACGGATATGCTTATTTCCTGGAGATCTCTGTACCCTAGAGGGAAAGTGATTCTTGCAGGTGATCTCAACTCTGACTGCTCTATTTTTTCTGAATCCAAATATGACGACTTGGGATTGGCTATGGAGGATGACTCTCGCCCAGGCCTGATATTTGTACGGGGCCGTCTTTGGAATTTCGCTTTGGATTCGGTTGGTCTAACCTGTGTTAACGGCTACTATGATGCCATTAACTTACCTTGTCCTACATGGCGCAGATCCTTATCAACATCTACTCTAGACTATGTCTATGTAGATTATTCTCTGTCTCCTCTCTCGTCCTAAGTCGAGGTCTCTTTTAACTCATGGAGTGATCATGGTATTCTCCGGGTTTCATTTGTCTGTCCTTTTCCCATCAAGTTTCTGCCCGCTGGGGGTCCAAGCCATCTCCAAACAGTGGGACAAAGGACAGGGGTACGTTGGTCACCTATAAATATCAGTTTCCTTAACCGCAAACTGATATCTTCCTTTAATCATACCTCTTACTCTTGGAAATTAGCAGTTTTCAATACAGTTTATTTCGATAGTTTTCTTAATGCTCTTCACAGTAGTATTTATGGCCAGTTTAGGAAGACCGTTTTCAACATCTCACCCTCATAGATTCGATCAAGAGTTGGCTAATGTAAAGGCCCTCACTCAGAAACTTATTAGAGGTGTACAAGCTATAGACATTGAGTGAGTTGATAAAAAAATAAAAATTAAAGCCATCCGCCAAAAATATAAAAATTACTGTATGTCAAGAAAAGCTATTATGTTACAAAATGACGCGGAACATATGCTGGCAATACTAATCAAACGAGATCTGAGGGCATTCTGGGTTACTTTGTCTAGCCTAGACGATGTGGCGGAGGCCGACCAGTTGAATGCCATCCCAGAGGTTCAGTGGGTAGAGCATTACACTGAGTTGTTCGATACAGGGGCTGAGGGATTAGAATCTTGTCCTTCGGGGAAGAATTTGTTTAAGGACTCCTGGAAGCCTGTAATTGATTCTGAGATAGTTTTTGGACTTATTTCTAAAGCCAAGAAATCTAGGGCTCCAGGGCCTAATGGCCTAACTAACGACACATTTAAAGCTGAACCAGATCTTTGGGCCAACCTCCTCTCCTTACTTTTCCAAGACCTTGTTAATTCTGGGAATGTACCCATTAGCTGGCAAACCGCTCACATTGTGCCCATCTTTAAGAGAGGTTTACGTACTTTGGTCAAAAATTATAGACCTATTTCTCTTATCGATGCGGACTGCAAGCTTTTTGCCTCTATGCTTCTGTCCCACCTTAACGTCTGGATTAAGGAAAATCATATTCTCCCGAAACAACAAACAGGTTTCAGGGCGGGTCACTCAACTAATCTTAATGGTCTCATCATTACTGCCCTACAAAGTTCTACCTGGGGTAAACATGACGGCTGTCTCTACGTTGCTTCAATTGATCTGTCAAATGCCTTTGATTTGGTAATTAGGTCAAGACTCTGGGAAAAGTTAACCAAATGGGGTATTCCTGCTGGCCTTCTTACTCTTATCATGGCAATGTAAGAAAATTCGGGGTTTCACATTAGGCTCGACTTGGCAGGAACTCTTTCTAGAAGGATAAGGACCCGTATTGGGGTGAGACAGGGTTGCTCTTTAGCTCCCTGTCTTTTTATCCTTTATACGGCAGATCTGGGTGACTTTTTGGGCAATACAGGCATGGTAAGCGCTAAACTGGGGGGTCTTAGGCTCTCATGGTTGGCATATGCCGATGATTTTCTTCTCTTCGATCACACTAAAGTTGGACTGCAGAGGCTCATCTGTAAATTTGAAGAATACGCTATTCTTAATGGGTTGACGATCAATCCGAGCAAAACCCGTACTATGGTCTTTTCAAAGGGGAGAAAAGGGAATAACAAAGTATGGAAAATAGGTGGTGAAAATATCATCAGAGCACACAAAATCATCTATCTTGGATTTCTTATTCTGGCTCAACCCTCGGCGATTGAACTTAGATGATTTCTTAGAGACAAACTGCTCCCGCTCATCTCCCAATCCATAAGACTAGACAACAAATATTGCATGTTCTCTCTCAAACCTGTAGTAGACTGTTTTAATGGTAAGGTCACCCCAAAGCTACTTTATGGAATGGAACTTCACTTTTCGGCACTTTTGACTTTTTGGGACTCTCTTGAGGCTATCTATTGGAGGAAAATTTTGAAATTGCCGAATTCTATTCCAATAGTAGCCATAAGATATGAACTAGGGCTAGTCTCATTGCGAGCCAGGATTCTTTGGGTCCTTACTCTTTTTTCACTTCTACTTTCTCCAAAACCCGATACCCTCTATGCTGATGTGGGTCATACGACTCTGTCCCAGGGACCTCTGGATCGTAATCTTTATCTTAACGCATTCAGTGATCTCTGTGATAAGACCCTGTCAGATATTTCCACTGATGGGGACACTCTGCTAACGAACCCCAATAAGGATAAGGAGTGTCTTTTCAGTCATGATTGGAGCAATACCATCGAAAAATGCACTCTTATCCCTCTCTTAGAGACCTACAATTTGACCATAAGAAAAGAGGTGTGTTGTCTTTTATTCTGACTCAATTCCCTAATCGATATTATCGTTCACTTCTCCTCAAACTCAGATGGAATCTCCTTCCCACCTTGGAAGTCTTACACAAAAGGAAGGAGTTCTCTGAATTAGATCTTACCTGTCGCTTCTGCAAAATTTTGGGGGTGAGTGAGACTTCTCGGCATCTCTTTCTAGAATGCACTGCTCTGACAACTCTAACGGACAAATATTTAGCTAGATTCAACATAATGGGTCAATTGGGGGCTGATAATCTTATCTGGTCACAGTGTCCTGCTATTACTAATATCAAGGATGGACTTGCTGTGGCGGGTTTTATTAAAGCTCTAGATTTGTACGCCCAGCTTTCATGATTATGCCTGTTTACATGACATTTTCAATTCCTGTTTAGTTATTTGAAGCTCTATTGTGTATTTTCTATATTTCAAATTTCTATGTCGAATTGTTACGGCATTGAATCTTTTAAATGCGTCCCTTACTTTCTGGAAATTGGGTCTATGTTTTTAATATGTTTGTATACCAAAAATTTGGATGTAACAAGTGTTTTTTTTCTCTTTTGAACTTTTTTGTAAAGGTTTCTTTGTAAACCATATACAATAAATAATTTTAAAAAAGAAAGAAAGAGATTGTGTGTGTGTGTGTGTGGGTGGATGTGTGTGGGGGTGTGTATTTGTGTGTGTGTATGTGTGAGTGGGTGGGTGTGTGTGTGCGTGGGGGGTGGGTGTGTTTGTGTGTGTGTGTGCGTGGGTGTGTGTGCGTGTGGGTGTGTGTGTGAGAGAGAGAGACTTTCCATTAAAACAAAAACCGCAAATAAAGTCGACTTGCACGTGTCGATTGAGCAGACCACAAACTAACTGTGTTCGCTCTAGTGGAATGGAAGCACAGTAAGGGCGGGTCACATGTGTGTCCGTCTGAGAGTCACAGGAGAACGTCACATGTCGGGAGACTAAGCTCCTGGCCACTGTATGGGTGTCCCCCCTCTCTTTCCCGCGCCTCTGAGCTACTCACCGAAGGGGGCCCAGCCGCAGGGGGTGGCGTTCCGTGGGGTCTCTGGGAGCTGCATCCCGATGGCGTACTCCTTGTAGCTGTGCAGTTCCACCTCGTGCGCATGAGCGCAGTGCTTGTGCAGCTCCCCCTGGAGGGAAGGAAGAAAAGACAGGCCAATGTCAGCACCCAGCACTACTGCCTTTCTCGCTTTCATGCTCAAACAGGTGTAAGAAATATATAAACATCCCATGTACAGTTCTATCCCCTTCATGTAACCGGACGCATCCTGCTTACAAATAACCAGCAACTGATAAAGAAAGTACTTTGCTCAGGATCACACAGTGTCTCAGACATGAAGCAGGAAATGCCACATGCAAGGCCCGAGGCACTACCTTTCTGACATGGCTGAAAGGATAGTATTTCACATGCTGTGTTTTATGGTATAGAGACATGCCATTAAGGTATAATACAGGACGTAAAAGTGAGGGAAAAGGATCCGATTTGTTTACAACCTCCCTCTCCCCAACTTTGGCCCTCTTCAGAATGAAAAGGGAAGGCTGCTTTGCTCCAACACTGGCCTCCTCTTCTAATTCCCAGGTCCTCTCCACCAGTCAGAAGCTCACTGCCTCCAGAGCCCTGTTTCTCTCTAGGCTGGACTACTGCAACAGCCTCTTTCTCAATCTGCCTTCCTCTACTCTCTGCTCTCTGCAACTAATCCAGAACAGGACTGCAAGACCTATCCTTGCCCTCAAGCCCAGGGACTGCATCTCTCCAGCCCTGAAATCTCTCCACTGGCTCCAGGTGGCTGCAAGGATGAAGTTCAAGACCATTAGCATTGTCCATTAGGCTTTCTGGGGCCGGGGCCTCCACTACATCCAACTCTCTCTTCCAAAACACGTTCCTTCTCGAACCCTTCGCTCAGCTACCTCCAACTCTCTAAGTGTTAGACGCTTCTCTAGGCAGAGAATAGGGGTTGGATCTCTCTCCTCTAGAGGTGCCTCCCTCTGTAATGGCCTCCCTGCCCCTCTCAAACTTGAGCCGGACCACCTGAAGTTATGGAAGCAGTTCAAAACCTTCCTCTTCTCCCCCGCTTTCTCTCTCTCCCTCCCCTGCTGTCCTTCCTGTCTGCTGTACCGACTGGTTGCTTGGCTACCCTCAGAGTTTCACTGGGTACCAGGCTCTTTCTTGATCAGTCACACTTGCACTGCCTCCGGGCCTACCACGCACTTAGGGGCTGTAACTGTAACCCTACAGTCCCTTGTTCTCCTTGCACTACCCAGAGCCGCGCTACTCTGGCTGCACTAACTCAGAGCATTGCTGCCCTGTTTTCTCCCCCCCCCTGCACCCCACTCCCTTTTCCCTTGCACTTCTCGTTCTCGCACTTGCATGATCTGAATGACACAAGGCATTGTAAGATCGTTTGTCTTGGCTTCCCTCCCTTGTTTTGTCGCGCCTAGAAACACTTGTGTACAGGCGCGTTATAAATGACTTATTGTATTGTATTGTTTATTTATATAGTGCCTATACACAGGAAAGTGTTTCAAAGCGCTCAAGGACGGTGGGACAGGGGAAAAAACAACAGTAGCTCAGAGCTCTTGAAATTCAGAGACGATAATAGTCTGCACAGGCAGAGTAAGTGCCTATAATACATCTAACAGATGAGACACAGCAAATAGGCCTGACAGCGAATATGCAGTTATTCCAGTGCAATTGAGGGAAGAAGACAGGGGAGAACAGCCAGACCATCTTCAGGCGTGGTGCGTACGGATCGTACAAGTGCATAGACAGTAACAAGGGAAGGGGGAGGTCCAGGTGTGCCCAGTTGGTGGAGACTGGGGTAAGTGCAGAGAGAGCCACTCTCTTCGGTTATTTTTAAGTGCCGTGAAGGTGGGTGGGTGTAGGGCCCTGAGGCAAGTGCTAGAGAGGTCTGGTGGGGGTGCCTGGGACCAGTGAGACTCTGAGGTACACAGACAGCCAGTCGGCAGGATGTACGGAGGAGGAGGAGGGAAAGATGGATAGAGCAGAGAGCTAGGTTAGCAGGGTAGACAGAGAGAGCGAAGGAAGAGGAAGGTCTTGAAGGTCTTATCATATCATATCATGACCTCAGAAAGCCTCTCCATTTATGGTGGACGTAAAACACCAGCTGTACTTTCATCCAACAATACATCCTGGAAGCTGCAGTCTGGGTTTACCCTGGGGTTAAACACGGGCTCAGGAGGGCGGATAGATGAATTTGCAGCTAGCAATCGCTCAGAGGGTCTCAGCAGCCGTGATCCCTTCGTCAACACGTCTTGGTTTACTTTGGCCTCTGCGATTAATTTAGGCAGAGAGCAAAGCAGGGTCTTCAGCACTGGAATGGGGGCCTTGTATATCTAGAAGTGATACCCATCTGCTGTCGCATCACACATGCTACCCAAGCGCACTGCTTGCAGTTCTAGAAAAGCCATTGTCTCAGGATCCTCTGTTGCTTTGCACAATGTATTCGCCTTGCTAGATAAAAGCTCAATTTTCACAAAGAATTGAAATCTGCAACAAGTTACAAAAATGATTGGGTGGCTTTTAATTTAAAGAAACTTGTAACAGAGTAAATATATTGCTATGGTCAAGTTGTTTTAATGGGTTGATGTTTGAAGTTGTTTTTTATATCAGCTTTTATTAGTTTTCCGGCAAAAACAAAAAATAAAAATAAAACAAAACAGGGATCAAAATTAAGATTGGATAAACAGGAACTGAAAGCAGCTTTTGGGATCCAGCATTAACCAATGACTAGGAGCTCCCACTGGGGAATGGAAGGAAGGCATGGTATCAACAGTAAGACAGACACAAGTGACCACAGTTCAAGGGCGTTTATTGAACGTCAACAAGGGTGTGATAAACGCTGGTCTAATCCTAAATCTACAGATGGGAGCAAGCTACGACCATCAAATAATAATAATGCAGTCCTAGTGGTTTCTTGCCAAAATCAAAGGGCCTATACTAAGAAAAAACAATTGCCAATCCTTACTTCTAAATACAAATAGTGTAGGAAACAATGTTTATGTAAACGAAAAGTGTTCAAGAAATGATATGTCAGGATTTTCAAGCCGTTGGCTTCTCTTCCCCACGTTTTTAGCAAAGGAATAGACGGCACACGAGCTTAGCACAGTCACTGGCTTCTATAGCATGAGGATACAGTTGAAAACCTCAACATCAAGCATTCTGTACCAAAGTGTCTTTGCCATTCAAAGTCTCTTGCTTCAGAGGGTCTGATACAACAAACAAACAAAAAGTTCCTTTCTGCTCAGGATTCTCAGGTATTACTTTGTGGGTGATTTTCGATTCACCCTGGGTCCCCCTTTGCCGGGCTCAGACCCACTTTAACACAAAACCTTCTTGGGTTGTTCATTGTTCACTCTGGTCCCCCTCTGCCAGGCTCGGACCAGATTCATGTATTTTTCCCAACTTTCTCTATTTTTTCCAAATCAAAGACCTTCGACTGTGCCCATGATTTTGCTTTACCCGTTGCAGGATTACTTCGTTTCACATTTATTCCTTCACTTTCAAATAATCTCCCTCCGCCGGGCTCGGATCAAATGTATCTATTTTCATTACTCTTCAGCTGGATACCTTACAGAGACCTTCGATTGAGCACCCACACAGTGCCGGATCACTCTGTCAAAGGTTTTGTAGCTTGCATTAAAGTTCAATCACTCATTAGCAGTTTAACTTCACTCGCGTCTCTTATCACAAGAGTTTTGACAATGTTCATTCCAGCTCTCGCCATACAATGTTGCTGCTTGCAACCTTGGCTTCAACGCAGAGTGGTCTTTTATTGGTTTCCCCAACTAACCAGCTGTGTTGATTTCACTGATGCTGCTTTGTTCTTGGAGCCAATGGCAGTACCACTGCAGTGGCTGGTGATTCTCCACACCTTGATTTTTGGTGCGGGAGGGCCCTGTGTATCTCCGACACACAATGCAGGATTCTTGAGCCTGTTTTCCTGGTCTTATGTCTTCCAATCTCGAGGATTCATGAAAGCAACAGTTCCTTGTTAAAAATGATCAAGGGTACTTCCCTCCTTGTGATTCCTTTCTATTTTGCCATCTTTTCTCATTAAGCTGCCATCTTGGAACTGCTGTTTCTGGTGTGTTTTGCCTCGCTCAGAGTGTGCTCTCATGCTCCGCCTTTTATCCGTGTGGGGAAGTGTAATGGAAGTCAGGTGTGAGTGATTGTCGATAATTGCCTGACCTCACCTGACTATTGTATTGGGACATGTCAAGTATAATGCTCGGGTGTAAGTCTATTTTCCCAAAGAGCGGGCTGTCAGTGAGAAAGTGTTCATGTTGTAAAAGGGGGGGGATAGAGTTCCTAAATATCCTACCAGGTAGGATGGGGTAAAGGTGTTATAAGGAAGGGAGTACCGCATCTGACCATCCTGTGTCCCACTCCCACTCCCGAAGACCCCTCACCGAGGTGATCCTCCTGCACTGGTCCACCCCCAGGAACTGGATCCAAAAGCAATGGCTGTGCCGTGGCCACCTGGATGACAGATCCCCGGGGACTAGCGGGTGAGGCACCTTCTGGCATCTCACAGGAACCAGAAGCTTGCACACAGCGTTCCACAAATCTAACTTCCACATATGATGCAAACATATCGCTTTGTCCATTATTTATGACCCCTTATGCTTTAAATGTTGTATAGATGTGTCCTAAGGTTTAGACTGTCCCAAACACACAGAGTTAAATTCACAAAGGTGTGTGTGTGTGTTCGCCATCAGTTGTCCCGAGGAGCCAAAAGTAGCTCCTAGAAGCTATTGGTTTAAAGCTAACCAGGCTACTCTAGGCCACAAGCAGGAGCTACATAGCTCCCAGTTCCCCTCAATTTCTAACCCTGCAATAGATTCCACAGGGGCTGTACCAATCCTCATCCCAGCCCAATCAATCTAAATGGATAGTCAGAGAGGATCACTTGCCAGTGTGCTATCAAACACTTGATTGCCTAGAAGCTATGAATCCGAGATGCGTACCCTCCAATAATAGCCCTCCCCTTCCACTGCAGGCTGGCATGCTTTGAACACCCGGGGCTGGCATGATTTTCCTAGCACCAACATACTTGCTTAGAACACATGATCGTTACACACCCCGGATCCGTGCCAGAGATATTGATCATGATATCAGTTGGGCATGGATTGGACCCCACACCGGGAGCGCTGCCTGAAGTAGGGGGTCTGTATTCATGGGGCACCAATCTTGCTGCTATTCCCATGACAGGATAATGCTTCTTCTGCAATCAACATTTAATTCATGGAACACTTCAAATTCCTTTAACATTCTTTAAGGGCAGAGCTTCGCCCAAAGCTACAAGGTGAGGGATGCAAGAAGTTCGCAATGACATAAAAATCTCAAAAAACTTTAAAGCTTCTGTTCTAGAGCGAGACCGCACCATATGGCCCAGGGCTACCAGAGATGGACAGACACACCAGCATGGGGGACTGTACTCCAATGAATACAATGGGTAGAGATTCAGCCCTCTGGGGTCAAGTCCCAAAACACACAGAAGTGAGTGATCTTGGTGAATTAAGATGTGAGAGCAAAGAAATGCTAGGGGCTCTGCAAAAGAGAGGTAGGTATGCCCCAAAACCTTCATCACAGAGGCAGCACACAGTTAGAAGCAGCAAGGGGCGTGGATGAAGGGAACTTATAGATATTAACACACGTTTAGTATATTGAATGAATCAATTGTGCTGCGTATATACTCTGGCTAAATCATAATCGGTCCTACAATCCATAGCAATGCATGCATCTAGAAAACTACAATATAATGTATTTATTTTACTTTTGCATTTGTAAAGCGCCTAACCCAGAAGCATCAAGGCGCTGTTTCAAGAAGTTACACAGGAAAAGCATGTTACATGCATCTTAAAGTGTCACAGAAGACATTACGGTCCGTGGGGTTTGTGTATCCAGGTCCAAAACTCAGGTGAACAGCATGGTTTTGTTGGCTTAGCGGAAGGCCCAATAGGATTCCTCAGCGCGTACGTTAGGGGGCAGGGCATTCCAGTGCTTGGCTGCTAGGGCAGGAAAGCTTGATCCGCCTCTCATGAACCGGTTAAATGGAGGTATCACAAGGCGATTTGTGTGCATTGATGTCTCTGGTTTGAGGGTTTTGGCTCGCACAACGTTTTGTGCCAAGTAAGCTGGGGCATCATTAGAAAGGCACTTGCGAGGGATGGCGAGCGTTTTCAAGATGGTCCGCACTCAAATGGGGAGCCAGTGGGCTTGCCTTCTGGCTGAGGATATGTGCTCTCGTTTGGCGATGTTTAGTGCTGAGCGTAGGGGATTGTTTTGGATAATCTGCATTTTGGAACCAGCTTATACATACATGCCACCATACATGAAACAGACGACAAGGGGGGGTGAAAGGAGGAACAGGATACGGATAGGATGGGGGGCCTGAAGATAGTCACCTGGAATGTCAGGGGACTCAATAGTTACTTGAAGCAGAATAAAATAATGATGTACTTGAGACGGCAGAGAATAGATGTTGCCCTGCTACAGGAAACCCACCTTACGAAAGAGAAACTGGAAACAATAAGAAGGAAGTGGAGAGGCATCACCACAGGAGCGACGTACTCAGCGTACGCCAGAGGGGTGATCACATGGATAGCACCACATGTACCCTTTAAGCAGTTAAAGACCACTATAGAGCCTGATGGGAGGATGGTACTGGTTAAAGGTCTGGTAGAAAATAAAGTTGTGTGCATCATTAATACGTATACCTCTAACCAAGATATAGTGGGATACTTCAAGACCCTATACAGCAAGATTAGCCCTTACATGGGAGGAGGGGTTATATGGGGAGGAGACTTAAACTGTACGCTAGATCCCAACGTGGATAGATCAGATGGTAAGATGATTAAGCCTGTGCCTGCGGCCAAGGCCCTAGGAGCCCTATTGAGGGACTTTGATCTAGTGGACATGTGGAGGATGCACCACCTGAGGGACAGACAGTACTTGCACTACGCAGCACCACAGAACCTACACACACACGACTAGACTACATATTTACCACATCGGGCTTGACAGGAGAGATATTGGGTTCTTGAATATAATGCGAGACTCTTATCGGACCACTCGCCATTGATCGTGGAGTGGCAGTACTCACCACCTAGAGAACGGATTCCGGCATGGAAACTGAGGGCAGAGGCTTTGGAAGATATAGGGTTCAAGGAAGACATGAGAAAAGAGATAGCAGAATACTTTAAACTAAATACGGGAAGTGTGGAATCAGCCGGCACTCTATGGGAGGCATGTAAGGTGGTGATGTGGGGGGGGCGCGATATCTAAATCCAAAGGACCACAGGGGGAGATAACAAGAGATCTACACGCAGTGGAAGAGAAACTGGAAGGAATTATGCTTAAAGGAGAGCACTCCGTGGAAGAGATTGAGATTATAGGCAGATTAAAACAAGATTGTGAAGCACTATGGAGAAGATTGTGTAATTTAAATTACAAAAAGTACAAAGAAAGACAGCATGCGGGGGGAGACAAGCTGGGCAGGCTGTTAGCCTGGTTGTATAAATGTGAGATGCCTAGGCAACCGATTAGAGCAGTTAAGGCGAAAATGGACATATACTGGACACCCAAACAGAAGTGAACGATGGCTTTGCAGAGTTCTATCAGCAACTGTATGCTGACACAGGAGGGGAGACAGAGGAGGATATATCAAACACATTGGAGGATATCGGCCTTCCCAAACTGGCGGCACTGGAGATGGAGAACTTGGAGGCCCTGATCACCCTAGAAGAACTAGAGCCGGTGATTAGGCTCTTACCCACTAGAAAGGCCCCGGGGGCAGACGGACTCCCCAGCGAATTCTGTAAAACGTACAGGGAGGAACTGCTCCCCCCGATACTAACAATGTTGAATGAAGTGCTAGAAAGAGGAGTGTTGTCCGAATCTCTGAGGGAGGCGATCATTATCCCACTCCCCAAACCCAACAACCCCAGCATGGAGTGCGGGTCGTACAGACCACTGTCCTTGTTGAACCAAGATAGCAAAATATTAACTGCAGTGTTGGCGAGCAGGTTGAGACCGGTCATCAATAAACTAGTACACCCTGACCAGACGGATTATATCCCACACAGGAACATTTCTGATGACCTCAGGAGGCTTCATCATATCATAGAACAAACGGGAGAGGACTCACAAGAGGTGGCGATAATATCATTAGATGCTGTAAAGGCTTTTGACTCCGTCAAATGGCCCTGGTTGATGGCAGCTCTAAGAAGCTACGGAATGAGACCAATTTATTTGAGGTGGGTGCATCTGCTATATAGTGCGCCACTCGCCCGAGTTAAGACGGGCGTGATCATCTCTGAGCGGTGGCAACTTGGTAGGGGCACTAGACAGGGATGCCCGTGGTCCCTGGTGTTGTTTATCCTGGCGTTAGAACCTCTGGCGATATACCTGAGGCAACATTACGGGGAAGTGGATATCCCTACAAAGGGAGGGCTACACTTGATCTCCATGTATGCTGATGACATGTTATTCCTGAGATATTCTGAAGAAAACCTAGCATATATCTTGGAAGTGATGGATAGGTATGCATCATTTTCCGGAATAACTGTGAACCCCAAGAAGTCATGCATGTTCCCCCTGGGCAGGTGTAAAGGGATACTACGGGAGGAACCACCGACACTCCAAATACAATGGGTGACGGAGACCTTAAGATACCTGGGGATCGATATTTCTCACACATCAGAGGCTGAACATAAATACAATACAGAGAGGGCGGTGGCTAAGATTGAACGCAGCATGCAATTTTGGGCCAAGCTCCCCCTGACCATGATGGGGAGAGTGGCATTGCTAAAAATGGTGGTGTTTCCTAGGATGTTGCACTTCTTCGGGAACATACCACACATGATACCCAAGCGATTCTTTGTTAAGCTCCACAGTCTGTGTAGGGGATTTATATGGCAGAACACTAGAAATAGGTTAGCACTGTGGAAACTACAGAACACATACAATAGGGGGGGCATTACGTTGCCAAACTTTGAGACTTATTACTTGGCCAGTCAACTGCAATATGTTGCAAGGTGGCTTTCGGACGACCCAATGCCGGAATCTAGACTACTAAGGGCAGAATGTGCCCCGTTCTTTCTGAAAGAATGGATTTGGTTACCAAAAGCACAACAGAAAGGATGTGCGAGGATGTTGGGACTGCGAGTGAAGATATGGCAGAGGGCTTGCCAGGCTACTGAGAACCCAACCCCGTGCTCCCACAGGTGCTGCCAGTGACATTAAAGGGAGTAGATGAACAACTGTGGAATGGTGTGGCAATGTTAGGGGATATGTGGGAAGAAGGGAAGGCGATGGAATTTGACACGCTTGTGCAAAACAGGGCTACAGCGAGGACAATACATCATGTACACCAGGTTGGTACAGAAGGCTAAACATACGTGGGCGAACATAGTGTTGGAGGGTGAGCCCGACACGGTCATTGAAACATTCTATGATGTGTCAGATGGGGGACATGAGATCTCCCGAATTTACCAGCTGCTCATGTCTCGGGTTGGTAAAGAGGTGCTCCAAATAAGACGTGACTGGGAGAAGGAAGCCGGGGAACCAATGAGTGACGGGTTATGGGTGAGGGCCCAAAGTTATCACAAGAATGTATCTAGAAATGCGAGGTTGCAGCAAATTCAATTGTACATTACCCAGAGGGCGTATATGACCTCACAGAGGATTGCGCGACTTAAGGATGCGGGAATACAGACATGTCCTAAATGCGGAGAAGTAAATGCGGGAATGATACACATGTTTACGGGGTGCCCTGAAAAAGGAAGGTTTTGGCGGGAGGTGGCGCAGTGCCTGTTAGAGAAAGAGATTAGACTAGAAATAGAATCTGTATGGGCGTGGGAGGTTTCTCTAGGCCGCACAAGCTGAAACATGTCTGCAAGCTTAAGGATCTGGCCTACATACTTGCTAGCACAGGAAGTAGCAGAAGGCCGAAGGTAGAAGTGTGGTGGCACGACTTTCAAAAATGGGTGGATGCTGAGACTGCGGTGTGGAGTGAAGCAGCCCACAGGAAGGGGGGTGATTCTGGGGAGATAATGACGGCCTAGAGACTTCTAGTGGCAACGTTGTTTGAACAGGCTCAGACTGGAGTAGGAGTAAACGACCCTACGACAGGAGAAGCACAAACTATACCCTTAGAATAGATGTTGCATAGACAATAGGGAGTAAGCTTGGGAGGGGGGGGGGACTGGGGTGAGATAAAAGTCATGTTATTGTTGCGTTGTGACAATTGTGTATTGTTTTGTTTTTTTGTTGTTTGTCGTGCAAAATAATACACATTAAAAAAAATGGTATTTGCAAAAAAGGGGACAGATTTTTGCAAATCCCATGGTTGAAAACTTATACTGAGAAAGTTATCAGTGTCTCTAACGTTGCTCGTCCAGCAAGCCTGGCAATACATTTGCTTTGTCCTAAGCCCATCACAAAATAACTAGAGCCACACAGGCATAAAACCTTTACTTGTATCGCCTTTTTTCAGCATCAAATAGCACCCAGTTGCAGAGCGCAGCAAGAGGAGGATAATACCTTTTCCAGTTTACATTGTTCCAAAAGGTGATTTAGGGAAATCACCAATGTTTACTGCAGCAGATCTAATCCCTGTTTTGAACTCATCTCCCCTTTCACCCTCGACCCAATAACATGAGTGTGCGCGCACGCGTGTTTAGGTTCCCTACCATGCATGTTCTCTAACCTTCAAACAGGGTGCAGACCAGCACGGAGAGCGCGCACCCCCCGCCCCGCCCCCTCTCTCCCTATGTGGCGCGTGGCTGGGTGGAGTTCCCCTCCACACCTCATGTGACCCGGATCGTGTGAAGCCTGGCTTCTCACCAGGAGCGGGAATATCCGGTTGCGGCGCCAGTCCCATTCCATACCCGAGGCAAACATCGCCCAGGTGTCCACCTTGCCAGCGCACATGCGCACTTCTATGCCCGCTCAGGGCCCTAGCTGTGACCTGGGAGTTCACTCATCACACATTCTTAAGGTTACTACTGTCAGATATGCTGTCAGTGCTAGGAAGTAAGGCCTGCGCTGTCAGTGCTAGAAAGGAATATGCTGTCAGTGCTAGGAAGTAAGGCCTGCGCTGTCAGTGCTAGGAAGGAATATGCTGTCAGTGCTAGGAAGTAAGGCCTGCGCTGTCAGTGCTAGGAAGTAAGGCCAGTGCTGTCAGTGCGAGGAAGTAAGGCCAGTGCTGTCAGTGCGAGGAAGTAAGGCCTGTGCTGTCAGTGCGAGGAAGTCAGGCCTGCGCTATCAGTGCCAGGAAGTAAGGCCTGCGCTGTCAGTGCTAGGAAGGAATATGCTGTCAGTGCTAGGAAGTAAGGCCTGCGCTGTCAGTGCTAGGAAGGAATATGCTGTCAGTGCTAGAAAGCAAAGCCTGCGCTGTCAGTGCTAGGAAGTAAGGCCTGCGCTTTCAGGGCTAGGAAGTAAAGCCTGCGCTGCAGTGCTAGGAAGTAAGGCTTGCGCTGTCAGTGCTAGGAAGTAAGGCCAGTGCTCTCAGTGCTAGGAAGGAATATGCTGTCAGTGCTAGGAAGTAAGGCCTGCGCTGTCCGTGCTAGGAAGGAATATGTTCTCAGTGCTAGGAAGTAAGGCCTGCGCTGTCGTGCTAGTAAGTAAGGCCTGCATTCTCAGTGCTAGGAAGGAATATGCTATCAGTGCTAGGAAGTAAGGCCTGTGCTCTCAGTGCTAGGAAGGAATATGCTGTTAGTGCTAGGAAGTAAGGCCTGCGCTGTGCCGTGCTAGGAAGGAATTTGTTCTCAGTGCTAGGAAGTAAGGCTTGCGCTGTCAGTGCTAGGAAGTAAGGCCTGCATTCTCAGTGCTAGGGAGGAATATGCTGTCGGTGCTAGGAAGTAAGGTGTGTGCTGTCAGTGCTAGGAAGTAAAGCCTGCACTGTCAGTGCTAGGAAGTAAGGCCTGCGCTGTCAGTGCCAGTAAGTAAGGCCTGCTCTGTCAGTGCTAGGAAGTAAGGCCTGCACTGTCAGTGCTAGGAAGTAAGGCCTGCATTCTCAGTGCTAGGAAGGAATATGCTATCAGTTCTAGGAAGTAAGGCGTGCGCTGTCAGTGCTAGGAAGTAAAGCCTGCACTGTCAGTGCTAGGAAGTAAGGCCTGCGCTGTCAGTGCCAGGAAGTAAGCCCTGCACTGTCAGTGTTAGGAAGTAAGGCCTGCATTCTCATTGCTAGGAAAGAATATGCTGTCAGTGCTAGGAAGTAAGGCATGCACTGTCAGTTCTAGGAAAGAATATGCTCTCAGTGCTAGGAAGTAAGTGTCAGACTTCGCCCGTGGAGCTTGTGGAGGACCTGGAAGTTATGGCCCCCGGTCTAGTCCTCACCCAAGATGGCGACCGCAACTATAAGACGAGACCACGCCCCCTCTTCGGCGCATTGTATCTGTCCATGTTTGTGTATGCCAGCAACGCTGTGTTCTGCTGCTGGTGTGTCTGGATCCCGCTCCGAACCACCCTTGCCGTCCACTTGCTTCCCCTTACCTTGTTTCTTAGTTTCTTTTCTTTTATCGTCCGGAGCCTGGCTAACGCTCCTGTTTAGTTTCCGGTTCCGCTTGATAGCGTCTCCGGTAACTACTATTTTTCTTCTTCTTGGTCTCATCTCACGGTAGGGGTTTCCGTTGTTCCCTGTTGGATTTGGGGTGTTTCCTTTCTCCTCTAACATCCATTACTTACCTTTCTTCCGTGACACTATTTCCGGGTTTGTTCACCCTATCTTCAGTTTCTGTCTTTCTCTCCCTTGTCTCAAATTCTACCCCGTTCCTGTCATTACACCCACGCTTAGTTTTTACTCTTTGGGGCCATTCCCTGTATCCTGTTGATCTTTTGGACCTCTGCTTGCATTTATCCTGTTTTCCGGAATTGCCTCAAGACTAAAGGACAAGGCTTGTGAAGTCAGCCACTTATTCATCTTAACAATTCACCCAGGGTTTTTTGGTGCCCAAGAGGCTTTTTCCCTGGTACTTTGAGGGTCTAGCTCCTCGGGGTTCACCTTTGATAGGTTACACTTCCTGTCAGGGTGGCCTCTGAGGGAGCTAGGCCCTATTTACACGACAAGAAGAAGAAGTCAAGGAAGGAACAGTCCTCAGAAGACCGGCAGTGGCGCAGGAAGACCCCCGCCCGTTCCAAGGACAACTCTTCTGAAAGTATTGGTGAGGAGGAGGTTGGGGAGGTTGGTCCTTTGTCTGACAGAATACAACGCCCACCGATAACCATGGCATCCTTGAAACAATATCAGGAATTGTTTGCAGCCATGCAAAATCTCACGATAGAATTACAAACCCTCAAGACGGAAAACACCACACTGCGTCAACAAGTGGCCTTACAGAGAGAGGATCGTGGCGATCTACCGCCTATGGCCTTGTCGTATGGCAAATATGATGGTCACCCAGGGGGACTAAAGGACTTTTTAGATGCCTGCCAGGTCTACTTTACATTTAGACCACACGCCTACGAGTCAGCCAGATCCCGAGTGGGGTTCATCATCGCCAATTTATTTGGAAACGCTTTGGCGTGGGCAACCCCTCTGGTGACAAACAATGATCCTTTTTTGAGCGACTACGACCTCTTTGTGGCCCAATTCAAAGAAAGGTTTGATCGTCCTGAAATATTGTTTACATCTCTTGAAGCCATCCTTGATGTTAGACAAGGAACAACAGATGTGCAGACCTATATCTCCAGATTCCTGAGACTGGCATCCAAGGCTGACTGGCCTGATTCAGCCAAACACACCATATTCAGGAGAGGTCTACACGAGGATATCAAGGACGAATTGGCTCGCATTGCTCGACCAGCTACCTTTCAGGATTTGATGACTATTGCTCTACTAATAGAGTTTCGTCTGCAGGAACGTCGTCAGGAAAGAAGAAGACCACGTTTATCTTTTCAACCGAGTACCCCCTCTCCGCCTCCCAGGGAATCTCAAGCGGCCGAAGAACCCATGCAGGTTGGAACCGCCCGTGGCCCTTTGACACCTGAAGAGCGCAAGAGGCGCCGAGATGCAGGACTATGCATGTATTGTGGTTCCTCCTGACACCTACTCAGGAACTGTCCTGAAGTTCCGCCTCGTCGGAAGGAAAACACCAGCCCCCGAACTTACGCAAGGGAAGTTTCGGGGGATCTCTCTGCTATCCTTGCTTCAACACAACCCCAGTAGAGGAAGACAACCGTCTAATGGTTTTCAAGGTCTTGCTGTGGCGGGATGCCTCCACTCCATCGGAAGTTTTGGCCATGTTAGATTGTGGTGCCGCTGGCAATTTCATGGATGTGGAGTGGGCCAGAGCTAACCACATTCCTGAACGGCTCAAATCAAGAACCATACCTGTAGAAGGAGTAGACGGAACTCCTCTTTATTCCGGGCCAATTATCAAGGGAACCATTCCAATACGAATGCAGTTGGGACAGCACCAAGAGGCAGTGGTGTTTGACATTATCCGAGCAGCTCATTTTCCCTTGATAATTGGAATACCCTGGTTAAGGAGACACAATCCTTCCATTGATTGGGCCTTGAACAAGGTAAGCTTTGACTCATCATACTGCGAACGTCACTGCATGACAGTTCCTCTTATTGGACCATTGAAAGAGGAAGAAAATATCAAAACCGTGTCTTCTGTTCCGTTACAATACCAAGGTTATGCCGAAGTCTTCCAAGACGTAGTACCACGGCAGTTACCCCCACACCGAGCAGAAGATTGTTCAATCGAATTGATCCCTGACGCACAAGTTCCGTTCGGTCGGATGTACCCGTTATCTTTACCCGAAAAGAATGCCTTGAGAGAATACCTGGACACACACCTTCAGAACGGGCTTATTCAAGACTCCAAGTCCCCTTGTGGAGCATCATTGTTCTTTATTCCTAAAAAAGACACTTTGGAATTAAGACCCTGCATAGATTATCGAGGTCTCAATCAGGTGACTATCCGAGACAGATATCCGATGCCCTTGATTAGAGACATCCTGGAAGCAGTCCAGGGCTCACATTACTTCACCAAACTAGATCTGCGAGGAGCGTAACATCTCTTGAGAATCAGCCAAGGAGACGAATGGAAGACGGCATTTAGGACACCCCTTGGGCTATTTGAATATAAGGTAATGCCGTTTGGATTAGTCAATGCTCCTGCCATTTTTCAAAGATTCATGGACAAGTTATTTTCAGATCTCCTCTATTTGTCGGTAGTAGTCTACCTGGATGATATTTTGATTTTCTCCCGCAACTGAGAATAACATAGGAATCAAGTCAAGGAAGTATTACATCGACTGCACACCAACCAACTTCTGGTTAAACCAGAGAAGTGTATCTTCAAAGCCAAGACCGTTTCCTATTTAGGCTTTATCCTTTCGAAGGAAGGTATACAGATGGACAATCGCAAGACTCAAGCAATACTGGAATGGAAGGAACCAAGATGTGTTAAGGATATCCAAAGATTCTTGGGCTTGGCAAATTTCTACAGACGATTCATACCCAAATTCTCTGATCTAATCCAACCAATCACCAAACTCCTTAAAAGAGGGGTCAAGTTCGAATTTGCCCAAGAACAAAGACAAGCCTTCAACACTCTTAAGGAACGGTTTACCACTGCTCCCGTTTTGGTTCAACCAGATCAAGACAAACCGTTTATATTGGAGACAGACGCCTCGATAGGAGCAGTTGGGGCGGTCTTGTTACAGAAGACAGAAGATGGTATTGAACATCCAGTGGCCTACTACTCAAAAACCCTCACGAGCAGTGAAAGAAATTATTCAGTTCTAGAGAAGGAGTTATTAGCCATCAAGTTAGCATGCCTAGAGTGGCGCCATCTTTTGCAAGGAGCCAAGCATAGTTTCCTCATTCGTACTGATCACCGAAACCTGAAGGTCCTTCAGCAGATGGAGTGTTCCAATGCCCGTCACGCTAGATGGGCATATTTTTTTCTTCAGTTTGATTTCAGAATTACCTACATTCCAGGAACGGAAAACCAGGTAGCTGATGCTCTGTCACGCAGTCAAGGGGAGGAGATTGGTACCTACCAAGGGCATGACCTTCTACTACCTAGCCTAAGAATGGTCGTCTTAGAGGGGACATTCGGACAGCAACTGTTGCAACAGTATCAACAGGAAAAGGTGTTCCCTCGGTCTGTAAGACAAGGCAGTGAAGGACTCTTCTATCACGAAGAAGCCTTGTACATTCCTTCCAAGTCCTTACAAGAACAAGTACTCAGATGGTGTCATGATACACCGTTGGCTGGTCATCCAGGCGTAAAGAAGACTCAAGAGTTGATCAAGAGACGTTTTTGGTGGCCTTCAATCCTTCATGATGTTAACCGCTATGTGTCATCTTGTCCAGTGTGTGCGTGTAATAAGCAGGTCACTGGAAAACCAATTGGACTCCTTCAACAACCACCACTACCAGGGCGACCATGGGAGCATATCTCCACTGACTTCATAGTTGAATTACCCATATCTAGGGGTATGAATACGATAATGGTCACGGTAGACTCATTCAGTAAGATGGCTCATTTCTCACCCATTTCACATCTTCCTTCGGCCCCAGAGGCAGCGGCCGTGTTCTTACGGGACATTGTTCGGCTACATGGTCTCCCAAGAACCATCATTTCGGACAGAGGTTCACAATATACCTCAAGATTCTGGTCCACCTTATGCAAACAATTGGGGGTACACAGAGCCCTATCTTCAGGCTATCATCCCCAAAGTAATGGCCAGACAGAGAGACTTAATGCCACACTTGAGCAATATCTCAGATGTTTCTGTAGCAACAAACAAGAAGAGTGGGCCTCATTCCTTCCTCAAGCCGAATTTGCCTACAATAACTCATACCATACCTCCATTCAAATGAGCCCCTTCTTTTGTACCTATGGCTATGATCCTCAACCCCTACCTTGGACAGGGGTACCTTCCACTAGCACCCTGGCGATTGACAGTCTACTAACTGAACTTGCAGAAGTCCAGAAGACGGCAAAGAAGGCACTGGAGGATAGCAGACAATCACATAAGAAGTGGGCTGACTTAAGAAGACGAACCAACCCAGACTGGAAGCCAGGTCAGCTGGTATGGTTGGCTACCAAGTATCTACCAAGATGGGTCCATACTGGCAAGTTTGCTCCTCGCTACCTGGGACCCTATCCCATCCTCTCTCAGGTTAATCCAGTAGCTTACAAGCTCCAGTTGCCCAAGAGTTTACTACGGATACATCCTGTGTTCCATGTTTCTTTATTGAAGGTACACACACTAGACCCGTATCATAGAAAGCCGTTGAGCCTCAAGCCTCCCAAGACACAGACCCCAGAAGAATACGAGGTGGACTATTTAGTGGACTCTCGGTATCGCAAGTGGAGAGTGCATTACTTGGTTCATTGGAAGGGCTTTTCTACTGAAGAAAGAACATGGGAACCGAAGAGCCACATCCATGCCCCACGGCTGCTAAGAAAGTTCCATCTTCTCCACCCAGGGAAGCCTGGAGGGCCCCCTAGGGGGAAGGGTTATACTGTCAGACTTCGCCCGTGGAGCTTGTGGAGGACCTGGAAGTTATGGCCCCCGGTCTAGTCCTCACCCAAGATGGCGACCGCAACTATAAGACGAGACCACGCCCCCTCTTCGGCGCGTTGTATCTGTCCATGTTTGTGTACGTCAGCAACGCTGTGTTCTGCTGCCGGTGTGTCTGGATCCCGCTCCGAACCACCCTTGCCGTCCACTTGCTTCCCCTTACCTAGTTTCTTTTCTTAGACGCTCTCCGCGTACTCCTCTTCCTTGTTTCTTAGTTTCTTTTCTTTTATCGTCCGGAGCCTGGCTAACGCTCCCGTTTAGTTTCCGGTTCCGCTTGATAGCGTCTCCGGTAACTACTATTTTTCTTCATCTTGGTTTCATCTCACGTGTTTCCGTTGTTCCCTGTTGGATTTGGGGTGTTTCCTTTCTCCTCTAACATCCATTACTTACCTTTCTTCCGTGACACTATTTCCGGGTTTGTTCACCCTATCTTCAGTTTCTGTCTTTCTCTCCCTTGTCTCAAATTCTACCCCGTTCCTGTCATTACACCCACGCTTAGTTTTTACTCTTTGGGGCCATTCCCTGTATCCTGTTGATCTTTTGGACCTCTGCTTGCATTTATCCTGTTTTCCGGAATTGCCTCAAGACTAAAGGACAAGGCTTGTGAAGTCAGCCACTTATTCATCTTAACAATTCACCCAGGGTTTTTTGGTGCCCGAGAGGCTTTTTCCCTGGTACTTTGGGGGTCTAGCTCCTCGGGGTTCACCTTTGATAGGTTACACTTCCTGTCAGGGTGGCCTCTGAGGGAGCTAGGCCCTATTTACACGACAAGAAGAAGAAGTCAAGGAAGGAACAGTCCTCAGAAGACCGGCAGTGGCGCAGGAAGACCCCCGCCCGTTCCAAGGACAACTCTTCTGAAAGTATTGGTGAGGAGGAGGTTGGGGAGGTTGGTCCTTTGTCTGACAGTAAGGCCTGCGCTGTCAGTGCTAGGAAGTAAGGCCTGCATTCTCAGTGCTAGGAAGGAATATGCTATTGGTGCTAGGAAGTAAGGCGTGTGCTGTCAGTGCTAGGAAGTAAAGCCTGCGCTGTCAGTGCCAGGAAGTAAGGCCGGCGCTGTCAGTGCTAGGAAGGAATATGCTGTCAGTGCTATGAAGTAAGCCCTGCGCTGTCAGTGCTAGGAAGTAAGGTCTGCATTCTCAATGCTAGGAAGGAATATGCTATTGGTGCTAGGAAGTAAGGCGTGCGCTGTCAGTGCTAGGAAGTAAGGCCTGCGCTGTTAGTGCTAGGAAGTAAGGCCTGCGCTGTCAGTGCTAGAGAGTAAGGCCTGCACTGTCAGGGCTAGGAAGTAAGGCCTGTGCTGTCAGTGCTAGGAAGTAAGGCCTGCGCTCTCAGTGGTAGGAAGGAATATGCTGTCAGTGGTAGGAAGTAAGGCCTGCGCTGTCAGTGCTAGGAAGTAAGGCCTGCATTCTCAGTGCTAGGAAGGAATATGCTATTGGTGCTAGGAAGTAAGGCGTGCGCTGTCAGTGCTATGAAGTAAAGCCTGCACTGTCAGTGCTAGGAAGTAAGGCCTGCGCTGTCAGTACCAGGAAGTAAGGCCTGCGCTGTCAGTGCTAGGAAGGAATATGCCGTCAGTGCTAGGAAGTAAGCACTGCGCTGTCAGTGCTAGGAAGGAAGGCCTGCATTCTCAGTGCTAGGGAGGAATATGCTGTCAGTGCTAGGAAGTAAGACGTGCACTGTCAGTGCTAGGAAAGAATATGCTCTCAGTGCTAGGAAGTAAGGCCTGCGCTGTCAGTGCTAGGAAGTAAGGCCTGCACTGTCAGTGCTAGGAAGTAAGGCCTGCATTCTCAGTGCTAGTAAGGAATATGCTATCAGTGTTAGGAAGTAAGGCGTGTGCTGTCAGTGCTAGGAAGTAAAGCCTGCACTGTCAGTGCTAGGAAGAACGGCCTTTGCTGTCAGTGCCAGGAAGTAAGGCTGGTGCTGTCAGTGCTAGGAAGGAATATGCTGTCAGTGCTAGGAAGTAAGCCCTGCGCTGTCAGTGCTAGGAAGTAAGGCCTGCATTCTCAGTGCTAGGAAGGAATAAGCTGTCAGCGCTAGAAAGTAAGCCCTGTGCTGTCAGTGCTAGGAAGTAAGGCCTGCATTCTCAGTGCTAGGAAGGAATATGCTGTCAGTGCTAGGAAGTAAGGCGTGCGCTGTCAGTGCTAGGAAGCAATAAGCTCTCAGTGCTAGGAAGTAAGGCCTGCGCTGTTAGTGCTAGGAAGTAAGGCCTGCGCTGTCAGTGCTAGGAAGTAAGGTCCGCGCTGTCAGTGCTAGGAAGTAAGGCCTGCATTCTCAGTGCTAGGAAGGAATATGCTCTCAGTGCTAGGAAGTAAGGCCTGCGCTGTCATTGCTAGGAAGTAAAGCCTGCATTCTCAGTGCTAGGAAGGAATAAGCTGTCAGTGCTAGGAAGTAAGGCCTGCACTGTCAGTGCTAGAGAGTAAGGCCTGCACTGTCAGGGCTAGGAAGTAAGCCCTGTGCTGTCAGTGCTAGGAAGTAAGGCCTGCTCTCTTAGTGGCAGGAAGTAATATGCTGTCAGGGCTAGAAGTAAGGCCTGCGCTGTCAGTGCTAGGAAGTAAGGACTGCGCTGTCAGTGCTAGGAAGTAAGGCCTGCGCTCTCAGTGATAGGAAGAATAGGCTGCCAGGGCTAGGAAGTAAGGCCTGCGCTGTCAGTGCTAGGAAGGAATATGCTATCAGTGCTAGGAAGTAAGGCCTGCGCTGTCAGTACTAGGAAGGAATATGCTATCAGTGCTAGGAAGTAAGGCCTGCGCTGTCAGTGTTAGGAAGGAATATGCTGCCTGGGCTAGGAAGTAAGGCCTGCGCTGTCAGTGCTTGGAAGTAAGGCCTGCGCTGTCAGGGCTAGGAAGTAAGGCCTGTGCTGTCAGTGCTAGGAAGTAAGGCATGCGCTCTCAGTGGTACGAAGGAATATGCTGTCAGGGCTAGGAAGTAAGGCCTGCGCTGTCAGTGCTAGGAAGTACGGCCTGCGCTCTCAGTGCTAGGAAGTAAGACATATGCCATCTATTTTAGGGAGCAGAAACGATGCTGCCAGGTCAGTGTAAGTGGGGCGATGCCTGTCAGTCCTCAGGTGGGATGAGAGTGCGTGGCAGGTGCTCCAAGAAGTGGGCATTGCCCAAGTGCTGTCTCTGACCTACAGAGGGATGGACATGGTGAGCAGGGAGGTGGGAGGCCGGGAGGGGCAACACGTGGCTTAGGCAGGGGCCGCCTGCCCCAAACAGAACATCGTGAGACTTTGCAAATCTGAATGCGGGGTCACTGCGCATGGACTCTGGTGGCCCAATTACATGCACTGTGCAGGCTGTAAGAAAGGGGAGGGGAGCAAACAGCACCAGTGAGGGGAGGACCAGAACTAGGATGAGCGGGGGCCCTGGGCAGCAAAGCACAAGTGGGCCCCCCAATTGGGACATGACAGAAGAAAGTGACTCAGTGGGACCATGGGAAGGGAATGCGTGGCGTCCTACATGTGCCTGGTCACTGCGGTCCTATATGTGCCTGGCCACTGCGGTCCTCTATGTGCCTGGCCACTGCGGTCCTATATATGCACAATCGCGAGGGGGGGTTTGGGGTTGCAGACACTGTGAGTTGAATCAGTCCTAGGGCCCTCTAGTGTTTGCAGATGATCTCCCCAGCTGCAGTTGGGAGAACTATTGGATTAATCTGGAGGCTATCGGCGCGTTATAAACAAGCACCTAACATAATATATTGAAAGCAGCGCCTGACGTCGGAACGTGGGAACTAGGACAACGCGTTGCTTTTGTTTCTATGGTGTCTATATATCTGGTCTTACTGTCCACACTAGATATATACTCCACATTCCGAGCTACAGACGCTTATCCAGCGGAGGTCTGCTGCGGGAACCACACGGCCCTCGTGGCATGGGCCTGGGTGCACAGGGCAAGGCGCCTCTGCTGCAGAGGTGTGAAGTACAACCCATTTACCAGGGAGGGCTTGGGGCAGCCCGAGGGCGCAATGCCACAGACTTCCACTGTTAAGAACATCAGCACAACTTCTCCGGTCTCTGTCTTCCAAAATCCCTGGAACAAACTCAGGACTCATGTGCCCTGCCTCTTTTGCCCTCCTAGGACTCATTTGCCCTCCTAGGACTCATTTGCCTTGCCTCTTTTGCCCTCCTAGGACTCATCTGCCCTGCCTCTTTTGTCCTCCTATGACTCATTTGCCCTGCCCCTTTTGCCCTCCTAGGACTAATTTGCCCATTATCCTGCCTCTTGTGCCCTCCTAGGACTCAGTTGCCCTGCCTCTTTTGCCCCCCTAGGACTCATATGCCCTGCCTCTTTTGCCCTCCTAGGACTCATATGCCCTGCCTCTTTTGCCCTCCTAGGACTCAGTTGCCCTGCCTCTTTTGCCCTCGTAGGACTCAGTTGCCCTGCCTCTTTTGCCCTCCTAGGACTCATTTGCCCTACCTCTTGTGCCCTCCCAGGTCTCATTTGTCCTCATAGGACTCATTTGCCCTGCCCCTTTTGCCCTCCTAGGACTAATTTGCCCATTATCCTGCCTCTTGTGCCCTCCTAGGACTCAGTTGCCCTGCCTCTTTTGCCCTCCTAGGACTCATTTGCCCTGCCTCTTTTGCCCTCCTAGGACTCAGTTGCCCTGCCTCTTTTGCCCTCCCAGGACTCATTTGCCCTGCCTCTTTTGCCCTCCTAGGACTCATTTGCCCTGCCTCTTTTGCCCTCCTAGGTCTCAGTTTCTCTGCCTCTTTTGCACTCGTAGGACTAAGTTGCCCTGCCTCTTTTGCCCTCCTAAGACTCATTTGCCCTGCCTCTTGTGCCCTCCTAGGACTCATTTGCTCTGCCTCTTTTACCCTCCTAGGACTCAGTTGCCCTGCCTCTTTTGCCCTCGTAGGACTCAATTACCCTGTCTCTTTTGCCCTCCTAGAACTCATTTTCCCTGCCTCTTGTGCCCTCCTAGGACTCATTTGCCTTGCCTCTTGTGCCCTCCTAGGACTCAGTTGCCCTGCCTCTTTTGCCCTCCTAGGACCCATTTGCCCTGCCGCTTTTGCCCTCCTAGGACTCATTTGCCCTGCCTCTTTTGCCCTCCTAGGACTCATTTGCCCTGCCTCTTTTGCCCTCCTAGGACTCATTTGCCCTGCCTCTTTTGCCCTCCTAGGACTCATTTGCCCTTTTTTTTTGCCCTCCTAGCACTCATTTACCCTGCTCCTTTTGCCCTCCTAGGACTCATTTGCCCTGCCTCTTTTGCCCTCCTAGGACTCATTTTCCCTGCCTCTTTTGCCCTCCTAGGACTCATTTGCCCTCCTAGGACTCATTTGCCTTGCCCCTTTTGCCCTCCTAGGACTAATTTGCCCTGCCTCTTTTGCCCTCCTAGGACCAATTTGCCCTGCCTCTCGTGCCCTCCTAGGACTCATTTGTCTTACCTCTTTTGCCCTCCTAGGCCTAATTTGCCTTGCCTCTTTTGCCCTCCTAGGACTCAGATGTCCTGCCTCTTTTGCCCTCCTAGGACTCATTGGCCCTGCCTCTTTTGCCCTCCTAGGACTCAGTTGCCCTGTCTCTTTTGCCTTCCTAGAACTCATTTGCCCTGCCTCTTGTGCCCTCCTAGGACTCATTTGCCCTGCCGCTTTTGCCCTTCTAGGACTCATTTGCCCTGCCTGTTGTGCCCTCCTAGGACTCATTTGCCCATTAGCCCTGCCTTTTTTGCCCTACTAGGACTCATTTGCCCTGCTTCTTTTGCCCTCCTAGGACTCAGTTGCCCTGCCTCTTTTGCCCTGCCTCTTGTGCCCTCCTAGGACTCATTTGCCCTGCCTCGTGTGCCCTCCTAGGACTCATTTGCCCATTATCCTGCCTCATTTGCCCTTCCATGACTCATTTGCCCTGCCTCTTGTTCCCTCCTAGGACTCATTTGCCCTGCCTCTTTTGCCCTCCCAGGCCTCATTTGCCCTGCCTCTTTTGCCCTCCTAGGACTCACTTGCCCTGCCTCTTTTGCCCTCGTAGGATTCCGTTGCCCTGCCTCTTTTGCCCTCCTAGGACTCATTTGCCCTGTCTCTTTTGCCCTCCTAGGACTCAGTTGCCCTGCCTCTTTTGCCCTCGTAGGACTCAGTTACCCTGTCTCTTTTGCCCTCCTAGAACTCATTTGCCCTGCCTCTTGTGCCCTCCTAGGACTCATTTGCCTTGCCTCTTGTGCCCTTCTCGGACTCATTTGCCCTGCCTCTTTTGCCCTCCTAGGACTCATTTGCCCTCCTAGGACTCATTTGCCCATTAGCCCTGCCTCTTTTGCCCTCCTAGGACTCATTTGCCCTGCCTCTTTTGCCCTCCTAGGACTCATTTGCCCTACCTTTTTTGCCCTCCTAGCACTCATTTGCCCTGCCCCTTTTGCCCTCCTAGAACTCATTTGCCCTGCCTCTTTTGCCCTCCTAGGACTCATTTGCCCATTAGACCTGCATCGTTTGCCCTCCTAGGACTCATTTGTCCTGCCTCTTTTGCCCTCCAGGGACTCATTTGCCCTGCCTTTTTTGCCCTCCTAGGACTCATTTACCCTGCCCCTTTTGCCCTCCTAGGACTCATTTGCCCTGCCTCTTTTGCCCTCCTAGGACACATTTGCCCTGCCTCTTTTGCCCTCCTAGGACTCATTTGCCCTCCTAGGACTCATTTGCCTTGCCCCGTTTGCCCTCCTAGGACTAATTTGCCCTGCCTCTTTTGCCCTCCTAGGACTAATTTGCCCTGCCTCTTGTGCCCTCCTAGGACTCATTTGTCTTGCCTCTTTTGCCCTCCTAGGACTCATTTGCCCATTAGCCCTGCCTCTTTTGCCCTCCTAGGACTCATTTGCCCTGCCTCTTTTGCCCTCCTAGGACTCATTTACCCTACCTTTTTTGCCCTCCTAGGGCTCATTTGCCCTGCCCCTTTTGCCCTCATAGGACTCATTTTCCTTGCCTCTTTTGCGCTCCTACGACTCATTTGCCCTGCCTCTTTTGTCCTCCTAGGACTCATTTGCCCTGCCTCTTTTGCCCTCCGAGGACTCATTTGCCCATTAGCCCTGCCTCTTTTGCCCTCCTAGGACTCATTTACCCTGCCTCTTTTGCCCTCCTAGGACTCATTTGCCCATTAGCCCTGCCTATTTTGCCCTCCTAGGACTCATTTGCCCTGCCTCTTTTGCCCTCCTAGGACTCATTTACCCTACCTTTTTTGCCCTCCTAGGGCTCATTTGCCCTGCCCCTTTTGCCCTCATAGGACTCATTTTCCTTGCCTCTTTTGCGCTACTACGACTCATTTGCCCTGCCTCTTTTGTCCTCCTAGGACTCATTTGCCCTCCTAGGACTCATTTGCCCTGCCCCTTTTGCCCTCCTAGGACTAATTTACCCTGCCTCTTTTGCCCTACTAGGACTAATTTGCCCTGCCTCTTGTGCCTTCCTAGAACTCATTTTCCCTGCCTCTTGTGCCCTCCTAGGACTCATGCCTGCGCTAGTTTGCCTTCCTTTATTGACTACATTTCGCCCTCCGGCGACTGTTTTCCATTCCTCCCTTCTGCCCGCCTCTCTCCTGTATATTTCTTCCCGCTATTCTCATTGCCTCCCGTTGCCTCCTCCCCTGTTGCTCCTTCCTTCGCTCTCTTGGTTCTCTCCTGGCTTCCCTGGTATTCTCTCGTCTCTTCCGCCCAGGCGCTGTGTTATTTCACCTGCTTTCCTGCTGCCATCGACCGCCGGTCAGCACAGGTATGTTGGCCTCACGGTCCCCGTATCCCCGGCGGAGGAGTTACCAGACATCGCTGCGGATCCGGCGGATTTTCATCACACCTGCACCCACTCCGGACCAAGGTTTTTTTTTCCTGTCCAACGGCTTTTTTCCCCTCCGGCTGTTGCAGAGGGGAGTCACGGTTGGTCTCTCTATCTTGGAGTCACGGTGGCTTCCTTCAGAGGCAGACCCTATCTACTAAAAAAGAAAAAAACATACGTCAGACTTTCACGCAGAAAGAAGTTGGACTATTCTACCTCATCAGGTGAGGAGGAGGAGGAGGAGAGAACTGGGGAACGCAGTAATACCAGTGAAGAAGATATTGCAGACCCTCTAGCAGACCCCGTAGATCATTGTGTTAATCCTGATAGCTTGCAACGCCAGGAAGAAGATATGGCTACGCCACAACCGCTGCAAGAGCTAGTGGCAGCGGTCCAAACCCTCAACGCAGAAGTTCAAGCACTCAAGGCTGACAAAGCTGCCCTTCAGCAAAGGGTAGCTGCCAGGGAACAACAGACACCGGATTTGCCCCCGCTACCCGTGGTTTCTGGGAAATTCGACGGCTCAGAAAGAAAGGTGAAGGAATTTCTGGAAGCCTGTAATATTCACTTCACTTTCCGCAAGAACACTTTTTCCACAGATCATGCCAAGGTGTGTTTCATGATCACCCATATGACAGGAAACGCCTTGGCATGGGCCACTCGGTTGGTATCCCTTTCTGACCCGGTTCTGCAGGACTATGCTGCCTTCAAGGATCTTCTAAAACAAACCTTTCTGCAAACCGAAAGCGCGCACGTAGCTAGTGAAGACCTGCTGGATGTGCGCCAAGGGAGCTCCGACTTACTTTCATACATTTCCACCTTCAAGAAGCTCGCAGCAGAGGCCGGCTGGCAAGAGCAGGCCCAGTACACCATCTTCGGTAGAGGTTTGCGAGAAGAGCTTAAGGATGAACTTGCCCGGATCCCTCATCCAGAGACTTTTTCTGATCTTCTGACAGCCGTTCTAAGAATTGATTTCCGCCTGACGGAACGGAAGAACGAAAAGAAGAAGACTCGAGGTCCAACTCCTTCCTTAGATACACTCCCGTCAGCCTCCTCACCTGCAACACGACCTGTCCGGGATAAACCCATGCAGGTCGGAACCACCAGAGCTCCATTGACTGCCGAAGAAAAGAAAAGGAGGTGTGAAGGAAACCTTTGTTTGTATTGTGGTGCTGCCAATCATCTGTTGAGAGATTGTCCTGATGTGCCTCCAAGGAGATCAGGAAACGAACACCCTCGATAGTCGGTAGGACAGCCTATCGAGGGGCATTGCCTTGTTCCTACACCACTCTCTCTATAACTTCCTCTCAGGCGACTGAGGATTTGCGTCTAATGGTTATAGCCATCAAACTCTGTTTTCGAAGGAGGGAAATAGAGACGCAGGCTCTACTGGATTGTGGGGCAGCGGGAAACTTTCTAGACACCTTATGGGCAGATAAGGTGGGCCTGCTCAGGATTGAAAAAGAAGAGGACCAAAAGGTCGAAGGGGTGGATGGTACACCTTTATGTTCTGGGCTCATTACTCACACCACCGAGGAGATTCAAGTATACATTCACCAGCATTCTGAGACTATAAAGTTCGACATTATCCACGCAGCCCACTTTCCGGTCATTCTGGGGATCGGCTTGCTCAGGAAGCACAATCCTTCAGTGGATTGGACAAAGAATCTACTAAGTTTTCACTCCGATTTCTGCCAACGAGAATGCCTGCTGGAACCCATGTTTGAAACTGTGAAGACCATGTCTGCTGTCGAAAGGAGTTCTATTCATTGCATACCGGAGCCCCTTTCTGAATACTCGGAAGTCTTTCAGGAACAGATCCCCATCAAACTTCCTCCACACCGTCCCGATGATTGTGGGATCGACCTGGTTCCTCAGGCATTGGTTCCCTTTGGTAGGATGTATCCTCTCTCGGTAACTGAAAAGGCTGTGCTCCGAAGCTACCTTGATGAAAACCTAGCCAACGGACTTATAAGACCCTCCAAATCACCTGCAGGGGCCTCTCTGTTTTTCATACCCAAACAAGATACTATGGAATTGCGGCCCTGTATCGACTACCGAGGGTTAAACAGGGTGACCATAAAGGATCGCTACCCCATGCCCATCATCTCAGAGATTTTGGAGGCGGTTCAGGGCTCTGTGGTGTTTACTAAACTAGATCTGCGGAATGCTTATCATCTGCTCCGCATAAGAACCAGGGATGAGTGGAAGACGGCATTTCGCACTCCCTATGGTCTGTTTGAATACCAAGTCATGCCGTTTGGCCTAGTGAATGCACCTTCGATTTTCCAGAGGTTCATGGATCGATTGTTTTCAGACCTTTTAAATCTGAACACGGTGGTTTACCTGGATGACATTTTAGTCTTCTCACAGAGCCAGGAGGAGCATACTCTGCATGTAAAGGAAGTTTTGCGCAGACTACAGCAACACAGTCTTCTAGTCAAACCAGAAAAGTGCGCATTTGCTCAATCCTCATTGTCCTAACTGGGATTCATCCTGTCTGACAAAGGGGTTACCATGGACCCAAAGAAGGTCGATGCCATCTTGTCATGGCCATCACCATCTTCGGTTAAGGATATCCAAAGTTTTCTGGGGCTGGCAAATTTCTATCGGAAGTTCATACCAGGGTTTTTCCTTCTCACTCTTCCCATCACTTCGCTTCTAAAGAAGTCCTCGGGACCTTTCATCTGGACCGATGAGGCCGAAGAAAGTTTCCTCGGTTTAAAACACAGTTTTTGTACAGCTCCCATCTTGAAACAACCCGATCAACTACGACCTTTCATTCTGGAGACTGACGCTTCTGCAGCAGCCATGGGTGCAGTTCTTCTTCAGAAAGACAAGGACCTTGAGCATCCGGTGGCTTACTTTTCCAAGACCTTGAGTCCCAGCCAATGCAACTATTCTGTCATAGAAAAAGAACTTCTTGCCATGAAGTTGGCTTGTTTAGAGTGGAGGCATTTGCTCCAAGGGAGCCTACACCCATTCCAGATACGAACGGACCATAAAAATCTTCAAATACTCAAGCAGCAAGAGTGTTATAACACTCGTCAAGCCAGATGGACTCATTTCTTCACCCAGTTCCATTTTGTCATCACATTCATTCCAGGCTCCCAAAATCAAGTCGCCGATGCTCTCTCCCGCAGAGACGATGTTAACATTACCTACAGTAAGGAACTTATGTTTCCTCGTACTCGGATCATATCTGCTGTGACCGGCTTTTTGGAAGAAGTAAGAGAAGCCATCCTCCAAGAACCAACACTCAATGTGGGAAACCAACCTGTCACCACTAAGAACGGTCTACACTTCATCCACGGAAGGCTCTTCGTTCTGTCCCAAAGTCTCAGACGAAGGGTCACTCAGTGGTGTCACGACTCCAAGGCAGATGGCCATCGAGGAGTGGGAGGCACACTGGAACTACTACAAAGATCTTTTTTTTGGCCCAACATGAAGGCTGATACCCAGGCCTTTGTTCAATCTTGTATGGTGTGTTTACAGAGCAAGCATTCCAATTTGAAACCATTAGGATTGTTACAACAGGAACCGGTCCCTCTGGGTCCCTGGAAATGCATCTCTACAGATTTTATTGTAGAGTTATCGGTTTCCCGAGGTTGCACTTGTATAATGGTAACCGTGGACACTTTCTCTAAACTTGCACATTTTTCTCCTTTGGCCAAGATCCCGTCAGCCTCGGTTATGGCCGACGTCTTCCTTAAAGACATTTTCAGGCTGCATGGGCTTCCCCAAAAGATTGTTTCCGATAGGGGAAGTCAATATACTTCCAGATTCTGGGCTGCTTTGTGTAACATATTTGGTATCGAGAGAGCTCTTTCGTCAGGATTTCACCCCCAGACAAACGGCCGGACCGAAAGGTTAAACGGAACCCTAGAACAATACTTGAGGTGTTTCATTAACCAGCAGCAGGACAACTGGGTAGACCTGCTCCCCACAGCAGAGTTTGCGTACAATAATGCAGTTCATACTGCTACTGGAGTTAGCCCTTTCTACTGTACCTATGGGTTCAACCCACAGTCCATTATTCCTACTTTTTGGGAGGAGTCTAACATCCCTTTGTTGGAGACCACACTCGGGCAGCTCAAGGAAGCCCACAACACTGCCAGTCAGAGTCTTCTAAAGGCTAGCAGATGCTAGAAGGTACAATCCTATAAACATCGGAAACAGGTACCAGCCTGGGATAAAGGCTCTAAGGTTAGGCTGTCCACCAAGTTCCTGCCTCGTTGGGTCCGACCTTCTAAGCTGTCACCACGATACATCAGACCATTCAAAATAACGTCAAGGATTAATCCAGTGGCTGACCGTCTCAAGTTGCCAAAAGGACTCAGGCGGATTCACCCTGTGTTTCACTCATTTCTACTACGCCCTTTTCTGTGTGATGTTCAGAAGCAAGCAGCCCCCAAGCTATGGACTTTGCCTGTTCTGGCCTCTGAGGAATACGAAGTTTCTCAGATTCGAGACTCCCGGTATCACCGGGGACGTCTTGAATACCTCTTACACTGGAAGGGTTATCCTTCCTCGGAGGATACCTGGGAACCTCATTTTCACATCCATTCTCCCCGATTATTACGCAAGTTTCACCGACTCCATCCTGGAAGGCCGGGAGGAAGAAGCCTTCGGAGGAGGCATACTGTCATAGCCTCTGGTGACTGGCGTCTGTGGAGAAGGTGGAAACAAGGACGCCATTAGTATGTTCCGTCACGTTTTCTCCCTTCTGCTTGCCACGGTCTCGTTGTCTCCCAAGATGGCTGCTGCCGTTCGTATATCATCACACGGCAGTCAACCGCTCTGCGTGTTGCAAGTGAGTTGTTTACCTGTTCCGTTGCCTGTGCTAGTTTGCCTTCCTTTGTTGACTACATTTCGCCCTCCGGCGACTGTTTTCCATTCCTCCCTTCTGCCCGCCTCTCTCCTGTATATTTCTTCCCACTATTCTCATTGGCTCCCGTTGCCTCCTCCCCTGTTGCTCCTTCCTTCGCTCCCTTGGTTCTCTCCTGGCTTCCCTGGTATTCTCTCGTCTCTTCTGCCCAGGCGCTGTGTTATTTCACCTGCTTTCCTGCTGCCATCGACCGCCGGTCAGCACGGGTACGTTGGCCTCACGGTCCCCGTATCCCCGGCGGAGGAGTTACTAGACATCACTGCGGATCCGGCGGATTTTCATCACACCTGCACCCAATCCGAACCAAGGGTTTTTTTTCCCGTCCAACGGCTTTTTTCCCCCCCGGCTGTCGCGGAGTGGAGTCACGGTTGGTCTCTCTATCTTGGAGTCACGGTGGCTTCCTTCCGAGGCAGACCCTATCTACTAAAAAAGAAAAAACCATACGTCGGACTTTCCCGCAGAAAGAAGTTGGACTATTCTACCTCATCAGGTGAGGAGGAGGAGGAGGGGAGAACTGGGGAACGCAGTAATGCCAGTGAAGAAGAAGATATTGCAGACCCTCTAGCAGACCCCATAGATCATTGTGTTAATCCTGATACATTTGCCCATTAGCCCTGCCTCTTTTGCCCTCCTAGGACTTATTTGCCCTGCCTCTTTTGCCCTCCTAGGACTCAGTTGCCCTGCCTCTTTTGCCCTGCCTCTTGTGCCCTCCTAGGACTCAGTTGCCCTGCCTCTTTTGCCCTCCTAGGACTCAGTTGCCCTACCTCTTTTGCTCTCCTAGGACTCAGTTGCCCTGCCTCTTTTGCCCTCGTAGGACTCATTTTCCCTGCCTCTTTTGCCCTCCTAGGACTCATTTGCCCTGCCTCTTTTGCCCTCCTAGGACTCAGTTGGCCTGCCTCTTTTGCCCTCCTAGGACTCAGTTGCCCTGCCTCTTGTGCCCTCCTAGGACTCAGTTGCCCTGCCTCTTTTGCCCTCCTAGGACTCATTTGCCCTGTCTCTTTTACCCTCCTAGGACTCATTTGCCCTGCCTCTTTTGCCGTACTAGGACTCATTTGCCCTGCCTCTTTTGCCCTCCTAGGACTCATTTGCCCATTAGCCCTGCCTCTTTTGCCCTCCTAGGACTAATTTGCCCTGCCTCTTTTGCCCTCTAGGACTCATTTCCCCTACCTTTTTGCCCTCCTAGGACTCAGTTGCCACGCCTCTTTTGCCCTCCTAGTACTCATTTGCCCTGCCTCTTTTGCCATCCTAGGACTCATTTGCACTACCTCTTTTGCCCTCTGAGCCTTTATTTTGGCATCCAACACAACTCTGTTTCATAGACGTGGCTTTAAAAGTACACAGCCTCATAATAAAGGACTGGGACAAAAGTACATTCCATATAGAAATACTGTTATGCAAAAAAGAGTACCATGGCAGAGTTCTTTCCCCCCCATCTTGAATGAAAGACTACAAATACCAGAATGCAATCCAGCAAAACACTAAAACATGGCCTCTGGTTCTTGTGGATGTATTTTCAAAACTAAAAGACAGCACAACATAGAATTTGTAAACATTTAACGTGTTGGTTTTTTATTGCATGACACAGGCATGCTTCATACATGTTGTGAGGGAAATGTGCATTCTTTACAAAATAAACGTCATTTGGTTAGTCAAATAAGCTCCCATGAAATGAGGGCGTGGTTTCAAGCATTTGTGCGCACCATATTGGAGGGGTCTCTGAGGGAAAGAAAATGTGGGCTCCTCCTCGTGGTCTGAGAACACATTCCACGATCCCAGCTTTTTAATGTGACAATGTATCGCAGAAACATGTTTAGCGCTGTTAAAGTCGTGACTTGAGTAGCTGTGCCTTTGCTCCTGGCGATAAACGTACCTTTTTTGTTCAATGGGTTTCGTTGCCGTCTACACGCCGGGAGGACATGAAGTATGGCTCCTAGCAGCCGCGAGTAAAAGTCAAGGCGAATCCCCAGCCTTCCCTACTCCTAGCATGGCAGGCCCCCATTCCAGTGGCAATTCCCTCCGAGCTCCTGGAGGAGGGGGGTGGGCAAGCAAAGCTCCCTCCTCGGCGGTCAATCCTTGTGGTCACTGACACTTCAACCTTCAGGTTCCATCTTAAAGGACCTTCTGTGGTAAAAAACCCTGCGAAAAAACATCCCGCGATGACAGGACGTCATACCAGCCACCACTTATCTCTGTACTCCTGCAGAGCAGTATTCATTTGGCCAGAGGGGTGGGATAGCAGGACCACTCTCTGGTCCCCGACCGGGAACAAACGTGGTTCTTAAGAGCAATCTTGCAGTCGGAAAGTCACAAGGGTGGAGGAGCGCACAAGGTGGACGGGACGGTTCGATTGAGGAAAGCTTGGCAGCAGTGAGTGTGAGGGGGTGAGTATCAGGACATAGATTTCGCCAAGTTAGGGGGGAGGGGTGGGGCTTGGCCATGTCTGGGTTTAAACCTTAGGAGGAATTTGAATAAGGATCTATTTTGAATGGATAACCACCCCGCCTGAAGGCAGTGCACGCATGTGGGTGGAGGCCATGAGAGGCTGTAGAGGCATGGGTAGCAAAATTCAATACAAATAAAAGAGTAGAAGGGGGGTCCTAAGAGGAGGCCGGCAGGAAACTGAAGAAAAGAACAAATACAAAAAACAACCGTTATTTTCCAACCTTTTTCTCCCTCAGTCATTTTGGATTCGAATAGTTCTCAGTAATCCAGCTGACACAGCAGTCCAGACTGCGCATGGCCAGTGCGGCGATCAGTGTCTCGATAGTGAAAGAAGAAATGGGCATGGATTCTGCGGACGCTCAGGAGGTATGTCCAGCAGCCGCAGCAGTGGAGGTGATCAAGTGCTCAGGTATCAGGTTGTTGTCAAGGAGAACCCCCATATTGTAAGCTGTGGGGGTGAAAGCTGTTCACTCTGCTGCCAACTGTAAACCTAAATATGTATATCATCGTAGGGAATAAGGCTGGACAGGGGTGTTATATATATGCAGATTATTCCACGAGGATCCCAGCAACGGATTACCAGGATTTATTCGGAAATAACTTTCAGTTTTTCATCCTGTGGTCATTTCGGACAACCCTCTTCCACCCACCCACTTACTTACCCTTCGGCGGCACTCTTCGCTGTGTGCCGCCGACTCGTTGTGTCCCTGCATTGCCTGTTCCCTTCACTTCTGTGATCGGGAACCGGTGCCGGAGGGTCCTCTTTTTTTGTGTGGATTCTTTATTTAATCGGCCGCAGCGGACACCTCTGAATCCCCCAATGGCATTATAGTGAAGAAGGGTGCGGGGGACACTCCGACAGCCCCTGCTCCCCTTGTTCACTATAATGACAACGAATGAGGGATTTATTCGACATTTTCGGCTGTACGTAATTTTTGTACGGCCGAAATTCGATTAAATCTCCCATTGTTTATTTAATTCTACATTTTATACGGATTCCCCCAGCAACCACCCTCTGGAGGCCCAGTCCCCAGAAAGCCACAGTGCAGTTAAGAGTATCCTACAAGAATAGGATAGTATTACAATCGCAGTCAGGCTTACGGTACAATCATGTATAGGCTGTTACACCTGTAATCAGGTATAAGTGATAACAGATATCTGGGTTACCTTACAACTGCTGTCAGGCTGATGTCACAAAGGAAGTCATACCAATGTCGCAAGCACATTGACCACTTGGATAGGGCATTGCCCTCCTCAAAGACTTCCCGTCGTCCTCCCTTGTGCCCCTGAGAAGGGTCCTACACGCGGCTGCACGCCTCAACAAGGGGCTAACAGATACATTCACATCACCCTGGCCCTCATTGACCTTCACTGGCTCCCACTGCACACATGAATACCATCAAGTCTTGCTGCATCATCTATAAGGCAGTTGCCCTCGAGTCACCCAGCTACTTCATGGAGAAACTCTGCATCTCCGGAGGACAGAGCACCACCAGAAGCCAGAACACGTGCAGACTTGAAATCCGCAGCTGCAAAAAGGCAAGGACCAGAAAACAACCCTTCTCTGCCTACACCCCAAGACAATGGAACCTCTTCCCCGTCAGCAACCTGCCCCCATGCTCCTACAATTCAGAAAAGAACTCAAGACCCATCTCTTCAATAAGTTTCTCCTCAACACCTAGGCCATCACGTGGCCCCCCGCAACACCTGACTTGCCAGATGCCGTCTTCCCCTCTCCTCCATGCCATCCTGTAGAGCTGTACCCCTCCTCTGTGTCCCTCTGTATCCTACCCCCACTGTCTATCTCTTCTGCCACACCTGAAAAGCACTCAGTTATGCATCTGTACAGTTGTATACCTCTGTAAAGTGCTCCGTTACGTATCTGTATTGTTGTTACCTCTGTAAACTGATCCATTGCTTCTCGAAGCTACTTCCGCACGCAATGAATACAATAATAATAATAATAATAATAATAATAATAATAATAATAATAATAATAATAACATTCTGGATTTTTTACAAATGCAACCGGGATTACATTAGAAGAGCTGGAGGGTTGGGTAAGTAGCATACTCAAACTTATCTCACAATCACATGCAGGCTTACCAGTGGCAGCTGGTGGGAAAGGCCTTGCAGGTACTCCTTTGGGGAGCTGAAAGGCCTCACAGGCCCTCCTTCGGGGGAGCTGAAAGGCCTTGCAGGTCCCTCCTTCGGGGGAGCTGAAAGGCCTTGCAGGTCCCTCCTTCGGGGAGGTGAAAGGTCTCGCAGTCCCTCCTTTGGGGAGCTGAAAGGTCTCGCAGTCCCTCCTTCGGGAGCTGAAAGGCCTTGCAGGCCCTCCTATGGGGAGCTAAAAGCCCATGCAGTCCCTCCTTTGGGGAGCTAAAATGCCATGCAGGTCCTCCTTTGGGGAGCTAAAATGCCATGCAGGTCCTCCTTTGGGGAGCTGAAAGGCCTTGCAGGTCCTCCTTTGGGGAGCTGAAAGGTCTCGCAGTCCCTCCTTCGGGGAGCTGAAATGTCTTGCAGGCCCTCCTTCGGGGAGCTGAAGGGTCTCGCAGTCCCTCCTTCGGGGAGCTGAAAGCTCTTGCAGGCCCTCTGGGGAGCTAAAAGGCCATGCAGGCCCTCCTTTGGGGAGCTAAAAGGCCATGCAGGCCCTCCTTTGGGGAGCTGAAAGGTCTTGCAGTCCCTCCTTCGGGGAGCTGAAAGGCCTTGCAGGTCCCTCCTTTGGGGAGCTGAAAGGCCACGCAGGCCCTCCTTTCGGGAGCTGAAAGGCCATGCAGGCCCTCGTTCGGGGAGCTGAAAGGTCTTGCAGTCCCCCCTTCGGGGAGCTGAAAGGCCTTGCAGGTACTCCTTTGGGGAGCTGAAAGGCCATGCAGGCCCTCGTTCGGGGAGCTGAAAGGTCTCGCAGTCCCTCCTTCGGGGAGCAGAAAGGCTTTGCAGGTAATCCTTTGGGGAGCTCAAAGGCCTTGCAGGCCCTCCTTCGGGGAGCTCGCAGTCCCTCCTTCGGGGAGCTCGCAGTCCCTCCTTCTGGGAGCTGAAAGGCCTTGCAGGTACTCCTTTGGGGAGCTGAAAGGCCTTGCAGGCCCTTCTTCGGGGAGCTCGCAGTCCCTCCTTTGGGGAGCTGAAAGGCCTTGCAGGCCCTCCTTCGGAGAGCTCTCAGTCCCTCCTTTGGGAAGCTGAAAGGCCTTGCAGGCCCTCCATTGGGGAGCTGAAATGCCATGCAGGCCCTCATTCGGAGAGCTGAAAGGCCTTGCAGGCCCTCCTTTGGGGATAAAAAAAGGCCTTGCAGGCCCTCCTTCGGGGAGCTGAAAGTCCTTGCAGGCCCTCCTTTGGGGAGCTGAAAGTCCTTGCAGGCCCTCCTTTGGGGAGCTGAAAGGCCTCGCAGGCCCTCCTTTGGGGAGCTGAAAGTCCTTGCAGTTCCTCCTTCGGGGATATGAAATGCCTCGCAGGCCCTCCTTCGGGGAGCTGAAAGTCCATGCAGGCCCTCCTTTGGGGAGATGAAAGGCCTTGTAGGCCCTCCTTCGGGGAGCTGAAAGTCCGTGCAGGCCCTCCTTTGGGGAGCTGAAATGCCACGCAGGCCCTCATTTGGGTAGCTGAAAGGCCTTGCAGGCCCTCCTTTGGGGAGCTGAAAGGTCTTGCAGTCCCTCCTTCGGGGATCTGAAAGGTCTTGCAGGCCCTCCTTTGGGTAGCTAAAAAGCCATGCAGGTCCTCCTTTGGGGAGCTGAAAGCCGATGCAGGTCCTCGTTTGGGGAGCTGAAAGGTCTCGCAGTCCCTCCTTCGGGGAGCTGAAAGGTTTTGCAGTCCCCCCTTCGGGGAGCTGAAAGGTCTTGCAGGTACTCCTCTGGGGAGCTGAAAGGCCTTGCAGGTGCTCCTTTGGGGAGCTGAAAGGCCATGCAGGCCCTCGTTCGGGGAGCTGAAAGGTGTTGCAGTCCCCCCTTTGGGGAGCTGAAAGGCCTTGCATGTACTCCTTTGGGGAGCTGAAAGGCTTTGCAGGTAAACCTTTGGGGAGCTGAAAGACCTTGCAGGCCCTCTTTCAGGGACCTCGCAGTCCCTCCTTCGGGGAGCTGAAAGGCTTTGCAGGTAAACCTTTGGGGAGCTGAAAGACCTTGCAGGCCCTCCTTCGGGGAGCTCGCAGTCCCTCCTTCGGGAAGCTGAAAGGCCTTGCAGGTACTCCTTTGGGGAGCTGAAAGGCCTTGCAGGCCCTCCTTCGGGGAACTCGCAGACCCTTCTTTGGGGAGCTGAAAGGCTTTGCATGCCCTCATTCGTGGAGCTGAAAGGCCTTGCAGGCCCTCGTTTTGGGATATGAAAGGCCTTGCAGGCCCTCCTTCCGTGAGCTCAAAGTCCTTGCAGACCCTCATTTGGGGAGCTGAAAGTCCTGGCAGGCCCTCCTTTGGGGAGCTGAAAGTCCTTGCAGGCCCTCCTTTGGGGAGCTGAAAGGCCTCGCAGGTCCTCCTTTGGGGAGCTGAAAAGCCTTGCAGGTCCTCCTTTGTGGATATGAAAGGCCTCGCAGGCCCTCCTTTGGGGAGCTGAAAGTCCGTGCAGGCCCTCCTTTGGGGAGATGAAAGGCCTTGTAGGCCCTCCTTTGGGGAGCTGAAAGTCCATGCAGCCCCTCCTTTGGGGAGATGAAAGGCCTTGTAGGCCCTCCTTCGGGGAGCTGAAAGGTCTCGCAGTCCCCCCTTCGGGGAGCTGAAAGGCCTTGCAGGTACTCCTTGGGGGAGCTGAAAGGCCTTGCAGGCCCTCCTTCGGGGAGCTCGTAGTCCCTCCTTCGGGGAGCTGAAAGGCCTTGCAGGTATTCCTTTGGGGAGCTGAAAGGCCTTGCAGGCCCTCCTTCGGGGAGCTCGCAGTCCCTCCTTCGGGGAGCTGAAAGGCTTTGCAGGTACACCTTTGGGGAGCTGAAAGGCCTTGCAGGCCCTCCTTCAAGGAGCTCGCAGACCCTCCTTTGGGGAGCTGAAAGGCCTTGCAGGCCCTCCTTTGGGGAGCTGAAATGCCATGCAGGCCCTCATTCGGGGAGCTGAAAGGCCTTGCAGGCCCTCATTTTGGGATATGAAAGGCCTTGCAGGCCCTCCTTCAGGGAGCTCGGAAGTTCCTCCTTCGGGGAGCGAAAAGGCCTTGCAGGTACTCCTTTGGGGAGCTGAAAGGCCTTGCAGGCCCTCCTTCAAGGAGCTCGCAGACCCTCCTTCGGGGAGCTGAAAGGCCTTGCAGGCCCTCCTTTGGGGAGCTGAAATGCCATGCAGGCCCTCATTCGGGGAGCTGAAAGGCCTTGCAGGCCCTCATTTTGGGATATGAAAGGCCTTGCAGGCCCTCCTTCAGGGAGCTGAAAGTCCTTGCAGGCCCTCCTTTGGGGAGCTGAAAGTCCTTGCAGGCCCTCCTTTGGGGAGCTGAAAGTCCTTACAAGCCCTCCTTTGGGGAGCTGAAAGGCCATGCAGGCCCTCCTTTGGGGAGCTGAAAGGCAATGCAGGCCCTCCTTCAGGGAGCTGAAAGGTCTCACAGTCCCCCCTTCGGGGAGCTGAAAGGCCTTGCAAGTCCTCCTTTGTGGATATGAAAGGCCTCGCAGGTCCTCCTTTGGGGAGCTGAAAGTCCTTGCAGGCCCTCCTTTGGGGAGCTGAAAGGTCTTGCAGGTCCTCCTTTGGGGAGCTGAAAGGCCTTTCAGGTACTCCTTCGGGGATATGAAAGGCCTCGCATGTCCTCCTTTGGGGAGCTGAAGGGCCTTGCAGGTACTCCTTCGGGGATATGAAAGGCCTCGCAGGCCCTTCTTTGGGGAGCTGAAAGTCCTTGCAGGTCCTCCTTCGGCGAAATGAAAGGCCTCGCAGGCCCTCCTTTGGGGAGCTGAAAGTCCTTGCAGGTCCTCCTTCGGGGATATGAAAGGCCTCGCAGGCCCTCCTTCGGGGAGCTGAAAGGCCTTGCAGGCCCTCCTTCGGGGAGCTGAAAGTCCGTGCAGGCCCTCCTTTGGGGAGCTGAAATGCCAGGCAGGCCCTCATTCAGGTAGCTGAAAGGCCTTGCAGGCCCTCCTTTGGGGAGCTGAAAGGACTCGCAGTCCCTCCTTCGGGGAGCTGAAAGGTCTCGCAGGCCCTCCTTTGGGGAGCTAAAATGCAATGCAGGTCCTCCTTTGGGGAGCTGAAAGGCCTTGCAGGTCCTCCTTTGGGGAGCTGAAAGGTCCCGCAGTCTCTCGTTCGGGGAGCTGAAAGGTCTTGCAGGCCCTCCTTCGGGGAGCTGAAAGGTCTCGCAGTCCCTCCTTCGGGGAGCTGAAAGGTCTTGCAGGCCCTCTGGGGAGCTCAAAGGCCATGCAGGCCCTCCTTTGGGGAGCTCAAAGGCCATGCAGGCCCTCCTTTGGGGAGCTGAAAGGCCTTGCAGGCCCTCCTTTGGGGAGCTCAAAGGCCATGCTGGCCCTCATTCGGGGAGCTCAAAGGCCATGCTGGCTCTCATTCGGGGAGCTGAAAGGCCTTGCAGGCCCTCGTTTTGGGATATGAAAGGCCTTGCAGGCCCTCCTTCGGGGAGCTGAAAGTCCTTGCAGGCCCTCCTTTGGGGAGCTGAAAGGCCTCACAGGTCCTCCTTTGGGGAGCTGAAAGGCCTTGCAGGTCCTCCTTCAGGGAGCTGAAAGGTCTCGCAGTCCCACCTTCGGGGAGCTGAAAGGCCTTGCAGGTACTCCTTTGGGGAGCTGAAAGGCCTAGCAGGCCCTTCTTCGGGGAGCTCTCAGTCCTTCCTTTGGGGAGCTGAAAGGCCTTGCACGCCCTCCTTTGGGGAGCTCACAGTCCCTCCTTTGGGGAGCTGAAAGGCCTTGCAGGCCCTCCTTTGGGGAGCTGAAATGCCATGCTGGCCCTCATTCGGAGAGCTGAAAGGCCTTGCAGGCCCTCCTTTGGGGAGCTGAAAGGCCTTGCAGGTACTCCTTCGGGGATATGAAAGGCCTCGCAGGTCCTCCTTTGGGGAGCTGAAAGGTCTTGCAGTCCCTCCTTCGGGGAGCTGAAAGGTCTTGCAGGCCCTCCTTCGGGGAGCTGAAAGGTCTCGCAGTCCCTCCTTCGGGGAGCTGAAAGGTTTCGCACTCCCCCCTTCGGGGAGCTGAAAGGCCTTGCAGGTACTCCTTTGGGGAGCTGAAAGGCCTTGCAGGCCCTCCTTCGGGGAGCTCGCAGTCCCTTCTTCGGGGAGCTGAAAGGCCTTGCAGCTACTCCTTTGGGGAGCTGAAAGGCCTTGCAGGCCCTCCTTCGGGGAGCTCGCAGTCCCTCCTTCGGGGAGCTGAAAGGCCTTGCAGGTCCCTCCTTTGGGAAGCTGAAAGGCCATGCAGGCCCTCCTTTGGGGAGCTGAAAGGCCATGCAGGCCCTTCTTCGGGGAGCTGAAAGGTTTCGCAGTCCCCCCTTCGGGGAGCTGAAAACCCTTGCAGGTACTCCTTTGGGGAGCTGAAAGGCCTTGCAGGCCCTCCTTCGGGGAGCTCGTAGTCCCTCCTTCGGGGAGCTGAAAGGCTTTGCAGGCCCTCCTTCGGGGAGCTCGCAGTCCCTCCTTCGGGAGCTGAAAGGCCTTGCAGGTACTCCTGTGGGGAGCTGAAAGGCCTTGCAGTCCCTCTTTCGGGCAGCTCGCAGTCCCTCCTTGGGGAGCTGAAAGGCCTTGCAGGCCCTCCTTCGGGGAGCTCGCAGTCTATCCTTTGGGGAGATGAAAGGCCTTGCAGGCCCTCATTTGGGGAGCTGAAATGACATGCAGGCCCTCATTCAGGGAGCTGAAAGGCCTTGCAAGCCCTCGTTTTGGGATATGAAAGGCCTTGCAGGCCCTCCTTCGGGGAGCTGAAAGTCCTTGCAGGCCCTGCTTTGGGGAGCTGAAAGTCCTTGCAGGCCCTCCTTTGGGGAGCTGAAAGGCCTCGCAGGTCCTCCTTTGGGGAGCTGAAAGGCCTTGCAGGCCCTCCTTTGGGGAGCTGAAATGCCATGCTGGCCCTCATTCGGAGAGCTGAAAGGCCTTGCAGGCCCTCCTTTGGGGATATGAAAGGCCTTGCAGGCCCTCCTTCGGGGAGCTGAAAGTCCTTGCAGGCCCTCCTTTGGGGAGCTGAAAGTCCTTGCAGGCCCTCCTTTTGGGAGCTGAAAGGCCTTGCAGGTCCTCCTTTGGGGAGCTGAAAGGCCTTGCAGGTACTCCTTCGGGGATATGAAAGGCCTCGCAGGTCCTCCTTTGGGGAGCTGAAAGGTCTTGCAGTCCCTCCTTCGGGGAGCTCAAAGGTCTTGCAGGCCCTCCTTCGGGGAGCTGAAAGGTCTCGCAGTCCCTCCTTCGGGGAGCTGAAAGGTTTCGCAGTCCCCCCTTCGGGGAGCTGAAAGGCCTTGCAGGTACTCCTTTGGGGAGCTGAAAGGCCTTGCAGGCCCTCCTTCGGGGAGCTCGCAGTCCCTCCTTCGGGGAGCTGAAAGGCCTTGCAGCTACTCCTTTGGGGAGCTGAAAGGCCTTGCAGGCCCTCCTTCGGGGAGCTCGCAGTCCCTCCTTCGGGGAGCTGAAAGGCCTTGCAGGTCCCTCCTTTGGGAAGCTGAAAGGCCATGCAGGCCCTCCTTTGGGGAGCTCGCAGTCCCTCCTTCGGGGAGCTGAAAGGCCTTGCAGGTCCCTCCTTTGGGAAGCTGAAAGGCCATGCAGGCTCTCCTTTGGGGAGCTGAAAGGCCATGCAGGCCCTCCTTCGGGGAGCTGAAAGGCCTTGCAGGCCCTCCTTCGGGGAGCTGAAAGGCCTTGCAGGTACTCCTTTGGGGACCTGAAAGGCCTTGCAGGCCCTCTTTCGGGGAGCTCACAGTCCCTCCTTTGGGGAGCTGAAAGGCCTTGCAGGCCCTCCTTCGGGGAGCTCGCAGTCCCTCCTTTGGGGAGCTGAAAGTCCTTGCAGGCCCTCCTTCGGGGAGCTGAAAGTCCAGGCAGACCCTCCTTTGGGGAGCTGAAAGTCCTTGCAGGCCCTCCTTCGGGGAGCTGAAAGTCCGTGCAGGCCCTCCTTTGGGGAGCTGAAAGGCCTTGCAGGCCCTCCTTGGGGGAGCTGAAAGTCCGTGCAGACCCTCCTTTGGGGAGCTGAAAGTCCTTGCAGGCCCTCCTTTGGGGAGCTGAAAGTCCTTACAGGCCCTCCTTTGGGGAGCTGAAAGGCCTCGCAGGTCCTCCTTTGGGGAGCTGAAAGGCCTTGCAGGTCCTCCTTTGGGGATATGAAAGGCCTCGCAGGCCCTTCTTCGGGGAGCTGAAAGGCCTTGCAGGTACTCCTTTGGGGAGCTCAAAGGCCTTGCAGGCCCTCCTTCGGGGAGCTCACAGTCCCTCCTTTGGGGAGCTGAAAGGCCTTGCAGGCCCTCCTTCGGGGAGCTCACAGTCCCTCCTTTGGGGAGCTGAAAGTCCTTGCAGGCCCTCCTTCAAGGAGCTCGCAGACCCTCCTTTGGGGAGCTGAAAGGCCTTGCAGGCCCTCCTTTGGGGAGCTGAAATGCCATGCAGGCCCTCATTCGGGGAGCTGAAAGGCTTTGCAGGTACACCTTTGGGGAGCTGAAAGGCCTTGCAGGCCCTCCTTCAAGGAGCTCGCAGACCCTCCTTTGGGGAGCTGAAAGGCCTTGCAGGCCCTCCTTTGGGGAGCTGAAATGCCATGCAGGCCCTCATTCGGGGAGCTGAAAGGCCTTGCAGGCCCTCATTTTGGGATATGAAAGGCCTTGCAGGCCCTCCTTCAGGGAGCTCGGAAGTCCCTCCTTCGGGGAGCTAAAAGGCCTTGCAGGTACTCCTTTGGGGAGCTGAAAGGCCTTGCAGGCCCTCCTTCAAGGAGCTCGCAGACCCTCCTTCGGGGAGCTGAAAGGCCTTGCAGGCCCTCCTTTGGGGAGCTGAAATGCCATGCAGGCCCTCATTCGGGGAGCTGAAAGGCCTTGCAGGCCCTCATTTTGGGATATGAAAGGCCTTGCAGGCCCTCCTTCGGGGAGCTGAAAGTCCTTGCAGGCCCTCCTTTGGGGAGCTGAAAGTCCTTGCAGGCCCTCCTTTGGGGAGCTGAAAGTCCTTACAAGCCCTCCTTTGGGGAGCTGAAAGGCCATGCAGGCCCTCCTTTGGGGAGCTGAAAGGCAATGCAGGCCCTCCTTCAGGGAGCTGAAAGGTCTCACAGTCCCCCCTTCGGGGAGCTGAAAGGCCTTGCAGGTCCTCCTTTGTGGATATGAAAGGCCTCGCAGGTCCTCCTTTGGGGAGCTGAAAGTCCTTGCAGGCCCTCCTTTGGGGAGCTGAAAGGTCTTGCAGGTCCTCCTTTGGGGAGCTGAAAGGCCTTTCAGGTACTCCTTCGGGGATATGAAAGGCCCCGCATGTCCTCCTTTGGGGAGCTGAAGGGCCTTGCAGGTACTCCTTTGGGGATATGAAAGGCCTCGCAGGCCCTTCTTTGGGGAGCTGAAAGTCCTTGCAGGTCCTCCTTCGGCGAAATGAAAGGCCTCGCAGGCCCTCCTTTGGGGAGCTGAAAGTCCTTGCAGGTCCTCCTTCGGGGATATGAAAGGCCTCGCAGGCCCTCCTTCGGGGAGCTGAAAGGCCTTGCAGGCCCTCCTTCGGGGAGCTGAAAGTCCGTGCAGGCCCTCCTTTGGGGAGCTGAAATGCCAGGCAGGCCCTCATTCAGGTAGCTGAAAGGCCTTGCAGGCCCTCCTTTGGGGAGCTGAAAGGACTCGCAGTCCCTCCTTCGGGGAGCTGAAAGGTCTCGCAGGCCCTCCTTTGGGGAGCTAAAATGCAATGCAGGTCCTCCTTTGGGGAGCTGAAAGGCCTTGCAGGTCCTCCTTTGGGGAGCTGAAAGGTCCTGCAGTCTCTCGTTCGGGGAGCTGAAAGGTCTTGCAGGCCCTCCTTCGGGGAGCTGAAAGGTCTCGCAGTCCCTCCTTCGGGGAGCTGAAAGGTCTTGCAGGCCCTCTGGGGAGCTCAAAGGCCATGCAAGCCCTCCTTTGGGGAGCTCAAAGGCCATGCAGGCCCTCCTTTGGGGAGCTGAAAGGCCTTGCAGGCCCTCCTTTGGGGAGCTCAAAGGCCATGCTGGCCCTCATTCGGGGAGCTCAAAGGCCATGCTGGCTCTCATTCGGGGAGCTGAAAGGCCTTGCAGGCCCTCGTTTTGGGATATGAAAGGCCTTGCAGGCCCTCCTTCGGGGAGCTGAAAGTCCTTGCAGGCCCTCCTTTGGGGAGCTGAAAGGCCTCACAGGTCCTCCTTTGGGGAGCTGAAAGGCCTTGCAGGTCCTCGGAGCTGAAAGGTCTTGCAGTCCTTCCTTTGGGGAGCTGAAAGGCCTTGCAGGCCCTCCTTTGGGGAGCTCGCAGTCCCTCCTTTGGGGAGCTGAAAGGCCTTGCAGGCCCTCCTTTGGGGAGCTGAAATGCCATGCTGGCCCTCATTCGGAGAGCTGAAAGGCCTTGCAGGCCCTCCTTTGGGGAGCTGAAAGGCCTTGCAGGTACTCCTTCGGGGATATGAAAGGCCTCGCAGGTCCTCCTTTGGGGAGCTGAAAGGTCTTGCAGTCCCTCCTTCGGGGAGCTGAAAGGTCTTGCAGGCCCTCCTTCGGGGAGCTGAAAGGTCTCGCAGTCCCTCCTTCGGGGAGCTGAAAGGTTTCGCACTCCCCCCTTCGGGGAGCTGAAAGGCCTTGCAGGTACTCCTTTGGGGAGCTGAAAGGCCTTGCAGGCCCTCCTTCGGGAGCTCGCAGTCCCTCCTTCGGGGAGCTGAAAGGCCTTGCAGCTACTCCTTTGGGGAGCTGAAAGGCCTTGCAGGCCCTCCTTCGGGGAGCTCGCAGTCCCTCCTTCGGGAGCTGAAAGGCCTTGCAGGTACTCCTGTGGGGAGCTGAAAGGCCTTGCAGTCCCTCTTTCGGGCAGCTCGCAGTCCCTCCTTGGGGAGCTGAAAGGCCTTGCAGGCCCTCCTTCGGGGAGCTCGCAGTCTATCCTTTGGGGAGATGAAAGGCCTTGCAGGCCCTCATTTGGGGAGCTGAAATGACATGCAGGCCCTCATTCAGGGAGCTGAAAGGCCTTGCAAGCCCTCGTTTTGGGATATGAAAGGCCTTGCAGGCCCTCCTTCGGGGAGCTGAAAGTCCTTGCAGGCCCTGCTTTGGGGAGCTGAAAGTCCTTGCAGGCCCTCCTTTGGGGAGCTGAAAGGCCTCGCAGGTCCTCCTTTGGGGAGCTGAAAGGCCTTGCAGGCCCTCCTTTGGGGAGCTGAAATGCCATGCTGGCCCTCATTCGGAGAGCTGAAAGGCCTTGCAGGCCCTCCTTTGGGGATATGAAAGGCCTTGTAGGCCCTCCTTCGGGGAGCTGAAAGTCCTTGCAGGCCCTCCTTTTGGGAGCTGAAAGGCCTTGCAGGTCCTCCTTTGGGGAGCTGAAAGGCCTTGCAGGTACTCCTTCGGGGATATGAAAGGCCTCGCAGGTCCTCCATTGGGGAGCTGAAAGGTCTTGCAGTCCCTCCTTCGGGGAGCTCAAAGGTCTTGCAGGCCCTCCTTCGGGGAGCTGAAAGGTCTCGCAGTCCCTCCTTCGGGGAGCTGAAAGGTTTCGCAGTCCCCCCTTCGGGGAGCTGAAAGGCCTTGCAGGTACTCCTTTGGGGAGCTGAAAGGCCTTGCAGGCCCTCCTTCGGGGAGCTCGCAGTCCCTCCTTCGGGGAGCTGAAAGGCCTTGCAGCTACTCCTTTGGGGAGCTGAAAGGCCTTGCAGGCCCTCCTTCGGGGAGCTCGCAGTCCCTCCTTCGGGGAGCTGAAAGGCCTTGCAGGTCCCTCCTTTGGGAAGCTGAAAGGCCATGCAGGCCCTCCTTTGGGGAGCTCGCAGTCCCTCCTTCGGGGAGCTGAAAGGCCTTGCAGGTCCCTCCTTTGGGAAGCTGAAAGGCCATGCAGGCTCTCCTTTGGGGAGCTGAAAGTCCTTGCAGGCCCTCCTTCGGGGAGCTGAAAGTCCAGGCAGACCCTCCTTTGGGGAGCTGAAAGTCCTTGCAGGCCCTCCTTCGGGGAGCTGAAAGTCCGTGCAGGCCCTCCTTTGGGGAGCTGAAAGGCCTTGCAGGCCCTCCTTGGGGGAGCTGAAAGTCCGTGCAGACCCTCCTTTGGGGAGCTGAAAGTCCTTGCAGGCCCTCCTTCGGGGAGCTGAAAGTCCTTACAGGCCCTCCTTTGGGGAGCTGAAAGGCCTCGCAGGTCCTCCTTTGGGGAGCTGAAAGGCCTTGCAGGTCCTCCTTTGGGGATATGAAAGGCCTCGCAGGCCCTTCTTCGGGGAGCTGAAAGGCCTTGCAGGTACTCCTTTGGGGAGCTCAAAGGCCTTGCAGGCCCTCCTTCGGGGAGCTCACAGTCCCTCCTTTGGGGAGCTGAAAGGCCTTGCAGGCCCTCCTTCGGGGAGCTCGCAGTCCCTCCTTTGGGGAGCTGAAAGTCCTTGCAGGCCCTCCTTCAAGGAGCTCGCAGACCCTCCTTTGGGGAGCTGAAAGGCCTTGCAGGCCCTCCTTTGGGGAGCTGAAATGCCATGCAGGCCCTCATTCGGGGAGCTGAAAGGCTTTGCAGGTACACCTTTGGGGAGCTGAAAGGCCTTGCAGGCCCTCCTTCAAGGAGCTCGCAGACCCTCCTTTGGGGAGCTGAAAGGCCTTGCAGGCCCTCCTTTGGGGAGCTGAAATGCCATGCAGGCCCTCATTCGGGGAGCTGAAAGGCCTTGCAGGCCCTCATTTTGGGATATGAAAGGCCTTGCAGGCCCTCCTTCAGGGAGCTCGGAAGTCCCTCCTTCGGGGAGCTAAAAGGCCTTGCAGGTACTCCTTTGGGGAGCTGAAAGGCCTTGCAGGCCCTCCTTCAAGGAGCTCGCAGACCCTCCTTCGGGGAGCTGAAAGGCCTTGCAGGCCCTCCTTTGGGGAGCTGAAATGCCATGCAGGCCCTCATTCGGGGAGCTGAAAGGCCTTGCAGGCCCTCATTTTGGGATATGAAAGGCCTTGCAGGCCCTCCTTCGGGGAGCTGAAAGTCCTTGCAGGCCCTCCTTTGGGGAGCTGAAAGTCCTTGCAGGCCCTCCTTTGGGGAGCTGAAAGTCCTTACAAGCCCTCCTTTGGGGAGCTGAAAGGCCATGCAGGCCCTCCTTTGGGGAGCTGAAAGGCAATGCAGGCCCTCCTTCAGGGAGCTGAAAGGTCTCACAGTCCCCCCTTCGGGGAGCTGAAAGGCCTTGCAGGTCCTCCTTTGTGGATATGAAAGGCCTCGCAGGTCCTCCTTTGGGGAGCTGAAAGTCCTTGCAGGCCCTCCTTTGGGGAGCTGAAAGGTCTTGCAGGTCCTCCTTTGGGGAGCTGAAAGGCCTTTCAGGTACTCCTTCGGGGATATGAAAGGCCCCGCATGTCCTCCTTTGGGGAGCTGAAGGGCCTTGCAGGTACTCCTTTGGGGATATGAAAGGCCTCGCAGGCCCTTCTTTGGGGAGCTGAAAGTCCTTGCAGGTCCTCCTTCGGCGAAATGAAAGGCCTCGCAGGCCCTCCTTTGGGGAGCTGAAAGTCCTTGCAGGTCCTCCTTCGGGGATATGAAAGGCCTCGCAGGCCCTCCTTCGGGGAGCTGAAAGGCCTTGCAGGCCCTCCTTCGGGGAGCTGAAAGTCCGTGCAGGCCCTCCTTTGGGGAGCTGAAATGCCAGGCAGGCCCTCATTCAGGTAGCTGAAAGGCCTTGCAGGCCCTCCTTTGGGGAGTTGAAAGGACTCGCAGTCCCTCCTTCGGGGAGCTGAAAGGTCTCGCAGGCCCTCCTTTGGGGAGCTAAAATGCAATGCAGGTCCTCCTTTGGGGAGCTGAAAGGCCTTGCAGGTCCTCCTTTGGGGAGCTGAAAGGTCCTGCAGTCTCTCGTTCGGGGAGCTGAAAGGTCTTGCAGGCCCTCCTTCGGGGAGCTGAAAGGTCTCGCAGTCCCTCCTTCGGGGAGCTGAAAGGTCTTGCAGGCCCTCTGGGGAGCTCAAAGGCCATGCAAGCCCTCCTTTGGGGAGCTCAAAGGCCATGCAGGCCCTCCTTTGGGGAGCTGAAAGGCCTTGCAGGCCCTCCTTTGGGGAGCTCAAAGGCCATGCTGGCCCTCATTCGGGGAGCTCAAAGGCCATGCTGGCTCTCATTCGGGGAGCTGAAAGGCCTTGCAGGCCCTCGTTTTGGGATATGAAAGGCCTTGCAGGCCCTCCTTCGGGGAGCTGAAAGTCCTTGCAGGCCCTCCTTTGGGGAGCTGAAAGGCCTCACAGGTCCTCCTTTGGGGAGCTGAAAGGCCTTGCAGGTCCTCCTTCAGGGAGCTGAAAGGTCTCGCAGTCCTTCCTTTGGGGAGCTGAAAGGCCTTGCAGGCCCTCCTTTGGGGAGCTCGCAGTCCCTCCTTTGGGGAGCTGAAAGGCCTTGCAGGCCCTCCTTTGGGGAGCTGAAATGCCATGCTGGCCCTCATTCGGAGAGCTGAAAGGCCTTGCAGGCCCTCCTTTGGGGAGCTGAAAGGCCTTGCAGGTACTCCTTCGGGGATATGAAAGGCCTCGCAGGTCCTCCTTTGGGGAGCTGAAAGGTCTTGCAGTCCCTCCTTCGGGGAGCTGAAAGGTCTTGCAGGCCCTCCTTCGGGGAGCTGAAAGGTCTCGCAGTCCCTCCTTCGGGGAGCTGAAAGGTTTCGCACTCCCCCCTTCGGGGAGCTGAAAGGCCTTGCAGGTACTCCTTTGGGGAGCTGAAAGGCCTTGCAGGCCCTCCTTCGGGGAGCTCGCAGTCCCTCCTTCGGGGAGCTGAAAGGCCTTGCAGCTACTCCTTTGGGGAGCTGAAAGGCCTTGCAGGCCCTCCTTCGGGGAGCTCGCAGTCCCTCCTTCGGGGAGCTGAAAGGCCTTGCAGGTCCCTCCTTTGGGAAGCTGAAAGGCCATGCAGGCCCTCCTTTGGGGAGCTGAAAGGCAATGCAGGCCCTTCTTCGGGGAGCTGAAAGGTTTCGCAGTCCCCCCTTCGGGGAGCTGAAAGCCCTTGCAGGTACTCCTTTGGGGAGCTGAAAGGCCTTGCAGGCCCTCCTTCGGGGAGCTCGTAGTCCCTCCTTCGGGGAGCTGAAAGGCTTTGCAGGTACTCCTTTGGGGAGCTGAAAGGCCTTGCAGGCCCTCCTTCGGGGAGCTCGCAGTCCCTCCTTCGGGAGCTGAAAGGCCTTGCAGGTACTCCTGTGGGGAGCTGAAAGGCCTTGCAGTCCCTCTTACGGGGAGCTCGCAGTCCCTCCTTGGGGAGCTGAAAGGCCTTGCAGGCCCTCCTTCGGGGAGCTCGCAGTCTATCCTTTGGGGAGATGAAAGGCCTTGCAGGCCCTCATTTGGGGAGCTGAAATGACATGCAGGCCCTCATTCAGGGAGCTGAAAGGCCTTGCAAGCCCTCGTTTTGGGATATGAAAGGCCTTGCAGGCCCTCCTTCGGGGAGCTGAAAGTCCTTGCAGGCCCTGCTTTGGGGAGCTGAAAGTCCTTGCAGGCCCTCCTTTGGGGAGCTGAAAGGCCTCGCAGGTCCTCCTTTGGGGAGCTGAAAGGCCTTGCAGGCCCTCCTTTGGGGAGCTGAAATGCCGTGCTGGCCCTCATTCGGAGAGCTGAAAGGCCTTGCAGGCCCTCCTTTGGGGATATGAAAGGCCTTGCAGGCCCTCCTTCGGGGAGCTGAAAGTCCTTGCAGGCCCTCCTTTGGGGAGCTGAAAGTCCTTGCAGGCCCTCCTTTTGGGAGCTGAAAGGCCTTGCAGGTCCTCCTTTGGGGAGCTGAAAGGCCTTGCAGGTACTCCTTCGGGGATATGAAAGGCCTTGCAGGTCCTCCTTTGGGGAGCTGAAAGGTCTTGCAGTCCCTCCTTCGGGGAGCTTGCAGTCCCTCCTTCGGGGAGCTGAAAGGCCTTGCAGGTCCCTCCTTTGGGAAGCTGAAAGGCCATGCAGGCCCTCCTTTGGGGAGCTCGCAGTCCCTCCTTCGGGGAGCTGAAAGGCCTTGCAGGTCCCTCCTTTGGGAAGCTGAAAGGCCATGCAGGCTCTCCTTTGGGGAGCTGAAAGGCCATGCAGGCCCTCCTTCGGGGAGCTGAAAGGCCTTGCAGGCCCTCCTTCGGGGAGCTGAAAGGCCTTGCAGGTACTCCTTTGGGGACCCGAAAGGCCTTGCAGGCCCTCTTTCGGGGAGCTCACAGTCCCTCCTTTGGGGAGCTGAAAGGCCTTGCAGGCCCTCCTTCGGGGAGCTCGCAGTCCCTCCTTTGGGGAGCTGAAAGTCCTTGCAGGCCCTCCTTCGGGGAGCTGAAAGTCCAGGCAGACCCTCCTTTGGGGAGCTGAAAGTCCTTGCAGGCCCTCCTTCGGGGAGCTGAAAGTCCGTGCAGGCCCTCCTTTGGGGAGCTGAAAGGCCTTGCAGGCCCTCCTTGGGGGAGCTGAAAGTCCGTGCAGACCCTCCTTTGGGGAGCTGAAAGTCCTTGCAGGCCCTCCTTCGGGGAGCTGAAAGTCCTTGCAGGCCCTCCTTTGGGGAGCTGAAAGGCCTCGCAGGTCCTCCTTTGGGGAGCTGAAAGGCCTTGCAGGTCCTCCTTTGGGGATATGAAAGGCCTCGCAGGCCCTTCTTCGGGGAGCTGAAAGGCCTTGCAGGTACTCCTTTGGGGAGATCAAAGGCCTTGCAGGCCCTCCTTCGGGGAGCTCAGAGTCCCTCCTTTGGGGAGCTGAAAGGCCTTGCAGGCCCTCCTTCGGGGAGCTCGCAGTCCCTCCTTTGGGGAGCTGAAAGTCCTTGCAGGCCCTCCTTCGGGGAGCTGAAAGTCCGTGCAGACCCTCCTTTGGGGAGCTGAAAGTTCTTGCAGGCCCTCCTTCGGGGAGCTGAAAGTCCTTGCAGGCCCTCCTTTGGGGAGCTGAACGACCTTGCAGGCCCTCCTTTGGGGAGCTGAAAGGCCCCGCAGGCCCTCCTTCGGGGAGCTGAAAGTCCGTGCAGACCCTCCTTTGGGGAGCTGAAAGTCCTTGCAGGCCCTCCTTCGGGGAGCTTGCAGGTCCTCCTTTGGGGAGCTGAAAGACCTTGCATGCCCTCCTTTGGGGAGCTGAAAGGCCTTGCAGGCCCTCCTTCGGGGAGCTTGCAGGTCCTCCTTTGGGGAGCTGAAAGTCCTTGAAGGCCCTCCTTCGGGGAGCTGAAAGTCCTTTCAGGCCCTCCTTCGGGGAGCTGAAAGTCCGTGCAGACCCTCCTTTGGGGAGCTGAAAGTCCTTGCAGGCCCTCCTTCGGGGAGCTTGCAGGTCCTCCTTTGGGGAGCTGAAAGTCCTTGCAGGCCCTCATTTGGGGAGCTGAAAAGCCATGCAGGCCCTCATTCGGGGAGCTGAAAGGCCTTGCAGGCCCTCGTTTTGGGATATGAAAGGCCTTGCAGGCCCTCCTTCGGGGAGCTGAAAGTCCTTGCAGGCCCTCCTTTGGGAAGCTGAAAGTCCTTGCAGGCCCTCCTTTGGGGAGCTGAAAGGCCTCGCAGGTCCTCCTTTGGGGAGCTGAAAGGCCTTGCAGGTCCTCCTTTGGGGATATGAAAGGCCTCGCAGGCCCTCCTTCGGGGAGCTGAAAGGCCTTGCAGGTACTCCTTTGGGGAGCTGAAAGGCCTTGCAGGCCCTCCTTCGGGGAGCTCACAGTCCCTCCTTTGGGGAGCTGAAAGGCCTTGCAGGCCCTCCTTCGGGGAGCTCGCAGTCCCTCCTTTGGGGAGCTGAAAGTCCTTGCAGGCCCTCCTTTGGGGAGCTGAAAGTCCATGCAGGCCCTCCTTTGGGGAGCTGAAAGGCCTCGCAGGCCCTCCTTCGGGGAGCTGAAAGTCCGTGCAGACCCTCCTTTGGGGCGCTGAAAGTCCTTGCAGGCCCTCCTTCGGGGAGCTGAAAGTCCGTGCAGGCCCTCCTTTGGGGAGCTGAAAGGCCTTGCAGGCCCTCCTTCGGGGAGCTGAAAGTCCGTGCAGACCCTCCTTTGGGGAGCTGAAATGCCTTGCAGGCCCTCCTTTGGGGAGCTGAAAGCCTTTGCAGGCCCTCGTTTTGGGATATGAAAGGCCTTGCAGGCCCTCCTTCGGGGAGCGGAAAGTGCTGCAGGCCCTCCTTTGGGGAGCTGAAAGTCCTTGCAGGCCCTCCTTTGGGGAGCTGAAAGTCCTTGCAGGCCCTCCTTTGGGGAGCTGAAAGGCCTCGCAGGTCCTCCTTTGGGGAGCTGAAAGGCCTTGCAGGTCCTCCTTTGGGGATATGAAAGGCCTCGCAGGCCCTTCTTCGGGGAGCTGAAAGGCCTTGCAGGTACTCCTTTGGGGAGCTGAAAGGCCTTGCAGGCCCTCCTTCGGTGAGCTCACAGTCCCTCCTTTTGGGGAGCTGAAAGGCCTTGCAGGCCCTCCTTCAGGGAGCTCGCAGTCCCTCCTTTGGGGAGCTGAAAGTCCTTGCAGGCCCTCCTTCGGGGAGCTGAAAGTCCGTGCAGGCCCTCCTTTGGGGAGCTGAAAGGCCTCGTAGGCCCTCCTTCGGGGAGCTGAAAGTCCGTGCAGACCCTCCTTTGGGGAGCTGAAAGTCCTTGCAGGCCCTCCTTCGGGGAGCTGAAAGTCCGTGCAGGCCCTCCTTCGGGGAGCTGAAAGGCCTCGCAGGCCCTCCTTCGGGGAGCTGAAAGTCCGTGCAGACCCTCCTTTGGGGAGCTGAAAGTCCTTGTAGGCCCTCCTTCGGGGAGCTGAAAGTCCTTGCAGGCCCTCCTTTGGGGAGCTGAAAGACCTTGCAGGCCCTCCTTTGGGGAGCTGAAAGGCCATGCAGGCCCTCCTTCGGGGAGCTGAAAGTCCGTGCAGACCCTCCTTTGGGGAGCTGAAAGTCCTTGCAGGCCCTCCTTTGGGGAGCTGACAGGCCTTGCAGGCCCTCCTTCGGGGACCTTGCAGGTCCTCCTTCGGGGAGCTGAAAGGCCTTGCAGGCCCTCCTTCGGGGAGCTTGCAGGTCCTCCTTTGGGAAGCTGAAAGTCCTTGCAGGCCCTCCTTTGGGAAGCTGAAAGGCCTTGCAGGCCCACCTTCGGGGAGCTTGCAGGTCCTCCTTCGGGGAGCTGAAAGGCCTTGCAGGCCCTCCTTCGGGGAGCTTGCAGGTCCTCCTTCGGGGAGCTGAAAGGCCTTGCAGGCCCTCCTTCGGGGAGCTTGCAGGTCCTCCTTCGGGGAGCTGAAAGGCCTTGCAGGCCCTCCTTCGGGGAGCTTTCAGGTCCTCCTTCGGGGAGCTGAAAGGCCTTGCAGGCCCTCCTTCGGGGAGCTTTCAGGTCCTCCTTTGGGGAGCTGAAAGTCCGTGCAGGCCCTCCTTTGGGGAGCTGAAAGGCCTCGTAGGCCCTCCTTCGGGGAGCTGAAAGTCCGTGCAGACCCTCCTTTGGGGAGCTGAAAGTCCTTGCAGGCCCTCCTTAGGGGAGCTGAAAGTCCGTGCAGGCCCTCCTTTGGGGAGCTGAAAGGCCTCGCAGGCCCTCCTTCGGGGAGCTGAAAGTCCGTGCAGACCCTCCTTTGGGGAGCTGAAAGTCCTTGCAGGCCCTCCTTCGGGGAGCTGAAAGTCCTTGCAGGCCCTCCTTTGGGGAGCTGAAAGACCTTGCAGGCCCTCCTTTGGGGAGCTGAAAGGCCATGCAGGCCCTCCTTCAGGGAGCTGAAAGTCCGTGCAGACCCTCCTTTGGGGAGCTGAAAGTCCTTGCAGGCCCTCCTTTGGGGAGCTGACAGGCCTTGCAGGCCCTCCTTCGGGGACCTTGCAGGTCCTCCTTCGGGGAGCTGAAAGGCCTTGCAGGCCCTCCTTCGGGGAGCTTGCAGGTCCTCCTTTGGGGAGCTGAAAGTCCTTGCAGGCCCTCCTTTGGGGAGCTGAAAGGCCTTGCAGGCCCACCTTCGGGGAGCTTGCAGGTCCTCCTTCGGGGAGCTGAAAGGCCTTGCAGGCCCTCCTTCGGGGAGCTTGCAGGTCCTCCTTCGGGGAGCTTGCAGGTCCTCCTTCGGGAAGCTGAAAGGCCTTGCAGGCCCTCCTTCGGGGAGCTTGCAGGTCCTCCTTCGGGGAGCTGAAAGGCCTTGCAGGCCCTCCTTCGGGGAGCTGACAGGCCTTGCAGGCCCTCCTTCGGGGACCTTGCAGGTCCTCCTTCGGGGAGCTGAAAGGCCTTGCAGGCCCTCCTTCGGGGAGCTTGCAGGTCCTCCTTTGGGGAGCTGAAAGTCCTTGCAGGCCCTCCTTTGGGGAGCTGAAAGGCCTTGCAGGCCCACCTTCGGGGAGCTTGCAGGTCCTCCTTCGGGGAGCTGAAAGGCCTTGCAGGCCCTCCTTCAGGGAGCTGAAAGGCCTTGCAGGCCCTCCTTCGGGGAGCTTGCAGGTCCTCCTTCGGGGAGCTTGCAGGTCCTCCTTCGGGGAGCTGAAAGGCCTTGCCGGCCCACCTTCGGGGAGCTTGCAGGTCCTCCTTCGGGAGCTGAAAGGCCTTGCAGGCCCTCCTTCGGGGAGCTTTCAGGTACTCCTTTGGGGAGCTGGCCCAAACAGAGACATGCCAGATCGCACTGCCTGCAGCCAGCAAATGGCAGCAAGGACCCCAGCACATAGGAAGCCATGAAGGCATCTAATTGAACATTTCCTTCATGTCTTCCTAGAGGCTGAGCTGGAGGCGGGACTCGGGAGAGAAGTGTCAATCAAGGTCCCTCTAGTCTATGCCTATGCATCAGGCCTGGGAAGGGCAGTGCAGTCGAGGGAGAAGGCCCAGAGCTAATCTTCCTAATCAGGTGACGTAACGTTTGATTGCGTGCGTGCGTGGTCACCATGTGGATATAGTGCCTGCGTGAATGTGGTGATCACGTGAACATGAACAGACTAGCAGAGGAGCTGGTGCTGAGGCACGGGGAGAGGAGGGGAGGGGGGATCCAGCCCTCGGGTGTGCAGGGGCTATACCGCCAGCATGGACATTTTCCTTTGCAGGGGCATGGCATGCTACTGGCATTATGGGCAAAGTCAAAGGGAATTTTCTCAAGTGGGGATACTAGCCTACATGGGCAAAGCAGAAGTGAATGTTCTTTTGTGAGGATACTGTCTTCCATTGGCACACCAGCATGGACATGTTTTCAAGCAGTGGCTTGACATTATTGCGCTGGCGTTATGGGCAAAGCAGAAGTGAATGTTCTTATGTGGGGATAATGGCCTAGATGGGCAAAGACAGAATGGGCGTGTTTTCTTCCCTGGCATTATGGGCAAAGTCGATTTCAGTGTGTTCTTATGTGGGAATAATGTCAACTATGGGAATACTGGCAAAGGCATTGTGGACATTTCTTCTTACAGCGACATGGCATTATGAGCAAAGCCAAAATGGAGTCCTCATATGTGGGAATGCAGACAAATATGAGCACAGTATTCATGCAGGGTTCGAAAGTGAGGGGAGCTGGGAGCTATTTAGCGCCTGCTTGTGGCCTAGGAGAGCCTGGTTGGATTGAAACCAACAGCGACCAGGAGCTACATTTGGCTCCCCACGCACACTGACGCTGAACAAACATACCCATGGGAATTTGCGTGTTTGGGATGATGTATAAATAAATATTAGGGCACATCTATAAGACATTTAGAGCCCACGGGGGTCATATGTAGTGGAGAAAATGAGATGTTTGCATGTTATGTGGAAGTTAGGTTTGCGGAACGCTATGTACTAGCTCCAGGTTCCCCAGTGGCAGCTCCTGGTCACTGGTTAATGCTGGACACCCAGGGGCTGTTCTAGCACCTGCCTATCCAATCTTAATCTCAATTCTTGGGCATGGACATGTTTACTTACAGTTACAGTCTGGGCAAAGCCAACATGGGAATGGAATACTGGCCCAGCTAGGAATACTGTATATGGCAATCTCTTTACAGTGGCAGTACTAGCATTATGGGAAAAGCAAACATCAGAGTGTTCTTATGTGTAAATACTGGCATATGTGAGCACAGCTAGCAGGAGCACGTTTTCCTACAGTTGCAAAACCTGCATCATAAACAAAAGAGTGTTCTTGCCTGGGAATACTGGCATACAATGACACAACCATCCTAGGCTGGCATTTTCGTCAACGCGAACATGACTGTACTACATTGAAAGATTGGCATACGTTGGCAGATGTGCATGACTTGGTCTTCTTATAGAGGCAGAATCCTGCTATATACAACGTCCAAAGGGGTCAAGAAAATGAGCTAGAAATGCTCCTCTGTACAGTTGGGGACCTAGCCCCTATTGTTAACAAACAAAACCTGTTATAAATTGTGCTGCATTTTACTCATATCTTTATAAAAACGAATTCGCTGTAAAAGCACAATTTAACCCAATGTTTAATGTATGTATCAGGAGGGGGAGCACCCCGCTGGAAATATGTATGCCCGGCCAGCCCCTGAGAGAAATCACCTGCCTGTCATTGGTTATTGAGGGAGACCTCCCAGTATTCCCCTCTGTGACAGGCCAGGCGTGGGCCTCTGCCTGACTGCAGCCCTGGGCACTTACCTACACAACACTGATTGGTTATTGAGGGAGACCTCCCAGTATTCCCCTCTGTGACAGGCCAGGCGTGGGCCTCTGCCTGACTGCAGCCCTGGACACTTACCTACACAACACTGATTGGTTATTGAGGGAGACCTCCCAGTATTCCCCTCTGTGACAGGCCAGGCGTGGGCCTCTGCCTGACTGCAGCCCTGGGCACTTACCTACACAACACTGATTGGTTATTGAGGGAGACCTCCCAGTATTCCCCCCTGTGACAGGCCAGGCGTGGGCCTCTGCCTGACTGCAGCCCTGGACACTTACCTTCACAACACTGATTGGTTATTGAGGGAGACCTCCCAGTATTCCCCCCTGTGACAGGCCAGGCGTGGGCCTCTGCCTGACTGCAGCCCTGGACACTTACCTTCACAATGCTGATTGGTTTGCGTGACAGATGGAAGCTGGTGTACAGCAAGAAGGTGAGAAGCAAGGTGAAGGCTCTGTACCTGCAAGAGAAAAGCAAAGGGTTAATGTCACCCGGAGAGCCAAGGAAGTGGAATGTACAATCGGATGCGCTCCTTCCGCACGGTGGAGGTCCTCCCTGTTTTACTCCACCAGGTCCCGAACTATCTGCTGCCCGGGACACCGGCCCCCTCTGGGCTTATCGAGGGCTTCTTCCCTCAGAATTGCCCTACCAGAAATGCACCACTTTTAGGAAATCTGCATGGCTACATCAGGTTTTAGCAATAACAGTCGATCCGGCTCAGGGCCTAAGGTACCCTTACCACCCGATCCGGGTGTTATTGCTATTAACACCCCCTTATTGCGTCCCATTCATTTATACAAAATACTGCCTCAAGATGGCCGCCACAGAGCTGGAAGACAGGGCTCCAAGCAGAGCCGCTTTTCTATGTACATGGCGGCCAGTGTAGGTCCCGCTGCTGCTGAAGGAATCAGGTAAGTGGGGCTGAGGGGAGGAATGGGGAAATGAAGGGGAATGGAAGGTGTGGGGGAAGTAACCATCAGGTTGCTCGGAATGCGGACTGGGATCGTGGGATTCAGCCTGAAACTGGTTGTTTGCTTCCCCCGCCCGGGTGCTCCTTGGAGCAGTGCTCAATTCTACCTGCTACCAATTAACCCGCCCACACACAGTATCTGGATACCCCTTCCAACACACTGCAAGACATCACAACACCATCTATAAACCAGCACCAGCCCACGCACACCCTTGCATTGCAGGTACGAGGCCCACCTCTGGATTCAGGCACGCCAAATGCCCTCGACACAAAACCACTACGGTGCCAACTTTACAAAAGTGCATCTAAAGTCCATCTACGTCTAAAGCCCACACCAAGGTCGCCGGTGGGGGGGCGCTGCTCCATATGGTGTCATTAGCATCCGCCTGTGGGGGGCGCTGCTCCACACAGTGTCATTAGCACCCCTCAGTTCCCCAGTATCCACAGGAGGAAGATTGATCGGTGTGTGCGTGGGGGAATGGATTTAGAGTTGGCGTGAGTCCCCATTCACAGTGGCATTTTGGGTAATGAGTTGGTGGATCTGGCGGCGGGTGAGGGTATGAGGAGGGGAGCGGTTGATGTGAGATTACCTTTGAGTGTGGATGAGGTGAAGGCTGTGGTGGTGAGACGGGTCATGGATGAGTGGCAGGAGAGGTGGGTGAGTGGGGTGAAGGGCAGATGGATGTTTGGTGTTCGTGGGAAAGTGTCGGTGAAGGTGGATGCGGGGAGTCTGGAATGGAGGAGGGGGGAGGAGGTGATGCTGAATCGATTAAGGATAGGGCATGTGGGGCTGAATGACTGTCTGTATCGAGTGGAGAAGCGTGAGTCGAGGGACTGTGCGGTGTGTGGGGTGCCTGAGGATAGGGCATGTGGGGCTGAATGACTGTCTATATCGAGTGGGGAAGCGTGAGACAAGGGATTGTGTGGTGTGTGGGGTGCCTGAGACTGTGGGACATTTTCTGCTTAGATGTGAGAGACATGTTGAGGAGAGAGAATTGATGAGGGTTCGGTTGACTGCGCTGGGTGTGGCTGAGCTGAGTCGGAAAGCTTTGCTGGGAGGTGACGGGGTGAGAGGCAGGAGGAGGAGCAGTGTGATGTTGGATTTTGTGAGGCAGACGGGCGGTGGGAGGAGTTGTGAGTTTGTGAGCTAGGTATTGATTGGTGGGTCTGGTGCACATCATCCTTTAGGATGGGGAAGCGCCTGCGTGGGTCCGCCCACGCATCCGATAATTAAGAAGAAGTATCCACTTTTTGGTAACATTACTGGCAAATCATATTTGAAGAATTACACGGTGCAAAGGAATAACCCAACGCTAGGCCTGTTTGCATACCATTGTAGTGATACACGAAATTGCAACCTTGCCAATCAGGGCTTTAGATGACAGCATTAGCCGCTGAAAGCCAATAGTGTATTCAAAGTATGTGCTAAAAATGCTGACAGTAGTCTGTTGTAGCACTTCCATTAAGCAGTAGTGAGCTACAAGGAATATGCAGGCCTAGTATGAGTGATAGGTCACATTATGCATTGTTGATAGACAGGCAGGGAGAGGGCCCTAGCTCTGTAGCTAATAGGTATTTTTGGAGTGTTTGGAACATTATGGCACCTATATAGCGCTTAGATAGCCAGTCTTAAGCGCTATAAACACTAAGCTATGAGTGCATGCCTTTTAGAGCTTGCAGATGGGGTTAATACATCCCTGCTTCCCTTAGAATATTCAGCCTCACTAACGGTAGCCCTGGCCCCAAGCTAATCTTCCTTTTCTCTGGGAAGGCACTGATAAGACATTCCTGAGCTTTCGCAGATGGGAGCCAGGGTGGGGCTCAGACGGAGCAGTGGAAATTAACAGAGTTGGGTTTTTTCCATGAGCCAGCCTATATTTTGCACAGGGAAAGTTCTGGAACTGTGCGTCATGGACGGGCAGCACGAGATTATAAAATATCCATGCTCCCATGACTCGGGGGGAGATCGTCCTGTGGACTTGGTTCGTGCAAGGTCAAGTGCCCGGAATTGGCTCTGACGGTGTCCTGCAGCACTGTTCTCTGAGCGGGGCTTGTTTACAGCTATCTTATGAGGGCCAGGGTCTCCCAGTGCTGATTAAAGGGACGTAAGACTGTGTTTCTCTATGTTTCTCTATATTTCTCTATGTTTCTCTATGTTTATCTAAGTTCCATGTTTCACTATATTTTGCATTTCTCTAAGTTTTATGCTTTGTAATATTCTCTAACTTGAATCCCAAATGTATATGAAATTCACTGCTTAGAATAAATATGCTAAAACTTATTTGAAGGTGTCATTTGTCACTAGCATGAGATCACTGCTCAGCACAATAGAACCTGTATTTTGGGCTGAATTGGGTATTTTTTTGCTCTCAAAGGGCTGGCCCCGAGGAAGATTTTGCCCAGATCACGACATTTGGTGGCAGCGGTGGGATTTGTGCAGAGCAGTGCCTTGCTGTGAAATGACAAATTGTGTGAGAGAACACAGTGTAGAGTGGGGAGCAGGCTGTCGCATTTCCTTGGTGGTCTCACTGCAGCTCTGAGACTTCAAAAAGGCAGCAATGTTGTGTCGGCTTGCCGTGGCCGATAGCTTGTGTGGTTAAGACTCCCTTCAGTAAATCAGTCGTGACTGACTTATTGCTTGGGAATGGAGCCAAGGGAGTACAAGGCGATAAACAAGCGGGAAATGGCTTTGTTTAAAGCGCTCCGATGAATGGTCAAGAAAGATGTATGCTCAATTAGAAAAGAATTTTATCATGCGGTTTCCCCAGTTTAAAGTTGTAATTTGAAATGCAAAGTGAGACGGTGTTCTCATCTCTATTCTGTCATGAGGGCAGGGAAAAATAATTGCAAGGATTTGACAGGCAAATTGTGAATAGTAATTTAACCATTGACTCAGCCCCAGTGTGCTAGCGAGTGGGGGGCTGTAATGTTCGGAGGCGAAGGTTCGCTTTTTGGTGTATGCTTTTGAAGTGTTGACATTCCTGAAGATAATGTGGGGAATGAGCCGTGCTTAGGAGAAAGAGTAACATCTGTGCTGAGAGCCTAAAGGGTTTGTTGTTTTTCTTTTGGCAACTGTAAATTCCATGTGCTAGTGGTGGCGAATTCTGTTTAAAGGAAACACACTAAAATGGTTATATTGCATTTTAAGCTGTGCCATGCTTATAATGGGTGAGAGACTCACTTAAAAAAAAAAAAAGAAAGTGAGTGATGTTATTTGGATTTTCGATTTTTGTGTATTGATTTGAAATTGCAGAATCAGTTTGCAATGGTTTGGGGGGAGAAAAAACAATTTATATTTTTCTAAATTGCCTCTAAATTGCCCCTGGAGTATTTTTGACTGTTCCCACGTTATGCCATGGATTTGTACTGTTGCCTTATAAGTGATGTATGATTTGGAAATAGTGACCTGTTGACTGTGGTACATGGTGAAAAATGTTGTTGACACATTTAACAGCCCACAAGCAATACAGAGTGTGGGTTGTTCTTGCAGGAAAAAACCGTGCAGGGAGCTGCACTAAACATGGCATTTATTTTTTAAATGCACTGAAATAAGTGGTTATATTCTGGCAATGGTACAACAGAATGAAAAATCTGTGTGTGATAAGATAGCACAAAGATTTATTAGGTTGTGGGTTCTCTTGAAAGGCGCACATTACATTGGATTGAGCTTGTGAAGCCAAACGACAAAACTACGAGGAAGAAGAAGAGAAAAAAAAAACGTATGCTTTTAAATGAGACATTAATCAGTTTAAAACAGGCTAAAAAAGACGCTTTGACATTTTGCAAAATTACATGGAGTAGAATCTGATGACAAGAAAAGTGCCTCTTTTGAAAATAAGAGTCTTGCTGTGTGTGCAGAGCTTGTGCCTTGAAGCTGTCTTGGGCGAGGTGCGCGAAAGGAAGGCAGACAAAAGCAGAATACTGCACTTCTGTTTAGTGAAATGATGCTTCAGATATGGGAGCTTTTCTGAGTTGCTGGACAAGAGCAGTGCAAGAAAGAGTTAATCTGTATGAACTGTCTGAAACGAGTGCCTTTCCATTGAAGCCGCCACAGTTTTAAGAGTTATAGAGCAAAGAGATAAGCTTGCTGCGTGCTCATGGCGCTGCCAGGTGCACACGAAAGATAAACAATGACATTCCTGCATTCCTTCCCCTGTGAAAAGACTGTCAGTGAGCAGAAAACTGAGGAAGGGGGTGCAAAGGCAGAAAAGAGACTTTCTAACGGCATGCAATAACAGAACTGATCAGAAGTAAAGAATTTGCCCAGTAACACTGGAAGGAAAAGAAAGGCTGCATGCAGGATGGCAGACGGGCACATCACATCTGAACATTGGGGAACCTGTGCATCTGTGAATGGGCTAAGAAAAGACAGCTGCCCATTCCAACAGACATTGCCATGCAAACCGCATTCCCATGCACCATGTGATGTGATGTAAAGTGAAACGCTATTACTGTGCAAGCTGCATTCCCATGCGCCATGTGATGTGAACTGAAGTAAAGCGCTGTGCACTGGAGAAGAAACCTCTAGGCGCTTTGAGAAGAGAGAATACACAGCTGGCAAACTGCAAGCTACATTGCCAGGGATGGAGTAACTGACAAAGACATTATGGCATTCCAGATGGAAGCAAAACTGACAAAAAGTGCTTAGCCGTTTTGCAAGAGACAACATGCAGAGCGGGGCTTTGGAGTACAACATGAACACTGCACATTAGCCATGATCCAGAAGCCTCACGGCTTAGTGCAAGAATGAATGATTTGTTGAAGCAACAAAAGAAACTGACTTAGACTATTGCGCTCAAAGGGGTGGTCCAAGAAACAGCAAACACCCTTTGAGAAAATGACAAGTGAAAAACCAGAGGCTTGAAAGACACTAGCTGTATGAAGAAAAATAAACAAAGCTGCTTGTGCAACTGCAGGCGGTATTGGACTGAAAGACTTTACCTTTGAAAAATGGAGTGATGCCAGCAGGGCAAACTAAATCAAGATCATGAGACACTGGAAGCAAGTTGGCGACTGGCATTCGTGATCACTTTGGTGAAAAAGAAAAGCATTGTGCGACCTGGGTACTTATTTTATGGCTTTTGTAAAAGCACAGATCAGTCTGAGGTACCATTGACCAACTATGATTGCATTGCACAAATGAGTTTGTGATTAGGCAGTTACACCCCGTATGGTTGAGTGTAAATAAGCCCCCAGAAACATGCAGAAGGGTGATAAATAATTGCAGTAGCAATGACAAAGTGTGTAGTTACCTGATGAGACTTTCTGAAGATGGGGGTGGTGTTCAGGGAAGGGGTGGATAACGCCGATATTGAAGAATAATGATATTGAAGATTTGATGAAATCCTAACATTTCTGTTTGTATTTTGCCTAGGCAAAAAAGCAAGACAATAGCGTGTCCTTATTGGCGTAAATGTGTGCAGTATGTGGGTGACACTGATCTCAGAGAATATGCGAGTTACTGCGAGATGCGAGTCAACTTTAAACGTGTCCTGCACCGCACTACATGCTGCTATTTGTTCTGCAACCTGCGAATGGTGTCCAACAGAGTAATAACTTTTGCTGAACTGGCACGGTGCAGACTTGGCTAATTATCAAATATTTGATGCTACACATTCAAATGACTCAGTTGCTGGAAATAACTTAATTGACATGTCTTGCCTTTCTTGTTTAAAGGACTGTGGACAATGAGTTTTGGACTGTGACATCATGCACCACAAACAGCTGTGTGACACAGCACTCGAATGCAAACACATTGAAAAATGGTTTTTAAATGCACTTTTTGAGATGAATCTGAAAAAACGAAATGGTTTTGCTCTTCCAACTGAATTGCTTTAACCAGAGATGTTTTGCTTTTTGAAAAAAAAAAAAAAAAACTTCTACGTTGCACGTAGGCAGGAAAATGATTTATGAATTGTTGCGGCAGCAGGATTATGCAAGCAGGAGCGTAATTTATTTTGAGATAAATTGAGTGCGCACATCAAAGTCACCTGTGCGTAGGTTAAGATTCTTAATTGAAGTAATGCTGCCAAGTGTGTGAGCTCTAATTTGAGATGCTAACCTTTGAAACACTGGATACTTTTACAGCCAGCTTAAGGCAGGTAAATGAAACCATGACTGACTTGATGTTTGATTTTATGACACATAGTGTGATACGGTTTTTTGTTAAACCAACCAGTTTCATGTTTTTGTGGGGACAGCTGTCTCCAGCACACTAATGCAAAGAGTCACCTTTTGATTGTAGACATTTGGAATAATTCTTTGGAAAAGCGCTACAAATGAGTATCCACATGGAATTGCTAGCGTACTGGCCTGGCACATTGTCAGACATCTTTTGTCACTGACTCATATGACTGGTGTCTATGAAGTCATAGGCCCAAATGTTTCAGTGAATGGATACAACGATTTGTTTAAATTTTTTTAATGTGATGTTTTTCTGACCAAGAACTGCAGCGAGTGCTCTCGCCAAGATTTTATGGACTATAACTTGACTAAATGCATTTTACACAATGGTGTGATGAAACAGCCACTGCCGGAGGGTAGTATGGTGTTTGTGGCAAAAACTAATATTGTATATGGTAGATATCCCACTTGAAGAAGGGTATTCTCCAAGTCACAATAGGTAGACACTGTGAACGTGTTAGATTTTCCAGTAGTAAGCAACATGTAAATTGTAGGCTGGTAATGCACACCTCTATTATTACAGTGATGCACTTAGACATAGATTTATCATGAGGCAATGTTTCCTTAGTACTACCAAGCTGCTACAAATGGAGTCCATTTCTATGGCCCATCACTAGAGTGCGCGTAGCTAGGGAGCTAGATTCATTAATTGCAGGAGCTTTATATGCTTGTGACATAGAAACTGTGCACAATAAGCTAGCCACTATGGGTTCTGATGCCAGCTCTGCTATAGAACTTCTAGCCTAGTGGGGTTCATTGATACCGCCCAACACTGCTACAAGTATTGGCAACCACTGAAGATGGCAGAATTTTAGGTATGAAGACATTTTTTCTGCCATAGTGCAGGTCAACAAGACTGCTAAATACACACGATGCATTGTATGGCAAATATTGTTTAATCAGCAGGTGTTGGCTTTAAACTGAGTGGGGGCGACCATCCTCCACACACTGGCACGCAGAGCTACAGTTACCAGCATACATATGGATTGAATTGCTTGCTTTTGATTGCATGAATAACACATGCCATGCTTTGATGCAAATTAGTAGAATTGTTTTTATTTAGATAACCTGGTGCCCATGGGTTCACCTTGTTCACGAAATTAGATGGTTTCTGGTTGGGTTCCACATACATGGGGGAAGTGTCTAGTCACACAGCCCATAGTCACGTTTGAATGCCCTGGGATCAGGGGGAGGGTAGGCCCTTAGAGTGAAAGGCTGCCAGGTTTTAGAATTGGTCACCATACATAAATGCAATAGTGCATTGTAGATTAGACTACACTGGATTGCCTTGACATTTTAACTGCATGCTGCTTTTTAACTGACAATCAGTTATACAATAATTATTTAGGTATTTTTGTGTAGGCCAGGTTTTGGCTAGAGTAAATGTCCATGTTCACTTTGTGTAGGTATTTTTGTGTAGGCCAGGTTTTGGCAAGGGTATATGTCACTGTTCACTTTGTGTACATTTTTGTTTAGGTAGTGTTTTACCTTGCATGCCACGCTAACTAACCGCTAGAAGGTAGTTTGCTTAAACCTCTTGCAAAGCCCCAAGGTCTTTATCACTGCACTAAATACTATATTGATAGGTATTAGTCAGCATTTGTCGCACACACGTTGAATAGGGGTGGAATGTAGTGATACACGAAATTGCAACCTTGCCAATCAGGGCTTTAGATGACAGCATTAGCCGCTGAAAGCCAATAGTGTATTCAAAGTATGTGCTAAAAATGCTGACAGTAGTCTGTTGTAGCACTTCCATTATGCAGTAGTGAGCTACAAGGAATATGCAGGCCTAGTATGAGTGATAGGTCACATTATGCATTGTTGATAGACAGGCAGGGAGAGGGCCCTAGCTCTGTAGCTAATAGGTATTTTTGGAGTGTTTGGAACATTATGGCACCTATATAGCGCTTAGATAGCCAGTCTTAAGCGCTATAAACACTAAGCTATGAGTGCATGCCTTTTAGAGCTTGCAGATGGGGTTAATGCATCCCTGCTTCCCTTAGAATATTCAGCCTCACTAACGGTAGCCCTGGCCCCAAGCTAATCTTCCTTTTCTCTGGGAAGGCACTGATAAGACATTCCTGAGCTTTCGCAGATGGGAGCCAGGGTGGGGCTCAGACGGAGCAGTGGAAATTAACAGAGTTGGGTTTTTTCCATGAGCCAGCCTATATTTTGCACAGGGAAAGTTCTGGAACTGTGCGTCATGGACGGGCAGCACGAGATTATAAAATATCCATGCTCCCATGACTCGGGGGGAGATCGTCCTGTGGACTTGGTTCGTGCAAGGTCAAGTGCCCGGAATTGGCTCTGACGGCGTCCTGCAGCACTGTTCTCTGAGCGGGGCTTGTTTACAGCTAGCTTATGAGGGCCAGGGTCTCCCAGTGCTGATTAAAGGGACGTAAGACTGTGTTTCTCTATGTTTCTCTATATTTCTCTATGTTTCTCTATGTTTATCTAAGTTCCATGTTTCACTATATTTTGCATTTCTCTAAGTTTTATGCTTTGTAATATTCTCTAACTTGAATCCCAAATGTATATGAAATTCACTGCTTAGAATAAATATGCTAAAACTTATTTGAAGGTGTCATTTGTCACTAGCATGAGATCACTGCTCAGCACAATAGAACCTGTATTTTGGGCTGAATTGGGTATTTTCTTGCTCTCAAAGGGCTGGCCCCGAGGAAGATTTTGCCCAGATCACGACAACCATGCACTGACCTTAATTACTTACTTCCAAGGTGCTGTACCCAAAAGCCATAGAGGGTCACTCAAATGCTTACAAAGTTAATTTACCAAATAAAACATTATGCAGTAAGCATCCAATGAAAGGGCGCATTAATAACTTCAAAAGACGTTCTTTCAGAGATGTTTTTAAAGAAAAGGAGGGTGGTACAAGATTGAATATTTATAAAGGGAACTCGTTCCACAATGTGGGTCCTAATCATTAAAAAGAACGGAACCGATAGGGAGCAGAAGGAGGGCGCAGAGGAAATGACAGCTGAGCAGAAGGAGGATGCAGAGGAAATGACAGCTGAGCAGAAGGAGGGCGCAGAGGAAATGACAGCTGAGCAGAAGGAGGGTGCAGAGGAAATGACAGCTGAGCAGAAGGAGGGCGCAGAGGAAATGACAGCTGAGCAGAAGGAGGGTGCAGAGGAAATGACAGCTGAGCAGAAGGAGGGTGCAGAGGAAATGGGAGCTGAGCAGAAGGAGGACGCAGAGGAAATGACAGCTGAGCAGAAGGAGGGCGCAGAGGAAATGGGAGCTGAGCAGAAGGAGGGCGCAGAGGAAATGGGAGCTGAGCAGAAGGAGGGCGCAGAGGAAATGACAGCTGAGCAGAAGGAGGGCGCAGAGGAAATGACAGCTGAGCAGAAGGAGGGCGCAGAGGAAATGGGAGCTTAGCAGAAGGAGGGCGCAGAGGAAATGACAGCTGAGCAGAAGGAGGGCGCAGAGGAAATGACAGCTGAGCAGAAGGAGGGAGCAGAGGAAATGGGAGCTGAACAGAAGGAGGGCGCAGAGGAAATGGGAGCTGAGCAGAAGGAGGGCGCAAAGGAAATGGGAGCTGAGCAGAAGGAGGGTGCAGAGGAAATGACAGCTGAGCAGAAGGAGGGTGCAGAGGAAATGGGTACTGAGCAGAAGGAGGGCACAGAGGAAATGACAGCTGAGCAGAAGGAGGGCACAGAGGAAATGGGAGCTGAGCAGAAGGAGGACGCAGAGGAAATGACAGCTGAGCAGAAGGAGGGCGCAGAGGAAATGGGAGCTGAGCAGAAGGAGGGCGCAGAGGAAATGGGAGCTGAGCAGAAGGAGGGCGCAGAGGAAATGACAGCTGAGCAGAAGGAGGGCGCAGAGGAAATGACAGCTGAGCAGAAGGAGGGCGCAGAGGAAATGGGAGCTTAGCAGAAGGAGGGCGCAGAGGAAATGACAGCTGAGCAGAAGGAGGGCGCAGAGGAAATGACAGCTGAGCAGAAGGAGGGAGCAGAGGAAATGGGAGCTGAACAGAAGGAGGGCGCAGAGGAAATGGGAGCTGAGCAGAAGGAGGGCGCAAAGGAAATGGGAGCTGAGCAGAAGATCATTGCCCAGGTGGTTGATCAGAAAGATCGGATGGAACTCATCCTTGGACACATTTAAAGATAAGACATAAGCGATGAAAGTGACATGTAGGGGCAATAGGAAGCCACTGCAGGCGAGCTGCACACGCTGCAATAGGAGCAGAAGACACGAACTGCAGAATGCAACATTCACTCAAAGGGATAAAACTGCCTATTTTGGAAGCCCAACATATAGAGAACAACATTAATTTAACTCAGACAAAACTAAGGCCGCAAAGTGGTGGGCATGGGCAGCAGGACTGGGGCAAGACTGGTGTGCGTGGGCAGCAGGACTGGGGCTATAGTGGTGTGAATGGGCAGCGGGACAGGGGCCGCAGAGTGGTGGGCATGGGCAGCAGGACTGGGGCCAGAGTGGTGTGTATGGGCAGCGGGACAGGGGCCGCAGAGTGGTGTGAATGGGCAGCAGGACTGGGGCAAGATTGGTGTGCGTGGGCAGCAGGACTGGGGCTATAGTTGTGTGCATGGGCAGCAGGACTGAGGCAAGACTGGTGTGCGTGGGCAGCAGGACTGGGGCTATAGTTGTGTGCATGGGCAGCAGGACTGGGGCAAGGCTGGTGTGCGTGGGCAGCAGGACTGGGGCAAGACTGGTGTGCATGGGCAGCAGGACTGGGGCCAGAGTGGTGTGCGTGGGCAGCAGGACTGGGGCCAGAGTGGTGTGCGTGGGCAGCAGGACTGGGGCCAGAATGGTGTGCCTGGGCAGCAGGACTGGGGCAAGACTGGTGTGCGTGGGCAGCAGGTCTGGGGCCAGAGTGGTGTGCGTGGGCAGCAGGACTGGGGCCAGAGTGGTGTGCGTGGGCAGCAGGACTGGGGCAAGGCTGGTGTGCGTGGGCAGCAGGACTGGGGGCGGCAGAGTGGTGTGCGTGGGCAGCAGGACTGGGGGCGGCAGAGTGGTGTGCATGGGAAGTAGGTCGGGGTGCCGCAGAGTGGTGTGCATGGGCAGCAGGACTGGGGCAATACTGGTGTGCGTGGGCAGCAGGACTGGGGCAAGACTGGTGTGCGTGGGCAGCACGACGGGGGCCAGACTGGTGTGCGTGGGCAGCAAGACTGGGGCCAGAGTGGTGTGCGTGGGCAGCAGGACTGGGGCCAGAGTGGTGTGCGTGGGCAGCAGGACTGGGGCCAGAGTGGTGTGCGTGGGCAGCAGGACTGGGGCCAGAGTGGTGTGCGTGGGCAGCAGGACTGGGGCCAGAGTGGTGTGCGTGGGCAGCAAGACTGGGGCCAGAGTGGTGTGCGTGGGCAGCAGGACTGGGGCAAGACTGGTGTGCGTGGGCAGCAGGACTGGGGGCCACAGAGTGGTGTGCATGGGCAGCTGGGCAGTGGCCACAGAGTGGTGTGAATGGGTAGCTGGGCAGTGGCCGCAGAGTGGTGTGAATGGGTAGCTGGGCAGTGGCCGCAGAGTGGTGTGCATGGGCAGCTGGGCAGTGGCCGCAGAGTGGTGTGCATGGGTAGCTGGGCAGTGGCCGCAGAGTGGTGTGCATGGGTAGCTGGGCAGTGGCCACAGAGTGGTGTGCATGGGCAGCTGGGCAGTGGCCGCAGAGTGGTGTGCATGGGTAGCTGGGCAGTGACCACAGAGTGGTGTGCATGGGTAGCTGGGCAGTGGCCACAGAGTGGTGTGCATGGGCAGCAAGACTGGGGCCAGAGTGGTGTGCGTGGGCAGCAGGACTGGGGCAAGACTGGTGTGCGTGGGCAGCAGGACTGGGGGCCACAGAGTGGTGTGCATGGGTAGCTGGGCAGTGGCCGCAGAGTGGTGTGCATGGGCAGCTGGGCAGTGGCCACAGAGTGGTGTGCATGAGAAGTAGGTCGGGGTGCCGCACAGTGGTGTGCATAGGTAGCTGGGCAGTGGCCGCAGAGTGCATGGGTAGCTGGGCAGTGGCCACAGAGTGGTGTGCATGGGCAGCTGGGCAGTGGTCGCAGAGTGGTGTGCATGGGTAGCTGGGCAGTGGCCGCAGAGTGGTGTGAATGGGCAGCTGGGCAGTGGCCGCAGAGTGGTGTGCATGGGCAGGGGGGCAGTGGCCGCAGAGTGGTGTGCATGGGTAGCTGGGCAGTGGCCGCAGAGTGGTGTGCATGGGCAGCAGGACAGGGGCCGCAGAGTGGTGTGCATGGGTAGCTGGGCAGTGACACAGAGTGGTGTGCATGGGTAGCTGGGCAGTGGCTGCAGAGTGGTGTGCATGGGCAGCTGGGCAGTGGCCGCAGAGTGGTGTGCATGGGCAGCTGGGCAGTGGCCGTAGAGTGGTGTGCATGGGTAGCTGGGCAGTGGCCGCAGAGTGGTGTGCATGGGTAGCTGGGCAGTGGCCACAGAGTGGTGTGCATGGGCAGCTGGGCAGTGGCCGCAGAGTGGTGTGCATGGGTAGCTGGGCAGTGACCACAGAGTGGTGTGCATGGGTAGCTGGGCAGTGGCCACAGAGTGGTGTGCATGGGCAGGGGGGTAGTGCAGGTGGAGTAAACATTCCACTTAATGCAGATGTAATGTCTGCCCTCCACTAACCCTGCACGTGCTTTCGGGAAGGATGCTCATCGCGGTGAGCTCATAGCAACACACGTGCACGACCCGCTGGTCCCATTACTTGTGTCAGCGCTTAAGCGAAAGAGAAAGTTGTATTTCCTACATGCATTCTTGTGAAGATAAGCGGTCTGCGCGCACAGGGGAAGAGACATATCCTGGCCAATAAAGATACTGTGAAACCTAATGAAGGGCGAAGTGTGTCACCTCCGCCTACCGGGGAAATACTGGGGAACGCTTTATCGAAAGAGTTCCTGGGTCATATGGAAGTTCAGAGGCAATCTCAGCAACAACAAGAAAAGAAACAAACCCGCGCTCGCCTTTATGCCCTGGGAGCAGTTACCATGATCCCAGCACTCTTCCCGCCTTCTTGGCCAGTGCTCAAGTTTTGGTTCTCACGGTTATTGAGTCCTCCAATATTTTACAGCCCATATCACCGAGCAGGCGTCACCTTGCCCATGCCATCGCGCGTTTAAGAGACTTTAAATCCCTCGTATCGCCATCCGAATTCCGAGGAGCCACCCTGCAAGCCTCGGGGATGCTCAGATCCCACATTGGCCGCTGAAGGCCAATGTGCAGACAATGTCCTGATTGATGTGAGGGGCGGGAACATAAGGTTACTTATCCCTCAAATGATTTCACCAGCACTTACTTCCTCTGCAATTAAGAATACAAGGTAAACATTCAATAAGCTCGGACTAGATGGACTAAGAAATCCAGCAGACCTCAGTTACAAACAAACTTGGAAGTATATTAGTTGGGGAAAGGGGTGGGAGGGGGGAGCATGTTGCTTACTACGGGAACAACAACTGAAGACCTTGAGAAGAAGAGCAAAGGAATGCTGGGACTTGAAGCCAACAATCCTGAGACGTTCAGGAAAGTGGTTACTACGGGTGAGAGTGTATGCTGCGGACTTGAATTCATCGTCCCCGAGATGATCAGGAAAATGGTTACTACAAGGGAGAGCGTATGCTGGGACGTCAAGGTGTTCTTCATTTCAAGATGGCCGCCCGTGTTTCCTTCCTTCTGCACCATGTCCAGCCCCTCCACCACAGTCATGCCTGATACTGATTGGCCGCTACTCTGACATTGAGAGCCAATCGGAAGCCGGCAGGCGTGAGCCGGCCCTTCCAGGAAAGGCCCTGAGGGCAAGGCTAGCAACTGTCCTGAGAATGTCCAGAGCTGACCAGAGCCCAAGGTCATACCCCCTGGTCGAGCTCTGTGAGACTGTAAGACTGTGAGTAGCCTATGTCTGCCTAACTAACTGCCTCTGTACTTGTATCCAGCCACCATTACTCCATCTGCACTGGCCATGCATACTCATTTCTGTGCTTGTACCGAATGCCATTCAGTGCATGCCTCTACCTCATAGCCTGACTCCAGAGGCACCTTTCACTATGCACTCTGCACATTGCTGTACATTCACACCCTAGTCCCTTCTCGTTGCAAAATTCGAATCTAGGTGACCTATCTGTATGCATTTTGTACTTATACCTTTCTGGCTCCCAATGCTAATTACCGCCCTACCTTGCGTGGTATCTGCTTAGCCACTACTGTATAACACCTGACCTTTTGCATCCTACTATAACAGACAGACCCACGCTGCCACTTATGCATACCAAGTCCCAGGACTACTCAGTTAAAGTTGAACTGGCCCACTGCTCACCTCTAATATGCCAGGCCGCCGCACCCTCAATATCCTTATGAGACCTAGCATCCTTCAGCTGCTCATTAGCTTAGTAGCCTACACCAACGCTACCCTGCTAGCTGAGAAGACACTACACCCTTACACCTCTACCATCATGACACTTAAGCCCAGTATTCCTGCCCATCCCAACTACCAGATTACAGGAAAATATTCCATGATCCCCTGTACTACGCACATCAGAAATCTGAAATTACGTAGCAGACTCCCTAAAATCTATGAGCCGCTTACCAGATCGCGACCACCTTCCAATAAGAAAACTAATTATCACCACATCACGACATCCACTAGCGCCAAATGGCCCACTACTCTTCCCACCTGTAGCATCTTGGATCCTCAAACTCCCACACTCATCTCCAAGGCATTAGCCCCGAATAGCCCCACTACATGCACAACTACAACTAAAATAGATAACCTACCTTTAAAAGGAGCTCTCCTCAACGCTAGGTCATTGGTGGCCCATGCTATCGACATAGCCAACCTAATTACAGAAGACAGCCTAGACTTCCTAGCGATAACCGAATCATGGTTACACAAGGCCGCTGGACCTGCACTTACGCTAGCCATCCCAGTAGGATACACTATTCTCAGACAAGACAGAGATGGTTCCCGAGGCGGCGGAATAGCGATCATATCTAGAGAGAGTTTATCGCTGAGACTAGTAGCCCCACACGACCTGCAATCATGCAAATCCCTCTCGGTCAAGCTACCACTAAAGAACTCCCAATCCCTTACCTTGCATATAGTTTACAGACCCCCTGGTCCCACTGGCACCTTTGAAGAGGATCTGCACAACCTAATTGCTTGTGATCTCAAACCCACCTCCCAAGTACTGTTGCTTGGTGACTCTAACCGAGGCCTGAATGATCCCGCTGACATTCATGCTGTGCAAATAGTAAACACCCTCAATGCACTAAGATTAACCCAAAAGGTGAACGCTCCCACCCACATTAAGGGTAGAAACCTGGACTGGGTAGGCAACCTCAATTGTACAGCTACCATCACCTCTATCTCTCCCCTATCTTGGACAGACCATTTCCTCGTGTCCATGACACTTTCCACTAGTAGACAAAAACTCTTGGCGCCCCAAGTAGCGCCACCTTGTCTAACCAGCCCAAAAAAGAATATAACAGTGGACAGTGTGATCCCTAATATTCTACCCACCCTGAACTCTCAGCAGACAACCTGGACCCAAGTACGTTGGTGCATGAATATAATAAGATCATGCTCTCTACCTTGGACAAAGTCGCACCTCTCAAAATGAGAGCTAGCAAACCTAAACTACATCTCAACAAGTGGTTTACTCCTCAGTTAAAAGATTTGCGACTTTTAAAAAGAAAATGTGAAACTGATTGGCGACGTTGCCCCTCCCATGGAAATAAAAAGAAGCTAGCGTCCACTGCTTCACATTGTAAAAAAGAAATCTGCCAGGCCAAAAGAAACTCCTACAATGAACGGATAGCTCAGTCTAACTCCAGCATGAAAGAATTATTCTCAATCCCAAAAGAGCTAGAGTCCCCTATCTCTCCCCCTGATATCTGCCTTAAAGACAAGAACTGGTACTCAGAGATACAACTAGCAATAACCAATAAAATCAACACCTTCCAAACTAAAATAAAAAACAAAAAAAGATCCTCTCAACTTATCCCAACCTACTAACCACCACCCCATACATAATGCTAATATCTCCAATCCAAATATGACATTTCACGTCACCAAAATGACTATCCTCGAGATGGAAAAAACTATCCTCTCTCTCAAATATCTAACTGTAAACGTTATATCTGCCCAGCACATATCATAAAAGAGGCTGCGAGAGACCTCTCCCCTTTCATCTCCAAACTGATCAACGCCTCCTTTGCCTCCAGCACTGTCCCAACTAATTTGAAACAATCTTGGGTACTTCCGCTTCTCAAGAAGCGAACCTTAGACCCACTTATCGCTACCAATTACTGCCCCATCACAACAGTACCATTTCTTCTTAAAATCCTGGATAAAATTGCTTATTTACAGATCCAAAAACACCTCGAACAACACAAACTCCTAGGGGCCCGTCAATCAGGATTCCGACCATTACACGGGACGGAAACTGCACTGATAGACCTGAAGAAACAGATTGATGAGCTGAGAGACCGAGGGAAAACTGCATTATTACTGCTACTCGATCTTTCAGCTGCATTCGACCTGGTCCATCATAAGGTCCTCTGCAGGCATCTTGATACAGCAGCCCACTTTTCCAGAGGCGCTGTTAAATGGATAGAATCCTTCTTGAGTGACAGAACCAGCAGAGTATTTTCACCTTCTGAAGCAGCGGACCCTACCCCTATCATGTGTGGAGTCCCTCAGGGTTCCTGTGTGTCCCCCACTCTCTACAATATATTCACCAAGCCACTGTTTGATGATCTGGACCTTCTGGGTGTCACCTACACTTACTACGCAGATGACACTCAGATTCTCCTCCCGCTTTCTGGGGATCAGGGCAAGGACCTGGTGTTGGTGAATAGAATTTATGTCATCATTCAGGCATGGATGGCCACTCACGGCCTCTGCCTGAACAATGACAAGACAGAGCTGATAATCCTCGGTTCCCTAACCAACATCTCCAAACAAGGGCATGAATATGCCTCTTTCATCATTGACGGTAATAATACCATTGTCTCCAAGGAGGTAAAAACTCTTGGTTTCTACCTGGATGCAACAATGTCCTTTACTAAACAACTAAATTCTCTGGCCTCTACCACGGCTTATACCTGTAAGCTGATCAGAGCAGGCAGGCCCTTCCTTTCCAATGACAGTTGTCTTATACTGGCCAGAGCATTAATTCTATCAAGATTAGATTACTGCAACGCCCTCTACAGCAGTGCCAATAAAACCATTATCCAAAAACTCCAAATATTACAAAATAATGCCATTAGAGCGGCACTAGGCATCAACAAAAGAGTGCATATCTCAGCCATCAGACGTCATCATAAATGGTTATCGACCCACAGTAAAATACCACTGCAAATCGCCTCTCTGACACATAAAGTGCTACACAACGTGGCACCAAGCTACCTCACTGACAGAATATCCAGAAGAATTTCCAGTAGACCGTCCAGAACCATTAATACTAATTGTCTAGTAGTACCCAGATTCAAATTGTCTAAGATGGGCGGCACCAGCTTCCCCGTGAAGGCCGCTAAACTTTGGAATTGCCTGCCACATCAGCTGAGAGCTAACCTCCCCTACTCTTTCTTCAGAAAGAACCTCATCACTCACCTCAACCTGACTGAGAATTAGTCTGCTCTGAAACTATGGTACGGTGGCACTACCTACTGTTTGATTGTAAATTGTGTATAGCTCCAACTACCTAGATGTATATTATTCCGCCCCTACGTGCAACTCAAGTCCTGTATATTGTATTATATTGTATCATTTCAAATATAATGTTGACATATCTTATTTGCCCTATATATTTGTAACATATGTAAGCTTCGCATATCCGTTTGCCCCCTTCTACTCCTGGGTCTGGTGCGCCTTATAAATGCAATAAACAAACAAACAAACAAACGTGTAGTCAACATCCCTAAGACGTTAAGGAAAGTGGTTACCATTGGTGCAAGCGTATGCTGGAACTTGAAGTCAACGTCCCTAAGACGATCAGGAAAGTGTTTACTACAGGTGAGAGCATATGCTGGGACTGGAAGTCAACGTCCCTGAGATGTTCATGAAAGTGGTTACTACAAGGGAGAGCGTATGCTGGGACTGGAAGTCAATGTCCCTGAGACGTTCATGAAAGTGGTTACCACAAGGGAGAGTGTATGCTGGGACTTGAAGCCAACATCCCTAAAATGATCAGGAAAGTGGTTACTACAGGTGAGAGCGTATGCTGGGACGTGTAGTCAACATCCCTAAGACGTTAAGGAAAGTGGTTACTATTGGTGAGAGCGTATGATGGCACTTGAAGTCAACGTTCCTAAGACGATCAGGAAAGTGGTTACTACAGGTGAGAGCGTATGCTGGGACTCGAAGTCAACGTCCCTGAGACATTCATGAAAGTGGTTACTACAAGGGAGAGCATATGCAGGGACTTGAAGCCAACATCCCTGAGACGTTCATGAAAGTGGTTACTACAGGTGAGCGTGTATGCTGAGACTTGAATTCATCGTCCACGAGACGATCAGGAAAGTGGTTACTACAGGTCAGAGCGTATGCTGGGACTGGAAGTCAACATCCCTGAGAAGTTCATGAAGTGGTTACTACAAGGGAGAGCCTATGCTGGGACTTGAAGCCAACGTCCCTAAAACGATCAGGAAAGTGGTTACTACAGGTGAGAGCGTATGGTGGGTCTGGAAGTCAACGTCCCTAAGATGATCAGGAAAGTGGTTACTACAGGTGAGAGCGTATGCTGGGTCTGGAAGTCAACGTCCCTAAAATGATCAGGAAAGTGGTTACTGGTTGCTATTGTAGACTACTGCAGGTAACCTTGAACTTAGCTGGCAGGCACCCTAATGCAGTGTACCTATATCAGTTCTATTCAAGTTTCTTATAGCTACGCAACCCTTTTTATCTTACCCAATTTGAACTGGCTTATCCCTCATACTTCAGACACAGATTTCTACTCCTCTGTTTATAGAGCTTGTTTTCCCATGCAACTTGCCTGTATAGTCTGTGTAGTCTGGAGCCTACCACATGACGAATAAAGGTAGCCTCCATATCTGATCTAACCCCTGTTCTAACAGCCGGAAATTCAGACTTGACTGTCCTTGCTCAGTGCTCCTTTTATACTTAAAATGTCCACATTAATGAATCTTTTGCACCTGTTCAATATACTAATGAACATATCCAGTATACCTACTACTTTCTTAGTACACCAAGCCTATACTATCCTTGACTGTAGTACAATTCAATATACTTCCTACATAAAAAATAAAAATTATACTATACAACTAGTTATACCTAACATGGATCTTCAACTACCACACTTGCTAAAATCTTACCCATGCAACACGATTGACAGAAATAACAGACTCTGTTCGAGGCTCGCTAAAATATTTGAACCTCTAACTAGAACCCTTACCTGCCTCAATAAAAGATCCAACCCTCACTCTGAAGCATCCAATACTACAATAAAAGAACATAGGAAGTCATGTTCCACGTATGACTCATTTAACCATACTACACCTAAGACTCAAAAGCCTAAAACTCTGCTAGCACCTACACTAGCTAACCCTGTTCTAGAAGGCGCATTGTTAAATGCCAGATCACTCGTAGCACATGCTTCTGAGATAGCGGATATCATCCAATCAGATAACCTTGATTTCGTGGCTATTACCGAATCCTGGCTTCATGCGGCGGCAGGCCATACCCAATGGTTACACTATCCTAAGATCTGACAGAAATGACTCGCGCGGAGGAGGCATTGCCCTCATCACCAAAGAGAATCTACCTATCAGACTAGTAACTCCAATCAATATCAAATCATGTGAACTCCTTACAGCCAAGCTCGCCATCAACAATACCCAGACTCTCACGATTCATCTGACTTACAGACCTCCTGGTCACATCAGTACCTTCGAGGAAGGCATTTCTAACATTGTGTCTAATAAGCTTACAAATACTTCTCAAGTACTAATCCTAGGAGATATGAACCTAGGACGTCATGACCCAAAGGATACTGTAGGGGAGGAGTGGTCCAAAAGACCCCCCCTTGCCTACATCCCCTCCCCAGGTGAGGGCCCTGGCCAATTGGGCGTTCACTCAGACCACCTGGGCCCAGGTGGTGGAGGGTTCACCTGCTGAAGACATTGCCCACACGTATTTAATTTAGCTAGGCCCAGAAACCATTTTGACTATCAAAGATGGTGTGAGCCCAGCGCACTGTAGCGCGGCCCCCACCCTCAGAGAGTTTCAATTATCCCTGTCGCCGCAGCACCCTGGTAGATCCGCTGTGAGCCTGTTCCCACGAATAAAACGGACATGAGCTAGCATAAAATACTAACACTGTAACATTTCACCGTCCGCAGTGTATCACTGCTCCCAGCATGACCCAGTCAGCAAGGCCTGGGTGGTGGGGAGAACTGTAGAATGCTCATCCGATGAAAGCAGGAAAATACCCAAATATGAATGTCAAAAACTACTTTTAATACGTGTATCCTTCCCATAAAACTACTTCTACTAAAGAAACCTGTAAAATTGTGTAATTATTGTAAGAAACGCATGTTTACATGACACCAGCACTGAAGGACCCACACCCCTCCAGGGGTGTGCAAATGATAAAAGCATTCCGGGGGATTATTCTCTATATGTATCATTGAAAACCGTACACCCCGCGGTCCCGCGCCATAACTGAACTAATGCTGCTAGAGTACACAAGAAGACGAATGCAACCATACAGAGGGCTCATGTGAAGAATATGCGAGAATGCACTTGTCATGCGTGTATGTCTAAGCCCCTTATGTGCCACCACCATCGCGTACGGTGGCGGGTCATTCTCTATGTACTCCACCAACTTCACTACTACCTCACTTACTGCAAATGTATATGCATATAACTAAATACTGTAATTGTTAAAACATAGTGTATAAATAAGGTGCACAGGCTGGACATAATCGAGACACATCCAGCAAAGTTGAAATGTATTCAAACAAGTATTATAAAGTGTTCAAATGATTGTGATGTTTTCACCTCTAAAAGCCGGCAACACACGAGGTAGATACCTTTGTGAATATGTGCAAGGCCATTTCCCCTCCCACCCTGCGGAGACTGCCAAACATGAGAGCAGAGGCCCGCGCCGCGCTGCTCCACCTCCCCCAACCAGACTGGAGCCGCTTCAAAGATGTGTAGCCCCCTCTGCAGCACCCAAGGCCACGGCCCGCCACCTGCATAATTTACAGCACAGCAGTAAACCTCTGCCTGGACATACACTTCCGAAGGCACCCCCTCGTAAGCCCCACAACCCACCGGATCATCTTAGACTTATGGCCCTGTGCTATCAGGACACCCAATACTGTGGCAACACACAGCGGCACATTTATAACCACATCTAACAAGACAGGGAGGCATGTACCGCCCGTCCCATGCCCTGAAGCTTAGCCCCTCAACCTATGGCTCCGGTCAACAGGACACTGGTAACCATGCCCTGACGAATGACCATCAGACCCCTCACAAGGTGCATTCCTCCTGTGTTGCATTAACCTATAGAATAACCTATTGGAAGATTTACTAAAGAAGATAATATTGTAATGACTGAATGACTGCGGTGTGCATGGCCTAGGGCAAATAAGTCAGGAAAAGACATTCATCTCTGACACTGGCCGCGATGGCACAACAACACCGCCCGGATGAACTCAGCCAACCTGCCAGGCCCAGCCCAACCCACGAGGCTGACCAGTGACGTCTTCCAGCCAAAGCCAACCGCATCGCAGCAGCACCTATAGTTAGTCATCGCCACCCAATCCCATCGAATTTGTGCCCCCTATAGTATGTAGGTTCTTATGACGTTTTTTGAAAATATATACGCCTGTCTTTGCGATTGTCAGACAGAGCGCTCTCGGAGGTTGCAGAGTTCTTTGCATGCCCTATTCTGATTGATAAACTCTCATTTAAAGCTCACCCGCACTCTGTCTTGGCTTTATTCCCAACTTGGGAGAGTCCGTCATTGTCTCTCATTGCGGGGAGGATCGTGCTGGATGGGGACACTCGCCTTCAATACACAGGCAGCTAGTGTGACTAACACCTTAACGGAATTAGGATTTACTCAAAGAGTGTTTGACCCTACCCACCTTAAAGGAAGAACGCTAGATTGGGTGCTAGACCATAATTGCAATACCATAATATCCTCCATATCTACTCAGATTTGTACTGACCACCACATGATCTCCTTCTCCTTAGGCACTGAAAGACCCACCCTCATGCCTGTACCACCTGCCCCCTCTATTCTAACTAGGAACAAGAAGAATATTACTCATGACAACTTATTCCCTCTTATTCTCCCTACACTCAATGCTCTCCCAGCTGACCTGGCTCCGGACGTTCTAGTCAAAGAATTTAATCAAATCATGTCCACCTCACTAGATCACTAAGCCCCTCTAAAAAAAAGACAAAGTAAACCTAAGGCACACCTTAACTCTTGGTACACACCTCACTTGAAAACTCTGGGGGGAAAAAAAGGCATTGTGAGGTATCCTGGAGACGACTCCCATCCAAGGAAAACAAAACTAACCTCTGCACCATAACTGCTCTTTAAAAAGGAAATACTCCAAGCAAAGCATGCAACTTATAACACCAGAATAGCTCAGGCTAAATCAAGTTCAAAAGAACTCTTTGTTATACTAAAAGAGCTTGAAGCTCCAATCCCTGTACCGGATAATTGTACTAAAGATAAACTTTGGTGCTCCAACATTCAGCATGCATTAGCTAACAAAGTTATGACCCTACAAACAAAAATTGCCAAGAAAAAAGCTTCACTAACTAGTACATCCCCTCCTTATCCTTCCACGGTTGACACTACACCTAATAGCCATGACCTCCTCCCACGCTTTAAGTTCACTAAAGTTTATATACTTGATACGGAAAAAATGATCTTATCGCTCAAACCATCCAACTGTAAGGAAGATCATTGCCCGGCACAACTTATACAGGATGCTGCCAGAGACCTGGCCCCGTTCATCATTAAACTGATTAACGCTTCATTCTCATCTGGTAAAATTCCAGCCAATCTTAAGGAATCGTGGGTGCTCCCACTTCTAAATAAACAGATGTTGGACCCCACAATCCCTCCCAACTACCGACCCATCACCAATGTGCCATTCTTGTTGAAGATATTATATAAAATGGCCTACTCACAGATCCAAAAATACTTGGAATCTAATTCCTGGATTCTAGAATGGCCTCTGAGAGAGAAGCAGCTTAGAGCAGCAGCTCCTGATCCCACCCTGGCAACCTTTTGAGTCCTTCTGAAGCCTGCTAATATTTTGTGATAATGTCCGGAAAAAAGAAAAATGAACTTGTGGATAATCCTCTTTCAAAGAAACCCAAACAGATTGCTCAGGATCCTGACGAAGAAACCCCGAGCAGCAATGACATTTTTTAAACTACTGAAGCAAGCAGCAAATTATTTGCTTGAAGTGAAAGCAACTTTACATGACCTGTCTGGAGCAGTTAATGGCTTGGAAACTCGCATGAAAGATGTTGAAAGCAGAACTGCTGGTTTAGAAAGGGAGGCCTCAGGAAGCTACAGAGCCTACCAGGAACTACAGGAGGGAGTGTCAAGGCTCCAACTGGCAAATATGAACTTGGAAATTCAAGCCAGGAGTAACAATCTGCGCCTGATTGGCATCAAGGAACAGCCAGAGCCAGCTTTGCTCACTTTGGTTGTTAAAATCTTCCCAAGAAGCTTGCCTGGAAGTAATGTTCAGCTCAAGGATTTGGATCAGGTTTTCAGAGCTGGGAAGTTGGAAACTGGCAAACCCAAGCAAATTACTGTGGAGTTTGTTAAATCCAGCAGGAAGGAAGACATCCTACGTATTGCCAGAGGACAGATTTCTCTGTTTTGGGAAGGACCTTTGTTCAGTATCTACCCTGATTTCCCCAAAGAGGTGGCCCTTAAAAGGAAAGCATTTTGGGAGGCAAAACGCTTGGCTAAGGAGCGAGGGCTGAAAGTTTCCTTGTTGAAACCTGCTGTCTTCAAGCTTTTTCTACCAGATGGAGTTAAACTTACAGAGGTTCCTGAACAAGCCTGTGCCTGGATCGGAAACTGCCCTTGCTTGCTGACAAAGACATCATAACTTCATCTTTTTTTGTTTCCAATCCTTTGATGGGCTGTTTAGACCCTTTTGTTATTTGTTATTTACTTGATGTTTAATGCTATTTAATTTGGGTTTCATTATACACATATCTTTATTTGATATTCTGACTTCTTTTCCTTGGTGTTGATATTTAAATTGTTGTAGTTCGTTGAACTGTTGTAGCACGTGAGATGTCATCCCTTTGTTTACCTTTCATTTGGGTGTGGAGCATGAATCCATATTAGAGTTGAGGACCCGCTGCAGCGTGTCTTTGTTTTGTCATCACACTATGCCTAATGTCACGTAGTTCCGGAAGGCTCCGGACGATGATGGCGTTTTATGTTCGTTTTGACGCTTGGGGCCGTGAGGCCTGGGAGAGTGCAGAGTAATTCTGCGGTTCTTGTGGTGGGCATCCGGGTCTTGCAGTCTGGCGTCGGGGAGTGCAGGTATTTATGTCGCCTAGGAGTTAGTAGAATTGCCAGGGAAGGTTCATTGATTTTAAAAAACAGATCAAATGTGTTCCCATTAGTCTCTGGGCTAGGGCTTTCAGGTAACGCACATCAGCCCTTGACACTTACTCCCCTAACACTCAGCGGTCTCCAATTATAATGTCTTCGTGTTTTCGGACGGTGTTTTTTTTGTGCGGGGTATACAGAGTTAACAGCGTTGTTGGCCGGTTGCAAGGGAGTGCAGTATGTTGTAGCTTTGTGGGTATTTGTTTTCTCAGTGTATAAAGCTTTCATTCCCATGCTTTTTAGTGCTTTGGAGCTGGGATTTGTTGCTTTGGGAAACGCAGATTGGGTTTGAATGTGTGGGCTCTCATCAGGGTTCTCCACCGTGCTCCCTGTTTCCAACTGTCAAGGATTATGCAGGTGGTGTTGGTTTATTTGGTGCATTTCTGTGTGTGCCTATCATCTACTATAATGTCTGCATGTTTTGACTGTACTGTCTGCCCTTCTGCACCTCCCGTTGCACCCCGTTAGACGTCCCCTTGTGGCGCCCAGTGATACAGGGTGTTGTGCTAACCTCCCACCACCCAACTCTCCGAACATGTCTTTAGCGCCAGGAATTAATCAAATGCTTCCTCCCGCTGTCTAACATGTGTGCACTATATAAATGTATACTTTTGGAAGGTGTTGTTCTGCTGAGCTGTGGGGATTTCGCTGTTGTGGTGGATTTGAAGTGGCAAGACATGGGGATTGATTGTGTTAAATCTATGGGTGATGTTGAAACTGATCAGTGGAGCTGGTCGCAATGCAGTATGTGCTTAAGTAGTGTTCTGAAGATCATCTTGTGGAATGTGAATGGTCGCAACAATGTGGTGAAAAGGACTAAAATTCTGTCTCATCTACGTTTCGAACTCTTGTGACATTGCATTCCTTCAAGAAACACACTTGGAGGACTCTGAGGCTGAAAAATTGACAAGAGGATGGGTAGGGGATACTTCTCTAATCACTCGAGTAGGAAAAGAGGAGTTTCAATACTTATTAAGAGGAACCTGCCTGTATCAGTCCTTGGCAGTAGAGGTGATAAAGAAGGTAGAATTATTTGTGTCTTGGTGAGGATTCAAGGTGTGGAAATTCTCCTATGCAACATATATGCACCAAATTTAGATGATCTGCTTTTCTTTCATGAGGTGGCTCAATTGCGTCAAGGTTTCAACATGGACTCCATTATTGTTGGAGGTGACTTCAATCAGGTCATGGACTCAGCTTTAGATCGTTCTAATGGAGTTTGTACCAGGACCCCGAATAAATGAAAACGCTCCATGGAGAATTTAATTAGGGAGTTAAATCTGGCTGCCATTTGGAGATTGGAGCACCCGTCGGACAGGGACTATAGCTTTCACTCTCAATGCCATGATAAGTATTCCAGAATTGACTTCTTTTTGACCTCTGGATGGGTGACTTCAAGTTGCAATGACTCGGCAATTGGACTTATTGCCCTGACTGATCATGCACCTGTTTCATTACTCTTGTCCTTGCAGTACTCTCTAGTTAAATCATCTAGGTGGAGAATGAACTCTTACATTTTGAGGGAGGACCGGATGAGGCAGGAGGTGGCAGAGGAAATTGACAGCTTTGGTCACATTAATAGAACTGCCAATGTCCAATTATCAACAGTCTGGGAAGCATTGAAATGCTTTGCTCGGGGGGGGGGGGGGGGGTGCTGATCTCTAAAACTGGTAGAGAGAGGAAATTGAGAACAGAAGAAATTAAAAGACTCACTTCTGAAGCTAAACGCCTAGATGTTCTATTTGCAGCAAGCATGGATGAAAACACAAAGCCTGAATTGACTGAATTGTCCAATTATCAACAGTCTGGGAAACATTGAAATGCTTTGCTCGGGGGGTGCTGATCTCCAAAACTGGTAGAGAGAGGAAATTGAGAACAGAAGAAATTAAAAGACTCACTTCTGAAGCTAAACGCCTAGATGTTCTATTTGCAGCAAGCATGGATGAAAACACGAAGTCTGAATTGACTGAATTGTCCAATTATCAACAGTCTGGGAAGCATTGAAATGCTTTGCTCGGGGGGTGCTGATCTCCAAAACTGGTAGAGAGAGGAAATTGAGAACAGAAGAAATTAAAAGACTCACTTCTGAAGCTAAACGCCTAGATGTTCTATTTGCAGCAAGCAAGGATGAAAACATGAAGCCTGAATTGAAAAGGGCTAAGTAAGATCTGAACAAACTTGTTTCCAGCCAGGTTGATTATGACCTGTTCAGGCAAAAGATTAATTACTTTGAGAATGGTGAGAAAGCAGGGAAGTTACTGGCGCATAGACTGAGGGTGGCGGAAAGCGATCGCTTTATTGCTGCGATCAGAGATTTGAACAACACATTGCAGACTTGGCAAAAAGGTATTAACGATTTATTTCGTGGCTTCTACAAAAAGCTTTATGACTCTGAATTAGCCTGTGATGAAGTCGACATTGAAAATTTCCTTGACTCGCATGTTTCTTCTCGTCTGATGCCTGATGAGGCGACAGCCCTTGAGGGAAGGGGGGATATGGAAGATATACAACATGTGATTTCAAAGCTAACTGTGGGCAAGTCGCCAGGCTTGGATGGTCTACCTAATGAATTCTATAAAACACTGCCTGGTTCTGCGCTGCAACATTTGTGTGATGTTTTTAATGACGCTTTTCAGTCCAGTTCTCTAACTAACACGATGAGACATGCACTGATCACGGTACTTAAGAAAAAGGATAGGTCTGCTACCAGGTGCGAGAACTAGTCTGATAAACTGTGATTGCAAGATATTGGCTAAGATCCTGGCTGGACGATTGGAAAAGGTTGTCTCATTGCTGGTGCATGAAAACCAAGTGGGTTTTGTCTCTGGCAGGACGGTGGCGGACAACATGAGACGCCTGCTGTTGACGGTTGAGAGAGGTCACGCCCAGCCTATTGCCAATGCGGTAGTCTCTCTTGATGCTGAAAAGGCATTTGATCGTGTGGAGTGGGAATTTTTGTTTGCATGCCTTGCAAAAATGAACTTTGGGCCAGACTTCCAACGCTGGATCAAGCTGTTATATAACAATCCTTCTGTGAATGCTGACGAATGGGGTTATTTCTGATGCTTTTCGACTTCATCGAGGTACAAGACAGGGCTGCCCACTCTCGCCTCTCCTGTTCATCCTGTCTATGGAGCCACTTGCGGTATGCTTGAGAGCGAATGAGAACCTTCAGCCCATTATTGGGAATGACCGGAACAACTTGCTTTGGTTGTATGCGGATGATTTGTTGGTCGCCCTTCAGGACCCTGCCATTGGTATCACTCACCTGATGCGAGCTGTTCAATCTTTCTCCATGTTGTCAGGCTATAAGATTAACTGGAGCAAATCTGAGATCCTAACAATCAATAATCTGTGTCTGCGGCATACTTGTGCACAGTTTGACTTCAGATGGTGTGCGGACAAGATGAAATATCTTGGCGTCTGGATTGGAGCGGATATAGGGAAGCTGCCTGGCATACATTTTGCATGGATTCTCCCGAGACTCAAATCGGATTTGGAACGGTGGGGTCTCTTGAACTTGTCAACTTGGGGTAAGATAAACTGTATAAAAATTAATTTGGCACCCCGGATAAATTACATCATGAGTATGCTTCCTATTAAGATACCGAGGAGCATTTTCAAGGAGATAGATAGAATTCTGCAAAACTTTATCTGGAGTGGGAAACCTCCAAGGCTCGCGATTTGGAAACTTCAACTCCCGTTGAAGTTGGGGGGTATGAACCTCCCTAACTTCATGGACTACCATTTATCTCTCTCCACTCGCCACTTGTGCAAGGTTGCTGACTCTGTTAATGAACTGTCTGAACTATTATCGTGGGAATGTGGTGCGGTTTCCCGATTGGATCCTAAAGCCCTACTGTCTTCTAAAAGATGTAAATCCAAAGTGGCCAGTGCACTTACTTTTTTTCTGCAGAACTGCTGGTGTGAACTCTCGAGTCGTTTGGGTGTTGATCCTTATTTACACCGAGATGCATCCATTTGGAATAACCCGGCATTGAAATTTCAGGGTAAGTCCCTCTTCTGGATTGAATGGTTTGTGGCTGGTATAAAATACTTTAAAGATTTGTTTGAGGATGGCAATTGGATACCATAAGCTCGATTTGCACAATTGCATGGCATGGTGAACTGCTCATTTGCTGAATATAGAAAACTGAAGACTATAATTTCAGCTTGTGTTGAGGTGCCGCCTGGGCAGATGTGGCGATATGCGCAAAGGCAGTGCACCCTGCTTCTACAATGTATGGAATCATAAAGGCTACAAGAAAAGGAGATCCATGGCTGCCGACTATTTGGGCTGATGATTTAGGAGAAGACGTTGGACTGAGATGTTGGCGGAGGTGCTCTGAAAACACTCGTCTGGTGAGTTTGGATAGGGGCCTCAGAGCCTCTCAAACGAAACTGCTGTTTAGGGCCTATTGGACTCCGGAGAGGTTGTTCAGGAGGCGACTTTTGGACACTGACCTCTGCTGGAAATGTAACCACTCAAGGGGCTCCCTCAGTCATTTGATTTGGTCATGTCCCAAAACTATGCAGTTTTGGGTAAAGGTTTGTGAACGTTTGAGTCTCGTCCTGAACATTGCAATTCCCATGAATGCTTCTTTGCTCATTCTAGGCGATATTTCTACACTGGATGAAATTGATTTTGGCAAGAAAATCTGGCGGCTGTGTGCATACAGGGTTGCTAAAAAAAATGATATTGAGGTCCATGAAGTCAAGCTTTTCTTTCAATATTGATGAATGGGTGGAGGAGCTTCTAACTGTTTCGACGTTTGAGAAAGCCATCTACAAATATAAAGATGAAATTGAAAAGTTTTGGGACATTTGGAGCGGTTTTCTGGATGTCTATGGATGAACCTGAACTTTTATTTAGGGCTGCTGTGCCCTTGGCTTTGTAGATTATAGCCCAACGTCATTACATATGATTTCATATAATGTTTTTGTGATGTTCCTATATTTGCTGCATGAATTCTTGCTTTTGTGCGTTATGCTCTTTGGCTTTTTATTTGCATTCTTTTCCCTTTCCTCTTTTTCTTTTTCTTCTCTCTTTTGTGTACCTCTATCCTTTTCCTTATACAGGATATTTAGTGTTAATTTATGCTAAACTGTTTAATATGATTCGAGCCTGATTGGTGAGGAATGTGTTTTTAAGATTAATGCCATATTTTATTGTAATTTGTTGTTGGAAATAAAAATTTTAATGGTGGAATCTAATTCCTTACTGGGTTCACGTCAGTCTGGTTTTCGACCCCAGCATGGAACTGAAACAGCCTTATTAGATTTGAAGGCCCAGATCGACAAACTTAGAGAAAAGGGATTTCTGCCCTCCTCCTCCTATTGGACCTATCCACGGCATTCAATTTAGTCGACCATGGGGTCCTATGCAGTCACCTCCTCGATACAGCTGCCCACTTTTCAGTGGAAGCCATAGTCTGGATACAATCCTTTCTTAGCAACAGGACCATGAGAGTCTTCTCTCTGACCGCAGCTGCTGACCCCATCCCTATCACCTGCGGAATGCCTCAGGGATCCTGCGTCTCACCCACTTTATATAATATCTTCACTAAGCCCCTCTTTGATGATCTGGATCATCTTGGTGTCACCTACACTAACTATGCAGATGACACCCAGATGCACCTACATTTTTTCTGGTGATTATGAGGACTTGGCCTTGGTGAACAAGTATACCTCATCATCCAGGCATGGATGGCCACCCATGGTCTATGCCTGAATGATGACAAGACAGATCATCATCCTGGGCACTAGTGCATCCCTTAAAAACTAAGCTTTAACTATTCCACCTTCAACATTGATAACAACATTATCTCTGTTGCCAAAGAGGTGAAGACTTTAGGCTTTTACCTAGATACAACTTTATCCTTCAACAAGCAAGTCAGCGCGGTGGCCTCTTCTACAGCATAAACGTGTACATTGATTAGAGCTAGCAAACCCTTTCTATCTAAAAGTATTTGCATCACTTTGGAGTTCTTATTTTGTCAAGGTTGGATTATTGCAACGCATTGTTCATAGGTGCTAACAAACAATCATTAAGAAAATCCAGACCTTGCAAAATAATGCTCTTAGGGCTGCACTAGGAATTGCCAAAAGAGAACACATCTCCATGACCAGAAGGGCTAATAATTGGATCTCCACATGCTACAAAATTAAGCTGAAGGTCGTGACATTGACTTACAAATGTTTGAATAATGCTGCACCTAGCTACTTGTTGGATAGATTCCTCAAGAAGTTCTTGACTAGGATTACTGGACTGTCCAATAATAACTACCTTGCTGTTCCCAGATTCAAGTTATCGAGAATCGGGGGTTGTAGCTTCCCAGTCAAGGCAGCCCAATTGTGGAACTCACTTCCACCTACTTTAGGAGCAGATCAGCCCTCCCATAACTTCCGCCAGAGTACCATCAAATGGCTCAAAGATTCAGACCTCTAGTTATGTACCTGTCACTGTACTGCAATCGTAAATTCTGACTTTGTGACTGTAAATAGATGCTTCCAAACTATACATGGTATTCCTCATGTCACTGTTTACATTCATGTTTCTCTTATACTGTACCCCCTTTGCTCCCCACTGCCTCCCTATTTGTCATTTCTTGTATTATATCCACACATGTGTTCAATTTGTTATTACTGCAATTTTTTGTGTAACCAAGCTTTGAATTACCTTATGCTCTGCGCCCTGTTACCTGCGGGTCTGGTGCGCAATAAAAATAATAATAAACTAAACTACAGGTGAGAGCGTATGTTGGGACTGGAAGTCAACGTCCCTGAGACATTTATGAAAGTGGTTAATATGGGTGAGAGCGTATGCTGGGACTTGAAGCTAACATCCCTGAGACAATCAGGAAAGTGGTCACTACAGGGGAGAGCGTATGCTGGGACTTGAAGTCAACGTCCCTGAGACGATCAATCAAGAAAGTGGTTACTACGGGTGAGAATATATGCTGGGACTTGAAGTTAACGTCTCTAAGACAACCAGGAAAGTGGTTACTACAAGGGAGAGCCTATGCTGGGACTTGAAGCCAACATCCCTAAAATGATCAGGAAAGTGGTTACTACAGGTGAGAGCGTATGCTGGAACTTGTAGTCAACGTCCCTGAGAAGTTCATGAAAGTGCTTTCTACAGGGGAGAGTGTATGCTGGGACGTGTAGTCAACATCGCTGAGACGTTCAGGAGAGTGGTTACTACAGATGAGAGCGTATGCTGGGACGTGTCGTCAACATCCCTAAGACGTTAAGAAAAGTGGTTACTATTGGCGAGAGCGTATGATGGGACTTGAAGTCAACGTCCCTGAGACGATCAATCAAGAAAGTGGTTACTACGGGTGAGAACATATGCTGGGACTTGAAGTTAACGTCTCTAAGACAACCAGGAAAGTGGTTACTACAAGGGAGAGCCTATGCTGGGACTTGAAGCCAACATCCCTAAAATGATCAGGAAAGTGGTTACTACAGGTGAGAGCGTATGCTGGAACTTGTAGTCAACGTCCCTGAGAAGTTCATGAAAGTGCTTTCTACAGGGGAGAGTGTATGCTGGGACGTGTAGTCAACATCGCTGAGACGTTCAGGAGAGTGGTTACTACAGATGAGAGCGTATGCTGGGACGTGTCGTCAACATCCCTAAGACGTTAAGAAAAGTGGTTACTATTGGCGAGAGCGTATGATGGGACTTGAAGTCAACGTCCCTAAAATGATCAGGAAAGTGGTTACTACAGGTGAGAGCATATGCTGGGACTGGAAGTCAACGTCCTTGAGATGTTCATGAAAGTGGTTACTACAAGGGAGAGCGTATGCTGGGACTTGAAGCCAACATCCCTGAGACATTTATGAAGATGGTTAATATGGATGAGAGCGTATGCTGGGACTTGAAGCTAACATCCCTGAGATGATCAGGAAAGTGGTCACTACAGGGGAGAGCGTATGCTGGGACGTGTAGTCAACGTCCCTGAGACGTTCATGAAAATGGTTACTATGGGTGAGAGCGTATGCTGGGACTTGAAGCCAACATCCCTGAGATGTTCATGAAAGTGGTTACTACAGGTGAGAGTGTATGCTGGGACTTGAATTCAACGTCCCCGAGACGATCAGGAAAGTGGTTACTACAGGTGAGAGCGTATGCTGGGACTTGAAGTCAACATCCCTAAGACGATCAGGAAAGTGGTTACTACAGGTGAGAGCATATGCTGGGACTGGAAGTCAATGTCCCTGAGACGTTCATGAAAGTGGTTACTACAAGGGAGAGCGTATGCTGGGACTTGAATCCAACATCCCTAAGACGATCAAGAAAGTGGTTACTACAGGTGAGAGTGTATGCTGGGACGTGTAGTCAACATCCCTAACACGATCAGGAAAGTGGTTACTACAGGTGACAGCGTATGCTGGGACTGGAAGTCAACATCCCTGAGATGTTCATGAAAGTGGTTACTAAAAGGGAGAGAGTATGCTGGGACTTGAACCCAACATCCCTGAGATGTTCATGAAAGTGGTTACCACAGGTGAGAGTGTATGCTGGGACTTCAATTCAACGTCACTGAGACAATCGGGAAAGTGGTTACTACAGGGTAGAGCCTATGATGGGACATGTAGTCAACATCCCTAAAAAGTTAAGGAAAGTGGTTACTATTGGTGAGAGCGTATACTGGGACTTGAAGTCAACCTCCCTAAAACGATCAGGAAAGTGTTTACTACAAGGGAGAGTGTATGCTGGTACTTGAAGCCAACGTCCCTGAGACGATCTCGAAAGTGCTTACTATGGGTGAGAATGTATGCTGGGACTGGAAGTCAACATCCCTGAGACGTTCATGAAAGTGGTTACTACAAGGGAGAGCGTATGCTGGGACTTCATGCCAACATCCCTGAGACGTTCATTAAAGTGGTTACTACAAGGGCGACCGTATGCTGGTACTTGAAGCCAACGTCCCTGAGACAATCTCGAAAGTGGTTACTATGGGTGAGAGTGTATGCTAGGACTTCAAGCCAACATCCCTGAGACGATCAGGAAAGTGGTTACTACAGGGGAGAGCGTATGCTGGGACGTGTAGTCAACCTCCCTGAGACGTTCATGAAAGTGGTTACTATGGGTGAGAGTGTATGCTGGGACTTGAAGTCAACGTCCCTGAGACGTTCATGAAAGTGGTACTACAAGGGAGAGCGTACGCTGGGACTTGAAGCCCTACATCCCTGAGACGTTCATGAAAGTGGTTACTACAAGGGAGAGCGTATGCTGGTACTTGAAGCCAACGTCCCTTAGAGGATCTCGAAAGTGGTTACTATGGGTGAAAGCATATGCTGGGACTTGAAGCCAACATCCCTGAGACAATCAGGAAAGTGGTTACTACAGGGGAGAGAGTATGCTGTGACGTGTAGCCAACATCCCTGAGACGTTCATGAAAGTGGTTACTATGGGTGAGAGTGTATGCTGGGACTTGAAGTCAACGTCCCTGAGGCGATCAATCAGGAAAGTGGTTACTCTGGGTGAGAGCATATGCTGGGACGTGTAGTCAACATCCCTAAGATGTTAAGGAAAGTGGTTACTATTGGTGAGAGCGTATGCTGGGACTTGAAGTGAACGTCCCTAAGACGATCAGGAAAGTGGTTACTACAGGTGAGAGCGTGTGCTGGGACTGGAAGTCAACGCCCCTGAGACGTTCATGAAAGTGGTTAGTACAAGGGAGAGCGTATGCTGGGATTTGAAGCTAAAGTCCCTAAGACGATCAGGAAAGTGGTTACTACAGGGGAGAGCGTATGCTGGGATGTGTAGTCAACGTCCCTGAGACGTCCATGAAAGTGGTTACTATGGGTGAGAGTGTATGCTGGGACTTGAAGTGAACATCCCTGAGACGATCAGGAAAGTGGTTACTATGGGTGAGAGTGTATATTGGGACTTGAAGCCAACATCCCTAAGACGATCAGGAAAGTGGTTACTACAGGTAAGAGCGCACGCTGGGACTTGAAGTCAACGTCCCTAAAACGATCAGGAAAGTGGTTACTACAGGTGAGAGCGTATGCTGGGACTGGAAGTCAACGTCCCTGAGACGATCAGGAAAGTGGTTACTACAGGTGAGAGCGTATGCTGGGATTTGAAGTCAACATCCCTAAAATGATTAGGAAAGTGGTTACTGCAGGGGAGAGCATATGCTGGGACTGGAAGTCAACGTCCCTGAGACGATCAGGAAAGTGGTTACTACAGGTGAGAGGGTATGCTGGGATTTGAAGTCAACATCCCTAAGATGATTAGGAAAGTGGTTACTACAGGGGAGAGCGTATGCTGGGACTTGAAGCCAGCATCCCTAAGACGATCAGGAAAGTGGTTGCTACAGGTGAGAGCGTATGCTGCAACTTGTAGTCAACACCCCTAAACGATCGGGAAATTGGTTACTACAGGGGAGAGCGTATGCTGGAACTTGTAGTCAGAACCCCTAAAATGATCGGGAAAGTGGCCTACAGGTGAGAGCATATGCTGGGACTTGAAGTCAACGTCCCTAAGCCAATCAGGGAATTGGTTACTACAGGGGCGAGCGTATGCTGGGACTGGAAGTCAACGTCCCTGAGACGATCAGGAAAGTGGTTACTACAGGGGAGAGCGTATGCTGGGACTTGAAGTTAACGTCCCTAAGATGATCATCAGGAAAGTGGTTAGTACAGGTGAGAGCATATGCTGGGACGTGTAGTCAACATCCCTAAGATGTTAAGGAAAGTGGTTACTATTGGTGAGAGCGTATGCTGGGACTTGAAGTGAACGTCCCTAAGACGATCAGGAAAGTGGTTACTACAGGTGAGAGCGTGTGCTGGGACTGGAAGTCAACGCCCCTGAGACGTTCATGAAAGTGGTTAGTACAAGGGAGAGCGTATGCTGGGATTTGAAGCTAACGTCCCTAAGACGATCAGGAAAGTGGTTACTACAGGGGAGAGCGTATGCTGGGATGTGTAGTCAACGTCCCTGAGACGTCCATGAAAGTGGTTACTATGGGTGAGAGCGTATGCTGGGACTTGAAGTGAACATCCCTGAGACGATCAGGAAAGTGGTTACTATGGGTGAGAGTGTATATTGGGACTTGAAGCCAACATCCCTGAGACGATCAGGAAAGTGGTTACTACAGGTAAGAGCGCACGCTGGGACTTGAAGTCAACGTCCCTAAGACGATCAGGAAAGTGGTTACTACAGGTGAGAGCGTATGCTGGGACTGGAAGTCAATGTCCCTGAGACGATCAGGAAAGTGGTTACTACAGGTGAGAGCGTATGCTGGGATTTGAAGTCAACGTCCCTAAAATGATTAGGAAAGTGGTTACTGCAGGGGAGAGCATATGCTGGGACTGGAAGTCAACGTCCCTGAGACGATCAGGAAAGTGGTTACTACAGGTGAGAGGGTATGCTGGGATTTGAAGTCAACATCCCTAAGATGATTAGGAAAGTGGTTACTACAGGGGAGAGTGTATGCTGGGACTTGAAGCCAGCATCCCTAAGACGATCAGGAAAGTGGTTGCTACAGGTGAGAGCGTATGCTGCAACTTGTAGTCAACACCCCTAAACGATCGGGAAAGTGGTTACTGCAGGGGAGAGCGTATGCTGGAACTTGTAGTCAGAACCCCTAAAATGATCGGGAAAGTGGCCTACAGGTGAGAGCATATGCTGGGACTTGAAGTCAACGTCCCTAAGCCGATCAGGGAATTGGTTACTACAGGGGAGGGCATATGCTGGGACTTGTAGTCATCGTCCCCGTGTCATTGGAACTAATAACTACCAAGAAGCCCGTACTTGGGAACGTGAGAGTTGGAATTCATAAGGACACCCAAGATGCTGAACAAGAGGACTGAAGACTTTGGAAGGTTTGTCCATCGTCTCCTGTAGAAACAGTCACCCCACAGAATCTTCTCAACTCTCTGCAAGCTTCGCTGATACCCTGGAAGTGTAGAGGCATCCATCGCGGTCACATCATCTAGAGGAGCGAAACCTAGGCACGTTCCAAGACAACAAGAAGTAGCCAGAACCCTCTGGGCTGTGGAATTACTTGAGAATGAGGATGCAATGGTCTTTCTGCTCAGGTGAGCCATTACAACAACAGGTCCGCAAGGCGACAGAGAATGGGCAAATATAGAAAAACCGTGGTGAAGTGGATTCACAGTGGAGGAATGCCACTGCCACACACCACTAGTGCAATGCCAATCGCGAAGGTCGGCAAACGCAACGAAAGAGAAGCGTTGGTCCTTAGTGGGCACCATCGAGAATGACACATCCGAGGTAGGCATATGCTTCTCAAGCGTCCATCAGGTGCCCAGCTCTGCAAGAGGTGGCAGGGAGAACATTCTTTACTGCAGGCTTTGAAATCAGCTGTATCGATAGATAACCCTTCAACCTATAAGATCCCAGGGCAACATGTAAAGCCATCCATTCTGAAGTCTCCAGGGGCAGTAAACTCAGGCATCCCAGGATCCGTAGCAGGCCACTCGAACCTCGCCTGGCGGAGAGGTTCTGCGAAACTGCCAGACACAGAGCGAACTCAAGACAGTGGGACAGCTTCCTGGAGAAAGAAGGCTTGATAAGGCTAATCTGAACAGACCTGCCTGCCACTCCCTTATTCTTTACATGCTGGCAAAAACCAAAGAAGGTCTCCAGAAATGGCGGTGCACAAATATTCAGAAGTAGGTCTTCTGTTTGTGTGTTTCTCTTGGTAAACAGTTAAAACTATATCTTTTGCAATAATGACACTGAACTCCTGAAGTAGAAGCTAAGCAGACACACTGTGAACTATCTGCACCCACTGCAGGGCGTTTGCGTAATATTCCAGCTGTGCCTTTACAGGGACTTGATGAGCAAGAGCTAAAAGCAGCACCTGGGTATTGTGTATCGGCTGGTAGGAAGGAGCGCACCTCTGGGGTACCAGGGGCTAGTACAAGGCGTGCCCCACACCCAAGTGTGCCATGAGATGCAAATGTATGACTGTGCTCTAGAGGTAGCATGACGCTGCTTCATACACATTCCCACATACACAATGGTAATGTCACATAGGTATGTTTCCACGACACCAGTTGGGATGGGGAGCTCCAAGCAGCTCCTGTTAGCTGCTGGTGGCAAGGTCACCAGGGTCTCCTAGGCTAGAAGCAGGAGCTAAATAACTCCCTGAAATTTCGAACCCTGATTTATAAACAATGAGTCGCTAACATGATTGAAAATGGGTGAAACGAAAACACCTACTCATATGTCATTGAAGAGTGGGACGACATAAATGCCTACTCATATGTCATTGAAGTGTGGGACGACATAAACGCCTACTCAAATGTCATTGAATAGTGGGACGACATAAACGCCTACTCATTGAGGAGTGGGACGACATAAACGTCTGCTCATATGTCATTGAGGAGTGGGACGACATAAACGCCCACTCAATATGTCATTGAAGAGTGGGACAACATAAACGCCTAGTCAAATGTCATTGAAGAGTGGGACGACATAAACGCCCACTCATTATGTCATTGAAGAGTGGGACGACATAAACGCCTACTCATTGAGGAGTGGGACGACATAGATGTCTGCTCATATGTCATTGAAGACATAGATGTCTGCTCATATGTCATTGAAGAGTGGGACGACATAAACGCCCACTCAATATGTCATTGAAGAGTGGGATGACATAAACGCCTACTCATATGGCATTGAAGAGTGGAACGACATAAACGCCTACTCATTGAGGAGTGGGACGACATAAAAGCCTACTCATATGTCATTAAAGAGTGGGACGGCATAAACGCCTAGTCAAATGTCATTGAAGAGTGGGAGGACATAAACGCCTAGTCAAATGTCATTGAAGAGTGGGACGACATAAACCCCCACTCAATATGTCATTGAAGAGTGGGAGGACATAAACGCCTAGTCAAATGTCATTGAAGAGTGGGACGACATAAACGCCCACTCAGTATGTCATTGAAGAGTGGGACAACATAAACGCCTACTCATTGAGGAGTGGGACGACATAAACATCTGCTCATATGTCATTTAAGAATGGGACGACATAAACGCCCACTCAATATGTCATTGAAGAGTGGGACGACATAAACGCCTAGTCAAATGTCATTGAAGAGTGGGACGACATAAACGCTTACTCATTGAGGAGTGGGACGACATAAACATCTGCTCATATGTCATTGAGGAGTGGGACGACATAAACGCCCACTCAATATGTCATTGAAGAGTGGGACGACATAAACGCCTAGTCAAATGTCATTGAAGAGTGGGACGACATTAACCCCTACTCAGCCTACTCATGTGTCATTGAAGAGTGGGACGACATAAACGCCTACTCATATGTCATTGAAGAGTGGGACGACATTAACCCCTACTCATTGAGGTGTGGGACGACATAAACGTCTGCTCATATGTCATTGAAGAGTGGGACGACATAAACGCCCACTCAATATGTCATTGAAGGGTGGGACGACATAAACGCCTAGTCAAATGTCATTGAAGAGTGGGACGACAAATGCCCACTCAATATGTCATTGAAGAGTGGGACGACATAAACGCCTACTCATTGAGGAGTGGGACGACATAAACGTCTGCTCATATGTCATTGAAGAGTGGGACGACATAAACGCCTACTCATTGAGGAGTGGGACGACATAAACATCTACTCATATGTCATTGAAGAGTGGGACGACATAAACACCCAGTCAATATGTCATTGAAGAGTGGGACGACATAAACGCCTACTCAAATGTCATTGAATAGTGGGACGACATAAACGCCTACTCATTGAGGAGTGGGACGACATAAACGTCTGCTCATATGTCATTGAGGAGTGGGACGACATAAACGCCCACTCAATATGTCATTGAAGAGTGGGACAAAATAAACGCCTAGTCAAATGTCATTGAAGAGTGGGACGACATAAACGCCCACTCATTATGTCATTGAAGAGTGGGACGACATAAACGCCTACTCATTGAGGAGTGGGTTGACATAAACATCTACTCATATGTCATTGAAGAGTGGGACGACATAAACACCCACTCAATATGTCATTGAAGAGTGGGACGACATAAACGCCTACTCAAATGTCATTGAATAGTGGGACGACATAAACGCCTACTCATTGAGGAGTGGGACGACATAAACGTCTGCTCATATGTCATTGAGGAGTGGGACGACATAAACGCCCACTCAATATGTCATTGAAGAGTGGGACAACATAAACGCCTTGTCAAATGTCATTGAAGAGTGGGACGACATAAACGCCCACTCATTATGTCATTGAAGAGTGGGACGACATAAACGCCTACTCATTGAGGAGTGGGACGACATAAATGTCTGCTCATATGTCATTGAAGAGTGGGACGACATAAACGCCCACTCAATATGTCATTGAAGAGTGGGATGACATAAACGCCTGCTCATATGTCATTGAAGAGTGGAACAACATAAACGCCTACTCATTGAGGAGTGGGACGACATAAAAGCCTACTCATATGTCATTAAAGAGTGGGACGACATAAACGCCTAGTCAAATGTCATTGAAGAGTGGGAGGACATAAACGCCTTGTCAAATGTCATTGAAGAGTGGGACGACATAAACCCCCACTCAATATGTCATTGAAGAGTGGGAGGACATAAACGCCTAGTCAAATGTCATTGAAGAGTGGGACGACATAAACGCCCACTCAGTATGTCATTGAAGAGTGGGACAACATAAACGCCTACTCATTGAGGAGTGGGACGACATAAACATCTGCTCATATGTCATTTAAGAGTGGGACGACATAAACGCCCACTCAATATGTCATTGAAGAGTGGGACGACATAAACGCCTAGTCAAATGTCATTGAAGAGTGGGACGACATAAACGCCTACTCATGTGTCATTGAAGAGTGGGACGACATAAACGCCTAGTCAAATGTCATTGAAGAGAGGGACGACATAAACGCTTACTCATTGAGGAGTGGGACGACATAAACATCTGCTCATATGTCATTGAGGAGTGGGACGACATAAACGCCCACTCAATATGTCATTGAAGAGTGGGACGACATAAACGCCTAGTCAAATGTCATTGAAGAGTGGGACGACATAAACGCCTACTCATGTGTCATTGAAGAGTGGGACGACATAAACGCCTACTCATATGTCATTGAAGAGTGGGACGACATTAACCCCTACTCATTGAGGAGTGGGACGACATAAACGTCTGCTCATATGTCATTGAAGAGTGGGACGACATAAACGCCCACTCAATATGTCATTGAAGGGTGGGACGACATAAACGCCTAGTCAAATGTCATTGAAGAGTGGGACGACAAATGCCCACTCAATATGTCATTGAAGAGTGGGACGACATAAACGCCTACTCATTGAGGAGTGGGACGACATAAACGTCTGCTCATATGTCATTGAAGAGTGGGACGACATAAACGCCTACTCATTGAGGAGTGGGACGACATAAACATCTACTCATATGTCATTGAAGAGTGGGACGACATAAACACCCACTCAATATGTCATTGAAGAGTGGGACGACATAAACGCCTACTCAAATGTCATTGAATAGTGGGACGACATAAACGCCTACTCATTGAGGAGTGGGACGACATAAACGTCTGCTCATATGTCATTGAGGAGTGGGACGACATAAACGCCCACTCAATATGTTATTGAAGAGTGGGACAACATAAACGCCTAGTCAAATGTCATTGAAGAGTGGGACGACATAAACGCCCACTCATTATGTCATTGAAGAGTGGGACGACATAAACGCCTACTCATTGAGGAGTGGGACGACATAAATGTCTGCTCATATGTCATTGAAGAGTGGGACGACATAAACGCCCACTCAATATGTCATTGAAGAGTGAGACGACATAAACGCCTACTCATATGTCATTGAAGAGTGGGATGACATAAACGCCTACTCATATGTCATTGAAGAGTGGAACGACATAAACGCCTACTCATTGAGGAGTGGGACAACATAAAAGCCTACTCATATGTCATTAAAAAGTGGGACGACATAAACGCCTAGTTAAATGTCATTGAAGAGTGGGAGGACATAAACGCCTAGTAAAATGTCATTGAAGAGTGGGACGACATAAACCCCCACTCAATATGTCATTGAAGAGTGGGAGGACATAAACGCCTAGTCAAATGTCATTGAAGAGTGGGACGACATAAACGCCCACTCAGCATGTCATTGAAGAGTGGGACAACATAAACGCCTACTCATTGAGGAGTGGGACGACATAAACATCTGCTCATATGTCATTTAAGAGTGGGACGACAAACACCCACTCAATATGTCATTGAAGAGTGGGAGGACATAAACGCCTAGTCAAATGTCATTGAAGAGTGGGACGACATATACGCTTACTCATTGAGAAGTGGGACGACATAAACATCTGCTCATATGTCACTGAGGAGTGGGACGACATAAACGCCCACTCAATATGTCATTGAAGAGTGGGACAACATAAACGCCTAGTCAAATGTCATTGAAGAGTGGGACGACATAAACGCCTACTCATATGTCATTGAAGAGTGGGACGAAATAAACGCCTACTCATATGTCATTGAAGAGTGGGATGACATAAACGCCTACTCATTGAGGAGTGGGACGACATAAACGTCTGCTCATATTTCATTGAAGAGTGGGACGACATAAACGCCCACTCAATATGTCATTGAAGGGTGGGACGACATAAACGCCTAGTCAAATGTCATTGAAGAGTGGGACCACAAATGCCCACTCAATATGTCATTGAAGAGTGGGACGACATAAACGCCTACTCATTGAGGAGTGGGACAACATAAACGTCTGCTCATATGTCATTGAAGAGTGGGACGACATAAACGCCTACTCATTGAGGAGTGGGACGACATAAACGTCTACTCATATGTCATTGAAGAGTGGGACGACATAAACACCCACTCAATATGTCATTGAAGAGTGGGACGACATAAACGCCTAGTCAAATGTCATTGAATAGCGGGACGACATAAACACCTACTCATTGAGGAGTGGGACGACATAAACGTCTGCTCATATGTCATTGAGGAGTGGGACGACATAAACACCCCCTCAATATGTCATTGAAGAGTGGGACAACATAAACGCCTAGTCAAATGTCATTGAAGAGTGGGACGACATAAACGCCTACTCATATGTCATTGAAGAGTGGGACGACAAATGCCCAATCAATATGTCATTGAAGAGTGGGACGACATAAACGCCTACTCATTGAGGAGTGGGATGACATAAACGTCTGCTCATATGACATTGAAGAGTGGGACGACATAAACGCCCACTCAATATGTCATTGAAAAGTGGGACGACATAAACGCCTAGTCAAATGTCATTGAAGAGTGGGACGACATAAACGCCAACTCATTATGTCATTGAAGAGTGGGACGACATAAACGCATACTCATTGAGGAGTGGGACGACATAAATGTCTGCTCATATGTCATTGAAGAGTGGGACGACATAAACGCCCACTCAATATGTCATTGAAGAGTGGGACGACATAAACGCCTACTCATTGAGGAGTGGGACGACATAAACGTCTACTCATATGTCATTGAAGAGTGGGACGACATAAACACCCACTCAATATGTCATTGAAGAGTGGGACGACATAAACGCCTAGTCAAATGTCAATGAATAGCGGGACGACATAAACGCCTACTCATTGAGGAGTGGGACGACATAAACGTCTGCTCATATGTCATTGAGGAGTGGGACGACATAAACACCCACTCAATATGTCATTGAAGAGTGGGACAACATAAACACCTAGTCAAATGTCATGGGACGAGTGGGACGACATAAACGCCTACTCATATGTCATTGAAGAGTGGGACGACAAATGCCCAATCAATATGTCATTGAAGAGTGGGACGACATAAACGCCTACTCATTGAGGAGTGGGATGACATAAACGTCTGCTCATATGACATTGAAGAGTGGGACGACATAAACGGCCACTCAATATGTCATTGAAAAGTGGGACGACATAAACGCCTAGTCAAATGTCATTGAAGAGTGGGACGACATAAACGCCAACTCATTATGTCATTGAAGAGTGGGACGACATAAACGCCTACTCATTGATGAGTGGGACGACATAAATGTCTGCTCATATGTCATTGAAGAGTGGGACGACATAAACGCCCACTCAATATGTCATTGAAGAGTGGTACGACATAAACGCCTGCTCATATGTCATTGAAGAGTGGGACGACATAAACGCCTACTCATTGAGGAGTGGGACGACATAAACGCCTACTCATATGTCATTAAAGAGTGGGACGACATAAACGCCTAGTCAAATGTCATTGAAGAGAGGGACGACATAAGTGCCCACTCAATATGTCATTGAAGAGTGGGACGACATAAACGCCTACTCATTGAGGAGTGGGACGACATAAACATCTGCTCATATGTCATTGAGGAGTGGGACGACATAAACGCCCACTCAATATGTCATTGAAGAGTGGGACGACATAAACGCCTAGTCAAATGTCATTTAAGAGTGGGACGACATAAACGCCTACTCATTGAGGAGTGCGACGACATAAACGTCTGCTCATATGTCATTGAAGAGTGGGACGACATAAACGCCCACTCAATATGTCATTTAAGGGTGGGACGACATAAACGCCTAGTCAAATGTCATTGAAGAGTGGGATGACAAATGCCCACTCAATATGTCATTGAAGAGTGGGACGACATAAACGCCTACTCATTGAGGAGTGGGACGACATAAACGTCTGCCATATGTCATTGAAGAGTGGGACGACATAAACACCCACTCAATATGTCATTGAAGGGTGGGATGACATAAACGCCTAGTCAAATGTCATTGAAGAGTGGGACGACAAATGCCCACTCAATATGTCATTGAAGAGTGGGACGATATAAACGCCTAATGATTGAGGAGTGGGACGACATAAACGTCTACTCATATGTCATTGAAGAGTGGGACGACATAAACACCCACCCAATATGTCATTGAAGAGTGGGAAGACATAAACGCCTAGTCAAATGTCATTGAAGAGTGGGACGACAAATGCCCAATCAATATGTCATTGAGGAGTGGGACGACATAAACGCCCACTCAATATGTCATAGAAGAGTGGGACGACATAAACGCCTACTCATATGTCATTGAAGAGTGGAACGACATAAACACCTACTCATTGAGGAGTGGGACGACATAAAAGCCTACTCATATGTCATTAAAGAGTGGGACGACATAAACGCCTAGTCAAATGTCATTGAAGAGTGGGAGGACATAAACGCCTTGTCAAATGTCATAGAAGAGTGGGACGACATAAACGCCTACTGATATGCCATTGAAGAGCACCCGTCAGCTCTATAGAGTAGCGAGTACTCCCAACAAACAAATTAACAAGTACAAATATTTCCAACTAAAAAAAGAACTGACACATAGGCGCTGTCCCCGCGGCGACTCACACAGGTTCCTGGACACGTTCGGCTCAGTGGTACCAGCAAAGCAGTGCCCAAGAAGGACTCTGTCTGAAATGTCGAGGAATTTTAAGGTATTTTTACTGGTCAAAAAATAACTCTGTTGGGAAGAAGAATTACTTATGTACTCCCTAAAAATAATATTACCCCCACTTCAAAAATAGGGAGTGAAATGCTCCATCCTCAAAATGCTGTCTGCGCCCAGGCACCCCCTGGTTTACTTTCTTGGCGAATGTTCAGTTAGGGTAAGAGAGCACGGAGGCTGGTGGTCGCCATAAAGGAGACCTTTCCAGACCCCAAGGTTTTTCATTAGACTGTCAGTCTCCCCCTCCCATCTTGGGAGGTAGAGTTTGAGCACAGAGGGGTGACGGCACTCTATCCCAGACAGGCTTTGCATCGCCCCCATGAGCAGGAACCTCGTTTCTGGCCTGTTGTCTGCCTCAGCCCCCTCAGAGGTGCGACAACAGGATACAGCGCTGCGGGCACTATGCCAACCGCACCATGGAGATCCAGACCCCTCCCATCTTACCAGCAGGGGCAACACGATACTGGCTTGTGGGCACTATGCCAAACGCATCATGGTGATCCAGACCCCTCTCATCTCACCAGCAGGGGCAACACGATACTGCCCTGCGGGCTCTATGTCAACCCCACCATGGAGATCCAGACACCTCTCATCTCACCAGCAGGGCAACACGATACTGCCCTGCGGGCACTATGCCAATGGCACCATGGAGATCCAGGCCCCTCTCATCTCACCAGCAGGGACAAAACAATACTGCCCTGCAGGAACTATGCCAATTGCACCATGGAGATCCAGACACCTCTCATCCCATCAGCAGGGGCAACACGATACTGCCCTGCGGGCTCTATGTCAACCCCACCATGGAGATCCGCATCATTGTGATCCAGACCCCTCTCATCTCACCAGCAGGGCAACACAATACTGCCCTGCGGGCACTATGCCAATGGCACCATGGAGATCCAGGCCCCTCTCATTTCACCAGCAGGGGCAACACAATAATGCCCTGCGGGCACTATGCCAATGGCACCATGGAGATCCAGACACCTCTCATCTCACCAGCAGGGGCAACACGATACTGCCCTGCGGGCACTATGCCAATGGCACCGTGGAGATCCAGACCCCTCTCACCTCACGAGCAGGGACAACACGATACTGCCCTGCGGGCACTATGCCAATGGCACCGTGGAGATCCAGACCCCTCTCACCTCACGAGCAGGGACAACATGATCCTGCCCTGCGGGCTCTATGTCAACTCCACCATGCATCAACAGCGAGCTTTTGACGAGCATTCCTTGCCACACGTGCCAGGTGTATCGCGGCCTCCATCCTTTATGGCTTACCCAGGCGCGGGGAAGGTAAAATGGAACCAGTGGAAGAAGAGGGTCCTGCATTATGTCCGAGCTGCAGGTGGGAATACAGTATCAGGTAATATTATCCCCACAAATAATGACGCCATATATATGGTCGCCAGGAAAGGCCCTTATTTGTGGGGATAACTGATGGGGTAAATGAGAGCAGGGGTTGCGGGGGTGTCCCCCGCTCCCTTAAAAAATATATGGGGGTTGCGGGAGTGTCCCCTGCAGGTTCCATGGGTTAATATCGCCTCCAAAAAACAGCACCATTCGTGTATGGCGATATTTTTGTGGGATATTAAGACAGGGAAGCGGAAATACTATCCGCCCTCAGCCCATTAAGATGCGTCCACAGAAGAGTCGATGTCTAATGCATGTGATTGTGCATTAGTGAAGCTCGGCACCTAGACATTCACTTCAAGCCCAAGACCAGCACTATCTCAGAAAGAGGGCGGAGAAACGTTTGGGGGGTACATTACTGCAAGTATGGCATCATGCCGGATGCACATATAAGAGACCAATTCATGATCCACTGCAGCAACAGCAAGATCAGGGAGGAGTTGTGCTTAAAAGACGACCCTGGTCTAGATGCACTTATTCTTATGGCTAAACGTGTGGCACATTCCTTGGCTTGTGTCGCAAAGCGGATGAAAAGTGACAACAAGGAGAGCAATACAGAAGTATTGAAAGTGGGAACAGAGGAAAAAGGGAAGGAAAAGGCAAAGGGTAGGGTCAACGCCCACGAGGTCTACCAGACATGAGAGGGAGCAGACAAAGGGGCCAAATGGGGGAGGAACGCAGGTGTTATCGATGTGCCAGTGCGACGCATTTTGCAGATTCTTCAGCAGGTCTAGGGAGAAAAGTGACTTTTTCAAAGTGCAAAAAGTGTATCCATTATGCAAACTGTTGTACACATTTTAACATGGTGGGTGTTACGTTCTGGCTCTGCGCGGAGGCAGAAGGTTGAGGGCCTCTTAAGTAGGCCGCAGTGGCGCAGCTCCGGCCGGAGCGAAATGAAACACGCCACACGTTGTTAGAGTCTTGGCCTGGAACTGCCTCTCTTGCGCGGGGGCGGGGCTTTTATTGAGACGCCCTGCGTCACCGCGTTGCGCTACGCAGGGCGGATATAACATTCCTCCTTTATTATAATTTAACTTAACAGTTGACCACACACATTATCAGATATGCACATGCTTGAAAACACAACAAACCCCGGTGCTCTCTGCTTTAACAGTCCTCGTGAGGCAAACTACCACACATAGTCCTTGAGCCAAGCGGGCGGCTTGGTGGTGGTTCTTAGTCCATATCTCCCACCCCGGGAGCTGAGCCCCACAGTCTCATCTGGTCTCTCACCTTCCATTTCCGGCTCACCCATGTCCGGTTCGCTCCACTGCTCCCACTTTCTGTCACTTGCAACTTCTTCACCCTGAAAGTTGGTGGGTTCATCTTCAAGCAGCTGGGAGTCTTCATCTTCTTGGGGACAGTCCCCATCAGTCCATAGGTTGCGTGGCACAGCCTTGAACCATGACCGCATTTCATGTCACCTGACGGTGTCCTCTTCGCACGGTTATCATGGTTCCTTGTGTCTCGCTGACAGTCCATGGGAGAGACTCATAGCGGGAGTCCTTCTTGGACTTTGTCAGGTTCCACAGCATGACCACCTGGTCGCCCACCTGGTGGTTGGATGTTTTCGACCTCCTCTTGGCACTCATGTGGGCATTGGCATCTGTTCTCCTTCTTTCGGTGCGCCCATTGTTGAACTCGTCCGGGCTTCTGCTGGGGTGATGTGGAATGGGCGACTTTATGACGGTGCCGAACATGAGGTCAGCTGGCAGGAAACCAGTCGTGCTGTGCGGGGTGACGCTGTAATTTCGCAGAAAATGATAGAGGTTGATTTTCCACGGTCTGGCATTTGCTCTTGATAACCTCAGCACTTTGTTAATTGTTCTCATGAACCGTTCCACATCCCCATTCGCCTGGGGCCACCTTGGCATGATGAGGTGATACCAGATGTTCAGTTCTTGCCGGTAGTGTTTGAACTCCTCCCCTTGGAAGGGTGGGCCATTGTCACTCTTGATGGTAGTGGGTAGTCCATGTGTCGCAAACAACTTCTCGATGGCCGGGATGACCACCTCGCCGCAGTGGATTCAACCACCTCGACTTCAGGATATCGGGAGTGGTCATCGATGGCTACCAGGAGGTATAGGCCTTCTTGTAGTTTACAAAAGTTGATGCTTATTGCGTCCCATCTGCCAGAGCCTCGTTCCGCGGACTGGATTGGTTCTGGATCAGGTGGGGCTCCGGTTATCAGACATGGTAGACAGGTGTTGACTAGCGTTTCCACCTTTGCATCTATCTGTGGAAACCACACTCGGTGTCGAATTCAAGCCTTCGTCCAAGCCATCCCTTGGTGGCCCTCATGGGCGAGCGCCACTATTCGGTCTTGGAGGCCCGGCGGGATGATAATGCGATTTCCCCTGAGCAGCAATCCTTGCTCTGTGATCGACAGATCCTGTCGTACGGTGAACATCCCTGTGAGGAACGCCTTTGCTTCCGCAGTCCTGTTGTGGGTGTTCTTCATGAAGGACCTCCAGTCGCCTGAGATGATGGCATCCTTTACCAGGTCGCAACACGGGTCCTTGCGTGTTTCCTCTGCAATGTCATCGATGCTGACAGCCTTTGGCCTCATGGCCCGCACCACCTGGCAGATATGTTCCTCGGTCTCTTCGGCCACCTGAACCTCCCGTGGCGTCGCCGCTCAAGGGTGTGTTGAGAGGAAGTCTGCTGGGTTTCTGCTCCCCGGCTGATATGCCAACTCAAAATTGTACTGTTGGAGATGCAGCAGCCATTTGGCTATTCTGGCCAGCGGGTGCGAGGAGGTGCCCATGAAGATAGGCAGGAGGGGTTTGTGATCCGTAATCGCCGTGAACCTTGGGCCATACAGATAGAGGTGGAAATGGCGACACCCCCACAGTACGGCAATTGCCTCCTTCTCAATGTGAGAGTATCGCTGCTCTGTCATTGTGAGAGCTCTTGACGCATAGGCAATGGGCCTCTTCTCACCCTCTTTGGTGACCTGCATGAGGATGGCCCCCAGGCCGACAGGGCTGGCATCCACAAAGAGTTCAGTCGGAAGCGCAGTGTCGTAGTACGCCATTTTCGTGTCCACTGATAATGACTCTTTGATGCTTTCAAATGCTTCCTGGCACGCTTTCCCCCATTCCCACTTTGTGTTGAGCTTGGTAAGTTCTTGAAGGGGTTCAGAGAGAGTGGCCAGGTTCCGGATGAATCTCCCACAGTACGTGGCCATCGCCAGGAAACTGCGCACGTCAGTGGGTGTCATGGGCGTACTCGCAGCCTGTGTGTCGGCAATCTTCTGGGGGTCCGGTGAAATGCCAGTGCTGCTGAACTTGTAGCCAAAAAATGATATTTCTGTCTTGAAAAACTCACATTTTTCCTTGTGAATGGTTAGGCCAGCATCTTCTAGTCGGCCCAAAAGCATCCATAATCTTCTCGAGTGTTCTCCTCTGTCCTGAGCATGGATCAGGATATCATCACTCACATTTAGGACCCCTGGTATGCCCCGGATGACTTCTTGAATTGTCTGTTGAAAAACTTCGGCAGCCGAAGAGATCCCAAAGCTTAGCCGCTTGTATCTTCGCAAACCCAAGTGTGTTGAAAAAATGGTTATGTACCAAGAGTCCCTATGCAGCTTCAGCTGGTGGTAACCTGCTTTCAAATCAACCTTCGAGAAGACTCGTGATCCCGTGAGGTCAGCCACAATTTGGTCGAGGATTGGCGTGATGTGGCGCTCCCGCTTGATGGCAGTGTGCGAGAAGCGCATGTCTATACTGATTCGGACCTTTCCCGGCTGTTTGGGTTTCTTTGTGACCACCATCGGGGAAACCCATGGCGTCAGCCCCGTTACCTCTTCTATAATGCCAGCTGCTTCCAACGCTTTGAGTTCTATCTCCACCTGTTCACGCATGTGGAATGGGGTCCTCCGGTGTCTGACGGCCTTTGGCTGGACCGACTTATCAATATGGAGCTTGATCGTCTTTCCTTTCAAGCACCCAATCCCGTTTTGCAGGTTGGGATACTGTGCAAGGATGCTTTCGACCTCTTGGGCTTCCTTGACTTGACTGACGAACTGTACTAGCCCTAGGTCCTCAGCCGCATCACCACTCAGAAGGCATTCGATCCCCACATTTACCACGTATATCTTAGACGGCAGCCTGTTTTCACTGTGGCTGAGGGTGGTGCGGAATCTGCCAACCACCGGTAGTGGTTTCCTACAGCCATATGCAAACAGAAGGGTGTCTGTGTTCTTGAGGTCTGGTCGTGGTTGCAGTGTTTGAAATGTGCTTGTGGGCATGACATTTACAGAGGCTCCCGTGTATGGTCATCCATACCCGCTGGTTTTGGAGGGTGACCTGGCATTTGCGCCTCCTGAGCCCTTTCTTCTGCGTAGCATGTCCATGATCCAAAGCTGACACCAGGTATACTTTTCTCCCTTTTGTCCGCTGCTCTCTACCAGAGTCTTGTTGAGTCCCTGTGACGTCATCCCCTTCTTCCTCGGTTGAAGAGTTGGTCATTTCGACTCGCCTTGCACTCGCTTGCTTCTTTTTCTTGGTCCCACTCTTCTCCTGGGGATTGTGTGGAGGCGGTAGTGGAGCGCCCGATGACCGGCACATCTTGGCATAGTGGTCCTTTCTGCCACATGCCCCACATGTTGTCCCTTGCGCCGGGCAGTTTAGCCATCCATGACGCGATCCACCACACCATCCACACTCAGTAGGTCCCGGGATCCGTGGCTGCCATCTGGCTGGTGCGTAGTTGCCGCCAGACTCATCTCTTGTGGACTGTCTATTTGTGACGTGGGCCACCATGGATGTCGCAAGGGCAGGCTGTAGTTTTTGAAGAGTCACGGCCATGTTGGCGGCCCTGGCATGTGCCAGCTCCCTTTGACGACCCAACTCCAGAATGCGTGTTAGAGAGATATCCTTCTCACTCAGCACCATCCTTCTCAGTTTCTCCGATTGGATGCCGTTAATGAGTTGTCTCCAGATTTCTTTCTCGACATCCGTGAACTCACACGAAATCGCCAGCTTCCTGAGTCGGGTGTGGTAGGCTTCCAAGGTCTCCTCTTCTGCCTGAAATGTGGTGCATGAAGGTTTCATAATCCGGGTTGAGTTGTGGGAGAAAATGGGCCGTCAAGGCGTCTTTCGATTGTTGGTAAATGTCCTTGCCATCAGCAATGGTTAGCGAGTTGAAGATCCGTAGCACCTCGTCCCCCACATTTAACAATAGGTGCAATCTCATTTTCCTGGCGGAGGTTATGTTCTTGTTATGTCCTTGTACTCCATTGCCATTTCAAATTCTTGGATCCATAGCTGCCACCGGGGGACAACTGATGATGGATCCGTGAATGGGTCAAATGGCTGAATCATTGTGGAGGAGCTCCCTTGTGGGCGAGCTTGCGGTGACAACATCGACAGATTCGCCGCGAGTCTAGAGGGCGTACCGGGTCTGGGGGTGGACGTGCCGGTCGCCATAGTGGGGCGTCACCGTCACTTGATGGTGTCTATCGTCCTCACCTTGGTGCGTGGTTTCAGTTGTCAGTGGTCCCTTTCGAGGCCGACCTTCGAAACAGTAGCCGATGAGACCGCTGCCTCGCTCCAGGTGCCTGCTTCCGTGATCGCACGGGCGCACTGCGTGTGCGGTGGCTTCACACATCGTGTTGTGGTGCCTATGGCCCCTGGATGCCAGTTGGTCGTGTGTCGCAGCGCCCTGGGACCGCTGTGGAAAACAAATACGACGATGCAGCCGAAGGGATGGAGCAACAAAAACATTTTTTTGGGGCGGGGGGTTTTGTGTGCCCCCTCCCACCAGGTGTCCGAAAATTGTGCGTGTCGCTGCTGAAATAATCAGCTGGTAGGGCGTCGAGCACGTGTGCTGGGTCCCGTTTCCCTCGTCGCCAGTGTTACGTTCTGGATCCGCGCGATGGCAGAACGTTGAGGGCCTCTTAAGTAGGCCGCAGTGGCGCAGCTCCGGCCAGAGCGAAATGAAACACGCCACACGTTGTTAGAGTCTTGGCCCGGAAATGCCTCCCTTGCGCGGGGGTGGGGCTTTTATTGAGACGCCCTGCGTCACCGCGTTGCGGGACGCAGGGCGGATATAACAGGGGTGGGGAAAGTGTTTTATTTGTCTGAGGAGGGACAGCAATCTTCGAGGGAGGAGCACTGTGCAGCAGAATTGATAAACTCTCTTGACACGGAAGATCATCAAGGTTCTTCATTCAGTTACTTCATGTGTCCAGTTGTCATCAGACAGGTTAGCTTAAGAGAAGATACAGGAAGCACAGAGAGCACACTGGCTCCCACCACCCAGACTGCATTCTTGCAACTGCCTGGGTGGAACACTCACTACACCCCAGACATTCCACTCACAGAACATTCCACTCATGACATCAATGAGGCCGTGCATTCAGGCAGCAGGGAATAACAGGAAACCCAGTCATAACACAGGCCAACCACATGAGGGGGATTAAGAAATCGCAAGGAGGAAGACATCCTTTGAGCAGTACCATGGACTGTCCCACATACGTTTCTAGCACCATGCAGGAAGACAGGTTAGAACCTCAGGTTTCAAAATGTTTGCCCAAGCAGGGCCTGTAATGACTGGACAGCCATTTATTGGCGACCCAGGTGTATTTCAAAAGTACTCAGCAGCCCTAGGCAAGGGAGAAGAACCAGGAAAAGGCTTTCTTTGACAGACTGGGTTGTGACGGTCTACGGGTTCACACACACATTCCACACCTGCTTAGGAGGGTGAAGATGTGAAAGGGTCTAGAACTGCTGTGAAAATCTGCATTTCTATTGTGCGCCTCTGGCACATCAATAATATTTGATTAAAAGTATAATATTGTAATATTGTTCCATTTAAATACATCCACAGACATTGACAATGGCCCTGATGCTTTGGGGAAGATATACAAATGCCGCAGTTACCACCCCATCGCCCTGGGTGCCCAGCCTGGGCCGCCAATCCTCGATCAAAGGCCTACAGACATGGGAACCATTTACAGAACAGCTCAGTGAAAGCCGGGTGAACTGAACACTCGGATTAGCGATAGAACACAGATTTAAACCTCAAACAGCTACTCAAATGTCTGTAGGATGTTGGATCTTGTGCCCACCCCTCCCAAACACTGGCATGAACCAGAGCACTCACATACCATAAGCCCTTCTTTCTATTGCTAGATTGCGCCGTCTTTCGCTTTACTCCGGTTTGTTGATTGCACTCAGTCTCTGGCCCCGTGGCTTCACTGCCCCTTTTATTCCTTTCCCGCCAGTTCTTCTGTATTGCAGCCCTCTCTCGCTTCGTCATTATTCCATCAATGACTCGGTCACTACATCTATTTATTCGACTGCATCCATCCCTGATGCAGTCAGCTGTGCTGCCACCTGACAGGCTCTAGTGCAGAATGAGGCGATAATACAAAGGGTTCACCAAGTCTAAATACTCCATGAGACGCAAACTACACATGTGTCCAGATGCATCACCCATCTGGCTTTACATGTCTTCTATTGTTTTCATGATGCACCTTCTATGCGAATGTCCAGGCACATAGGTATATCTGTGTGGCACCGGTTGGCTTAGGGAGCCAAAAGTAGGTCCTGGTACCTTTTGGTGTCAAGCTAACCGGGCACTACTGGGCAAAAAGAGCTAAATGGCTCAGCTCCAAGAAATGTCGAACCCTGCATTTGTATTCTGCTGCCCTAGCAAAATTACTTCCTACCGTACTTAAACCTCCATAAATATATGAATAGGAGTGTGTGTCTTAGTTGTATTAAGGGTACACAGCAGTCAGTGTTGGTTATCTCTTGAACACTGGGAAAGTGGCCTTGGGTATAGAAGTTTGTCTGGCACCTAGGGGATTGTGTGCTGCCCGTACCCGTGTTTACGTTGCAGTGCTGCTATTAAAGATTGTCTGAACTAACCATATCCGAGATTACAGTCCTGCGTCTGTTTGCCGCAACAATTTTAGTGTTTTGCCATTTCATCCATTGGCTAAAGGATATCCCAGAGGAGTTACAGGCGAGGCCTTCAGCCACGCCCCTTGACCCAGGAAGAAGATAAGATGCTTTCTCCTAGTGGCGATCTCACTGAGGGGGGAGTTCATGGGTCGGGGAGCATTTGACCCACTGAAGAAAGAGCTTATCTCATACAGAAGATCGTTCAGTAAATACTATAATTGTTTGCATTTGTTTATCGTGTTTGTCCCTGGTAACTAATTCTGGGTTTGTCATAAAAACCTCTCTAAAACATGTGGCCTGGACACAGGCGACTGTCAAAACGATAAAAGGGTTATTGTATGTGTAAAGAGCCAGTATTCTTGTATCAGCGTCTCTTGATTGAATGATAAAATCAATAAAAAGGGAGGTGGATTTTTAGGCGAGGCAACGTCACATAGAGGTACATTTGATGTTGATAAGATTGACATTCGAAAATGATCTCAGGAGTTCCTGGGTTTGAAGGCTCTCCAAAAACAGTGGGATTGCTTCCACTGGTATGTGGAGGCCGCTACATGGCGCTCCGAATCTAAAACCAGAGCTCTGAAAGACGCTCCAGGAAAACTCCAAAAGTAACTTAAGGAAATAAAAGCAGAGTGAATAAATGTGTCAGTCCCTAAAACAGGAAGGGGTACAGTACACTTTATCCAGCACTCTAAGGGGTGCCCCCTGTGAGGAATTCGACCATCCACACAGGGAATGTGAACTCGCCTGGGCTGTTTTGATATTTTTTTGAAAGAAATGGAATGTTGCAAGATAAACCTCCAGGAAATGTGTAGGGCTAGTTTGCACACATTTCTCAATGCTCACCGCACAACAAACACATAGTCAAGTGTACTCTGGGGGACACAGCCTACCGGCACAGTCCCCCTGTCATGTTCATCTGGAATGTGTCAGCCACGGGTACATCAAAGCATCTCAAGAAAGGGGAGGGCAGCACCTTCCTCCAGCCATGGCCAGCCTAATTAAAATATCAAAGGCTCCATGGATTCACCCTGCCTATTGTTAAGTTCCGTGTGGTGGCAGCGCATTCTGATGAGAGTTAATTGAGGCAGGCCTGCAAACAGGGCTTCTCACAAAAGTAAGAAAGCGCAAGAAACTTCAACACCTTTTTGATATGCAATGTGTCAGCTTGAAGCTAGCTCCTACCCCTCTGTATGAAGGGCAGTGAATGTCATGTCTGGGACAACTGTTTACAGTAGGCACCCTGCAGGCAACCCCCTTTCAGAGGGAAGAAGTATGTGATTTGATGGAGAAGAAAGTCTGTTCTTGCCACAAGCCTCAAGAGAGACCTGCGCTTTGATCAGGAGTCACAGAGAGCTCAATTAACCAGAGAGACACTTTGATCCACAACAGACAGGAATATGGGTGGGACTTAATAGTACATGTTGTCACCCCTTACCTTTCCTGCTGCAAAGCACTCTGGTTATGACCTCACACATAACAGAACATTGTTGGTGGGGACCCAGGATTTGTTCATTAAGGTAGGCTTAGCCTGCACCAATCACTGTGGCCCATTTGGCTATAAAAAGAGGATCATACCCCTCTTTTGGCAGATCATCTGACGACTTTGAAAGGAGTAAGAAGAACTCATTTGGACCCTGGCTGAAGGTATAGTTGCCTTACAGCTTCCGCCAGTGAAGGAAGGCCAGGATTTCCAATGGGGAAGCAGGATCCCTCCCCTAAACATCTCCTAGGGAAGAGAGGGAGATACCAACCTTAGAGGACCGGTGTAGCAGCTCCTGAACTGGTACCCAGCCGGCACACAGCGTGCCCTGCTAGGTTTTGCCAGCCAGCTTCCTAGGTGGGAAGTACCAGAGAGTCTCTGACCAAAGGACGAGGCCGTTGCCTGCAAACACTCTGCTCAGCTTTGGGCCGTCCACCTTAAAGGTTGACAAAAGCCCAGAGAAGAAGCTAGGAGGCGTGCCACACAAGCATCATACACCGTCCATCTTTTAAGGAAATTTTCGAGGCAGTCGAGCCTTTGAACCGCGACGGGCTGCACCACTGACAGTTGTCATGCTGCAGTCACTAAAGCCGTCCGAGGCGTCCCGACCAGCATTCCAGATCCGCCAACCAACACAGAGACAATTCTTGACCCTGAGCCGCCGTGTAGGCCAGCCTGCAGCCGTCCATCCAGCCTCGCTTGCCGAACTGCCTGCCACCCGATACCTGCAGCTGTCTCCTGTCTTGAACTCGCAGGAGCTGCAAAGCGTCCTGGAACCGACTCGATGCCGTCGAGCATTAAGATCATCTCAAGGACCAGGTACATTGTGGTTCCCCTGGTCCTTGTCCTTTAGCAACCCATGAGTTTTGGCCTCATCGCTTCGCATGGCACATCGCCTTCTGATCTTCAAGGACGGTTTGGTCTTTTCGAAGACCTAGATGACACACGTGGTTGTCTCCTATGTGTAGGGAAAAGTGGAATTCCCGGTGTGGAGGTGTTTCTGGAAGGAGGCTTGATGCCCGGACCAGAGTACACAATGGATGGAGTAGTTCCAATCGCGTGGTGGCAGAGGGCACGGGCAACACCTTGCAGCCAAGGTCATGTCTTTGAACATGGAACCTGGCTTTGCCATTTAACCCAACCTTGTGCCAAGATAATTCATCTACCAGTGCCTTCCATTAGTCTATAGATGCTGTACAGTGTACTTTCTTGATCACACGTGACTGTCCCCATAGCCTTGTGGTTTCTGGCAGATGGGCCCCACACACCATAGTGTTCAATGTGAATGCAGCATGTGTGAGAAGCTCCTGCTACAGTAAATGCCCGCTGTGCAGCCCCCTGGGCGCTATATCAAGCCTCTAGTTCCTGAAGTCTGCAGACAGGGCCGCGGGGCGTGCAGCTGATCACGGGGCGCCCCCACCTTGTGTACGGCTGATATGCTCGCCGGCACGCCCCGATATTTACAAAGCACCCGCCTTGCTGCCTAACTGAATCAGGGAGATGTTCCTGAGGAAGGGCGGCCCGCCGGGCAGAAACAATGCGAGTCTGGGTGGCACGTCTTTGGAGAAGGGGCCTCTGCTGATATCAGATGGGCGCCTAACGCGATTATGGAGCAGCCGCGCAGGTGGCTGTTGGGGGCAGAGTCCCACTCCCCCCACGGGCTCAGCCGGGATTGTTCCTGTATCAGAGAGGGCGTGACACCTGTGATCTGGACCCTGGTATGAGGAGCTACCATTGTGCCACAAAACCTTCTTTAATGACGTGATCCGCCCATGCTGCTAAGCTGCTAGCCCCGGGGGTGTAGCCCCGGGGGTGGGGCAACGCGTGCAGCGCACACCTGAGCGGGGTGCAGCTCGCGAGGCTCAGGCTCCAGTCCTTGGCGAAGTGAACCAGACACACACACACGCAGGACAGCCCCCCCCAAATAACATTTCCAAGTGGGGGCGCTGGACTCTTTTTTTTAAAGTTAGAGTACAATTATTTTTAAGGACTAATCAAGTAGGTCCCGTTTCTAATCAGAGTATTTTATAAGCACGTACAAATGTGTTAACTATGAAAGAGTCATGGGTTTGTAATTAATATTTCTTTGCAGGTAGTATTTGTCAGGCAGTAATAATACCCTTTCTCTCTGAAGCTCGACGTGCAATGTTGGAATACAGCATTCCATGGAGGGGGGGGGGGGCGGACGGACGTGCACTACTGGAATACAGCATATCCATAGGGTGCGGGGGCAGACATGCACTGTTAGAATACAGCATATCCATGCAGCAGGAGTGGGTGGGGGGGCAGACGTGTACTACTGGGATACAGCATATCCATGGAGAGGGGGGCGGACGTGCACTACTGGAATACAGCATATCCATGGAGGGGGGGCAGACGTGCACTACTGGAATACAGCATATCCATAGGGTGCGGGGGCAGACATGCACTGTTAGAATACAGCATATCCATGCAGCAGGAGTGGGTGGGGGGGCAGACGTGTACTACTGGGATACAGCATATCCATGGAGAGGGGGGCGGACGTGCACTACTGGAATACAGCATATCCATGGAGGGGGGGGGCGGACGTGCACTACTGGAATACAGCATATCCATGGAGGGGGGGCAGACGTGCACTACTGGAATACAGCATATCCATGGGGGGGGGCAGACGTGCACTGTTGGAATACAGCATTTCCATGGAGGGGGCGGAGGCAGACGTGCACTGTTGGAATACAGCATTTCCATGGAGGTGGGGTGGGGGGCAGACGTGTACTACTGGAATACAGCATTTCCATTGAGGTGGGGGGGTCAGACGTGTACTACTGGAATACAGCATATCTATGGAGGTGGGGTGGGGGGGCAGACGTGTACTACTGGAATACAGCATTTCCATGGAGGGGGCGGAGGCAGACGTGCACTGTTGGAATACAGCATATCCATGGAGGTGGGGTGGGGGGGGGTCAGATGTGTACTACTGGAATACAGCATTTCCATGGAGGTGGGGGGGCAGACGTGTACTACTGGAATACAGCATTTCCATAGAGGTGGGGGGGTGGGTGGTCAGACGTGTACTACTGGAATACATCATTTCAATGGAGGTGGGGGGGGGGTCAGACGTGTACTACTGGAATACAGCATTTCCATGGAGGTGAGGTGGGGTGGGGGGGCAGACGTGTACTACTGGAATACAGCATTTCCATGGAGGTGGGGGGGGTCAGACGTGTACTACTGGAATACAGCATATCTATGGAGCTGTGTGGGGGAAAGCAGGGGGACAGACAGACGCCTTGTGTGTCAGGTCTTTATTTTTTTGGTGGGGTGTAGTTTTACTTCGATTTTTTCTTTTTTGGGAGCCTTTGCCAAGTTTTAGGGAGAAGTGGCTACCTAGACAGACGAGAAATGGAGATGGCCCAGTGCCCCAAAGCTGAAGACTTAAGACAGACAATGTAATGATGCTTCGTTGTACTCTTAGAGACACCCTGACCCCGCCACAAATCCCAGCAGAGCGATCCCAGCCTTTCACCCTTTCAAGCCAAGGTCAATAAAAAGCACTCTGTTCATTGAATACTAGTACAACTTCATTTCAGGCTTCAATGCAGTCTGCAGTTGGGGCTCCATGAACTGTCAATATTATTGTGAATTAGTACAGGCCAGTCAGGGGCATAACGTTTCAAAGAGGAACATGGTCGCTCTTTCCATTAACTAGAGGACTGTACAGTATTGCGCACAGGACGCTTAGCTATAGGACTGTACAGTATTGCGCACAGGACGCTTAGCTATAGGACTGTACAGTATTGCGCACAGGACGCTTAGCTAGAGGACTGTACAGTATTGCGCACAGGACGCTTAGCTAGAGGACTGTACAGTATTGCGTACAGGACGCTTAGCTAGAGGACTGTACAGTATTGCGCACAGGACGCTTAGCTAGAGGACTATACGGGATTGCGCACAGGACACTTAGCTAGAGGACTGTACACTCTTGCGCACAGGACGCTTAGCTAGAGGACTGTACAGTATTGCGCACATGACGCTTAGCTAGAGGACTGTACAGTATTGCGCACAGGACGCTTAGCTAGAGGACTCTACAGTATTGCGCACAGGACGCTTAGCTAGAGGACTCTACAGTATTGCGCACAGGACGCTTAGCTAGAGGACTGTACAGTATTGCGCACAGGACGCTTAGCTAGAGGACTGTACAGTATAGCGCACAGGACGCTTAGCTATAGGACTGTACAGTATTGCGCACAGGACGCTTAGCTAGAGGACTGTACAGTATTGCGCACAGGACGCTTAGCTAGAGGACTGTACAGTATAGCGCACAGGACGCTTAGCTATAGGACTGTACAGTATTGCGCACAGGACGCTTAGCTAGAGGACTGTACAGTATTGCGCACAGGACGCTTAGCTAGAGGACTGTACAGTATTGCGCACAGGACGCTTAGCTAGAGGACTGTACAGTATTGCGCACAGGACGCTTAGCTAGAGGACTGTACAGTATTGCGCACAGGACGCTTAGCTAGAGGACTCTACAGTATTGCGCACAGGACGCTTAGCTAGAGGACTCTACAGTATTGCGCACAGGACGCTTAGCTAGAGGACTCTACAGTATTGCGCACAGGACGCTTAGCTAGAGGACTCTACAGTATTGCGCACAGGACGCTTAGCTAGAGGACTGTACAGTATAGCGCACAGGACGCTTAGCTATAGGACTGTACAGTATTGCGCACAGGACGCTTAGCTAGAGGACTGTACAGTATTGCGCACAGGACGCTTAGCTATAGGACTATACGGGATTGCGCACAGGACGCTTAGCTAGAGGACTGTACAGTATTGCGCACAGGACGCTTAGCTAGAGGACTGTACAGTATTGCGCACAGGACGCTTAGCTATAGGACTGTACAGTATTGCGCACAGGACGCTTAGCTAGAGGACTGTACAGTATTGCGCACAGGACGCTTAGCTATAGGACTATACGGGATTGCGCACAGGACGCTTAGCTAGAGGACTGTACAGTATTGCGCACAGGACGCTTAGCTAGAGGACTGTACAGTATTGCGCACAGGACGCTTAGCTAGAGGACTATACGGGATTGCGCACAGGACGCTTAGCTAGAGGACTGTACAGTATTGCGCACAGGACGCTTAGCTAGAGGACTGTACAGTATAGCGTACATGACGCTTAGCTATAGGACTGTACAGTATTGCGCACAGGACGCTTAGCTATAGGACTATACGGGATTGCGCACAGGACGCTTAGCTAGAGGACTCTACAGTATTGCGCACAGGGCGCTTAGCTATAGGACTGTACAGTATTGTGCACAGGATGCTTAGCTAGAGGACTGTACAGTATTGCGCACAGGACGCTTAGCTATAGGACTGTACAGTATTGCGCACAGGACGCTTAGCTAGAGGACTGTACAGTATTGCGCACAGGACGCTTAGCTATAGGACTGTACAGTATTGCGTACAGGACGCTTAGCTAGAGGACTGTACAGTATTGCGCACAGGACGCTTAGCTATAGGACTATACGGGATTGCGCACAGGACGCTTAGCTAGAGGACTGTACAGTATTGCGCACAGGACGCTTAGCTATAGGACTGTACAGTATTGCGCACAGGACGCTTAGCTAGAGGACTGTACAGTATTGCGCACAGGACGCTTAGCTATAGGACTATACGGGATTGCGCACAGGACGCTTAGCTAGAGGACTGTACAGTATTGCGCACAGGACGCTTAGCTAGAGGACTGTACAGTATAGCGTACATGACGCTTAGCTATAGGACTGTACAGTACTGCGCACAGGACGCTTAGCTATAGGACTATACGGGATTGCGCACAGGACGCTTAGCTAGAGGACTCTACAGTATTGCGCACAGGACGCTTAGCTAGAGGACTGTACAGTATTGCGCACAGGACGCTTAGCTATAGGACTGTACAGTATTGCGCACAGGACGCTTAGCTAGAGGACTGTACAGTATTGCGCACAGGACGCTTAGCTATAGGACTGTACAGTATTGCGTACAGGAGGCTTAGCTAGAGGACTGTACAGTATTGCGCACAGGACGCTTAGCTATACGACTATACGGGATTGCGCCCAGGACGCTTAGCTAGAGGACTGTACAGTATTGCGCACAGGACGCTTAGCTAGAGGACTGTACAGTATAGCGTACATGACGCTTAGCTATAGGACTGTACAGTATTGCGCACAGGACGCTTAGCTATAGGACTATACGGGATTGCGCACAGGACGCTTAGCTAGAGGACTCTACAGTATTGCGCACAGGACGCTTAGCTATAGGACTGTACAGTATTGCGCACAGGACGCTTAGCTAGAGGACTGTACAGTATTGCGCACAGGACGCTTAGCTATAGGACTGTACAGTATAGCGTACATGACGCTTAGCTAGAGGACTGTACAGTATTGCGCACAGGACGCTTAGCTATAGGACTGTACAGTATTGCGTACAGGACGCTTAGCTAGAGGACTGTACAGTATTGCGCACAGGACGCTTAGCTAGAGGACTATACGGGATTGCGCACAGGACGCTTAGCTAGAGGACTGTACAGTATTGCGCACAGGACGCTTAGCTAGAGGACTGTACAGTATAGCGTACATGACGCTTAGCTATAGGACTGTACAGTATTGCGCACAGGACGCTTAGCTATAGGACTATACGGGATTGCGCACAGGACGCTTAGCTAGAGGACTGTACAGTATTGCGCACGGGACGCTTAGCTAGAGGACTGTACAGTATTGCGCACAGGAGGCATAGCCAGAGGACTATACGGGATTGCGCACAGAACGCTTAGCTAGAGGACTGTACAGTATTGCGCACAGGACGCTTAGCTAGAGGACTGTACAGTATTGCGCACAGGACGCTTAGCTAGAGGACTATACGGGATTGCGCACAGGACGCTTAGCTAGAGGACTGTACAGTATTGTGCACAGGACGCTTAGCTAGAAGCCTATACGGGATTGCGCACAGGACGCTTAGCTAGAGGACTGTACAGTATTGCGCACAGGACGCTTAGCTAGAGGACTATACGGGATTGCGCACAGGACGCTTAGCTAGAGGACTGTACAGTATTGCGCACAGGACGCTTAGCTAGAGGACTGTACAGTATTGCGCACAGGACGTTGAGCGCGTAAAGCAGAGTCCGCTGTGCATTTTCACGGGGACAGGACAGACCAGGCCATCAGAGGAGAAGGTACGGTAAGTGCGGAGGGAGAGTTAAGCAACAGGGGCAAGTGTACTCGGGGTGTATGTGGTAAGGGAGAGGGTAGAGTGGCTTGGTTCCAGGGGGTGTCCACTGCACCGACAGGCAGGACTTTGCCCTTCTTTCTTCTGAGGCAGATAAACGGAGCACCATTGTGACATATTGACTTCTGCCCTGCAGGAGTACGAGGATGAGTAGAGGCTAAAACACCCACTCAGCCCTCAAACTTCTACAAACCAAGAGCCAACACAACCATAAAGGTAAACCAGGCACAGTTAAGCGATATACCTCCTTCACCTTTTGTGGTAACGTGGGCCGAGGTAAGGCAGCACTCTCACGAGGAGCGTGAATGTGGTTTAGTAGCCAACCAAACAGCGAGGTATAAAGGCCCAAAATAAAAGGAATGTCCAATCGAGGTGAAGAGAGTCGAGCTGCAAACAATGGTTCGAAGAACAGTAAACACAAAAAGCAGCCATCGAAGGGTCCTGGATGTTCACTCGGCACCCAACAGGCTAGAATCATGGTTCGCAGCAGTTCGGAGTGGCCTACACAGGGATCTTGGCACTTCGGCTTTCCCAAAAACAGAGGAGGCTGGCACACACCTTCCATGATCCTGCAACACAGCGAGGTCCCAGGCAACGGGGTCGCTGCCAGAGATACGGTCATGGTCCACACCTTCCGTGATCCTGCAACACAGCGAGGTCCCAGGCAACGGGGTCGCTGCCAGAGATACGGTCATGGTCCACACCTTCCGTGATCCTGCAACACAGCGAGGTCCCAGGCAACGGGGTCACTGCCAGAGGTACAGTCATGGTCCACACCTTCTGTGATCCTGCAACACAGCGAGGTCCCTGGCAACGGGGTCGCTGCCAGAGATACGGTCATGGTCCACACCTTCAGGGATCCTGCAACACAGCGAGGTCCCAGGCAACGGGGTCGCTGCCAGAGATACGGTCATGGTCCACACCTTCCGTGATCCTGCAACACAGCGAGGTCCCAGGCAACGGGGTCACTGCCAGAGATACAGTCATGGTCCACACCTTCTGTGATCCTGCAACACAGCGAGGTCCCTGGCAACAGGGTCACTGCCAGAGATACACTCATGGTCCACACCTTCAGGGATCCTGCAACACAGCGAGGTCCCAGGCAACGGGGTCGCTGCCAGAGATACGGTCATGGTCCACACCTTCAGGGATCCTGCAACACAGCCAGGTCCCAGGCAACGGGGTCACTGCCAGAGATGCGGTCATGGTCCACACCTTTCGTGATCCTGCAACACAGCGAGGTCCCAGGCAAAAGGGTCGCTGCTAGAGATACAGTCATGGTCCACACCTTCCGTGATCCTGCAACACAGCGAGGTCCCAGGCAACAGGGTCGCTGCCAGAGATACAGTCATGGTCCACACCTTCAGGGATCCTGCAACACAGCAAGGTCCCAGGCAACAGGGTCGCTGCCAGAGATACAGTCATGGTCCACACCTTCAGGGATCCTGCAACACAGCGAGGTCCCAGGCAACAGGGTCGCTTCCAGAGATACAGTCATGGTCCACACCTTCCGTGATCCTGCAACACAGCGAGGTCCCAGGCAACGGGGTCGCTGCCAGAGATACGGTCATGGTCCACACCTTCCGTGATCCTGCAACACAGCGAGGTCCCAGGCAACGGGGTCACTGCCAGAGATACAGTCATGGTCCACACCTTCTGTGATCCTGCAACACAGCGAGGTCCCTGGCAACGGGGTCGCTGCCAGAGATACGGTCATGGTCCACACCTTCAGGGATCCTGCAACACAGCGAGGTCCCAGGCAACGGGGTCGCTGCCAGAGATACGGTCATGGTCCACACCTTCCGTGATCCTGCAACACAGCGAGGTCCCAGGCAACGGGGTCACTGCCAGAGATACAGTCATGGTCCACACCTTCTGTGATCCTGCAACACAGCGAGGTCCCTGGCAACAGGGTCACTGCCAGAGATACACTCATGGTCCACACCTTCAGGGATCCTGCAACACAGCGAGGTCCCAGGCAACGGGGTCGCTGCCAGAGATACGGTCATGGTCCACACCTTCAGGGATCCTGCAACACAGCCAGGTCCCAGGCAACGGGGTCACTGCCAGAGATGCGGTCAAGGTCCACACCTTTCGTGATCCTGCAACACAGCGAGGTCCCAGGCAAAAGGGTCGCTGCTAGAGATACAGTCATGGTCCACACCTTCCGTGATCCTGCAACACAGCGAGGTCCCAGGCAACAGGGTCGCTGCCAGAGATACAGTCATGGTCCACACCTTCAGGGATCCTGCAACACAGCAAGGTCCCAGGCAACAGGGTCGCTGCCAGAGATACAGTCATGGTCCACACCTTCAGGGATCCTGCAACACAGCGAGGTCCCAGGCAACAGGGTCGCTTCCAGAGATACAGTCATGGTCCACACCTTCCTTGATCCTGCAACATAGCGAGGTCCCAGGCAACAGAGTCAGTGCCAGAGATATGGTCATGGTCCACACCTTCAGGGATCCTGCAACACAGCGAGGCCACAGGCAACGGGGTCGCTGCCAGAGATACGGTCATGGTCCACACCTTCAGGGATCCTGCAACACAGCGAGGTCCCAGGCAACGGGGTCGCTGCCAGAGAAACGGTCATGGTCCACACCTTTCGTGATCCTGCAACACAGCGAGGTCCCAGGCAACGGGGTCGCTGCCAGAGATACAGTCATGGTCCACACCTTCAGGGATCCTACAACACAGCGAGGTCCCAGGCAACGGGGTCGCTGCCAGAGATACCTTCATGGTCCACACCTTCCGTGATCCTGCAACACAGCGAGGTCCCAGGCACCGGGGTCGCTGCCAGAGAAACGGTCATGGTCCACACCTTCCGTGATCCTGCAACACAGCGAGGTCCCAGGCAATGGGGTCGCTGCCAGAGATACAGTCATGGTCCACACCTTCAGGGATCCTGCAACACAGCGAGGTCCCAGGCAACGGGGTCGCTGCCAGAGATACGGTCATGGTCCACACCTTCCGTGATCCTGCAACACAGCGAGGTCCCAGGCAACGGGGTCACTGCCAGAGATACGGTCATGGTCCACACCTTCCGTGATCCTGCAACACAGCGAGGTCCCTGGCAACAGGGTCGCTGCCAGAGATACACTCATGGTCCACACCTTCAGGGATCCTGCAACACAGCGAGGTCCCAGGCAACGGGGTCACTGCCAGAGATACGGTCATGGTCCACACCTTCCGTGATCCTACAACACAGCGAGGTCCCAGGCAACTGAGTCGCTGCCAGAGATACGGTCATGGTCCACACCTTCCGTAATCCTGCAACACAGCGAGGTCGCAGGCAACGGGGTCGCTGCCAGAGATACGGTCATGGTCCACACCTTCCGTGATCCTGCAACACAGCGAGGTCCCAGGCAACGGGGTCGCTGGCAGAGATACGGTCATGGTTCACACCTTCCGTGATCCAGTGACACAGCGAGGTCCCAGGCAACGGGGTCGCTGCCAGAGATACGGTCATGGTCCACACCTTCCGTGATCCTGCAACACAGCGAGGTCCCAGGCAACAGGGTCGCTGCCAGACATACGGTCAAGGTCCACACCTTTCATGATCCTGCAACACAGCGAGGTCCCAGGCAACGGGGTCGCTGCCGGAGATACGGTCATGGTCCACACCTTCCGTGATCCTGCAACACAGCGAGGTGCCAGGCAACGGGGTCGCTGCCAGAGATACGGTCATGGTCCACACCTTCCGTGATCCTGCAAGACAGCGAGGTCGCAGGCAACAGAGTCGCTGCCAGAGATACAGTCATGGTCCACACCTTCCGTGATCCTGCAACACAGCGAGGTCCCAGGCAACAGGGTTGCTAGCAGAGATACAGTCATAGTTCACACCTTCAGGGATCCTGCAACACAGCGAGGTCCTAGGCAACAGAGTCACTGCCAGAGATACAGTCATGGTCCACACCTTCCGTGATCCTGCAACACAGCGAGGACCCAGGCAACAGGGTTGCTACCAGAGATACAGTCATAGTACACACCTTCCGTGATCCTGAAACACAGCGAGGACCCAGGCAACAGGGTCGCTGGCAGAGATACGGTCATGGTCCACACCTTCCGTGATCCTGCAACACAGCGAGGTCCCAGGCAACGGGTCGCTGCCAGAGATACAGTCATAGTCCACACCTTCAGGGATCCTGCAACACAGCGAGGTCCCAGGCAACAGGGTCGCTGCCAGAGATACGTTCATGGTCCTCACCTTCTGTGATCCTGCAACACAGCGAGGTCCCAGGCAACGGGGTCGCTGCCAGAGATACAGTCATAGTCCACACCTTCAGGGATCCTGCAACACAGCAAGGTCCCAGACAACAGGGTCGCTGCCAGAGATACAGTCATGGTCCACACCTTACGTGATCCTGCAACACAGCGATGTCCCAGGCAACGGGGTCGCTGCCAGAGATACAGTCATAGTGCACACCTTCAGGGATCCTGGAACACAGCGAGGTCCAAGGCAACAGAGTCGCTGCCAGAGATACGGTCATGGTCCACACCTTCCGTGATCCTGCAACACAGCGAGGTCCCAGGCAACAGGGTCGCTGCCAGAGATACAGTCATGGTCCACACCTTCCGTGATCCTGCAACACAGCGAGGTCCCAGGCAACAGAGTCGCTGCCAGAGATACGGTCATGGTCCACACCTTCCGTGATCCTGCAACACAGCGAGGTCCCAGGCAACAGGGTCGCTGCCAGAGATACAGTCATGGTCCACACCTTCCGTGATCCTGCAACACAGCGAGGTCCCAGGCAACAGGGTCGCTGCTAGAGATACGGTCATGGTCCACACCTTCCGTGATCCTGCAACACAGCGAGGTCCCAGGCAACGGGGTTGCTGCCAGAGATACGGTCATGGTCCACACCTTCCGTGATCCTGCAACACAGCGAGGTCCCAGGCAACGGGGTCGCTGCCAGAGATACGGTCATGGCCCACACCTTCAGGGATCCTGCAACACAGCGAGGTCCCAGGCAACGGGGTCGCTGCCAGAGATACGGTCACGGTCCACACCTTCCGTGATCCTGCAACACAGCGAGGTCCCAGGCAACAGGGTCGCTGCCAGAGATACGGTCATGGTCCACACCTTCCGTGATCCTGCAACACAGCGAGGTCCCAGGCAACGGGGTCACTGCCAGAGATACGGTCATGGTCCACACCATCCGTGATCCTGCAACACAGTGAGGTCCCAGGCAACAGGGTCGCTGCCAGAGATACAGTCATGGTCCACACCTTCCGTGATCCTGCAACACAGCGAGGTCCCAGGCAACAGGGTCGCTGCTAGAGATACGGTCATGGTCCACACCTTCCGTGATCCTGCAACACAGCGAGGTCCCAGGCAACGGGGTTGCTGCCAGAGATACGGTCATGGTCCACACCTTCCGTGATCCTGCAACACAACGAGGTCCCAGGCAACGGGGTCGCTGCCAGAGATACGGTCATGGCCCACACCTTCAGGGATCCTGCAACACAGCGAGGTCCCAGGCAACGGGGTCGCTGCCAGAGATACGGTCATGGTCCACACCTTCCGTGATCCTGCAACACAGCGAGGTCCCAGGCAACAGGGTCGCTGCCAGAGATACAGTCATGGTCCACACCTTCCCTGATCCTGCAACAAAGTGAGGTCGCAGGCAACAGGGTCGCTGCCAGAGATACAGTCTTGGTCCACACCTTCCGTGATCCTGCAACACAGCGAGGTCCCAGGCAACAGAGTCGCTGCCAGAGATACAGTCATGGTCCACACCTTCCCTGATCCTGCAACAAAGTGAGGTCGCAGGCAACAGGGTCGCTGCCAGAGATACAGTCTTGGTCCACACCTTCCGTGATCCTGCAACACAGCGAGGTCCCAGGCAACAGGGTCGCTGCCAGAGATACAGCCATAGTCCACACCTTCCGTGATCCTGCAACACAGTGAGGTCCCAGGCAACAGGGTCGCTAGCAGAGATACAGTCATAGTCCACACCTTCCGTGATCCTGCAACACAGCGAGGTCCCAGGCAATGGGGTCGCTGCCAGAGATACAGTCATAGCCCACACCCTCCGTGATCCTGCAACACAGCAAGGTCCCAGGCAATAAGGTCGCTAGCAGAGATACGGTCATAGTCCAGCAGCATAGATCACCCCGATGATCCCTGGAATGGTTGAGGATATAGCTTGCCTCTCCCTTGGAACACCTGCCTTCACCTGACAACTGGAGGACTTTAGAAAGGCCTGCTCTCTCAGCAGGGTCCAGAAAATTCTTCTTCCAGAATTGGATTCCAGAGATTATTTAAGAAGTGGTGCGAGACCCTGAAGCCCATCGGTGATTGTACTAAAGAAAGCCTGTGTTAGGGGCCCAATCCCTGCCCTTGAAACGAGTGGACTTTGCCCTTCCGACATTAGACCCACAGTGCTTTATGCTACAGAAGTGGAGGGGACAGGAAAGAGAGAGAGAGCGGCAGAGAGAAACAAGATGGCAGAATCTTCCCCAAACTATACAGACCCTTCTCAGAGGGACCAACGGCTATAGTTATGCAGTACCCTAGGCCTGCGCCTTTGTGAATTGTTGCGACTTATGATTCCTTTTCCCAGTCCAGCTTCCTGTGGAGTGTCTGTCCCTGGGGAAATGGTGCTATCTGCCCTCACAAAGGAACAAAGAGGCAATCCTCCAAAGCTACAGTCCTGCCAGTGGGAATGGACCAAATGCACAACACTTCCACAGCTGAACTGGGCTCACAGTGCGGACACATGTTTGATATCAATTTAATGTAATTGGGATAATTATGAGAGATGCTGGCCAGATACCCTTACTCAGGTCTGGCTTACATTTACAGTTTACCGTGCCACCAGGACAAAATCCCCAGAGTTATTCTTTTTTTGGAACATGGGTGTATTTTGTGAATGCAGCCACTGCGCTGCAGAGACCTGGCTGTCAATGCAGCTGTCAAATGGGCAACAGTGACCTCTGAACCTGCTCTGTGCCACTGGTACAGCAGGGCTCAAAAATCAGAATACCGCAGGACACAGATATACACTATGCTTTTGGCCCGCTGCAGCAGGACACAGATATACACTATGCTTTTGGCCCGCTGCAGCAGGACACAGATATACACTATGCTTTTGGCCCGCTGCAGCAGGACACAGATGTACACTATGCTTCTGGCCCGCTGCAGCAGGACACAGATATACACTATGCTTTTGGCCCGCTGCAGCAGGACACAGATGTACACTATGCTTCTGGCCTGCTGCAGCAGGACACAGATATACACTATGCTTCTGGCCCGTGCAGCAGGACACAGATACACACTATGCTTCTGGCCCACTGCAGCAGGACACAGATACACACTATTTGGCCCGCTGCAGCAGGACACAGATGTACACTATGCTTTTGGCCCGCTGCAGCAGGACACAGATGTACACTGTGCTTTTGGCCCGCTGCAGCAGGACACAGATGTACACTATGCTTTTGGCCCGCTGCAGCAGGACACAGATGTACACTATGCTTTTGGCCCGCTGCAGCAGGACACAGATACACACTATGCTTCTGGCCCGCTGCAGCAGGACACAGATACACACTATGCTTCTGTCCCGCTGCAGCAAGACACAGATACACACTATGCTTCTGGCCCGCTGCAGCAGGACACAGATACACACTATGCTTCTGACCCGCTGCAGCAGGACACAGATACACACTATGCTTCTGGCCCGCTGCAGCAGGACACAGATACACACTATGCTTCTGGCCCGCTGCAGCAGGACACAGATACACACTATGCTTCTGGCCCGCTGCAGCAGGACACAGATACAAACTATGCTTCTGGCCCTCTGCAGCAGGACACAGATACACACTATGCTTTTGGCCCGCTGCAGCAGGACACAGATACACACTATGCTTTTGGCCCGCTGCAGCAGGACACAGATACACACTATGCTTCTGGCCCGCTGCAGCAGGACACAGATACACATTATGCTTCTGGCCCGCTGCAGCAGGACACAGATACACACTGTGCTTTTGGCCCGCTGCAGCAGGACACAGATATACACTATGCTTTTGGCCCGCTGCAGCAGGACACAGATGTACACTATGCTTCTGGCCCGCTGCAGCAGGACACAGATATACACTATGCTTTTGGCCCGCTGCAGCAGGACACAGATGTACACTATGCTTCTGGCCTGCTGCAGCAGGACACAGATATACACTATGCTTCTGGCCCGTGCAGCAGGACACAGATACACACTATGCTTCTGGCCCACTGCAGCAGGACACAGATACACACTATTTGGCCCGCTGCAGCAGGACACAGATGTACACTATGCTTTTGGCCCGCTGCAGCAGGACACAGATGTACACTGTGCTTTTGGCCCGCTGCAGCAGGACACAGATGTACACTATGCTTTTGGCCCGCTGCAGCAGGACACAGATGTACACTATGCTTTTGGCCCGCTGCAGCAGGACACAGATACACACTATGCTTCTGGCCCGCTGCAGCAGGACACAGATACACACTATGCTTCTGTCCCGCTGCAGCAAGACACAGATACACACTATGCTTCTGGCCCGCTGCAGCAGGACACAGATACACACTATGCTTCTGACCCGCTGCAGCAGGACACAGATACACACTATGCTTCTGGCCCGCTGCAGCAGGACACAGATACACACTATGCTTCTGGCCCGCTGCAGCAGGACACAGATACACACTATGCTTCTGGCCCGCTGCAGCAGGACACAGATACAAACTATGCTTCTGGCCCTCTGCAGCAGGACACAGATACACACTATGCTTTTGGCCCGCTGCAGCAGGACACAGATACACACTATGCTTTTGGCCCGCTGCAGCAGGACACAGATACACACTATGCTTCTGGCCCGCTGCAGCAGGACACAGATACACATTATGCTTCTGGCCCGCTGCAGCAGGACACAGATACACACTGTGCTTTTGGCCCGCTGCAGCAGGACACAGATGTGCTTTTGGCCCGCTGCAGCAGGACACAGATGTACACTATGCTTTTGGCCACAGGACAAATATGTACACTATGCTTTTGGCCCACTGCAGCAGGACACAGATATACACTATGCTTTTGGCCCGCTGCAGCAGGACACAGATACACACTATGCTTTTGGCCCGCTGCAGCAGGACACAGATGTACACAATGCTTTTGGCCCGCTGCAGCAGGCCCGCCCGCTGCAGCAGGACACAGATATACACTATGCTTTTGGCCCGCTGCAGCAGGACACAGATGTACACTATATACACTATGCTTTTGGCCCGCTGCAGCAGGACACAGATGTACACTATGCTTTTGGCCCGCTGCAGCAGGACACAGATACACACTATGCTTCTGACCCGCTGCAGCAGGACACAGATACACACTATGCTCTTGGCCCGCTGCAGCAGGACACAGATACACACTATGCTTCTGGCCCGCTGCAGCAGGACACAGATACACACTATGCTCCTGGCCCGCTGCAGCAGGACACAGATACACACTATGCTTCTGGCCCGCTGCACCAGGACACAGATACACACTATGCTCTTGGCCCGCTGCAGCAGGACACAGATACACACTATGCTTCTGGCCCGCTGCAGCAGGACACAGATACACACTATGCTTCTGGCCCGCTGCAGCAGGACACAGATGCACACTATGCTTCTGTCCCGCTGCAGCAGGACACAGATGCACACTATGCTTCTGGCCCGCTGCAGCAGGACACAGGTGCACACTATGCTTCTGGCCCGCTGCAGCAGGACACAGATGCACACTATGCTTCTGGCCCGCTGCAGCAGGACACAGATGCACACTATGCTTCTGGCCCGCTGGAGCAGGACACAGATGCACACTATGCTTCTGGCCCGCTGCAGCAGGACACAGATGCACACTATGCTCTTGGCCCGCTGCAGCAGGACACAGATACACACTATGCTTCTGGCCCGCTGCAGCAGGACACAGATGCACACTATGCTCTTGGCCCGCTGCAGCAGGACACAGATACACACTATGCTTCTGGCCCGCTGCAGCAGGACACAGATGCACACTATGCTTCTGGCCCGCTGCAGCAGGACACAGATGCACACTATGCTCTTGGCCCGCTGCAGCAGGACACAGATGCACACTATGCTTCTGGCCCGCTGCAGCAGGACACAGATGCACACTATGCTTCTGGCCCGCTGCAGCAGGACACAGATATACACTATGCTTCTGGCCCGCTGCAGCAGGACACAGATGCACACTATGCTTCTGGCCCGCTGCAGCAGGACACAGATATACACTATGCTTCTGGCCCGCTGCAGCAGGACACAGATACACACTATGCTTCTGGCCCGTTGCAGCAGGACACAGATGCTTTTGGCCCGCTGCAGCAGGCCCGCCCGCTGCAGCAGGACACAGATATACACTATGCTTTTGGCCCGCTGCAGCAGGACACAGATGTACACTATATACACTATGCTTTTGGCCCGCTGCAGCAGGACACAGATGTACACTATGCTTTTGGCCCGCTGCAGCAGGACACAGATACACACTATGCTTCTGGCCCGCTGCAGCAGGACACAGATACACACTATGCTCTTGGCCCGCTGCAGCAGGACACAGATGCACACTATGCTTCTGTCCCGCTGCAGCAGGACACAGGTGCACACTATGCTTCTAGCCCGCTGCAGCAGGACACAGATATACACTATGCATCTGGCCCGCTGCAGCAGGACACAGGTGCACACTATGCTTCTGGCCCGCTGCAGCAGGACACAGGTGCACACTATGCTTCTGGCCCGCTGCAGCAGGACACAGATGCACACTATGCTTCTGGCCCGCTGCAGCAGGACACAGATGCATACTATGCTTCTGGCCCGCTGGAGCAGGACACAGATGCACACTATGCTTTTGGCCCGCTGAAGCAGGACACAGATGCACACTATGCTCTTGGCCCGCTGCAGCAGGACACAGATGCACACTATGCTTCTGGCCAGCTGCAGCAGGACACAGATGCACACTATGCTTTTGGCCCGCTGCAGCAGGACACAGATGCACACTATGCTTCTGGCCCGCTGCAGCAGGACACAGATGCACACTATGCTTCTGGCCCGCTGCAGCAGGACACAGATGCACACTATGCTTCTGGCCCGCTGCAGCAGGACACAGATGCACACTATGCTCTTGGCCCGCTGCAGCAGGACACAGATGCACACTATGCTTCTGGCCCGCTGCAGCAGGACACAGATGCACACTATGCTTCTGGCCCGCTGCAGCAGGACACAGATATACACTATGCTTCTGGCCCGCTGCAGCAGGACACAGATGCACACTATGCTTTTGGCCCGCTGCAGCAGGACACAGATATACACTATGCTTCTGGCCCGCTGCAGCAGGACACAGATACACACTATGCTTCTGGCCCGCTGCAGCAGGACACAGATGTACACGATGCTTTAGGCCCGCTGCAGCAGGCCCGCCCGCTGCAGCAGGACACAGATATACACTATGCTTTTGACCCGCTGCAGCAGGACACAGATGTACACTATATACACTATGCTTTTGGCCCGCTGCAGCAGGACACAGATGTACACTATGCTTCTGACCCGCTGCAGCAGGACACAGATACACACTATGCTCTTGGCCCGCTGCAGCAGGACACAGATACACACTATGCTTCTGGCCCGCTGCAGCAGGACACAGATACACACTATGCTCCTGGCCCGCTGCAGCAGGACACAGATACACACTATGCTTCTGGCCCGCTGCAGCAGGACACAGATACACACTATGCTTCTGGCCCGCTGCAGCAGGACACAGATACACACTATGCTTCTGGCCCGCTGCAGCAGGATACAGATGTACACAATGCTTTTGGCCCACTGCAGCAGGCCCGCCCGCTGCAGCAGGACACAGATATACACTATGCTTTTGGCCCGCTGCAGCAGGACACAGATGTACACTATATACACTATGCTTTTGGCCCGCTGCAGCAGGACACAGATGTACACTATGCTTTTGGCCCGCTGCAGCAGGACACAGATACACACTATGCTTCTGACCCGCTGCAGCAGGACACAGATACACACTATGCTCTTGGCCCGCTGCAGCAGGACACAGATACACACTATGCTTCTGGCCCGCTGCAGCAGGACACAGATACACACTATGCTCCTGGCCCGCTGCAGCAGGACACAGATACACACTATGCTTCTGGCCCGCTGAAGCAGGACACAGATACACACTATGCTTCTGGCCCGCTGCAGCAGGACACAGATACACACTATGCTCTTGGCCCGCTGCAGCAGGACACAGATACACACTATGCTTCTGGCCCGCTGCAGCAGGACACAGATATACACTATGCTTCTGTCCCGCTGCAGCAGGACACAGATGCACACTATGCTTCTGGCCCGCTGCAGCAGGACACAGGTGCACACTATGCTTCTGGCCCGCTGCAGCAGGACACAGATGCACACTATGCTTCTGGCCCGCTGCAGCAGGACACAGATGCACACTATGCTTCTGGCCCGCTGGAGCAGGACACAGATGCACACTATGCTTCTGGCCCGCTGCAGCAGGACACAGATGCACACTATGCTCTTGGCCCGCTGCAGCAGGACACAGATACACACTATGCTTCTGGCCCGCTGCAGCAGGACACAGATGCACACTATGCTCTTGGCCCGCTGCAGCAGGACACAGATGCACACTATGCTTCTGGCCCGCTGCAGCAGGACACAGATGCACAATATGCTTCTGGCCCTCTGCAGCAGGACACAGATGCACACTATGCTTCTGGCCCGCTGCAGCAGGACACAGATATACACTATGCTTCTGGCCCGCTGCAGCAGGACACAGATGCACACTATGCTTTTGGCCCGCTGCAGCAGGACACAGATATACACTATGCTTCTGGCCCGCTGCAGCAGGACACAGAAACACACTATGCTTCTGGCCCGCTGCAGCAGGACACAGATGTACACGATGCTTTTGGCCCGCTGCAGCAGGCCCGCCCGCTGCAGCAGGACACAGATATACACTATGCTTTTGGCCCGCTGCAGCAGGACACAGATGTACACTATATACACTATGCTTTTGGCCCGCTGCAGCAGGACACAGATGTACACTATGCTTTTGGCCCGCTGCAGCAGGACACAGATACACACTATGCTCTTGGCCCGCTGCAGCAGGACACAGATACACACTATGCTTCTGGCCCGCTGCAGCAGGACACACAGCAGGACACAGATACACACTATGCTTCTGGCCCGCTGCAGCAGGACACAGATACACACTATGCTTCTGGCCCGCTGCAGCAGGACACAGATACACACTATGCTCTTGGCCCGCTGCAGCAGGACACAGATGCACACTATGCTTCTGTCCCGCTGCAGCAGGACACAGGTGCACACTATGCTTCTGGCCCGCTGCAGCAGGACACAGATATACACTATGCTTCTGGCCCGCTGCAGCAGGACAGAGGTGCACACTATGCTTCTGGCCCGCTGCAGCAGGACACAGGTGCACACTATGCTTCTGGCCCGCTGCAGCAGGACACAGATGCACACTATGCTTCTGGCCCGCTGCAGCAGGACACAGATGCATACTATGCTTCTGGCCCGCTGGAGCAGGACACAGATGCACACTATGCTTTTGGCCCGCTGAAGCAGGACACAGATGCACACTATGCTCTTGGCCCGCTGCAGCAGGACACAGATGCACACTATGCTTCTGGCCAGCTGCAGCAGGACACAGATGCACACTATGCTTTTGGCCCGCTGCAGCAGGACACAGATGCACACTATGCTTCTGGCCCGCTGCAGCAGGACACAGATGCACACTATGCTTCTGGCCCGCTGCAGCAGGACACAGATGCACACTATGCTTCTGGCCCGCTGCAGCAGGACACAGATGCACACTATGCTCTTGGCCCGCTGCAGCAGGACACAGATATACACTATGCTTCTGGCCCGCTGCAGCAGGACACAGATGCACACTATGCTTTTGGCCCGCTGCAGCAGGACACAGATATACACTATGCTTCTGGCCCGCTGCAGCAGGACACAGATACACACTATGCTTCTGGCCCGCTGCAGCAGGACACAGATGTACACAATGCTTTTGGCCCGCTGCAGCAGGCCCGCCCGCTGCAGCAGGACACAGATATACACTATGCTTTTGACCCGCTGCAGCAGGACACAGATGTACACTATATACACTATGCTTTTGGCCCGTTGCAGCAGGACACAGATGTACACTATGCTTTTGGCCCGCTGCAGCAGGACACAGATACACACTATGCTTCTGACCCGCTGCAGCAGGACACAGATACACACTATGCTCTTGGCCCGCTGCAGCAGGACACAGATACACACTATGCTTCTGGCCCGCTGCAGCAGGACACAGATACACACTATGCTCCTGGCCCGCTGCAGCAGGACACAGATACACACTATGCTTCTGGCCCGCTGCAGCAGGACACAGATACACACTATGCTTCTGGCCCGCTGCAGCAGGACACAGATACACACTATGCTTCTGGCCCGCTGCAGCAGGACACAGATGCACACTATGCTTCTGGCCTGCTGCAGCAGGACACAGATGCACACTATGCTCTTGGCCCGCTGCAGCAGGACACAGATGCACACTATGCTTCTGTCCCGCTGCAGCAGGACACAGATGCACACTATGCTTCTGGCCCGCTGCAGCAGAACACAGGTGCACACTATGCTTCTGGCCCGCTGCAGCAGGACACAGATGCACACTATGCTTCTGGCCCGCTGCAGCAGGACACAGATGCACACTATGCTTCTGGCCCGCTGCAGCAGGACACAGATGCACACTATGCTTCTGGCCCGCTGCAGCAGGACACAGATGCACACTATGCTCTTGGCCCGCTGCAGCAGGACACAGATACACACTATGCTTCTGGCCCGCTGCAGCAGGACACAGATGCACACTATGCTTTTGGCCCGCTGGAGCAGGACACAGATGCACACTATGCTTTTGGCCCGCTGGAGCAGGACACAGATGCACACTATGCTTCTGGCCCGCTGCAGCAGGACACAGATGCACACTATGCTTCTGGCCCGCTGCAGCAGGACACAGATACACACTATGCTCTTGGCCCGCTGCAGCAGGGCACAGATGCACACTATGCTTTTGGCCCGCTGCAGCAGGGCACAGATGCACACTATGCTTCTGGCCCGCTGCAGCAGGACACAGATACACATTATGCTCCTGGCCCGCTGCAGCAGGACACAGATGCACACTATGCTTCTGGCCCGCTGCAGCAGGACACAGATGCACACTATGCTTTTGGCCCGCTGCAGCAGGACACAGATACACACTATGCTTCTGGCCCACTGCAGCAGGACACAGAGGCACACTACACACTATGCTCTTGGCCCGCTGCAGCAGGACACAGATGCACACTATGCTCTTGGCCCGCTGCAGCAGGACACAGATACACACTATGCTCCTGGCCCGCTGCAGCAGGACACAGATACACACTATGCTTTTGGCCCGCTGCAGCAGGACACAGATACACACTATGCTTTTGGCCCGCTGCAGCAGGACACAGATACACAGTATGCTTCTGGCCCGCTGCAGCAGGACACAGATGCACACTATGCTTTTGGCCCGCTGCAGCAGGACACAGATACACACTATGCTTCTGGCCCGCTGGAGCAGGACACAGATACACACTATGCTCTTGGCCCGCTGCAGCAGGACACAGATGCACACTATGCTTTTGGCACGGAGCTTCTGAAAGGGGATCTGATTTTCCTTTCAGAGGTGGAATTACCTGCATTATTTTATTATTTAATAGAAATAAAGAAATTCAGGGCTTGCACACCCTTACATTGGTAGTAAAAACAACTGTTATTACAGTGCTTAGAAGCAGAGGGAAATGGCATGAAGCTCTATAAAAGTAGACACATTACATCATATTACTTAGAAGTCAAGCTACGAGGGTAGCCTAGGCTACAATCACTGAAAAAGGCAAAGGTTTAGCCCACCCACAGCAACATGTCGACCCTCGGTCAGAGTCTGGAAATACAGACATTATAGCTTCCGTTTGGTAACATTAGCAATTAACAAAATCAAAAAGAGATGGCTGCCTCCTGCTGTTACTTGTAAGTGCACTCTTCTTTGTAGGCTATTTGTTTACATGTGGTGCAGGGATCTGCAACCTTTGTGTCTCTAGGTTTCGGACTACAACTCCCATCAGCATGTCCAGCATTGCCAATAGACATGGATCATGGGAGTCGTAGTCCAAAACATCTTCCATTCTGCAGGTTGCAGTCCTGCTTTTATATGACTTTTTGTGAATTTATGAAAATAAGACACACGGGTGGTAAACAGGAGAGCCCTTTGCAAACACTAGCCTGGTTTTGACCATTGATAGGAGAAGCAAAGCCCATTCTTTTATGGTGAAATACATTGCCGACAAATGCATAGACTACTGTACTGTATCCCCACCATGACAAACACCCTGAGCATCGAAAAGGCAAGGGAAGTACAAGAGAAGGGTAGGGTTCAAAGGCAGCAGTGGTTAGTTATTAAAGAAACACCTTTAAAGGGAAAGATGGGGAGGACTGCAAGGGGCAGAGGTGCAAGAAGCTGAAGAGGGAAAGGAAAGGGGCACGAACAATAAGCAAAACTAGGTTGACAAAGGGACTCATGGGAAAAGGTAAAGTGCCACAAATTCGACAAAACAACACTGGCCAAAATTCACTATGAAGAAGTTATCATTAATAAAACATAAGGAATTGGAGTGGCCTAGCGAGGGTACCCGACGGGTCACTCATGTGACATGCCACAGAGCTGCCAGGCCCACTCTAGTCCCTGGCTGGACCAGAAGCATGAGGACACATGTTCACTATTACGAAGATCAACGTGAACACCTGCTGCTCCTCTATAAATCCTCCGCTACCACACTGAATGTATCTCCATATCAAACTCTCACCTCCTCAACCCTCCATAACCTGTTCCTCCTCCCACTTTCTCTCTTTGCCCCACGCCACTGGAAGGCTCTCCCCGGCCACGAAAAACAGTGGAACGTTTCAAAGCGTGGCTCAAACTGCACCTGCCTGCAACCGCCTCAACTGCCCAGCCCACCTCTCCTGATGCTACCCTCAGGCTACCCTGTTTCACTTGTAAATATGTAAGTCCTGGCATTAGAAAGCTCCCTGGGTTGCCAATGTTTGACTTTCCTCCAGTCTCTGGCTTCTGTTACTATTCTTGGCACTTCCGGGCCGAGCATATGTCCTTCAATCCGACAATGCTCGTCTGTAAAGGGGCCTTATTCTAAGACGGCCTCGGCTCCATTATTGCCCACTTTTGTCAGTCATTTCTGTTCGAAATGACATCCTGTTCTTAAATAAACACAACATATAATCATTCAATGGAAGACTATTCAAGCACCGAAGCCTCAGTAAGGAGAGGAGTATACAAGATGCAAACTCAGTGAGAAGCTTTCAGGGCAAATTATGGAAAGACTGATAACTGGTCAATCACTCGCTCATAGAGTGATCCTGTTGAGAAGTACCTCCAATGCCCCAAACGTGCATGAAAGTACAAGCTTTGAAAGTCTCTGTGAAGAAGCACAATGCCAACCAATGAGATCTTTGGGAAAAGGATGTAAAGGTTATCATTTTGCTTTCACACTGTCCCATCTCACACAGGGATTGAGTGAAATATATGAAGTCACTCACCCTATAAATACTCCTCCCGGAACAGTCAAAAATATTAATTCTAGGGACAACAAATGACAAAACGCAGCATCCAATCAGCATCGTGAGAAAGATGATGTCAGTGGCATCTTATTAATAAACGGATGTCTTGCTTTTGTCACGAGGATAGAATAAGCCAATAGTGCTCGGTATTGTATAGATTCACCTATAGTGCAAATAACGCTGCCCAATCGGAGTCCGGTAATGTGTGAACGACCTGGAACATTGCTCATTTCACCTCTGATAGTTCAGCCATTTTCTGTGGCCATGTTGAATGCCATTTTCATTATTCCCCGGCCTAGGCTGTGTTGTAATAAACGTTTAGTTCTTCTCACATCTCGTGCAGTCTTTTTCGGCTCTTTGGATACATTTTTATTACTGGACTTGGGACTTGCCTTCCAACGCCACATTAGCGCCCTAGACTTTCCATTTACAAACTAATCAGACCCTCCAGCTTATTGCGATTTTGCGATCCCGCAAAATGCCGCGAAAACGGCCGTTTTGCGCAAAATGCCGCAAAAATGGCCGTTTTGTGCAAAAACAGCATCTTTTAAAAAAAAAAAATTTTTTTTTTTTTTTTTTTTTTTAGTAATCTGCAAAAATTACTGTTTTGAAAAAAAGAATCCTCAGGGTGCCAGGTGCTCAACTTTTTTTTTTGTTTTTATTTACACAAGAAATGAAATCACTTGCGCCCCAAAAATTGCAGCCCAATCCACAAGGGACACATGAATGGGCACATTTTATATGCGCGCCCATTCAGATGGCCTTTTTCACCTCCTTGATCAAATAAAGTGGCGTTTCTGTCAATTTAAAAGCACATCCCTCATTTCCAAGCAAGATGCACTTTTAAATGTGCAGAAATTGTAGGCAACCCTACGCGCACGGGATGTGGGGCTGCCACTGCATGACAGGGTCTTTCCTGACCCTGTCATGCATTTCTTTTAAGGTATGAACCGCTGCTGAGTCGCTTGCATTTCTGTTCCTCAAACAGGATAAAAATGCATTTTTTGGGTCACATTTTACAGCGGCAGGCACCTAGAGTGCCTGTCCCTGTGAAAGGCGCTGGGAGCTTGCAGAACACTGTCGGGAGAGCGATTCTATTCAAAGTACTCCCCATTTTGATGACAAAAATCTATCGAATGTTACAATTTGACCAATTACGTGCAGAACTATTCGATCGATTTTTATAAATACTGAACATGTGTTGCGGGGGTGTCACCCGCTCCCCTTGTTTAGTATTTTTGGTCTAGGGTGGTTGCAGAAGTGTTTTCCCCTTTTTCCTCAAAATTGGAGGCGGGGACAGAAAAAAAAGGAAAATAACGAAAAAAGGACCCTGCAGAGTCGGATCCGACCCGCGTTAGAGGGACGGATCTGGCACCGCAGGGTTGCAGGGGAAGCTGCAGCGACCAAGCGGTTAAGTAGGGGAGGGGGTCGGGTGGTGGTGAAAGGTACATTTTGGGTTGTTTGGCTGAAGTGCAAATCAATTTGCAGCAAAATTGACTACGGTCAATTCCGCCGCAAATAATTACACTTCGGTCAAACAACCCAGAACACCATTCAAGGCAGCTGCCAGCGCACAATTTGCGCTACAGCTCAAGCCTGTGGAAATGCGCCGGTCACCTTTGAGAATAAGGTGACCTGCTCATTTCCAAAAATGGGTTGTCTAAAAATAGCATATCCTCCGTTCTTTTTTTAAATGCCCCCTCATTTGAGGAACTGGGACAAAATCTACATTTAAAAAAAAATAATAAAAATGGTTACACTATGAGAGAGAGGGAGAGTGATGGGTGAGATGTGAAGTGATGGGCAAGAAAGCAGAGGAAGAGCAGTGGGTCAGAGGAGGAAGTGCTGCACAAGAGAGCAGAGGAAGCAGTGATGCGGTGGGCCAGAAATCTGAGAGCGAGCAGAGGTACAGAAAGTAGAGGAAGCGGTTGGCCAGAAAGAGGCAGTGAGCTGCAGATTGGGAAAAAGGATGAGGGAAGAATGTGATAGAATGGGAGAAAAGATGCAAGATGCAGAAGCAGCACAAAAGAATGAAGGACTGTATATTGAGGGAGGAATTGTAGAGTGTAAGGTGTGAGTTGGGAGTATGATTTGGAGTGTGGCAGGGGCTGGGCAGTGCAGATTGTGACTTGACAGTGTGACATAGCACGTGAGTATTTGTATGACAGAGTGAGAGGTTAAGGAATGTAAGTTATGATGGAGAGTTGGTGAGATGTTTGTGGGTGTTTGGGGGATTGGAGAACATAGAAGGGGAATATTTTCAGCATTACAATTGATAATGATCAATTTAGTTAATACTATTAAATAGGCATGAACATTAAACCAGAAATGTAGCCAAATCAAACACTGTTCTGCCAAGCCAGAGACATCTGGGACTCTTCCTATTAAATTAATACAAAAGACACATAATAATGATACCCTGGCTCTCTTCTAGCCTTGCACTCTACCTATTTCCTGCAATGTGGCAATCTTACACCCTCCAGTTAATACAAAATGTCCCGCAAAAATGCCGCAATAAATAAAGGTTTGTGCCGCAAAATTTGCCATTTCATGCCGCAAAATTTGCCATTTCATGCCGCAAAATCCTGGAAGGTCTGACTAATGTCATCTACTGGTTGCAGTCCAACTGGTTCTCTAAAGGTTACCAAAGACTGCAACCACCAGAATGCATCTGTGTGTGTAAGGAAAGCAAGGGCTAGAACCACGGCGTCACAGGTGACGTGGAATCATCAGGTCACCCATTACCATCATGCTTTTGGCCACCCCGCCCCCAGGGAAGGTGTGGTTGACCATTCGAGTGTAACATCACCCCACCCACATCAGTAGCATGAACATCATGGCATTCAATACATTCTCTATTCAGAACTGGCTTATCACTCACCACTGGTCTCTGGAGAAAAGAACCATGCAGCGGATCCCGGGGGGCAGTTCGGCCATGGGCACGGAAGCAAGAGTTAGGGGGCGAGAAGGGTAATCCACCGACCAGGCTTGCACGCCTTGCCCAAGGGGCCTGCTCACAAGATCCTTGTTTGAGGGGAGCAGAAGACAGATGGTCGTGCAAGATGAACAATCACTGCGTGTGATGGGATCACAGGGAGAAGCAGGCAATGCACGGCGAGGAATCACAGGGGAGGCTGGTCTTGCACGGCGAGGAGTCACTGGGGAGGTTGGTCTTGCACGGCGAGGAATCAGAGGGGAAGGTGGTCTTGCACGGCGAGGAATCAGAGGGGAAGGTGGTCTTGCACGGCGAGGGATCACAGGGGAAGCTGGTCTTGCACGGCGAGGAGTCACTGGGGAGGTTGGTCTTGCACGACAAGGAATAACAGGGGAGGTTGGTCTTGCATGTGGCACTGGTCATTCACGAAGACGGGTCTTATGAGGCAAGATCTCAGGACACAATGGCCGTGCAGCGAAAGGAATCCCAGGGCAGGGAGATGAGGGCCTTCCAAGAGAAGAATCACAGGAGGCGATGGTTGTGCACGAGTAGAGGGCATAAGAAAGGCCACGTTCCTCCAGAATTTCTCAAAATGAGACCTAGAAAAAACAAAATGCATGGTTACAGGAGCATGAGCTCAGGAGGGCGGTCTATCTGGAATCCTGGCTCCAGTCATATTTCACACAGTCTCAAAAGGCAGGCAATCATTGTAGTTGTGTCTTCTAGGTGATATGATATGGCATTTATAACGCGCCTATACACAAGTGTTTCTTTATCATCACCTTTGGTTGGTAGCCAAATGTAATACTATACAGAAGTAGCGATGGGAGACGCAGCAGACAATGCACACAATGACTGGACATTTAAACTGAGCATGTTTCATTAGCCTCTCCGATGAGCTTGACCTTCAACTGTCTGCCCAATCAAAGCAGCTCATTTCCTGCTACCGCCTATGATATGATATGTTACTTATATCGCGCTCATACACAAATATTTCAAAGTGCAACGAGGCAAGGGAGGGGAACAAGGGAGGACAAAACAATGACCTTACTAGGCCCAGTGACATTGAGAATGCGCAAGTGCAGGGGAGAGGGAAGTGCAAGGGGCAGGGGAGGAGTGGAAAGTGCTGAAAACGTGATCAAAACAACAACAGGAAGTGCGTCCAGCAGGTGGTAAGTGCAAGAATGTGGCGGAGACAACGGGTGTCAAATAAGTGCACGAGGGGGACTGAAGGGTTGCAGATACAGACCCAAGTGCAAGGCTTGCCAGGAGGCAGTGCGGGTATACGGCTGGGTGGGCAGGGACCTGGGCCCGAAATCAGAGGGTAGCCAGGTGCCCAATGCCAAAGTAGACAATGATCAACAGGGAAGAGGAAGAGAGAAGACAGAAGCAAAGGAAGTAGGAAGTTCTTGAGGTACTTCCGGAACCGAAGATAGTTCTCCTCAAGTTCCAGAGAGGCAGGGAGACTGTTCCAGAGGGAGGCCATAGCCGAAGAAAGGAAACTACCCCCAACTCGTTGCTTAGAGAAGCTGCTGACCCTTAAGGAGTTGGAGGTGGAAGAGTAAAGAGCTTGAGTAGGAAGGTATTTCCGACGGGAGAGTTGAAGGTATTGTGGACCCAGGCACCAGAAGCCTTTTGGACAATGCAAAGGGGCTTGTACTTAATCCTTGCAGCCATTGGGAGCCAATGAAAAGATTTCAGGGCTGGAGAGATAGGATCCCTGGGCCTGAGGGCAAGGGCAAGTCTCGCAGTCCTGTTCTGGATGAGTTGAAGAGGGCCAGGAGTAGTTGCAGGTAGATTTAGAAAGAGGCTGTTGCAATAGTCCAGCCTGGAGAGAACCAGAGCTCTAGAGGCAGTGACCTTCTGGAGGATGGAGAGGAAAGGAAGAAAAGCCTTTGATGAGGTGTAAATGGTAGTTTTATTTCTTAGAGACGTCATAGATGTGTGGAGAAAAGGAAAGTGTGGAGTGGAAAATGACCCTGAGGTTCTTAGCCTCAAAGGTGGGAGCAGGGAGATGGCCAAGGGAGGCTGGCCAGAAAGTGACAGGAAAGGAAGGTGCAGGTGTGCCGATGAGGAGGATCTCTGTCTTACTGGCATTAAGGCAGAGGTTGTCAGTGGCACACCACTCCTGGATTGCGGACAGATAGTCAGCAATGAGAGAGGGAGAAGAGGTGGCACAAGGGAGCCAGAAAACAAGTTGAGTGTCATCCGCATAGCACTGAAAATTGGAGCAGAGAACAGCAATGCAGTGAGCGAGGGGTGCCAGATATTGGTTTAAAAGCCAGGGAAAGAGGTTAGACCCCCGGGGAATGCCACAGTTAGAGAGCGAGATAGCGGAAAGGAAGGACCCAAGTTGGACCTGGGAGGGTCGGTTGGAGAGGAAGGAGGTCAGCCAAGCCAGGTCCTGATTAGTGATACCAGGGTTATCACGGAGATGGTTGAGCAGGATGGCATGGTTGACTGTGTCAAAGGCAGAAGAGAGATTGAGTAGGATGAGGACAGATGGGATACTAGAATCAAGGTTTGAGAGCAGGTCTTCACGGATGTTCAGGAGAGCAGTTTCCATGCTTCTGGCTGCTCTGAAGCCAGACTGATGATCACAGAGACAACCAAAGAATCAGTGTGGAGGTTAAGCAGGGAGATGGCCAGCTTCTCCAGTAGTTTGCCCAGGGAAGGAGTGATAGAGATCGGCGATAGTTAGCTGGGAAGGAGGAATCAGCGGTGGGTTTCTTGAGAAGAGGGTGCACAAGAGAGTGTTTCAGAGGGGAGGGGATGGCTCCAGTGGCGAAGGAGTGGTTGCAGAGGTCAGCCAGAGCAGGAGCGGGGGTGTCAATGTGGTCCTTGATGGTTCTGGATGAGCAGGGAAGAACCTGCTTTGACGAGGCTTTCATAGATCGGACGTGTCTAGAAACCTCATCAGGAGAGAACAGAGGAAGGGAAGAGAAGGGCAGCAGAGCATCAACACCAGGAGAAAGGAGACTCCAATGCAAGGGAGCAAGGCACAGGGCTCTTGCTCCAAGCCTACTGCTTGCATGGTATCCGCCTGTTCTTGAAAGACCAACATGGCCAGAATGAGAGGAGGTCTATGTCCAAGCTTTCAATTCTCCTGGCCCAGCGGGAGGACAAAAGGGGGAGAAAAATTGCAGCATCTTTTGGGAACATCAGCACTGCTTTGCCCTTCCCAGGCTTTTTCCCCTGGGCTACGAAAACTGTCAGCTGGAGAGAGAGCAAGGGTACCAGGATTCTCTCCTGCTGGCCCCTGAAGAGTACTGGGGCATGTCAGAGGAGCATGGCATCCTTGCACTTTCCCACACAGCCCCAGCTGGCACATGCCACCCATCAGCAACGGCTGAGGGGCTGGTGAAGAGCGCTTGCATGGATGAGAGTAGGGGTGTGGAGCTCCTCTCCAGCCAGACGTTAACTGGTTACATTAAGAGAATATTTGGCATGTAATGGGAGTCCCTGGTTGATGATAGTAACACTGTGGAAAATTAGGCGAGTACCTGCGCATTTTAGGGCAATAACTGGAAAATGGTGCAAGAACCTGGGCATATTATGCAAGAGCCAGTCACATGTCAGGTATACCTGGTCATTCAAAAGCAAAACCAGGCCAATGCTGTGAATACCTGAGCATATAATGGGAGTATCTGGACATATACCAAAATCTGACCATGTGCTGAAGCCTACCTAATCACTATCCGGATCTCACACTCCATGACGTGTGCGGAACCCTACCTAATCACTCTCAGGATCTCACACTCCAAGACGTGTGCGGAACCCTACATAATCACTCTCAGGATCTCACACTCCAAGACGTGTGCGGAACCCTACCTAATCACTCTCAGGATCTCACACTCCATGACGTGTGCGGAACCCTACCTAATCACTCTCAGGATCTCACACTCCAAGACGTGTGCGGAACCCTACCTAATCACTCTCAGGATCTCACACTCCAAGACGTGTGCGGAACCCTACCTAATCACTCTCAGGATCTCACACTCCAAGACGTGTGTGGAACCCTACCTAATCACTCTCAGGATCTCACACTCCATGACGTGTGCGGAACCCTACCTAAGCACTCTCAGGATCTCACACTCCAAGACGTGTGCGGAACACTACCTAATCACTCTCAGGATCTCACACTCCATGACGTGTGCGGAACCCTACCTAATCACTCTCAGGATCTCACACTCCAAGACGTGTGCAGAACCCTACCTAATCACTCTCAGGATCTCACACTCCAAGACGTGTGCCGAAGCCTACCTAATCACTCTCAAGATCTCACTCTCCATGACGTGTGCTGAACCCTACCTAATCACTATCAGGATCTCACACTCCAAGACGTGTGCGGAACCCTACCTAATCACTATCAGGATCTCACACTCCATGACATGTGCGGAACCCTACCTAATCACTATCAGGATCTCACACTCCATGACGTGTGCGGAACCCTACCTAATCACTCTCAGGATCTCACACTCCAAGATGTGTGCCGAAGCCTACCTAATCACTCTCAAGATCTCACTCTCCATGACGTGCGCTGAACCCTACCTAATCACTATCAGGATCTCACACTCCAAGACGTGTGCGGAAACCTACCTAATCACTATCAGGATCTCACACTCCATGACGTGTGCGGAACCCTACCTAATCACTCTCAGGATCTCACACTCCAAGACGTGTGCGGAACCCTACCTAATCACTCTCAGGATCTCACACTCCAAGATGTGTGCCGAAGCCTACCTAATCACTCTCAAGATCTCACTCTCGGTGACATGTGCCGAAGCCTACCTAATCACTCTCAGGATCTCACTCTTGATAACATGTGCCGAAGCCTACCTAATCACTCTCAGGATCTCACTCTCGATAACATGTGCCGAAGCCTACCTAATCACTATCAGGATCTCACACTCCATGACATGTGCTGAACCCTACCTAATCACTCTCAGGATCTCACACTCCAAGACGTGTGCAGAACCCTACCTAATCACTCTCAGGATCTCACACTCCAAGATGTGTGCGGAACCCTACCTAATCACTCTCAGGATCTCACACTCCAAGACGTGTGCGGAACCCTACCTAATCACTATCAGGATCTCACACTCCATGACGTGTGCGGAACCCTACCTAATCACTCTCAGGATCTCACATTCCAAGACGTGTGCGGAACCCTACCTAATCACTCTCAGGATCTCACACTCGAAGATGTGTGCCGAAGCCTACCTAATCACTCTCAAGATCTCACTCTTGGTGACATGTGCCGAAGCCTACCTAATCACTCTCAGGATCTCACTCTCGATAACATGTGCCGAAGCCTACCTAATCACTCTCAGGATATCACACTCCATGATGTGTGCTGAACCCTACCTAATCACTCTCAGGATCTCACACTCCATGACGTGTGCTGAACCCTACCTAATCACTCTCAGGATCTCACACTCCATGACGTGTGCTGAACCCTACCTAATCATTCTCAGGATCTCACACTCCATGACGTGTGCTGCACCCTACCTAATCACTCTAAGGATCTCACTCTCGATAACATGTGCCGAAGCCTACCCAATCACTCTCAGGATATCACACTCCATGACGTGTGCCGAAGCCTACCTAATCACTCTCAGGATATCACACTCCATGACGTGTGCTAAAGCCTACCTAATCAATCTCAGGATCTCACACTCCATGACGTGTGCGGAACCCTACCCAATTACCTTCAGGATCTCACTCTCGATGACATGTGCCAAAGCCTTCCTAATCACTCTCAGGATCTCACACTCCATGACGTGTGCAGAACCCTACCCAATCACCTTCAGGATCTCACTCTCGATGACGTGTGCTGAACCCTACCTAATCACCCTCAGGATCTCACACTCCATGACGTGTGCTGAACCCTACCTAATCACTCTCAGGATCTCACTCTCGATAACATGTGCCAAAGCCTACCTAATCACTCTCAGGATATCACAGTCCATGACGTGTGCTGAACCCTACCTAATCACTCTCAGGATCTCACTCTCGATGACACGTGCCGAAGCCTACCTAATCACTCTCAGGATCTCACTCTCGATGACATGCGCCGAAGCCTACCTAATCACTCTCAGTATCTCACACTCCATGATGTGTGCTGAACCCTACCTAATCACTCTCAGGCTCTCACTCTCGATGACATGTGCCGAAGCCTACCTTATCACTCTCAGGATCTCACACTCCATGACGTGTGCTGAACCCTATCTAATCACTCTCAGGATCTCACTCTCGATGACATGTGCCGAAGCCTACCTAATCACTCTCAGGATCTCACTTTCGGTGACATGTGCCTAAGCCTACCTAATCACTCTCAGGATCTCACACTCCATGACGTGTGCTGAACCCTACCTAATCACTCTCAGGATCTCACTCTCGAAGACATGTGCCAAAGCCTACCTAATCACTCTCAGGATCTCACTCTCGCTGACATATGCCAAAGCCTACCTAATCACTCTCAGGATCTCACTCTCGATGACGTGTGCTGAACCCTACCTAATCACTCTCAGGATCCTACTCTGGATGACGTGTGCTGAACCCTACCTAATCACTCTCAGCATCTCACTCTGGATGACGTGTGCTAAACCCTACCTAATCACTCTCAGGATCTCACCCTTGATGACGTGTTCTGAATCCTACCTAATCACTCTCAGGAGCTCACTCTTGATGACGTGTGCTAAAGCCTACCTAATCACTCTCAGGATATCACTCTCCATGATATGTGCTGAACCCTATCTAATCACTTTCAGGATCTCACCCTTGATGACGTGTTCTGAATCCTACCTAATCACTCTCAGGATCTCACTCTCGATGACGTGTGCTAAAGCCTACCTAATCACTCTCAGGATCTCACTCTCGATGACATGCGCCGAAGCCTACCTAATCACTCTCAGGATCTCACACTCCATCACGTGTGCTGAACTCTACCTAATCACTCTCAGGATCTCACTCTCGATGACGTGTACTGAATCCTACCTAATCACTCTCAGGATTTCACCTTTGATGACGTGTTCTGAATCCTACCTAATCACTCTCAGGATCTCACTCTTGATGACGTGTGCTAAAGCCTACATAATCACTCCCAGGATCTCACTCTTGATGACGTGTGCTAAAGCCTACCTAATCACTCTCAGGATATCACTCTCCATGATGTGTGCTGAAGCCTACCCAATCACTCTCAGGATCTCACTCTGGATGACGTGTGCTGAGACCTCAACTTACAAGAACTCACGTCATGATATGGCCTAACCCTGCAGCTCAGGGACCCCCACACGGAGGTCCTGACCCTGCAGCTCAGGGACTCCCACACGGAGGTCCTGACCCTGCAGCTCAGGGACGCCCACACGGAGGTCCTCACCCTGCAGCTCAGGGACCCCCACACGGAGGTCCTGACCCCGCAGCTCAGGGACCCCCACACGGAGGTCTTGTCCCCGCAGCTCAGGGACCCCCACACGGAGGTCCTGACCCCGCAGCTCAGGGACCCTCACACGGAGGTCCTGACCCCGCAGCTCAGGGACCCCCACTCGGAGGTCCTGACCCTGCCCGCTCAGGGACCCCCACACGGAGGTCCTGACCCCGCATCTCAGGGACCCCCACACGGAGGTCCTGACCCTGCCCGCTCAGGGACCCCCACACGGAGGTCCTGACCCCGCAGCTCACGGACCCCCACACAGAGGTCCTGACCCTGCCAGCTCAGGGACTCCCACACAGAGGTCGTGACCCCGCAGCACAGGGGCCCCCACACGGAGGTCCCGACCCCGCAGCTCAGGGACACCCACACGGCAGTCCTGACCCCGCAGCTCAGGGACGCCCACACGGAGGTCCTGACCCCGCAGCTCAGGGCCCCCCACACGGAGATCCTGACCCCGCAGCTCAGCGGCCCCCACACGGAGGTCCTGACCCCGCAGCTCAGGGACCCCCACACGGAGGTCCTGTCCACGCAGCTCAGGGACCCCCACACAGAGGTCCTGACCCCGCAGCTCAGGGACCCCCACACGGAGGTCCTGACCCCTCCTAACACTGTGGGTCTTATTTGGACAAAGTGGGGCGAGAGGGACCCTGGGGATCCGAGGTGGGGGGAGCCACCCACTCTGATGCCAACCCTGGAGGGGTTAACCGAGGACCCCCCAGGGCCTCTTCCCCAATTCCCACCCTCTTTATGAGTGGGCAACATTCCCCATTAGACAAAAGCAAGTAGGACAGTGTTTACACAGGGAGTATGGGGCACGTGGACAAAGAGGCGACTGTGGAGGAAGAAATGACACACACTGACCCGCGACCCACCACAGGCTGCTTATCTCACACGCACACAATGGTAGTAGCCAAGGGCGTGAACGCAGTAGACAGGCAGGGTGGCGTCAGCGCAGAATCACGCAGTAGCCATGACAGGGAAGTCCAATTCCAAGATGGTGGCAGACCTGTTTGTAACTTTGGCCATGGTGTGGCAGGCTGCCCGCCTATTTCACCAAATCAGGATCCGGCTAAGTCTATGGGACCAATTCCTAAGCAAGGACCATGAGCCTGCACAGGTCTCTCTGCTCAGATCATTATCACTGCCATTGCATGGGCTGGCATGTCAGAAGGGTGGGAGAGTGGGACAAGGAGGCAAGAGCAGGGGCAGAGAGAAATCTGAGGAGGCTGGAAAAATGGAAAGTAAGGAGCTGAAGGGGGGCAAGGTCAGGAGAAGCAAGGAAGGGATGGGCTAGAACCAAGACCATCAGAGACAGAGACCAGAGCAGAGGAAGGAGGTCTTCCATGGTGAGGTCCAGAGAGAAAACTCAGCCAAGTCAAACATAGGTTAGGGGGTGCTTAGCTGTGAACCCTGCGGGGTTCAGGTTGGGGAGAAGCCCCTGTACCAAGGATAAGACATAGGAAAACAGTGATCCTGAGGGCAGAGACTGGGAGGGCCCATGTCTACGGAGCCCGAGAGCTGGTGCAAAGTCAATAAAAGGCAGGCTGACCAGTAGCCTTGTGTCAGGTCTTGCAGGATTGCAAGTACACCAAGGATGCACAAAGAACAGCTGCTGGCACAGAGGGAAGACACATTCTGGTGCCACGTTGCTCTTAGCGGGAGGTGGGCTAAAATGACAATGCCTTGAAAACCACACGAGACAGATGAGGGAGAAGAACCACCAATCGTCAGTCAACGTCATCCACAGGGGGGTTCCAGAAACAGAGAACCCCAAAGAGGGACTTTTGCTGGCTTTGCAGGAGCCCCCCATCTGAACACCAAGAGGGGTACATCTTTTGAACTCAGGGGGGATATGTCACTTATAGGGATTGCCCGTGAACATGATGAACATTCCTTGAAGTTCGCCTTGAACTCGCTCTATTTTAGGGAGAATACTTAGGTTTCACCTTTTCTTCTGCCCCAATGTTGCACCACAATAAACCTTGCTTGATCAACGCCGAACCTTGCCTCGAGTCATCTCTCTCTGCTGATCCTCATGTGGCGATATCACACACCATTGCTGACCTCGAACCCTCAACACACAGTGAGACTTGCACACCGTGGCAGATCCTGAGCCCTCGGCATATAGGATAACTCACACTCCAAGAGAGATCCTGAACATTGATGACTTATCATGAGATGTCCAGGTGCCCCGGGGCTCACACCACCAGCTGTCGTAAGCCCCCAACACACACACCGTGAGATGCCAAAGAACCTCATCACACAGAGGAATTCACACACTGAGAAGTGTGCGTAACCTGGTCACACATTACACCGGCCCTGAGAAGTCTGCACTGGCCACCAGTAAACAAGAACGCAGAAACTTAAAGGCCTCTGCATGGCCCACAAATCACTACACAGACAAAGAGCGGAATGTATCCAGTCAACTGCTACCGACCAGCAAGAAATCTAGGCTCGAGTAATGATAGACGAAACACTACGAGGAAAGGAAATTCAGAGGAACCACGTTCTCCTCCTTGATAGCCAAACTATGAAATTTGGTACCGAAGGAAATAAGGACAACGGAAGGTCACCTAACTTTCAGAAAACGACTGAAAAGCTACCTATTCAACTCACTGAGAAAAGCATACAAACGTGCATCCCCACAAACCATACTCTGCACCCAAAGCAAACATTGGACCATACGGATCGAAGATCCAACAATAAAACAAGCACACACCGTGAGCCAAACGGAAACCTACTACCCACTCCCCCTCCTCTTCTCCACACCCGCATACCTCCCACGTAATACACACGCCAAAACATGGCCAGATAAACTACACACAAAAACCACACACCCACCGGCAACCACAACACAAACAGTTGCAAACAACAACCAGACACTGGACGCTACCAATGCGGATGCAACAAGCCCAGCGCACACAACACAGGACACTCCGAAAGTTCACAAGCACAGATGCCAGTTCCTCGTGGTTCTACAAGCATCAACAGAAAAACACTACTTCATCCTAGCCCTCTTCCTTCACTAACCAACCCCAACCACGTTCTTACAGAGCCACGTGAACACCTGGAGACCATGAAAACGGCATCAGGGAGCAGATAAATGTTCAAAACATAACTCACAAGCGATAGCACACCCGGGACATGCAGTGCACATAGGATTGCATATGTCGTGGTGTTCTGTACCAAAATCATACCACACCAGGAGTTGTCCGAACCCCACAGCAGACAGAAACTCTAACCCAGAAGCGTCCTGAAAATGTTACACGCAGAACTCACACAACTTGAGCTGCCCTAACCCATCAACAGATTCAGGAGGGTCTGATCGAGTCACACACACTATGTGAGGTCCAAAACCCTCATGACTCTGGGACACACACACACACCATGTGAGGTCCAAAACCCCCAGGATTCCGAGACTCACACACACACTATGTGAGGTCCAAAACCCTCAGGACTCCGGGAGTCACAAACACTATGTGAGGTCCAAAACCCTCATGACTCTGGGACACACACTATGTGAGGTCCCAAACCCCCAGGACTCCGGGACTCACACACACTATGTGAGGTCCAAAACCCTCATGATTCTGGGACACGCACACACACTATCTGAGGTCCAAAACCCCCAGGATTCCGGGACTCACACACACTATGAGAGGTCCAAAACCCTCATGACTCTGGGACACACACACACACACTATGTGATGTCCAAAACCCCAAGGACTGCGGGACTCAAACACACTATGTGAGGTCCAAAACCCTCATGACTCTGACACACACACACTATGTGAAGTCCAAAACCCCCAGGATTCCGGGACTCACACACACTATGTGAGGTCCAAAACCCTCACGACTCCGGGAGTCACAAACACTATGTGAGGTCCAAAACCCTCATCACTCTGGGACACACACTATGTGAGGTCCCAAACCCCCAGGACTCCGGGACTCACACACACTATGTAAGGTCCAAAACCCTCATGACTCTGGGACACACACACACTATGTGAGGTCCAAAACCCTCATGACTCTGGGACACGCACACACACTATCTGAGGTCCAAAACACCCAGGATTCCGGGACTCACACACAATATGTGAGGTCCAAACCCTCATGACTCTGGGACACACAATCACTATGTGAGGTCCAAAACCCCCAGGATTCCGGGACTCACACACAATATGTGAGGTCCAAAACTCTCAGGACTCCGGGACTCGCACACACTATGTGAGGCCCAAACCCCCCAGCACTCCGGGACTCACACACATTATGTGAGGTCCAAACCCCAGGACTCCGGGACTCGCACACTATTGGAAGCGTTCAGGTCTAATCACACACGAAGACTCGCAGACCCTAGAGAATGTCTCGAACCCTCTTCACAGCACTTATTATATTAAAGTAGAGGGCGCCTAGACATTCAACAAAGAGACCCAGGCACCATTAAACACGCTGACCTCGACATAGAACCGCACACTAGGGAGACCCCGATTCCCAAGAAGAGATAGCATCGCACCCCGGACACAAACACACCACAGAGGAGGTCACACCCCGAGATGCCAAGCACCGCCATAGCATAAAGCGATTCACAGCACACAGACGGGCCCCCATCGGACCCAGGGAATGCCATGGGCCCTCCTCACACGGAGGGACTCGAACCCCATGACATGCCATGGACCCCCATCACACGGAGGGACTCAGACACCATGAGATGCCCGGGACCCTCTCATTACACAGAGGGTCTCACGCCGCATGGGATTTCTTGCCCCCCAATCACACAGTGGGGGAATCACAAATCATGAGGGGTCGTGAACTCTCGTGACACCAAGGCGGAGGGATCACACTCCGAGTGATGTCCATGAACGTCATCACACAGAGGGACTCGGATCCTCGTGAGATGCCATGGGCCCGCATAACACGACCTGAAACCTCGTCACACAGAGGGAACTCTTAGCATGTACACTGACCTGTGGCTGCGGTGTCCAGGCGCTGCTCTGGGACGTTGTTGCTTCTCCCGCGTGTGTGTGTGTGTGTATCTCTTCCTCTTGCCTTTGGTCACTTGCTTCTCGCCTCTATCTCACCCCTGTCCCTCCTCCCCCTGACTCTCTCTCCGTCTCGACGCCGCTGCCCTGCCTCTCTTCCTCAGTCAATTAACTCAGAGTCACTTCCTGGAAACCTGTTCCTCCTCCGCCCCATCCACGCCCTGCAGTCCACACACCCACAACAAACACCTGCGGCAGACGAGCCCGCCACCAACACATACACCCACAGCACCTGCTGCAGAGGAGCCCTCCACCAACACATACACCCACAGCACCTGCTGCAGAGGAGCCCTCCACCAACACATACACCCACAGCAACCACCTGCTGCAGAGGAGCCCTCCACCAACACATACACCCACAGCAAACACCTGCTGCAGAGGAGCCCTCCACCAACACACACCCACAGCAAACACCTGCTGCAGAGGAGCCCTCCACCAACACATACACCCACAACAACCACCTGCTGCAGAGGAGCCCGCCACCAACACACACCCACAGCAAACACCTGCTGCAGAGGAGCCCTCCACCAACACATACACCCACAACAAACACCTGCGGCAGAGGAGCCCTCCACCAACACATACACCCACAGCAAACACCTGCTGCAGAGGAGCCCTCCACCAACACATACACCCACAACAACCACCTGCTGCAGAGGAGCCCGCCACCAACACACACCCACAGCAAACACCTGCTGCAGAGGAGCCCTCCACCAACACATACACCCACAACAAACACCTGCGGCAGAGGAGCCCTCCACCAACACATACACCCACAACAACCACCTGCTGCAGAGGAGCCCGCCACCAACACACACCCACAGCAAACACCTGCTGCAGAGGAGCCCTCCACCAACACATACACCCACAACAAACACCTGCGGCAGAGGAGCCCTCCACCAACACACACCCACAGCACCTGCTGCAGAGGAGCCCGCCACCAACACACACCCACAGCACCTGCTGCAGAGGAGCCCGCAACCAACACATACACCCACAGCAAACACCTGCTGCAGAGGAGCCCTCCACCAACACATACACCCACAGCAACCACCTGCTGCAGAGGAGCCCGCCACCAACACACACCCACAGCAAACACCTGCTGCAGAGGAGCCCTCCACCAACACATACACCCACAACAACCACCTGCTGCAGAGGAGCCCGCCACCAACACACACCCACAGCAAACACCTGCTGCAGAGGAGCCCTCCACCAACACATACACCCACAACAAACACCTGCGGCAGAGGAGCCCTCCACCAACACATACACCCACAGCAAACACCTGCTGCAGAGGAGCCCGCCACCAACACACACCCACAGCACCTGCTGCAGAGGAGCCCGCCACCAACACACACCCACAGCACCTGCTGCAGAGGAGCCCGCAACCAACACATACACCCACAGCAAACACCTGCTGCAGAGGAGCCCGCCACCAACACACACCCACAGCAAACACCTGCTGCAGAGGAGCCCTCCACCAACACATACACCCACAACGAACACCTGCGGCAGAGGAGCCCTCCACCAACACATACACCCACAGCACCTGCTGCAGAGGAGCCCTCCACCAACACATACACCCACAGCAACCACCTGCTGCAGAGGAGCCCGCCACCAACACACACCCACAGCAAACACCTGCTGCAGAGGAGCCCTCCACCAACACATACACCCACAACAACCACCTGCTGCAGAGGAGCCCGCCACCAACACACACCCACAGCAAACACCTGCTGCAGAGGAGCCCTCCACCAACACATACACCCACAACAAACACCTGCGGCAGAGGAGCCCTCCACCAACACATACACCCACAGCAAACACCTGCTGCAGAGGAGCCCGCCACCAACACACACCCACAGCACCTGCTGCAGAGGAGCCCGCCACCAACACACACCCACAGCACCTGCTGCAGAGGAGCCCGCAACCAACACATACACCCACAGCAAACACCTGCTGCAGAGGAGCCCGCCACCAACACACACCCACAGCAAACACCTGCTGCAGAGGAGCCCTCCACCAACACATACACCCACAACGAACACCTGCGGCAGAGGAGCCCTCCACCAACACATACACCCACAGCAAACACCTGCTGCAGAGGAGCCCGCCACCAACACACACCCACAGCACCTGCTGCAGGGGAGCCCTCCACCAACACATACACCCACAGCAACCACCTGCTGCAGAGGAGCCCGCCACCAACACACACCCACAGCAAACACCTGCTGCAGAGGAGCCCTCCACCAACACATACACCCACAACAAACACCTGCGGCAGAGGAGCCCTCCACCAACACATACACCCACAGCAAACACCTGCTGCAGAGGAGCCCGCCACCAACACACACCCACAGCACCTGCTGCAGAGGAGCCCTCCACCAACACACACCCACAGCACCTGCTGCAGAGGAGCCCGCCACCAACACACACCCACAGCACCTGCTGCAGAGGAGCCCGCAACCAACACATACACCCACAGCAAACACCTGCTGCAGAGGAGCCAGCCACCAACACACACCCACAGCACCTGCTGCAGAGGAGCCCGCCACCAACACACACCCACAGCAAACACCTGCTGCAGAGGAGCCCGCCACCAACACACACCCACAGCAAACACCTGCTGCAGAGGAGCCCTCCACCAACACATACACCCACAACAAACACCTGCGGCAGAGGAGCCCTCCACCAACACATACACCCACAGCAAACACCTGCTGCAGAGGAGCCCGCCACCAACACACACCCACAGCATCTGCTGCAGAGGAGCCCGCCACCAACACACACCCACAGCACCTGCTGCAGAGGAGCCCGCAACCAACACATACACCCACAGCAAACACCTGCTGCAGAGGAGCCCGCCACCAACACACACCCACAGCACCTGCTGCAGAGGAGCCCGCCACCAACACATACATCCACAGCAAACACCTGCTGCAGAGGAGCCCGCCACCAACACACACCCACAGCAAACACCTGCTGCAGAGGAGCGCGCAACCAACACATACACCCACAGCAAACACCAGCTGCAGAGGAGCCCGCAACCAACACATACACCCACAGCACCGTCTGCAGAGGAGCCCGCCACCAACACATACACCTACAGCAAACACCTGCTGCAGAGGAGCCCACAACCAACACATACACCCACAGCACCGTCTGCGGAGGAGCCCGCCACCAACACATACACCTAGAGCAAACACCTGCTGCGGAGGAGACCGCCACCAACACATACACCCACAGCACCTGCTGCAGGGGAGCCCTCCACCAACACATACACCCACAGCAAACACCTGCTGCAGAGGAGCCCGCCACCAACACACACCCACAGCAAACACCTGCTGCAGAGGAGCCCGCAACCAACACATACATCAACAGCACCTGCTGCAGAGGAGCCCACCACCAACACATACACCCACAGCAAACACCTGCTGCAGAGGAGCCCACCACCAACACACACCCACAGCACCTGCTGCAGAGGAGCCCGCCACCAACGCATACACCCACAGCAAACACCTGCTGCAGAGGAGCCCGCCACCAACACACACCCACAGCAAACACCTGCTGCAGAGGAGCGCGCAACCAACACATACACCCACAGCAAACACCAGCTGCAGAGGAGCCCGCAACCAACACATACACCAACAGCACCGTCTGCAGAGGAGCCCGCCACCAACACATACACCTACAGCAAACACCTGCTGCAGAGGAGCCCGCAACCAACACATACACCCACAGCACCGTCTGCAGAGCAGCCCGCCACCAACACATACACCTAGAGCAAACAGCTGCTGCGGAGGAGACTGCCACCAACACATACACCCACAGCACCTGCTGCAGAGGAGCCCTCCACCAACACATACACCCACAGCAAACACCTGCTGCAGAGGAGCCCGCCACCAACACACACCCACAGCAAACACCTGCTGCAGAGGAGCCCACAACCAACACATACATCAACAGCACCTGCTGCAGAGGAGCCCGCCACCAACACATACAACCACAGCAAACACCTGCTGCAGAGGAGCCCGCCACCAACACACACCCACAGCACAAGCTGCAGAGGAGGCCGCCACCAACACATACACCCACAGCAAACACCTGCTGCAGAGGAGCCTGCCACCAACACACACCCATAGCAAACACCTGCTGCAGAGGAGCGTGCAACCAACACATACACCCACAGCAAACACCAGCTGCAGAGGAGCCCGCAACCAACACATACACCCACAGCACCTGCTGCAGAGGAGCCCGCCACCAACACATACACCTACAGCAAACACCTGCTGCGGAGGAGACCGTCACCAACACATACACCCACAGCACCTGCTGCAGAGGAGCCCTCCACCAACAAATACACCTACAGTAAACACCTGCTGCAGAGGAGCCCGCCACCAACACACACCCACAGCAAACACCTGCTGCAGAGGAGCCCGCAACCAACACATACATCAACAGCACCTGCTGCAGAGGAGCCCGCCACCAACACATACACCTACAGCAAACACCTGCTGCGGAGGAGACCGCCACATACACACAAGTCACTTGCTCATCATTCCACGGAGACACACAAGTCACTTGCACATCATTCCACAGACATCATTCCACGGAGACACACAAGTCACTTGCACATCATTTCCCGGAGACACACAAGTCACTTGCTCATCATTCCATGGAGACACACAAGTCACTTGCACATCATTTCCCGGAGACACACAAATCCCTTGCTCATCATTCCACGGAGACACACAAGTCACTGACACATCATTGCACGGAGACACACAAGTCACTTGCACACCATTTCACGGAAGCACACAAGTCACTGACACTTCATTCCACGGAGACACACAAGTCACTTGCACATCATTTCCCGGAGACACATAAGTCACTTGCTCATCATTCCACAGAGACACACAAGTCACTTGCGCATCATTCCACGGAGACACATAAGTCACTTGCTCATCATTCCACAGGGACACACAAGTCACTGACACATCATTCCACAGAGACACACAAGTCACTGACATATCATTCCATGGAGACACACAAGTCACTTGCACATCATTTCACTGAGACACACAAGTCACTGACACATCATTCCACAGAGACACACAAGTCACTGACACATCCTTCCATGGAGGCACACAAGTAACTGACACATCATTCCACGGAGACACACAAGTCACTGACATATCATTCCACGGAGACACACAAGTCACTTGCACATCATTCCACAGAGACACACAAGTCACTGACACATCATTCCACAGAGACACACAAGTCACTGACACATCCTTCCATGGAGACACACAAGTCACGGACACAAAATTTCACGGATACACACAAGTCACTGACACATCATTCCACGGAGACACACATGTCACTGACACATCATTCCACAGAGACACACAAGTCAATGACACATCCTTCCACGGAAACACACATTTCACTGACACATCATTCCACAGAGACACACAAGTCACTGACATTTCCTTCCACGGAGACACACATTTCACTTGCTCATCATTCCACAGAGACACACAAGTCACTGACACATCATTCCATGGAGACACACAAGTCACATGCACATCATTCCACGGAGACACACAAGTCACTGACACATCATTCCACAGAGACACACAAGTCACTGACACATCCTTCCATGGAGACACACAAGTCATGGACACAAAATTTCACGGAGACACACAAGTCACTGACACATCATTCCACGGAGACACACATGTCACTGACACATCATTCCACAGAGACACACAAGTCACTGACACATCCTTCCACGGATACACACATTTCACTGACACATCATTCCACAGAGACACACAAGTCACTGACATATCCTTCCACGGAGACAAACATTTCACTTGCTCATCATTCCACGGAGACACACAAGTCACTTGCACATCATTCCATGGAGACACACATGTCACTGACACATCATTCCACAGAGACACACAAGTCACTGACATATCCTTCCACGGAGACACACATTTCACTTGCTCATCATTCCACGGAGACACACAAGTCACTTGCACATCATTCCACGGAGACACACAAGTCACTTGCACATCATTCCACAGAGACACACAAGTCACTTGCTCATCATTCCACGGAGACACACAAGTCACTTGCACATCATTTCCCGGAGACACACAAGTTATTTGTTCATCATTGCATGGAGACACACAAGTCACTTGCACATAATTTCCCAGAGACACACAAGTCCCTTGCTCATCATTCCACGGAGACACACAAGTCACTGACACATCATTGCACGGAGACACACAAGTCACTTGCACACCATTTCACGGAGACACACAAGTCACTGACACTTCATTCCACAGAGACACACAAGTCACTTGCTCATCATTCCACAGAGACACACAAGTCACTTGCACATCATTTCCCGGAGACACATAAGTCACTTGCTCATCATTCCACGGAGACACACAAGCCACTTGCGCATCATTCCACTGAGACACATAAATCACTTGCTCATCATTCCACGGGGACACACAAGTCACTGACACATCATTCCACAGAGACACACAAGTCACTGACATATCATTCCACGGAGACACACAAGTCACTTGCACATCATTTCACTGAGACACACAAGTCACTGACATATCATTCCACGGAGACACACAAGTCACTTGCACATCATTTCACTGAGACACACAAGTCACTGACACATCATTCCACAGAGACACACAAGTCACTGACACATCCTTCCATGGAGACACACAAGTAACTGACACATCATTACACGGAGACACACAAGTCACTGACATATCATTCCATGGAGACACACAAGTCACTTGCACATCATTCTACAGAGACACACAAGTCACTGACACATCATTCCACAGAGACACACAAGTCACTGACACATCCTTCCATGGAGACACACAAGTCACGGACACAAAATTTCACGGAGACACACAAGTCACTGACACATCATTCCACGGAGACACACAAGTCAATGACACATCCTTCCACGGAGACACACATTTCACTGACACATCATTCCACAGAGACACACAAGTCACTGACATATCCTTCCACGGAGACACACATTTCACTTGCTCATCATTCCACAGAGACACACAAGTCACTGACACATCATTCCATGGAGACACACAAGTCACATGCACATCATTCCACGGAGACACAGAAGTCACTGACACATCATTCCACAGAGACACACAAGTCACTGACACATCCTTCCATGGAGACACACAAGTCACAGACACAAAATTTCACGGAGACACACAAGTCACTGACACATCATTCCACAGAGACACACAAGTCACTGACACATCCTTCCACGGAGACACACATTTCACTGACACATCATTCCACAGAGATACACAAGTCACTGACATATCCTTCCATGGAGACACACATTTCACTTGCTCATCATTCCACGGAGACACACAAGTCACTTGCACATCATTTCCCGGAGACACACAAATCACTGACACATCATTCCATGGAGACACACATGTCACTGACACATCATTCCACAGAGACACACAAGTCACTGACACATCCTTCCACGGAGACACACATTTCACTGACACATCATTCCACAGAGATACAAAAGTCAATGACATATCCTTCCATGGAGACACACATTTCACTTGCTCATCATTCCACGGAGACACACAAGTCACTTGCACATCATTCCACGGGAACACACAAGTCACTTGCACATCATTTCCCGGAGACACACAAGTCACTTACTCATCATTCCATGGAGACACACAAGTCACTTGCACATCATTTCCCGGAGACACACAAGTCCCTTGCTCATCATTCCACGGAGACACACAAGTCACTGACACATCATTACACGGAGACACACAAGTCACTTGCACACCATTTCACGGAGACACACAAGTCACTGACACTTCATTCCACGGAGACACACAAGTCACTTGCTCATCATTCCACGGAGACACACAAGTCACTTGCACATCATTTCCCGGAGACACATAAGTCACTTGCTCATCATTCCACGGAGATACACAAGTCACTTGCGCATCATTCCTCGGAGACACATAAGTCACCTGCTCATCATTCCACGGGGACACACAAGTCACTGACACATCATTCCACAGAGACACACAAGTCACTGACATATCATTCCATGGAGACACACAAGTCACTTGCACATCATTTCACTGAGACACACAAGTCACTGACACATCATTCCACAGAGACACACAAGTCACTGCCACATCCTTCCATGGAGACACACAAGTAACTGACACATCATTCCACGGAGACACACAAGTCACTGACATATCATTCCACGGAGACACACAAGTCACTGACACATCATTCCACAGAGACACACAAGTCACTGACACATCCTTCCATGGAGACACACAACTCACGGACACAAAATTTCACGGAGACACACAAGTCACTGACATATCATTCCACGGAGACACACATGTCACTGAAACATCATTCCACAGAGACACACAAGTCAATGGCACATCCTTCCACGGAGACACACATTTCACTGACACATCATTCCACAGAGACACACAAGTCACTGACATATCCTTCCACGGAGACACACATTTCACTTGCTCATCATTCCACGGAGACACACAAGTCACTGACACATCATTCCATGGAGACACACAAGTCACATGCACATCATTCCACGGAGACACACAAGTCACTGACACATCATTCCACAGAGACACACAAGTCACTGACACATCCTTCCATGGAGACACACAAGTCACGAACACAAAATTTCACGGAGACACACAAGTCACTGAAACATCATTCCACGGAGACACACATGTCACTGACACATCATTCCACAGAGACACACAAGTCACTGACACATCCTTCCACGGAGACACACATTTCACTGACACATCATTCCACAGAGACACACAAGTCACTGACATATCCTTCCACGAGACACACATTTCACTTGCTCATCATTCCAAGGAGACACACAAGTCACTTGCACATAATTTCCCAGAGACACACAAGTCACTGACACATCATTCCATGGAGACAGACATGTCACTGACACATCATTCCACAGAGACACACAAGTCACTGACATATCCTACCACGGAGACACACAAGTCACTGACATATCATTACACGGAGACACACAAGTCACTTGCACATCATTCCACGGGGACACACAAGTCACTGACACATAATTCCACAGAGACACACAAGTCACTGACACATCCTTACATGGAGACACACAAGTCACGGACACAAAATTTCACGGAGACACACAAGTCACTGACAAATCATTCCACGGAGACACACATGTCACTGACACATCATTCCACAGAGATACACAAGTCAATGACACATCCTTCCACGGAGACACACATTTCACTGACACATCATTCCACAGAGACACACAAGTCACTGACATATCCTTCCACGGAGACACACATTTCACTGACACATCATTCCACAGAGACACACAAGTCACTGACACATCATTCCACAGAGACACACAAGTCACTGACATATCCTTCCACGGAGACACACATTTCACTTGAGCATCATTCCACGGAGACACACAAGTGACTTGCACAACATTTCCCGGAGACACACAAGTCACGGACACATCATTCCACGGAGACAAACAAGATTCCATAGAGACACACAAGTCACTTGCACATCATTTCACGGAGACACACAAGTCACTGAGACATCATTTCACCTAGACACACAAGTCACTGACACATCATTCCACAGAGACACACAAGTCACTGACACATCCGTCCATGGAGACACACAAGTCACGTGCACATCATTTCCCGGAGACACACAAGTCACTTGCTCATCATTCCACGGAGACACACAAGTCACTGACACATCATTCCACAGAGTCAAACAAGTCACTGACACATCATTCCACAGAGACACAGAAGTAACTTGCACATCATTCCATGGAGACACACTAGTCACTTGCACATCATTCCACTGAGACACACAAGTCACTTGCACATCATTTCACGGAGATACATAAGTCACTGACACATCATTTCACGGAGACACACAAGTCACTGACACATCATTCCACCGAGACACACAAGTCACTGACACATCATTCCACGGAGACACACAAGTCACGTGCACATCAATTCCCGGAGACACACAAGTCACTTGCTCATCATTCCACAGAGACACACAAGTCACTGACACATCATTCCACAGAGACACACAAGTCACTGACACATCATTCCACAGAGACACAAAAGTAACTTGCACTTCATTCCACGGAGACACACAAGTCACTTGCACGTCATTTCACAGAGACACACAAGTCACTGACACTTCATTCCGCGGAGACACACAAGTCACTTGCTCATCATTCCACGGAGACACACAAGTCACTTGCACATCATTCCACAGAGACACACAAGTCACTTGCTCATCATTCCACGGAGACACACAAGTCACTTGCACATCATTTCTCGGAGACACACAAGTCACTTGCTCATCATTCCACAGAGACACACAAGTCACTTGCACATCATTTCCCGGAGACACACAAGCCCCTTGCTCATCATTCCACGGAGACACACAAGTCACTGACACATCATTGCACGGAGACACACAAGTCACTTGCACACCATTTCACGGAGACACACAAGACACTGACACTTCATTCCACAGAGACACACAAGTCACTTGCTCATCCTTCCACGGAGACACACAAGTCACTTGCACATCATTTCCCGGAGACACATAAGTCACTTGCTCATCATTCCACGGAGACACACAAGTCACTTGCGCATCATTCCACAGAGACACATAAGTCACTTGCTCATCATTCCATGGAGACACACAAGTCACTTGCACATCATTTCCCGGAGACACACAAGTCACTTGCTCATCATTCCACGGAGACACACAAGTCACTTGCACATCATTTTCCCGGAGACACACAAGTCACTTGCTCATCATTTCACGGGGACACACAAGTCACTGACACATCATTCCACAGAGACACACAAGTCACTGACACATCCTTCCACGGAGACACACAAGTCACTTTTATTTATTTTATTTATTTATTTGTATAGCGCTAAAGCCCGTGGGCATCAGAGCGCTTCCGAAAAGACAGGACAACAGAATATTAAGACGGGACAAGATATGGAGTGGCCAAAGTTACCTCATACTCAGATAGTTGACATCTCAACTCTGACATCTCATCTCTGACACTGACATCTCATTTCACAGAGACACACAAGTCACTTGCACATCATTCCACAGAGACACACAAGTCACTTGTACATAATTTCACAGAGACACACAAGTCACGGACACATCATTCCACAGAGACACACAAGTCACTGACATATCATTCCACGGAGACACACAAGTCACAGACACATCATTCCACAGAGACACACAAGTCACTTGAATATCATTCCACGGAGACACGCAAGTCACTTGCTCCTCATTTCACGGAGAAACACAAGTCACTTGCTCATCATTCCACGGAGACACACAAGTCACTTGCACATCATTTCCCGGAGACACACAAGTCACTTGCTCATCATTCCACGGGGACACACAAGTCACTGACACATCATTCCACTGAGACACACAAGTAACTGACATATCATTCCATGGAGACACACAAGTCACTTGCACATCATTTCACTGAGACACACAAGTCACTGACACATCATTCCACAGAGACACACAAGTCACTGACACATCCTTCCACGGAGACACACAAGTCACAGACACAAAATTTCACGGAGACACACAAGTCACTTTTATTTATTTTATTTATTTATTTGTATAGCGCTAAAGCCCGTGGGCATCAGAGCGCTTCCGAAAAGACAGGACAACAGAATATTAAGACGGGACAAGATATGGAGTGGCCAAAGTTACCTCATACTCAGATAGTTGACATCTCATCTCTGACATCTCATCTCTGACACTGACATCTCATTTCGCAGAGACACACAAATCACTTGCACATCATTCCACAGAGACACACAAGTCAATTGTACATAATTTCACGGAGACACACAAGTCACGGACACATCATTCCACAGAGACACACAAGTCACTGACATATCATTCCACGGAGACACACAAGTCACTGACACATCCTTCCATGGAGACACACAAGTCACGGACACAAAATTTCACGGAGATACACAAGTCACTGACACATCATTCCACGGAGACACACATGTCACTAACACATCATTCCACAGAGACACACAAGTCACTGACACATCCTTCCACGGAGACACACATTTCACTGACACATCATTCCACAGAGACACACAAGTCACTGACATATCCTTCCACGGAGACACACATTTCACTTGCTCATCATTCCACAGAGACACACAAGTCACTTGCACATCATTTCCCGGAGACACACAAGTCACTGACACATCATTCCATGGAGACAGACATGTCACTGACACATCATTCCACAGAGACACACAAGTCACTGACATATGCTTCCACGGAGACACACAAGTCACTGACATATCATTCCACGGAGACACACAAGTCACTTGCACATCATTCCACGGAGACACACAAGTCACTGAAACATCATTCCACAGAGGCACACAAGTCACTGACACATCCTTACATGGAGACACACAAGTCACGGACACAAAATTTCACGGAGACACACAAGTCACTAACACATCATTCCACGGAGACACACATGTCACTGACACATCATTCCACAGAGACACACAAGTCAATGACACATCCTTCCACGGATACACACATTTCACTGACACATCATTCCACAGAGACACACAAGTCACTGACATTTCCTTCCATGGAGACACACATTTCACTGACACATCATTCACAGAGACACACAAGTCACTGACATATCCTTCCACGGAGACACACATTTCACTTGCTCATCATTCCACTGAGACACACGTCACTTGCACATCATTTCCCGGAGACACACAAGTCACTGACACATCATTCCACAGAGACAAACAAGATTGCACAGAGACACTCAAGTCAATGACACATCCTTCCACGGAGACACACATTTCACTGACACATCATTCCACAGAGACACACAAGTCACTGACATTTCCTTCCATGGAGACACACATTTCACTGACACATCATTCCACAGAGACACACAAGTCACTGACATATCCTTCCACGGAGACACACATTTCACTTGCTCATCATTCCACTGAGACACACGTCACTTGCACATCATTTCCCGGAGACACACAAGTCACTGACACATCATTCCATGGAGACACACATGTCACTGACACATCATTCCACAGAGACACACAAGTCACTGACATATCCTTCCACGGAGACACACATTTCACTTGAGCATCATTCCACGGAGACACACAAGTGACTTGCACAACATTTCCCGGAGACACCCAAGTCACAGACACATCATTCCACGGAGACAAACAAGATTGCACAGAGACACACAAGTCACTTGCACATCATTTCACGGAGACGCACAAGTCACTGACACATCATTTCACCTAGACACACAAGTCACTGACACATCATTCCACAGAGACACACAAGTCACTGACATATCATTCCATGGAGACACACAAGTCACGTGCACATCATTTCCCGGAGACACACAAGTCACTTGCTCATCATTCCACGGAGACACACAAGTCACTGACACATCATTCCACAGAGACACACAAGTCACTGACACATCATTCCACAGAGACACGGAAGTAACTTGCACATCATTCCATGGAGACACACTAGTCACTTGCACATCATTCCACTGAGACACACAAGTCACTTGCACATTATTTCACGGAGACACATAAGTCACTGACACATCATTTCACTGAGACACACAAGTCACTGACACATCATTCCACCGAGACACACAAGTCACTGACACATCATTCCACGGAGACACACAAGTCACGTGCACATCAATTCCCGGAGACACACAAGTCACTTGCTCATCATTCCACAGAGACACACAAGTCACTGACACATCATTCCACAGAGACACACAAGTCACTGACACATCATTCCACAGAGACACAGAAGTAACTTGCACATCATTCCACGGAGACACACAAGACACTTGCACATCATTCCACGCAGACACACAAGTCACTGACACTTCATTCCACGGAGACACACAAGTCACTTGCACGTCATTTCACGGACACACACAAGTCACTGACACTTCATTCCACGGAGACGCACAAGTCACTTGCTCATCATTCCACGGAGACACACAAGTCACTTGCACATCATTCCACAGAGACACACAAGTCACTTGCTCATCATTCCACGGAGACACACAAGTCACTTGCACATCATTTCCCGGAGACACACAAGTCCCTTGCTCATCATTCCACGGAGACACACAAGTCACTGACACATCATTGCACGGAGACACACAAGTCACTTGCACACCATTTCGCGGAGACACACAAGTCACTGACACTTCATTCCACAGAGACACACAAGTCACTTGCTCATCCTTCCACGGAGACACACAAGTCACTTGCACATCATTTCCCGGAGACACATAAGTCACTTGCTCATCATTCCACGGAAACACAAAAGTCACTTGCGCATCATTCCACGGAGACACATAAGTCACTTGCTCATCATTCCATGGAGACACACAAGTTACTTGCACATCATTTCCCGGAGACACACAAGTCACTTGCTCATCATTCCACAGAGACACACAAGTCACTTGCACATCATTTTCCCGGAGACACACAAGTCACTTGCTCATCATTTCACGGGGACACACAAGTCACTGACACATCATTCCACGGAGACACACAAGTCACTTGCACATCATTTCACTGAGACACACAAGTCACTGACACATCATTCTACAGAGACACACAAGTCACTGACACATCCTTCCACAGAGACACACAAGTCACGGACACAAAATTTCACGGAGACACACAAGTCACTGGCACGTCATTCCACAGAGACACACAAGTCACTGACACATCCTTCCACGGAGACACACAAGTCACTTTTATTTATTTTATTTATTTATTTGTATAGCGCTAAAGCCCGTGGGCATCAGAGCGCTTCCGAAAAGACAGGACAACAGAATATTAAGACGGGACAAGATATGGAGTGGCCAAAGTTACCTCATACTCAGATAGTTGACATCTCATCTCTGACATCTCATCTCTGACACTGACATCTCATTTCACAGAGACACACAAGTCACTTGCACATCATTCCACAGCGACACACAAGTCACTTGTACATATTTTCACAGAGACACACAAGTCACAGACACATCATTCCACAGAGACACACAAGTCACTGACATATCATTCCACGGAGACACACAAGTCACGGACACATCATTCCAAGAGACACACAAGTCACTTGCATATCATTCCACGGAGACACCCAAGTCACTTGCTCCTCATTTCACGGAGATACACAAGTTACTTGCTCATCATTCCACGGAGACACACAAGTCACTTGCTCATCATTTCCCGGAGACACACAAGTCACTTGCTCATCATTCCACGGAGACACACAAGTCACTTGCACATCATTTCCCGGAGACACACAAGTCCCTTGCTCATCATTCCACGGAGACACACAAGTCACTTGCACATCATTTCCCGGAGACACACAAGTCCCTTGCTCATCATTCCACAGAGACACACAAGTCACTGACACATCATTGCACGGAGACACACAAGTCACTTGCACACCATTTCACGGAGACACACAAGTCACTGACACTTCATTCCACAGAGACACACAAGTCACTTGCTCATCCTTCCACGGAGACACACAAGTCACTTGCACATCATTTCCCGGAGACACATACGTCACTTGCTCATCATTCCACGGAGACACACAAGTCACTTGCGCATCATTCCACGGAGACACATAAGTCACTTGCTCATCATTCCATGGAGACACACAAGTCACTTGCACATCATTTCCCGGAGACACACAAGTCACTTGCTCATCATTCCACAGAGACACACAAGTCACTTGCACATCATTTCCCGGAGACACACAAGTCACTTGCTCATCATTCCACGGGGACACACAAGTCACTGACACATCATTCCACATAGACACACAAGTCACTGACACATCCTTCCACAGAGACACACAAGTCACTTTTATTTTATTTATTTATTTATTTGTATAGCGCTAAAGCCCGCGGGCATCAGAGCACTTCCGAAAAGACAGGACAACAGAAAATTAAGACGGGACAGGAAATGGAGTGCCAAAGTTACCTCATACTCAGATAGTTGACATCTCATCTCTGACATCTCATCTCTGACACTGACATCTCATTTCACAGAGACACACAAGTCACTTGCACATCATTCCACAGAGACACACAAGTCACTTGTACATAATTTCACAGAGACACACAAGTCACGGACACATCATTCCACCGAGACACACTAGTCACTGACATATCATTCCACGGAGACACACAAGTCACGGACACATCATTCCACAGAGACACACAAGTCACTTGCATATCATTCCACGGAGACACCCAAGTCACTTGCTCCTCATTCCACGGAGACACACAAGTCACTTGCACATCATTTCCCGGAGACACACAAGTCACTTGCACATCATTCCACGGGGACACACAAGTCACTGACATATCATTCCACGGAGACACACAAGTCACTTGCACATCATTCCACAGAGACACAGAAGTCACTGACACATCCTTCCACGGAGACACACAAGTCACGGACACAAAATTTCACGGAGACACACAAGTCACTGACACATCATTCCACAGAGACGCACAAGTCACTGACACATCCTTTCACGGAGACACACAAGTCACTTTATTTATTTTATTTATTTATTTGTATAGCGCTAAAGCCCGTGGGCATCAGAGCGCTTCCGAAAAGACAGGACAACAGAATATTAAGACTGGACAAGATATGGAGTGGCCAAAGTTACCTCATACTCAGATAGTTGACATCTCATCTCTGACATCTCATCTCTGACACTGACATCTCATTTCACAGAGACACACAAGTCACTGACACTTCATTCCACAGAGACACACAAGTCACTTGCTCATCCTTCCACGGAGACACACAAGTCACTTGCACATCATTTCCCGGAGACACATAAGTCACTTGCTCATCATTCCACGGAGACACACAAGTCACTTGCACATCATTCCACAGAGACACATAAGTCACTTGCTCATCATTCCACGGAGACACACAAGTCACTTGCACATAATTTTCCCGGAGACACACAAGTCACTTGCTCATCATTCCACGGGGACACACAAGTCACTGACACATCATTCCACGGAGACACACAAGTCACTGACACATCCTTCCACAGAGACACACAAGTCACTGACACATCCTTCCACGGAGACACACAAGTCACTTTTATTTATTTTATTTATTTATTTGTATAGCGCTAAAGCCCGTGGGCATCAGAGCGCTTCCGAAAAGACAGGACAACAGAATATTAAGACGGGACAAGATATGGAGTGGCCAAAGTTACCTCATACTCAGATAGTTGACATCTCATCCCTGACATTTCTTCTCTGACACTGACATCTCATTCCACAGAGACACACAAGTCACTTGTACATATTTCACAGAGACACACAAGTCACGGCCACATAATTCCACAGAGACACACAAGTCACGGACACATCATTCCACAGAGACACACAAGTCACTTGCTCCTCATTCCACGGAGACACACAAGTCACGGACACATAGTCTCTACGTAGGTGCCAACAAAACGGTAATCAATAAACTGCAAGTTATACAAAATAATGCACTCCGTGCCGCCCTGAATATTCCCAGAAGAGAACATATTTCGGCTACCAGAATCGCATGCAAATGGCTCTCCATCCAACAAAAAATAGATCTAAAAACTATCTGCCTCACCTATAAAGCACTCAACGGCCTTGCCCCGCCCTATCTCACCAACAAATTCACACTAAGACAGAACACTAGAACCACTAGATCCTCTAATACACTACAATTGACTGTGCCCAAATTCTCCCTCAAAAGAGCTGGTGATTCCAGCTTCCCAGTTCTGGCTTCACAACTTTGGAATACCATTCCACCGGATATCAAATCTACACCCACCTTCCAACCTTTCAGAACTAAGGTCATCACCTGGTTACTCAACAATTAACCTACCATGATTGAATGCATACCTCCCGCATGATTGTATTTTGCACCATGCCAGCATATTACTGTCTATGCACGAATTGCTATATTACTGTCTATGCACGAATTGCTATCCTGTCTTGTATACCTTTGCTTCATCACTGTATATTTGTACCCTACCTTGCCTGTAACTCGAAGATTAAGCGCCCATATACCTTTGGGTCAGGTGCGATATACAAATTAATAAACAAACAAACAAACATAATTCCACAGAGACACACAAGGCACGGACACATCATTCCACAGAGACACACAAGTCACTTGCATATCATTCCACGGAGACACACAAGTCACTTGCTCATCATTCCACGGAGACACACAATTAAGTCACTTGCTCATCATTCGCAAACGCACTTCAGTGACACATGCGTCCCAGTGCACACAGACACAGCTCACCACAACCAGTGACAGCCACGCATTTTTCCACGTAACAACAAAATTCACACCAGCATGACAGTCCCCTCACCTCACTGACACAGCCCCTCCTCCCCCAACACACACGGGAAAATAGGAGAATCCCCCCAACCCCCTTGCCCACCCATGATATAATCACTGGGTTTCTGATCGCACGTCACTGTTTGGATGAGATTAGCCAGCTCAAAAATTCTATCAGCCTTATACGTGGCTTAACCAAAGCACTATCACCTTTGCCTTCTATCTCTCGCTTTCTGGTGTGACCCCTCCACCCCCCGCCTTCACCCTCCGCCGCAAACTAGCCCGGTAGTCCATAATCCCGGGGGCCGGGTGACCCCGTGCGTAAAACACCGCAGACAAAACAACTGTCCCGTTATCAGCACGGACTGATTAACGAAATACTAGGCACTCATAAAAAGCCAGGAGCCCCGTCTCCTGCCGCTGCCAGAGCCTGGGCTGTCTGAGGGCACTGTATGCAGGCCAGGCCCGTGCTGCAGCGCTACAGGGCTGAGGAGGCGCTGCAGCACCAGCGACCTGTGGCCAGGGCAGCTGCCAGAGCCCGGGCTAGGCCTGTGCTGCAGCGCTACAGGGCTGAGGAGGCGCTGCAGCATACACCAGGGACCTGTGGCCAGGGCAGCTGCCAGAGCCCGGGCTATCTCAGGGCACTGTATGCAGGCCAGGCCTGTGCTGCAGCGCTACAGGGCTGAGGAGGCGCTGCAGCATACACCAGGGACCTGTGCCCAGGGCAGCTGCCAGAGCCTGGGCTTTCTCAGGGCACTGTATGCAGGCCAGGCCTGTGCTGCAGCGCTACAGGGCTGAGGAAGCGCTGCAGCACACACCAGAGACCTGGGACCAGGGCCGCTGCCAGAGCCTGGGCTGTCTGAGGGCACCTTATGCAGGCCAGGCATGTGCTGCAGCGCTACAGGGCTGAGGAGGCGCTGCAGCATACACCAGAGACCTATGGCCAGGGCCGCTGCCAAAGCCTGGGCTGTCTGAGGGCACCGTATGCAGGCCAGGCCTGTGCTGCAGCGCTACAGGGCTGAGGAGGCGCTGCAGCATACACCAAGGACCTGTGCCCAGGGCAGCTGCCAGAGCCTGGGCTACCTCAGGGCACTGCATGCAGGCCAGGCCTGTGCTGCAGCGCTACAGGGCTGAGGAGACGCTGCAGCATACACCAGGGACCTGTGGCCAGGGCAGCTGCGAGAGCCTGGGCTGTCTGAGGGCACTGTATGCAAGCCAGGCCTGTGCTGCAGCGCTACAGGGCTGAGGAGGCGCTGCAGCATACACCAGAGACCTGTGGCCGGGGCCGCTGCCAGAGCCTGGGCTGTCTGCGGGCACTGTATGCAGGCCAGGCCTGTGCTGCAGCGCTACAGGGCTGAGGAGGCGCTGCAGCATACACCAGGGACCTGTGGCCAGGGCAGCTGCCAGAACCTGGGCTGTCTGAGGGCACTGTATGCAAGCCAGGCCTGTGCTGCAGCGCTACAGGGCTGAGGAGGCGCTGCAGCACCAGGGACCTGTGCCCAGGGCAGCTGCCAGAGCCTGGGCTGTCTGAGGGCACTGTATGCAAGCCAGGCCTGTGCTGCAGCGCTACAGGGCTGAGGAGGCGCTGCAGCACCAGGGACCTGTGCCCAGGGCAGCTGCCAGAACCTGGGCTGTCTGAGGGCACTGTATGCAAGCCAGGCCTGTGCTGCAGCGCTACAGGGCTGAGGAGGCGCTGCAACATACACCAGAGACCTGTGGCCGGGGCCGCTGCCACAGCCTGGGCTCTCTCAGGGCACTGTATGCAGGCCAGGCCTGTGCTGCAGCGCTACAGGGCTGAGGAGACGCTGCAGCATACACCAGAGACCTGTGGTCAGGGCAGCTGCCAGAACCTGGGCTGTCTGAGGGCACTGTATGCAAGCCAGGCCTGTGCTGCAGCGCTACAGGGCTGAGGAGGCGCTGCAGCACCAGGGACCTGTGCCCAGGGCAGCTGTCAGAGCCTGGGCTATCTCAGGGCACCGTATGCAGGCCAGGCCGCTGCAGCTGCCAGATTGCATTGATGTTAGTCTTCGACCCTTATATACTTTGTTGCTGGCTTTGCCCGTGTCCATTTAGGTCTCAGGCCCTGTTCGTCTATCTCTGCGGGATCCCTGCTTTACCGAGTGTCCACTTCAACAGACCTGGTATGCTCTCCTACTATCCCTTCTCATCTCATGTCTGTTATCCTCTTGTACTCTTTGGAATGTGTTTATCTGGATTACAAAGTTTGTATCAAGTTGTACAATTCTTCTTTTATCTCCTTGTGCTCTGCGGTATATATTCACAAGGCTTTTCAGAGTAGTCAGCTCCCTCAGTGCGCCAACAACTGGTCCAACCCTTTCCCTAACTTTGCGAAGTCTCTGGGCAGTCTCTGGTGTCTACGCGAAGTAGAGCGGAGCTTCTCTGTTGCTGCCGCGCTCAGTGTGCTCTTTCTCGCGGCTCTGCAGCTCCAGACTAGCCCTCACGTCGCCAGCTGCTCACGTCCTCGTTCTCGGTTTGCTTTTGCCAGTATGGCTCTCAGATAATCACGCTTCTCCAGGTCCCGGTTTCCAGCCTTCGGATCTCCTGCCACGGAACAAGTGTCTTGTCCTTGCTCTTCCAGGGCTGGTACGACTGAACCTTGACAACTGTAGAGCGTGTGTTGGTTCCGTGGTGGGATTTTGCCTCCTTGTTCCCTCTTCTTCGTCTCAGCGGTATTTAAGTGTGGGTAAGTCTCTCTCTTCCTCATCCCAGTATTGCCAATGAGACTTTGTACTGCACTATAACATATAGTCTTATAGGGAACAGAGCGGCCTGAGTGGGGGGATAAGGAGAGTGGGGGTAGCCGAGGGGTAAGTGAACATAGGCTGAGTAGTGTGGGTTCACTTTGCTGCTCTTACCAAATCCCTACCTAATAATAAGTTACAGACAACTTTGTGTGTATGGAAAATTTGTAGGCCTTAGGAATTTTATTTTTCTTACAGAAAATCCATTATAACAAAACATTACATATACATATGCTTTTGGGCACATTGTGTCCAGTTCCGAAGCTGCTCAAGGCTCCTTCTGAGTCTTTGTTATCCCTGAGCCTTCGTTCCTGGGCACATGCCGCCACACCTGAGTGGGTGTCCTTTACACCCACTCAGGTCCCCCCCAAAAGCCCCCTACCTACAGCCTCTTGCTTGGAGTGCCCTAAAAATGTTGTCGGTAAAAACCCCCATCCCCACCTTTGATAGGTGCACTCCATTTTGGTGGAACATGTCCGGGTTGCTCTGGTGTAACCCATGTCTTATGAAATGTAGACCTGTACCCTTGCAGTACTTCTCTACTGATTTGTTTAACTTTTTTCCTTGCTGTCTCGATCGCATGTCTCTTTTGGGCCCCGTGCCAGATCCTTCTAGGTATTATCTCTGACATAAAAATCTCTGTCTTCCACCAGCTGCGGGCCAGGCTATGCAGTGACTCACAGATATTCCTTTGCAATTTGCCCCTGTTCGTGCTCACCAGATCGTTCCCCCCCTAAATGTATAACCAGGTACTGGGGGGGGGGGGGGAATTCCCTGTAACCTATTAAGTCCGATAGCCTGTCGTGTATGTCCGCCCAGTGCATCCCCGGGAGGCCCCACCATGACGTGATTGTGTTCCTGAAATGTAATCCTTGATTCACCTCTTCCAGCCACCTGCCTGCCCGGGTCACAAAAGAGTGCTCCACTATCCAGGCCGATTTGTAGGGTCCGACCTCTGTGGAAACGGGGGAGATAAATATCATATCAGTTCCTCCCTTATGTATCTCTTAAAACATTGCGATTTCCATCCCCCAATTCGTTTCACCCCCTTCGTCCCCAGGCCCCCCGCCCACGCAGAGGTTGCTGCCCCTATCCGGAAGGAGTGTGTCCCAAACTCGGCTGGATCCCATCCCGCCTTTGCCACTGCCTGCTTCAATACCGCTTGAAACTGATACCTGCTGAGCGCGCGGCCGTCCCTATGTATCAATAGCTGCCCGTCAGTTTCTGGTCGCAGCTCTAAAAATTCCCTGGTGATGCATCTGGGACAGTGGTCCTTCTCTCTGATGCAATTGAGATCTATCGCTCTCCCCCTCCCTGTTTGGTCTGTCTTAGATTTCCTTAGCATTATTGACATACCTTTGTCGCCCGTACTGATATCTTTCCTTGCCAGGCCGTCTCCTGCCATCGTATTCCTGGCCACCAGTTCCCCTATTCTGAAAGCCCTGTAGTACGCTAGCGCGAATGCTGTCCTGAACAGCGCAGTTTTGTATGTGCTGCTGCATATATTAGGTAGCACTTTCAGTAAAATTATCAACTTCCCAAAATTGACCGGCCTTCTGCTATCTGGCTTCTTCCCCTCTAGCTTCGTCCATCCCCTCATCTCATATTTTATCTTATCACTGTCAATCGGGTCCGGTATGCCCGCCACTTTTGCGGTATATGCCACCGCTGCCAGATGCGCTGCTGCCCAGCTTTTCTTTTTACCATTGGCAAATGCCCCTTCCAGGAATTCACAGATTCTTTCCGTTGATATTTCATCCACCACTTTTACGCCTCTTTCCAACAACACATCTTTTACCATCTTTGCGTACCGCTTACCTGTTTTGTATGTCAGGGCATTCCTGGTCAGCTTGTCGATGACCCTTTCTTTTTTCCACTCTTTTTCCACCACTTTTGAGTCGACCTTGAGGCCAACCGTGCTTTCCTTTCTAGTGCCTTCAACGGGACCCATTCCTTTCGTGGCGTGGGCGTCTTTTCCTTGTCGGCGTCCGGTCTCTGCTCTCTGAATCTCTCCCACTGAAAACGAGAGATTGCATCAGCCACCACATTTTCCTCTCCTGCGATATGCCTCGCCCTTATGCATGTATTTAACATCAGGCTTTCCAATGTGATTGCCCTCATCAATTCCAACACTACACTGCATGATGCACTTCCCTTGTTTAACACATGCACTACCGCCATGTTGTCCGACCATACCGCCAACTCCTTATTGCCTAGCTCCTTCCCCCATGCGCATCATGCGATCCATATCGGGAAGAGCTCTAGTAGCGTTATGTTCTTTGTCCATTCCGCCATCTGCCATGATTCCGGCCACTCATCTGCACACCATTTTCTCCCCAGTATTGCTCCAAAACCAAAACCACCGGCTGCGTCAGTGAATAACACTCTTCTACCTTCCTCATTCACTGGCGAGCGCCATATCACCGTACCCCTGAAGTTCACCAAAAATTCAGCCCAGACTTCTAAGTCTCTCTTGATTCCTCCTCCTAGCCTGACCCTGTGGTGCCCTTTGGTAGCACCTCTTGTCTTCAGCTCCATCCTTCTCTGGAACAATTTTCCCTGCGGTATGACTCTCCCTGCGAAGTTCAGTTTCCCTGCCAGTGCTTGTAACTTCTTCACGGTTGCCTTGTTTCTTCCTCGTAGCTCCTGTATTGTTTTGATTAGCTCCGTCACTTTGTCCTCTGGGATCCGACACCTCCCCTTGTTTGAGTCGATCTCTATACCTAGAAACGGGATCACCTGTGTTGGCCCCGTCGTTTTCTCATCTGCCAGAGGAATACCCCACTCACTCGTTATTTCTACGAATTTGTCCAGTGTTGCCTTGCACATGTCTGCCCCTTTGGGGCCGACAAATAAAAAATCATCTAGGTAATGCACCATCATGGACTCCCTCATCTCTTGTGCCACTGCCCATTGTAAGAATGAACTCACCCTCTCGAAATATGCGCACGAGATGGCACAACCCATTGGGAGGCACTTGTCGATGAAGTATTCCCCCTCCCAGTGCATACATAGCCATTTCTGTGATCCGCGGTTGACTGGCAACAGGCAAAATGCCGATTTAATGTCTGCTTTCGCCATCCATGCCCCTTCCCCTGCTTTTCTGACCAATTCCACTGCATCTTCGAAATCTGAATACGTTACTGTTGCTTCGCTCTGCGCAATGCCGTCGTTCACTGAGGCCCCCGGGGGGTAGGATAGGTGGTGTATCAACCTGTACTCCCCTTCCTCTTTCTTTGGCACCAGCCCTAGCGGAGAGCACAAGAATTCTACAAAGGGTAGGGCCAAGAATGGGCCCTCCACCCTCCCTAGTTCCACTTCCTTCATGATCTTCTTGGTCACTATCTCTATGTTTTCCCTTGCTGATTTCAGATTCCTGGGAATGTCTCGCGCTCCTTGGCCGGTGAACGGGATGTTGAACCCCTCACTAAAGCCTCACCTAATCTGCTCTGCCGCTTCTTGGTCGGGGTAATCTCAGCGCCACTTTTCCATTCTCTCGATCTTTACCGGCGTGGCCCCTTTCCTGCTCCAGTTCCTATTTCCGTGTCTCGTCTCTTCTGCTGCTCGGAGCTGCAGCCCTTGTGCACTTGGAACTGCTGTGGTCTCCCTTGCATTTCTCGCATTTGTGGCTGAATTTGCACTTCCAACCCCAGCTGCATGGTACCCCTTTTTCAAAGCTCCTGCATTGCCCTGGTTCTGTCCGAGCCGTACCCGGGCTCCCACTGCCCCCCCCTTGTGTTGTTGGGGGCAGGCTGCTCTGCCATCCTCTCTGTGGCCTGAAATTTCCGCTCCGAAAACTCTGTTCCCTGTATCTGTCGTAACTGGAGTCGTATCTTCGGTTACTAGATCTGTAATCTGTCTTGTAATCGCTCTGCCAGTACTGCCTTCTCTGCTGACCACCTGTATTTCGCTCCTTGGAATCCCATTTTTCTTTCAGCACATTAAAGATGTAAAGGTTGAAATTTTCTTCGTCCCAGCCCATGTCCGGGAAGCAGTCCCTCTCCTTTCGGAACTCATAGTCGTACTCTAGCCATGCGTCCCCCCCAAACGCTGCGTGGACCTTCAGCACCCTCTGTTGATAAGCAACTAACGCTACCCCATCCTCCGGGAATTTCTGTAATATGATTGTCGACATTATGGTAAAGGCCGACATCCAATTATCGAAGTTCCTAACTACTGGCCCCCTTTTGAGTAAACTCTTTTCATCCTCTTTCATGTCTTCGACTGCCACATTCATCCCCCTTTTTTGACAATCTAATAATGTAAATATATCGATCAACTCCTTTCTCCAAATGTTTTCCCTTTACTTTGTCATTTATGTACCAAGCCATCGCTTTCATTGACCTGCCCTGTGCATCTTTACCCATGGTTGGCCTGCCATACTTCGTCATGAGCGGTGCCCCGTTCTCTACCGTTACCGCCGTTGTTGTTGCCCCTGCCCCTATGTTTGGGCCTACCGTCGTGCTTTGCAGTGTCGCTACAATTGGCGCTCCTTGTGGCACTGGGACTACTGGTGTCCCTTGCGGTGTCGGGACCGGAACTTCCTTGGGCTCAACTGGTGCCCCCTGTGGGGTAGGGACCGGGGCCTCTTTGGGTTCTATCCCTGCCCCCACTACCCCACCCCGCTTTTCCTTGCTCACCACTCCTTTCCACTTTACCCAAGCTTTTAGATGATCCCTTTCTTCATCTTCACTGCTGGTTTCCTCTGACGAATTACCCAACCATTCTTCCTTGCTCTTCTTCCCCCGTCTGCTTTTTCTGTCGTTGGTTCTGAGCGACTTACCCGAAACCGTGACGCAATTTTTTAACATTTTTACTATTTTATTCCCAACATTATTATTCACAGTACCTTTCTTTTTATCTTTTCTCTTTTTCTTGACCATCGTCTCCGTCTCCTTCTCCGCTCTCCCTGTCTCCGTTCTCCCCCTCTTCTGTCCTTGTGGCACTTCTTCCTCGCCCTCACTGCTGCTGTGTTCGATGAACAGTAGGGGTGATGCTGCCTTCGCCCTTTCTTCTTTCTGCATTACTTCCAGCACCCATTGGGCTCCATACTCCTTCTCCGCTTTTCTTGCCCAATCTGAGAATTCCCGGGCCCTCTTCGCTCTCCCATCCGCCATCTTTCTCGTCTGAATTCTGCCGGTTCTGGCAACTGCAACGACTCCGATGTCTCGGTTGTCGCGTTAGTCACAAGCGATGAACGCTGTATAAAATGCGTGCACCCGCAAGAGCCCCGCTTTTTGAAGGGTCGAAAGCGCGTGAGCCCGCAAGAGCAAACGTTTTTCCTTTCCCTTCTCCAGGTACCAAGAGCCTACCCGAGAGAGGTGAGCTCTTACCTGGTTTGTGCCGCCTCTCCTTTTCCAGGCTTACTTATACCCCCCCGGCCTTTTGTTCCTTCCTGGGGGCGGCCGGGTTACCCCCTGACCTCCTGTTGTTATATTTCGCACCTACCCAGGTGCTGCTTCCTGCCCTTCCTGGGCCTTTGTTTCTTGTGGCGCCATTCGGACGCCCCTCCCTACGCTTTCGCGCCGTTTTCCCCCCACCCCGCGCCTAAAGTCCCAGACCCTCTATCGTTCCGCATTTCATGCGGCCCGGGGCCTGGGTCATTGCGTTCTCCCAGGGCCATCGTCACCAGTCCCATGAAGGATTTCCCTCCCTTGAGATCCACCCACTGAGTACCACCCACAGGTAGCGGCCTCAGCTCCTTGGCATCAAGGAATGGGGCTTCCCCGATAGACGCAGTGGCAATACCCTTGGATTCGTCACAGGGGGTGTTCACCATCAACTACAGAGGGTTTCCTCCTTTTTCTACATGGTTTCTTTTGCCCACCGAGGTCATTTCTCTTGTAGGAGACAGTGGGTCTCATTACAAGTTTGGGGGTAGCCTTTCAGGCAAAACCGGCAGCCTGCCGCCAAACTTGCGAATTTTGCCAGCCCCTGGCAATGGGGAAATACAGGGCCATTACAACCCTGGCGGGCCCTGTATTTCCCCATTGCCAGGGGCCGGAAACATTTACTCCCCATTCCCATTGAGCCCGCTAGGGCTCAATGGGAATGGGGAGGCCATGCCGGTGCATCCGACATGCTCTGCTCGCAGGTGCCGATCCACCCGCCAGGTCCGACCTGGCGGGTGAAAAGGCACCTGCGAGCAGAACTCATAATTTGCTGGTCCGGTAACTACGGTACCGGCAAGCTTACCGGTACCATAGTTACCGGATCGGCCAACTTGTAATGAGGCCCTGTGTTTGTGTATTCCTGAAGCAGAGGATTTCGTAAAGTACTTCTGCTTGGGAATGGGGAGCGCGTTGCATCATTCGTTCTGTAATGTTTAGGCTACTCAAGTGTGGGAGCACTCTCCCTTGAGAGAGGTAGGGTCTTTATCATGTGACTGTCCATTGCCTTGGGACGGGGACTAAATGTGGACGACCAGAGTATCCTCCCCATGCCATCCCTCAGCCCAACATCCAGTAGCTCAGGAAAAGGACCTCAGTCAGGGCCTGTGCCCAGAGTGTGGGGCACAGCCGGCAGTGAGCAGGGGCTTTGTCACAGTGTATAATGAAATGCATGCATGGTCTTGAGGGCACCTCCACGTGGGCATGACATGTGTTGCAACACTATTCTGCACCCCCTTCTGCAGGATATGTCTGGGCCTCCTACACCCCGCCCTCCCCTCCCCCCTAGGCTCCCCTGGGTCAATGATGCAGAGGACCTCTTTTCCTACCATGGTCGAATGATCCCGATGGGAATCCGCTCCAGTGGCAGGGCATTCATTAGGGCATTCCATCTTCAGCCTTTCTTCTAGGATGGCATTCCCCAGAGCCGAGCTTGTGTGTGCAGAGATGAGCAGAGTCCATCTTCCTGTTCGACCACGGCTGGTGCATGCTGGAGGGACAACCGTCTGTTCAGCAGCTATTTTTAGAAGGAGGAAATTCAGTCTCTCCCCCCCCCCCCCCGTCCCTCCTGTATATTTGGAGAATAGTTTCCAATAATATAGAACACTAGGTCACATCTAGACAGAAGGAACACTTTGCAAAAGGAAGCAGATCCAGCCCCCAGCGTAGCACCGTCTACTCCTAAGGTGTTTGGCCAATTGTCTGTGGCACAAATGCACGTGAGCAAATTGCACATGTACTTATAGTCCATTCTTTTGCACATGTTGCTGTCCGACCTGGAAGTGATCTCTTCATAGCTCTCACTGTGTCCCCCTCTCGGCCAGACTGACCATTTCTTCCCCGGTAGCTATTTCATGGGCTTTGCCCAGAACCGACAAGGAGTCTGCATAGTTGTCTTGGTACCTTTTAAACATGCCGAAGGTGTTCCTTCATGCTATCGTCCAAGCAGACTACAGCAGGAGCATCCGAGACGGCCTGTGATAGCATGCTCGAGAATTGCAAGGACGGTAGCAATTCTGAAGGGCACGACTGCGTGTTCAGAAGGACTCATTCTGGTCTCAAGTGCAGCCTTTCATTGGATGCCCACTGATCCTACTGTGCACAGCAGGTAGGTCTAGTGTGGTAAAGATGGCTGCCCCTTGGAATGGATCCGAGTCCAGGTCGGGGTGTCTTCCCTTTGTACTTCTCTGCCAGCACTATGCCGAGATGCCCATTCCACTGGGGCGAGGGGTGCTGTAACATCTCACCCAGGTCATGCAGACCCCTGCCCCTAGACCCCACGTGCGGTGGACTGTTGCAGCTCTGGCAGCCTACCTCTCTAGCGGTGACCCGGTCAGTCATGCCTTCGTTATACTTAGGATAGAGCAGGCACATCCTGAGTCCCTCATGCATCCAGCCGTACACGTTACACTTCCATTATTTCCATCGCTGCGCTCACTCTGGCCCACAGTTCAAGCTCTCGTCCCTTCCTCCTACACCAATTCATTCCTTCCTTTTAAATGATGCTGTACTGCAGGCACATATCTGGGATTTGGTAGAGCATGGCATTACAAACAACTGTTCAGGCTTGCTAATTCTTCAGGGAATACACAGGCGGATGTGTGCATAGAGTGGCTGTCTACAGTGTAAGGAAGGCATGGTATCAAAGAAAGACAGACACAAGTGATCACAGTTCAAGGGTGTTCATTAAACTGTAAAATGGGCAAGAAAAACGCCAAATCTAAACCTAAATCTAAGATGGGAGCAAGCTTCAACCATCAAATAATAATAATACTGTACAAGTGGAGTCTAGTCAAATAAAAAGGGCCTATACTAAAATGCCTATTGCCAATCCTTACCACTACGTTACAAAAGAGTGTGGGATAATGTTCATAAGAAAAGAAAGAAGTGTTCACAAAATGATAAGTTAGGATGTTATGGCCGGGGTCTCCCTTCCCCACGTTTTTAGCACGGGACAAAGTGGGACTCTGGAGCACAGCTCACTACTCGGCTTCTCTAGCACAGGGATACAGTTCATTTTCTCTATATCAGGGCCTTCTGTGCCCAAGTCTCTTCTCATGCAAAGTCTCTTGCTTCAGAGGGCCTGATATGTTAAAGCAACAAAACAAAAGTTCCTTCGATCAATCTTCCCGTCGGGTGATTAACCGTCACCCTTGGAGCCCCCTCAGCCGGGCTCTGATCCATCTTTCAGAGTCAGCCTCCCAAAGCACTTGCCAATTTACCTAGAGACTTCCGAAGGGCGATCTCGTCTCGCTGGGTCACTCTGTTAACCTATGGCCAGTGCGGGCTTCGCAAACTCACGGTTCGCACAGCGCTCCCCCTCAGCCGGGCGCAAATGTCAGTTTCACAATTCCCACAGTCGGGTTCACACTTTCCACAGTTCATAATTTCTAAATCTCATCAGAAAGCAGGGTTCCCGTCCCCCAGCTTTCTCTTGGCATCCCTCCGTCGGGTTCACTTTTGCCATAGTTCATGTTTTTAAAAAAAAGTCATTCTAGACCCCTTAGGTTCTTCCCTTTACCTAAGTCTGGGTCTCAGCCCCCAGTCAGGCTTTCTCTAAAGCCCCCAGTCAGGCTTTACACAATTCATTCCTCCTCCAGGTTCTAGGGTGTGTTAGGATTCACCCCTATATGCAGGCATCCCTCAGTAGGGTTCACGTCTGCCTCCACAACATGTCAAAGATCTTCGACTGTACAAGGGATTTGAATTGACCCTCAAATGACCACCTTGACACCTCACGCCGGCCCCAGCTAAGGCCTCTTAGCATTTGTTGTTTCTCCTGGACTGGTTCAAGAAAGGGGGCACCAGCCAGAGATCTTCGAAAGAGCACCCACGTGGTGCCAGACCACTCTATCTCTGGTGCTAGCTTTTCTCACAAATGTTCACAGGGTCTCCTTCTGCTGGGCTCGGACCCTTCTCATAAAGTTCACAAGGGTCTCCCTCTGCCGGGCTCGGACCCTCCTCACAAAGTTCACAAGGGTCTCCTTCTGCTGGGCTTGGACCCACCTCACAAAGTTCACAGGAGTCTCCGTCTGCCGGGCTCGGACCCCTCTTACAAAGTTCATAATTGTCCAAAAAGTTGATTTTTGGACTCCCAGTCCCAGAATGCACTTGTAAGATTTTCACTCCCACTTCACAGCTCAGCAAAACAGCATTCCATGTTTTGGGAGTGGTAGGAGCCACAAGGTGGATGTTTCAATGAGATCAGGGTCTTACCTCCTGCCCCCCACAGACCTGGGGTTGCCTGTCTGGCCCCAGGGGAGGAGACCTGCTATAGGTGCCGCCAGGCAACTCCAGCTGCCCCGGGTCTTGCCTTCTGGAAGCACAGCTCCTTCCTCCACACTGCAGTTTTCTTTCAAATAGCAGGGCCATTGTTTGGGTCGGTTTTCTCCTCCTCCAGGTCTTCAAGGGCTTCTGTAGCTCACTAGGGCCCTCTCCTTCTTTCTGGCACCTTCCAACATCCCCAACTCGCTCAAAGTGTGTTTTCCTGCTCCCTTTAATGCTGCCTAGGAGAGACACGTGGAGTCAGGTGCCAGTAATTAAAGAGGGAGGCCTGACTTAGCCTGGGGTCATTAATGGGACAGTCTGCTGTAGAAAGGGGAGAGTCTGTTTTCTGTATCTATGGATCCCTTTTGGTAATCTGCATCCTCCCAATCTCTCTTCTCCTCCTCGTCTCAGTGATTTTGGAAAAGAACAGAGGGGGGGAATTATGGGGATTGTAGTTTTCACTAGTAAGTTTAGGAAAATCCAGAAAATTACTGTCGAGAAAGGGGAGGTGGGTAGTCCTGTTGTCGCTCACTGTGAGTTGTCCATGCGAAAGTGTCCATGTCGGGAGGGGGGAGAGGGGTGGGTGTTCCTAAATATCCTACCATGCAGGATGGGAATAAGGTGTTACAAGGAAGTGGATACCGCATCTCTACCCCCGAGCGTACCCAGGTTATCCTCCCTCGCTCGTCCACCCCCAGAGTTGGGCTCTGAGAGCGCCAGCCCTTCCCTGGCCACCCGAATAAGGGATTCTCAGGGTCTACCTGGGAGAACACCCTTAGGTTTCTCATAATAGGTAACACACTTGCTCCAACCAGGGCACTTTGTCAACCAAACCCATGAACAGAGGTAAACACATGTCAGAGTTTTACAGTCGGTAAAAGCCGAAGTTAAAAATGTAATATTTTGGATAAATCCATTTTGTTAAGGTTCATGTACATGTTCCCTTTACATATGTGTCGTCTTCTGTTTAGTAAGTGGCCATCCCCAGACACGAGGGCCATGAGACGGAATGTCAGGGACCAGTGCACAGACACCTTCAGGGGGCCCCCTTAACCTAAAGAAATTAAGGAATCTCTGGTCACACAAGCAAGGGTAGTCCGTTAAAAGTCTTCTGCTCTACCATAAGTAAACAACAGCAGCCACAAGGAAGGTGTACAAACTGTAACATAAATGTAGAACACAGATAAGGAGCTGTCTGAAAAAGGAACACACACCACAGCATAGAACTCTGGTCAGTAGCCACACAGAATACAGCATGAGTACAGATCGCAAGCAACGAGAAAGGTACACATGCCCAAGTACAGACCTAGCAAGACGGTATCCGCATCAGGACCTGTATGAGATTAGGAGAGGGCCATGTGCTATTGCTGTTACTGAGTGCTGTGATCACTGCTCTACAGGGGTTCATGGGTGAGCAGTGGCTGAACTGCCTACACAGCATCACACAACTACAAACCAACAGTGATTCCAATCAAAGGTGAAACAGACAGTCAATAGATATACCTCCTTCATCTTTTGTGGTAATGTGGGCAGAGGGCAAGCTACACTCTTAAAAGGGGTGTGCATGAAATAATAGTTGCAACCCAAATAGCCAAGTACAATTGTCCAAAATACAGGAATGTCCAATGAAGGTTCTATGAAAATGTATGTGTATTGTAAGGAAATCATGGTGACAACAGTAAAAACAGAGACAAGTGATCACAATTCAAGGGTGTTTATTAAACTGGAAGTGTAGGGTGGAAAAATGCCTAACCTAAAACTAAATCTAAGATGGGAGCAAGTGTCGACCATCAAATGAAAAAGAAGGCAGTCCTTGTGGCGTCTGGTCAAAGTAAAAAGTCTATACTAAAAATAAAACGATTGCCAATTCCTTACAACTAATTCCAGAAAGTTTGTGGGATAAGGTATTCGTATAAAGGAAACATAATAAGACAGGAGGTCAGTGCCTTGAGTTCTCCCTTCCCCATGTTTTTAGCACGGGATAAGGTGGTACTTTGGAGCACAGCACACGCTCATGCTTTCCCAGCACGAGCTGACAGTTCCATATCAGCTCTCAGTTTCTTCGATGGTTAAGTCTCTTTTCAAAAGTCTCTCGCCTTCGAGGCCTGATGCTCTCAAACAAACACAAAGTTCTGTTCTACAAACATTTTGGGTGATGGCCCCTCAGAAGTTGTATTCTACAAATTAACAAGACAGTTCCTTTCTCAGTGAACTTTGTGTGATAGCTTTCCACCCCTGGATCTCCCTCCGCCAGGCTTGGACCCCAGATGACAAGGGGGGACACATCCCTTCTCCTTGTCTAGCAATACTTCTCACTTTCACAATTTCTTTTTTTAAACATGTTTTTATTGTTTTCTGCATGTATAAGCAATCAACACAATGATCCCTCATAACTCCTCCCCTCCTTCACCCCCCCACCCCCCGGAAAGATATGGGCCCCGTTCAATTTTGTCTCGGGAAAGTCTATGAGCTATATATGTCTGTTATTTTGATATTATGTGGACACCATTGCTCCATATAGTCCGACTTCCAAGTATTCCAGAACTCCCCACCATTCCTTCGTGAAGGTATCCTTCTGATCCTGAAGGTGGTGCGTGATCCTTTCCATGGTCATTTGCGACCACACCTTCTGCTGCCATGTGAAAACCAACGGTGGGTCTTCCTTTTTTCCAATTTTGGGCAATCGTTGCCCAAGCCGCAATGACCAGACCCATGAAACTCCTCCAATGTGCTTTGTGAAGTCTCTTGGCCTGTTGGTCCTTGAATCCGCACAGCCACATCCTCTCCCTCATTTGGTCCGCCTCTGGAAACATCTTTTTCATTTCCGTTCGCACTTCCATCCAGAAACCCTTGACCCCCTGACAGTCCCACCAGATGTGCCTCCACGTGCCAGATTCCGGGCATCCCCTCCAGCAGCGATCCGACGTTTCCGGATGCATCTATCTCTTCCCAAAGCGTGCCTTCCCATCTCTTCATGTATGCCCATTTGATTTCTTCCTCTTGTGTATTGATAAAGTGATAGAGTGTTGATACCAGTTTCTTATCACCTGAGTTGGTTATTAGGTATTTTTCAAATGGAGTTAAGTCCCTTGTGGCACCCTGTGAGACCTCTGGAGTGGCAAGCCAATGTCTAATTTGCTCATATTTATACCTGTCCGCCTCTGCTAGGTTACACATTTTTTTACATTCGGTGAATGTTCTTATTTCATTGTCTTGGAACATTTCCCTGATTTTCCTGCACCCTGCGGCTTCCCATTTTTCAAAGGCCCCAGAATCGTGTCCCGGTGGGAACTGAGGGTTCCGGCATATAGGTGTGAAGGGGGCCAATGGCGTGGTCATGGTACCCCTGCTGGTTTGTTCGTCCCAGGCGTCTGAAGTGGTTTTCATGACCTCACTGATGCAGAGATTTGGGTCTCTGTGTTTCTTGTACTTCCATAGTAGGTCCTCCAAGGGGGTTTTGGCGACCGCCCTGTCTTGGGTCACCCATGTTGTTCATTGGTCATCCCCCACCATTCCTTCAGGACCCAAAGTTGCGCTGCTTGATAGTATTTCCTGAAGTGTGGGAGTGACATTCCCCCTGCACTGGTAGGTGCCGTGATGATGGCTCTGGCGACCCTTGGGGGTTTCCTGTTCCACACGTAGGTCGAAATAGCCTTTGACAGTGCTTCAAAGAAGGAATTTGGGACTGTTATTGGAAGGGCATGGAAATAGTACAGCACCCGGGGGAGTATGTTCATTTTCACTGACTGAATTCTGCCCCAGCAAGAGACCCGTAACAGGCACCATCGACCTAAGTCCTTCTTCACTCGAGCCAGAAGCTGGGGGTAATTACCATTATATATCCTATCCACCTTGTGTGTGAGTGTTACCCCTAGGTACTTGATACCCTCCCCAGCTATTTTAAGCCCTAGCTATCCCGCCTCTTTTCCCAGTGTCCCCTTATCCCCAGCTAAGAACAAAATCTCTGATTTTTTCTTGTTTATTTTTAAGCCAGAGATCTCCACAAATGCCTCCAATTCTTTTAAGGTTTGTGGTAGGGATTTCCCAAGGTCTTCCAGTGCCAGAAGCATACCATCTGCGTAAGCAATGACTTTGTGTTGTCTGCCTGACATCTCGATCCCCCTTATCCTTGCAGATTCCCTCATTTTAATTAGGAGTGCTTCCAGGAAGATGGCATATACGAGCGGGGAAAGGGGGCATCCCTGTTTGGTTCCCCTTGATATCTTCACCTTATCCGTGACCTCCCCATTTATAGCTATTCTTATGGATGGGGAATTGTAGTTGGCTTTGACCATGTTTATGAATTGGTCTCCAAATCCCATGTGTTTCAGTGTTTGGAAAAGAATGGACCACTCTACCCGGTCAAATGCCTTTTCGGCGTCTAGTGAGAGCAGAATTGCTGGTGTTTGGGTAATACCTATTTTTTCTATCAGGTGAATTCTTCTTAAATTGTCATGTGTTTGCCTACCGGGGATGAAGCCAGATTGATCTGTATTTATTAGGGTCAGGAGAAGGGGTGACAGCCTGGCGGCCAGTACCCTGGTATAGATCTTAGCGTCTAAATTGATCAGGGCGATAGGGCATATGAGCCGGGGAGGGTGGGATCTTTACCTGATTTATGAAACACTAGGACCTTTGCCTCATTCATGGAAGGAGGTACGTTTCCGCTGTCCTTAAATGTGTTCAGTAATCTAGTCAGCACTGCAATGAGAGTGTCTGCATATTTTTTGTAGAAGGGAGCCGTAAAGCCATCCGGGCCTGGTGCTCTGGAATTTGGGAGTCCTGCAATTGCCCTCTGCACTTCTTCTTTGATCCGTGATTCCAACGCCACTTTGTCTTCCTCAGATATTGTTGGAATGGGGAGAGATTGTAGGAACATGTCTTGGTTCTCGTCATCCGGGTGCTCCATCGCATACAACTCTTGACAGAAAGCCTTAAAGGCCTCCCCTATGACTTTGGTGAGTGTTTGAGTCTCTCTGTGTGCATTTTTGACGTTCAGAATAGTCATTGATTTTTGCTTTTCACAGAGTTCTCTTGCTAGGTATCTGTTCGCCTTGTTGGCCTTGATATAGTATCTTTGCTTGAGAAAGAGGAGGGATTTCTCTGCCTTTTTGTTGTAGAGCACATCAAGTTGTCCTTGCACATGTCTCAACGCCTTCTTGAGACTTCTAGTGGGATGAGCTACCAACTCCCCTTGAATGTCTGTTATTTTCTTTTCCAGTGCTCTTTCCCAGTCATGCCTCTGCTTGTCCTTGGCAGCCTTCAGCGCTATCATATGTCCCCGGATCACTGCCTTGAAAGCTTCCCATACAGTCCCTAGAGGAACCTCCCCTGTATCGTTTTGTTCGAAAAATTCTTTGATTTTGTCCCTTACTGCTTCTCCCATCACCTGGTCCGAAAGAAGATCCATTGGCAACCTCCACTTCCAGAGGCCTCCCCCCCTTCCTGGGATCTGAATGTCCAACCATGCTCCTCCGCGCTCCGTGTCCCGATGAACAGGGCCGGAGCATAAACGCGGTCCCGTTGACACTGTTGGTCGATGCTTACCAGCCGCCTTGCATATGCAGCTGTCCCCTGTGTGGGAGTCTGCGCCCTGAGTGCCCCCCCGTCCCCCTGACCCTCTCCGCCCGTCCTGGCACCACACACTCAACCTCTCTTCCAGGGGGGTGGAGGCCGCCTGCGCCTGCAGCCTCGGCGGTGCTTTATCTGCCACAATGCCCACAGGGCGGTGTACTGAGGTGGGCACGTGTTTTTGACTCCTCCCGCGGGAGGCGGTCAGGTAGCCTCTCGCTCCCGGGCACTCAGTTCGCTTCTCCGGCTCTATCCCCACACGGCCTCTCCTCGTCTTTCTGCTGGGTTCACCCGGTTCTCGATGGGGGAGGGGCACCCGCATCTCACGGCAGCAGCCTCTCCCCTGAAGAGTCTAGCGGGGCGATCTCCCCTTGCTCCTGTGCCAGCTGCGTCTGATTTTTCTGTGCAGAGTCGCTCGGATTTCGCTTTTAATGTGCTTTATTGTTGGCGGCCCGGCGGGAGCGTGATTCAAACGTGATTTCCAATGCCGGCGGCCATCTTGGAATCCGCTTTCACAAATTTTAATGTCTTTTTAAACCGTTTTTTGGGCTTTGCCCCTGGTTGTCAGCTGCCCTCTGCCGAGTTCACTTTCGCCGACTTTTGGTTGAGAACTTCTCTCTGCCGGATTCGCTCTCTGCGACCTTTACAGACACTTCACTGTATAAACCCCTTGGTCAGGTTCACTTCGTTCCACACACTATTCTGGTTGTTGGCTTCCATCTGCCAAGCTCACTCTCGCCAGATTTTACCAACAGTTCATCACAGGACTTTAGATTCTGTCCCTTTTCATTAGCATCCCTCTGCCAGGTGCACTCTTTATGAAACACAGTTCATGCACTCATTTTGACTATGCGGGATTCACTTCCCTTAGCTTTCACAATTATCTGTCGGTCAAAGACTTTTGACGGTACAGAAGATTTGGCAAGACCCCAGCATGACCACTTTGACCTTTCTTTGCCTCTTCCCAAGGCCTTCTGGTTACGGTAGTCTTTACCGTTGGGTAATCGCCTAGCGTTTCCTTTGTGAGCACCCACGTGGTGCAGGGCTCATCTGTTGCTGGTTTTCCCCCTCCTTAATTGATAGCATCTTACGTTTTTCAAAGTTCAATTTAACCTTTGGCTACTTTTCGTTCAACACAGTTTGGTTTTTTATCAACACTCCTCTCGACTCACCGGCTGTGATGTACCACTTTGCTTCCTTCTCCTTGGAGTCAAAGCGGTACCACAGAGATAAGCATCTCTCCCCAGTTTGGTACTCAGTGGAAGAGGGTCTTGTGTACCATTGACATCTGTTGCAATACACGTAGGTTATTGTTCGCAGACTTATTATTCCCTCTGTGCAGGTTGCACAGGCCTTGGTCGGAAAGGACAAGGTTGACTCTCTCCTTGTCACCATCTTGGTCTGCACCCTCTTTCTCCTCCTCTTGAACTGCTGTGCTGAGTAAACTCTTACGTTGTGCAGTGTGCCTTGATCTCGTGCTCCACCTTTTATCCCTGTGGGGAAGGGAAAGTGCCGTCAGGTATGTTTGATTCTGGTCAATTGCCTGACTTTGCCTGACCCTTGTATTGGGCCATGTCAGGTTAACAGTCCGGGTGTTAGTCCGTAGACCTTTGTGTTGTGCGAAAGTGGTCGCGTTGGAAAGGGGGGAGGCGGGTAAGGTTTTGGAATATCCTACATATGGGAAGAGGTGTTGAAAGAAGGGTGATACTGCACCTCACCTGTTGGTGTCCCGCTCCCCAAGGACCCCCCATCCAGGTGATCCCCCTCACTGGTCCACCAGCAGGAATCGGATCCAATAGCGATGGCTATGTCCTGGCCAACTGGATGACAGATCCCGGGGAACTAGCCAGGCATACACTGTCAGGTTTGTCATGGTATATACTTTAATTACCCCCTTAACTGCTGAGGGTTGTCCCTCCCAGTGCTGAGCCCTTTTTTGGTGATTTCGGTATGTCGCCATTCAATACCTTGTAACTTCTTTTGTTACATCTGATATCTTGGCCAAATTTGTCCCCTTTTCTTCCCACAAGTAGGCGGTCATAACACCACCAAGGAATCCTAGTTTGCTGTATGGGGGGGTGAGAGAAAATAACAAAAAAAGACAGCAGATTTTGGGCCTCATCACGAGTTGGGCGGTAGCCCTTAAATGCGGGAGTAACGGGGTTGCCGCCGCATTTAAGGGTCCACCCAATCATGAGTCTGGTGTGTTTAACACCAGCTCACAGCTGGGGGTAATCATGCACAGAAAATGTTGATTTTCGGTGCAATTACCACGCAGTAATACCACCCATGGTAATTGCACCGAAAATGTCCCATTGCCAATGGGGAATAACGTTTAGCACCCAACCCGTGATCCGGCGGTAATACCGCCATACGGGAGGGCGCTAACACAAATAAAGTTCGTGATGAGGCCCTTTGTGTTTTTTCAGAAAATGCCAATAAAATGATGTACAAGGAAGCCTATGGTTTTTTCCTTGTATGAGCTAGGAATAAATGGTTTGCTGTTCCTAATTCACCATTTTCCAGGCTTTCAGGAACAGTTTCAGTGGAAACAGAAAAAACATTTTAATAAGGTTACCATCAGTTTTGTAAGAGGTAGGTGAGTTGCCCCTTTTTTCCAATAGGACATGTGTGGACGGAATGCAAGAGGAGGGTAAGAAAGCTGAATGGGTAGACAGAAAGGCATACCTTTCTGAAAAGTAGACAAAATTCAAATCTTAGGAAGGTGACATTTGCGCAGGTCAGGTGTTAGGGAGAATTCTCCTTCTAGGGCTAATTTCCCTCACCTAGTGAGTCCCCCAGCAGCTTTGCTGGATTTCTGGAGTTTATTTTTCCACCGGGTAAGAGTGTATATCTTTTTTTCCACTCTTACACATGTTTTGGCCTATGTGTTTTACTCATTGTGTGATCTTGGGCACTGGAGTACACCACTCCAGGTGCCCCTGTTCTTGTACGGGTTACACAGCACCTTTAGTGTAGTAACCCAGGGTTGTCTTGTAGACTTCCCTCTGACTCCATTTCGCTGGGTCTGACTACTGTCCCCCAGAGAAAGGTAAAGTTGCCATTTACTTTACATAGTCATTTTTAACACAGACCCAGTACACCCCATTTTACATGGAGTACTGGAAAGGGCTAATCGGTACCCCTTTTCTGTCTGTACCTGCCTGAGCATTGTTTTGCTCTTTTAACATTTAGACTTGGCTGGTGGCAGTGGTATCTACCCTAACTTTTCTACTGCGATTATATTACATAAACGTGGTACTGTTCTTGGCTATTATATTAGCCTCGAACATAAACCCGCTTGACCAAATCGTCTTTCTTTTGGCTCCGGTTGGGTTTATTCGCCATTTCTTTTTGTTAAATTCCTTCTTGTGTTTTACTTTGCGCGGCAAACTAGGTTCGCCTTCTTTGTTCAACGTCTTTTTGGCGGGCTTCTGCAGAGAAGCCCTCCTCAAGGCGCCTGGGTGTCTAGGTGGGATGAATGTGAGGGAGGGGTGTAGTCACCCCCTGCACAGGGTATCCTAGGAAACCCAAGTCGCACTTTGCCATGATTGGCTGAGGTGGCTGTCCGATTGGCTGAGGTGGTTGTCCCGGCTGGAAAACCCCCTGCTGCGTGATTGACAGCCAGGCTGTGTGAATGGGTTTTTTTGCGCATAAAAGGCAGGTCTCTTGAGCTAGAAGTCAGAGTCGCCTCTGGAACTAGAAGGAACTGAAGAGAAGCGGAGAGAACGACGGCTGCTGCAACTACCCCGTCCCGGTGAAGCCCTGCTGCAGTCCTGAGCTATCTACCCTTCGACGACTAAGAGAAGATCCAGTCCGGAGTCTTCTTCCCTTGAGCCTGGTGGGGATAACCAGCTCATCTTCTTCAGCCAGAGATCTCTGCCGTTGTCAAAATCGCTGCACACTGCTGTAGTGGTCTGGATAGCCACCTGCTGAGCCTATCCTGTTTTTAGGGAGCACACCTTTTCGTTGTCGCTGTTGCCGACTTCATCCCTGTGTGGTGCAGACTCCCTTCAGACGTCCTCCTTCACAACGAAGCTCCAGGAATTGTGGGTCTGCGGGAAACCAACAGGAACAACTGCCAGGGCTCCAGCTGCATCATGGAAATAAGGTACTGTGTTCTACTCGAGGAAACTGGGTGAACCCCTTTTCTTCACCTGCAAGGCTCATCCTTGTCTTCCCTCCTTCTTATAACTTTTGCTTCCGAACATTGACAATATTCAAGTACTCTTGGGCTATACGGAATGGTGAACTGTCTAACGGTGTGATCTTCGGCACAGGCCTCCGGTGTCATCTAAACCTGGCTCCGACCCTTTGACTGTTGAACTCCTGTTTCTGAGTGTTTCCCGATACTGTCATCCTAACCTAAATATTGCCTGTAATGTTTGCCTCCAACTCCCTCTGGGTATCTCAGGTGCTAAGTGTGTTTTTGCCCCAATAGCATTTCATGTCACGGATACGCGTTTATTTAGTAGACCGAACTGTCAAAAAGTGATCGCAACCGTATCCGCGGTATCTTGTTTTGTTCATAACACCGGTTCATTCAAACACAGGGTACTTACCTTGAGACTTACTGTACAAAGTGAATTGGTTAGTTGTAGTATATTTAACGTGTGGTTTTGTTTAAAGTTTAATAGAGGTGTCGTGTTTATAACTGAAGGTTTAATAATAAATGTACTTATATTTTTTACCTGAAATCTTGTGTCAGTGTTTGCTTGAGTCACAGTTATTGTGGTCCCTTTGTGTAATCTCTGCTACTGCTCATATACTCTTGAGTTAAGCCTGGCTGCTCTGCTAACGCTACCACTATAACTTAGAAGTACAGGCTTGTACCAAAGGTAAAACGTGTATTGCCACCTGTGGTCTCAATTGTGTGTAGTGGTCCCTATGGCTTTTTCCTTGTAAGAGCTAGGAATAAATGGTTTGCTGTTCCTAATCCACCATTTTCCAGGCTTTCGGGAACAGGTTGAGTGGAAACAGAAAAAACATTTTAATAAGATTACCATCAGTTTTGTGAGAGGTAGGCGAGTTGCCTCTTTTTTTCCAATAGGACATGTGTGGACGGAATGCAAGAGGAGGGTAGGAAAGCTGAATGGGAAGACAGAAAGGGATACATTTCTGAAAAGTAGACACAATTTAAAGTTTAGGAAGGTGACATTTGCGCAGGTCAGGCAACAACTATGTATGTAGAATTCCCATAGTTTGGGTGAAAATTGGAAAAATTACAGAAAAAAAGGTATATACTGGACATGTTTGGATCTGTAAGGTAATGGCCTCTGTGAATATTGAGAAAAGTTATGCACCTCTACATTCCACCGACTCTTCTAGTTAGGAAATCACACGTTTTTCATAATGTTTCACAAAACAAGCAATACCACAAGTCAAAAACGGAGCCACGGTACACAGGATCTTTGTACGGACCGCCCAAACAGACGTAATTAGCATGTGAAAATAAGGAAAACAAATGTGATGAGGAATGGCAAGGATACATTTTTCTGAAAGAGCACAGGCAGACCTTTTGAAGGATAGGTGACTTATGGAGGTTAAAAAGTGTACAGTGCCTAAAGCAGAGACTAAACGTAGGTTACATTTGAGAAATGAAAGGGTTGTGTAAAAAAGTGCAGTAGCAAACGTATGAAAACGTTATCAAAACCAAGAGAAAACAACACATGTCCGACCTTCCCACATTCCCACAGGTGTCCCGACAAAAACGGTACCTCACATGTGTGGGTGCACCTACCTGGGCGCAAAGGGAAAAGGCTAAACAACTGGTATCCCAAAAGGTTTTGGGATTTGTTTAGGATTTTGGTCTTGTGGACAACCTACAGATTTGAGCCTGGGGTGTCACAGCCACCAAGGAAAACAGGGAACCCCATGCATTTCTGAAAAGAAGACACCCGTGGGGATCCACAGAGGTCTGACTTGCGTAAATCGCCCTAGAATTTATTACCCACTAAACCTGGCAAAGTCCAACATTTTGGGTAAAAAAACACATTTTTCAGATATTTGCCACCAGGAAACCACTGTAACAAGCCACCAACACCACATGTCCTACCTTCCCACATTCCCACAGGTGTCCTGACAAAAACGGTACCTCACATGTGTGGGTGCACCTACCTGGGTGGAAAAGAAAAAGTGTTGACCGTCCACAAGTCCAACGGCAGTCCCAGGGAGTCCCGGCAGGGTACCCATCCCTACCTGGAGTGCAAAGCTCTAATACAGCGCAGCTAGAGCTCCGCGACGGTCAGGGGTGATGCCCCAGCCATGGGCACCTGTCTCCCATGTGTATTGATCGTCCCCAAGTCCAGCGCTTGTTCCAGGGAGCCCGGCCAGGGTCCCGTCCCTTCTGGGAGGGAAAAGCTGTAACACAGCTCAGCCAGAGCTCCAGGCTGGGCTTGGGGACGGTCGACCCACATGGAAGGCAGGCGCCAAAGGCCAGGGATATCACCTTCGACCATCCTGGAGCACTGGCTGGCCAGCGTTACATCTTCTCACTCTGGGAAAGGACGGTGAACCTGCCGGGTCTCCCTTGTACCTCTGCTGGGCTGGGGGACATTCAACCCAAATGAAAGACAGCTGCCCAAGGCCAGGGACATGACCCCCAACCATTCTGGAGCTCTGGCTGGGTTGTGTTACAGAATTTCCTCCCGGGAAGGGATGGGGACCGTGCCGGGCCTCCCTGGAACCACTGCTGGGCTTGGGGACGTTCGGCTCACATAGGAGACAGCCGCCCAAGGCCAGTGACATGACGCCCCAGCACCCTGTAGCTCTGGCTGGGTTGCGTTACAGCTTCTCCCTCTGGGAAAGGCTGGTGACCCTGCTGAGGATCCCTGGAACCACCGCTGGGCTTGTGGATGAGCAACCCACATGACGAACAACCGCCGAAGGCCAGGGACATCACCCCCGACCATCCTGGCGCTCTAGCTGGGCTGCATTACAGAATGTCCCTCCATGAAAGGATGGGGACCCTGCCGAGGCTCCCTGGGACTGCTGCTGTGCTTGGAGACGGTAGACCGTCATGGTGAGACGGATGTCCAAGGCCGGGGACATCACCTCCAACCATCCTGGAGTTCTGGCTGGGCTGTGTTACAGCTTTTCCCTCTGAGGAGGTATTGGCATACTGCTTGAGTTCCCTGGTGGGAAAAAGCTGTAACACAGGCCAGCCAGAGCTCCAAGATGGTCGACGTGATGTCCCCAGCCTTGGGCGGCTGTCTCCCATGAGGGTCGACCATCCCCAAGCACAGCGGCAGTCCCAGGGAGCCCCGGCACGGTCTCTGACCTTTCCCGGAGGGAGAAACTGTAACACATGTCAGCCAGAGCTCCAGGATAGTCGGGGGTAAAGTCCATGGCCTTGTGCGGCTGTTTCCCATATGGGGCGGCCATCACCAAGTGCAGCGGCAGTCCCTGGGAGCCCTGGCAGGGTCCCCATTCGTCCCCGGAGGGAAAAGCTGTACCCCAACCCAGCCAGAGCTCCAGGCTGGGCTTGGGGACGGTCAACCCACATTGAAGACAGGGGCCAAAAGCCAGGGACATCAACCCCGACCATCTTGGAGCTCTGGCTGGCCAGCGTTACAGCTTCTCACTCTGGGAAAAGATGGGAACCCTGCCGGGGCCCCTGGACCCGCTGTTGGGCTTGGGGACATTCAACCCACACGAGGGACAGCCACCCAAGGCCAGGGACATTAACCTTGACCATACTGGAGCTGTGGCTGGGCTGCATTACAGCATTTCCCTCAGGGAAGAGATTGGAACTCTGCCGGGGCTCCCTGCGAGGGCCGCTGCACTTGGGGATGGTCGACCCACATGGGAGACAGCCGGCCAAGGCTGGGGACATCCCCCCCACTATACTGGATCTCTGGCTGGCCTGTGTTACAGCTTCTCCCTCCGGGAAAGGGCGAGGACCCTGCTGGGGCTCCCTGGGAGTGCCGATGTGCTTGGGGATGGGCCCACACATGGGAGACAAGTGCCCAAGGCCGGGGACATCACCCCAACCATCCTGGAGCTCTAGCTGGGCTGTGTTATACAATTTCGCTCCGGGAATGGATGGGGACCCTGCCTAGGCTCCCTGAGACGGCCGCTGTGCTTGGAAATGGTCAAACCACATGGGAGACGGGTGCCAAAGGACAGGGACATCAACCCCAACCATCCTGGAGCTCTGGCCTGGCTGGCTTATGTTACAGCTTTTCCCCACCAGAGAACCCTGGCAGTGAAGTCAACTGAATGAAACAACAAGGCCTGGACAAATGGCGCACAGATCCAGCCAGACAAGTGACGAAGCATCACCGGAACTTACAACCCTGCGCAGGGTGGCACTCCCCTCTGCCTGCAACGGTAGTAAGAGCGGGCCTCAGGGCCGAACCAGGGCCAGAACACAGGAGGCCACATGCTTCAGCAGTGGAACCGGCGAGCTGAACCCACAGCTGCCGGAGGACAGAAGGAAGATGCCAAACCCATTTCAGAGGCAAAAGACCACCCAGGTGCAAAACCTGGCCCCAATGAAAACAGAATGGAAAAGCTGTGACGCAGCCCAGCCAGAACTCCTGGACGGGTAGGGGTGATATCCCTGGCCTTGGGAATTTGTTTCCCATGTGGGTCTACCGTCCCCAAGCACAGCGGCAGTCACAGGAAGCCCCAGCAGAGTCCCCATTCCTCCACTGAGGTAAAATCTGTAATGCAGCCCAGCCAGAGGTGCAGCCTGGGCTTACGGATGGTCGAACCACATGGGAGACAGGTGCCCAAGGCCGGAGACATCACCTCCGGCCATCCTGGAATTCTGGCTGGCCTGCGCAACAGCTTTTTCCTCCTGGAAAGGACGGGAACCCTGCTGGGGCTCCCTGGAACCGCTGCTGGGCTTGGGGATGGTCAAATCACATGGGAGACAGCTATAGAAGGCCAGGGACAACACCCTGACCATCCTGGAGCGCTGGCTAGGCTGTGTTACAGACTTTCCCTCAGGAATGGATGTGGACCCTGCCAGGGCTCCCTGGGTGGCCTGTGTTACAGCTTCTCCCTCCGGGAAAGGTCGGGACCACTGTTGCCCCAGAAGTTGATTAGTCACATACCCCAATCCCTGCTTCTAATGAAACAAAGTCGAGGCCAAACTACTCGATCCGTCATTCCCAACCTATAGTGGGGTGGGGGTAGTGGTGGTTGTGGGCCTTTCTTGCTCACGAAGCAAAGGAGCAATTCCACCAGTGTGGCTTATGCCCATACTAAGGCAAGACATGGACTTCATGAGGGTTTGTCCTTCGCACTGAGCTGACAAAAACATTGCTTTACCGGCAAGGCTTGACCTTAACGAGAACCAAGTAGTCAGGCATAGGGCTCTTGGTGTTCAGTGCAAAAGAGCTGTGAGGCATTTCTCATCATGTGGACACGAGGGAGGGTAAGCCATTGATTTCACAGTTGCTTGATTCTGGGTCAAGCGGCCCATTTATTGGCTTGCCATTTACATTGCAAATGTTTGCCCCTATAACTCTGGGAGGTGCCATTGCAGGTCTGGCTGAAGATGCTCAGATTACTAACCGGTAATTTCATTACTCCTAGTCCTACTCTTCCTTGGCATAGTACTTACCTCTGCGGCCCCGCCTCCATTCCAGGACCCCTCTTCAATGACTATTCTTCTGCGGTATAACACCTCCCACTTACCTATGAACACCAGTTAACCATATCCAAGCCGGAGCATGGGACCCACCTGCAGGGAGGGAGAGGAGGGGAATCAGTACTGTGAAGAGGAAGAGTAGGATTAGGAGCAATGAAGAATACCAGCAAGTAATCTGAGCATTACCTCCACGTCCCTCTTCCTCATCACAGTACTTACCTCTGAGGTATACCAAAGCATAGCCAACAGGGAGAGGTCCCAAAGAAAAAGAGCCAGTGGTGTGGCAACACAAACAGCACTCCAACCCCCAGAGAAGCATATGCCAACAGACAAAAACCAAACCCAAAGGAGCCAACCCAGGGGCGAGAAACAGCCAGCCGGGAATGAAGGAGAACGAGCATCAGCCCGCCCAGGCAGCAGCCCACAAGGAAACAGCAAAGACACGCCAAGGGCATCCGCCCAGTAATCTGCCACCCCACTGTGGAACGACCATGGACAATGCAAGGCACAGACAACTGGCCCCCTGAGGAGAACCGCAAGACCACAGGACCTACAGACATATATGCTCTCTTGACTGGAAGATAGCAAGTCAGGGCTGCTGATGTTGTTGGATTTATCAGCAGCCTTCGACTTGCTAGATCAGAAATTCTCATTTGGAAGAATGCAGACTGTTGAGGGCCTTTCCGATAATGCCATAGCCTGGTTAAGAGCATTCCTGGAGGGTCGTCGGTCACAGGTGCATTGGGGGGACAGTTCCTCTGGTTCACAAATTATAACGTGTGGAGTACCCCAGGGGGCATGTCTTTCCCCACTGTTATTTAACATCTACATTTTTCCTCTCTGTTACGAATTCCAGACCTTCATTTGTAGCTATGCCGATGACTTCCAGCTGGTCTTCAACATTACTGGCGATTATGACACGGATCAACTTACAGTAAATGCGGTTTATCAACTGATAAAACAGTGGATGTCCACTAACTGGCTGTGTCTGAACGCTACAAAGACGGAGCTCATGATCTTTGGCCCACGTCAGGCACAAATGAAGTTCGGCCAGGAGTAGACTGGTTTTAGGATAGATGGTAGTTTCATCAACATCGGCCTGGACAAATGGCGCACAGATCCAGCCAGACAAGTGACGAAGCATCACCGGAACTTACAACCCTGCGCAGGGTGGCACTCCCCTCTGCCTGCAACGGTAGTAAGAGCGGGCCTCAGGGCCGAACCAGGGCCAGAACACAGGAGGCCACATGCTTCAGCAGTGGAACTGGCGAGCTGAACCCACAGCTGCCAGAGGACAGAAGGAAGATGCCAAACCCATTTCAGAGGCAAAAGACCACCCAGGTGCAAAACCTAGCCCCAATGAAAACAGACCCGGGAGGAAGAAAAGTGGGATCCACACAAGTAGCACAGAAACCCACCTCCGACCAGAGCCCAGCCTACCAGATGTAGATGCGGCAGGGCTATGCCAGGACCGACACCCACCAGGCCCCGAGACCAGCTGGCCTATCAGACAGTCGAAAAGCACCATGCAGAAGGAGACGAGCCACCAGGGGAGCCAAGCACAACCAAAAGGGAAGACGAGGAAACACCAAAATCCCACAGCAAAAATGAGAAGCGGGCCATTGAGGGAAGTAGCGCCACATGGGACCAATAGTCCCGGGGGGGGGGGGAACCAAGAAAAGGACACACCCACTCCACCCGCAGAAGCACAGTGTGAGGAACCTGAGGGCGTCCTCACTTCTTTTCCACATGATCCTCCTCTCAGGTGGCCAGGAAAAGGCCATCACTCTTGGATCCCGACCCTTGGGGTGGATATGCGAGGGAGGATCACCTGGGTAGAGGGAACTTGGGGAGTGGGAAGAGGACGTCCTTCGGTGAGACACGGTATCCCCATTCCCTTTCCAAAACAAACCTTCTATCCCTCAAGCCTTTGTAGGCTACTGTCAGTCCTTTCCCTTTTCTTCCCTCTGAAATGTCCCCCAAAATTATCACCTCAAAACTGGGATGAGGAAAAGACCAACTAGGAGGAAACATTCCCATCTAGGTGAGATAAAAACCTATTCACCTTATGTTATTACTACAGAGACACATAAGTCAAGTACCAAGACGAGTAGGAGACAGCCCAGAGTAATTCACACTTCCTTTACTTCAAACATCCCCAAACACCACTTTGATACTGCGACAAAGAAGAGGGCTATGGAAGTGTACAGCTGGAATAGCCAGGCAGGTCCAGCTAAAAGGTTTCAGGAAGGTCAGGCAATTGACTTAACTGACCCACAACAGTGGGCCTTCCAATGGACAATAAAGATTGCCCACGCTAATAGCTCAGGAAAGTCTTCATTCTATTGAAGACAAGGAGGCGAGCATTATGCTTTATCTTTCTTTAATACTGCCATATCAGCATTTCAAAACTTTAACTTTTAACTTTTATGTTTTGGTTTTTCTTACATGTTACTTGGAAAAAAACAAAGCAGGAAGTTACAAGTTTCATATCTCAACTGAAATCAACTAGGTTTCAGAAACCACGCTTCCCATAATCCTGAGGCCCTTTGTAGTCCTGACCTCTACCCGACACCAATCAGTGGCCAGATAGGGGTATAAATACTGACTTCCCTAGGTCCATTCCTTTCTTTTTGCTGCCATACTGAGATAAGTGTTATGTCTCATGTTTATGTTCTTGGATTATCGTTGCCTATTATAATATAGTCACTAAATGTAGTCATTATCAATGATAGTTAGCTAATAGACTAACAGGTGTTTGATGGCTGTCGAGAGTTTATTTTACAGCGTTTGTACCGTTGTGTAGAAGGCGTGCGCGCAAGTATTACCAGTGGTTTCCCCCGTCATACTTTTATTTCAATTCTAACAGGAACGGGAGTGAGGAGAGGCGGGGCAAAGCCGCTCACTTCTGGCAGCCGCCCCGTTCTCCTCCGGCGTATGCGGAGTCTTCGCTCACGAAGGCGAAGGCTCTAGGACCCTGCGGCAGCCTACATTATACGCGTGTGCGCGGAGGCGGCTCGCGCCGCCAAACGCGCAGGGCTTTAGGACCCAGCGAAGCAGGTTCAGCCTCATAACATTCCCGGCATGCTCCACGTTCCCCTAACGCTCGTTTTTCGTGCGTACACATTGCGAAACGGAGCGGAGGGTCGTGCGAGTCAGTACCTGAGAGAAATGTTCCCAAAAAAAAAAAAAGGAGAAAAGATACTTCTTGGTGGCATCTGCTGGATCTGCAGAGAACGTGAAACTGTTTCACAGATATGCTAGAAGGCACAGAGTGCACAGGAGGTAAACTCTGATTCAGAGCCTTAATTTTCAGCTGCCCCCGAGAAGTTAGTGCTGCTAACATTATTCAATGGCTCACTCATCACACCCGAGAGATTCCCAGTCCACCACACCAGAGTGGAGTGAGCAAGAGTGGGAAGAAGAACCCACTTGGCAAGACACAGATTTATCCCTCAGCTTCAAGAGGGTACTGGGAGATTCACTTTCTCAAGCAGTCTCCCTTTGACTGAAAGGTTGGAAATGCTCGAAGCATGCATGGCTGAGCAGCAAGAACAGCTGGCGGCCAGGAAGAGACGGGCTGACAGCCCTGAGGGCACAAAAGATAGGGTTGACTCTGTTCCCCAAAGTGAAAGCGACCCAGTCGCCAGATTGAAGGAAGCCTTTCTAGCAACATTAGCAGATGGCCACATCAGACCCCCTGCCCCAAGGGTGGACAATTCAGGGGAATATGAAGAGGGATACGCCCCCGATGACGAAGGCGGCAAGGAAGAACATGTAAGAAAAACCAAAACATAAAAGTTAAAAGTTAAAGTTTTGAAATGCTGATATGGCAGTATTAAAGAAAGATAAAGCATAATGCGAGCCTCCTGTCTTGTCATAGAATTCCAATGGGCATAAGGAGCCTGGCTGCACTGCAAGTAGAGGAGCGCGGAAAGGAAGCCAGAAGCGGGTTCAACACACAAGCTAGAGAGAAGCTGGCTGGAGAGCGAGAGGAGCGGGAGACACAGGAGCTGAGAGCTGTGTTGAGCTGGAGCAAGGGACGCCATGGCAGAGGCCTGCCACGGGAGGGTCTGGAAGGCCTGCCATCCCCCCTCATTTGGTGCATGCAGGAGGAGCTGTGGGGCACTCCACTGGTCACAGAATGCCAGGTGAGCGAGCCGAAAAAAAAGTAAAAGCAGAGACACAGGAAGCCAGACAGCAGTGCGAGGAGCAGGAGAGATGCCCACAGAAGCTGCCGCGTGGAGCCGGCGAGTGATCAAAGGGAAACACTCATACCAGTTCACTCCGGGAGCTTGAAATAAGCACTTGTAACTATCAAATGAATTGAAAGTTGTTATAAGCAACTTGGAATGCAGAAACAAGCGCTTTAGGAAAAGGGAACAAACTGAAAGTTGTAACAAGAAATTTGAATGCTGTATAAAGCAAGTTATTTTGAATTTGATTTTGATTTTTTTATTTTATTTTATTTATAAAGCGCAAAAAACGGTTCATAGACATAATTTCGAATACAAAATATTCGAAAGTCAAAAAGTCGAAAAAAAAATGTCGAAAAAAAAAATGTCTAATTTTTTTTTAATGACGTTTTTTTTCGAAATGGGGGGGGTTCCCCCCCAATCCCCCTTTTTTTTATTTTTACCTATTTTATTCACAGAAACTAGAGCCAAAAAAAAATATCGAAAAAAAAGCAATTCGACATTTATTTTTTCGACATTTTTGATTCGACTTTTTTTACTTTCGAAATTATGTTTTCGAAATTATGACTGGACACCGCAAAAAACCAGGCCCAGGGGCAACCGGGCGCATACTCTTAAACATGTTACAAAAAGCAGTAGTTACAGAAGTTACAAAAATATACAGCATATATACATGTATATACTCTTAAACATGTTACAAAGAGCAGTAGTTACAGTGAGTTACAAAAATATACAGCATATATACATGTACCGAAGGGTACCATTAACAGCGTATAATACAGGGACAGAGCAGAGAGAAAATGTATATTCAGTTCTGTACCCCACATGGAGTCTGGACTGTGTCAAGGTCTCATGAGTCTTGGGAGAGCAGCCATGTTTTAACATTGTTCTTGAAGGAGTGGAATGATGGATCAATTCTGATAGGTGTGGGCAAGGTGTTCCAGAGTTTGGAGGCCAGGACGGGGAAGCTCACCCCACCAGCTTTTTGGAGTTTGCATCTAGGCACGATGGGGCTGTGAGTTTGGGCTGCTCTGGTAGGTCGAGTGGAGGTGTGGCGTGAGAAGCGAGGGGACAGGTAAGGTGGGGCGTTGTTGTTCAGACATTTGTGAGTCAAAGCTAGGGTTTTCAGGGCAATTCTCTGTTTTACCGGGAGCCAGCGTAAGTCCAATCTGACGGAGGAGATATGAGAGCGTCTCGGGATGTTTAAGGCTGCCCTTAAGGCATTATTTTGTACAGTTTGCAATTTATTAAGGTTAGACTGACTGGTCCCTAGGTAGAGAGCACTACAGTAGTCGATTTTGGCCATAACAAGAGTTCTGGCGAGTGTGATACAGTTGGTGGAGTTTAGGAAGGGTCTACAGGCAGTGATAAGTTTGCAGGTATAGGCCGAAGCTGACCTAACTGCATTTATTTGCCTGTTCAGAGAAAGCGAGGAGTCAAGATAGACCCCTAGCGTTTTAGTATCTTTGGAGACTTTAATGTCATTGCCGTCAATAATGAAGGACTTGTAGGTTTGGTCTAGTTTGTTGAGCCGATGATTTGATCCTAAAAGTAAGAGCTCAGTCTTATCATCGTTAAGGCAAAGTTCGTGCTGTGCCATCCGGGCCTGGATGACCGAGTAAACATCGTTAAGGGCTTTGGTGTCAGCTGTGTAGTCTCCTGTGATAGGGATGAGTATCTGGGTGTCGTCCGCGTAGTTAGTGTAGGAGACACCCAGATAGTCAAGCACATCGAAGAGGGGCTTGGTGAATACGTTATACAACGTAGGGGATACAAACGAGCCTTGAGGAACGCCACAGTGAATGGGGGAGGGATCCGCTGATGCCAGCGGTGAGAAGACCCTCATGGATCTATTGCTCAGGAATGAGTGGATCCAGGCATTGGCAGAGTCGGAGAAGTGGGCTGCGGATTTGAGATGCTGGCAGAGTATTTGGTGGTTGACCAGATCAAAAGCTGCGGAGAGTTCGAGGAGAAGGAGAAGAGCTAGCTTCCCATTGTCCTTCAGTGACTCCATCTGAGTTTTCAAGTCGACCAGAGCTGACTCCGTGCCATGTTTAGGGCAGAACCCTGATTGTCTTCAGCCCAGGAGATTGTTTAGTTCGAGGTAATCCTGAATCTGCAGGTAGGCTGCGCGGTCCAGGATCTTGAGCAGGAATGGGACTGTAGTGATAGGTCTGAAGTTAGTTGGGATATTAGGGTCAAGGGAGGGTTTTTTGAGGAGTGGGATAACCAATGCATCCTTTAGGTTGTCGGGGACAATACCCGTCTTGAAAGAAGCATTTATGAATGCTGTAATGAACAGGGCTAGCTCATGAGATGCTTCCTTGATAATAGGAGCTGGGCAGGGGTCGCCTTGGCAATTGGAAGGTTTTAAATTGTTTATGATGTTTTCTACTTCGAGAGTAGTGAGTGGGGAGAAGGAGAAAGGTTTATGTGGATAGGTTAAATGTGTATTAAGTGTAGGTGTGGTCGGTGGTTGGTCAAGCTGTAGGGATTTCTGTTTGTCCCTGATTTTAGATTGGAGGGTAGCAATTTTACCCAGAAGTGCTGACTGAATATTGGTGCACCAAGTGTTGTCTTTGGAGCAAGAGTCAGGGGGGGCTGCAGGTGTCTCGAGTTCCTTAAGGATATTAAAGAGTTCCTTAGTATTGGACTGGGCTGACATAATGCTGAATAATAATAATAATGATAATGATAATGAATACTGAACGAATTGAAAGACATTGTGAACAAATGTGAATGCCACATAAAGAAAAAGCAACAACTAGACAACATCCCCAAGGATGTTCACCCCACAGAAACCAAAGAACCAACGGAAAGACAGTCATGACAGGAGGAAACGAACGACTGAACACACAGGCTCACCAAGACGGAAGCACTAGAACGCCACATCAACACCACTCCGACCCTGAACCATTCAAAACCTCAACTGACCAGTGTCACAAGAGAATAGAGATAGTACCAACCCAGTTCCACACCTGAAGTAAGGTTCAGACGCACCTATCAATCCCAACAATACTCACTATGATACACCGGGGTCAGCGCAGCACCAACAAAGCGAGGCTGCCCATGAGGAACCAACATCACCCCAACCCACAGGGATACAATGCTAACAGAATCAGAAGTACCTGAATCAGGACACAGACCCCACTAACCCAACCCTCAATATTCTGCATACTTAAACCACACAAAGCCACACAACCATCTCTCTCCCAGCAATCCGCATGCACTTCACCACACCGCATCAACAACACATAAACTTCACCTACATCACTCGAGGTCTCGCTCGATCCGATACTAGCACCAAAGCCCAGCACTCGGTGTATACCGAGCTGAAGCTGCCAACAGCACGTCACTTCTCACACTCTCCTGCTCCCCTCCTCCCGACTAACCCTACCCGTCCTCCCAGTTTGCAGATCCGCCAGAGCGCCTGGGGACCAATTCCGTTGGTGACGGTGCGCTATATAAATACCTTTAACATAACATAACATAAAATAGGGAAACCAGCTAGGAGGACCAAAGCCCCCAGCACTCAACTGGAGCTACAGCCACGCAAGAAAAACAGGAGGGCGACCCCCACGGGGCAGGAATTGCCGCCCGCCAAGGGAACCCTGCCTGGGAGCCAGCAGTCGAAGCTCCTTGGTGCCCCTCACCAGAAAGAAGGAATGACCTGACCAGAGGATAGGAACATTAAAGCTGGTGTTCATAGGGGAGCCGGAAGTATTATACCTCAGAAGAATAGACACTGAAGAGGGGTTACTGGAATGGAGGCGGGGCTTCAGAGGCAAGTACTGGGACGGGGAAGAGGGGCTGTGGAGGTAACGCACGGTGTGGCCCATTTTAAAATTATGTCTTCGGCCCTTTTGGCTTCTGCGGGCAATCCCAGCACCACATAAAAGCAACAAAAAAACATTGATTTGGGATAGTTTAAAGGTTTCAAATGCAAAATGCAATGGGAAAGAGGCGTGTAAGTTTTTGGGGAACAACCAGTTTGAATGGAAACATTGTTCGTAACCTCCCTGCGCTTCTGTACTCACCCAATCAAGATACCTTAAGGGATAGGGAGAGTTCCTGGAACGCTCTCTATTTCGTTTCTCATACCTCAGGGTATTCTGAAGAACGTCCTTACTGGGTTACATGCCCCTGGAACAGCACAATGCCAGGAAGGTGAGGCCTTAGCAAAGGCGCTTCACCACACCCACCGCTGGGGCCCTGATTCTGGGCACATTATCAAGGCACAAGTGTGCTCACCTCTGCACTGCAGAACAAAGAAAGGCTGTAAGCAGGACAGCGGTGACCCGAGTGACCACCTATTGAAAGCTAGTATGCCTTCTTCGCTGACTCACAGAGGGCCCCCATGGTGTGGGGGCTCATTCCAGTTGAAAGTCCTGACGCCGCCCTTTCATGGCTTCCCATCATGTCCCCGTTCTCTCTGGCAGCAAAGGAAAAACACTCCTGATCATTCCGAGTGCATGTCCTTCCATGACAGTGACACGGTGACAGGGGAGCGAGGGGGGCGGGGTGCGGGGGCTACAAGCCCCGAGTCCCACAGCCCCGATCTTTTCCAGGCTCAGCAACACCCCCGTTGGATGACAGGCTAGCGCCTCACGTGGCAGGCTAGCGCAGCGAGGTCACACCCTGTGCATTAACGGAGCAGGTGGCAAGGTCTACTTGCTTATAAAGGAGCATGCCAAGTTCCACTCCTCATACCTCAAGCCATTGGAGTTAAGCCACCTGCGCGGCTTAATTCCGGAATACACAGAATTCCAGGATGCGTTTGGCGCACAGATCCGTGAATGAGCCGCGGCTGCCAAGTCCAGGTGCTCTCCACGAGGACACACTTCCAAGTCCCTCTAAAAGCTGAGGTGGGTGCCATGCTCTGCACCTGAACCACGGGCATTCTCTGGACAAACCTCCAGACCACTGTTGTGCATCCCATCTGCGCCACTGCAAAAGGGGAACAATAGTGTGGAACAGAGGCGTTGCTAAGGGAGTGAGGGAGGGGGGGGGGGTCTGAGGGGGCTATAGTCCCGAGTCTTTTGGTTGTAGCCCCGGATAGAATCTCAGGGGTTACATCCAAAAAAGGCTAGCTATCCCCCAGTCCCGATAGTACCAAAATTAGCATAGCCCCAGATCTTTTCCAGTCCTAGCAACACCCCCGGTGTGGAAGGTTGCCCAGAACAATGTCAGTGGTTATGATTAATGTATAACCTTCTACCCATCACAGCCCGTGTTTACAACCCACCTAAAAGGAAGGCAGACAAAAGGGGCATTAACAGAACTGTTCACAGACTAGGACTCATCTGATGTTCAGAGTTGCACATTGCATTCTCCTCCGCTTCAGACACGCGGGCGAAGAAGCGTTCTCCAAAAAACACGCCCGTTATACTATTTTCTGATGCTAATTCGTGGGAAGATCTCAAAGAAAAGATCGTCTAGTCAGATCCCCGAGGACCGCGTGTCCAGTTCACGGAAATATACCTCAATGCCATCCTGATCCATTTGGATCCCTGAGGACCGCATGTCCAGTTCACGGGAATATACCTCAATGCCATCCTGATCCATTTGGATCCCTGAGGTCCGCGTGTCCAGTTCACGGGAATATACCTCAATGCCATCCTGATCCATTTGGATCTCTTAGGGCTGCATGCCCAGTTCATGGGAATATACCTCAACCCCATCCTGATCCATTTGGATCTCTTAGGGCTGCATGTCCAGTTCACGGGAATATACCTCAATGCCATCCTGATCCATTTGGATCCCTGAGGACCGCATGTCCAGTTCATGGGAATATACCTCAACTCCATCCTGATCTATTTGGATCCCTGAGGACCGCATGTCCAGTTCATGGGAATATACCTCAAAGCCATCCTGATCCATTTGGATCCCTGAGGTCCGTGTGTCCAGTTCACGGGAATATACCTCAATGCCATCCTGATCCATTTGGATCTCTTAGGGCTGCATGCCCAGTTCATGGGAATATACCTCATCTCCATCCTGATCCATTTGGATCTCTTAGGGCTGCATGTCCAGTTCACGGGAATATACCTCAATGCCATCCTGATCCATTTGGATCCCTGAGGACACGTTATGTCCAGTTCATGGGAATATACCTCAACTCCATCCTGATCTATTTGGATCCCTGAGGACCGCATGTCCAGTTCATGGGAATATACCTCAAAGCCATCCTGATCTATTTGGATCCCTTAGGACCACATGTCCAGTTCATGGGAATATACCTCAATGCCATCCTGATCCATTTGGATCCCTGAGGACTGGGTGTCCAGTTCATGGGAATGTACCTCAATGCTATCCTGATCCATTTGGATCCCTGAGGTCCGCATGTCCAGTTCATGGGTATATACCTCAATGCCATCCTGATCCATTTGGATCTCTTAGGGCTGAATGCCCAGTTCATGGGAATATACCTCAATGCCATCCTGATCCATTTGGATCTCTTAGGGCTGCATGCCCAGTTCATGGGAATATACCTCAACTCCATCCTGATCCGTTTGGATCTCTTAGGGCTGCATGTCCAGTTCACGGGAATATACCTCAACGCCATCCTGATCCATTTGGATCTCTTAGGGCTGCATGTCCAGTTCACGGGAATATACCTCAATGCCATCCTGATCCATTTGGATCCCTGAGGACCGCATGTCCAGTTCACGGGAATATGCCTCAACTCCATCCTGATCCATTTGGATCCCTGAGGACCGCATGTCCAGTTCATGGGAATATACCTCAACTCCATCCTGATCCATTTGTATACCTGAGGACCGCATGTCCAGTTCATGGGAATATACCTCAACGCCATCCTGATCCATTTGGATCCCTGAGGACCGCATGTCCAGTTCATGGGAATAAAACTAAATGCCATCCTGATTCATGTGGATCCCTGAGGACCGCATGTCCAGTTCGTGGGAATATACCTCAACGCCATCCTGATCCATTTGGATCCCTGAGGACCGCATGTCCAGTTCGTGGGAATATACCTCAACGCCATCCTGATCCATTTGGATCCCTGAGGACCACATTTCCAGTTCGTGGGAATATACCTCAACGCCATCCTGATCCATTTGGATCCCTGAGGACCGCATGTCCAGTTCATGGGAATATACCTCAACGCCATCCTGATCCATTTGGATCCCTGAGGACCGCATGTCCAGTTCATGGGAATATACCTCAACGCCATCCTGATCCATTTGGATCCCTGAGGACCGCATGTCCAGTTCATGGGAATATACCTCAACGCCATCCCGATCCATTTGGATCCCTGAGGACCGCATGTCCAGTTCATGGGAATATACCTCAACTCCATCCCGATCCATTTGGATCCCTGAGGACCGCATGTCCAGTTCATGGGAATATACCTCAATGCCATCCCGATCCATTTGGATCCCTGAGGACCGCATGCCCAGTTCATGGGAATATACCTCAACGCCATCCTGATCCATGGGAATATACCTCAATGCCATCCTGATCTATTTGGATCTCTTAGGGCTGCTGTCCAGTTCATGGGAATATACCTCAACGCCATCCTGATCCATTTGGATCCCTGAGGACTGCATGTCCAGTTCATGGGAATATACCTCAATGCCATCCTGATCCATTTGAATCCATGAGGACCGCATGTCCAGTTCATGGGAATATACCTCAACTCCATCCTGATCCATTTGGATCCCTGAGGACCGCATGTCCAGTTCATGGGAATATACCTCAATGCCATCCTGATCTATTTGGATCTGTTAGGGCTGCATGTCCAGTTCATGGGAATATACCTCAATCCCATCCTGATCTATTTGGATCCCTCGGGACTGCATGTCGAGTTCAGAGGGAATATACCTCAACGCCATCCTGATCCATTTGGATCCCTGAGGACCACGTGTCCAGTTCATGGAAATATACCTCAACGCCATCCTGATCTATTTGGATCTCTTAGGGCTGCATGTCCAGTTCATGGGAATATACCTCAACTCCATCCTGATCCATTTGGATCCCTGAGGACCGCATGTCCAGTTCATGGGAATATACCTCAACTCCATCCTGATCCATTTGGATCCCAGAGGACCGCATGTCCAGTTCATGGGAATATACCTCAACGCCATCCTGATCCATTTGGATCCCTGAGGACCGCATGTCCAGTTCATGGGAATATACCTCAACTCCATCCTGATCCATTTGGATCACTGAGGACCGCATGTCCAGTTCATGGGAATAAAACTAAATGCCATCCTGATCCATGTGGATCCCTGAGGACTGCATGTCCAGTTCATGGGAAAATACCTCAACGCCATCCTGATCCATTTGGATCCCTGAGGACCACGTGTCCAGTTCATGGGAATATACCTCAACGCCATCCTGATCTATTTGGATATCTTAGGGCTGCATGTCCAGTTCTTGGGAATATACCTCAACTCCATCCTGATCCATTTGGATCCCTGAGGACCGCATGTCCAGTTCATGGGAATATACCTCAACTCCATCCTGATCCATTTGGATCCCTGAGGACCGCATGTCCAGTTCATGGGAATATACCTCAACTCCATCCTGATCCATTTGGATCCCTGAGGACCGCATGTCCAGTTCATGGGAATATACCTCAACTCCATCCTGATCCATTTGGATCCCTGAGGACCGCATGTCCAGTTCATGGGAATATACCTCAATGCCATCCTGATCCATTTGGATCCCTGAGGACCGCATGTCCAGTTCATGGGAATATACCTCAACTCCATCCTGATCCATTTGGATCACTGAGGACCGCATGTTCAGTTCATGGGAATAAAACTAAATGCCATCCTGATCCATGTGGATCCCTGAGGACTGCATGTCCAGTTCATGGGAATATACCTCAATGCCATCCTGATCCATTTGGATCCCTGAGGACCGCATGTCCAGTTCATGGGAATATACCTCAACTCCATCCTGATCCATTTGGATCCCTGAGGACCGCATGTCCAGTTCATGGGAATATACCTCAATGCCATCCTGATCCATTTGGATCCCTGAGGACCGCATGTCCAGTTCATGGGAATATACCTCAATGCCATCCTGATCTATTTGGATCTCTTAGGGCTGCATGTCCAGTTCATGGGAATATACCTCAATGCCATCCTGATCCATTTGGATCCCTGAGGACCGCATGTCCAGTTCATGGGAATATACCTCAATGCCATCCTGATCTATTTGGATCTCTTAGGGCTGCATGTCCAGCTCATGGGAATATACCTCAACGCCTTCCTGATCCATTTGGATCCCTTAGGACCGCATGTCCAGTTCATGGGAATATACCTCAATGCCATCCTGATCTATTTGGATCTCTTAGGACTGCATGTCCAGTTCATGGGAATATACCTCAACGCCACCCTCATCCATTTGGATCCCTGAGGACCGCATGTCCAGTTCATGGGAATATACCTCAACTCCATCCTGATCCATTTGGATCCCTGAGAATGGCATGTCCAGTTCATGGGAATATACCTCAACGCCATCCTGATCCATTTGGATCCCTGAGGACCGCATGTCCAGTTCATGGGAATATACCTCAACTCCATCCTAATCCATTTGGATCCCTGAGGACCGCATGTCCAGTTCATGGGAATATACCTCAATGCCATCCTGATCTATTTGGATCTCTTAGGGCTGCATGTCCAGTTCATGGGAATATACCTCAACGCCACCCCGATCCATTTGGATCCCTGAGGACTGCATGTCCAGTACATGGGAATATACCTCAACGCCACCCTCATCCATTTGGATCCCTGAGGACCGCATGTCCAGTTCATGGGAATATACCTCAACTCCATCCTGATCCATTTGGATCCCTGAGGACCGCATGTCCAGTTCATGGGAATATACCTCAACGCCATCCTGATCCATTTGGATCCCTGAGGACCGCATGTCCAGTTCATGGGAATATACCTCAACGCCATCCTGATCCATTTGGATCCCTGAGGACCGCATGTCCAGTTCAGGGGAACATACCTCAACTCCATCCCGATCCATTTGGATCCCTGACGACCGCATGTCCAGTTCATGGGAATATACCTCAACGCCATCCTGATCCATTTGGGTCCCTGAGGACCGCATGTCCAGTTCATGGGAAAATACATCAACTCCATCCTGATCCATTTGGATCCCTGAGGACTGCATGTCCAGTTCATGGGAATATGCCTCAACTCCATCCTGATCCATTTGGATCCCTGAGGACCGCATGTCCAGTTCATGGGAATATACCTCAATGCCATCCTGATCCATTTGGATCCCTGAGGACCGCATGTCCAGTTCATGGGAATATACCTCAATGCCATCCTGATCCATTTGGATCCCTGAGGACCGCATGTCCAGTTCATGGGAATATACCTCAATGCCATCCTGATCTATTTGGATCCCTGAGGACCGCATGTCCAGTTCATGGGAATATACCTCAATGCCATCCTGATCTATTTGGATCTCTTAGGGTTGCATGTCCAGTTCATGGGAATATACCTCAACGCCATCCTGATCCATTTGGATCCCTGAGGACCGCATGTCCAGTTCATGGGAATATACCTCAACGCCATCCTGATCCATGGGAATATACCTCAATGCCATCCTGATCTATTTGCATTTCTTAGGGCTGCATGTCCAGTTCATGGGAATATACCTCAATGCCATCCTGATCCATTTGGATCCCTGAGGACCGCATGTCCAGTTCATGGGAATATACCTCAACGCCATCCTGATCCATTTGGATCCCTGAGGACCGCATGCCCAGTTCATGGGAATATACCTTAACGCCCTCCCGATCCATTTGGATCCCTGAGGACCGCATGTCCAGTTCATGGCAATATACCTCAACTCCATCCTGATCCATTTGGATCCCTGAGGACCGCATGTCCAGTTCATGGGAATATACCTCAATGCCATCCTCATCTATTTGGATCTCTTAGGGCTGCATGTCCAGTTCATGGGAATATACCTCAACGCCATCCTGATGCATTTGGATCCCTGAGGACCGCATGTCCAGTTCATGGGAATATACCTCAACTCCACCCCGATCCATTTGGATCCCTGAGGACCGCATGTCCAGTTCATGGGAATATACCTCAACACCATCCTGATCCATTTGGATCTCTTAGGGCTGCATGTCCAGTTCATGGGAATATACCTCAATGCCATCCTGATCTATTTGGATCTCTTAGGACTGCATGTCCAGTTCATGGGAATATACCTCAACGCCACCCTCATCCATTTGGATCCCTGAGGACCGCATGTCCAGTTCATGGGAATATACCTCAACTCCATCATGATCCATTTGGATCCCTGAGGACGGCATGTCCAGTTCATGGGAATATACCTCAACGCCATCCTGATCCATTTGGATCCCTGAGGACCGCATGTCCAGTTCATGGGAATATACCTCAACTCCATCCTGATCCATTTGGATCCCTGAGGACCGCATGTCCAGTTCATGGGAATATACCTCAATGCCATCCTGATCTATTTGGATCTCTTAGGGCTGCATGTCCAGTTCATGGGAATATACCTCAACGCCAACCCTGATCCATTTGGATCCCTGAGGACCGCATGTCCAGTTCATGGGAATATACCTCAACGCCACCCTCATCCATTTGGATCCCTGAGGACCGCATGTCCAGTTCATGGGAATATACCTCAACTCCATCCTGATCCATTTGGATCCCTGAGGACCGCATGTCCAGTTCATGGGAATATACCTCAATGCCATCCTGATCCATTTGGATCCCTGAGGACCGCATGTCCAGTTCATGGGAATATACCTCAACACCATCCTGATCCATTTGGATCTCTTAGGGCTGCATGTCCAGTTCATGGGAATATACCTCAATGCCATCCTGATCTATTTGGATCTCTTAGGACTGCATGTCCAATTCATGGGAATATACCTCAACGCCACCCTCATCCATTTGGATCCCTGAGGACCGCATGTCCAGTTCATGGGAATATACCTCAATGCCATCCTGATCTATTTGGATCTCTTAGGGCTGCATGTCCAGTTCATGGGAATATACCTCAACGCCATCCTGATCCATTTGGATCCCTGAGGACCGCATGTCCAGTTCATGGGAATATACCTCAATGCCATCCTGATCTATTTGGATCTCTTAGGGCTGCATGTCCAGTTCATGGGAATATACCTCAACGCCATCCTGATCCATTTGGATCCATTAGGACTGCATGTCCAGTTCATGGGAATATACCTCAATGCCATCCTGATCTATTTGGATCTCTTAGGACTGCATGTCCAGTTCATGGGAATATACCTCAACGCCACCCTCATCCATTTGGATCCCTGAGGACCGCATGTCCAGTTCATGGGAATATACCTCAACTCCATCCTGATCCATTTGGATCCCTGAGAATGGCATGTCCAGTTCATGGGAATATACCTCAACGCCATCCTGATCCATTTGGATCCCTGAGGACCGCATGTCCAGTTCATGGGAATATACCTCAACTCCATCCTAATCCATTTGGATCCCTGAGGACCGCATGTCCAGTTCATGGGAATATAATTCAATGCCATCCTAATCTATTTGGATCTCTTAGGGCTGCATGTCCAGTTAATGGGAATATACCTCAACGCCATCCCGATCCATTTGGATCCCTGAGGACTGCATCTCCAGTTCATGGGAATATACCTCAATGCCACCCTCATCCATTTGGATCCCTGAGGACCGCATGTCCAGTTCATGGGAATATACCTCAACTCCATCCTGATCCATTTGGATCCCTGAGGACGGCATGTCCAGTTCATGGGAATATACCTCAACGCCATCCTGATCCATTTGGATCCCTGAGGACCGCATGTCCAGTTCATGGGAATATACCTCAACGCCATCCTGATCCATTTGGATCCCTGAGGACCGCATGTCCAGTTCATGGGAATATACCTCAACTCCACCTCGATCCATTTGGATCCCTGAGGACCGCATGTCCAGTTCATGGGAATATACCTCAACGCCATCCTGATCCATTTGGATCCCTGAGGACCGCATGTCCAGTTCATGGGAATATACCTCAACTCCATCCTGATCCATTTGGATCCCTGAGGACCGCATGTCCAGTTCATGGGAATATACCTCAACGCCATCCTGATCTATTTGGATCCCTGAGGACCGCATGTCCAGTTCATGGGAATATACCTCAATGCCATCCTGATCTATTTGGATCTCTTAGGGTTGCATGTCCAGTTCATGGGAATATACCTCAACGCCATCCTGATCCATTTGGATCCCTGAGGACCGCATGTCCAGTTCATGGGAATATACCTCAACGCCATCCTGATCCATGGGAATATACCTCAATGCCATCCTGATCTATTTGCATTTCTTAGGGCTGCATGTCCAGTTCATGGGAATATACCTCAATGCCATCCTGATCCATTTGGATCCCTGAGGACCGCATGTCCAGTTCATGGGAATATACCTCAACGCCATCCTGATCCATTTGGATCCCTGAGGACCGCATGCCCAGTTCATGGGAATATACCTCAACGCCATCCCGATCCATTTGGATCCCTGAGGACCGCATGTCCAGTTCATGGCAATATACCTCAACTCCATCCTGATCCATTTGGATCCCTGAGGACCGCATGTCCAGTTCATGGGAATATACCTCAATGCCATCCTCATCTATTTGGATCTCTTAGGGCTGCATGTCCAGTTCATGGGAATATACCTCAACGCCATCCTGATCCATTTGGATCCCTGAGGACCGCATGTCCAGTTCATGGGAATATACCTCAACTCCACCTCGATCCATTTGGATCCCTGAGGACCGCATGTCCAGTTCATGGGAATATACCTCAACACCATCCTGATCCATTTGGATCTCTTAGGGCTGCATGTCCAGTTCATGGGAATATACCTCAATGCCATCCTGATCCATTTGGATCCCTGAGGACCACATGTCCAGTTCATGGGAATATACCTCAATGGCATCCTGATCCATTTGGATCTCTTAGGGCTGCATGTCCAGTTCATGGGAATATACCTCAATGCCATCCTGATCTATTTGGATCTCTTAGGACTGCATGTCCAATTCATGGGAATATACCTCAACGCCACCCTCATCCATTTGGATCCCTGAGGACCGCATGTCCAGTTCATGGGAATATACCTCAACTCCATCATGATCCATTTGGATCCCTGAGGACGGCATGTCCAGTTCATGGGAATATACCTCAACGCCATCCTGATCCATTTGGATCCCTGAGGACCGCATGTCCAGTTCATGGGAATATACCTCAACTCCATCCTGATCCATTTGGATCCCTGAGGACCGCATGTCCAGTTCATGGGAATATACCTCAATGTCATCCTGATCTATTTGGATCTCTTAGGGCTGCATGTCCAGTTCATGGGAATATACCTCAACGCCAACCCTGATCCATTTGGATCCCTGAGGACCGCATGTCCAGTTCATGGGAATATACCTCAACGCCACCCTCATCCATTTGGATCCCTGAGGACCGCATGTCCAGTTCATGGGAATATACCTCAACTCCATCCTGATCCATTTGGATCCCTGAGGACCGCATGTCCAGTTCATGGGAATATACCTCAATGCCATCCTGATCCATTTGGATCCCTGAGGACCGCATGTCCAGTTCATGGGAATATACCTCAATGCCATCCTGATCTATTTGGATCTCTTAGGGCTGCATGTCCAGTTCATGGGAATATACCTCAACGCCATCCTGATCCATTTGGATCCCTGAGGACCGCATGTCCAGTTCATGGGAATATACCTCAATGCCATCCTGATCTATTTGGATCTCTTAGGGCTGCATGTCCAGTTCATGGGAATATACCTCAACGCCATCCTGATCCATTTGGATCCATTAGGACTGCATGTCCAGTTCATGGGAATATACCTCAATGCCATCCTGATCTATTTGGATCTCTTAGGACTGCATGTCCAGTTCATGGGAATATACCTCAACGCCACCCTCATCCATTTGGATCCCTGAGGACCGCATGTCCAGTTCATGGGAATATACCTCAACTCCATCCTGATCCATTTGGATCCCTGAGAATGGCATGTCCAGTTCATGGGAATATACCTCAACGCCATCCTGATCCATTTGGATCCCTGAGGACCGCATGTCCAGTTCATGGGAATATACCTCAACTCCATCCTAATCCATTTGGATCCCTGAGGACCGCATGTCCAGTTCATGGGAATATAATTCAATGCCATCCTAATCTATTTGGATCTCTTAGGGCTGCATGTCCAGTTCATGGGAATATACCTCAACGCCATCCCGATCCATTTGGATCCCTGAGGACTGCATCTCCAGTTCATGGGAATATACCTCAATGCCACCCTCATCCATTTGGATCCCTGAGGACCGCATGTCCAGTTCATGGGAATATACCTCAACTCCATCCTGATCCATTTGGATCCCTGAGGACGGCATGTCCAGTTCATGGGAATATACCTCAACGCCATCCTGATCCATTTGGATCCCTGAGGACCGCATGTCCAGTTCATGGGAATATACCTCAACGCCATCCTGATCCATTTGGATCCCTGAGGACCGCATGTCCAGTTCATGGGAATATACCTCAACTCCACCTCGATCCATTTGGATCCCTGAGGACCGCATGTCCAGTTCATGGGAATATACCTCAACGCCATCCTGATCCATTTGGATCCCTGAGGACCGCATGTCCAGTTCATGGGAATATACCTCAACTCCATCCTGATCCATTTGGATCCCTGAGGACCGCATGTCCAGTTCATGGGAATATACCTCAACGCCATCCTGATCTATTTGGATCCCTGAGGACCGCATGTCCAGTTCATGGGAATATACCTCAATGCCATCCTGATCTATTTGGATCTCTTAGGGTTGCATGTCCAGTTCATGGGAATATACCTCAACGCCATCCTGATCCATTTGGATCCCTGAGGACCGCATGTCCAGTTCATGGGAATATACCTCAACGCCATCCTGATCCATGGGAATATACCTCAATGCCATCCTGATCTATTTGCATTTCTTAGGGCTGCATGTCCAGTTCATGGGAATATACCTCAATGCCATCCTGATCCATTTGGATCCCTGAGGACCGCATGTCCAGTTCATGGGAATATACCTCAACGCCATCCTGATCCATTTGGATCCCTGAGGACCGCATGCCCAGTTCATGGGAATATACCTCAACGCCATCCCGATCCATTTGGATCCCTGAGGACCGCATGTCCAGTTCATGGCAATATACCTCAACTCCATCCTGATCCATTTGGATCCCTGAGGACCGCATGTCCAGTTCATGGGAATATACCTCAATGCCATCCTCATCTATTTGGATCTCTTAGGGCTGCATGTCCAGTTCATGGGAATATACCTCAACGCCATCCTGATCCATTTGGATCCCTGAGGACCGCATGTCCAGTTCATGGGAATATACCTCAACTCCACCTCGATCCATTTGGATCCCTGAGGACCGCATGTCCAGTTCATGGGAATATACCTCAACACCATCCTGATCCATTTGGATCTCTTAGGGCTGCATGTCCAGTTCATGGGAATATACCTCAATGCCATCCTGATCCATTTGGATCCCTGAGGACCACATGTCCAGTTCATGGGAATATACCTCAATGGCATCCTGATCCATTTGGATCCCTGAGGACCGCATGTCCAGTTCGTGGGAATATACCTCAACGCCATCCTGATCCATTTGGATCCCTGAGGACCGCATGTTCAGTTCATGGGAATATACCTCAACGCCATCCTGATCTATTTGGATCCCTGAGGACCGCATGTCAAGTTCATGGGAAAACACCTCAACTCCATCCTGATCCATTTGGATCCCTGAGGACCGCATGTCCAGTTCATGGGAATATGCCTCAACTCCATCCTGATCCATTTGGATCCCTGAGGACCACATGCCCAGTTCATGGGAATATACCTCAATGCCATCCTGATCCATTTGGATCCCTGAGGACCGCATGTCCAGTTCATGGGAATATACCTCAACGCCATCCTGATCCATGGGAATATACCTCAATGCCATCCTGATCTATTTGGATCTCTTAGGGCTGCATGTCCGGTTCATGGGAATATACCTCAATGCCATCCTGATCCATTTGGATCCCTGAGGACTGCATGTCCAGTTCATGGGAATATACCTCAACGCCACCCTGATCCATTTGTATCCCTGTGGACCGCATGCCCAGTTCATGGAAATATACCTCAACGCCATCCCGATCCATTTGGATCCCTGAGGACCGCATGTCCAGTTCATGGCAATATACCTCAACTCCATCCTGATCCATTTGGATCCCTGAGGACCGCATGTCCAGTTCATGGGAATATACCTCAACTCCATCCCGATCCATTTGGATCCCTAAGGACTGCATGTCCAGTTCATGGGAATATACCTCAACGCCATCCTGATCCATTTGGATCTCTTAGGGCTGCATGTCCAGTTCGTGGAAATATACCTCAATGCCATCCTGATCCATTTGGATCCCTGAGGACCGCATGTCCAGTTCGTGGGAATATACCTCAACGCCATCCTGATCCATTTGGATCCCTGAGGACCACATTTCCAGTTCGTGGGAATATACCTCAACGCCATCCTGATCCATTTGGATCCCTGAGGACCGCATGTCCAGTTCATGGGAATATACCTCAACGCCATCCTGATCCATTTGGATCCCTGAGGACCGCATGTCCAGTTCATGGGAATATACCTCAACGCCATCCTGATCCATTTGGATCCCTGAGGACCGCATGTCCAGTTCATGGGAATATACCTCAACGCCATCCCGATCCATTTGGATCCCTGAGGACCGCATGTCCAGTTCATGGGAATATACCTCAACTCCATCCCGATCCATTTGGATCCCTGAGGACCGCATGTCCAGTTCATGGGAATATACCTCAATGCCATCCCGATCCATTTGGATCCCTGAGGACCGCATGCCCAGTTCATGGGAATATACCTCAACGCCATCCTGATCCATGGGAATATACCTCAATGCCATCCTGATCTATTTGGATCTCTTAGGGCTGCTGTCCAGTTCATGGGAATATACCTCAACGCCATCCTGATCCATTTGGATCCCTGAGGACTGCATGTCCAGTTCATGGGAATATACCTCAATGCCATCCTGATCCATTTGCATCCATGAGGACCGCATGTCCAGTTCATGGGAATATACCTCAACTCCATCCTGATCCATTTGGATCCCTGAGGACCGCATGTCCAGTTCATGGGAATATACCTCAATGCCATCCTGATCTATTTGGATCTGTTAGGGCTGCATGTCCAGTTCATGGGAATATACCTCAATCCCATCCTGATCTATTTGGATCCCTCGGGACTGCATGTCGAGTTCAGAGGGAATATACCTCAACGCCATCCTGATCCATTTGGATCCCTGAGGACCACATGTCCAGTTCATGGGAATGTACCTCAACGCCATCCTGATCTATTTGGATCTCTTAGGGCTGCATGTCCAGTTCATGGGAATATACCTCAACGCCATCCTGATCCATTTGGATCCCTGAGGACCGCATGTCCAGTTCATGGGAATATACCTCAATGCCACCCTCATCCATTTGGATCCCTGAGGACCGCATGTCCAGTTCATGGGAATATACCTCAACTCCATCCTGATCCATTTGGATCCCTGAGGACGGCATGTCCAGTTCATGGGAATATACCTCAACGCCATCCTGATCCATTTGGATCCCTGAGGACCGCATGTCCAGTTCATGGGAATATACCTCAACGCCATCCTGATCCATTTGGATCCCTGAGGACCGCATGTCCAGTTCATGGGAATATACCTCAACTCCACCTCGATCCATTTGGATCCCTGAGGACCGCATGTCCAGTTCATGGGAATATACCTCAATGCCATCCTGATCCATTTGGATCCCTGAGGACCGCATGTCCAGTTCATGGGAATATACCTCAACGCCATCCTGATCTATTTGGATCCCTGAGGACCGCATGTCCAGTTCATGGGAATATACCTCAATGCCATCCTGATCTATTTGGATCTCTTAGGGTTGCATGTCCAGTTCATGGGAATATACCTCAACGCCATCCTGATCCATTTGGATCCCTGAGGACCGCATGTCCAGTTCATGGGAATATACCTCAACGCCATCCTGATCCATGGGAATATACCTCAATGCCATCCTGATCTATTTGCATTTCTTAGGGCTGCATGTCCAGTTCATGGGAATATACCTCAATGCCATCCTGATCCATTTGGATCCCTGAGGACCGCATGTCCAGTTCATGGGAATATACCTCAACGCCATCCTGATCCATTTGGATCCCTGAGGACCGCATGCCCAGTTCATGGGAATATACCTCAACGCCATCCCGATCCATTTGGATCCATGAGGACCGCATGTCCAGTTCATGGCAATATACCTCAACTCCATCCTGATCCATTTGGATCCCTGAGGACCGCATGTCCAGTTCATGGGAATATACCTCAATGCCATCCTCATCTATTTGGATCTCTTAGGGCTGCATGTCCAGTTCATGGGAATATACCTCAACGCCATCCTGATCCATTTGGATCCCTGAGGACCGCATGTCCAGTTCATGGGAATATACCTCAACTCCACCTCGATCCATTTGGATCCCTGAGGACCGCATGTCCAGTTCATGGGAATATACCTCAACACCATCCTGATCCATTTGGATCTCTTAGGGCTGCATGTCCAGTTCATGGGAATATACCTCAATGCCATCCTGATCCATTTGGATCCCTGAGGACCACATGTCCAGTTCATGGGAATATACCTCAATGGCATCCTGATCCATTTGGATCCCTGAGGACCGCATGTCCAGTTCGTGGGAATATACCTCAACGCCATCCTGATCCATTTGGATCCCTGAGGACCGCATGTTCAGTTCATGGGAATATACCTCAACGCCATCCTGATCTATTTGGATCCCTGAGGACCGCATGTCAAGTTCATGGGAAAACACCTCAACTCCATCCTGATCCATTTGGATCCCTGAGGACCGCATGTCCAGTTCATGGGAATATGCCTCAACTCCATCCTGATCCATTTGGATCCCTGAGGACCACATGCCCAGTTCATGGGAATATACCTCAATGCCATCCTGATCCATTTGGATCCCTGAGGACCGCATGTCCAGTTCATGGGAATATACCTCAACGCCATCCTGATCCATGGGAATATACCTCAATGCCATCCTGATCTATTTGGATCTCTTAGGGCTGCATGTCCGGTTCATGGGAATATACCTCAATGCCATCCTGATCCATTTGGATCCCTGAGGACTGCATGTCCAGTTCATGGGAATATACCTCAACGCCACCCTGATCCATTTGTATCCCTGTGGACCGCATGCCCAGTTCATGGAAATATACCTCAACGCCATCCCGATCCATTTGGATCCCTGAGGACCGCATGTCCAGTTCATGGCAATATACCTCAACTCCATCCTGATCCATTTGGATCCCTGAGGACCGCATGTCCAGTTCATGGGAATATACCTCAACTCCATCCCGATCCATTTGGATCCCTAAGGACTGCATGTCCAGTTCATGGGAATATACCTCAACGCCATCCTGATCCATTTGGATCTCTTAGGGCTGCATGTCCAGTTCGTGGGAATATACCTCAATGCCATCCTGATCCATTTGGATCCCTGAGGACCGCATGTCCAGTTCGTGGGAATATACCTCAACGCCATCCTGATCCATTTGGATCCCTGAGGACCACATTTCCAGTTCGTGGGAATATACCTCAACGCCATCCTGATCCATTTGGATCCCTGAGGACCGCATGTCCAGTTCATGGGAATATACCTCAACGCCATCCTGATCCATTTGGATCCCTGAGGACCGCATGTCCAGTTCATGGGAATATACCTCAACGCCATCCTGATCCATTTGGATCCCTGAGGACCGCATGTCCAGTTCATGGGAATATACCTCAACGCCATCCCGATCCATTTGGATCCCTGAGGACCGCATGTCCAGTTCATGGGAATATACCTCAACTCCATCCCGATCCATTTGGATCCCTGAGGACCGCATGTCCAGTTCATGGGAATATACCTCAATGCCATCCCGATCCATTTGGATCCCTGAGGACCGCATGCCCAGTTCATGGGAATATACCTCAACGCCATCCTGATCCATGGGAATATACCTCAATGCCATCCTGATCTATTTGGATCTCTTAGGGCTGCTGTCCAGTTCATGGGAATATACCTCAACGCCATCCTGATCCATTTGGATCCCTGAGGACTGCATGTCCAGTTCATGGGAATATACCTCAATGCCATCCTGATCCATTTCAATCCATGAGGACCGCATGTCCAGTTCATGGGAATATACCTCAACTCCATCCTGATCCATTTGGATCCCTGAGGACCGCATGTCCAGTTCATGGGAATATACCTCAATGCCATCCTGATCTATTTGGATCTGTTAGGGCTGCATGTCCAGTTCATGGGAATATACCTCAATCCCATCCTGATCTATTTGGATCCCTCGGGACTGCATGTCGAGTTCAGAGGGAATATACCTCAACGCCATCCTGATCCATTTGGATCCCTGAGGACCACGTGTCCAGTTCATGGGAATATACCTCAACGCCATCCTGATCTATTTGGATCTCTTAGGGCTGCATGTCCAGTTCATGGGAATATACCTCAACTCCATCCTGATCCATTTGGATCCCTGAGGACCGCTTGTCCAGTTCATGGGAATATACCTCAACTCCATCCTGATCCATTTGGATCCCAGAGGACCGCATGTCCAGTTCATGGGAATATACCTCAACGCCATCCTGATCCATTTGGATCCCTGAGGACCGCATGTCCAGTTCATGGGAATATACCTCAACTCCATCCTGATCCATTTGGATCACTGAGGACCGCATGTCCAGTTCATGGGAATAAAACTAAATGCCATCCTGATCCATGTGGATCCCTGAGGACTGCATGTCCAGTTCATGGGAAAATACCTCAACGCCATCCTGATCCATTTGGATCCCTGAGGACCACGTGTCCAGTTCATGGGAATATACCTCAACGCCATCCTGATCTATTTGGATATCTTAGGGCTGCATGTCCAGTTCTTGGGAATATACCTCAACTCCATCCTGATCCATTTGGATCCCTGAGGACCGCATGTCCAGTTCATGGGAATATACCTCAACTCCATCCTGATCCATTTGGATCCCTGAGGACCGCATGTCCAGTTCATGGGAATATACCTCAACTCCATCCTGATCCATTTGGATCCCTGAGGACCGCATGTCCAGTTCATGGGAATATACCTCAACTCCATCCTGATCCATTTGGATCCCTGAGGACCGCATGTCCAGTTCATGGGAATATACCTCAACGCCATCCTGATCCATTTGGATCCCTGAGGACCGCATGTCCAGTTCATGGGAATATACCTCAACTCCATCCTGATCCATTTGGATCACTGAGGACCGCATGTTCAGTTCATGGGAATAAAACTAAATGCCATCCTGATCCATGTGGATCCCTGAGGACTGCATGTCCAGTTCATGGGAATATACCTCAACGCCATCCTGATCCATTTGGATCCCTGAGGACCGCATGTCCAGTTCATGGGAATATACCTCAACTCCATCCTGATCCATTTGGATCCCTGAGGACCGCATGTCCAGTTCATGGGAATATACCTCAATGCCATCCTGATCCATTTGGATCCCTGAGGACCGCATGTCCAGTTCATGGGAATATACCTCAATGCCATCCTGATCTATTTGGATCTCTTAGGGCTGCATGTCCAGTTCATGGGAATATACCTCAATGCCATCCTGATCCATTTGGATCCCTGAGGACCGCATGTCCAGTTCATGGGAATATACCTCAATGCCATCCTGATCTATTTGGATCTCTTAGGGCTGCATGTCCAGCTCATGGGAATATACCTCAACGCCTTCCTGATCCATTTGGATCCCTTAGGACCGCATGTCCAGTTCATGGGAATATACCTCAATGCCATCCTGATCTATTTGGATCTCTTAGGACTGCATGTCCAGTTCATGGGAATATACCTCAACGCCACCCTCATCCATTTGGATCCCTGAGGACCGCATGTCCAGTTCATGGGAATATACCTCAACTCCATCCTGATCCATTTGGATCCCTGAGAATGGCATGTCCAGTTCATGGGAATATACCTCAACGCCATCCTGATCCATTTGGATCCCTGAGGACCGCATGTCCAGTTCATGGGAATATACCTCAACTCCATCCTAATCCATTTGGATCCCTGAGGACCGCATGTCCAGTTCATGGGAATATACCTCAATGCCATCCTGATCTATTTGGATCTCTTAGGGCTGCATGTCCAGTTCATGGGAATATACCTCAACGCCACCCCGATCCATTTGGATCCCTGAGGACTGCATGTCCAGTTCATGGGAATATACCTCAACGCCACCCTCATCCATTTGGATCCCTGAGGACCGCATGTCCAGTTCATGGGAATATACCTCAATGCCATCCTGATCTATTTGCATTTCTTAGGGCTGCATGTCCAGTTCATGGGAATATACCTCAATGCCATCCTGATCCATTTGGATCCCTGAGGACCGCATGTCCAGTTCATGGGAATATACCTCAACGCCATCCTGATCCATTTGGATCCCTGAGGACCGCATGCCCAGTTCATGGGAAAATACATCAACTCCATCCTGATCCATTTGGATCCCTGAGGACTGCATGTCCAGTTCATGGGAATATGCCTCAACTCCATCCTGATCCATTTGGATCCCTGAGGACCGCATGTCCAGTTCATGGGAATATACCTCAATGCCATCCTGATCCATTTGGATCCCTGAGGACCGCATGTCCAGTTCATGGGAATATACCTCAATGCCATCCTGATCTATTTGGGTCCCTGAGGACCGCATGTCCAGTTCATGGGAAAATACATCAACTCCATCCTGATCCATTTGGATCCCTGAGGACTGCATGTCCAGTTCATGGGAATATGCCTCAACTCCATCCTGATCCATTTGGATCCCTGAGGACCGCATGTCCAGTTCATGGGAATATACCTCAATGCCATCCTGATCCATTTGGATCCCTGAGGACCGCATGTCCAGTTCATGGGAATATACCTCAATGCCATCCTGATCCATTTGGATCCCTGAGGACCGCATGTCCAGTTCATGGGAATATACCTCAATGCCATCCTGATCTATTTGGATCCCTGAGGACCGCATGTCCAGTTCATGGGAATATACCTCAATGCCATCCTGATCTATTTGGATCTCTTAGGGTTGCATGTCCAGTTCATGGGAATATACCTCAACGCCATCCTGATCCATTTGGATCCCTGAGGACCGCATGTCCAGTTCATGGGAATATACCTCAACGCCATCCTGATCCATGGGAATATACCTCAATGCCATCCTGATCTATTTGCATTTCTTAGGGCTGCATGTCCAGTTCATGGGAATATACCTCAATGCCATCCTGATCCATTTGGATCCCTGAGGACCGCATGTCCAGTTCATGGGAATATACCTCAACGCCATCCTGATCCATTTGGATCCCTGAGGACCGCATGCCCAGTTCATGGGAATATACCTCAACGCCCTCCCGATCCATTTGGATCCCTGAGGACCGCATGTCCAGTTCATGGCAATATACCTCAACTCCATCCTGATCCATTTGGATACCTGAGGACCGCATGTCCAGTTCATGGGAATATACCTCAATGCCATCCTCATCTATTTGGATCTCTTAGGGCTGCATGTCCAGTTCATGGGAATATACCTCAACGCCATCCTGATGCATTTGGATCCCTGAGGACCGCATGTCCAGTTCATGGGAATATACCTCAACTCCACCCCGATCCATTTGGATCCCTGAGGACCGCATGTCCAGTTCATGGGAATATACCTCAACACCATCCTGATCCATTTGGATCTCTTAGGGCTGCATGTCCAGTTCATGGGAATATACCTCAATGCCATCCTGATCTATTTGGATCTCTTAGGACTGCATGTCCAGTTCATGGGAATATACCTCAACGCCACCCTCATCCATTTGGATCCCTGAGGACCGCATGTCCAGTTCATGGGAATATACCTCAACTCCATCATGATCCATTTGGATCCCTGAGGACGGCATGTCCAGTTCATGGGAATATACCTCAACGCCATCCTGATCCATTTGGATCCCTGAGGACCGCATGTCCAGTTCATGGGAATATACCTCAACTCCATCCTGATCCATTTGGATCCCTGAGGACCGCATGTCCAGTTCATGGGAATATACCTCAATGCCATCCTGATCTATTTGGATCTCTTAGGGCTGCATGTCCAGTTCATGGGAATATACCTCAACGCCAACCCTGATCCATTTGGATCCCTGAGGACCGCATGTCCAGTTCATGGGAATATACCTCAACGCCACCCTCATCCATTTGGATCCCTGAGGACCGCATGTCCAGTTCATGGGAATATACCTCAACTCCATCCTGATCCATTTGGATCCCTGAGGACCGCATGTCCAGTTCATGGGAATATACCTCAATGCCATCCTGATCCATTTGGATCCCTGAGGACCGCATGTCCAGTTCATGGGAATATACCTCAACACCATCCTGATCCATTTGGATCTCTTAGGGCTGCATGTCCAGTTCATGGGAATATACCTCAATGCCATCCTGATCTATTTGGATCTCTTAGGACTGCATGTCCAATTCATGGGAATATACCTCAACGCCACCCTCATCCATTTGGATCCCTGAGGACCGCATGTCCAGTTCATGGGAATATACCTCAACTCCATCATGATCCATTTGGATCCCTGAGGACGGCATGTCCAGTTCATGGGAATATACCTCAACGCCATCCTGATCCATTTGGATCCCTGAGGACCGCATGTCCAGTTCATGGGAATATACCTCAACTCCATCCTGATCCATTTGGATCCCTGAGGACCGCATGTCCAGTTCATGGGAATATACCTCAATGCCATCCTGATCTATTTGGATCTCTTAGGGCTGCATGTCCAGTTCATGGGAATATACCTCAACGCCAACCCTGATCCATTTGGATCCCTGAGGACCGCATGTCCAGTTCATGGGAATATACCTCAACGCCACCCTCATCCATTTGGATCCCTGAGGACCGCATGTCCAGTTCATGGGAATATACCTCAACTCCATCCTGATCCATTTGGATCCCTGAGGACCGCATGTCCAGTTCATGGGAATATACCTCAATGCCATCCTGATCCATTTGGATCCCTGAGGACCGCATGTCCAGTTCATGGGAATATACCTCAATGCCATCCTGATCTATTTGGATCTCTTAGGGCTGCATGTCCAGTTCATGGGAATATACCTCAATGCCATCCTGATCCATTTGGATCCCTGAGGACCGCATGTCCAGTTCATGGGAATATACCTCAATGCCATCCTGATCTATTTGGGTCCCTGAGGACCGCATGTCCAGTTCATGGGAAAATACATCAACTCCATCCTGATCCATTTGGATCCCTGAGGACTGCATGTCCAGTTCATGGGAATATGCCTCAACTCCATCCTGATCCATTTGGATCCCTGAGGACCGCATGTCCAGTTCATGGGAATATACCTCAATGCCATCCTGATCCATTTGGATCCCTGAGGACCGCATGTCCAGTTCATGGGAATATACCTCAATGCCATCCTGATCCATTTGGATCCCTGAGGACCGCATGTCCAGTTCATGGGAATATACCTCAATGCCATCCTGATCTATTTGGATCTCTTAGGGCTGCATGTCCAGTTCATGGGAATATACCTCAATGCCATCCTGATCCATTTGGATCCCTGAGGACCGCATGTCCAGTTCATGGGAATATACCTCAATGCCATCCTGATCTATTTGGATCTCTTAGGGCTGCATGTCCAGTTCATGGGAATATACCTCAACGCAATCCTGATCCATTTGGATCCATTAGGACTGCATGTCCAGTTCATGGGAATATACCTCAATGCCATCCTGATCTATTTGGATCTCTTAGGACTGCATGTCCAGTTCATGGGAATATACCTCAACGCCACCCTCATCCATTTGGATCCCTGAGGACCGCATGTCCAGTTCATGGGAATATACCTCAACTCCATCCTGATCCATTTGGATCCCTGAGAATGGCATGTCCAGTTCATGGGAATATACCTCAACGCCATCCTGATCCATTTGGATCCCTGAGGACCGCATGTCCAGTTCATGGGAATATACCTCAACTCCATCCTAATCCATTTGGATCCCTGAGGACCGCATGTCCAGTTCATGGGAATATAATTCAATGCCATCCTAATCTATTTGGATCTCTTAGGGCTGCATGTCCAGTTCATGGGAATATACCTCAACGCCATCCCGATCCATTTGGATCCCTGAGGACTGCATGTCCAGTTCATGGGAATATACCTCAATGCCACCCTCATCCATTTGGATCCCTGAGGACCGCATGTCCAGTTCATGGGAATATACCTCAACTCCATCCTGATCCATTTGGATCCCTGAGGACGGCATGTCCAGTTCATGGGAATATACCTCAACGCCATCCTGATCCATTTGGATCCCTGAGGACCGCATGTCCAGTTCATGGGAATATACCTCAACGCCATCCTGATCCATTTGGATCCCTGAGGACCGCATGTCCAGTTCATGGGAATATACCTCAACTCCACCTCGATCCATTTGGATCCCTGAGGACCGCATGTCCAGTTCATGGGAATATACCTCAACGCCATCCTGATCCATTTGGATCCCTGAGGACCGCATGTCCAGTTCATGGGAATATACCTCAACTCCATCCTGATCCATTTGGATCCCTGAGGACCGCATGTCCAGTTCATGGGAATATACCTCAACGCCATCCTGATCTATTTGGATCCCTGAGGACCGCATGTCCAGTTCATGGGAATATACCTCAATGCCATCCTGATCTATTTGGATCTCTTAGGGTTGCATGTCCAGTTCATGGGAATATACCTCAACGCCATCCTGATCCATTTGGATCCCTGAGGACCGCATGTCCAGTTCATGGGAATATACCTCAACGCCATCCTGATCCATGGGAATATACCTCAATGCCATCCTGATCTATTTGCATTTCTTAGGGCTGCATGTCCAGTTCATGGGAATATACCTCAATGCCATCCTGATCCATTTGGATCCCTGAGGACCGCATGTCCAGTTCATGGGAATATACCTCAACGCCATCCTGATCCATTTGGATCCCTGAGGACCGCATGCCCAGTTCATGGGAATATACCTCAACGCCATCCCGATCCATTTGGATCCCTGAGGACCGCATGTCCAGTTCATGGCAATATACCTCAACTCCATCCTGATCCATTTGGATCCCTGAGGACCGCATGTCCAGTTCATGGGAATATACCTCAATGCCATCCTCATCTATTTGGATCTCTTAGGGCTGCATGTCCAGTTCATGGGAATATACCTCAACGCCATCCTGATCCATTTGGATCCCTGAGGACCGCATGTCCAGTTCATGGGAATATACCTCAACTCCACCTCGATCCATTTGGATCCCTGAGGACCGCATGTCCAGTTCATGGGAATATACCTCAACACCATCCTGATCCATTTGGATCTCTTAGGGCTGCATGTCCAGTTCATGGGAATATACCTCAATGCCATCCTGATCCATTTGGATCCCTGAGGACCACATGTCCAGTTCATGGGAATATACCTCAATGGCATCCTGATCCATTTGGATCCCTGAGGACCGCATGTCCAGTTCGTGGGAATATACCTCAACGCCATCCTGATCCATTTGGATCCCTGAGGACCGCATGTTCAGTTCATGGGAATATACCTCAACGCCATCCTGATCTATTTGGATCCCTGAGGACCGCATGTCAAGTTCATGGGAAAACACCTCAACTCCATCCTGATCCATTTGGATCCCTGAGGACCGCATGTCCAGTTCATGGGAATATGCCTCAACTCCATCCTGATCCATTTGGATCCCTGAGGACCACATGCCCAGTTCATGGGAATATACCTCAATGCCATCCTGATCCATTTGGATCCCTGAGGACCGCATGTCCAGTTCATGGGAATATACCTCAATGCCATCCTGATCCATGGGAATATACCTCAATGCCATCCTGATCTATTTGGATCTCTTAGGGCTGCATGTCCGGTTCATGGGAATATACCTCAATGCCATCCTGATCCATTTGGATCCCTGAGGACTGCATGTCCAGTTCATGGGAATATACCTCAACGCCACCCTGATCCATTTGTATCTCTGTGGACCGCATGCCCAGTTCATGGAAATATACCTCAACGCCATCCCGATCCATTTGGATCCCTGAGGACCGCATGTCCAGTTCATGGCAATATACCTCAACTCCATCCTGATCCATTTGGATCCCTGAGGACCGCATGTCCAGTTCATGGGAATATACCTCAACTCCATCCCGATCCATTTGGATCCCTAAGGACTGCATGTCCAGTTCATGGGAATATACCTCAACGCCATCCTGATCCATTTGGATCTCTTAGGGCTGCATGTCCAGTTCGTGGGAATATACCTCAATGCCATCCTGATCCATTTGGATCCCTGAGGACTGCATGTCCAGTTCGTGGGAATATACCTCAATGACATCCTGATCCATTTGGATCCCTGAGGACCGCATGTCCAGTTCGTGGGAATATACCTCAACGCCATCCTGATCCATTTGGATCCCTGAGGACCGCATGTCCAGTTCATGGGAATATACCTCAACGCCATCCTGATCTATTTGGATCCCTGAGGACCGCATGTCAAGTTCATGGGAATATACCTCAACGCCAACCTGTTCTATTTGGATCCCTGAGGACCGCATGTCCAGTTCATGGGAATATACCTCAATGCCATCCTGATCCATTTGGATCTCTTAGGGCTGCATGTCCAGTTCATGGGAATATACCTCAACGCCATCCTGATCTATTTGGATCCCTGAGGAGCGCATGTCCAGTTCATGGGAAAATACCTCAACGCCATCCTGATCTATTTGGATCTCTTAGGGCTGAATGTCCAGTTCATGGGAATATACCTCAACTCCATCCTGATCCATTTGGTTCCCTGAGGTCGGCATGTCCAGTTCATGGGAATATACCTCAACTCCATCCTGATCTATTTGGATCCCTGAGGACCGCATGTCCAGTTCATGGGAATATACCTCAACGCCATCCTGATCCATTTGGATCCCTGAGGACCGCATGCCCAGTTCATGGGAATATACCTCAACGCCATCCTGATCTATTTGAATCCCTGAGGACTGCATGTCCAGTTCATGGGAATATACCTCAATGCCATCCTGATCCATTTGGATCTCTTAGGGCTGCATGTCCAGTTCACGGGAATATACATCAATGCCATCCTGATCCATTTGGATCTCTTAGGGCTGCATGTCCAGTTCACGGGAATATACCTCAATGCCATCCTGATCCATTTGGATCCCTGAGGACCGCATGTCCAGTTCATGGGAATATACCTCAACGCCATCCTGATCCATTTGGATCCCTGAGGACTGCATGCCCAGTTCATGGGAATATACCTCAATGCCATCCTGATCCATTTGGATCTCTTAGGGCTGCATGCCCAGTTCATGGGAATATACCTCAACTCCATCCTGATCCATTTGGATCTCTTAGGGCTGCATGTCCAGTTCATGGGAATATACCTCAATGCCATCCTGATCCATTTGGATCCCTGAGGACCGCATGTCCAGTTCATGGGAATATACCTCAACGCCATCCTGATCCATTTGGATCCCTGAGGACCGCATGCCCAGTTCATGGGAATATACCTCAACGCCATCCCGGTCCATTTGGATCCCTGAGGACCGCATGTCCAGTTCATGGCAATATACCTCAACTCCATCCTGATCCATTTGGATCCCTGAGGACCGCATGTCCAGTTCATGGGAATATACCTCAATGCCATCCTCATCTATTTGGATCTCTTAGGGCTGCATGTCCAGTTCATGGGAATATACCTCAACGCCATCCTGATCCATTTGGATCCCTGAGGACCGCATGTCCAGTTCATGGGAATATACCTCAACTCCACCCCGATCCATTTGGATCCCTGAGGACCGCATGTCCAGTTCATGGGAATATACCTCAACACCATCCTGATCCATTTGGATCTCTTAGGGCTGCATGTCCAGTTCATGGGAATATACCTCAATGCCATCCTGATCTATTTGGATCTCTTAGGACTGCATGTCCAGTTCATGGGAATATACCTCAACGCCACCCTCATCCATTTGGATCCCTGAGGACCGCATGTCCAGTTCATGGGAATATACCTCAACTCCATCATGATCCATTTGGATCCCTGAGGACGGCATGTCCAGTTCATGGGAATATACCTCAACGCCATCCTGATCCATTTGGATCCCTGAGGACCGCATGTCCAGTTCATGGGAATATACCTCAACTCCATCCTGATCCATTTGGATCCCTGAGGACCGCATGTCCAGTTCATGGGAATATACCTCAATGCCATCCTGATCTATTTGGATCTCTTAGGGCTGCATGTCCAGTTCATGGGAATATACCTCAACGCCACCCTCATCCATTTGGATCCCTGAGGACCGCATGTCCAGTTCATGGGAATATACCTCAACTCCATCCTGATCCATTTGGATCCCTGAGGACCGCATGTCCAGTTCATGGGAATATACCTCAATGCCATCCTGATCCATTTGGATCCCTGAGGACCGCTTGTCCAGTTCATGGGAATATACCTCAATGCCATCCTGATCTATTTGGATCTCTTAGGGCTGCATGTCCAGTTCATGGGAATATACCTCAACGCCATCCCGATCCATTTGGATCCCTGAGGACTGCATGTCCAGTTCATGGGAATATACCTCAACGCCACCCTCATCCATTTGGATCCCTGAGGACCGCATGTCCAGTTCATGGGAATATACCTCAACTCCATCCTGATCCATTTGGATCCCTGAGGACGGCATGTCCAGTTCATGGGAATATACCTCAACGCCATCCTGATCTATTTGGATCTCTTAGGGCTGCATGTCCAGTTCATGGGAATATACCTCAACGCCATCCTGATCCATTTGGATCCCTGAGGACCGCATGTCCAGTTCATGGGAATATACCTCAATGCCATCCTGATCTATTTGGATCTCTTAGGGCTGCATGTCCAGTTCATGGGAATATACCTCAATGCCATCCTGATCTATTCGGATCTCTTAGGACTGCATGTCCAGTTCATGGGAATATACCTCAACGCCACCCTCATCCATTTGGATCCCTGAGGACCGCATGTCCAGTTCATGGGAATATACCTCAACTCCATCCTGATCCATTTGGATCCCTGAGAATGGCATGTCCAGTTCATGGGAATATACCTCAACGCCATCCTGATCCATTTGGATCCCTGAGGACCGCATGTCCAGTTAATGGGAATATACCTCAACTCCATCCTAATCCATTTGGATCCCTGAGGACCGCATGTCCAGTTCATGGGAATATACCTCAATGCCATCCTGATCTATTTGGATCTCTTAGGGCTGCATGTCCAGTTCATGGGAATATACCTCAACGCCATCCCGATCCATTTGGATCCCTGAGGACTGCATGTCCAGTTCATGGGAATATACCTCAACGCCACCCTCATCCATTTGGATCCCTGAGGACCGCATGTCCAATTCATGGGAATATACCTCAACTCCATCCTGATCCATTTGGATCCCTGAGGACGGCATGTCCAGTTCATGGGAATATACCTCAACGCCATCCTGATCCATTTGGATCCCTGAGGACCGCATGTCCAGTTCATGGGAATATACCTCAACGCCATCCTGATCCATTTGGATCCCTGAGGACCGCATGTCCAGTTCAGGGGAACATACCTCAACTCCATCCCGATCCATTTGGATCCCTGACGACCGCATGTCCAGTTCATGGGAATATACCTCAACGCCATCCTGATCCATTTGGATCTCTTAGGGCTGCATGTCCAGTTCATGGGAATATACCTCAACTCCATCCTGATCCATTTGGATCCCTGAGGACCGCATGTCCAGTTCATGGGAATATACCTCAATGCCATCCTGATCTATTTGGATCCCTGAGGACCGCATGTCCAGTTCATGGGAAAATACATCAACTCCATCCTGAGCCATTTGGATCCCTGAGGACCGCATGTCCAGTTCATGGGAATATGCCTCAACTCCATCCTGATCCATTTGGATCCCTGAGGACCGCATGCCCAGTTCATGGGAATATACCTCAACGCCATCCTGATCCATTTGGATCCCTGAGGACCGCATGTCCAGTTCATGGGAATATACCTCAATGCCATCCTGATCCATTTGGATCCCTGAGGACCGCATGTCCAGTTCATGGGAATATACCTCAACTCCATCCTGATCCATTTGGATCCCTGAGGACCGCATGTCCAGTTCATGGGAATATACCTCAATGCCATCCTGATCTATTTGGATCCCTGAGGACCGCATGTCCAGTTCATGGGAATATACCTCAATGCCATCCTGATCTATTTGGATCTCTTAGGGTTGCATGTCCAGTTCATGGGAATATACCTCAACGCCATCCTGATCCATTTGGATCCCTGAGGACCGCATGTCCAGTTCATGGGAATATACCTCAATGCCATCCTGATCTATTTGGATCTCTTAGGGCTGCATGTCCAGTTCATGGGAATATACCTCAACGCCATCCTGATCCATTTGGATCCCTGAGGACCGCATCTCCAGTTCATGGGAATATACCTCAATGCCATCCTGATCTATTTGGATCTCTTAGGGCTGCATGTCCAGTTCATGGGAATATACCTCAACGCCATCCTGATCCATTTGGATCCCTTAGGACCGCATGTCCAGTTCATGGGAATATACCTCAATGCCATCCTGATCTATTTGGATCTCTTAGGACTGCATGTCCAGTTCATGGGAATATACCTCAACGCCACCCTCATCCATTTGGATCCCTGAGGACCGCATGTCCAGTTCATGGGAATATACCTCAACTCCATCCTGATCCATTTGGATCCCTGAGAATGGCATGTCCAGTTCATGGGAATATACCTCAACGCCATCCTGATCCATTTGGATCCCTGAGGACCGCATGTCCAGTTCATGGGAATATACCTCAACTCCATCCTAATCCATTTGGATCCCTGAGGACCGCATGTCCAGTTCATGGGAATATACCTCAATGCCATCCTGATCTATTTGGATCTCTTAGGGCTGCATGTCCAGTTCATGGGAATATACCTCAACGCCATCCCGATCCATTTGGATCCCTGAGGACTGCATGTCCAGTTCATGGGAATATACCTCAATGCCACCCTCATCCATTTGGATCCCTGAGGACCGCATGTCCAGTTCATGGGAATATACCTCAACTCCATCCTGATCCATTTGGATCCCTGAGGACGGCATGTCCAGTTCATGGGAATATACCTCAACGCCATCCTGATCCATTTGGATCCCTGAGGACCGCATGTCCAGTTCATGGGAATATACCTCAACGCCATCCTGATCCATTTGGATCCCTGAGGACCGCATGTCCAGTTCAGGGGAACATACCTCAACTCCATCCCGATCCATTTGGATCCCTGACGACCGCATGTCCAGTTCATGGGAATATACCTCAACGCCATCCTGATCCATTTGGATCTCTTAGGGCTGCATGTCCAGTTCATGGGAATATACCTCAACTCCATCCTGATCCATTTGGATCCCTGAGGACGGCATGTCCAGTTCATGGGAATATACCTCAATGCCATCCTGATCTATTTGGATCCCTGAGGACCGCATGTCCAGTTCATGGGAAAATACATCAACACCATCCTGATCCATTTGGATCCCTGAGGACCGCATGTCCAGTTCATGGGAATATGCCTCAACTCCATCCTGATCCATTTGGATCCCTGAGGACCGCATGCCCAGTTCATGGGAATATACCTCAACGCCATCCTGATCCATTTGGATCCCTGAGGACCGCATGTCCAGTTCATGGGAATATACCTCAACGCCATCCTGATCCATTTGGATCCCTGAGGACCGCATGTCCAGTTCATGGGAATATACCTCAACTCCATCCTGATCCATTTGGATCCCTGAGGACCGCATGTCCAGTTCATGGGAATATACCTCAACGCCATCCTGATCTATTTGGATCCCTGAGGACCGCATGTCCAGTTCATGGGAATATACCTCAATGCCATCCTGATCTATTTGGATCTCTTAGGGTTGCATGTCCGGTTCATGGGAATATACCTCAACGCCATCCTGATCCATTTGGATCCCTGAGGACCGCATGTCCAGTTCATGGGAATATACCTCAACGCCATCCTGATCCATGGGAATATACCTCAATGCCATCCTGATCTATTTGCATTTCTTAGGGCTGCATGTCCAGTTCATGGGAATATACCTCAATGCCATCCTGATCCATTTGGATCCCTGAGGACCGCATGTCCAGTTCATGGGAATATACCTCAACGCCATCCTGATCCATTTGGATCCCTGAGGACCGCATGCCCAGTTCATGGGAATATACCTCAACGCCATCCCGATCCATTTGGATCCCTGAGGACCGCATGTCCAGTTCATGGCAATATACCTCAACTCCATCCTGATCCATTTGGATCCCTGAGGACCGCATGTCCAGTTCATGGGAATATACCTCAATGCCATCCTCATCTATTTGGATCTCTTAGGGCTGCATGTCCAGTTCATGGGAATATACCTCAACGCCATCCTGATCCATTTGGATCCCTGAGGACCGCATGTCCAGTTCATGGGAATATACCTCAACTCCACCTCGATCCATTTGGATCCCTGAGGACCGCATGTCCAGTTCATGGGAATATACCTCAACACCATCCTGATCCATTTGGATCTCTTAGGGCTGCATGTCCTGTTCATGGGAATATACCTCAATGCCATCCTGATCCATTTGGATCCCTGAGGACCACATGTCCAGTTCATGGGAATATACCTCAATGGCATCCTGATCCATTTGGATCCCTGAGGACCGCATGTCCAGTTCGTGGGAATATACCTCAACGCCATCCTGATCCATTTGGATCCCTGAGGACCGCATGTCCAGTTTATGGGAATATACCTCAACGCCATCCTGATCTATTTGGATCCCTGAGGACCGCATGTCAAGTTCATGGGAAAATACCTCAACTCCATCCTGATCCATTTGGATCCCTGAGGACCGCATGTCCAGTTCATGGGAATATGCCTCAACTCCATCCTGATCCATTTGGATCCCTGAGGACCGCATGCCCAGTTCATGGGAATATACCTCAACGCCATCCTGATCCATTTGGATCCCTGAGGACCGCATGTCCAGTTCATGGGAATATACCTCAACGCCATCCTGATCCATGGGAATATACCTCAATGCCATCCTGATCTATTTGGATCTCTTAGGGCTGCATGTCCGGTTCATGGGAATATACCTCAATGCCATCCTGATCCATTTGGATCCCTGAGGACTGCATGTCCAGTTCATGGGAATATACCTCAACGCCACCCTGATCCATTTGTATCCCTGTGGACCGCATGCCCAGTTCATGGAAATATACCTCAACGCCATCCCGATCCATTTGGATCCCTGAGGACCGCATGTCCAGTTCATGGCAATATACCTCAACTCCATCCTGATCCATTTGGATCCCTGAGGACCGCATGTCCAGTTCATGGGAATATACCTCAACTCCATCCCGATCCATTTGGATCCCTGAGGACTGCATGTCCAGTTCATGGGAATATACCTCAATGCCATCCTGATCTATTTGGATCTCTTAGGGTTGCATGTCCAGTTCATGGGAATATACCTCAACGCCATCCTGATCCATGGGAATATACCTCAATGCCATCCTGATCTATTTGGATCTCTTAGGGCTGCATGTCCGGTTCATGGGAATATACCTCAATGCCATCCTGATCCATTTGGATCCCTGAGGACCGCATGTCCAGTTCATGGGAATATACCTCAATGCCATCCTGATCTATTTGGATCTCTTAGGGTTGCATGTCCAGTTCATGGGAATATACCTCAACGCCATCCTGATCCATTTGGATCCCTGAGGACCGCATGTCCAGTTCATGGGAATATACCTCAACGCCATCCTGATCCATGGGAATATACCTCAATGCCATCCTGATCTATTTGCATTTCTTAGGGCTGCATGTCCAGTTCATGGGAATATACCTCAATGCCATCCTGATCCATTTGGATCCCTGAGGACCGCATGTCCAGTTCATGGGAATATACCTCAACGCCATCCTGATCCATTTGGATCCCTGAGGACCGCATGCCCAGTTCATGGGAATATACCTCAACGCCATCCCGATCCATTTGGATCCCTGAGGACCGCATGTCCAGTTCATGGCAATATACCTCAACTCCATCCTGATCCATTTGGATCCCTGAGGACCGCATGTCCAGTTCATGGGAATATACCTCAATGCCATCCTCATCTATTTGGATCTCTTAGGGCTGCATGTCCAGTTCATGGGAATATACCTCAACGCCATCCTGATCCATTTGGATCCCTGAGGACCGCATGTCCAGTTCATGGGAATATACCTCAACTCCACCTCGATCCATTTGGATCCCTGAGGACCGCATGTCCAGTTCATGGGAATATACCTCAACACCATCCTGATCCATTTTGATCTCTTAGGGCTGCATGTCCAGTTCATGGGAATATACCTCAATGCCATCCTGATCCATTTGGATCCCTGAGGACCACATGTCCAGTTCATGGGAATATACCTCAATGGCATCCTGATCCATTTGGATCCCTGAGGACCGCATGTCCAGTTCGTGGGAATATACCTCAACGCCATCCTGATCCATTTGGATCCCTGAGGACCGCATGTCCAGTTCATGGGAATATACCTCAACGCCATCCTGATCTATTTGGATCCCTGAGGACCGCATGTCAAGTTCATGGGAAAATACCTCAACTCCATCCTGATCCATTTGGATCCCTGAGGACCGCATGTCCAGTTCATGGGAATATGCCTCAACTCCATCCTGATCCATTTGGATCCCTGAGGACCGCATGCCCAGTTCATGGGAATATACCTCAACGCCATCCTGATCCATTTGGATCCCTGAGGACCGCATGTCCAGTTCATGGGAATATACCTCAACGCCATCCTGATCCATGGGAATATACCTCAATGCCATCCTGATCTATTTGGATCTCTTAGGGCTGCATGTCCGGTTCATGGGAATATACCTCAATGCCATCCTGATCCATTTGGATCCCTGAGGACTGCATGTCCAGTTCATGGGAATATACCTCAACGCCACCCTGATCCATTTGTATCCCTGTGGACCGCATGCCCAGTTCATGGAAATATACCTCAACGCCATCCCGATCCATTTGGATCCCTGAGGACCGCATGTCCAGTTCATGGCAATATACCTCAACTCCATCCTGATCCATTTGGATCCCTGAGGACCGCATGTCCAGTTCATGGGAATATACCTCAACTCCATCCCGATCCATTTGGATCCCTGAGGATTGCATGTCCAGTTCATGGGAATATACCTCAACGCCATCCTGATCCATTTGGATCTCTTAGGGCTGCATGTCCAGTTCGTGGGAATATACCTCAATGCCATCCTGATCCATTTGGATCCCTGAGGACTGCATGTCCAGTTCGTGGGAATATACCTCAATGACATCCTGATCCATTTGGATCCCTGAGGACCGCATGTCCAGTTCGTGGGAATATACCTCAACGCCATCCTGATCCATTTGGATCCCTGAGGACCGCATGTCCAGTTCATGGGAATATACCTCAACGCCATCCTGATCTATTTGGATCCCTGAGGACCGCATGTCAAGTTCATGGGAATATACCTCAACGCCAACCTGTTCTATTTGGATCCCTGAGGACCGCATGTCCAGTTCATGGGAATATACCTCAATGCCATCCTGATCCATTTGGATCTCTTAGGGCTGCATGTCCAGTTCATGGGAATATACCTCAACGCCATCCTGATCTATTTGGATCCCTGAGGAGCGCATGTCCAGTTCATGGGAAAATACCTCAACGCCATCCTGATCTATTTGGATCTCTTAGGGCTGAATGTCCAGTTCATGGGAATATACCTCAACTCCATCCTGATCCATTTGGATCCCTGAGGTCGGCATGTCCAGTTCATGGGAATATACCTCAACTCCATCCTGATCTATTTGGATCCCTGAGGACCGCATGTCCAGTTCATGGGAATATACCTCAACGCCATCCTGATCCATTTGGATCCCTGAGGACCGCATGCCCAGTTCATGGGAATATACCTCAACGCCATCCTGATCTATTTGAATCCCTGAGGACTGCATGTCCAGTTCATGGGAATATACCTCAATGCCATCCTGATCCATTTGGATCTCTTAGGGCTGCATGTCCAGTTCACGGGGATATACATCAATGCCATCCTGATCCATTTGGATCTCTTAGGGCTGCATGTCCAGTTCACGGGAATATACCTCAATGCCATCCTGATCCATTTGGATCCCTGAGGACCGCATGTCCAGTTCATGGGAATATACCTCAACGCCATCCTGATCCATTTGGATCCCTGAGGACTGCATGCCCAGTTCATGGGAATATACCTCAATGCCATCCTGATCCATTTGGATCTCTTAGGGCTGCATGCCCAGTTCATGGGAATATACCTCAACTCCATCCTGATCCATTTGGATCTCTTAGGGCTGCATGTCCAGTTCATGGGAATATCCCTCAATGCCATACTGATCCATTTGGATCCCTGAGGACCGCATGTCCAGTTCATGGGAATATACCTCAACGCGATCCTGATCCATTTGGATCCCTGAGGACCGCATGCCCAGTTCATGGGAATATACCTCAACGCCATCCCGGTCCATTTGGATCCCTGAGGACCGCATGTCCAGTTCATGGCAATATACCTCAACTCCATCCTGATCCATTTGGATCCCTGAGGACCGCATGTCCAGTTCATGGGAATATACCTCAATGCCATCCTCATCTATTTGGATCTCTTAGGGCTGAATGTCCAGTTCATGGGAATATACCTCAACTCCATCCTGATCCATTTGGATCCCTGAGGTCGGCATGTCCAGTTCATGGGAATATACCTCAACTCCATCCTGATCTATTTGGATCCCTGAGGACCGCATGTCCAGTTCATGGGAATATACCTCAACGCCATCCTGATCCATTTGGATCCCTGAGGACCGCATGTCCAGTTCATGGGAATATACCTCAACTCCATCCTGATCCATTTGGATCCCTGAGGACGGCATGTCCAGTTCATGGGAATATACCTCAACGCCATCCTGATCCATTTGGATCCCTGAGGACCGCATGTCCAGTTCATGGGAATATACCTCAACGCCATCCTGATCCATTTGGATCCCTGAGGACCGCATGTCCAGTTCAGGGGAACATACCTCAACTCCATCCCGATCCATTTGGATCCCTGACGACCGCATGTCCAGTTCATGGGAATATACCTCAACGCCATCCTGATCCATTTGGATCTCTTAGGGCTGCATGTCCAGTTCATGGGAATATACCTCAACTCCATCCTGATCCATTTGGATCCCTGAGGACCGCATGTCCAGTTCATGGGAATATACCTCAATGCCATCCTGATCTATTTGGATCCCTGAGGACCGCATGTCCAGTTCATGGGAAAATACATCAACTCCATCCTGAGCCATTTGGATCCCTGAGGACCGCATGTCCAGTTCATGGGAATATGCCTCAACTCCATCCTGATCCATTTGGATCCCTGAGGACCGCATGCCCAGTTCATGGGAATATACCTCAACGCCATCCTGATCCATTTGGATCCCTGAGGACCGCATGTCCAGTTCATGGGAATATACCTCAATGCCATCCTGATCCATTTGGATCCCTGAGGACCGCATGTCCAGTTCATGGGAATATACCTCAACTCCATCCTGATCCATTTGGATCCCTGAGGACCGCATGTCCAGTTCATGGGAATATACCTCAATGCCATCCTGATCTATTTGGATCCCTGAGGACCGCATGTCCAGTTCATGGGAATATACCTCAATGCCATCCTGATCTATTTGGATCTCTTAGGGTTGCATGTCCAGTTCATGGGAATATACCTCAACGCCATCCTGATCCATTTGGATCCCTGAGGACCGCATGTCCAGTTCATGGGAATATACCTCAATGCCATCCTGATCTATTTGGATCTCTTAGGGCTGCATGTCCAGTTCATGGGAATATACCTCAACGCCATCCTGATCCATTTGGATCCCTGAGGACCGCATCTCCAGTTCATGGGAATATACCTCAATGCCATCCTGATCTATTTGGATCTCTTAGGGCTGCATGTCCAGTTCATGGGAATATACCTCAACGCCATCCTGATCCATTTGGATCCCTTAGGACCGCATGTCCAGTTCATGGGAATATACCTCAATGCCATCCTGATCTATTTGGATCTCTTAGGACTGCATGTCCAGTTCATGGGAATATACCTCAACGCCACCCTCATCCATTTGGATCCCTGAGGACCGCATGTCCAGTTCATGGGAATATACCTCAACTCCATCCTGATCCATTTGGATCCCTGAGAATGGCATGTCCAGTTCATGGGAATATACCTCAACGCCATCCTGATCCATTTGGATCCCTGAGGACCGCATGTCCAGTTCATGGGAATATACCTCAACTCCATCCTAATCCATTTGGATCCCTGAGGACCGCATGTCCAGTTCATGGGAATATACCTCAATGCCATCCTGATCTATTTGGATCTCTTAGGGCTGCATGTCCAGTTCATGGGAATATACCTCAACGCCATCCCGATCCATTTGGATCCCTAAGGACTGCATGTCCAGTTCATGGGAATATACCTCAATGCCACCCTCATCCATTTGGATCCCTGAGGACCGCATGTCCAGTTCATGGGAATATACCTCAACTCCATCCTGATCCATTTGGATCCCTGAGGACGGCATGTCCAGTTCATGGGAATATACCTCAACGCCATCCTGATCCATTTGGATCCCTGAGGACCGCATGTCCAGTTCATGGGAATATACCTCAACGCCATCCTGATCCATTTGGATCCCTGAGGACCGCATGTCCAGTTCAGGGGAACATACCTCAACTCCATCCCGATCCATTTGGATCCCTGACGACCGCATGTCCAGTTCATGGGAATATACCTCAACGCCATCCTGATCCATTTGGATCTCTTAGGGCTGCATGTCCAGTTCATGGGAATATACCTCAACTCCATCCTGATCCATTTGGATCCCTGAGGACCGCATGTCCAGTTCATGGGAATATACCTCAATGCCATCCTGATCTATTTGGATCCCTGAGGACCGCATGTCCAGTTCATGGGAAAATACATCAACACCATCCTGATCCATTTGGATCCCTGAGGACCGCATGTCCAGTTCATGGGAATATGCCTCAACTCCATCCTGATCCATTTGGATCCCTGAGGACCGCATGCCCAGTTCATGGGAATATACCTCAACGCCATCCTGATCCATTTGGATCCCTGAGGACCGCATGTCCAGTTCATGGGAATATACCTCAACGCCATCCTGATCCATTTGGATCCCTGAGGACCGCATGTCCAGTTCATGGGAATATACCTCAACTCCATCCTGATCCATTTGGATCCCTGAGGACCGCATGTCCAGTTCATGGGAATGTACCTCAACGCCATCCTGATCTATTTGGATCCCTGAGGACCGCATGTCCAGTTCATGGGAATATACCTCAATGCCATCCTGATCTATTTGGATCTCTTAGGGTTGCATGTCCGGTTCATGGGAATATACCTCAACGCCATCCTGATCCATTTGGATCCCTGAGGACCGCATGTCCAGTTCATGGGAATATACCTCAACGCCATCCTGATCCATGGGAATATACCTCAATGCCATCCTGATCTATTTGCATTTCTTAGGGCTGCATGTCCAGTTCATGGGAATATACCTCAATGCCATCCTGATCCATTTGGATCCCTGAGGACTGCATGTCCAGTTCATGGGAATATACCTCAACGCCATCCTGATCCATTTGGATCCCTGAGGACCGCATGCCCAGTTCATGGGAATATACCTCAACGCCATCCCGATCCATTTGGATCCCTGAGGACCGCATGTCCAGTTCATGGCAATATACCTCAACTCCATCCTGATCCATTTGGATCCCTGAGGACCGCATGTCCAGTTCATGGGAATATACCTCAATGCCATCCTCATCTATTTGGATCTCTTAGGGCTGCATGTCCAGTTCATGGGAATATACCTCAACGCCATCCTGATCCATTTGGATCCCTGAGGACCGCATGTCCAGTTCATGGGAATATACCTCAACTCCACCTCGATCCATTTGGATCCCTGAGGACCGCATGTCCAGTTCATGGGAATATACCTCAACACCATCCTGATCCATTTGGATCTCTTAGGGCTGCATGTCCAGTTCATGGGAATATACCTCAATGCCATCCTGATCCATTTGGATCCCTGAGGACCACATGTCCAGTTCATGGGAATATACCTCAATGGCATCCTGATCCATTTGGATCCCTGAGGACCGCATGTCCAGTTCGTGGGAATATACCTCAACGCCATCCTGATCCATTTGGATCCCTGAGGACCGCATGTCCAGTTCATGGGAATATACCTCAACGCCATCCTGATCTATTTGGATCCCTGAGGACCGCATGTCAAGTTCATGGGAAAATACCTCAACTCCATCCTGATCCATTTGGATCCCTGAGGACCGCATGTCCAGTTCATGGGAATATGCCTCAACTCCATCCTGATCCATTTGGATCCCTGAGGACCGCATGCCCAGTTCATGGGAATATACCTCAAAGCCATCCTGATCCATTTGGATCCCTGAGGACCGCATGTCCAGTTCATGGGAATATACCTCAACGCCATCCTGATCCATGGGAATATACCTCAATGCCATCCTGATCTATTTGGATCCCTGAGGACCGCATGTCAAGTTCATGGGAATATACCTCAATGGCATCCTGATCCATTTGGATCCCTGAGGACCGCATGTCCAGTTCGTGGGAATATACCTCAACGCCATCCTGATCCATTTGGATCCCTGAGGACCGCATGTCCAGTTCATGGGAATATACCTCAACGCCATCCTGATCTATTTGGATCCCTGAGGACCGCATGTCAAGTTCATGGGAAAATACCTCAACTCCATCCTGATCCATTTGGATCCCTGAGGACCGCATGTCCAGTTCATGGGAATATGCCTCAACTCCATCCTGATCCATTTGGATCCCTGAGGACCGCATGTCCAGTTCATGGGAATGTACCTCAACGCCATCCTGATCTATTTGGATCCCTGAGGACCGCATGTCCAGTTCATGGGAATATACCTCAATGCCATCCTGATCTATTTGGATCTCTTAGGGTTGCATGTCCGGTTCATGGGAATATACCTCAACGCCATCCTGATCCATTTGGATCCCTGAGGACCGCATGTCCAGTTCATGGGAATATACCTCAACGCCATCCTGATCCATGGGAATATACCTCAATGCCATCCTGATCTATTTGCATTTCTTAGGGCTGCATGTCCAGTTCATGGGAATATACCTCAATGCCATCCTGATCCATTTGGATCCCTGAGGACTGCATGTCCAGTTCATGGGAATATACCTCAACGCCATCCTGATCCATTTGGATCCCTGAGGACCGCATGCCCAGTTCATGGGAATATACCTCAACGCCATCCCGATCCATTTGGATCCCTGAGGACCGCATGTCCAGTTCATGGCAATATACCTCAACTCCATCCTGATCCATTTGGATCCCTGAGGACCGCATGTCCAGTTCATGGGAATATACCTCAATGCCATCCTCATCTATTTGGATCTCTTAGGGCTGCATGTCCAGTTCATGGGAATATACCTCAACGCCATCCTGATCCATTTGGATCCCTGAGGACCGCATGTCCAGTTCATGGGAATATACCTCAACTCCACCTCGATCCATTTGGATCCCTGAGGACCGCATGTCCAGTTCATGGGAATATACCTCAACACCATCCTGATCCATTTGGATCTCTTAGGGCTGCATGTCCAGTTCATGGGAATATACCTCAATGCCATCCTGATCCATTTGGATCCCTGAGGACCACATGTCCAGTTCATGGGAATATACCTCAATGGCATCCTGATCCATTTGGATCCCTGAGGACCGCATGTCCAGTTCGTGGGAATATACCTCAACGCCATCCTGATCCATTTGGATCCCTGAGGACCGCATGTCCAGTTCATGGGAATATACCTCAACGCCATCCTGATCTATTTGGATCCCTGAGGACCGCATGTCAAGTTCATGGGAAAATACCTCAACTCCATCCTGATCCATTTGGATCCCTGAGGACCGCATGTCCAGTTCATGGGAATATGCCTCAACTCCATCCTGATCCATTTGGATCCCTGAGGGCCGCATGCCCAGTTCATGGGAATATACCTCAACGCCATCCTGATCCATTTGGATCCCTGAGGACCGCATGTCCAGTTCATGGGAATATACCTCAACGCCATCCTGATCCATGGGAATATACCTCAATGCCATCCTGATCTATTTGGATCTCTTAGGGCTGCATGTCCGGTTCATGGGAATATACCTCAATGCCATCCTGATCCATTTGGATCCCTGAGGACTGCATGTCCAGTTCATGGGAATATACCTCAACGCCACCCTGATCCATTTGTATCCCTGTGGACCGCATGCCCAGTTCATGGAAATATACCTCAACGCCATCCCGATCCATTTGGATCCCTGAGGACCGCATGTCCAGTTCATGGCAATATACCTCAACTCCATCCTGATCCATTTGGATCCCTGAGGACCGCATGTCCAGTTCATGGGAATATACCTCAACTCCATCCCGATCCATTTGGATCCCTGAGGACTGCATGTCCAGTTCATGGGAATATACCTCAATGCCATCCTGATCTATTTGGATCTCTTAGGGTTGCATGTCCAGTTCATGGGAATATACCTCAACGCCATCCTGATCCATGGGAATATACCTCAATGCCATCCTGATCTATTTGGATCTCTTAGGGCTGCATGTCCGGTTCATGGGAATATACCTCAATGCCATCCTGATCCATTTGGATCCCTGAGGACCGCATGTCCAGTTCATGGGAATATACCTCAATGCCATCCTGATCTATTTGGATCTCTTAGGGTTGCATGTCCAGTTCATGGGAATATACCTCAACGCCATCCTGATCCATTTGGATCCCTGAGGACCGCATGTCCAGTTCATGGGAATATACCTCAACGCCATCCTGATCCATGGGAATATACCTCAATGCCATCCTGATCTATTTGCATTTCTTAGGGCTGCATGTCCAGTTCATGGGAATATACCTCAATGCCATCCTGATCCATTTGGATCCCTGAGGACCGCATGTCCAGTTCATGGGAATATACCTCAACGCCATCCTGATCCATTTGGATCCCTGAGGACCGCATGCCCAGTTCATGGGAATATACCTCAACGCCATCCCGATCCATTTGGATCCCTGAGGACCGCATGTCCAGTTCATGGCAATATACCTCAACTCCATCCTGATCCATTTGGATCCCTGAGGACCGCATGTCCAGTTCATGGGAATATACCTCAATGCCATCCTCATCTATTTGGATCTCTTAGGGCTGCATGTCCAGTTCATGGGAATATACCTCAACGCCATCCTGATCCATTTGGATCCCTGAGGACCGCATGTCCAGTTCATGGGAATATACCTCAACTCCACCTCGATCCATTTGGATCCCTGAGGACCGCATGTCCAGTTCATGGGAATATACCTCAACACCATCCTGATCCATTTGGATCTCTTAGGGCTGCATGTCCAGTTCATGGGAATATACCTCAATGCCATCCTGATCCATTTGGATCCCTGAGGACCACATGTCCAGTTCATGGGAATATACCTCAATGGCATCCTGATCCATTTGGATCCCTGAGGACCGCATGTCCAGTTCGTGGGAATATACCTCAACGCCATCCTGATCCATTTGGATCCCTGAGGACCGCATGTCCAGTTCATGGGAATATACCTCAACGCCATCCTGATCTATTTGGATCCCTGAGGACCGCATGTCAAGTTCATGGGAAAATACCTCAACTCCATCCTGATCCATTTGGATCCCTGAGGACCGCATGTCCAGTTAATGGGAATATGCCTCAACTCCATCCTGATCCATTTGGATCCCTGAGGACCGCATGCCCAGTTCATGGGAATATACCTCAACGCCATCCTGATCCATTTGGATCCCTGAGGACCGCATGTCCAGTTCATGGGAATATACCTCAACGCCATCCTGATCCATGGGAATATACCTCAATGCCATCCTGATCTATTTGGATCTCTTAGGGCTGCATGTCCGGTTCATGGGAATATACCTCAATGCCATCCTGATCCATTTGGATCCCTGAGGACTGCATGTCCAGTTCATGGGAATATACCTCAACGCCACCCTGATCCATTTGTATCCCTGTGGACCGCATGCCCAGTTCATGGAAATATACCTCAACGCCATCCCGATCCATTTGGATCCCTGAGGACCGCATGTCCAGTTCATGGCAATATACCTCAACTCCATCCTGATCCATTTGGATCCCTGAGGACCGCATGTCCAGTTCATGGGAATATACCTCAACTCCATCCCGATCCATTTGGATCCCTGAGGACTGCATGTCCAGTTCATGGGAATATACCTCAACGCCATCCTGATCCATTTGGATCTCTTAGGGCTGCATGTCCAGTTCGTGGGAATATACCTCAATGCCATCCTGATCCATTTGGATCCCTGAGGACTGCATGTCCAGTTCGTGGGAATATACCTCAATGACATCCTGATCCATTTGGATCCCTGAGGACCGCATGTCCAGTTCGTGGGAATATACCTCAACGCCATCCTGATCCATTTGGATCCCTGAGGACCGCATGTCCAGTTCATGGGAATATACCTCAACGCCATCCTGATCTATTTGGATCCCTGAGGACCGCATGTCAAGTTCATGGGAATATACCTCAACGCCAACCTGTTCTATTTGGATCCCTGAGGACCGCATGTCCAGTTCATGGGAATATACCTCAATGCCATCCTGATCCATTTGGATCTCTTAGGGCTGCATGTCCAGTTCATGGGAATATACCTCAACGCCATCCTGATCTATTTGGATCCCTGAGGAGCGCATTTCCAGTTCATGGGAAAATACCTCAACGCCATCCTGATCTATTTGGATCTCTTAGGGCTGAATGTCCAGTTCATGGGAATATACCTCAACTCCATCCTGATCCATTTGGATCCCTGAGGTCGGCATGTCCAGTTCATGGGAATATACCTCAACTCCATCCTGATCTATTTGGATCCCTGAGGACCGCATGTCCAGTTCATGGGAATATACCTCAACGCCATCCTGATCCATTTGGATCCCTGAGGACCGCATGCCCAGTTCATGGGAATATACCTCAACGCCATCCTGATCTATTTGAATCCCTGAGGACTGCATGTCCAGTTCATGGGAATATACCTCAATGCCATCCTGATCCATTTGGATCTCTTAGGGCTGCATGTCCAGTTCACGGGGATATACATCAATGCCATCCTGATCCATTTGGATCTCTTAGGGCTGCATGTCCAGTTCACGGGAATATACCTCAATGCCATCCTGATCCATTTGGATCCCTGAGGACCGCATGTCCAGTTCATGGGAATATACCTCAACGCCATCCTGATCCATTTGGATCCCTGAGGACTGCATGCCCAGTTCATGGGAATATACCTCAATGCCATCCTGATCCATTTGGATCTCTTAGGGCTGCATGCCCAGTTCATGGGAATATACCTCAACTCCATCCTGATCCATTTGGATCTCTTAGGGCTGCATGTCCAGTTCATGGGAATATCCCTCAATGCCATACTGATCCATTTGGATCCCTGAGGACCGCATGTCCAGTTCATGGGAATATACCTCAACGCGATCCTGATCCATTTGGATCCCTGAGGACCGCATGCCCAGTTCATGGGAATATACCTCAACGCCATCCCGGTCCATTTGGATCCCTGAGGACCGCATGTCCAGTTCATGGCAATATACCTCAACTCCATCCTGATCCATTTGGATCCCTGAGGACCGCATGTCCAGTTCATGGGAATATACCTCAATGCCATCCTCATCTATTTGGATCTCTTAGGACTGCATGTCCAGTTCATGGGAATATACCTCAACGCCATCCTGATCCATTTGGATCCCTGAGGACCGCATGTCCAGTTCATGGGAATATACCTCAACTCCACCCCGATCCATTTGGATCCCTGAGGACCGCATGTCCAGTTCATGGGAATATACCTCAACACCATCCTGATCCATTTGGATCTCTTAGGGCTGCATGTCCAGTTCATGGGAATATACCTCAATGCCATCCTGATCTATTTGGATCTCTTAGGACTGCATGTCCAGTTCATGGGAATATACCTCAACGCCACCCTCATCCATTTGGATCCCTGAGGACCGCATGTCCAGTTCATGGGAATATACCTCAACTCCATCATGATCCATTTGGATCCCTGAGGACGGCATGTCCAGTTCATGGGAATATACCTCAACGCCATCCTGATCCATTTGGATCCCTGAGGACCGCATGTCCAGTTCATGGGAATATACCTCAACTCCATCCTGATCCATTTGGATCCCTGAGGACCGCATGTCCAGTTCATGGGAATATACCTCAATGCCATCCTGATCTATTTGGATCTCTTAGGGCTGCATGTCCAGTTCATGGGAATATACCTCAACGCCAACCCTGATCCATTTGGATCCCTGAGGACCGCATGTCCAGTTCATGGGAATATACCTCAACGCCACCCTCATCCATTTGGATCCCTGAGGACCGCATGTCCAGTTCATGGGAATATACCTCAACTCCATCCTGATCCATTTGGATCCCTGAGGACCGCATGTCCAGTTCATGGGAATATACCTCAATGCCATCCTGATCCATTTGGATCCCTGAGGACCGCATGTCCAGTTCATGGGAATATACCTCAATGCCATCCTGATCTATTTGGATCTCTTAGGGCTGCATGTCCAGTTCATGGGAATATACCTCAACGCCATCCTGATCCATTTGGATCCCTGAGGACCGCATGTCCAGTTCATGGGAATATACCTCAATGCCATCCTGATCTATTTGGATCTCTTAGGGCTGCATGTCCAGTTCATGGGAATATACCTCAACGCCATCCTGATCCATTTGGATCCCTTAGGACCGCATGTCCAGTTCATGGGAATATACCTCAATGCCATCCTGATCTATTTGGATCTCTTAGGACTGCATGTCCAGTTCATGGGAATATACCTCAACGCCACCCTGATCTATTTGAATCCCTGAGGACTGCATGTCCAGTTCATGGGAATATACCTCAATGCCATCCTGATCCATTTGGATCTCTTAGGGCTGCATGTCCAGTTCACGGGAATATACATCAATGCCATCCTGATCCATTTGGATCTCTTAGGGCTGCATGTCCAGTTCACGGGAATATACCTCAATGCCATCCTGATCCATTTGGATCCCTGAGGACCGCATGTCCAGTTCATGGGAATATACCTCAACGCCATCCTGATCCATTTGGATCCCTGAGGACTGCATGCCCAGTTCATGGGAATATACCTCAATGCCATCCTGATCCATTTGGATCTCTTAGGGCTGCATGCCCAGTTCATGGGAATATACCTCAACTCCATCCTGATCCATTTGGATCTCTTAGGGCTGCATGTCCAGTTCATGGGAATATACCTCAATGCCATACTGATCCATTTGGATCCCTGAGGACCGCATGTCCAGTTCATGGGAATATACCTCAACGCGATCCTGATCCATTTGGATCCCTGAGGACCGCATGCCCAGTTCATGGGAATATACCTCAACGCCATCCCGGTCCATTTGGATCCCTGAGGACCGCATGTCCAGTTCATGGCAATATACCTCAACTCCATCCTGATCCATTTGGATCCCTGAGGACCGCATGTCCAGTTCATGGGAATATACCTCAATGCCATCCTCATCTATTTGGATCTCTTAGGGCTGCATGTCCAGTTCATGGGAATATACCTCAACGCCATCCTGATCCATTTGGATCCCTGAGGACCGCATGTCCAGTTCATGGGAATATACCTCAACTCCACCCCGATCCATTTGGATCCCTGAGGACCGCATGTCCAGTTCATGGGAATATACCTCAACACCATCCTGATCCATTTGGATCTCTTAGGGCTGCATGTCCAGTTCATGGGAATATATCTCAATGCCATCCTGATCTATTTGGATCTCTTAGGACTGCATGTCCAGTTCATGGGAATATACCTCAACGCCACCCTCATCCATTTGGATCCCTGAGGACCGCATGTCCAGTTCATGGGAATATACCTCAACTCCATCATGATCCATTTGGATCCCTGAGGACGGCATGTCCAGTTCATGGGAATATACCTCAACGCCATCCTGATCCATTTGGATCCCTGAGGACCGCATGTCCAGTTCATGGGAATATACCTCAACTCCATCCTGATCCATTTGGATCCCTGAGGACCGCATGTCCAGTTCATGGGAATATACCTCAATGCCATCCTGATCTATTTGGATCTCTTAGGGCTGCATGTCCAGTTCATGGGAATATACCTCAACGCCAACCCTGATCCATTTGGATCCCTGAGGACCGCATGTCCAGTTCATGGGAATATACCTCAACGCCACCCTCATCCATTTGGATCCCTGAGGACCGCATGTCCAGTTCATGGGAATATACCTCAACTCCATCCTGATCCATTTGGATCCCTGAGGACCGCATGTCCAGTTCATGGGAATATACCTCAATGCCATCCTGATCCATTTGGATCCCTGAGGACCGCATGTCCAGTTCATGGGAATATACCTCAATGCCATCCTGATCTATTTGGATCTCTTAGGGCTGCATGTCCAGTTCATGGGAATATACCTCAACGCCATCCTGATCCATTTGGATCCCTGAGGACCGCATGTCCAGTTCATGGGAATATACCTCAATGCCATCCTGATCTATTTGGATCTCTTAGGGCTGCATGTCCAGTTCATGGGAATATACCTCAACGCCATCCTGATCCATTTGGATCCCTTAGGACCGCATGTCCAGTTCATGGGAATATACCTCAATGCCACCCTCATCCATTTGGATCCCTGAGGACCGCATGTCCAGTTCATGGGAATATACCTCAACTCCATCCTGATCCATTTGGATCCCTGAGAATGGCATGTCCAGTTCATGGGAATATACCTCAACGCCATCCTGATCCATTTGGATCCCTGAGGACCGCATGTCCAGTTCATGGGAATATACCTCAACTCCATCCTAATCCATTTGGATCCCTGAGGACCGCATGTCCAGTTCATGGGAATATACCTCAATGCCATCCTGATCTATTTGGATCTCTTAGGGCTGCATGTCCAGTTCATGGGAATATACCTCAACGCCATCCCGATCCATTTGGATCCCTGAGGACTGCATGTCCAGTTCATGGGAATATACCTCAACGCCACCCTCATCCATTTGGATCCCTGAGGACCGCATGTCCAGTTCATGGGAATATACCTCAACTCCATCCTGATCCATTTGGATCCCTGAGGACGGCATGTCCAGTTCATGGGAATATACCTCAACGCCATCCTGATCCATTTGGATCCCTGAGGACCTCATGTCCAGTTCATGGGAATATACCTCAACGCCATCCTGATCCATTTGGATCCCTGAGGACCGCATGTCCAGTTCAGGGGAACATACCTCAACTCCATCCCGATCCATTTGGATCCCTGACGACCGCATGTCCAGTTCATGGGAATATACCTCAACGCCATCCTGATCCATTTGGATCTCTTAGGGCTGCATGTCCAGTTCATGGGAATATACCTCAACTCCATCCTGATCCATTTGGATCCCTGAGGACCGCATGTCCAGTTCATGGGAATATACCTCAATGCCATCCTGATCTATTTGGATCCCTGAGGACCGCATGTCCAGTTCATGGGAAAATACATCAACTCCATCCTGATCCATTTGGATCCCTGAGGACCGCATGTCCAGTTCATGGGAATATGCCTCAACTCCATCCTGATCCATTTGGATCCCTGAGGACCGCATGCCCAGTTCATGGGAATATACCTCAACGCCATCCTGATCCATTTGGATCCCTGAGGACCGCATGTCCAGTTCATGGGAATATACCTCAATGCCATCCTGATCCATTTGGATCCCTGAGGACCGGATGTCCAGTTCATGGGAATATACCTCAACTCCATCCTGATCCATTTGGATCCCTGAGGACCGCATGTCCAGTTCATGGGAATATACCTCAATGCCATCCTGATCTATTTGGATCCCTGAGGACCGCATGTCCAGTTCATGGGAATATACCTCAATGCCATCCTGATCTATTTGGATCTCTTAGGGTTGCATGTCCAGTTCATGGGAATATACCTCAACGCCATCCTGATCCATTTGGATCCCTGAGGACCGCATGTCCAGTTCATGGGAATATACCTCAACGCCATCCTGATCCATGGGAATATACCTCAATGCCATCCTGATCTATTTGCATTTCTTAGGGCTGCATGTCCAGTTCATGGGAATATACCTCAATGCCATCCTGATCCATTTGGATCCCTGAGGACCGCATGTCCAGTTCATGGGAATATACCTCAATGCCATCCTGATCCATTTGGATCCCTGAGGACCGCATGCCCAGTTCATGGCAATATACCTCAACTCCATCCCGATCCATTTGGATCCCTGAGGACCGCATGTCCAGTTCATGGGAATATACCTCAATGCCATCCTCATCTATTTGGATCTCTTAGGGCTGCATGTCCAGTTCATGGGAATATACCTCAACGCCATCCTGATCCATTTGGATCCCTGAGGACCGCATGTCCAGTTCATGGGAATATACCTCAACTCCACCTCGATCCATTTGGATCCCTGAGGACCGCATGTCCAGTTCATGGGAATATACCTCAACACCATCCTGATCCATTTGGATCTCTTAGGGCTGCATGTCCAGTTCATGGGAATATACCTCAACGCCATCCTGATCCATTTGGATCCCTGAGGACCGCATGTCCAGTTCATGGGAATATACCTCAATGGCATCCTGATCCATTTGGATCCCTGAGGACCGCATGTCCAGTTCGTGGGAATATACCTCAACGCCATCCTGATCCATTTGGATCCCTGAGGACCGCATGTCCAGTTCATGGGAATATACCTCAACGCCATCCTGATCTATTTGGATCCCTGAGGACCGCATGTCAAGTTCATGGGAAAATACCTCAACTCCATCCTGATCCATTTGGATCCCTGAGGACCGCATGTCCAGTTCATGGGAATATACCTCAATGCCATCCTGATCTATTTGGATCCCTGAGGACCGCATGTCCAGTTCATGGGAATATACCTCAATGCCATCCTGATCTATTTGGATCTCTTAGGGTTGCATGTCCAGTTCATGGGAATATACCTCAACGCCATCCTGATCCATTTGGATCCCTGAGGACCGCATGTCCAGTTCATGGGAATATACCTCAACGCCATCCTGATCCATGGGAATATACCTCAATGCCATCCTGATCTATTTGCATTTCTTAGGGCTGCATGTCCAGTTCATGGGAATATACCTCAATGCCATCCTGATCCATTTGGATCCCTGAGGACCGCATGTCCAGTTCATGGGAATATACCTCAATGCCATCCTGATCCATTTGGATCCCTGAGGACCGCATGCCCAGTTCATGGCAATATACCTCAACTCCATCCCGATCCATTTGGATCCCTGAGGACCGCATGTCCAGTTCATGGGAATATACCTCAATGCCATCCTCATCTATTTGGATCTCTTAGGGCTGCATGTCCAGTTCATGGGAATATACCTCAACGCCATCCTGATCCATTTGGATCCCTGAGGACCGCATGTCCAGTTCATGGGAATATACCTCAACTCCACCTCGATCCATTTGGATCCCTGAGGACCGCATGTCCAGTTCATGGGAATATACCTCAACACCATCCTGATCCATTTGGATCTCTTAGGGCTGCATGTCCAGTTCATGGGAATATACCTCAACGCCATCCTGATCCATTTGGATCCCTGAGGACCGCATGTCCAGTTCATGGGAATATACCTCAATGGCATCCTGATCCATTTGGATCCCTGAGGACCGCATGTCCAGTTCGTGGGAATATACCTCAACGCCATCCTGATCCATTTGGATCCCTGAGGACCGCATGTCCAGTTCATGGGAATATACCTCAACGCCATCCTGATCTATTTGGATCCCTGAGGACCGCATGTCAAGTTCATGGGAAAATACCTCAACTCCATCCTGATCCATTTGGATCCCTGAGGACCGCATGTCCAGTTCATGGGAATATGCCTCAACTCCATCCTGATCCATTTGGATCCCTGAGGACCGCATGCCCAGTTCATGGGAATATACCTCAACGCCATCCTGATCCATTTGGATCCCTGAGGACCGCATGTCCAGTTCATGGGAATATACCTCAACGCCATCCTGATCCATGGGAATATACCTCAATGCCATCCTGATCTATTTGGATCTCTTAGGGCTGCATGTCCGGTTCATGGGAATATACCTCAATGCCATCCTGATCCATTTGGATCCCTGAGGACTGCATGTCCAGTTCATGGGAATATACCTCAACGCCACCCTGATCCATTTGTATCCCTGTGGACCGCATGCCCAGTTCATGGAAATATACCTCAACGCCATCCCGATCCATTTGGATCCCTGAGGACCGCATGTCCAGTTCATGGCAATATACCTCAACTCCATCCTGATCCATTTGGATCCCTGAGGACCGCATGTCCAGTTCATGGGAATATACCTCAACTCCATCCTGATCCATTTGGATCCCTGAGGACTGCATGTCCAGTTCATGGGAATATACCTCAATGCCATCCTGATCCATTTGGATCCCTGAGGACTGCATGTCCAGTTCATGGGAATATACCTCAATGACATCCTGATCCATTTGGATCCCTGAGGACCGCATGTCCAGTTCGTGGGAATATACCTCAACGCCATCCTGATCCATTTGGATCCCTGAGGACCGCATGTCCAGTTCATGGGAATATACCTCAACGCCATCCTGATCTATTTGGATCCCTGAGGACCGCATGTCAAGTTCATGGGAATATACCTCAACGCCAACCTGTTCTATTTGGATCCCTGAGGACCGCATGTCCAGTTCATGGGAATATACCTCAATGCCATCCTGATCCATTTGGATCTCTTAGGGCTGCATGTCCAGTTCATGGGAATATACCTCAACGCCATCCTGATCTATTTGGATCCCTGAGGAGCGCATGTCCAGTTCATGGGAAAATACCTCAACGCCATCCTGATCTATTTGGATCTCTTAGGGCTGAATGTCCAGTTCATGGGAATATACCTCAACTCCATCCTGATCCATTTGGATCCCTGAGGTCGGCATGTCCAGTTCATGGGAATATACCTCAACTCCATCCTGATCTATTTGGATCCCTGAGGACCGCATGTCCAGTTCATGGGAATATACCTCAACGCCATCCTGATCCATTTGGATCCCTGAGGACCGCATGCCCAGTTCATGGGAATATACCTCAACGCCATCCTGATCTATTTGAATCCCTGAGGACTGCATGTCCAGTTCATGGGAATATACCTCAATGCCATCCTGATCCATTTGGATCTCTTAGGGCTGCATGTCCAGTTCACGGGAATATACCTCAATGCCATCCTGATCCATTTGGATCTCTTAGGGCTGCATGTCCAGTTCACGGGAATATACCTCAATGCCATCCTGATCCATTTGGATCCCTGAGGACCGCATGTCCAGTTCATGGGAATATACCTCAACGCCATCCTGATCCATTTGGATCCCTGAGGACTGCATGCCCAGTTCATGGGAATATACCTCAATGCCATCCTCATCTATTTGGATCTCTTAGGGCTGCATGTCCAGTTCATGGGAATATACCTCAACGCCATCCTGATCCATTTGGATCCCTGAGGACCGCATGTCCAGTTCATGGGAATATACCTCAACTCCACCTCGATCCATTTGGATCCCTGAGGACCGCATGCCCAGTTCATGGGAATATACCTCAATGCCATCCTGATCCATTTGGATCTCTTAGGGCTGCATGCCCAGTTCATGGGAATATACCTCAACTCCATCCTGATCTATTTGGATCTCTTAGGGCTGCATGTCCAGTTCACGGGAATATACCTCAATGTCATCCTGATCCATTTGGATCTCTTAGGGCTGCATGTCCAGTTCACGGGAATATACCTCAATGCCATCCTGATCCATTTGGATCCCTGAGGACCGCATGTCCAGTTCATGGGAATATACCTCAACTCCATCCTGATCCATTTGGATCCCTGAGGACCGCATGTCCAGTTCATGGGAATATACCTCAACTCCATCCTGATCCATTTGGATCCCTGAGGACCGCATGTCCAGTTCATGGGAATATACCTCAACACCATCCTGATCCATTTGGATCCCTGAGGACCGCATGTCCAGTTCATGGGAATAAAACTAAATGCCATCCTGATCCATGTGGATCCCTGAGGACTGCATGTCCAGTTCATGGGAATATACCTCAACTCCATCCTGATTCATTTGGATCCCTGAGGACCGCATGTCCAGTTCATGGGAATATACCTCAACACCATCCTGATCCATTTGGATCCCTGAGGACCGCATGTCCAGTTCATGGGAATAAAACTAAATGCCATCCTGATCCATGTGGATCCCTGAGGACCGCATGTCCAGTTCGTGGGAATATACCTCAACTCCATCCTGATCCATTTGGATCCCTGAGGACCGCATGTCCAGTTCGTGGGAATATACCTCAACGCCATCCTGATCCATTTGGATCCCTGAGGACCGCATGTCCAGTTCGTGGGAATATACCTCAACGCCATCCTGATCCATTTGGATCCCTGAGGACCGCATGTCCAGTTCATGGGAATATACCTCAACGCCACCCTGATCCATTTGGATCCCTGAGGACCGCATGTCCAGTTCATGGGAATATACCTCAACGCCATCCTGATCCATTTGGATTCCTGAGGACCGCATGTCCAGTTCATGGGAATATACCTCAACGCCATCCCGATCCATTTGGATCCCTGAGGACCGCATGGCGAGTTCATGGGAATATACCTCAACGCCATCCTGATCCATTTGGATCCCTGAGGACGGCATGTCCAGTTCATGGGAATATCCCTCAACGCCAGCCTGATCCATTTGGATCCCTGAGGACCGCATGTCCAGTTCATGGGAATATACCTCAACGCCATCCTGATCCATTTGGATCCCTGAGGACCGCATGTCCAGTTCATGGGAATATACCTCAACTCCATCCTGATCCATTTGGATCCCTGAGGACCGCATGTCCAGTTCATGGGAATATACCTCAACGTCATCCTGATCTATTTGGATCCCTGAGGACCGCATGTCCAGTTCATGGGAATATACCTCAATGCCATCCTGATCTATTTGGATCTCTTAGGGTTGCATGTCCAGTTCATGGGAATATACCTCAATGCCATCCTGATCCATTTGGATCCCTGAGGACCGCATGTCCAGTTCATGGGAATATACCTCAACGCCATCCTGATCCATGGGAATATACGTCAATGCCATCCTGATCTATTTGCATTTCTTAGGGCTGCATGTCCAGTTCATGGGAATATACCTCAATGCCATCCTGATCCATTTGGATCCCTGAGGACCGCATGTCCAGTTCATGGGAATATACCTCAACGCCATCCTGATCCATTTGGATCCCTGAGGACCGCATGCCCAGTTCATGGGAATATACCTCAATGCCATCCTCATCTATTTGGATCTCTTAGGGCTGCATGTCCAGTTCATGGGAATATACCTCAACGCCATCCTGATCCATTTGGATCCCTGAGGACCGCATGTCCAGTTCATGGGAATATACCTCAACTCCACCTCGATCCATTTGGATCCCTGAGGACCGCATGTCCAGTTCATGGGAATATACCTCAACACCATCCTGATCCATTTGGATCTCTTAGGGCTGCATGTCCAGTTCATGGGAATATACCTCAATGCCATCCTGATCCATTTGGATCCCTGAGGACCACATGTCCAGTTCATGGGAATATACCTCAATGGCATCCTGATCCATTTGGATCCCTGAGGACCGCATGTCCAGTTCGTGGGAATATACCTCAACGCCATCCTGATCCATTTGGATCCCTGAGGACCGCATGTCCAGTTCATGGGAATATACCTCAACGCCATCCTGATCTATTTGGATCCCTGAGGACCGCATGTCAAGTTCATGGGAAAATACCTCAACTCCATCCTGATCCATTTGGATCCCTGAGGACCGCATGTCCAGTTCATGGGAATATGCCTCAACTCCATCCTGATCCATTTGGATCCCTGAGGACCGCATGCCCAGTTCATGGGAATATACCTCAACGCCATCCTGATCCATTTGGATCCCTGAGGACCGCATGTCCAGTTCATGGGAATATACCTCAACGCCATCCTGATCCATGGGAATATACCTCAATGCCATCCTGATCTATTTGGATCTCTTAGGGCTGCATGTCCGGTTCATGGGAATATACCTCAATGCCATCCTGATCCATTTGGATCCCTGAGGACTGCATGTCCAGTTCATGGGAATATACCTCAACGCCACCCTGATCCATTTGTATCCCTGTGGACCGCATGCCCAGTTCATGGAAATATACCTCAACGCCATCCCGATCCATTTGGATCCCTGAGGACCGCATGTCCAGTTCATGGCAATATACCTCAACTCCATCCTGATCCATTTGGATCCCTGAGGACCGCATGTCCAGTTCATGGGAATATACCTCAACTCCATCCCGATCCATTTGGATCCCTGAGGACTGCATGTCCAGTTCATGGGAATATACCTCAACGCCATCCTGATCCATTTGGATCTCTTAGGGCTGCATGTCCAGTTCATGGGAATATACCTCAATGCCATCCTGATCCATTTGGATCCCTGAGGACTGCAGGTCCAGTTCGTGGGAATATACCTCAATGACATCCTGATCCATTTGGATCCCTGAGGACCGCATGTCCAGTTCGTGGGAATATACCTCAACGCCATCCTGATCCATTTGGATCCCTGAGGACCGCATGTCCAGTTCATGGGAATATACCTCAACGCCATCCTGATCTATTTGGATCCCTGAGGACCGCATGTCAAGTTCATGGGAATATACCTCAACGCCAACCTGTTCTATTTGGATCCCCGAGGACCGCATGTCCAGTTCATGGGAATATACCTCAATGCCATCCTGATCCATTTGGATCTCTTAGGGCTGCATGTCCAGTTCATGGGAATATACCTCAACGCCATCCTGATCTACTTGGATCCCTGAGGAGCGCATGTCCAGTTCATGGGAAAATACCTCAACGCCATCCTGATCTATTTGGATCTCTTAGGGCTGAATGTCCAGTTCATGGGAATATACCTCAACTCCATCCTGATCCATTTGGATCCCTGAGGTCGGCATGTCCAGTTCATGGGAATATACCTCAACTCCATCCTGATCTATTTGGATCCCTGAGGACCGCATGTCCAGTTCATGGGAATATACCTCAACGCCATCCTGATCCATTTGGATCCCTGAGGACCGCATGCCCAGTTCATGGGAATATACCTCAACGCCATCCTGATCTATTTGAATCCCTGAGGACTGCATGTCCAGTTCATGGGAATATACCTCAATGCCATCCTGATCCATTTGGATCTCTTAGGGCTGCATGTCCAGTTCACGGGAATATACCTCAATGCCATCCTGATCCATTTGGATCTCTTAGGGCTGCATGTCCAGTTCACGGGAATATACCTCAATGCCATCCTGATCCATTTGGATCCCTGAGGACCGCATGTCCAGTTCATGGGAATATACCTCAACGCCATCCTGATCCATTTGGATCCCTGAGGACTGCATGCCCAGTTCATGGGAATATACCTCAATGCCATCCTGATCCATTTGGATCTCTTAGGGCTGCATGCCCAGTTCATGGGAATATACCTCAACTCCATCCTGATCCATTTGGATCTCTTAGGGCTGCATGTCCAGTTCATGGGAATATACCTCAATGCCATCCTGATCCATTTGGATCCCTGAGGACCGCATGTCCAGTTCATGGGAATATACCTCAACGCCATCCTGATCCATTTGGATCCCTGAGGAACGCATGCCCAGTTCATGGGAATATACCTCAACGCCATCCCGATCCATTTGGATCCCTGAGGACCGCATGTCCAGTTCATGGCAATATACCTCAACTCCATCCTGATCCATTTGGATCCCTGAGGACCGCATGTCCAGTTCATGGGAATATACCTCAATGCCATCCTCATCTATTTGGATCTCTTAGGGCTGCATGTCCAGTTCATGGGAATATACCTCAACGCCATCCTGATCCATTTGGATCCCTGAGGACCGCATGTCCAGTTCATGGGAATATACCTCAACTCCACCCCGATCCATTTGGATCCCTGAGGACCGCATGTCCAGTTCATGGGAATATACCTCAACACCATCCTGATCCATTTGGATCTCTTAGGGCTGCATGTCCAGTTCATGGGAATATACCTCAATGCCATCCTGATCTATTTGGATCTCTTAGGACTGCATGTCCAGTTCATGGGAATATACCTCAACGCCACCCTCATCCATTTGGATCCCTGAGGACCGCATGTCCAGTTCATGGGAATATACCTCAACTCCATCATGATCCATTTGGATCCCTGAGGACGGCATGTCCAGTTCATGGGAATATACCTCAACGCCATCCTGATCCATTTGGATCCCTGAGGACCGCATGTCCAGTTCATGGGAATATACCTCAACTCCATCCTGATCCATTTGGATCCCTGAGGACCGCATGTCCAGTTCATGGGAATATACCTCAATGCCATCCTGATCTATTTGGATCTCTTAGGGCTGCATGTCCAGTTCATGGGAATATACCTCAACGCCAACCCTGATCCATTTGGATCCCTGAGGACCGCATGTCCAGTTCATGGGAATATACCTCAACGCCACCCTCATCCATTTGGATCCCTGAGGACCGCATGTCCAGTTCATGGGAACATACCTCAACTCCATCCTGATCCATTTGGATCCCTGAGGACCGCATGTCCAGTTCATGGGAATATACCTCAATGCCATCCTGATCTATTTGGATCTCTTAGGGCTGCATGTCCAGTTCATGGGAATATACCTCAACGCCATCCTGATCCATTTGGATCCCTGAGGACCGCATGTCCAGTTCATGGGAATATACCTCAATGCCATCCTGATCTATTTGGATCTCTTAGGGCTGCATGTCCAGTTCATGGGAATATACCTCAACGCCATCCTGATCCATTTGGATCCCTTAGGACCGCATGTCCAGTTCATGGGAATATACCTCAATGCCATCCTGATCTATTTGGATCTCTTAGGACTGCATGTCCAGTTCATGGGAATATACCTCAACGCCACCCTCATCCATTTGGATCCCTGAGGACCGCATGTCCAGTTCATGGGAATATACCTCAACTCCATCCTGATCCATTTTAATCCCTGAGAATGGCATGTCCAGTTCATGGGAATATACCTCAACGCCATCCTGATCCATTTGGATCCCTGAGGACCGCATGTCCAGTTCATGGGAATATACCTCAACTCCATCCTAATCCATTTGGATCCCTGAGGACCGCATGTCCAGTTCATGGGAATATACCTCAATGCCATCCTGATCTATTTGGATCTCTTAGGGCTGCATGTCCAGTTCATGGGAATATACCTCAACGCCATCCCGATCCATTTGGATCCCTGAGGACTGCATGTCCAGTTCATGGGAATATACCTCAACGCCACCCTCATCCATTTGGATCCCTGAGGACCGCATGTCCAGTTCATGGGAATATACCTCAACTCCATCCTGATCCATTTGGATCCCTGAGGACGGCATGTCCAGTTCATGGGAATATACCTCAACGCCATCCTGATCCATTTGGATCCCTGAGGACCGCATGTCCAGTTCATGGGAATATACCTCAACGCCATCCTGATCCATTTGGATCCCTGAGGACCGCATGTCCAGTTCAGGGGAACATACCTCAACTCCATCCCGATCCATTTGGATCCCTGACGACCGCATGTCCAGTTCATGGGAATATACCTCAACGCCATCCTGATCCATTTGGATCTCTTAGGGCTGCATGTCCAGTTCATGGGAATATACCTCAACTCCATCCTGATCCATTTGGATCCCTGAGGACCGCATGTCCAGTTCATGGGAATATACCTCAATGCCATCCTGATCTATTTGGATCCCTGAGGACCGCATGTCCAGTTCATGGGAAAATACATCAACTCCATCCTGATCCATTTGGATCCCTGAGGACCGCATGTCCAGTTCATGGGAATATGCCTCAACTCCATCCTGATCCATTTGGATCCCAGAGGACCGCATGTCCAGTTCATGGGAATAAACCTCAATGCCATCCTGATCCATTTGGATCCCTGAGGACCGCATGTCCAGTTCATGGGAATATACCTCAACTCCACCCCGATCCATTTGGATCCCTGAGGACCGCATGTCCAGTTCATGGGAATATACCTCAACACCATCCTGATCCATTTGGATCTCTTAGGGCTGCATGTCCAGTTCATGGGAATATACCTCAATGCCATCCTGATCTATTTGGATCTCTTAGGACTGCATGTCCAGTTCATGGGAATATACCTCAACGCCACCCTCATCCATTTGGATCCCTGAGGACCGCATGTCCAGTTCATGGGAATATACCTCAACTCCATCATGATCCATTTGGATCCCTGAGGACGGCATGTCCAGTTCATGGGAATATACCTCAACGCCATCCTGATCCATTTGGATCCCTGAGGACCGCATGTCCAGTTCATGGGAATATACCTCAACTCCATCCTGATCCATTTGGATCCCTGAGGACCGCATGTCCAGTTCATGGGAATATACCTCAATGCCATCCTGATCTATTTGGATCTCTTAGGGCTGCATGTCCAGTTCATGGGAATATACCTCAACGCCAACCCTGATCCATTTGGATCCCTGAGGACCGCATGTCCAGTTCATGGGAATATACCTCAACGCCACCCTCATCCATTTGGATCCCTGAGGACCGCATGTCCAGTTCATGGGAACATACCTCAACTCCATCCTGATCCATTTGGATCCCTGAGGACCGCATGTCCAGTTCATGGGAATATACCTCAATGCCATCCTGATCTATTTGGATCTCTTAGGGCTGCATGTCCAGTTCATGGGAATATACCTCAACGCCATCCTGATCCATTTGGATCCCTGAGGACCGCATGTCCAGTTCATGGGAATATACCTCAATGCCATCCTGATCTATTTGGATCTCTTAGGGCTGCATGTCCAGTTCATGGGAATATACCTCAACGCCATCCTGATCCATTTGGATCCCTTAGGACCGCATGTCCAGTTCATGGGAATATACCTCAATGCCATCCTGATCTATTTGGATCTCTTAGGACTGCATGTCCAGTTCATGGGAATATACCTCAACGCCACCCTCATCCATTTGGATCCCTGAGGACCGCATGTCCAGTTCATGGGAATATACCTCAACTCCATCCTGATCCATTTTAATCCCTGAGAATGGCATGTCCAGTTCATGGGAATATACCTCAACGCCATCCTGATCCATTTGGATCCCTGAGGACCGCATGTCCAGTTCATGGGAATATACCTCAACTCCATCCTAATCCATTTGGATCCCTGAGGACCGCATGTCCAGTTCATGGGAATATACCTCAATGCCATCCTGATCTATTTGGATCTCTTAGGGCTGCATGTCCAGTTCATGGGAATATACCTCAACGCCATCCCGATCCATTTGGATCCCTGAGGACTGCATGTCCAGTTCATGGGAATATACCTCAACGCCACCCTCATCCATTTGGATCCCTGAGGACCGCATGTCCAGTTCATGGGAATATACCTCAACTCCATCCTGATCCATTTGGATCCCTGAGGACGGCATGTCCAGTTCATGGGAATATACCTCAACGCCATCCTGATCCATTTGGATCCCTGAGGACCGCATGTCCAGTTCATGGGAATATACCTCAACGCCATCCTGATCCATTTGGATCCCTGAGGACCGCATGTCCAGTTCAGGGGAACATACCTCAACTCCATCCCGATCCATTTGGATCCCTGACGACCGCATGTCCAGTTCATGGGAATATACCTCAACGCCATCCTGATCCATTTGGATCTCTTAGGGCTGCATGTCCAGTTCATGGGAATATACCTCAACTCCATCCTGATCCATTTGGATCCCTGAGGACCGCATGTCCAGTTCATGGGAATATACCTCAATGCCATCCTGATCTATTTGGATCCCTGAGGACCGCATGTCCAGTTCATGGGAAAATACATCAACTCCATCCTGATCCATTTGGATCCCTGAGGACCGCATGTCCAGTTCATGGGAATATGCCTCAACTCCATCCTGATCCATTTGGATCCCAGAGGACCGCATGTCCAGTTCATGGGAATAAACCTCAATGCCATCCTGATCCATTTGGATCCCTGAGGACCGCATGTCCAGTTCATGGGAATATACCTCAACTCCATCCTGATCCATTTGGGTCCCTGAGGACCGCATGTCCAGTTCATGGGAATATACCTCAATACCATCCTGATCTATTTGGATCCCTGAGGACCGCATGTCCAGTTCATGGGAATATACCTCAATGCCATCCTGATCTATTTGGATCTCTTAGGGTTGCATGTCCAGTTCATGGGAATATACCTCAACGCCATCCTGATCCATTTGGATCCCTGAGGACCGCATGTCCAGTTCATGGGAATATACCTCAACGCCATCCTGATCCATGGGAATATACCTCAATGCCATCCTGATCTATTTGCATTTCTTAGGGCTGCATTCCAGTTCATGGGAATATACCTCAATGCCATCCTGATCCATTTGGATCCCTGAGGACCGCATGTCCAGTTCATGGGAATATACCTCAACGCCATCCTGATCCATTTGGATCCCTGAGGACCGCATGCCCAGTTCATGGGAATATACCTCAACGCCATCTCGATCCATTTGGATCCCTGAGGACTGCATGTCCAGTTCATGGCAATATACCTCAACTCCATCCTGATCCATTTGGATCCCTGAGGACCGCATGTCCAGTTCATGGGAATATACCTCAATGCCATCCTCATCTATTTGGATCTCTTAGGGCTGCATGTCCAGTTCATGGGAATATACCTCAACGCCATCCTGATCCATTTGGATCCCTGAGGACCGCATGTCCAGTTCATGGGAATATACCTCAACTCCACCTCGATCCATTTGGATCCCTGAGGACCGCATGTCCAGTTCATGGGAATATACCTCAACACCATCCTGATCCATTTGGATCTCTTAGGGCTGCATGTCCAGTTCATGGGAATATACCTCAATGCCATCCTGATCCATTTGGATCCCGGAGGACCACATGTCCAGTTCATGGGAATATACCTCAATGGCATCCTGATCCATTTGGATCCCTGAGGACCGCATGTCCAGTTCGTGGGAATATACCTCAACGCCATCCTGATCCATTTGGATCCCTGAGGACCGCATGTCCAGTTCATGGGAATATACCTCAACGTCATCCTGATCTATTTGGATCCCTGAGGACCGCATGTCAAGTTCATGGGAAAATACCTCAACTCCATCCTGATCCATTTGGATCCCTGAGGACCGCATGTCCAGTTCATGGGAATATGCCTCAACTCCATCCTGATCCATTTGGATCCCTGAGGACCGCATGCCCAGTTCATGGGAATATACCTCAATGCCATCCTGATCCATTTGGATCCCTGAGGACCGCATGTCCAGTTCATGGGAATATACCTCAATGCCATCCTGATCCATTTGGATCCCTGAGGACCGCATGTCCAGTTCATGGGAATATACCTCAACTCCATCCTGATCCATTTGGGTCCCTGAGGACCGCATGTCCAGTTCATGGGAATATACCTCAATACCATCCTGATCTATTTGGATCCCTGAGGACCGCATGTCCAGTTCATGGGAATATACCTCAATGCCATCCTGATCTATTTGGATCTCTTAGGGTTGCATGTCCAGTTCATGGGAATATACCTCAACGCCATCCTGATCCATTTGGATCCCTGAGGACCGCATGTCCAGTTCATGGGAATATACCTCAACGCCATCCTGATCCATGGGAATATACCTCAATGCCATCCTGATCTATTTGCATTTCTTAGGGCTGCATTCCAGTTCATGGGAATATACCTCAATGCCATCCTGATCCATTTGGATCCCTGAGGACCGCATGTCCAGTTCATGGGAATATACCTCAACGCCATCCTGATCCATTTGGATCCCTGAGGACCGCATGCCCAGTTCATGGGAATATACCTCAACGCCATCTCGATCCATTTGGATCCCTGAGGACTGCATGTCCAGTTCATGGCAATATACCTCAACTCCATCCTGATCCATTTGGATCCCTGAGGACCGCATGTCCAGTTCATGGGAATATACCTCAATGCCATCCGCATCTATTTGGATCTCTTAGGGCTGCATGTCCAGTTCATGGGAATATACCTCAACGCCATCCTGATCCATTTGGATCCCTGAGGACCGCATGTCCAGTTCATGGGAATATACCTCAATGCCATCCTGATCCATTTGGATCCCTGAGGACCGCATGTCCAGTTCATGGGAATATACCTCAACTCCATCCTGATCCATTTGGGTCCCTGAGGACCGCATGTCCAGTTCATGGGAATATACCTCAATACCATCCTGATCTATTTGGATCCCTGAGGACCGCATGTCCAGTTCATGGGAATATACCTCAATGCCATCCTGATCTATTTGGATCTCTTAGGGTTGCATGTCCAGTTCATGGGAATATACCTCAACGCCATCCTGATCCATTTGGATCCCTGAGGACCGCATGTCCAGTTCATGGGAATATACCTCAACGCCATCCTGATCCATGGGAATATACCTCAATGCCATCCTGATCTATTTGCATTTCTTAGGGCTGCATTCCAGTTCATGGGAATATACCTCAATGCCATCCTGATCCATTTGGATCCCTGAGGACCGCATGTCCAGTTCATGGGAATATACCTCAACGCCATCCTGATCCATTTGGATCCCTGAGGACCGCATGCCCAGTTCATGGGAATATACCTCAACGCCATCTCGATCCATTTGGATCCCTGAGGACTGCATGTCCAGTTCATGGCAATATACCTCAACTCCATCCTGATCCATTTGGATCCCTGAGGACCGCATGTCCAGTTCATGGGAATATACCTCAATGCCATCCTCATCTATTTGGATCTCTTAGGGCTGCATGTCCAGTTCATGGGAATATACCTCAACGCCATCCTGATCCATTTGGATCCCTGAGGACCGCATGTCCAGTTCATGGGAATATACCTCAACTCCACCTCGATCCATTTGGATCCCTGAGGACCGCATGTCCAGTTCATGGGAATATACCTCAACACCATCCTGATCCATTTGGATCTCTTAGGGCTGCATGTCCAGTTCATGGGAATATACCTCAATGCCATCCTGATCCATTTGGATCCCGGAGGACCACATGTCCAGTTCATGGGAATATACCTCAATGGCATCCTGATCCATTTGGATCCCTGAGGACCGCATGTCCAGTTCGTGGGAATATACCTCAACGCCATCCTGATCCATTTGGATCCCTGAGGACCGCATGTCCAGTTCATGGGAATATACCTCAACGTCATCCTGATCTATTTGGATCCCTGAGGACCGCATGTCAAGTTCATGGGAAAATACCTCAACTCCATCCTGATCCATTTGGATCCCTGAGGACCGCATGTCCAGTTCATGGGAATATGCCTCAACTCCATCCTGATCCATTTGGATCCCTGAGGACCGCATGCCCAGTTCATGGGAATATACCTCAACGCCATCCTGATCCATTTGGATCCCTGAGGACCGCATGTCCAGTTCATGGGAATATACCTCAACGCCATCCTGATCCATGGGAATATACCTCAATGCCATCCTGATCTATTTGGATCTCTTAGGGCTGCATGTCCGGTTCATGGGAATATACCTCAATGCCATCCTGATCCATTTGGATCCCTGAGGACTGCATGTCCAGTTCATGGGAATATACCTCAACGCCAGCCTGATCCATTTGTATCCCTGTGGACCGCATGCCCAGTTCATGGAAATATACCTCAACGCCATCCCGATCCATTTGGATCCCTGAGGACCGCATGTCCAGTTCATGGCAATATACCTCAACTCCATCCTGATCCATTTGGATCCCTGAGGACCGCATGTCCAGTTCATGGGAATATACCTCAACTCCATCCCGATCCATTTGGATCCCTGAGGACTGCATGTCCAGTTCATGGGAATATACCTCAACGCCATCCTGATCTATTTGGATCTCTTAGGGCTGCATGTCCAGTTCATGGGAATGTACCTCAATGCCATCCTGATCCATTTGGATCCCTGAGGACTGCATGTCCAGTTCGTGGGAATATACCTCAATGACATCCTGATCCATTTGGATCCCTGAGGACCGCATGTCCAGTTCGTGGGAATATACCTCAACGCCATCCTGATCCATTTGGATCCCTGAGGACCGCATGTCCAGTTCATGGAATATACCTCAACGCCATCCTGATCTATTTGGATCCCTGAGGACCGCATGTCAAGTTCATGGGAATATACCTCAACGCCAACCTGTTCTATTTGGATCCCTGAGGACCGCATGTCTAGTTCATGGGAATATACCTCAATGCCATCCTGATCCATTTGGATCTCTTAGGGCTGCATGTCCAGTTCATGGGAATATACCTCAACGCCATCCTGATCTATTTGGATCCCTGAGGAGCGCATGTCCAGTTCATGGGAAAATACCTCAACACCATCCTGATCTATTTGGATCTCTTAGGGCTGAATGTCCAGTTCATGGGACTATACCTCAACTCCATCCTGATCCATTTGGATCCCTGAGGTCGGCATGTCCAGTTCATGGGAATATACCTCAACTCCATCCTGATCTATTTGGATCCCTGAGGACCGCATGTCCAGTTCATGGGAATATACCTCAACGCCATCCTGATCCATTTGGATCCCTGAGGACCGCATGCCCAGTTCATGGGAATATACCTCAATGCCATCCTGATCTATTTGAATCCCTGAGGACTGCATGTCCAGTTCATGGGAATATACCTCAATGCCATCCTGATCCATTTGGATCTCTTAGGGCTGCATGTCCAGTTCACGGGAATATACCTCAATGCCATCCTGATCCATTCGGATCTCTTAGGGCTGCATGTCCAGTTCACGGGAATATACCTCAATGCCATCCTGATCCATTTGGATCCCTGAGGACCGCATGTCCAGTTCATGGGAATATACCTCAACGCCATCCTGATCCATTTGGATCCCTGAGGACTGCATGCCCAGTTCATGGGAATATACCTCAATGCCATCCTGATCCATTTGGATCTCTTAGGGCTGCATGCCCAGTTCATGGGAATATACCTCAACTCCATCCTGATCCATTTGGATCTCTTAGGGCTGCATGTCCAGTTCATGGGAATATACCTCAACGCCATCCTGATCCATTTGGATCCCTGAGGACCGCATGCCCAGTTCATGGGAATATACCTCAATGCCATCCTGATCCATTTGGATCTCTTAGGGCTGCATGCCCAGTTCATGGGAATATACCTCAACTCCATCCTGATCTATTTGGATCTCTTAGGGCTGCATGTCCAGTTCACGGGAATATACCTCAATGTCATCGTGATCCATTTGGATCTCTTAGGGCTGCATGTCCAGTTCACGGGAATATACCTCAATGCCATCCTGATCCATTTGGATCCCTGAGGACCGCATGTCCAGTTCATGGGAATATACCTCAACTCCATCCTGATCCATTTGGATCCCTGAGGACCGCATGTCCAGTTCATGGGAATATACCTCAACTCCATCCTGATCCATTTGGATCCCTGAGGACTGCATGTCCAGTTCATGGGAATATACCTCAACACCATCCTGATCCATTTGGATCCCTGAGGACCGCATGTCCAGTTCATGGGAATAAAACTAAATGCCATCCTGATCCATGTGGATCCCTGAGGACTGCATGTCCAGTTCATGGGAATATACCTCAACTCCATCCTGATTCATTTGGATCCCTGAGGACCGCATGTCCAGTTCATGGGAATATACCTCAACACCATCCTGATCCATTTGGATCCCTGAGGACCGCATGTCCAGTTCATGGGAATAAAACTAAATGCCATCCTGATCCATGTGGATCCCTGAGGACCGCATGTCCAGTTCGTGGGAATATACCTCAACTCCATCCTGATCCATTTGGATCCCTGAGGACCGCATGTCCAGTTCGTGGGAATATACCTCAACGCCATCCTGATCCATTTGGATCCCTGAGGACCGCATGTCCAGTTCGTGGGAATATACCTCAACGCCATCCTGATCCATTTGGATCCCTGAGGACCGCATGTCCAGTTCATGGGAATATACCTCAACGCCACCCTGATCCATTTGGATCCCTGAGGACCGCATGTCCAGTTCATGGGAATATACCTCAACGCCATCCTGATCCATTTGGATTCCTGAGGACCGCATGTCCAGTTCATGGGAATATACCTCAACGCCATCCCGATCCATTTGGATCCCTGAGGACCGCATGCCGAGTTCATGGGAATATACCTCAACGCCATCCTGATCCATTTGGATCCCTGAGGACGGCATGTCCAGTTCATGGGAATATCCCTCAACGCCAGCCTGATCCATTTGGATCCCTGAGGACCGCATGTCCAGTTCATGGGAATATACCTCAACGCCATCCTGATCTATTGGGATCTCTTAGGACCGCATGTCCAGTTCATGGGAATATACCTCAACGCTATCCTTATCCATTTGGATCCCTGAGGACCGCATGTCCAGTTCATGGGAATATACCTCAACGCCATCCTGATCCATTTGGATCCCTGAGGACAGCATGTCCAGTTCATGGGAATATACCTCAACGCCATCCTGATCTATTTGGATCTCTTAGGGCTGCATGTCCAGTTCATGGGAATATACCTCAATGCCATCCTGATCCATTTGGATCCCTGAGGACTGCATGTCCAGTTCATGGGAATATACCTCAACGCCATCCTGATCCATTTGGATCCCTGAGGACCGTATGTCCAGTTCATGGGAATATACCTCAACGCCATCCTTATCCATTTGGATCCCTGAGGACCGCATGTCCAGTTCATGGGAATATACCTCAACGCCATCCTGATCTATTTGGATCCCTGAGGACCGCATGTCCAGTTCATGGGAATATACCTCAACGCCATCCTGATCTATTTGGATCCCTGAGGACCGCATGTCCAGTTCGTGGGAATATACCTCAACTCCATCCTGATCCATTTGGATCCCTGAGGACCATATGTCAAGTTCGTGGGAATATACCTCAACGCCATCCTGATCCATTTGGATCCCTGAGGACCGCGTGTCCAGTTCATGGGAATATACCTCAATGCCATCCTGATCCATTTGGATACCTGAGGAGCGCGTGTCCAGTTCATGGGAATATACCTCAATGCCATCCTGACCTATTTGGATCTCTTAGGGCTGCATGTCCAGTTCATGGGAATATACCTCAATGCCATCCTGATCCATTTGGATCCCTGAGGACGGCATGTCCAGTTCATGGGAATATACATCAACGCCATCCTGATCTATTTGGATCCCTGAGGACCGCATGTCCAGTTCATGGGAATATACCTCAACGCCATACTGATCTATTTGGATCCCTGAGGACCGCATGTCCAGTTCATGGGAATATACCTCAACTCCATCCTGATCCATTTGGATCCCTGAGAACCACATGTCCAGTTCATGGGAATATACCTCAACGCCATCCTGATCCATTTGGATCCCTGAGGACTGCATGTCCAGTTCATGGGAATATACCTCAACGCCATCCTGATCCATTTGGATCCCTGAGGACCACCTGTCAAGTTCGTGGGAATATACCTCAATGCCATCCTGATCTATTTGGATCTCTTATGGCTGCATGTCCAGTTCATGGGAATATACCTCAATGCCATCCTGATCCATTTGGATCCCTGAGGACCGCATGCCCAGTTCATGGGAATATACCTCAACGCCATCCTGATCCATGGGAATATACCTCAATGCCATCCTGATCTATTTGGATCTCTTAGGGCTGCATGTCCAGTTCATGGGAATATACCTCAACGCCATCCTGATTCATTTGGATCCCTGAGGACCGCATGTCCAGTTCATGGGAATATACCTCAATGCCATCCTGATCCATTTGGATCCCTGAGGACCGCATGTCCAGTTCATGGGAATATACCTCAACGCCATCCTGATCCATTTGGATCCCTGAGGACTGCATGTCCAGTTCATGGGAATATACCTCAACTCCATCCTGATCCATTTGGATCCCTGAGGACCGCATGCCCAGTTCATGGGAATATACCTGAACGCCATCCTGATCCATGGGAATATACCTCAATGCCATCCTGATCTATTTGGATCTCTTAGGGCTGCATGTCCATTCATGGGAATATACCTCAACGCCATCCTGATCCATTTGGATCCCTGAGGACCGCATGTCCAGTTCATGGGAATATACCTCAACGCCATCCTGATCCATTTGGATCCCTGAGGACCGCATGTCCAGTTCATGGGAATATACCTCAACGCCATCCTGATCCATTTGGATCCCTGAGGACCGCATGTCCAATTCATGGGAATATACCTCATTGCCATCCTGATCTATTGGGATCTCTTAGGACCGCATGTCCAGTTCATGGGAATATACCTCAACGCCATCCCGATCCATTTGGATCCCTGAGGACCGCATGTCCAGTTCATGGGAATATACCTCAACGCCATCCTGATCCATTTGGATCCCTGAGGACCGCATGACTAGTTCATGGGAATATACCTCAACGCCATCCTGATCCATTTGGATCCCTGAGGACCGCATGTCCAGTTCATGGGAATATACCTCAATGCCATCCTGATCTATTTGGATCTCTTAGGGCTGCATGTCCAGTTCATGGGAATATACCTCAATGCCATCCTGATCCATTTGGATGCCTGAGGACTGCATGTCCAGTTCATGGGAATATACCTCAACACCATCCTGATCTATTTGGATCCCTGAGGACCGCATGTCCAGTTCATGGGAATATACCTCAACGCCATCCTGATCCATTTGGATCCCTGAGGACCGCATGTCCAGTTCATGGGAATATACCTCAACGCCATCCTGATCTATTTGGATCCCTGAGGACCGCATGTCCAGTTCATGGGAATATACCTCAACGCCATCCTGATCTATTTGGATCCCTGAGGACCGCATGTCCAGTTCATGGGAATATACCTCAACTCCATCCTGATCCATTTGGATCCCTGAGGACCGCATGTACAGTTCATGGGAATATACCTCAACGCCATCCTGATCTATTTGGATCCCTGAGGACCGCATGTCCGGTTCATGGGAATATACCTCAATGCCATCCTGATCTATTTGGATCTCTTAGGGCTGCATGTCCAGTTCATGGGAATATACCTCAACGCCATCCTGATCCATTTGGATCCCTGAGGACCGCATGCCCAGTTCATGGGAATATACCTCAACACCATCCTGATCCATGGGAATATACCTCAATGCCATCCTGATCTATTTGGATCTCTTAGGGCTGCATGTCCAGTTCATGGGAATATACCTCAATGCCATCCTGATCCATTTGGATCCCTGAGGACCACATGTCCAGTTCATGGGAATATACCTCAACGCCATCCTGATCCATTTGGATCCCTGAGAACCGCATGCCCAGTTCATGGGAATATACCTCAATGCCATCCTGATCTATTTGGATCTCTTAGGGCTGCATGTCCAGTTCATGGGAATATACCTCAACGCCATACTCATCCATGGGAATATACCTCAATGCCATCCTGATCTATTTGGATCTGTTAGGGCTGCATGTCCAGTTCATGGGAATATACCTCAATGCCATCCTGATCCATTTGGATCCCTGAGGACCGCATGTCCAGTTCATGGGAATATACCTCAATGCCATCCTGATCCATTTGTATCCCTGAGGACCGAATGTCCAGTTCATGGGAATATATCTCAATGCCATCCTGATCCATTTGGATCCCTGAGGACCACCTGTCCAGTTCATGGGAATATACCTCAACGCCATCCTGATCTATTTGGATCTCTTAGGGCTGCATGTCCAGTTCATGGGAATATACCTCAACTCCATCCTGATCCATTTGGATCCCTGATGACGGCATGGCCAGTTCATGGGAATATACCTCAACTCCATCCTGATCCATTTGGATCTCTTAGGGCTGCATGTCCAGTTCATGGGAATATACCTCAACGCCATCCTGATCCATTTGGATCCCTGAGGACCGCATTTACAGTTCATGGGAATATACCTCAACTCCATCCTGATCCATTTGGATCCCTGAGGACCGCATGTCCCGTTCATGGGAATATACCTCAATGCCATCCTGATCTATTTGGATCTCTTAAGGCTGCATGTCCAGTTCATGGGAATATACCTCAACGCCATCCTGATCCATTTGGATCCCTGGGGACCGCATGTCCAGTTCATGGGAATATACCTCAACTCCATCCTGATCCATTTGGATCCCTGAGGACCGCATGTCCAGTTCATGGGAATATACCTCAATGCCATCCTGATCTATTTGGATCCCTGAGGACCGCATGTCCAGTTCATGGGAAAATACCTCAACTCCATCCTGATCCATTTGGATCCCTGAGGACCGCATGCCCAGTTCATGGGAATATACCTCAACGCCATCCTGATCCATTTGGATCCCTGAGGACTGCATGCCCAGTTCATGGGAATATACCTCAACGCCATCCTGATCCATGGGAATATACCTCAATGCCAACCTGATCTATTTGGATTTCTTAGGGCTGCATGTCCAGTTCATGGGAATATACCTCAATGCCATCCTGATCTATTTGGATCCCTGAGGACCGCATGTCCGGGTCATGGGAATATACCTCAATGCCATCCTGATCTATTTGGATCTCTTAGGGCTGCATGTCCAGTTCATGGGAATATACCTCAACGCCATCCTGATCCATTTGGATCCCTCAGGACCGCATGCCCAGTTCATGGGAATATACCTCAACGCCATCCTGATCCATGGGAATATACCTCAATGCCATCCTGATCTATTTGGATCTCTTAGGGCTGCATGTCCAGTTCATGGGAATATACCTCAATGCCATCCTGATCCATTTGGATCCCTGAGGACCGCATGTCCAGTTCATGGGAATATACCTCAACGCCATCCTGATCCATTTGGATCCCTGAGAACCGCATGCCCAGTTCATGGGAATATACCTCAACGCCATCCCGATCCATTTGGATCCCTGAGGACCGCATGTCCAGTTCATGGGAATATACCTCAACGCCATCCTGATCCATTTGGATCCCTGAGGACTGCATGTCCAGTTCATGGGAATATACCTCAACGCCATCCTGATCTATTGGGATCTCTTAGGACCGCATGGCCAGTTCATGGGAATATACCTCAACGCCATCCTGATCCATTTGGATCCCTGAGGACCGCATGTCCAGTTCATGGGAATATACCTCAACGCCATCCTGATCTATTGGGATCTCTTAGGACCGCATGGCCAGTTCATGGGAATATACCTCAATGCCATCCCGATCTATTTGGATCCCTGAGGACCGCATGTCCAGTTCATGGGAATATACCTCAACGCCATCCTGATCCATTTGGATCCCTGAGGACCGCATGTCCAGTTCATGGGAATATACCCCAACGCCATCCTGATCTATTGGGATCTCTTAGGACCGCATGGCCAGTTCATGGGAATATACCTCAACGCCATCCTGATCCATTTGGATCCCTGAGGACCGCATGTCCAGTTCATGGGAATATACCACAACGCCATCCTGATCCATGGGAATATACCTCAATGCCATCCTGATCTATTTGGATCTCTTAGGGCTGCATGTCCATTCATGGGAATATACCTCAACGCCATCCTGATCCATTTGGATCCCTGAGGACCGCATGTCCAGTTCATGGGAATATACCTCAACGCCATCCTGATCCATTTGGATCCCTGAGGACCGCATGTCCAGTTCATGGGAATATACCTCAACGCCATCCTGATCCATTTGGATCCCTGAGGACCGCATGACCAGTTCATGGGAATATACCTCAACGCCATCCTGATCCATTTGGATCCCTGAGGACCGCATGTCCAGTTCATGGGAATATACCTCAACGCCATCCCGATCCATTTGGATCCCTGAGGACCGCATGTCCAGTTCATGGGAATATACCTCAACGCCATCCTGATCCATTTGGATCCCTGAGGACCGCATGACCAGTTCATGGGAATATACCTCAACGCCATCCTGATCCATTTGGATCCCTGAGGACCGCATGTCCAGTTCATGGGAATATACCTCAATGCCATCCTGATCTATTTGGATCTCTTAGGGCTGCATGTCCAGTTCATGGGAATATACCTCAATGCTATCCTGATCCATTTGTATCCCTGAGGACTGCATGTCCAGTTCATGGGAATATACCTCAACGCCATCCTGATCCATTTGGATCCCTGAGGACCGCATGTCCAGTTTATGGGAATATACCTCAACGCCATCCTGATCTATTTGGATCCCTGAGGACCGCATGTCCAGTTCATGGGAATATACCTCAACGCCATCCTGATCTATTTGGATCCCTGAGGACCGCATGTCCAGTTCATGGGAATATACCTCAACTCCATCCTGATCCATTTGGATCCCTGAGGACCGCATGTACAGTTCATAGGAATATACCTCAACGCCATCCTGATCTATTTGGATCCCTGAGGACCGCATGTCCGGTTCATGGAAATATACCTCAATGCCATCCTGATCTATTTGGATCTGTTAGGGCTGCATGTCCAGTTCATGGGAATATACCTCAATGCCATCCTGATCCATGGGAATATACCTCAATGCCATCCTGATCTATTTGGATCTCTTAGGGCTGCATGTCCAGTTCATGGGAATATACCTCAATGCCATCCTGATCCATTTGGATCCCTGAGGACCACATGTCCAGTTCATGGGAATATACCTCAACGCCATCCTGATCCATTTGGATCCCTGAGAACCGCATGCCCAGTTCATGGGAATATACCTCAATGCCATCCTGATCTATTTGGATCTGTTAGGGCTGCATGTCCAGTTCATGGGAATATACCTCAACGCCATACTCATCCATGGGAATATACCTCAATGCCATCCTGATCTATTTGGATCTGTTAGGGCTGCATGTCCAGTTCATGGGAATATACCTCAATGCCATCCTGATCCATTTGGATCCCTGAGGACCGCATGTCCAGTTCATGGGAATATACCTCAATGCCATCCTGATCCATTTGGATCCCTGAGGACCACGTGTCCAGTTCATGGGAATATACCTCAACGCCATCCTGATCTATTTGGATCTCTTAGGGCTGCATGTCCAGTTCATGGGAATATACCTCAACTCCATCCTGATCCATTTGGATCCCTGATGACGGCCTGTCCAGTTCATGGGAATATACCTCAACTCCATCCTGATCCATTTGGATCTCTTAGGGCTGCATGTCCAGTTCATGGGAATATACCTCAACGCCATCCTGATCCATTTGGATCCCTGAGGACCGCATGTCCAGTTTATGGGAATATACCTCAACTCCATCCTGATCCATTTGGATCCCTGAGGACCGCATGTCCCGTTCATGGGAATATACCTCAATGCCACTCTGATCTATTTGGATCTCTTAGGGCTGCATGTCCAGTTCATGGGAATATACCTCAATGCCATCCTGATCCATTTGGATCCCTGGGGACCGCATGTCCAGTTCATGGGAATATACCTCAACTCCATCCTGATCCATTTGGATTCCTGAGGACCGCATGTCCAGTTCATGGGAATATACCTCAATGCCATCCTGATCTATTTGGATCCCTGAGGACCGCATGTCCGGTTCATGGGAATATACCTCAATGCCATCCTGATCTATTTGGATCTCTTAGGGCTGCATGTCCAGTTCATGGGAATATACCTCAACGCCATCCTGATCCATTTGGATCCCTGAGGACCGCATGCCCAGTTCATGGGAATATACCTCAACGCCATCCTGATCCATGGGAATATACCTCAATGCCATCCTGATCTATTTGGATCTCTTAGGGCTGCATGTCCAGTTCATGGGAATATACCTCAATGCCATCCTGATCCATTTGGATCCCTGAGGACCACATGTCCAGTTCATGGGAATATACCTCAACGCCATCCTGATCCATTTGGATCCCGGAGAACCGCCTGCCCAGTTCATGGGAATATACCTCAATGCCATCCTGATGTATTTGGATCTATTAGGGCTGCATGTCCAGTTCATGGGAATATACCTCAACGCCATACTCATCCATGGGAATATACCTCAATGCCATCCTGATCTATTTGGATCTGTTAGGGCTGCATGTCCAGTTCATGGGAATATACCTCAATGCCATCCTGATCCATTTGGATCCCTGAGGACCGCATGTCCAGTTCATGGGAATATACCTCAATGCCATCCTGATCCATTTGGATCCCTGAGGACCACGTGTCCAGTTCATGGGAATATACCTCAACGCCATCCTGATCTATTTGGATCTCTTAGGGCTGCATGTCCAGTTCATGGGAATATACCTCAACTCCATCCTGATCCATTTGGATCCCTGATGACGGCATGTCCAGTTCATGGGAATATACCTCAACTCCATCCTGATCCATTTGGATCTCTTAGGGCTGCATGTCCAGTTCATGGGAATATACCTCAACGCCATCCTGATCCATTTGGATCCCTGAGGACCGCATGTCCGGTTCATGGGAATATACCTCAATGCCATCCTGATCTATTTGGATCTCTTAGGGCTGCATGTCCAGTTCATGGGAATATACCTCAACGCCATCCTGATCCATTTGGATCCCTGAGGACCGCATGCCCAGTTCATGGGAATATACCTCAACGCCATCCTGATCCATGGGAATATACCTCAATGCCATCCTGATCTATTTGGATCTCTTAGGGCTGCATGTCCAGTTCATGGGAATATACCTCAATGCCATCCTGATCCATTTGGATCCCTGAGGACCACATGTCCAGTTCATGGGAATATACCTCAACGCCATCCTGATCCATTTGGATCCCGGAGAACCGCCTGCCCAGTTCATGGGAATATACCTCAATGCCATCCTGATGTATTTGGATCTGTTAGGGCTGCATGTCCAGTTCATGGGAATATACCTCAACGCCATACTCATCCATGGGAATATACCTCAATGCCATCCTGATCTATTTGGATCTGTTAGGGCTGCATGTCCAGTTCATGGGAATATACCTCAATGCCATCCTGATCCATTTGGATCCCTGAGGACCGCATGTCCAGTTCATGGGAATATACCTCAATGCCATCCTGATCCATTTGGATCCCTGAGGACCACGTGTCCAGTTCATGGGAATATACCTCAACGCCATCCTGATCTATTTGGATCTCTTAGGGCTGCATGTCCAGTTCATGGGAATATACCTCAACTCCATCCTGATCCATTTGGATCCCTGATGACGGCATGTCCAGTTCATGGGAATATACCTCAACTCCATCCTGATCCATTTGGATCTCTTAGGGCTGCATGTCCAGTTCATGGGAATATACCTCAACGCCATCCTGATCCATTTGGATCCCTGAGGACCGCATGTCCAGTTCATGGGAATATACCTCAACTCCATCCTGATCCATTTGGATCCCTGAGGACCGCATGTCCAGTTCATGGGAATATACCTCAATGCCATCCTGATCTATTTGGATCCCTGAGGACCGCATGTCCAGTTCATGGGAAAATACCTCAACTCCATCCTGATCCATTTGGATCCCTGAGGACCGCATGCCCAGTTCATGGGAATATACCTCAACGCCATCCTGATCCATTTGGATCCCTGAGGACCGCATGCCCAGTTCATGGGAATATACCTCAACGCCATCCTGATCCATGGGAATATACCTCAATGCCAACCTGATCTATTTGGATCTCTTAGGGCTGCATGTCCAGTTCATGGGAATATACCTCAATGCCATCCTGATCTATTTGGATCCCTGAGGACCGCATGTCCGGTTCATGGGAATATACCTCAACGCCATCCTGATCCATGGGAATATACCTCAATGCCATCCTGATCTATTTGGATCTCTTAGGGCTGCATGTCCAGTTCATGGGAATATACCTCAACGCCATCCTGATCTATTTGGATCCCTGAGGAGCGCATGTCCAGTTCATGGGAATATACCTCAACGCCATCCTGATCCATTTGGATCCCTGAGGACCGCATGTCCAGTTTATGGGAATATACCTCAACGCCATCCTGATCTATTTGGATCCCTGAGGACCGCATGTCCAGTTCATGGGAATATACCTCAACGCCATCCTGATCTATTTGGATCCCTGAGGACCGCATGTCCAGTTCATGGGAATATACCTCAACTCCATCCTGATCCATTTGGATCCCTGAGGACCGCATGTACAGTTCATAGGAATATACCTCAACGCCATCCTGATCTATTTGGATCCCTGAGGACCGCATGTCCGGTTCATGGAAATATACCTCAATGCCATCCTGATCTATTTGGATCTGTTAGGGCTGCATGTCCAGTTCATGGGAATATACCTCAATGCCATCCTGATCCATGGGAATATACCTCAATGCCATCCTGATCTATTTGGATCTCTTAGGGCTGCATGTCCAGTTCATGGGAATATACCTCAATGCCATCCTGATCCATTTGGATCCCTGAGGACCACATGTCCAGTTCATGGGAATATACCTCAACGCCATCCTGATCCATTTGGATCCCTGAGAACCGCATGCCCAGTTCATGGGAATATACCTCAATGCCATCCTGATCTATTTGGATCTGTTAGGGCTGCATGTCCAGTTCATGGGAATATACCTCAACGCCATACTCATCCATGGGAATATACCTCAATGCCATCCTGATCTATTTGGATCTGTTAGGGCTGCATGTCCAGTTCATGGGAATATACCTCAATGCCATCCTGATCCATTTGGATCCCTGAGGACCGCATGTCCAGTTCATGGGAATATACCTCAATGCCATCCTGATCCATTTGGATCCCTGAGGACCACGTGTCCAGTTCATGGGAATATACCTCAACGCCATCCTGATCTATTTGGATCTCTTAGGGCTGCATGTCCAGTTCATGGGAATATACCTCAACTCCATCCTGATCCATTTGGATCCCTGATGACGGCCTGTCCAGTTCATGGGAATATACCTCAACTCCATCCTGATCCATTTGGATCTCTTAGGGCTGCATGTCCAGTTCATGGGAATATACCTCAACGCCATCCTGATCCATTTGGATCCCTGAGGACCGCATGTCCAGTTTATGGGAATATACCTCAACTCCATCCTGATCCATTTGGATCCCTGAGGACCGCATGTCCCGTTCATGGGAATATACCTCAATGCCACTCTGATCTATTTGGATCTCTTAGGGCTGCATGTCCAGTTCATGGGAATATACCTCAATGCCATCCTGATCCATTTGGATCCCTGGGGACCGCATGTCCAGTTCATGGGAATATACCTCAACTCCATCCTGATCCATTTGGATTCCTGAGGACCGCATGTCCAGTTCATGGGAATATACCTCAATGCCATCCTGATCTATTTGGATCCCTGAGGACCGCATGTCCGGTTCATGGGAATATACCTCAATGCCATCCTGATCTATTTGGATCTCTTAGGGCTGCATGTCCAGTTCATGGGAATATACCTCAACGCCATCCTGATCCATTTGGATCCCTGAGGACCGCATGCCCAGTTCATGGGAATATACCTCAACGCCATCCTGATCCATGGGAATATACCTCAATGCCATCCTGATCTATTTGGATCTCTTAGGGCTGCATGTCCAGTTCATGGGAATATACCTCAATGCCATCCTGATCCATTTGGATCCCTGAGGACCACATGTCCAGTTCATGGGAATATACCTCAACGCCATCCTGATCCATTTGGATCCCGGAGAACCGCCTGCCCAGTTCATGGGAATATACCTCAATGCCATCCTGATGTATTTGGATCTATTAGGGCTGCATGTCCAGTTCATGGGAATATACCTCAACGCCATACTCATCCATGGGAATATACCTCAATGCCATCCTGATCTATTTGGATCTGTTAGGGCTGCATGTCCAGTTCATGGGAATATACCTCAATGCCATCCTGATCCATTTGGATCCCTGAGGACCGCATGTCCAGTTCATGGGAATATACCTCAATGCCATCCTGATCCATTTGGATCCCTGAGGACCACGTGTCCAGTTCATGGGAATATACCTCAACGCCATCCTGATCTATTTGGATCTCTTAGGGCTGCATGTCCAGTTCATGGGAATATACCTCAACTCCATCCTGATCCATTTGGATCCCTGATGACGGCATGTCCAGTTCATGGGAATATACCTCAACTCCATCCTGATCCATTTGGATCTCTTAGGGCTGCATGTCCAGTTCATGGGAATATACCTCAACGCCATCCTGATCCATTTGGATCCCTGAGGACCGCATGTCCGGTTCATGGGAATATACCTCAATGCCATCCTGATCTATTTGGATCTCTTAGGGCTGCATGTCCAGTTCATGGGAATATACCTCAACGCCATCCTGATCCATTTGGATCCCTGAGGACCGCATGCCCAGTTCATGGGAATATACCTCAACGCCATCCTGATCCATGGGAATATACCTCAATGCCATCCTGATCTATTTGGATCTCTTAGGGCTGCATGTCCAGTTCATGGGAATATACCTCAATGCCATCCTGATCCATTTGGATCCCTGAGGACCACATGTCCAGTTCATGGGAATATACCTCAACGCCATCCTGATCCATTTGGATCCCGGAGAACCGCCTGCCCAGTTCATGGGAATATACCTCAATGCCATCCTGATGTATTTGGATCTGTTAGGGCTGCATGTCCAGTTCATGGGAATATACCTCAACGCCATACTCATCCATGGGAATATACCTCAATGCCATCCTGATCTATTTGGATCTGTTAGGGCTGCATGTCCAGTTCATGGGAATATACCTCAATGCCATCCTGATCCATTTGGATCCCTGAGGACCGCATGTCCAGTTCATGGGAATATACCTCAATGCCATCCTGATCCATTTGGATCCCTGAGGACCACGTGTCCAGTTCATGGGAATATACCTCAACGCCATCCTGATCTATTTGGATCTCTTAGGGCTGCATGTCCAGTTCATGGGAATATACCTCAACTCCATCCTGATCCATTTGGATCCCTGATGACGGCATGTCCAGTTCATGGGAATATACCTCAACTCCATCCTGATCCATTTGGATCTCTTAGGGCTGCATGTCCAGTTCATGGGAATATACCTCAACGCCATCCTGATCCATTTGGATCCCTGAGGACCGCATGTCCAGTTCATGGGAATATACCTCAACTCCATCCTGATCCATTTGGATCCCTGAGGACCGCATGTCCAGTTCATGGGAATATACCTCAATGCCATCCTGATCTATTTGGATCCCTGAGGACCGCATGTCCAGTTCATGGGAAAATACCTCAACTCCATCCTGATCCATTTGGATCCCTGAGGACCGCATGCCCAGTTCATGGGAATATACCTCAACGCCATCCTGATCCATTTGGATCCCTGAGGACCGCATGCCCAGTTCATGGGAATATACCTCAACGCCATCCTGATCCATGGGAATATACCTCAATGCCAACCTGATCTATTTGGATCTCTTAGGGCTGCATGTCCAGTTCATGGGAATATACCTCAATGCCATCCTGATCTATTTGGATCCCTGAGGACCGCATGTCCGGTTCATGGGAATATACCTCAACGCCATCCTGATCCATGGGAATATACCTCAATGCCATCCTGATCTATTTGGATCTCTTAGGGCTGCATGTCCAGTTCATGGGAATATATCTCAATGCCATCCTGATCCATTTGGATCCCTGAGGACCGCATGTCCAGTTCATGGGAATGTACCTCAACGCCATCCTGATCCATTTGGATCCCTGAGAACCGCATGCCCAGTTCATGGGAATATACCTCAAGGCCATCCCGATCCATTTGGATCCCTGAGGACCGCATGTCCAGTTCATGGGAATATACCTCAATGCCATCCTGATCCATTTGGATCCCTGAGGACCGCATGTCCAGTTCATGGGAATATACCTCAACGCCATCCCGATTCATTTGGATCCCTGAGGACCGCATGCCCAGATCATGGGAATATACCTCAATGCCATCCCGATCCATTTGGATCCCTGAGGACCGCATGTCCAGTTCATGGGAATATACCTCAACGCCATCCTGATCCATTTGGATCCCTGAGGACCGCATGTCCAGTTCATGGGAATATACCTCAACGCCATCCTGATCTATTGGGATCTCTTAGGACCGCATGGCCAGTTCATGGGAATATACCTCAACGCCATCCTGATCCATTTGGATCCCTGAGGACCGCATGTCCAGTTCATGGGAATATACCTCAACGCCATCCTGATCTATTGGGATCTCTTAGGACCGCATGGCCAGTTCATGGGAATATACCTCAACGCCATCCCGATCCATTTGGATCCCTGAGGACCGCATGTCCAGTTCATGGGAATATACCTCAACGCCATCCTGATCCATTTGGATCCCTGAGGACCGCATGTCCAGTTCATGGGAATATACCTCAACACCATCCTGATCCATTTGGATCCCTGAGGACCGCATGTCCAGTTCATGGAAATATACCTCAACGCCATCCTGATCCATTTGGATCCCTGAGGACCGCATGTCCAGTTCATGGAAATATACCTCAACGCCATCCTGATCCATTTGGATCCCTGAGGACCGCATGTCCAGTTCATGGGAATATACCTCAATGCCATCCTGATCTATTTGGAAGTTCATGGGAATATACCTCAATGCCATCCTGATCTATTTGGATCTCTTAGGACCGCATGTCCAGTTCATGGGAATATACCTCAACGCCACCCTCATCCATTTGGATCCCTGAGGACTGCATGTCCAGTTCATGGGAATATACCTCAACGCCACCCTCATCCATTTGGATCCCTGAGGACCGCATGTCCAGTTCATGGGAATATACCTCAACTCCATCCTGATCCATTTGGATCCCTGAGGACGGCATGTCCAGTTCATGGGAATATAACTCAACTCCATCCTGATCCATTTGGATCCCTGAGGACCGCATGTCAAGTTCGTGGGAATATACCTCAACGCCATCCTGATCCATTTGGATCCCTGAGGACCACGTGTCCAGTTCACGGGAATATACCTCAATGCCATCCTGATCTATTTGGATCTCTTAGGGCTGCATGTCCAGTTCATGGGAATATACCTCAATGCCATCCTGATCTATTTGGATCTCTTAGGGCTGCATGTCCAGTTCATGGGAATATACCTCAATGCCATCCTGATCCATTTGGATCCCTGAGGACCGCATGTCCAGTTCATGGGAATATACATCAACGCCATCCTGATCTATTTGGATCCCTGAGGACCGCATGTCCAGTTCATGGGAATATACCTCAACGCCATCCTGATCTATTTGGATCCCTGAGGACCGCATGTCCAGTTCATGGGAATATACCTCAATGCCATCCTGATCCATTTGGATCCCTGAGGACCGCATGTCCAGTTCATGGGAATATACCTCAACGCCATCCCGATCCATTTGGATCCCTGAGGACCGCATGCCCAGTTCATGGGAATATACCTCAATGCCATCCCGATCCATTTGGATCCCTGAGGACCGCATGTCCAGTTCATGGGAATATACCTCAACGCCATCCTGATCCATTTGGATCCCTGAGGACCGCATGTCCAGTTCATGGGAATATACCTCAACGCCATCCTGATCTATTGGGATCTCTTAGGACCGCATGGCCAGTTCATGGGAATATACCTCAACGCCATCCTGATCCATTTGGATCCCTGAGGACCGCATGTCCAGTTCATGGGAATATACCTCAACGCCATCCTGATCTATTGGGATCTCTTAGGACCGCATGGCCAGTTCATGGGAATATACCTCAACGCCATCCCGATCCATTTGGATCCCTGAGGACCGCATGTCCAGTTCATGGGAATATACCTCAACGCCATCCTGATCCATTTGGATCCCTGAGGACCGCATGTCCAGTTCATGGGAATATACCTCAATACCATCCTGATCCATTTGGATCCCTGAGGACCGCATGTCCAGTTCATGGAAATATACCTCAACGCCATCCTGATCCATTTGGATCCCTGAGGACCGCATGTCCAGTTCATGGGAATATACCTCAATGCCATCCTGATCTATTTGGATCTCTTAGGGCTGCATGTCCAGTTCATGGGAATATACCTCAACGCCACCCTGATCCATTTGGATCCCTTAGGACCGCATGTCCAGTTCATGGGAATATACCTCAATGCCATCCTGATCTATTTGGATCTCTTAGGACTGCATGTCCAGTTCATGGGAATATACCTCAACGCCACCCTCATCCATTTGGATCCCTGAGGACCGCATGTCCAGTTCATGGGAATATACCTCAACTCCATCCTGATCCATTTGGATCCCTGAGGACGGCATGTCCAGTTCATGGGAATATACCTCAACTCCATCCTGATCCATTTGGATCCCTGAGGACCGCATTTCAAGTTCGTGGGAATATACCTCAACGCCATCCTGATCCATTTGGATCCCTGAGGACCGCGTGTCCAGTTCACGGGAATATACCTCAATGCCATCCTGATCTATTTGGATCTCTTAGGGCTGCATGTCCAGTTCATGGGAATATACCTCAATGCCATCCTGATCTATTTGGATCTCTTAGGGCTGCATGTCCAGTTCATGGGAATATACCTCAATGCCATCCTGATCCATTTGGATCCCTGAGGACCGCATGTCCAGTTCATGGGAATATACATCAACGCCATCCTGATCTATTTGGATCCCTGAGGACCGCATGTCCAGTTCATGGGAATATACCTCAACGCCATCCTGATCTATTTGGATCCCTGAGGACCGCATGTCCAGTTCATGGGAATATAACTCAACGCCATCCTGATCTATTGGGATCTCTTAGGACCGCATGTCCAGTTCATGGGAATATACCTCATCTCCATCCTGATCCATTTGGATCCCTGAGGACCGCATGTCCAGTTCATGGGAATATACCTCAACGCCATCCTGATCCATTTGGATCCCTGAGGACCGCATGTCCAGTTCGTGGGAATATACCTCAACGCCATCCTGATCCATTTGGATCCCTGAGGACCGCATGTCCAGTTCGTGGGAATATACCTCAACGCCATCCTGATCCATTTGGATCCCTGAGGACCGCAAGTCAAGTTCGTGGGAATATACCTCAACGCCATCCTGTTCCATTTGGATCCCTGAGGACGGCATGTCCAGTTCATGGGAATATACCTCAATGCCATCCTGATCCATTTGGATCCCTGAGGACCGCATGTCCAGTTCATGGGAATATACCTCAACTCCATCCTGATCCATTTGGATCCCTGAGGACCGCATGTCCAGTTCATGGGAATATACCTCAATGCCATCCTGATCTATTTGGATCTCTTAGGGCTGCATGTCCAGTTCATGGGAATATACCTCAATGCCATCCTGATCCATTTGGATCCCTGAGGACCGCATGCCCAGTTCATGGGAATATACCTCAACGCCATCCTGATCCATGTGAATATACCTCAATGCCATCCTGATCTATTTGGATCTCTTAGGGCTGCATGTCCAGTTCATGGGAATATACCTCAACGCCATCCTGATTCATTTGGATCCCTGAGGACCGCATGTCCCGTTCATGGGAATATACCTCAATGCCATCCTGATCCATTTGGATCCCTGAGGACCGCATGTCCAGTTCATGGGAATATACCTCAATGCCATCCTGATCCATTTGGATCCCTGAGGACCGCATGTCCAGTTCATGAGAATATACCTCAACTCCATCATGATCCATTTGGATCCCTGAGGACCGCATGCCCAGTTCATGGGAATATACCTCAACGCCATCCTGATGTCATGATGCCTACCTCTAAGGAGCCAGGCCGGGCCCAGCAACCCCAGAGGCAGACATCATTTTCCCCAAGGAAGTCTCAGCGGGCCCAAGTCGGGGCCCTTTGGACTCAGTCCTGGCGCCTTAGGCGCCAGGCTCATAGCGGACCCCAGTCCTGGCGCCTCAGGCGCCAGGCTCATAGAAGAGGATATGTATTTAAGTGCTTGGGTGCACACTGACCTGATGCAGACCTTGCTGCTTCATCCAGGCCCTCTTGAGGCCTGAATGGGACTACTTAACCTGTAGGACTACTTCACCACCCGGGTGTGGTCGGGGAAGGATACATACCTGATTGGTGGAAGGATACATACCAGGAACTTCTTCCAAGGCTATTTAAACCCCACCCGAACAGCCACACATCCTTCGCGTTGTTCTGCACCTAGCAGCTGGACGCTCACCGTGTCAGCTCCTGCATCCTGACTTCAGCCACGCCTGCCAGCACCCTGGAACACCTGCAAGGGAAGAAAGGAAGAGAATAGGGGAAGAAAAGCCCTTACCTGCTAAATCTGCATCCCAGAGTCATTTCTCCAACGGCCCTGAAAAGGAAGACATCTTTTTTAAAGCATTTCGTTTCGATCGCTGCAGCGCTGCATTTCACTCACCTTGGCAAGGCGCTTCCATCTTCAGCAGCGATCTTCCGGATTCAGCTACGCCCTGGCGCCTAGAGGAAAAAAGACAAGAACAAAGGTGAGAGGGAGAAAAGGAATAAGAAAAGCTCAGTTTCCTTTTAAGTCATACCTGTTGGATTATTCCCACTGCATTTCGGGTCCTGCCGCTTCCTGGCATCTCCGGACCCCGGCCCCTATGGGGAAAAAAGACAAAGACATTGAATGAGCGAATGCAAAGACATTACCTGAGCGCTCATCCAGAAATGTTTCACTTCGGGTCGGCGCCATATCTCCGGCACTCCGAACCCCGGGCCCTAAGGGGAAAAAGACATAAGCATTAGCGCTTGCTGCAATTAGACAACAAACATTATTATTAAGCTTGAACTTTTGAACAGAACTTTTACAGCGCCTTACCTGAACAGTCAAGCTTACCTGAACTCCCATCAATCCTCAATCCAGTGAAGTAACTGGGTTTCAACGCGCCCCTGCATCAGAAGCAGGATGGAGAGCTCATCCTTCCAAACCCTAAGGTGAGGCTTCACGGGGAATCGTGGAGGAGGTATCGTGGAGGGTTGGAAGGGAGTGGGAGGCTTGAGCATTGTTCCACAGTTGGTAATACTCCCTTTTCACGCACAGGAGGGTATCCAACGAGCCAGTGAAGCCAGAAGAGAGGGGCCCTTCCTGTCCATCTTCAGAGTTCTGCGCCTTCGACGCCGCGCCTCCGTGGGAACCAGGTGAGCGTTACAGAACGCAAAGCCTTACCACAATTTCCCACCTGGGCGCTATGGAGACAGATCAGCTGGCCCATCTTTTAGGGGAATTACGGGCAGAAGTGCACTCAGCCCGCCAGGAGACTAATGCTCTCAGAAGGGAACTAATCCTATCCAAGGAAAGAACTGATGATCTGGCCAAAAGGTTATTGCAGGGCCAGGCAGAGCACACTCCTTTACCTGTTTCCGGAGATATTTCTACAACAATGGGTTCGAATAACCCGGTACAAATCAATCTACCTGGACACATGCCTTTGGACCCGCCGGAACGTTTCGCGGGGGATCCCAAGAAATATGCCGTTTTTATGAACCAATGCTGTTTACACTTTTTATGCAGGCCCGGGGCCTTCCCCAACGACCAGACCAAAGTAGCCTTTGTACTATCTTACCTCAGTGGCTGTGCTGCCGATTGGTCTATTCCATTGGTAAATCAGGATGATCCCATTCTCCGGGATTTCCAGGGCTTCCAGGCCAGCATGGAAAGATTGTTCGCTCGACACTCGCAGGGACAGGCCCTTGACAACGAACTGCTATCCTTACGACAAGGTAATCAGGATCTTTTGTCCTATATCGCCACCTTTAATAGACCAGTTGTGGAAACCGGATGGCCTGAAAATAAAAGGATCACATTGTTTCATCGAGGCCTGCGCGGAGAGCTTAAAGATGTTATAGCTCAGATAGTAGATCCACCCCAGGCCTGCGCAGACTACATAGACTTAGTGGTTCAACTTGATCACAGACTTCAAAATAGAAAAGCAGATCGGCTCAAGTATGAAACCAGAGTACCTATCAAGACCCACGTTAACTCCAAGAGTACTGACGTTTCCGAACCTATGCAAATTGGCAGTGTTAAAGGACCATTAACGCAGAAGGATCGAGAGAGAAGGCGACAAATGCAACTTTGTCTGTATTGCGGAACTTCCGGTCACTTTCTTCAAAGTTGTCCAGTTAAACCACCCAAGAAGGTGGTTGGAGCCACTGATAACGAATTATTGACACCTGGTTCGGGAAACGACCTAGCCCGACAAGCGTAGGGGTCCGCTTGCCGAGCTTGAAAACAAACTCTTTGACCTCGCATTTTGTCATGCCAATGGTGCTTGTGAACCCAAAACAGCCTCAGCAGTTGCATGCTATAAAAGCATACATAGACAGTGGAGCTATTGGAAATTACATAGACCGTGAATTGGCTTCCAGGATTAAGCTTCCTCTCCCTCCGAAAGTAACCCAAGATGTAATTACTACAGTTGATGGAACCGAAATAGCCTCAGGGCCTGTAACGCATTCCACAGTTGAAATCACTCTGGTGGGTCAGGACGGACATCGGGAAGCAATCGTCTTTGATGTGATCAAGGCCCCACATTTTCAAGTACTTCTTGGAATCCCTTGGTTAGAAACACATAATCCGAGAATAGACTGGCGAGCAAAGAAGATAACTTTTCCTGATTGTGAACCAACCTGTTACCCAAGGAATCCAGCTATGGGTCTAGCCTCTGTAACTTCCACCCCTGTACAGCTACCATCTGAATACCAAGAATTCCAAGACGTTTTTCAGAAAGAGCAGGCTAACACCTTACCTCCCCATCGATCTTACGATTGCCAAATCGACTTGGTACCCAATGCACAACTACCTTGTAGTAGGATTTATGCTCTTACTGAACCTGAGAACCTGCATTTGCGCCAGTATTTGGATCAATACCTGGCCAATGGTTTCATTCGCCCATCAAAGTCACCAGTCTCTTCCGCTTTGTTCTTCGTACCTAAAAAGGAAGGAGACCTTAGGGCCTGTATTGACTACCGCGCCCTAAATCAGATAACGATTAAGAATCGTTACCCTTTGCCCCTGATACCTGAGCTTATCGACCAAGTAAAAGATGCTCGTGTGTACACCAAGCTAGATCTCCGAGGAGCTTACCACCTGGTACGTATAAAAGAGGGCGACGAGTGGAAGACTGCATTCCGCACCAAATTTGGGCTCTTCGAATATCAAGTAATGCCCTTCGGTTTGTGCAACGCACCTGCCGCCTTTCAGTACTTCATGAATGATGTTCTTCGGGAACTTATCGATGTTTGTGTCATCGTTTATATTGACGACATCCTGGTGTATTCCTCCTCAGAATCTGATCACAGAAACCATGTTAGGGCAGTTCTTGAGAAATTGCGCCAGCACAAATTATTTGGCAAGCTCGAAAAATGGGTTTTTCATACCACAGAAGTGGAGTTTCTCGGATTCATCCTGACACCTCAAGGAATCCGAATGGACTCGTGGAAAGTGGACGCCATTCTCAAATGGCCATCTCCTAGCTCTGTGAAGGGAGTGCAAAGCATGCTTGGCTTTGCCAATTTCTATCGAAGGTTCATCCCGGAATTTTCTCGAACTGTTCAACCCATCACAGCTCTCCTAAAGAAAAATAAACGCTTTGAATGGACTCTTGAGGCTGAACAAGCCTTTCAGGACCTGAAAACCAAATTCACCTCTGCACCTGTATTGAAGCACCCACGCCCAGATCTCCCTTACATCGTGGAAACCGATGCATCCAGTTCGGCCATGGGAGCTGTCCTGTCGCAAAGAGACCCAGAAACTAACCAACTACACCCTGTAGCCTTTTGGTCCAGAAAATTCTCTCCATCTGAACTCAATTACGCAATTACCAACAAAGAACTACTGGCTATTAAATCAGCTTTCAAGGCTTGGCGTCACTATCTTCTCGGTGCAAGACACACCATCACCGTAATTACGGACCACAGAAATTTGCAGTATTTAAAGACGGCCAAAGCTCAATCTTCGCGACAACTCCAATGGGCTTTATTCTTTGCGGAATTTGATTTTGTAATTACCTATCGCCCTGGCTGCAAGAATGGTAAGGCAGATGCCTTATCCCGGATAGGCATGGAAGAACCCAATTCGAGTTTAGAACCTGTGCCAATCATACCGGAACAAAGAATTCTGGGCTTGACTTCATTGCAAACCATTGAGGACATCCAAGCTCAAGTAAAACAGCTTTTTGACTCTTCTGCCTTACTGGAATGGAGTCAAAAGGGTCCTCACTACACCGTTTAGGATGATTTACCCTACTTCCAAGAGCGGTTATTTCTGCCAAGTAAAGAATTGCTGGAACTTGTCATTACCCGTCATCATGAATCATTAATGGAAGGACACCCCGGTATCGCGAAAACAGAAGAAAAGATCAAACACCACTTCTGGTGGCCTTCTTGGAGAAAAGACATAAAGTCATTTGTGTTGTCTTGCGGAATCTGTGCCCAAAATAAGAGTCAAACGAAAAGGCCAGCTGGCCTACTTCAACCTTTGGACATTCCACCAGCACCTTGTCACACCTTGTCAATGGACTTTATAACTGATCTGCCTCCTTGTGGTGGTTACAACATGATTCTCGTAATAGTGGATCTATTCTCCAAAATGGCCCATTTTATCCCTTTAAAAGGATTGCCGTCAGCTTCCACCTTGGCCAAGGAATTTATGGAAAATATAGTGCGGTTACATGGTTTCCCTTCCATATTAGTCTCAGACCGTGGAAGTCAATTTATCTCCCACTTTTGGAAGAAATGTTGCCAACTAGCACAAACAGACGTGCGGTTATCCACCAGCCACCACCCCCAGACCGACGGACAAACCAAGAGAACCAATCAGACTCTCGAGCAATATCTGCGGTGCATGTTACACCAATCCGAGTTGAATTGGAAGGACATCCTTTGGATTGCAGAATATGCATACAACAATTCAGTGCATTCTGGAACCGGACAGACTCCTTTTTATACCCAGTATGGTCACCATCCTCGGACCTCTGACCTAGATCCACCTCTGACCCTGGAGATGCCTGCAGTAAATCACCTACATTCCACAATAACCCAAGCCTTCAAAGAAGCTACAACCCACTTACAGCAAGCCAAGAAAAAGTATAAAGAAAACGCTGATTTGCACCGAAGTAAAACTCCTCCTTACCAAGTAGGAGATCAGGTATGGCTAGCAACTAAACATCTACCCCTCAAGGGTCAGCGAACTTTTAATCCCAGATTCATTGGGCCTTACCCCATCAAAGCTATTATCAACCCAGTGGCCTTTAAACTCGATTTACCATCCAACATGCGGATTCATCCCGTTTTTCACGCATCTCTTCTAAAACCAGTACAACCTGGAACCAGACTGTCTGAGCCCCCAGGCCCTGTCCAAATTGATGGAGAATTAGAATTCGAAGTGAAAGACATTTTAGATTCCAAGATAGTTAAGTCGAAACTCTTCTATCTTGTTGATTGGAAAGGATATGGACCTCAGAAAAGATCTTGGGAACCCAGTAACTATGTTCACGCACCACGATTAATTCAAAGATTCCATCGAAGATTCCCGCACAAACCAAAACCCCCGGAGGAAAAGACCTTGGGAGGGGCCTTGAGGGGGGGTACTGTCATGATGCCTACCTCTAAGGAGCCAGGCCGGGCCCAGCAACCCCAGAGGCAGACATCATTTTCCCCAAGGAAGTCTCAGCGGGCCCAAGTCGGGGCCCTTTGGACTCAGTCCTGGCGCCTTAGGCGCCTGGCTCATAGCGGACCCCAGTCCTGGCGCCTCAGGCGCCAGGCTCATAAAAGAGGATATGTGTTTAAGTGCTTGGGTGCACACTTACCTGATGCAGACCTTGCTGCTTCATCCAGGCCCTCTTGAGGCCTGAATGGGACTACTTAACCTGTAGGACTACTTCACCACCTGGGTGTGGTCGGGGAAGGATACGTACCTGATTGGTGGAAGGATACATGCCAGGAACTTCTTCCAAGGCTATTTAAACCCCACCCGAACAGCCACACATGCTTCGCGTTGTTCTGCACCTAGCAGCTGGACGCTCACCGTGTCAGCTCCTGCATCCTGACTTCAGCCACGCCTGCCAGCACCCTGGAACACCGGCAAGGGGAGAAAGGAAGAGAATAGGAGAAGAAAAGCCCTTACCTGCTAAATCTGCATCCCGGAGTCATTTCTCCAACGGCCCTGAAAAGGAAGACATCATTTTAAAGGCATTTCGTTTCGATCGCTGCAGCGCTGCATTTTACTCACCTTTGCAAGGCGCTTCCATCTTCAGCAGCGATCTTCCGGATTCAGCTACGCCCCGGCGCCTAGAGGAAAAAAGACAAGAACAAAGGTGAGAGGGAGAAAAGGAATAAGAAAAGCTCAGTTTCCTTTTAAGTCGTACCTGTTGGATTATTCCCACTGCATTTCGGGTCCTGCCGCTTCCTGACATCTCCGGACCCCGGCCCCTATGGGGAAAAAAGACAAAGACATTGAATGAGCGAATGCAAAGACATTACCTGAGCGCTCATCCAGAACTTTTTCACTTCGGGTCGGCGCCATATCTCCGGCACTCCGAACCCCGGCCCCTAAGGGGAAAAAGACATAAGCATTAGCGCTTGCTGCAATTAGACAACGAACATTATTATTAAGCTTGAACTTTTGAACAGAACTTTTACAGCGCCTTACCTGAACAGTCAAGCATACATGAACTTCCATCAATCCTCAATCCAGTGAAGTAACTGGGTTTCAACGCGCCCCTGCATCAGAAGCAGGATGGATAGCTCATCCTTCCAAACCCTAAGGTGAGGCTTCACGGGGAATCGTGGAGGAGGTATCGTGGAGGTTGGAAGGGAGTGGGAGGCTTGAGCATTGTTCCACAGTTGGTAATACTCCCTTTTCACGCACAGGAGGGTATCCAATGAGCCAGGGAAGCCAGAATAGAGGGGCCCTTCCTGTCCATCTTCAGAGTTCTGCGCCTTCGACGCCGCGCCTCCGTGGGAACCAGGTGAGCGTTACACCTGATCCATGGGAATATACCTCAATGCCATCCTGATCTATTTGGATCTCTTAGGGCTGCATGTCCAGTTCATGGGAATATACCTCAACGCCATCCTGATCCATTTGGATCCCTGAGGACCGCATGTCCAGTTCATGGGAATATACCTCAATGCCATCCTGATCCATTTGGATCCCTGAGGACTGCATGTCCAGTTCATGGGAATATACCTCAACACCATCCTGATCCATTTGGATCCCTGAGGACCGCATGTCCAGTTCATGGGAATATATCTCAATGCCATCCTGATCCATTTGGATCCCTGAGGACCACGTGTCCAGTTCATGGGAATATACCTCAACTCCATCCTGATCCATTTGGATCCCTGAGGACAGCATGTCCAGTTCATGGGAATATACCTCAACTCCATCCTGATCCATTTGGATCTCTTAGGGCTGCATGTCCAGTTCATGGGAATATACCTCAACGCCATCCTGATCCATTTGGATCCCTGAGGACCACATGTCCAGTTCATGGGAATATACCTCAACTCTATCCTGATCCATTTGGATCCCTGAGGGCCGCATGTCCCGTTCATGGGAATATACCTCAATGCCATCCTGATCTATTTGGATCCCTGAGGACCGCATGTCCAGTTCATGGGAAAATACCTCAACTCCATCCTGATCCATTTGGATCCCTGAGGACCGCATGTCCAGTTCATGGGAATAAAACTAAATGCCATCCTGATCCATGTGGATCCCTGAGGACCGCATGTCCAGTTCATGGGAATATACCTCAATGCCATCCTGATCCATTTGGATCCCTGAGGACCGCATGTCCAGTTCATGGGAATATACCTCAACGCCATCCTGATCTATTTGGATCCCTGAGGACCGCATGTCCAGTTCATGGGAATATACCTCAACTCCATCCTGATCCATTTGGATCCCTGAGGACCGCATGTCCAGTTCATGGGAATATACCTCAATGCCATCCTGATCCATTTGGATCCCTGAGGACCGCATGTCCAGTTCATGGGAATATACCTCAATGCCATCCTGATCTATTTGGATCTCTTAGGGCTGCATGTCCAGTTCATGGGGATATACCTCAACGCCATACTGATCCATGGGAATATACCTCAATGCCATCCTGATCTATTTGGATCTCTTAGGGCTGCATGTCCAGTTCATGGGAATATACTCAATACCATCCTGGTCCATTTGGATCCCTGAGGACCGCATGTCCAGTTCATGGGCATATACCTCAATGCCATCCTGATCCATTTGGATCCCTGAGGACCGCATGTCCAGTTCATGGGAATATACCTCAATGCCATCCTGATCCATTTGGATCCCTGAGGACTGCATGTCCAGTTCATGGGAATATACCTCAATGCCATCCTGATCTATTTGGATCTCTTAGGGCTGCATGTCCAGTTCATGGGAATATACCTCAACGCCATCCCGATCCATTTGGATCCCTGAGGACCGCAGGTCCAGTTCATGGGAATATACCTCAATGCCATCCTGATCTATTTGGATCTCTTAGGACTGCATGTCCAGTTAATGGGAATATACCTCAACGCCACCCTCATCCATTTGGATCCCTGAGGACCGCATGTCCAGTTCATGGGAATATACCTCAATGCCATCCTGATCCATTTGGATCCCTGAGGACTGCATGTCCAGTTCATGGGAATATACCTCAACTCCATCCTGATCCATTTGGATCCCTGAGGACCGCTGTCCAGTTCATGGGAATATACCTCAATGCCATCCTGATCTATTTGGATCTCTTAGGGCTGCATGTCCAGTTCATGGGAATATACCTCAACGCCAACCCTGATCCATTTGGATCCCTGAGGACCGCATGTCCAGTTCATGGGAATATACCTCAACGCCACCCTCATCCATTTGGATCCCTGAGGACCGCATGTCCAGTTCATGGGAATATACCTCAACTCCATCCTGATCCATTTGGATCCCTGAGGACGGCATGTCCAGTTCATGGGAATATACCTCAATGCCATCCTGATCCATTTGGATCCCTGAGGACCGCATGTCCAGTTCATGGGAATATACCTCAACGCCATCCTGATCCATTTGGATCCCTGAGGACCACATGTCCAGATCGTGGGAATATACCTCAACGCCATCCTGATCCATTTGGATCCCTGAGGACCGCATGTCAAGTTTGTGGGAATATACCTCAACGCCATCCTGATCCATTTGGATCCCTGAGGACGGCATGTCCAATTCATGGGAATATACCTCAATGCCATCCTGATCCATTTGGATCCCTGAGGACCGCATGTCCAGTTCATGGGAATATACCTCAACTCCATCCTGATCCATTTGGATCCCTGAGGACCGCATGTCCAGTTCATGGGAATATACCTCAACGCCATCCTGATCTATTTGGATCTCTTAGGGCTGCATGTCCAGTTCATGGGAATATACCTGAATGCCATCCTGATCCATTTGGATCCCTGAGGACCGCATGCCCAGTTCATGGGAATATACCTCAACGCCATCCTGATCCATGGGAATATACCTCAATGCCATCCTGATCTATTTGGATCTCTTAGGGCTGCATGTCCAGTTCATGGGAATATACCTCAACGCCATCCTGATTCATTTGGATCGCTGAGGACCGCATGTCCAGTTCATGGGAATATACCTCAATGCCATCCTGATCCATTTGGATCCCTCAGGACCGCATGTCCAGTTCGTGGGAATATAACTCAACGCCATCCTGATCCATTTGGATCCCTGAGGACCGCATGTCCAGTTCATGGGAATATACCTCAACTCCATCCTGATCCATTTGGATCCCTGAGGACCGCATGCCCAGTTCATGGGAATATACCTCAACGCTATCCTGATCCATGGAAATATACCTAAATGCCATCCTGATCTATTTGGATCTCTTAGGGCTGCATGTCCAGTTCATGGGAATATACCTCAACGCCATCCTGATCCTTTTGGATCCCTGAAGACCGCATGTCCAGTTCATGGGAATATACCTCAATGCCATCCTGATCCATTTGGATCCCTGAGGACCGCATGTCCAGTTCATGGGAATATACCTCAACACCATCCTGATCCATTTGGATCCCTGAGGACCGCATGTCCAGTTCATGGGAATATATCTCAATGCCATCCTGATCCATTTGGATCCCTGAGGACCACGTGTCCAGTTCATGGGAATATACCTCAACGCCATCCTGATCTATTTGGATCTCTTAGGGCTGCATGTCCAGTTCATGGGAATATACCTCAACTCCATCCTGATCCATTTGGATCCCTGAGGAAAGCATGTCCAGTTCATGGGAATATACCTCAACTCCATCCTGATCCATTTGGATCTCTTAGGACTGCATGTCCAGTTCATGGGAATATACCTCAACGCCATCCTGATCCATTTGGATCCCTGAGGACCGCATGTCCAGTTCATGGGAATATACCTCAACTCCATCCTGATCCATTTGGATCCCTGAGGACCGCATGTCCCGTTCATGGGAATATACCTCGATGCCATCCTGATCTATTTGGATCTCTTAGGACCGCATGTCCAGTTCATGGGAATATACCTCAACTCCATCCTGATCCATTTGGATCCCTGAGGACCGCATGTCCAGTTCATGGGAATATACCTCAATGCCATCCTGATCTATTTGGATCCCTGAGGACCGCATGTCCAGTTCATGGGAAAATACCTCAACTCCATCCTGATCCATTTGGATCCCTGAGGACCGCATGTCCAGTTCATGGGAATAAAAGTAAATGCCATCCTGATCCATGTGGATCCCTGAGGACCGCATGTCCAGTTCATGGGAATATACCTCAACGCCATCCTGATCTATTTGGATCCCTGAGGACCGCATGTCAGGTTCATGGGAATATACCTCAACTCCATCCGGATCCATTTGGATCCCTGAGGACCGCATGTCCAGTTCATGGGAGTATACCTCAATGCCATCCTGATCCATTTGGATCCCTGAGGACCGCATGTCCAGTTCATGGGAATATACCTCAATGCCATCCTGATCTATTTGGATCTCTTAGGGCTGCATGTCCAGTTCATGGGAATATACCTCAACGCCATACTGATCCATGGGAATATACCTCAATGCCATCCTGATCTATTTGGATCTCTTAGGGCTGCATGTCCAGTTCATGGGAATATACCTCAACGCCATCCTGATCCATTTGGATCCCTGAGGACCGCATTTCCAGTTCATGGGAATATATCTCAATGCCATCCTGATCCATTTGGATCCCTGAGGACCGCATGTCCAGTTCATGGGAATATACCTCAACTCCATCCTGATCCATTTGGATCCCTGGGGACCGCATGTCCAGTTCATGGGAATATACCTCAATGCCATCCTGATCGATTTGGATCTCTTAGGGCTGCATTTCCAGTTCATGGGAATATACCTCAACGCCATCCTGATCCATTTGGATCCCTGAGGACTGCATGTCCAGTTCATGGGAATATACCTCAATGCCATCCTGATCCATTTGGATCCCTGAGGACCGCATGTCCAGTTCATGGGAATATACCTCAACGCCATCCTGATCCATTTGGATCCCTGAGGACTGCATGTCCAGTTCATGGGAATATACCTCAATGCCATCCTGATCTATTTGGATCTCTTAGGGCTGCATGTCCAGTTCATGGGAATATACCTCAACGCCATCCCGATCCATTTGGATCCCTGAGGACCGCATGTCCAGTTCATGGGAATATACCTCAATGCCATCCTGATCTATTTGGATCTCTTAGGACTGCATGTCCAGTTCATGGGAATATACCTCAACGCCACCCTCATCCATTTGGATCCCTGAGGACCGCATGTCCAGTTCATGGGAATATACCTCAACTCCATCATGATCCATTTGGATCCCTGAGGACGGCATGTCCAGTTCATGGGAATATACCTCAACGCCATCCTGATCCATTTGGATCCCTGAGGACCGCATGTCCAGTTCATGGGAATATACCTCAACTCCATCCTGATCCATTTGGATCCCTGAGGACCGCATGTCCAGTTCATGGGAATATACCTCAATGCCATCGTGATCTATTTGGATCTCTTAGGGCTGCATGTCCAGTTCATGGGAATATACCTCAACGCCAACCCTGATCCATTTGGATCCCTGAGGACCGCATGTCCAGTTCATGGGAATATACCTCAACGCCACCCTCATCCATTTGGATCCCTGAGGACCGCATGTCCAGTTCATGGGAATATACCTCAACTCCATCCTGATCCATTTGGATCCCTGAGGACGGCATGTCCAGTTCATGGGAATATACCTCAACGCCATCCTGATCCATTTGGATCCCTGAGGACCGCATGTCCAGTTCATGGGAATATACCTCAACTCAATCCTGATCCATTTGGATCCGTGAGGACCGTATGTCCAGTTCATGGGAATATACCTCAATGCCATCCTGATCTATTTGGATCTCTTAGGGCTGCATGTCCAGTTCATGGGAATATACCTCAACGCCATCCTGATCCATTTGGATCCCTGAGGACCGCATGTCCAGTTCATGGGAATATACCTCAACTCCATCCTGATCCATTTGGATCCCTGAGGACCGCATGTCCAGTTCATGGGAATATACCTCAATGCCATCCTGATCTATTTGGATCCCTGAGGACCGCATGTCCAGTTCATGGGAAAATACCTCAACTCCATCCTGATCCATTTGGATCCCTGAGGACCGCATGTCCAGTTCATGGAAATATACCTCAACTCCATCGTGATCCATTTGGATCCCTGAGGACCACATGTCCAGTTCATGGGAATATACCTCAACGCCATCCTGATCCATTTGGATCCCTGAGGACCGCATGTCGAGTTCATGGGAAAATACCTCAATGCCAGCCTGATCCATTTGGATCCCTGAGGACCGCATGTCCAGTTCATGGGAATATACCTCAACTCCATCCTGATCCATTTGGATCCCTGAGGACCGCATGTCCGGTTCATGGGAATATACCTCAACGCCATCCTGATCTATTTGGATCCCTGAGGACCGCATGTCCGGTTCATGGGAATATACCTCAATGCCATCCTGATCCATGGGAATATACCTCAATGCCATCCTGATCTATTTGGATCTCTTAGGGCTGCATGTCCAGTTCATGGGAATATACCTCAATGCCATCCTGATCCATTTGGATCCCTGAGGACCGCATGTCCAGTTCATGGGAATATACCTCAACACCATCCTGATCCATTTGGATCCCTGAGGACCGCATGCCCAGTTCATGGGAATATACCTCAACGCCATCCCGATCCATTTGGATCCCTGAGGACCGCATGTCCAGTTCATGGCAATATACCTCAACTCCATCCTGATCCATTTGGATCCCTGAGGACCGCATGTACAGTTCATGGGAATATACCTCAATGCCATCCTGATCTATTTGGATCTCTTAGGGCTGCATGTCCAGTTCATGGGAATATACCTCAACGCCATCCTGATCCATTTGGATCCCTGAGGACCGCATGTCCAGTTCATGGGAATATACCTCAACTCCATCCCGATCCATTTGGATCCCTGAGGACTGCATGTCCAGTTCATGGGAATATACCTCAACGCCATCCTGATCCATTTGGATCTCTTAGGGCTGCATGTCCAGTTCATGGGAATATACCTCAATGCCATCCTGATCCATTTGGATCCCTGAGGACCGCATATCCAGTTCATGGGAATATACCTCAATGCCATCCTGATCCATTTGGATCCCTGAGGACGGCATGTCCAGTTCATGGGAATATACCTCAACTCCATCCTGATCCATTTGGATCCCTGAGGACCGCATGTCCAGTTCATGGGAATATACCTCAACGCCATCCGGATCCATTTGGATCCCTGAGGACCGCATGTCCAGTTCATGGGAATATACCTCAACGCCATCCTGATCTATTTGGATCCCTGAGGACCGCATGTCCAGTTCATGGGAATATACCTCAACGCCATCCTGATCCATTTGTATCCCTGAGGACCGCATGCCCAGTTCATGGGAATATACCTCAACGCCATCCCGATCCATTTGGAACCCTGAGGACCGCATGTCCAGTTCATGGCAATATACCTCAACTCCATCCTGATCCATTTGGATCCCTGAGGACCGCATGTCCAGTTCATGGGAATATACCTCAATGCCATCCTGATCTATTTGGATCTCTTAGGGCTGCATGTCCAGTTCATGGGAATATACCTCAACGCCATCCTGATCCATTTGGATCCCTGAGGACCGCATGTCCAGTTCATGGGAATATACCTCAACTCCATCCCGATCCATTTGGATCCCTGAGGACTGCATGTCCAGTTCATGGGAATATACCTCAACGCCATCCTGATCCATTTGGATCTCTTAGGGCTGCATGTCCAGTTCATGGGAATATACCTCAATGTCATCCTGATCCATTTGGATCCCTGAGGACCACATATCCAGTTCATGGGAATATACCTCAATGCCATCCTGATCCATTTGGATCCCTGAGGACGGCATGTCCAGTTCATGGGAATATACCTCAACTCCATCCTGATCCATTTGGATCCCTGAGGACCGCATGTCCAGTTCATGGGAATATACCTCAACGCCATCCGGATCCATTTGGATCCCTGAGGACCACATGTCCAGTTCATGGGAATATACCTCAACGCCATCCTGATCTATTTGGATCCCTGAGGACCGTGTGTCCAGTTCATGGGAATATACCTCAATGCCATCCTGATCTATTTGGATCCCTGAGGACCTCGTGTCCAGTTCATGGGAATATACCTCAACGCCATCCTGATCCATTTGGATCCCTGAGGACCTCGTGTCCAGATCATGGGAATATACCTCAATGCCATCCTGATCCATTTGGATCCCTGAGGACCGCATGTCCAGTTCATGGGAAAATACCTCAACGCCATCCTGATCTATTTGGATCTCTTAGGGCCGCATGTCCAGTTCATGAGAATATACCTCAACGCCATCCTGATCTATTTGGATCCCTGAGGACCGCATGTCCAGTTCATGGGAATATACCTCAACGCCACCCTGATCCATTTGGATCCCTGAGGACCGCATGTCAAGTTCATGGGAATATACCTCAACTCCACCCTGATCCATTTGGATCCCTGAGGACCGCATGTCAAGTTCATGGGAATATACCTCAACGCCACCCTTATCCATTTGGATCCCTGAGGACCGCATGTCAAGTTCATGGGAATATACCTCAACGCCATCCTGATCTATCTGGATCCCTGAGGACCGCATGTCAAGTTCATGGGAATATACCTCAACGCCATCCTGATCTATTTGGATCCCTGAGGACCGCATGTCCAGTTCATGGGAATATACCTCAATGCCATCCTGATCCATGGACGGCATGCCCAGTTCATGGGAATATACCTCAACGCCATCCTGATCCATTTGGATCCCTGAGGACCGCATGTCCAGTTCATGGGAATATACCTCAACTCCATCCTGATCTATTTGGATCCCTTAGGTCCACATGTCCAGTTCATGGGAATATACCTCAATGCCATCCTGATCCATTTGGATCCCTGAGGACTGGGTGTCCAGTTCATGGGAATATACCTCAATGCCATCCTGATCCATTTGGATCCCTGAGGACTGCGTGTCCAGTTCATGGGAATATACCTCAATGCCATCCTGATCCATTTGGATCCCTGAGGACTGGGTGTCCAGTTCATGGGAATGTACCACAATGCCATCCTGATCTATTTGGATCCCTGAGGACTGGGTGTCCAGTTCATGGGAATATACTTCAATGTCAATGCTCTCCACGAGGACACACTTCCAAGTCCCTCTAAAAGCTGAGGTGGGTGCAATGCTCTGCACCTGAACCAGGGGCATTCCTCTGGACAAACCTCCAGACCACTGTTGTGTATCCCATCTGCGCCACTGCAAAAGGGGAACAATAGTGTGGAACAGAGGCGTTGCTAAGGGTGGTGAGGGAGGCTGAGGAGGCTATAGTCCCGGGTCTTTTGATTGTAGCCCCGGATAGAATCTCAGGGGTTACAACCAAAAAAGGCTAGCTATCCCCCAGTCCCGATAGTACCAAAATTAGCATAGCCCCAGATCTTTTACAGTCCTAGCAACACCCCTGGTGTGGAAGGTTGCCCAGAACAATGTCAGTGGTTATGATTAATGTATAACCTTCTACCCATCACAGCCCGTGTTTATAACCCACCTAAAAGGAAGGCAGACAAAAGGGGCATTAACAGAACTGTTCACAGACTAGGACTCATCTGATGTTCAGAGTTGCACATTGCATTCTCCTCCGCTTTGTTTATTTGAAAAAAAAGCTTCAGACACGCGGGCGAAGAAGCGTTCTCCAAAAAACACGCCCGTTATACTATTTTCTGATGCTAATTTGTGGGAAGATCTCAAAGAAAAGCTAGTCTAGTCAGATCCCTGAGGACCGCGTGTCCAGTTCACGGGAAAATACCTCAACGCCATCCTGATCCATTTGGATCCCTGAGGACCGCATGTCCAGTTCATGGGAATATACCTCAACTCCATCCTGATCCATTTGGATCTCTGAGGACGGCATGTCCAGTTCATGGGAATATACCTCAACTCCATCCTGATCCATTTGGATCCCTGAGGACCGCATGTCCAGTTCATGGGATTATACCTCAACGCCATCCTGATCCATTTGGATCCCTGAGGACCGCATGTCCAGTTCATGGGAATATACCTCAACGCCATCCTGATACATTTGGATCCCTGAGGACCGCATGCCCAGTTCATGGGAATATACCTCAACGCCATCCTGATCCATTTGGATCCCTGAGGACCGCATGTCCAGTTCATGGGAATATACCTCAACGCCATCCTAATCCATTTGGATCCCTGAGGACTGCATGTCCAGTTCATGGGAATATACCTCAACGCCATCCTGATCTATTTGGATCCCTGAGGACCGCCCAGTTCATGGGAATATACCTCAACGCCATCCTGATCCATGGGAATATACCTCAATGCCATCCTGATCTATTTGGATCCCTCAGGACTGCATGTCCAGTTCACGGGAATATACCTCAACGCCATCCTGATCTATTTGGATCCCTGAGAACCGCGTGTCCAGTTCACAGGAATATACCTCAATGCCATCCTGATCTATTTGGATCTCTCAGGACTGCGTGTCCAGTACATGGGAATATACCTCAACTCCATCCTGATCCATTTGGATCCCTGAGGACCGCCCAGTTCATGGGAATATACCTCAACGCCATCCTGATCCATGGCAATATACCTCAATGCCATCCTGATCTATTTGGATCCCTGAGGACCGCGTGTCCAGTTCACGGGAATATACCTCAATGCCATCCTGATCTATTTGGATCTCTCAGGACTGCATGTCCAGTTCATGGGAATATACTTCAACTCCATCTTGATCCATTTGGATCCCTGAGGACCGCATGCCCAGTTCATGGGAATATACCTCAACGCCATCCTTATCTATTTGGATCCCTGAGGACCGCATGTCTAGTTCATGGGAATATACCTCAACTCCATCCTGATCCATTTGGATCCCTGAGGACCGCGTGTCCAGTTCATGGGAATATACCTCAACTCCATCCTGATCCATTTGGATCCCTGAGGACTGCGTGTCCAGTTCATGGAAATATACCTCAACACCATCCTGATCCTTTTGGATCCCTTAGGACCGCATGTCCAGTTCATGGAAATATACCTCAACGCCATCCTGATCCATTTGGATCCCTGAGGACCGCATGTCCAGTTCATGGGAATATACCTCAACTCCATCCTGATCCATTTGGATCCCTGAGGACCGCATGTCCAGTTCATGGGAATATACCTCAACTCCATCCTGATCCATTTGGATCCCTGAGGACCGCATGTCCAGTTCATGGGAATATACCTCAACTCCATCCTGATCCATTTGGATCCCTGAGGACCGCATGTCCAGTTCATGGGAATATACCTCAACTCCATCCTGATCCATTTGGATCCCTGAGGACCGCGTGTCCAGTTCATGGGAATATACCTCAACGCCATCCTGATCCTTTTGGATCCCTTAGGACCGCGTGTCCAGTTTATGGAAATATACCTCAACGCCATCCTGATCCATTTGGATCCCTGAGGACCGCGTGTCCAGTTCATGGGAATATACCTCAACTCCATCCTGATCTATTTGGATCCCTGAGGACTGCGTGTCCAGTTCATGGGAATATACCTCAACGCCATCCTGATCTATTTGGATCCCTGAGGACCGAATGTCCAGTTCATGGGAATATACCTCAACGCCTTCATGATCCTGAACTGGACCGCGTGTCCAGTTCATGGGAATATACCTCAATGCCATCCTGATCTATTTGGATCACTGAGGACTGCGTGTCCAGTTCATGGGAATATACCTCAACGCCATCCTGATCTATTGGGATCTCTTAGGGCTGCATGTCCAGTTCATGGGAATATACCTCAACGCATCCTGATCTATTTGGATCCCTGAGGACCGCATGTCCAGTTCATGGGAATATACCTCAGCTCCATCCTGATCCATTTGGATCCCTGAGGACGGCATGTCCAGTTCATGGGAATATACCTCAACTCCATCCTGATCCATTTGGATCCCTGAGGACGGCATGTCCAGTTCATGGGAATATACCTCAACTCCATCCTGATCCATTTGGATCCCTGAGGACCGCATGTCCAGTTCATGGGAATATACCTCAACGCCATCCTGATCTATTGGGATCTCTTAGGGCTGCGTGTCCAGTTCATGGGAATATACCTCAACGCCATCCTGATCCATTTGGATCCCTTAAGACTGCATGTCCAGTTCATGGGAATATACCTCAACTCCATCCTGATCCATTTGGATCCCTGAGGACGGCATGTCCAGTTCATGGGAATATACCTCAATGCCATCCTGATCTATTTGGATCCCTGAGGACCGCGTGTCCAGTTCATGGGAATATACCTCAACGCCATCCTGATCCATTTGGATCCCTGAGGACCGCGTGTCCAGTTCATGGGAATATACCTCAACGCCATCCTGATCCATTTGGATCCCTGCGGACCACATGTCAAGTTCATGGGAATAAAACTAAATGCCATCCTGATCCATTTGGATCCCTGAGGACCGCATGTCCAGTTCATGGGAATAAAACTAAACGCCATCCTGATCCATTTGGATCCCTGAGGACCGCATGTCCAGTTCATGGGAATATACCTCAACTCCATCCTGATCCATTTGGATCCCTGAGGACCGCATGTCCAGTTCATGGGAATATACCTCAACTCCATCCTGATCCATTTGGATCCCTGAGGACCGCATGTCCAGTTCATGGGAATATACCTCAACTCCATCCTGATCCATTTGGATCCCTGAGGACCGCATGTCCAGTCCATGGAAATATACCTCAACGCCATCCTGATCCATTTGGATCCCTGAGGACCGCGTGTCCAGTTCATGGGAATATACCTCAACTCCATCCTGATCCATTTGGATCCCTGAGGACCACGTGTCCAGTTCATGGGAATATACCTCAACACCATCCTGATCTATTTGGATCCCTGAGGACCGCGTGTCCAGTTCATGGGAATATACCTCAACGCCATCCTGATCTATTTGGATCCCTGAGGACCGCATGTCCAGTTCATGGGAATATTCCTCAACACCATCCTGATCTATTTGGATCCCTGAGGACCGCTTGTCCAGTTCATGGGAATATACCTCAACTCCATCCTGATCCATTTGGATCCCTGAGGACGGCATGTCCAGTTCATGGGAATATACCTCAACTCCATCCTGATTCATTTGGATCCCTGAGGACGGCATGTCCAGTTCATGGGAATATACCTCAATGCCATCCTGATCTATTTGGATCCCTGAGGACCGCGTGTCCAGTTCATGGGAATATACCTCAACGCCATCCTGATCCATTTGGATCCCTGAGGACCACATGTCCATTTCATGGGAATAAAACTAAATGCCATCCTTATCCATGTGGATCCCTGAGGACCGCATGTCCATTTCATGGGAATATACCTCAATGCCATCCTGATCCATTTGGATCCCTGAGGACCACATGTCCAGTTCATGGAAATATACCTCAACTCCATCCTGATCCATTTGGATCCCTGAGGACCGCATGTCCAGTTCATGGGAATATACCTCACTACATCCTGATCCATTTGGATCCCTGAGGACCGGGTGTCCAGTTCATGGGAATATACCTCAATGCCATCCTGATCCATTTGGATCCCTGAGGACTGGGTGTCCAGTTCATGGGAATATACCTCAATGCCATCCTGATCCATTTGGATCCCTGAGGACGGCGTGTCCAGTTCATGGGAATATACCTCAATGCCATCCTGATCCATTTGGATCCCTGAGGACTGGGTGTCCAGTTCATGGGAATATACCTCAATGCCATCCTGATCTATTTGGATCCCTTAGGACCACATGCCCAGTTCATGGGAATATACCTCAACTCCATCCTGATCCATTTGGATCTCTTAGGGCTGCATGTCCAGTTCATGGGAATATACCACAATGCCATCCTGATCCATTTGGATTCCTGAGGACTGGGTGTCCAGTTCATGGGAATATACCTCAATGCCATCCTGATCCATTTGGATCCCTGAGGACTGGGTGTCCAGTTCATGGGAATATACCTCAATGCCATCCTGATCCATTTGGATCCCTGAGGACTGCATGTCCAGTTCATGGGAATATACCTCAATGCCATCCTGATCCATTTGGATCCCTGAGGACTGGGTGTCCAGTTCATGGGAATATACCTCAATGCCATCCTGATCTATTTGGATTCCTGAGGACTGGGTGTCCAGTTCATGGGAATATACCTCAATGCCATCCTGATCCATTTGGATCCCTGAGGACTGCATGTCCAGTTCATGGGAATATACCTCAATGCCATCCTGATCCATTTGGATCCCTGAGGACCGCATGTCCAGTTCATGGGAATATACCTCAACTCCATCCTGATCCATTTGGATCCCTGAGGACCGCATGTCCAGTTCATGGGAATATACCTCAACGCCTTCCTGATCCTGAACTGGACCGCGTGTCCAGTTCATGGGAATATACCTCAATGCCATCCTGATCTATTTGGATCACTGAGGACTGCGTGTCCAGTTCATGGGAATATACCTCAACGCCATCCTGATCTATTGGGATCTCTTAGGGCTGCATGTCCAGTTCATGGGAATATACCTCAACGCATCCTGATCTATTTGGATCCCTGAGGACCGCATGTCCAGTTCATGGGAATATACCTCAGCTCCATCCTGATCCATTTGGATCCCTGAGGACGGCATGTCCAGTTCATGGGAATATACCTCAACTCCATCCTGATCCATTTGGATCCCTGAGGACGGCATGTCCAGTTCATGGGAATATACCTCAACTCCATCCTGATCCATTTGGATCCCTGAGGACCGCATGTCCAGTTCATGGGAATATACCTCAACGCCATCCTGATCTATTGGGATCTCTTAGGGCTGCGTGTCCAGTTCATGGGAATATACCTCAACGCCATCCTGATCCATTTGGATCCCTTAAGACTGCATGTCCAGTTCATGGGAATATACCTCAACTCCATCCTGATCCATTTGGATCCCTGAGGACGGCATGTCCAGTTCATGGGAATATACCTCAATGCCATCCTGATCTATTTGGATCCCTGAGGACCGCGTGTCCAGTTCATGGGAATATACCTCAACGCCATCCTGATCCATTTGGATCCCTGAGGACCGCGTGTCCAGTTCATGGGAATATACCTCAACGCCATCCTGATCCATTTGGATCCCTGCGGACCACATGTCAAGTTCATGGGAATAAAACTAAATGCCATCCTGATCCATTTGGATCCCTGAGGACCGCATGTCCAGTTCATGGGAATAAAACTAAACGCCATCCTGATCCATTTGGATCCCTGAGGACCGCATGTCCAGTTCATGGGAATATACCTCAACTCCATCCTGATCCATTTGGATCCCTGAGGACCGCATGTCCAGTTCATGGGAATATACCTCAACTCCATCCTGATCCATTTGGATCCCTGAGGACCGCATGTCCAGTTCATGGGAATATACCTCAACTCCATCCTGATCCATTTGGATCCCTGAGGACCGCATGTCCAGTCCATGGAAATATACCTCAACGCCATCCTGATCCATTTGGATCCCTGAGGACCGCGTGTCCAGTTCATGGGAATATACCTCAACTCCATCCTGATCCATTTGGATCCCTGAGGACCACGTGTCCAGTTCATGGGAATATACCTCAACACCATCCTGATCTATTTGGATCCCTGAGGACCGCGTGTCCAGTTCATGGGAATATACCTCAACGCCATCCTGATCTATTTGGATCCCTGAGGACCGCATGTCCAGTTCATGGGAATATTCCTCAACACCATCCTGATCTATTTGGATCCCTGAGGACCGCTTGTCCAGTTCATGGGAATATACCTCAACTCCATCCTGATCCATTTGGATCCCTGAGGACGGCATGTCCAGTTCATGGGAATATACCTCAACTCCATCCTGATTCATTTGGATCCCTGAGGACGGCATGTCCAGTTCATGGGAATATACCTCAATGCCATCCTGATCTATTTGGATCCCTGAGGACCGCGTGTCCAGTTCATGGGAATATACCTCAACGCCATCCTGATCCATTTGGATCCCTGAGGACCACATGTCCATTTCATGGGAATAAAACTAAATGCCATCCTTATCCATGTGGATCCCTGAGGACCGCATGTCCATTTCATGGGAATATACCTCAATGCCATCCTGATCCATTTGGATCCCTGAGGACCACATGTCCAGTTCATGGAAATATACCTCAACTCCATCCTGATCCATTTGGATCCCTGAGGACCGCATGTCCAGTTCATGGGAATATACCTCACTACATCCTGATCCATTTGGATCCCTGAGGACCGGGTGTCCAGTTCATGGGAATATACCTCAATGCCATCCTGATCCATTTGGATCCCTGAGGACTGGGTGTCCAGTTCATGGGAATATACCTCAATGCCATCCTGATCCATTTGGATCCCTGAGGACGGCGTGTCCAGTTCATGGGAATATACCTCAATGCCATCCTGATCCATTTGGATCCCTGAGGACTGGGTGTCCAGTTCATGGGAATATACCTCAATGCCATCCTGATCTATTTGGATCCCTTAGGACCACATGCCCAGTTCATGGGAATATACCTCAACTCCATCCTGATCCATTTGGATCTCTTAGGGCTGCATGTCCAGTTCATGGGAATATACCACAATGCCATCCTGATCCATTTGGATTCCTGAGGACTGGGTGTCCAGTTCATGGGAATATACCTCAATGCCATCCTGATCCATTTGGATCCCTGAGGACTGGGTGTCCAGTTCATGGGAATATACCTCAATGCCATCCTGATCCATTTGGATCCCTGAGGACTGCATGTCCAGTTCATGGGAATATACCTCAATGCCATCCTGATCCATTTGGATCCCTGAGGACTGGGTGTCCAGTTCATGGGAATATACCTCAATGCCATCCTGATCTATTTGGATTCCTGAGGACTGGGTGTCCAGTTCATGGGAATATACCTCAATGCCATCCTGATCCATTTGGATCCCTGAGGACTGCATGTCCAGTTCATGGGAATATACCTCAATGCCATCCTGATCCATTTGGATCCCTGAGGACTGGGTGTCCAGTTCATGGGAATATACCACAATGCCATCCTGATCCTTTTGGATCCCGGAGGACCCGATGTTGAACACATGGAAAAATAGGCTACAGATATTTATTTTATTTAGTGTTCATGTGCTCGCTTTGAGAAGCAACGGAGCGCTTTACAGAGGAATACAACAATACAGATACATTACAGAGCACTTTACAGATTAGCAAAACAGCGGGTGGCCGATCTCTTTCCTCGGCTGGCTCCTTCCTATGTAACAGCCTCCCTCTTCCTCTTCGTCTTGAGCCGGATCTCCTCAAATTCTAGAAGCTCCTCAAGACCTTCCTTTTCACCTCTTCCTTCCCTCCCTCCCTGACTTCTCTGCTAACCGCCACAGTACTGAGATTGGTAACCAGGGCCCTTATGTGTCCACCTGGGTCCTGGCCTCCCACACCCAATCGCCTCAGCCCCCGCCTGCTCCTAGCACTTGCCTAGGCACTCACTGGCCTGCGCTTTCACAGGCCTGCACTTATCTATTGCAGTTGACCACTCTCCTGAAGTAACTTAACAGCTGCTTACACCCTAACACTTCCCTCTGGGGCATTCCAAATGCTTATCTCCTCCGTCACCCCCCCCCTCTCTCTCTCTCTCTGCACTTACACGTTCTGAATGCTCACAAGACCTAGTAGGGCCGCCTCTTTGTTTCATTGTTATATTTGCATTTCATTTCCTTGTTCCCTCCCTGTTGCCATGTGCCTGCTTTGAAACACAATTGACTTGATATATAAGCGCCTTACAAATGCACAATCAATAAATAAATAAGTGCTGCAGGCCATAACACAGGAGCATCAGGAAACTTAGCAAGAACTAGGCCTGCAATGAGGGTCCAGGGTTGATCGACAGATATGTTCCCGATTCTCCCCACTTCTGCCTCGTAGGATAAAATGGTAACACCTAATTGTTAGGAAACATGCACAGGAAAAGGTGTATGATTGGACCAAGCTAAGGGATCTGCACAGTTAGATGGAGGAGGCTTCAAGGAGCATTGTACCTTGAGATCATAGTCCTCTAGGCTTGGTACTCACAGAATTTCTATTCCAGAGTTGACCTTGTAGGAACCATTTAAGGGCAATCCTGGGTAAAAGCCACTTTCCACACTACAGGGGTCCGCTTGAGCCCATCTCAAGCCCAGAACTACTTGCTCTTATTAGTTACCTAATGCTTTCCCAAACTGCCACACAGGCAGTCCATGGATTCCAAACATGTTAGAAGTTCCCTATTATTCTGCATCCGGATCAATGGTCCACTGTAATTGAATTGACATTAGCCCAAGCTACCACAAAACAAGACTCCCCCCGCCCCATGTGTATCCTCCATTCCCTATGTATGGGGCTCCTCCACCCTTTCGCCTCCTCTTTCCTTGTTCCTCTTGCTCCTGAGACCAAGGCCTAGATACCAAGGCAGGGTCAGGATCTGCTAACCTCCAGAAAAGCTGAGACCACAACAGTGGAAATTGTGCGCAGCATAAATCCTTCGTAACATAACATAACATAACATAAGCGAGGTGAGGCGGCAGACGTTGGGGATCTGTATGAAGTCTTGCTCCACTCTTTGGTGTGGATGGAGTCTGTTCCAGAGTGACGAGGCCTGTCATTGAGAGATCTTCTACCAAATGTTTCATATCTAGTGGAGAGATGGAAGGGAGTCAATGAGGCCAATAGCAGTCTTCTCATTTTACCTTCTGAAACTCTGTGAAGATCAGGTAACTGGGGCTCGTAGAATAATTTCGGAGTTGTGTCCATTGAGACAGTGCCAGTTTAATAGCGTTCATGCTGGATTTCCTTTATGATATGATATATGATGCAGCATTTATAATGAGCCGTGTTTCTAGGCGCAACAAGAAAAGGAGGGGGGAATAAAGGGAGGAGAAAATAACGATCAAACTAGGCCTTGTGTCAGTCAGATCGCGCCAGTGCAGGGATGAGGGAAGGGGAGCAGTGCCGGGGGGAGGGGAAGGGGGAAGTGCAGTTAACTCACACGTGTAGCCAGCAGGTGGCTTATAAGTTTAGAGAGAAGGGACTGTAGGGTTGCAGATACAGACCCGTAAGTGCTGGGGAGCCCCGAGGCAGTGCAAGGGCAACTGGACATGCAGGAGCCTGGGCCCGAGTTCAGAGGGTGACCTTGTGACCAGTGCGCAGAGCAGACAGGTGCATCAGCAGTGGGGAGGAAGAGAGAAAGCGGAAGCAAAAATGAAGGTCTGGAGTTGCTTCCGGAACCGGAGGTGGTTCTGCTCAAGTTTGAGAGAGGCAGGGAGGCTTTTCCAGAGGGAAGCCCCAGCCGAGGAGATAGATCTGCCCCCCACACTCTGCTTGGAGAAGCATCTGACCCTCAGAGAGTTGGAGGTGGATGAGCAGAGAGCTCGAGAAGGAAGATGTTTTGGAAGAGAAAGTTGGAGGTAGAGCAGTCCCATGCCCCAGAAAGTCTTGTGGATGATGCAGAGGGTCTTGAAGTTGATCCTTGCAGCCAAGGGGAGCCAGTGAAGAGATTGCAGAGCTGGAGAGATACGATCCCTGGGCTTGAGGCCAAACACAAGTCTCGCAATCCTGTTCTGGATAAGTTGTAGAGGTCGAAGAGTAGAGGCAGGAAGATTTAGAAAGAAGCTGTTGCAATAGTCGACCCTAGAGAGGACCAGAGCTCTGGAGACAGTGAGCTTCTGCGGGAAAGTGAGAAAAGGAAGAATACCTCTGGAGGGGAAGCTGATAGTTTGACTTCTTAGAGATGTCAGAGATGTGAGGAGAGAAGGAGAGGGTGTAGTCGAAGATGACACCAACGTTCTTAGCCTCACAGGAAGGAGCAGGAAGAGGGCCCTCAGTGGGTGGCCAGAGAAAGAGAGGAAAGGAGGGAGCGGGTGTCCCAATGAGGAGAATCTCAGTCTTACTGGCATTTAGGCAGCGATCATGTTCGTATGATGGCCGTGAGTAACGGCGGTCCGCTTGGACATTAAAAAACAATATCAGTCCCGGACTTTCGGCATCCAGGGCTGCAGCAGCGCTCGGATGTGGGCCGAGCGATCTCCACAGCACTTCACGTACCTTATACGGGCACACAGCAAATGGGGCCACTGCAACGCTCGGGCACAAGCGGTGCGGCCTCAACACTGAAGACAGCAAACGCAGCTCCGAACTGCAGGTATGGGAATCCTCGTCGCCAATTGTAGTGTGGGGGCTAAACAGAGGACACAGGGCAGCAATGGATATATGAAATTATGTATTTATTAAAGTATAACTATACAGGGAAAGAGGAGGGAGGCTCCTCTCCCTGTGAGAGCTGGGATAATGTCTATCTTCAAACAGGGTTCTATATTCCAAAATACCAGAAAAGAGCTTGTGCTTACTCCACCAACAAGGAGTAGAACACGTGGAACCATTATGTAGTCAGGCAAGTCTCTCCTCAGTCAGGCATGTTTCCTTCCTTCCATGTAGTTGGGATGCTACAGTGGCACACCATTCCTGAATTGCGGCCAGACAGTCTGGTACGAGAGAAGAAGCACAGGTGGCTGTAGGGAGCATGAAAGAGAGCTGGGTGTCATCCGGAAAACATTGAAAATCGGAGCAGAAAGTTGTAATGCAGTGTGCAAGCAGTGCCAGGTAGTGGTTAAAGAGCCGGAGAGAGAGGTTAGACCCCTGGGGAACAACACAAGTAGAGAGAGAGAGATAGAAGAGAAGAAAGACCCCAGTTGGACCTGCAAGGGTCAGTCAGTGAGAAAAGAGGTCAACCAGGTCAGGGCCGAATCAGTAATACCAAGGTTGTCGCTGAGACGATTGAGCAGGATAGCATGGTTGACCGTGTCAAAAGCAGAGGATATATTGAGGAGAGTAAGGACAGAAGGGAGATTAGAGTCAAGATTGGAGAGCAAGTCTTCACGGGTGTTCGGGAGAGCCGTTTCAGTGCTTCTGGTAGCTCTGAAGCCAGACTGGTGGTCATGGAGGCAACCAATGGATTCAGTATGCAGATTAAGCTGGGAGATGGACAGCTTTTCCAAGAGTTTGCCCAGAAAGGAGTCATGGAGATCATGCGATAGTTAGCGAGAAAGGAAGGATCGCCTAGGGCTTCTTTAGAAGGGGGTGCACAAGAGAGGGCTTAAGGGAGAGGGGAAGTTCCAGTGGCAAAGGAGTGATCACAGAAATCAGCCAAGGCTGGTGCAAGGGTGTCGATGTGGTCCTTGATTGTTCTGGATGAGCAGGGGAGTACCTACTTTGACAAGACTTTCATAGATCGGACTAGTCTAGAAACATTGTCAGGGGTGAAAATGGGAAAGAAGAAGCAGGAAGGAGGAGGAGAGACAGCCTCAGGCAGGCCAGGAGTGGTGGAGGAGGAGGAAGAGAAGGTGGACAGGATGTCCTGAGTTTTAGTAGTGGAATGAGAAGCCAAGGCTGTGCAGAGGGCCTGGGAGGGAACAGGATAGGTAGAGACTGCAGCAGGATTGGGCAGCTCCTTGCAGATTTTGAAAAGTTCGACCGAGTTGTAGATGCCGTAGAGATGCAGTCTTGGATGTAGGCTCTCTTCTTAGAGAAGAAAGAGTCTGTACTGCCTTTGGAGCAGGCGGCAGGCCAGTTTGTCAGGGGGTGCGCCCGATGCCCCCACTTCCTCTCTGTCACCATGCACTTGCGTTTAAGGGCAGCGAGGTTGTAGAGCGGTTGTGTCAGGGTGTGAGTCAGCCAAAGGTGCAGGAGGAGGAGAGAAAGTAGTTAGGTGGCTGTGCTGGAGTCAGCTTTACCTGCGGGTAAGAGAGAGAGGTGGGAAGAAAGGAGAAAGTGATCACTCCAAGAGAGACAAGTGGTTAGAGAGTTACAGAAGGGGAGGTTTTAGGAGATAAGAACATCCAGGGTGTGCCCTGCAGAGTGAGTCGGGACAGAGGAAATAATACAGAGGGAGAGAGAGAGAGAGAGAGAGAGAGAGAGAAAGAGAGAGAGAGAGAGAGAGAGAACATCGCAGAGGTTGCGAAAGCATCCTGAAGAAGGGCTGGTAGCAACCAGATGGATGTTCAAGTCTCCAAGGAGGAGAAGTTGAGAGGTAGAGGCAAAGAGCGAGGAGGAGCGGTCAGCCCACTCAGAGAGGCCAATAGATAGTGCCCCCAGTGAGAGAGGCCAGGAGAGATAGAGAGTCTGCAGACCAGGCATTCAAAGGAGGAGTAGTGCTGCATTGAAATGATAGAAGCAGGGATCCATTCCGGCAAAATAAAGGCTACACCCCCACCGGGACGGGTGGTTCTGGGTTCGGAGAGGATCTCGTAGCCATCGGGAAGGAGAGTGTCGAAACTCGTGACAGAGCTGGCCGTGAACCAAGTGTCGGTGAGACTGAGTACATCCAAATCAAGCTCTTCCAGGAGACGGCAGATGTCAGAGGAGTGTTTGACAGCTGAACAAGAGTTGAGAGTAGCGATGTGGAGCAGGTTGCCACATTTGAAGGGCTTCCGGGGAGGGGTACATGTCAGAGGTACACCCTGCAGAAGTGTTAGAGGTGCCCAAGGATGGGCAGAGGAGGAAGGAAGAGAAGGCAGGGTAGTCAGAGAGGGAGAAGAGAGTGCCAGAGGGGTGGCAGAGGAAGGAGGTAACAGGGTGGTCAGAGAAGCTGCAGGGGGTGCCGAAGTGGTGGCAGAGGAAGGAGTCAGTAGAGGAGCCAGACAAGGGTAAGAAGGGATAGCAGGAGAGGAAAGGAAGTTGATAAGGCACAGGAAGCATCTATCAAAGAGGAGGAGATTGGCCAGAGGGCCCTGGACCAAGACAGTGCCATTTAAGTAGACATTAATGATGGTCTTAGAGGAGTTGAAGGGGGCCAGGAGGGCCTCCCACGGGGTGCCACCATTAATGGGAGAAGAGGAAAAATGAGAGAGAACAGAGACCATATGGCGGGCCCATAGGCCTGGAGAGGGAACGACAAAGAGTATGTCAGTGAGGGTCTGCCTGGAGGAAGCACTGGTGTAGGTATCAGAGATAGGGTGGCCTGGGTTGGAGACCAGGATGTCCCTTTTGAGCTTCTTCCTGCTAGATTAAGACTTAATAAATGTGAACAGAGGGGTTAGACAAGGCTGCATGGTTGCACCATTTCTCTTTAAACTTTATCTTGGAGACTTCGGGACTCATTCTGACCCTGGTGGTAAGGGGTTAATGGCACCGGTAAGGATGCCGGTGCCGTTAACCCCTTACTGCCGCATTACGAGGTCCCTTAGCGGTTCCCTCTAAGGGCGGCTGGTTTTAACAGCCGCCCTTAGCAGGAGCTGCTAAGGGACCAGGGAGCTAATAACGCGGACCCGTTATTAGCTCCCTCCCCATTCCCATTGAGCCCTATGGTGGCTCAAATGGGAATGGGTATTGTTTTTTTTGAATGGGGACTTAACGGGTCCTCCAGGGTTGGAATGACCCAGTAAGTCCCCATCCAAGGAACCCGGACTCGGAGCGATTTTGGAGGCAGCCATGGCGCTAACAGCATCATGGCTACCTCCAAACCCGTAATGAGGCCCTTCAGCCAGGAGATTGATTCTTAAGCATTAGCAAGTGTTAAGTTGGGTTCCACGCCTATCAAGTGGCTCATGTATGCAGACGACATTGTCTTGTTGGTTAAGACCCCTGTTGGTCTGCAAAGACTTTTCAGAGCTTTGGACCTTTATATGAAAATAAATTACCTAGTTGTGAGCCCTGAGAAATCAAGAGTCGTTATCTTTGGAGAAAGGGGAGCTCGAGGAATCAGTTTCCTGTGGAAAATAAGTGACCAGTTAATTCCCGTAGCCAAGGAGATAGTATATCTTGATATACTTTACATGCGGTTCCAACAATTGGGCTACGTCAAGCTGAAATATTGACCAAATGTGCACAGTTAAAATCTCAGATGAAAAAGATTTTTGGCTTATACTGCACATTTTCTATTTTGCCAATAATAAAAATCTACACTGCAAAAATAGTACCAGTGATTCTTTATGGAATAGAGGCCAAGCCCCTTATTTGGTCCATGGATTGGCAAAAAATAGAAGCAGTAATCTGGACGCATGTGTTGGGCTTACCCAAAAGCCTTCAGATGGCTACACTAAAGTATGAGTTGGGTTTAAGATCTCTTAAGACCCAAGCTGACTGGAAACTGCTTTCTTTGTTTGGATCAATTAAGGACCCTATGACAAATACCCTGAAGACCTCTTGGTTCACTTGAACTCAGACTCCTCCCTAACTCTAAGAGATCTCAAAATAAAAGCTAAGGAGATCCTCGCTCGATGTGAGTGTGATATACATACACTGATCTCTAATCCTACAAAGGTTTAAAAAGCGCTCACAATGAGATGAGAGATTGGATCACAACATTTGACACTATGAGGCCCTCATCCGTTCCCACATCTTTCTCTAAATATGGCAAAAAGCTGGGCTGCCTGGCGAGATACCAAACCAAGTTCCTTGATACTAAAGGAAGCAGTACGCCTTCATTTCATCAGAACGGGCTCGGTTTTGAGTAAGTGGGGCCAAACAGAGGAGGCACGTATACTGGGCCCTGAATGTACCGACCCCAAAGACTAGACTATTGAACACATACTGAGGTTCTGCCGTGGGACTTGGGAAAGTAGAGTTGAACATCTGGGTAGTTTTGTTAGATGTATTGACCGCCTTTTATCAAATGTGTTCTGGGAAAGAATGATTGCAGGGTTTGAGACCAAATTGACATTGAAGGTTATAAAAGTCCTGCAGCAGACAGGATTTATTAGTCAAGAATTCTGGTAATGTACCTGCTGAGGGATATTTGATTTTACTTACTCTTTTTCACCTCCCCTTCAAATCTGTTGTTTGGGGAAAGTTCTTTTGGTATGAAATGAATAAGTAAAGGGAAGGGAAATGTTTTGTTTTGTTATTTATGTAATTTATGCTCTTCCTTTTCCTGTGCTTTTCCTCCTTCTTTGTTTCTTTTTGTTTGCTTTTTTTTCTTCTCTCTATGGGGTGTTTAAATCGTTTTAAATAGATGAAGTTGTATCGTAATGATTGAATTGTATGTTTTATCATTTTATGTAAGATAGTATGTGTAAAAAACCTTAATTGGTTATATCACAATAAATATTTTTTTTTTAAAAGCATCTTCCTGCCAAACAGTGAGAGGGATAGGATAGTCGATAGAAAAGCAGTTAGAAAAGATAGGTGAGGCAGAGAGCACCTTAGGAAATGCAGGGAGAAAAGAGGGGGTAGGGAGAGTGGAGTCCAGGCAGGGGAGGTGGGACGGGACGTCACGCGGGGGGCAGACAGGAGGGAGGCACAGTGGGGGACACAAAGGGGAGAGGGGCACAACAAAGAACAAGAACAAAAAACCTACAAATCAGATGCAGTCGGAACCATCTGAAAGAAAAGAGCACAACAGGGAACCTAGAAGTAGAGAATGCAGATGCAATACAAGACCAAAAGCAAAACACAGAGGTCAGCAGGGAACCTAGAAGTGAAGAATTCAGGCAATTGCAATTTGATGCCACAAAACCGTAGATAGCAACACAATATCAAAACTGTAGAGAGCAACCGCAAAGTCAATACAGTCAACAAGGCACAGAACACAACAGGAATGTAGGAAAAGAATGCATCCAATGCAAACTAATGCCAGAAAAACAGTGGAGCATGAGACAGTGTCAGAATAGTACACAATAGATCGAAGAAGGAAGGGCTGAGATGAGAGAAAGGAAGGGAGACGCAAGGGGGCTGGAACAGGATGCGGGATCTACAGTGTGAGCGAGCACACGCGACTAGAGAAGCAAGGGAGCGCATGCAGCGAAGTTGTGTGCACCAAGTTGTGGGTTAAGTATTTTAGCACAGCACAATACAACGCATAGATTCGACTCACCTGATCAGTCGCAACAGGTCGACGGCTGCAGGTTTGAGGAATTCGACCACCCACACGGGAAGAGTGCGCTCGCCTGTTTTTCTTTTTTTAAATAATGATAATGAATGATGGGAGATCATTCTCTGAGAAATGTGAGAGGCCATTCCGTGCACATTTCATCTGCTTCCCGCACAAAACGCATAGTCACGTGTACTCCAGCAAGACACAGCCTACAGGTGCCATCTATCTCTGTCCGTCATGTTCAGCTGGAATGTGACAGCCCCGGGTGCATCAAAGCATCTCAAGAAGGGGGAAAGGCACACCTCCCTCCAGCCATGGGCAGCCTTATTTAAATATCAAAGGTTCCATGGATCTGCATTCTTTTTGTCTAATCCAGCTGGTGGCAATGCATACTAACTAGATAATTGAAGCAAGCCCAGAGGAGAGGCTTGATTGCCGGACAGAAAACAGGAAGGCGGGACTAACAACCCTTTGGTATGCAATGAATCAACTTGAAGCTAGTTCCCACCTCTCTGTATGAAAGGCAGTGAATGGCCTGTCTGGGTCCAGTAGCTAGCACAGGTTTCCCTGCAGAGCAGTCCCCTTTCGGAGGGATGGAGGTTGTGATTTAGGGGAGACAGGAAGTCTGCCCCCAGCACAAACTTCAAGGGAGACCTGCGCTTTATTCAAGAGTCACAGAGGGCTCAGTTTACCTGAGAAACACTTTGATCTACAACAGACAGGAAGATGGGTGGAACTTAGGTAGTGTTGTCACCCCTTGTCTGTCCTGTTGCAGAGCACTCTGGACCTGACCTCATGCATACCAGAAGATTGTTGGGGGGACCCAGGAATGGTTCACTAAGGCAGGCTTAGCCTGCACCGATCACTGGGGCCAATTTGGCTTTAAGAGAGGGCTGAACCCCTCACTTTGAGATCATCCAACGACTTTGAAAGAAGTAAGAAGGACTCATTTAGACCCGGGCTGAAGGTATAGTCTACCTTACATCTTCTGTCAGTGAAGGAAGGCCAGGTGTTCCAGGAGGGAAGCAAGATCATTCCCCTAAACATCTTCCATGGAACAGAGGGAGATATCAGACTCAGAGGACCCATCCAGCAGCTCCAGAACCGGTACCCAGCCTGCACACAGTGTGCCCAGCTAACTGTCCCCAGCTTTGGCCCGTCTGCCGTAAAGGACAACACAAGCCCTGCGAAGAAGCTAGGAGGAGTGCCACAACAAGCATCAACCAGCATCCATCTTTCGACACTTTCGAGACAGTCGAGCCCCCGAACCGTGACCAGCTGCACCATTGACTGTTGTCACGCTGCAGTCACTAAAGCCGACCGAGATGCCACGACCAGCGTTCCAGATCTGCCAGCCAGCCCCGCGACAATGATTCTTAACCCCGAGCTGCCGTGTAGGCCAGCCTGCAGCCGTCGGTGCAGCCTCGCTTGCCGAACGGCCTGCCACCGGATACCCGCAGCTGTCTCCCATCTTAAACTCTGTCGCAGGAGCTGCAAAGCGTCCTGGAACTGACTCGATGCTGTCGAACATCAAGATCATCTCAAGCACCAGGTACTTTGTGGTACCTTCAGCCAGGGTCCAAATGAGTCCTTCTTCTTACTTCTTTCAAAGTCATGGTATGATCTGCTAAGTGAGGGGCTCAGCCCTCTTTTGGGCCCCAGTGATTGGTGCAGGCTAAGCCTACCTTATGAACCAATGCTGGGTCCCCATCAACAATCTTCTGTTATGCATGAGGTCATAACCAGAGTGCTTTGCAACAGGAAAGGTAGGGGGTGACAACATGTATTACTAAGTCCCACCCATCTTCCTCTCTGTTGTGGATCAAAGTGTCTCTGTGTTTAATTGAGCTCTCTGTGACTCCTGATCAAAGCGCAGGTCTCCCCTTGAGGTTTGTGGCGAGAGCAGACTGTGTCTCCATTAAATCACATACTTCTCCCCTCTGAAAGGGGTTGCCTACTGAAAACAGTTGTCCCAGACATGACATTCACTGCCCTTCATACCGAGGGGTGGGAGCCATCTTCAAGTTGACACACTGCATTTCAAAGAGGTGTTAGTTCCTGTCCCTTGTGTTAGTTCTGTGGCCAGGCCTCTTCATAGGCCTGCTTTTGTTTAACTCTGATCAGTATGCACTGCCACCAAACAGAACTTAATAGGCAGAGAGGATCATTGAGTTACTCCAGAGTTGATGTGAGTACTCCCAGATAGGAAGGGCTCATGCTACGCTCACTGAATGTGATTTTTCACAAAGGAGGGGACCTATAATAGAGCGATGCCCCAATGCTAGTGATCAATTAGAGGCATCCAAACATAACATTGGCATCTGGTGCATCTCGCACTGTCAAGAGGGCCAGCAGAATTACCAAACTAGTACAGCCTCAGTTGCCAACAAGGATGTGTTGCCCACCTATACTTGAAAGTGTAGTTGCAGTTCCAATGGTTTGAGGCAAGTAGGAGGTTAATTGGAGCAGAACATTTGGTAGAAAGCATTATATCCAATGCTTTCACAATGGAGGGGAGGCCAGAGATTTGTCTGCAGTTGGACAGTTGTCCGGACAGCGTGTGTCTTTTTGTGTCGGAGGTGATGGTTGTGGGTTTGCAGTTGTGTTGGGGGGCGTAACCTGTGGGAAGAAGGGTATTGAGGAGATTAGTGATGGTCAAGATCAGTGCTTAAAAGCCAAGATTGATGTCCTTTGCTCTACTGACGTCAGTGGAAGGGGACAGTGTCAGAGAAACAATAGAATCTCCCTGATGCAGCCTTATTCTCCCGGGGATTGCTTGCAGGAAGGTGGCTGTTCTCGTGGTGACGGAGAATGAGGGGGGCTTGCAGATGCAATGGTGGCCCTGATGGTGTTCTCTGTAGTGGTGAATGTGCGCTGGGTTTCTTCAGGATCACTTGTTCATTATAGGTGCTACATAATTCTTGGAAGGGGCTCTCAACTTCCATGAGTGGAGCTTGGAAGGGGGTCATTGAAGCTCCTATGTAGGTGAGCTTGTAACCCCGGACTTGCATATGACACTCCATGCTATCCTTTGGAAGTTTATTCGTGGAGTCACCATCTTTTGAGGGTTCTTCCTTGTCTTATGCTTCGGGGCCATCGTCTACCATTTCCATTGGTTGAGGGCTGACAATAGTTTGCTTTCCAAGGTTTCCACCATTTCTGTGTAGATTGAGAATGGCGGGTCGTCAATGCATACAAGAGCTTGGGGAAATACTATCGGTGAACATTTTTCAAATTTCTTGTTGGAAGATCTGATCCCCATTAATATCAATTGGGGAGTTGACGTGGATGTGATCAAACAAGTAAGTAAGAGCCCGGCAACATGTTTTGGGCTGACGTATCAAAAGCATGCAGCACTGGCGAGTGGTCCTGGCCTGTCCCAGGTGGAGAAAGCAACTGGGGCTGAGAGCCCAGCAGTGAATGAGAGCAGGATCTGAAGTGCAGGTGTACTGCTGTCCTGTCCCCGTAGGAGTGATGTCCCATGAGTATGGGGGAAAGGGGATGAGACGTAGGAGTACCTGTGGAAGTCGCTCAGGGAGGTGCATAGATAAAGAAGGTGGTTGGCCTGGTCACACTTCACTCCTTTGAATATCTGCTCCTGAAGTGTAGATGCATAATACACTTCTGGTATATTACATGATGCTGCCACCCATTCCTGTAGAGGCATAATACGCAATGGAGGAGATTGACTTCTAGTATATTACATGATGCAGCCACCCATTCCGGTAGAGGCATAATACACAATGGAGGAGACTGACTTATAGTATATTACATGATGCTGCCACCCATTCCTGTAGAGGCATAATAGGCAATGGAGGAGACTGACTTCTAGTATATTACATGATGCTGCCACCCATTCCGGTAGAGGCATAATACGCAGTGGAGGAGACTGACTTCTAGTATATTACATGATGCTGCCACCCATTCCTGTAGAGGCATAATACGCAGTGGAGGAGACTGACTTCTAGTATATTACATGACGCTGCCACCCATTCCTGTAGAGGCATAATACGCAGTGGAGGAGACTGACTTCTAGTATATTACATGACGCTGACACCCATTCCTGTAGAGGCATAATACGCAGTGGAGGAGACTGACTTCTAGTATATTACATGACGCTGACACCCATTCCTGTAGAGGCATAATACGCAGTGGAGGAGACAGACTTCTAGTATATTATATGACGCTGCCACCCATTCCCGTAGAGGCATAATACGCAGTGGAGGAGACAGACTTCTAGTATATTACATGACGCTGCCACCCATTCCGGTAGAGGCATAATACGCAATGGAGGAGACAGACTTCTAGTATATTACATGACGCTGCCACCCATTCCGGTAGAGGCATAATACGCAATGGAGGAGACTGACTTCTAGTATATTACATGACGCTGCCACCCATTCCGGTAGAGGCATAATACGCAATAGAGGAGACTGACTTCTAGTATATTACATGACGCTGCCAACCATTCCTGTAGAGGCATAATACGCAATGGAGGAGACTGACTTCTAGTACATTACAAGACGCTGCCACCCATTCCTGTAGAGACATAATACGGAATGGAGGAGACTGACTTCTAGTACATTACATGACGCTGCCACCCACTCCTGTAGAGGCATAATACGCAGTGGAGGAGACTGACTTCTAGTATATTACATGACGCTGCCACCCATTCCTGTAGAGGCATAATACGCAGTGGAGGAGACTGACTTCTAGTATATTACATGACGCTGCCACCCATTCCTGTAGAGGCATAATACGCAGTGGAGGAGACTGACTTCTAGTATATTACATGATCCTGCCACCCATTCCTGTAGAGGCATAATACACAGTGGAGGAGACTGACTTCTAGTATATTACATGATGCTGCCACCCATTCCTGTAGAGGCATAATACGCAGTGGAGGAGACTGACTTCTAGTATATTACATGATGCTGCCACCCATTCCCGTAGAGGCATAATACGCAGTGGAGGAGACTGACTTCTAGTATATTACATGATGCTGCCACTCATTCCGGTAGAGGCATAATACGCAGTGGAGGAGACTGACTTCTAGTATATTACATGATGCTGCCACCCATTCCGGTAGAGGCATAATACGCAGTGGAGGAGACTGACTTCTAGTATATTACATGATGCTGCCACCCATTCCTGTAGAGGCATAATACGCAGTGGAGGAGACTGACTTCTAGTATATTACATGATGCTGCCACCCATTCCTGTAGAGGCATAATACGCAGTGGAGGATACTGACTTCTAGTATATTACATGATGCTGCCACCCATTCCTGAAGAGGCATAATACGCAGTGGAGGAGACTGACTTCTAGTATATTACATGATGCTGCCACCCATTCCGGTAGAGGCATAATACGCAATGGAGGAGACTGACTTCTAGTATATTACATGATGCTGCCACCCATTCCGGTAGAGGCATAATACGCAGTGGAGGAGACTGACTTCTAGTATATTACATGATGCTGCCACCCATTCCGGTAGAGGCATAATACGCAGTGGAGGAGACTGACTTCTAGTATATTACATGATGCTGCCACCCATTCCGGTAGAGGCATAATACGCAGTGGAGGAGACTGACTTCTAGTATATTACATGATGCTGCCACCCAATCCTGTAGAGGCATAATACGCAGTGGAGGAGACTGACTTCTAGTATATTACATGATGCTGCCACCCATTCCTGTAGAGGCATAATACGCAGTGGAGGAGACTGACTTCTAGTATATTACATGATGCTGCCACCCATTCCTGAAGAGGCATAATACGCAGTGGAGGAGACTGACTTCTAGTATATTACATGATGCTGCCACCCATTCCTGTAGAGGCATAATACGCAGTGGAGGAGACTGACTTCTAGTATATTACATGATCCTGCCACCCATTCCTGTAGAGGCATAATACGCAGTGGAGGAGACAGACTTCTAGTATATTATATGACGCTGCCACCCATTCCCGTAGAGGCATAATACGCAGTGGAGGAGACAGACTTCTAGTATATTACATGACGCTGCCACCCATTCCGGTAGAGGCATAATACGCAATGGAGGAGACAGACTTCTAGTATATTACATGACGCTGCCACCCATTCCGGTAGAGGCATAATACGCAATGGAGGAGACAGACTTCTAGTATATTACATGACGCTGCCACCCATTCCGGTAGAGGCATAATACGCAATGGAGGAGACTGACTTCTAGTATATTACATGACGCTGCCAACCATTCCTGTAGAGGCATAATACGCAATGGAGGAGACTGACTTCTAGTACATTACAAGACGCTGCCACCCATTCCTGTAGAGGCATAATACGGAATGGAGGAGACTGACTTCTAGTACATTACATGACGCTGCCACCCACTCCTGTAGAGGCATAATACGCAGTGGAGGAGACTGACTTCTAGTATATTACATGACGCTGCCACCCATTCCTGTAGAGGCATAATACGCAGTGGAGGAGACTGACTAATAGTATATTACATGACGCTGCCACCCATTCCTGTAGAGGCATAATACGCAGTGGAGGAGACTGACTTCTAGTATATTACATGACCCTGCCACCCATTCCTGTAGAGGCATAATACGCAGTGGAGGAGACTGACTTCTAGTATATTACATGATGCTGCCACCCATTCCTGTAGAGGCATAATACGCAGTGGAGGAGACTGACTTCTAGTATATTACATGAAGCTGCCACCCATTCCCGTAGAGGCATAATACGCAATGGAGGAGACTGACTTCTAGTATATTACATGATGCTGCCACTCATTCCGGTAGAGGCATAATACGCAGTGGAGGAGACTGACTTCTAGTATATTACATGATGCTGCCACCCATTCCGGTAGAGGCATAATACGCAGTGGAGGAGACTGACTTCTAGTATATTACATGATGCTGCCACCCATTCCTGTAGAGGCATAATACGCAGTGGAGGAGACTGACTTCTAGTATATTACATGATGCTGCCACCCATTCCTGTAGAGGCATAATACGCAGTGGAGGATACTGACTTCTAGTATATTACATGATGCTGCCACCCATTGCTGAAGAGGCATAATACGCAGTGGAGGAGACTGACTTCTAGTATATTACATGATGCTGCCACCCATTCCGGTAGAGGCATAATACGCAATGGAGGAGACTGACTTCTAGTATATTACATGATGCTGCCACCCATTCCGGTAGAGGCATAATACGCAGTGGAGGAGACTGACTTCTAGTATATTACATGATGCTGCCACCCATTCCGGTAGAGGCATAATACGCAGTGGAGGAGACTGACTTCTAGTATATTACATGATGCTGCCACCCATTCCGGTAGAGGCATAATACGCAGTGGAGGAGACTGACTTCTAGTATATTACATGATGCTGCCACCCATTCCGGTAGAGGCATAATACGCAGTGGAGGAGACTGACTTCTAGTATATTACATGATGCTGCCACCCAATCCTGTAGAGGCATAATACGCAGTGGAGGAGACTGACTTCTAGTATATTACATGATGCTGCCACCCATTCCTGTAGAGGCATAATACGCAGTGGAGGAGACTGACTTCTAGTATATTACATGATGCTGCCACCCATTCCTGAAGAGGCATAATACGCAGTGGAGGAGACTGACTTCTAGTATATTACATGATGCTGCCACCCATTCCTGTAGAGGCATAATACGCAGTGGAGGAGACTGACTTCTAGTATATTACATGATGCTGCCACCCATTCCTGTAGAGGCATAATAGGCAGTGGAGGAGACGGACTTCTAGTATATTACATGATGCTGCCACCCATTCCGGTAGAGGCATAATACGCAATGGATGAGACTGACTTCTAGCATATTACATGATGCTGCCACCTATTCCTGTAGAGGCATAATACGCAATGGAGGAGACTGACTTCTAGTATATTACATGATGCTGCCACCCATTCCTGTAGAGGCATAATACGCAATGGAGGAGACTGACTTCTAGCATATTACATGATGCTGCCACCTATTCCTGTAGAGGCATAATACGCAATGGAGGAGACTGACTTCTAGCATATTACATGATGCTGCCACCCATTCCTGTAGAGGCATAATACGCAGTGGAGGAGACGGACTTCTAGTATATTACATGATGCTGCCACCCATTCCCGTAGTGGCATAATACGCAGTGGAGGAGACGGACTTCTAGTATATTACATGATGCTGCCACCCATTCCCGTAGTGGCATAATACGCAGTGGAGGAGACGGACTTCTAGTATATTACATGATGCTGCCACCCATTCCCGTAGAGGCATAATACGCAGTGGAGGAGACGGACTTCTAGTATATTACATGATGCTGCCACCCATTCCCGTAGAGGCATAATAAGCAGTGGAGGAGACGGACTTCTAGTATATTACATGATGCTGCCACCCATTCCCGTAGAGGCATAATACGCAGTGGAGGAGACTGACTTCTAGTATAGTACATGACGCTGCCACCCATTCCTGTAGAGGCATAATACGCAGTGGAGGAGACTGACTTCTAGTATATTACATGATCCTGCCACCCATTCCTGTAGAGGCATAATACGCAGTGGAGGAGACTGACTTCTAGTATATTACATGATGCTGCCACCCATTCCTGTAGAGGCATAATACGCAGTGGAGGAGACTGACTTCTAGTATATTACATGATGCTGCCACCCATTCCCGTAGAGGCATAATACGCAGTGGAGGAGACTGACTTCTAGTATATTACATGATGCTGCCACTCATTCCGGTAGAGGCATAATACGCAGTGGAGGAGACTGACTTCTAGTATATTACATGATGCTGCCACCCATTCCGGTAGAGGCATAATACGCAGTGGAGGAGACTGACTTCTAGTATATTACATGATGCTGCCACCCATTCCTGTAGAGGCATAATACGCAGTGGAGGAGACTGACTTCTAGCATATTACATGATGCTGCCACCCATTCCTGTAGAGGCATAATACGCAGTGGAGGATACTGACTTCTAGTATATTACATGATGCTGCCACCCATTGCTGAAGAGGCATAATACGCAGTGGAGGAGACTGACTTCTAGTATATTACATGATGCTGCCACCCATTCCGGTAGAGGCATAATACGGAATGGAGGAGACTGACTTCTAGTATATTACATGATGCTGCCACCCATTCCGGTAGAGGCATAATACGCAGTGGAGGAGACTGACTTCTAGTATATCACATGATGCTGCCACCCATTCCGGTAGAGGCATAATACTCAGTGGAGGAGACTGACTTCTAGTATATTACATGATGCTGCCACCCATTCCGGTAGAGGCATAATACGCAGTGGAGGAGACTGACTTCTAGTATATTACATGATGCTGCCACCCATTCCGGTAGAGGCATAATACGCAGTGGAGGAGACTGACTTCTAGTATATTACATGATGCTGCCACCCAATCCTGTAGAGGCATAATACGCAGTGGAGGAGACTGACTTCTAGTATATTACATGATGCTGCCACCCATTCCTGTTGAGGCATAATACGCAGTGGAGGAGACTGACTTCTAGTATATTACATGATGCTGCCACCCATTCCGGTAAAGGCATAATACGCAGTGGAGGAGACTGACTTCTAGTATATTACATGATGCTGCCACCCATTCCGGTAGAGGCATAATACGCAGTGGAGGAGACTGACTTCTAGTATATTACATGATGCTGCCACCCATTCCGGTAGAGGCATAATACGCAGTGGAGGAGACTGACTTCTAGTATATTACATGATGCTGCCACCCAATCCTGTAGAGGCATAATACGCAGTGGAGGAGACTGACTTCTAGTATATTACATGATGCTGCCACCCATTCCTGTAGAGGCATAATACGCAGTGGAGGAGACTGACTTCTAGTATATTACATGATGCTGCCACCCATTCCTGAAGAGGCATAATACGCAGTGGAGGAGACTGACTTCTAGTATATTACATGATGCTGCCACCCATTCCTGTAGAGGCATAATACGCAGTGGAGGAGACTGACTTCTAGTATATTACATGATGCTGCCACCCATTCCTGTAGAGGCATAATAGGCAGTGGAGGAGACGGACTTCTAGTATATTACATGATGCTGCCACCCATTCCGGTAGAGGCATAATACGCAATGGATGAGACTGGCTTCTAGCATATTACATGATGCTGCCACCTATTCCTGTAGAGGCATAATACGCAATGGAGGAGACTGACTTCTAGTATATTACATGATGCTGCCACCCATTCCTGTAGAGGCATAATACGCAATGGAGGAGACTGACTTCTAGCATATTACATGATGCTGCCACCTATTCCTGTAGAGGCATAATACGCAATGGAGGAGACTGACTTCTAGCATATTACATGATGCTGCCACCCATTCCTGTAGAGGCATAATACGCAGTGGAGGAGACGGACTTCTAGTATATTACATGATGCTGCCACCCATTCCCGTAGTGGCATAATACGCAGTGGAGGAGACGGACTTCTAGTATATTACATGATGCTGCCACCCATTCCCGTAGTGGCATAATACGCAGTGGAGGAGACGGACTTCTAGTATATTACATGATGCTGCCACCCATTCCCGTAGAGGCATAATACGCAGTGGAGGAGACGGACTTCTAGTATATTACATGATGCTGCCACCCATTCCCGTAGAGGCATAATAAGCAGTGGAGGAGACGGACTTCTAGTATATTACATGATGCTGCCACCCATTCCCGTAGAGGCATAATACGCAGTGGAGGAGACTGACTTCTAGTATATTACATGATCCTGCCACCCATTCCTGTGGAGGCATAATACGCAGTGGAGGAGACTGACTTCTAGTATATTACATGATGCTGCCACCCATTCCTGTGGAGGCATAATACGCAGTGGAGGAGACTGACTTCTAGTATATTACATGATCCTGCCACCCATTCCTGTAGAGGCATAATACGCAGTGGAGGAGACTGACTTCTAGTATATTACATGATGCTGCCACCCATTCCTGTAGAGGCATAATACGCAGTGGAGGAGACTGACTTCTAGTATATTACATGATGCTGCCACCCATTCCCGTAGAGGCATAATACGCAGTGGAGGAGACTGACTTCTAGTATATTACATGATGCTGCCACTCATTCCGGTAGAGGCATAATACGCAGTGGAGGAGACTGACTTCTAGTATATTACATGATGCTGCCACCCATTCCGGTAGAGGCATAATACGCAGTGGAGGAGACTGACTTCTAGTATATTACATGATGCTGCCACCCATTCCTGTAGAGGCATAATACGCAGTGGAGGAGACTGACTTCTAGTATATTACATGATGCTGCCACCCATTCCTGTAGAGGCATAATACGCAGTGGAGGATACTGACTTCTAGTATATTACATGATGCTGCCACCCATTGCTGAAGAGGCATAATACGCAGTGGAGGAGACTGACTTCTAGTATATTACATGATGCTGCCACCCATTCCGGTAGAGGCATAATACGGAATGGAGGAGACTGACTTCTAGTATATTACATGATGCTGCCACCCATTCCGGTAGAGGCATAATACGCAGTGGAGGAGACTGACTTCTAGTATATTACATGATGCTGCCACCCATTCCGGTAGAGGCATAATACGCAGTGGAGGAGACTGACTTCTAGTATATTACATGATGCTGCCACCCATTCCGGTAGAGGCATAATACGCAGTGGAGGAGACTGACTTCTAGTATATTACATGATGCTGCCACCCATTCCGGTAGAGGCATAATACGCAGTGGAGGAGACTGACTTCTAGTATATTACATGATGCTGCCACCCAATCCTGTAGAGGCATAATACGCAGTGGAGGAGACTGACTTCTAGTATATTACATGATGCTGCCACCCATTCCTGTAGAGGCATAATACGCAGTGGAGGAGACTGACTTCTAGTATATTACATGATGCTGCCACCCATTCCTGAAGAGGCATAATACGCAGTGGAGGAGACTGACTTCTAGTATATTACATGATGCTGCCACCCATTCCTGTAGAGGCATAATACGCAGTGGAGGAGACTGACTTCTAGTATATTACATGATGCTGCCACCCATTCCTGTAGAGGCATAATAGGCAGTGGAGGAGACGGACTTCTAGTATATTACATGATGCTGCCACCCATTCCGGTAGAGGCATAATACGCAATGGATGAGACTGACTTCTAGCATATTACATGATGCTGCCACCTATTCCTGTAGAGGCATAATACGCAATGGAGGAGACTGACTTCTAGTATATTACATGATGCTGCCACCCATTCCTGTAGAGGCATAATACGCAATGGAGGAGACTGACTTCTAGCATATTACATGATGCTGCCACCTATTCCTGTAGAGGCATAATACGCAATGGAGGAGACTGACTTCTAGCATATTACATGATGCTGCCACCCATTCCTGTAGAGGCATAATACGCAGTGGAGGAGACGGACTTCTAGTATATTACATGATGCTGCCACCCATTCCCGTAGTGGCATAATACGCAGTGGAGGAGACGGACTTCTAGTATATTACATGATGCTGCCACCCATTCCCGTAGTGGCATAATACGCAGTGGAGGAGACGGACTTCTAGTATATTACATGATGCTGCCACCCATTCCCGTAGAGGCATAATACGCAGTGGAGGAGACGGACTTCTAGTATATTACATGATGCTGCCAACATTCCCGTAGAGGCATAATACGCAGTGGAGGAGACGGACTTCTAGTATATTACATGATGCTGCCACCCATTCCCGTAGTGGCATAATACGCAGTGGAGGAGACGGACTTCTAGTATATTACATGATGCTGCCACCCATTCCCGTAGAGGTATAATACGCAGTGGAGACAGACTTCTAGTATATTACATGATGCTGCCACCCATTCCCGTAGAGGCATAATACGCAGTGGAAGAGACAGACTTCTAGTATATTACATGATGCTGCCACCCATTCCCGTAGAGGCATAATACGCAGTGGAGGAGACGGACTTCTAGTATATTATATGATGCTGCCACCCATTCCCGTAGAGGCATAATACGCAGTGGAGGAGACGGACTTCTAGTATATTATATGATGCTGCCACCCATTCCCGTAGAGGCATAATACGCAGTGGAGGAGACGGACTTCTAGTATATTACATGATGCTGCCAAACATTCCCGTAGAGGCATAATACGCAGTGGAGGAGACGGACTTCTAGTATATTACATGATGCTGCCAAACATTCCCGTAGAGGCATAATACGCAGTGGAGGAGACGGACTTCTAGTATATTACATGATGCTGCCACCCATTCCCGTAGAGGCATAATACGCAGTGGAGGAGACGGACTTCTAGTATATTACATGATGCTGCCACCCATTCCCGTAGAGGCATAATACGCAGTGGAGGAGACGGACTTCTAGTATATTACATGATGCTGCCACCCATTCCCGTAGAGGCATAATACGCAGTGGAGGAGACGGACTTCTAGTATATTACATGATGCTGCCACCCATTCCCGTAGAGGCATCATACGCAGTGGAGGAGACGGACTTCCAGTATATTACATGATGCTGCCACCCATTCCGGTAGAGGCATAATACGCAGTGGAGGAGACGGACTTCCAGTATATTACATTATGCTGCCACCCATTCCTGTAGAGGCATAATACGCAATGGAGGAGACTGACTTCCAGTATATTACATGATGCTGCCACCCATTCCTGTAGAGGCATAATACGCAATGGAGGAGACTGACTTCCAGTATATTACATGATGCTGCCACCCATTCCTGTAGAGGCATAATACGCAATGGAGGAGACTGACTTCCAGTATATTACATGATGCTGCCACCCATTCCTGTAGAGGCATAATACGCAATGGAGGAGACTGACTTCCAGTATATTACATGATGCTGCCACCCATTCCTGTAGAGGCATAATACGCAATGGAGGAGACTGACTTCCAGTATATTACATGATGCTGCCACCCATTCCTGTAGAGGCATAATACTCAATGGAGGAGACTGACTTCCAGTATATTACATGATGCTGCCACCCATTCCTGTAGAGGCATAATACTCAATGGAGGAGACTGACTTCCAGTATATTGCATTATGCTGCCACCCATTCCTGTAGAGGCATAATACTCAATGGAGGAGACTGACTTCCAGTATATTGCATGATGCTGCCACCCAGTCCTGTAGAGGCATAATACGCAATGGAGGAGACTGACTTCCAGTATATTGCATGATGCTGCCACCCATTCCTGTAGAGGCATAATACGCAATGGAGGAGACTGACTTCCATTATATTGCATGATGCTGCCACCCATTCCGGTAGAGGCATAATACGCAGTGGAGGAGACTGACTTCCAGTATATTACATGATGCTGCCACCCATTCCTGTAGAGGCATAATACGCAGTGGAGGAGACTGACTTCCAGTATATTACACGATGCTGCCACCCATTCCTGTAGAGGCATAATACTCAGTGGAGGAGACTGACTTCTAGTATATTACATTATTCTGCCACCCATTCCTGTAGAGGCATAATACGCAGTGGAGGAGACTGACTTCTAGTATATTACATTATGCTGCCACCCATTCCTGTAGAGGGATAATACGCAGTGGAGGAGACGGACTTCTAGTATATTACATGATGCTGCCACCCATTCCTGAAGAGGCATAATACGCAGTGGAGGAGACTGACTTCTAGTATATTACATGATGCTGCCATCCATTCCGGTAGAGGCATAATACGCAATGGAGGAGACTGACTTCTAGTATATTACATGATGCTGCCACCCATTCCGGTAGAGGCATAATACGCAATGGAGGAGACTGACTTCTAGTATATTACATGATGCTGCCACCCATTCCGGTAGAGGCATAATACGCAGTGGAGGAGACTGACTTCTAGTATATTACATGATGCTGCCACCCATTCCTGTAGAGGCATAATACGCAGTGGAGGAGACTGACTTCTAGTATATTACATGATGCTGCCACCCATTCCGGTAGAGGCATAATACGCAGTGGAGGAGACTGACTTCTAGTATATTACATGATGCTGCCACCCATTCCTGTAGAGGCATAATACGCAGTGGAGGAGACTGACTTCTAGTATATTACATGATGCTGCCACCCATTCCGGTAGAGGCATAATACGCAATGGAGGAGACTGACTTCTAGTATATTACATGATGCTGCCACCCATTCCTGTAGAGGCATAATACGCAGTGGAGGAGACTGACTTCTAGTATATTACATGATGCTGCCACCCATTCCTGTAGAGGCATAATACGCAGTGGAGGAGACTGACTTCTAGTATATTACATGATGCTGCCACCCATTCCTGAAGAGGCATAATACGCAGTGGAGACTGACTTCTAGTATATTACATGATGCTGCCACCCATTCCTGTAGAGGCATAATACGCAATGGAGGAGACTGACTTCTAGTATGTTACATGATGCTGCCACCCATTCCTGTAGAGGCATAATACGCAGTGGAGGAGACTGACTTCTAGTATATTACATGATGCTGCCACCCATTCCTGTAGAGGCATAATACGCAGTGGAGGAGACTGACTTCTAGTATATTACATGATGCTGCCACCCATTCCGGTAGAGGCATAATACGCAATGGAGGAGACTGACTTCTAGTATATTACATGATGCTGCCACCCATTCCTGTAGAGGCATAATACGCAGTGGAGGAGACTGACTTCTAGTATATTACATGATGCTGCCACCCATTCCTGTAGAGGCATAATACGCAGTGGAGGAGACTGACTTCTAGTATATTACATGATGCTGCCACCCATTCCTGAAGAGGCATAATACGCAGTGGAGACTGACTTCTAGTATATTACATGATGCTGCCACCCATTCCTGTAGAGGCATAATACGCAATGGATGAGACTGACTTCTAGCATATTACATGATGCTGCCACCCATTCCTGTAGAGGCATAATACGCAATGGAGGAGACTGACTTCTAGCATATTACATGATGCTGCCACCCATTCCTGTAGAGGCATAATACGCAGTGGAGGAGATGGACTTCTAGTATATTACATGATGCTGCCACCCATTCCTGTAGAGGCATAATACGCAGTGGAGGAGACAGACTTCTAGTATATTACATGATGCTGCCACCCATTCCTGTAGAGGCATAATACGCAATGGATGAGACTGACTTCTAGCATATTACATGATGCTGCCACCTATTCCTGTAGAGGCATAATACGCAATGGAGGAGACTGACTTCTAGCATATTACATGATGCTGCCACCTATTCCTGTAGAGGCATAATACGCAATGGAGGAGACTGACTTCTAGCATATTACATGATGCTGCCACCCATTCCTGTAGAGGCATAATACGCAGTGGAGGAGACGGACTTCTAGTATATTACATGATTCTGCCACCCATTCCTGCAGAGGCATAATACGCAGTGGAGGAGACGGACTTCTAGTATATTACATGATGCTGCCACCCATTCCCGTAAAGGCATAATACGCAGTGGAGGAGACAGACTTCTAGTATATTACATGATGCTGCCACCCATTCCCGTAGAGGCATAATACGCAGTGGAGACGGACTTCTAGTATATTACATAATGCTGCCACCCATTCCCGTAGAGGCATAATACGCAGTGGAAGAGACAGGCTTCTAGTATATTACATGATGCTGCCACCCATTCCCGTAGAGGCATAATACGCAGTGGAAGAGACAGGCTTCTAGTATATTACATGATGCTGCCACCCATTCCCGTAGAGGCATAATACGCAGTGGAAGAGACAGGCTTCTAGTATATTACATGATGCTGCCACCCATTCCCGTAGAGGCATAATACGCAGTGGAGGAGACAGGCTTCTAGTATATTATATGATGCTGCCACCCATTCCGGTAGAGGCATAATACGCAATGGATGAGACTGACTTCTAGCATATTACATGATGCTGCCACCTATTCCTGTAGAGGCATAATACGCAATGGAGGAGACTGACTTCTAGCATATTACATGATGCTGCCACCCATTCCTGTAGAGGCATAATACGCAGTGGAGGAGATGGACTTCTAGTATATTACATGATGCTGCCACCCATTCCTGTAGAGGCATAATACGCAGTGGAGGAGACAGACTTCTAGTATATTACATGATGCTGCCACCCATTCCTGTAGAGGCATAATACGCAATGGATGAGACTGACTTCTAGCATATTACATGATGCTGCCACCTATTCCTGTAGAGGCATAATACGCAATGGAGGAGACTGACTTCTAGCATATTACATGATGCTGCCACCCATTCCTGTAGAGGCATAATACGCAGTGGAGGAGACGGACTTCTAGTATATTACATGATGCTGCCACCCATTCCTGCAGAGGCATAATACGCAGTGGAGGAGACGGACTTCTAGTATATTACATGACGCTGCCACCCATTCCCGTAGAGGCATAATACGCAGTGGAGGAGACAGACTTCTAGTATATTACATGATGCTGCCACCCATTCCCGTAGAGGCATAATATGCAGTGGAGGAGACAGACTTCTAGTATATTACATGATGCTGCCACCCATTCCCGTAGAGGCATAATACGCAGTGGAGGAGAGAGACTTCTAGTATATTACATGATGCTGCCACTCATTCCCGTAGAGGCATAATACGCAGTGGAGACGGACTTCTAGTATATTACATGATGCTGCCACCCATTCCCGTAGAGGCATAATACGCAGTGGAAGAGACAGGCTTCTAGTATATTACATGATGCTGCCACCCATTCCCGTAGAGGCATAATACGCAGTGGAGGAGACGGACTTCTAGTATATTACATGATGCTGCCTCCCATTCCCGTAGAGGCATAATACGCAGTGGAGGAGACAGACTTCTAGTATATTACATGATGCTGCCACCCATTCCCGTAGAGGCATAATACGCAGTGGAGGAGACAGACTTCTAGTATATTACATGATGCTGCCACCCATTCCCGTAGAGGCATAATACGCAGTGGAGGAGACAGACGTCTAGTATATTACATGATGCTGCCACCCATTCCCGTCGAGGCATAATACGCAGTGGAGGAGACTGACTTCTAGTATATTACATGATGCTGCCACCCATTCCCGTAGAGGCATAATACGCAATGGAGGAGACTGACTTCTAGTAAATTACATGATGCTGCCACCCATTCCCGTAGAGGCATAATACGCAGTGGAGGAGACTGCATTCTAATATATTACATGATGCTGCCACCCATTCCCGTAGAGGCATAATACGCAGTGGAGGAGACTGACTTCTAGTATATTACATGATGCTGCCACCCATTCCCGTAGAGGCATAATACTCAATGGAGGAGACTGACTTCTAGTATATTACATTATGCTGCCACCCATTCCCGTAGAGGCATAATACGCAATGGAGGAGACTGACTTCTAGTATATTACATGATGCCTCCACCCATTCCTGTAGAGGCATAATACGCAATGGAGGAGACTGACTTCTAGTATATTACATGATGCTGCCACCCATTCCTGTAGAGGCATAATACGCAATGGAGGAGACTGACTTCTAGTATATTACATGATGCTGCCACCCATTCCTGTAGAGGCATAATACTCAATGGAGGAGACTGACTTCTAGTATATTACATGATGCTGCCACCCATTCCTGTAGAGGCATAATACGCAGTGGAGGAGACTGACTTCTAGTATATTACATGATGCTGCCACCCATTCCTGTAGAGGCATAATACGCAATGGATGAGACTGACTTCTAGCATATTACATGATGCTGCCACCTATTCCTGTAGAGGCATAATACGCAATGGAGGAGACTGACTTCTAGCATATTACATGATGCTGCCACCCATTCCCGTAGAGGCATAATACGCAATGGAGGAGACTGACTTCTAGCATATTACATGATGCTGCCACCCATTCCCGTAGAGGCATAATACGCAATGGATGAGACTGACTTCTAGTATATTATATGATGCTGCCACCCATTCCGGTAGAGGCATAATACGCAATGGATGAGACTGACTTCTAGCATATTACATGATGCTGCCACCTATTCCTGTAGAGGCATAATACGCAATGGAGGAGACTGACTTCTAGCATATTACATGATGCTGCCACCCATTCCTGTAGAGGCATAATACGCAGTGGAGGAGACGGACTTCTAGTATATTACATGATGCTGCCACCCATTCCTGTAGAGGCATAATACGCAGTGGAGGAGACAGACTTCTAGTATATTACATGATGCTGCCACCCATTCCTGTAGAGGCATAATACGCAATGGATGAGACTGACTTCTAGCATATTACATGATGCTGCCACCTATTGCTGTAGAGGCATAATACGCAATGGAGGAGACTGACTTCTAGCATATTACATGATGCTGCCACCCATTCCTGTAGAGGCATAATACGCAGTGGAGGAGACGGACTTCTAGTATATTACATGATGCTGCCACCCATTCCTGCAGAGGCATAATACGCAGTGGAGGAGACGGACTTCTAGTATATTACATGATGCTGCCACCCATTCCCGTAGAGGCATAATATGCAGTGGAGGAGACAGACTTCTAGTATATTACATGATGCTGCCACCCATTCCCGTAGAGGCATAATATGCAGTGGAGGAGACAGACTTCTAGTATATTACATGATGCTGCCACCCATTCCCGTAGAGGCATAATACGCAGTGGAGGAGAGAGACTTCTAGTATATTACATGATGCTGCCACCCATTCCCGTAGAGGCATAATACGCAGTGGAGGAGACAGGCTTCTAGTATATTATATGATGCTGCCACCCATTCCGGTAGAGGCATAATACGCAATGGATGAGACTGACTTCTAGCATATTACATGATGCTGCCACCTATTCCTGTAGAGGCATAATACGCAATGGAGGAGACTGACTTCTAGCATATTACATGATGCTGCCACCCATTCCTGTAGAGGCATAATACGCAGTGAAGGAGACGGACTTCTAGTATATTACATGATGCTGCCACCCATTCCTGTAGAGGCATAATACGCAGTGGAGGAGACAGACTTCTAGTATATTACATGATGCTGCCACCCATTCCTGTAGATGCATAATACGCAATGGATGAGACTGACTTCTAGCATATTACATGATGCTGCCACCTATTGCTGTAGAGGCATAATACGCAATGGAGGAGACTGACTTCTAGCATATTACATGATGCTGCCACCCATTCCTGTAGAGGCATAATACGCAGTGGAGGAGACGGACTTCTAGTATATTACATGATGCTGCCACCCATTCCTGCAGAGGCATAATACGCAGTGGAGGAGACGGACTTTTAGTATATTACATGATGCTGCCACCCATTCCCGTAGAGGCATAATACGCAGTGGAGGAGACAGACTTCTAGTATATTACATGATGCTGCCACCCATTCCCGTAGAGGCATAATATGCAGTGGAGGAGACAGACTTCTAGTATATTACATGATGCTGCCACCCATTCCTGTAGAGGCATAATACGCAGTGGAGGAGAGAGACTTCTGGTATATTACATGATGCTGCCACTCATTCCCGTAGAGGCATAATACGCAGTGGAGACGGACTTCTAGTATATTACATGATGCTGCCACCCATTCCCGTAGAGGCATAATACGCAGTGGAAGAGACAGGCTTCTAGTATATTACATGATGCTGCCACCCATTCCCGTAGAGGCATAATACGCAGTGGAGGAGACAGGCTTCTAGTATATTATATGATGCTGCCACCCATTCCCGTAGAGGCATAATACGCAGTGGAGGAGACAGACTTCTAGTATATTATATGATGCTGCCACCCATTCCCGTAGAGGCATAATACGCAGTGGAGGAGATGGACTTCTAGTATATTACATGATGCTGCCTCCCATTCCCGTAGAGGCATAATACGCAGTGGAGGAGACAGACTTCTAGTATATTACATGATGCTGCCACCCATTCCCGTAGAGCCATAATACGCAGTGGAGGAGACAGACTTCTAGTATATTACATGATGCTGCCACCCATTCCCGTAGAGGCATAATACGCAGTGGAGGAGACAGACGTCTAGTATATTACATGATGCTGCCACCCATTCCCGTAGAGGCATAATACGCAGTGGAGGAGACTGACTTCTAGTATATTACATGATGCTGCCACCCATTCCTGTAGAGGCATAATACGCAATGGAGGAGACTGACTTCTAGTAAATTACATGATGCTGCCACCCATTCCCGTAGAGGCATAATACGCAGTGGAGGAGACTGCATTCTAATATATTACATGATGCTGCCACCCATTCCCGTAGAGGCATAATACGCAGTGGAGGAGACTGACTTCTAGTATATTACATGTTGCTGCCATCCATTCCCGTAGAGGCATAATACTCAATGGAGGAGACTGACTTCTAGTATATTACATTATGCTGCCACCCATTCCCGTAGAGGCATAATACGCAATGGAGGAGACTGACTTCTAGTATATTACATGATGCCTCCACCCATTCCCGTAGAGGCATAATACGCAATGGAGGAGACTGACTTCTAGTATATTACATGATGCTGCCACCCATTCCCGTAGAGGCATAATACGCAATGGAGGAGACTGACTTCTAGTATATTACATGATGCTGCCACCCATTCCTGTAGAGGCATAATACTCAATGGAGGAGACTGACTTCTAGTATATTACATGATGCTGCCACCCATTCCTGTAGAGGCATAATACGCAGTGGAGGAGACTGACTTCTAGTATATTACATTATGCTGCCACCCATTCCTGTAGAGACATAATACGCAGTGGAGGAGACGGACTTCCAGTATATTACATGATGCTGCCACCCATTCCTGTAGAGGCATAATACTCAATGGAGGAGACTGACTTCCAGTATATTACATTATGCTGCCACCCATTCCTGTAGAGGCATAATATGCAATGGAGGAGACTGACTTCCAGTATATTACATGATGCTGCCACCCATTCCTGTAGAGGCATAATACGCAATGGAGGAGACTGACTTCTAGTATATTACATGATGCTGCCACCCATTCCTGTAGAGGCATAATACGCAATGGAGGAGACTGACTTCCAGTATATTACATGATGCTGCCACCCATTCCTGTAGAGGCATAATACTCAATGGAGGAGACTGACTTCCAGTATATTACATGATGCTGCCACCCATTCCTGTAGAGGCATAATACTCAATGGAGGAGACAGACTTCCAGTATATTACATGATGCTGCCACCCATTCCTGTAGAGGCATAATACTCAATGGAGGAGACTGACTTCTAGTATATTACATGATGCTGCCACCCATTCCTGTAGAGGCATAATACGCAGTGGAGGAGACTGACTTCTAGTATATTACATGATGCTGCCACCCATTCCTGTAGAGGCATAATACGCAATGGATGAGACTGACTTCTAGCATATTACATGATGCTGCCACCTATTCCTGTAGAGGCATAATACGCAATGGAGGAGACGGACTTCTAGTATATTACATGATGCTGCCACCCATTCCTGCAGAGGCACAATACGCAGTGGAGGAGACGGACTTCTAGTATATTACATGATGCTGCCACCCATTCCCGTAGAGGCATAATACGCAGTGGAGGAGACAGACTTCTAGTATATTACATGATGCTGCCACCCATTCCCGTAGAGGCATAATATGCAGTGGAGGAGACAGACTTCTAGTATATTACATGATGCTGCCACCCATTCCCGTAGAGGCATAATACGCAGTGGAGGAGAGAGACTTCTAGTATATTACATGATGCTGCCACTCATTCCCGTAGAGGCATAATACGCAGTGGAGACGGACTTCTAGTATATTACATGATGCTGCCACCCATTCCCGTAGAGGCATAATACGCAGTGGAAGAGACAGGCTTCTAGTATATTACATGATGCTGCCACCCATTCCTGTAGAGGCATAATACGCAGTGGAGGAGACGGACTTCTAGTATATTACATGATGCTGCCACCCATTCCTGTAGAGGCATAATACGCAGTGGAGGAGACAGACTTCTAGTATATTACATGATGCTGCCACCCATTCCTGTAGAGGCATAATACGCAATGGATGAGACTGACTTCTAGCATATTACATGATGCTGCCACCTATTGCTATAGAGGCATAATACGCAATGGAGGAGACTGACTTCTAGCATATTACATGATGCTGCCACCCATTCCTGTAGAGGCATAATACGCAGTGGAGGAGACGGACTTCTAGTATATTACATGATGCTGCCACCCATTCCTGCAGAGGCATAGTACGCAGTGGAGGAGACGGACTTCTAGTATATTACATGATGCTGCCACCCATTCCCGTAGAGGCATAATACGCAGTGGAGGAGACAGACTTCTAGTATATTACATGATGCTGCCACCCATTCCCGTAGAGGCATAATATGCAGTGGAGGAGACAGACTTCTAGTATATTACATGATGTTGCCATCCATTCCCGTAGAGGCATAATACGCAGTGGAGGAGAGAGACTTCTGGTATATTACATGATGCTGCCACTCATTCCCGTAGAGGCATAATACGCAGTGGAGACGGACTTCTAGTATATTACATGATTCTGCCACCCATTCCCGTAGAGGCATAATACGCAGTGGAAGAGACAGGCTTCTAGTATATTACATGATGCTGCCACCCATTCCCGTAGAGGCATAATACGCAGTGGAGGAGACAGGCTTCTAGTATATTATATGATGCTGCCACCCATTCCCATAGAGGCATAATACGCAGTGGAGGAGACAGACTTCTAGTATATTACATGATGCTGCCACCCATTCCCGTAGAGGCATAATACGCAGTGGAGGAGACAGACGTCTAGTATATTACATGATGCTGCCACCCATTCCCGTAGAGGCATAATACGCAATGGAGGAGACTGACTTCTAGTAAATTACATGATGCTGCCACCCATTCCCGTAGAGGCATAATACGCAATGGAGGAGACTGCATTCTAATATATTACATGATGCTGCCACCCATTCCCGTAGAGGCATAATACGCAGTGGAGGAGACTGCATTCTAATATATTACATGATGCTGCCACCCATTCCCGTAGAGGCATAATACGCAGTGGAGGAGACTGACTTCTAGTATATTACATGATGCTGCCACCCATTCCCGTAGAGGCATAATACGCAATGGAGGAGACTGACTTCTAGTATATTACATGATGCTGCCACCCATTCCTGTAGAGGCATAATACTCAATGGAGGAGACTGACTTCTAGTATATTACATGATGCTGCCACCCATTCCTGTAGAGGCATAATACGCAGTGGAGGAGACTGACTTCTAGTATATTACATTATGCTGCCACCCATTCCTGTAGAGGCATAATACGCAGTGGAGGAGACGGACTTCCAGTATATTACATGATGCTGCCACCCATTCCTGTAGAGGCATAATACTCAATGGAGGAGACTGACTTCCAGTATATTACATGATGCTGCCACCCATTCCTGTAGAGGCATAATATGCAATGGAGGAGACTGACTTCCAGTATATTACATGATGCTGCCACCCATTCCTGTAGAGGTATAATATGCAATGGAGGAGACTGACTTCTAGTATATTACATGATGCTGCCAACCGTTCCTGTAGAGGCATAATACGCAATGGAGGAGACTGACTTCCAGTATATTACATGATGCTGCCACCCATTCCTGTAGAGGCATAATACTCAATGGAGGAGACTGACTTCCAGTATATTACATGATGCTGCCACCCATTCCTGTAGAGGCATAATACTCAATGGAGGAGACTGACTTCCAGTATATTACATGATGCTGCCACCCATTCCTGTAGAGGCATAATACTCAATGGAGAGACTGACTTCCAGTATATTACATGATGCTGCCACCCATTCCTGTAGAGGCATAATACTCAATGGAGGAGACTGACTTCCAGTATATTACATGATGCTGCCACCCATTCCGGTAGAGGCATAATACGCAATGGAGGAGACTGACTTCTAGTATATTGCATGATGCTGCCACCCATTCCTGTAGAGGCATAATACGCAATGGAGGAGACTGACTTCTAGTATATTACATGATGCTGCCACCCATTCCTGTAGAGGCATAATACGCAGTGGAGGAGACTGACTTCTAGTATATTACATGATGCTGCCATCCATTCCTGTAGAGGCATAATACGCAGTGGAGGAGACTGACTTCTAGTATATTACATGATGCTGCCACCCATTCCTGAAGAGGCATAATACGCAGTGGAGGAGACTGACTTCTAGTATATTACATGATGCTGCCATCCATTCCTGTAGAGGCATAATACGCAGTGGAGGAGACTGACTTCTAGTATATTACATGATGCTGCCACCCATTCCTGTAGAGGCATAATACGCAGTGGAGGAGACGGACTTCTAGTATATTACATGATGCTGCCACCCATTCCTGTAGAGGCATAATACGCAGTGGAGGAGACGGACTTCTAGTATATTACATGATGCTGCCACCCATTCCTGAAGAGGCATAATACGCAGTGGAGGAGACGGACTTCTAGTATATTACATGATGCTGCCACCCATTCCTGTAGAGGCATAATACTCAATGGAGGAGACTGACTTCCAGTATATTACATTATGCTGCCAACCATTCCTGTAGAGGCATAATACTCAATGGAGGAGACTGACTTCCAGTATATTGCATTATGCTGCCACCCATTCCTGTAGAGGCATAATACGCAGTGGAGGAGATGGACTTCCAGTATATTGCATGATGCTGCCACCCATTCCTGTAGAGGCATAATACGCAGTGGAGGAGACAGACTTCTAATATATTGCATGATGCTGCCACCCATTCCTGTAGAGGCATAATACGCAGTGGAGGAGACGGACTTCTAGTATATTGCATGATGCTGCCACCCATTCCTGTAGAGGCATAATACTCAATGGAGGAGACTGACTTCCATTATATTACATGATGCTGCCACCCATTCCTGTAGAGGCATAATACTCAATGGAGGAGACTGACTTCCATTATATTACATGATGCTGCCACCCATTCCTGTAGAGGCATAATACGCAGTGGAGGAGACGGACTTCTAGTATATTACATGATGCAGCCACCCATTCCTGAAGAGGCATAATACGCAGTGGAGACGGACTTCTAGTATATTACATGATGCTGCCACCCATTCCTGTAGAGGCATAATACGCAGTGGAGGAGACGGACTTCCAGTATATTACATGATGCTGCCACCCATTCCTGAAGAGGCATAATACTCAGTGGAGGAGACGGACTTCTAGTATATTACATTATGCTGCCACCCATTCCTGTAGAGGCATAATACGCAGTGGAGGAGACGGACTTCCAGTATATTACATGATGCTGCCACCCATTCCTGTAGAGGCATAATACTCAATGGAGGAGACTGACTTCCAGTATATTACATGATGCTGCCACCCATTCCTGTAGAGGCATAATACGCAGTGGAGGAGACGGACTTCCAGTAAATTACATGATGCTGCCACCCATTCCTGTAGAGGCATAATACGCAGTGGAGGAGACGGACTTCCAGTATATTACATGATGCTGCCACCCATTCCTGTAGAGGCATAATACGCAGTGGAGGAGACGGACTTCAAGTATATTACATGATGCTGCCACCCATTCCTGTAGAGGCATAATACGCAGTGGAGGAGACGGACTTCTAGTATATTACATGATGCTGCCACCCATTCCTGTAGAGGCATAATACGCAGTGGAGGAGACGGACTTCTAGTATATTACATGATGCTGCCACCCATTCCTGTAGAGGCATAATACGCAGTGGAGGAGACGGACTTCTAGTATATTACATGATGCTGCCACCCATTCCTGTAGAGGCATAATACGCAGTGGAGGAGACGGACTTCTAGTATATTACATGATGCTGCCACCCATTCCTGTAGAGGCATAATACGCAGTGGAGGAGACGGACTTCTAGTATATTACATGATGCTGCCACCCATTCCTGTAAAGGCATAATACGCAGTGGAGGAGACGGACTTCTAGTATATTACATTATGCTGCCACCCATTCCCTCATTTTGTTGAACTTGACATGGTAGTTGGATAGTGTAAATGTATTTGGTATGACGTCCATTCATCACGGGATGTTTTTTCGCTGGGTTTTTTACTGCAGGTTTTTTACGAAAAAAAGAATATTTTTAGAAAAATATGCATATGGGCTGTCGGTGTTCGAAAATAGCAAAAAAATTAAAGGAGATTGGGGTTTGTGGGGAGAACCCTTAAAAAAAATATCTCTGATAAAAAAAAACACGAAAAAACATCCCACGATGAAATGACATGGAACCATGTATTTGTAAACCAGGTTTCTGGGAGTGTGAGAAGAATGGTATGAATCTGTGATCATATTGTAGACGATATAAGGATATAAGGAGCGTTTTTGATCAGGACCTTGCTTTGAGGGGGGCAGCAACACCTACAATCTTAAGTTATGGTATGGATTCATACAGTGCTTGACCAATGCTTATCCCAACTTTCTGGCGAAAAAAAAGATGCAATGGTTGTGGCTGAGGAAGATGCAATTGCGGTGCCAGGCCTGGCATCGCACGCCAGGGTGGGGTTGACTGGTTTTTGGTGGAGGGCGGTGACGCTAACTGGGATTGGAGGCTCTGAGCTGGCAACACTATAAAGGCTTGGTGTGGTCATGAGTCGATCATCTGGCTTACCTAAGAAACCATTGCTCTCCTAAAACAGCCCGGGGCAATCTGCCATTCATGCCGCTGCATCAGGAGATGGCAGAGCCATGGGCATTGCACATGCAAAGTTCTACCAAATCCAGTAGGGCATGGTTGGCGGCTGTTACCAGCTGAACTTTAGTGGATGGCCGCAAGGAATTGCCTTTCCACGCCTCCCTTACCAGGGAGAGGGGTGGCATCACCATCCTCTTGCACTTCTTCCCAAACTCCCCACCCCCTATCACACACAGAGGCGGGCACTGATGGGCCGTACTCCAGCAGGCAGCTTTCATGGCAGAAGATAACGCGAGGGTGATGGTGCCAGGGAAGCTGAAAACATGCAGGGCGCTCTGCCCCTTATAGCAATGGGCTCTTCTTGGATACCTAGGATGGGCACCAGTAGACTGGGCCTTAGCGATGGGTAACCAGAATCCTTGAACCACCCAAGCACGTGAGCTGCTCCTACGTCACCAACTAAAGGTGGATGCAGCTGATCGCTCAGAGCCTCCACCCTCCTCCGCGTGAGTCACCAAGCTAGGCATGGCACACCCGGTATCCTTGTTCATCAAGTATGTACAGGAATGCCAACACCGAAAGCAAAACATCCCTGTCCACTCTGCCATGGGATGACACGCCTGCATAATCATCTGGAACTTTCTCACAGGTGCAAGCCTTTACTACGAGGATACTAGCCGTGAAGGCGTGACATCCTGCAACATGGAACACAGCCATGCCAAGTGCCAGGTGAACATTCTAACGGGTAATAACATAACCTGCAGGCCTGGCCATGTCCAGAGAAAGTTGCACATTTCTTAATCCATGTTGGCTTCTCTCTTCTCCTAAAAAAGCAAAAACAAAGAGGTGATGGCTTGAAGGTTTGGAATAAACCCTCTGGCATCGTTCTGGGCAACCCTCCAGACCATCGTTCTTCATCTGCCAATCCATTACAGAAGGGCAAAGACCATATGTAAATCAGGCTTGGTCTCAACCCAAAGGAGCAGGCATGTTTCAGCCTCGTTGGTCCTCATCAGTGAGGAGTAGCTTGGGTCTCTTTGTTTTGCTATTGTCACCCCGAGTGGGACGGGTATGCCCAGACATGGGTTCCGTGCCTGCTGGGCCTAGAGACCCAAGCTACTCCTCACTGATGAGCCCCAACAAGGGTGAAACATGTCTGGGGATGCTTGTGGCCTCGTGCAGAAGGGATGTGACCAAGCAGTTTGGGCTGGACAGCCCCTTTTGGGGTAGGACCAAGCCTGATTTGCATATGATCTTTCCCCTTCTGTAATGGCTTGGCAGGCGAAGAAGATGGTCTGGAGGGTTGCCCCGAGCAATGCCAGAGGTTAAGATTCATTCTAACCCTCCGGCCATCACCTCTTTGTTTTCGCTTTCTCTCTTCTCCTAACACACCTGGCGCTCATCTCCAGAACATCCCCTGGTCTTTCCTTCCTGCATCACCATGGTGACCTTGGATCACACTGCTCTTGCTCCCAGAATAGGCACTGACTGCTTTCACCGCAGGCCTTTGCAGCATATCTGGGATTCTCAAGCAGGGTAGTAGTGCTGATCATACGTGCTTTGCATTTTCCCTGATGTGACGTCGCCCTGTTCATCACCTCTTTTATATTGAACTCAAGTTCTCCCTCTGGTTCCAGCCGACCCGGATGTACTCTGGTGCCTGGCCCCCTACACCTCCCGTTGATCCACGGCCAGTACTCCCCCCACTCCCCCCCAGGGCTTGGTGCCAGTTTAAGTTGGGCGAAAGCGCCACTTTTAGGCAGAGTGCCCGTTTAACTAATCGAAGAGGGGTGTAGCTAAAATAGTCATCGCTACCGACAACTGCAGGTCTTTGGGGGAGGTCACTTGTTCCGTTGGCCGATAGCTCCGCTCACGTCGTTGTGGTTTGGATAATGTTGCCAGACCCTCGGTGCCCTCCCTGAGCTAGAGTCATGACCCTCCTCCTCCCATCCTGGAGGGTACTGGGCAGCAGGCCATGCCTCCTCCGCTCCTTGTTTCTTCAGTCCGCTGTGGAATGGATTCGCTTATCGGGGCCAGAGTCGGTATGGAGTCTTCTCTCAGTGCACGACCTCTTGGGGGGTCCAGCAGGAGTTCCAGCCTTCAGCAGTGCATGCCAAGTTAGGCGAAGCCATCTCCAGAATATGGACATTTGCGACCCTTTACCGTCTCCAGACAATGAGCCAATCAGCTAGGACCAGGCCTCTGCTCCAAGTTGGCTATGGACACTACGTGCCATACGTTCATCTCCAGCCTCCCACCACCCCCTCACCCCCAACGCATTGGAGTCTGCTGGGCATTGCCAACAAGTGGCACACGGACGACAATTCTTCCATCTGTCAGTCAGTGAGGAGAATGCCACCCGGAGACTTCCACAAACGCCCACAGAACACGCTGCCCGGGGACAGGCTCGGACTGACCTATGGGGCAATGCCCGAACCAAAAATGCTAAATACTAGCGTGGGCCAGTTTCTTGGCTCAAAGTGGGTCACTTTTTTGGCCGGTGTGGGCCAGTTTGCTGAGGTCATTCGCTCTGTGGCTAGTAGTTTTGACCAGTGTAGCTGAATACATATTTTTTAAAATGCACAATTTGCTTCACATTTCATCAAAACACTCCCCCTTGGGCACTATTCAAACGGTCTGGAATGAATTGCCACTTGCAACTGTGGGCCACTTTCTCATTGGTTCCCGAGACAATTTTATACCCCAGTGCGCCCCTGCACGCGGGTCCGCTCCTCCCTTTTAAGGGGGAAGAGTAAAAAACGTCTCTTTTTAATTTAATTGTGTTTTGGCTTGAAATTCAAACCTTTCACTATAGCAATACATTAGTAAAAAAACAGTTACAAGCGTATGCGAAGGGCACAAAAGATGTTTCCTTAAAACTATCACATTCAACAATTTCATCAGTGCAGAAATGACAAATCATAAGAGAGTTCATTTCTGCGCTATAAGCGAACACGCCCATCTTTCCTTACACTCCCTCCTTCTAGTGTGACTAGGAAATACATAACCTACACATCTAATCAGAGCAGCAGTTCAGGACGCCGGCAGGCCCCAAGGAGCGTGTGCCCTCGAGCCCTTTATACATTCTCCCAGGTAGACATTTCTGCTGCTTGCCAGATGCTCAAGCCCGGAGCATTACAGAAGTGCGCGCCCTAGGAGACCGCTCAATCGTGGCCTCGTGGCCTCAGGGACAGGTAGGTGAAAGCGAGCTCTAGTAATTAGGAATCAGGGAATTCCCCTGAATCATTCGGCACAGCAGCAAGAGGGTCATTCGTATGTTTTCCAATCATCAATCGCCCTCATCCAATCCCTGCGTCAGCGTTTCCTTGTTAGCTTTAGGGGAGCAATGAACAGAGTTTCAATAGGGGCTTCAGTTGAGCCTAGAAGAAAGCGACCCTGCACAAGGCAAGTGTTCCAAGCACTGTTGCCCGGGTTAGGCACCGATTGGAGAGTCATCAGGTGCAATGGAACATTCCCGAAAGCAATCCAGGAAGGTCCAGTCAACGGCGGCCTGCAGAGAAGTTAGGCCAGGTTCATAAAGTCTAATAGTTATGGGTAGTCCCTTGGGTAGCCTCAGAACATGTTTCCAGAAACATGTTTCCACAGGGGACCGGGTGGACACTAGCTGCCCATGGCATTTACCTTCGGTCGACCCATTACACTGCCCACCCAGAGACCGCCAGCCCTTTCCTTAACAGTGTGCTGCGGCCATTACAGCCCAAGTCAACTTTCCCCGCATAGAGTCTGGAAAGTGCCCTCCCTGCTCTCCCCAGTCACGTTATTCCAGGTGCCCCAATTAGAGTGGACTGGAGAAGAAGCCCATGCGTGTCCTCGCCCTTGTCATGTATATCTCCGTGCCACGCGGTGTATTCATCATATCTCCCTGCGGTCATAGATCAGGGTGGAAAATGACGGCATTGCTTTGTACGTGGAATGCTAAGGCATGCATTCCATTTCCTCACATTGGATTCTATAACATCACAAGCAACCCTACGCGCAACAGGGTTCCCACAACCCAGGGAGGTCAGAAATGTATCAATGTACACACGGATCGTTCAACCTGTAGCTCCTATCCTTTGGTCCGGTGTTCTTCCGCAAGGAGCCATTCCAAAGAGAAGCCAGAATCGGCTTACCATTCATCTGTCCCCATAGATGGGATGTTGCCTACCAATCAACAGATCCCAGCTCAATAAGTCACCAATATAAAACCAATGGAGCTTCTCCTCCATCACCTTCTTCATGGGTCTTCTAGGCGTCCAAGAGGCTCCTTCAGATTCCCGTGGCCTCGCTTCAGCGTTCCTCCAGGACGGCTCCATCTTCCTCTGCTTCACCCCCACTGGCTTTCAGCCTTTCACCCCACAGAGGATCTTAGACTTAAGATACTCGGCAGCAAGGACTATCGAGGACTCTTGCCCTTGGTTGCAGGCTGGGCTGGCTTCCCGCAAGGACTCCTGTGATATGGCATGAGTTTCTTTCCAGCAACGTCGACTCCTGATGCCTTAACACGATGCATTTCCACAACATCTGATTATGTGTGGATATCTCTGCGATTCCTAGTCATTTGCCAGACCGCACGATCCCTTAATAACATATCTTCCCCTCTATGAAGGCTCTCTTTCAACAGCAATTCCTATTGGCCTTCGAAAAGACGATTTGCAACAAGCATTGCCTTGGATTATCAGACCTCGATAAAACCCGTTTGCCACCATGTATCAACTTTGATGATCCTCTTTGACTCTTGATGCCTCTCAGCCTTTGCATCACTTTGCAAACTGTGTAGGGTTGTCAGTATCAAATGAACAAGTGTTCAAGCAAACGTTCATAGCTCCTTCCAGCTCTGGGTCGGGAAGGGAATCTCCCTACCCCAGGATTCCAAATAGTTCCCTCTTAATCACAAGGGGCTCTCTTCCCAGAGCTTTCAAGTCTCACTGGTTTCACAGGAACACAGTTCCCCGGGATTCTTCCCGGCTTGTAGGCTTATTGGCGCTTTCATCTATATCATGAAGTTCAACTCTTTAAGTTCACAATGTACAAGCTTCTCTGTATATTCAACCACAAACAGATAGATGAGTCAAGTGGCTTAGTTGGGTGTTTTCGGTCTAGGCGCAGTTGTCAGACCACACGGTTCACAGTCATGCAACCAACACACCCGATTGGCTTCTTTTCGACAGTTACACCACCACTGCTTCCGCTCACCAGTGGTATTGGACTTAGATTCTTGCAGTACATTTTAGCGTTGGTTTTGCCACCATTCACTTGTTGGATTATCACACTTTCTCCTAGTATTGCCACAGTTTCAACTTTCAACTTGTACAATTCCTCTTTTGCTTATGGCTCTTGCCAATGCTTGCTTTCTCTCAATGTGTACAAGTCACAGCTCTTTATATTCATTACAAATGCTTGCTTTCCTGAATTCCCATGATTCACAGTTTCTTTGTATCAGGGAACGCTTTTCTCTGCTTTCCACTCATGTGGCGTTCACTTATTATTACTTTCCTTGGTTCGGTATTCAGAATTGCAGTTAATTCATAATCCAAAACAACATAATTGCAAATTCCCAGTTCACTCTGCTTCTGGGAATTTGCACCCTGCTCACAGGCTTTCATTTAATGTCAGGTTTACTGCTACTCTGGCCTTTCCAATTACACTACAATCCGGTATTCACAAACCGTTCCTTTATCAACTTTCACATTGTCGTAGTCATCAAATATCTGCGTTTTACATTTCTCGACCGGCAATCACATTGCCTTTGCTGTCACTTGCGAGCACTCCGACTTTCAGTCACAATGCGGCTCGCACACAGCGTCCCTGAGTCTTTCAGCCTCACTTGACTCACCGGATGTACAGTCTTCCTGTACCCTTCTCCGCTTTGGTCGGTTCTTTGTGGCTGCTGCTGTTCTCGGCTCGGCAAGCCCCTCTTCCTGGGTCTGCAACACCTCGGGCCACTGGAGAGGGAATCCTTTTTGACTCCAGGAGGTCGGCAGCCTGACCCTGCCACTGGAGACCTTCCGACAACGCCAGCCAGTTTTCTTCCGCTGCAACGACTCTGCATTTCATCGGTACTTCGGACACGAATCTCCCTGCCTTTACCTCCGGCTTCTTTGTCTGCAAGCATTTCACAGGCGACCTCGCTCTCTTTAGCCTCACCGGAGCGGGCCATTTATACCACCCTATTGGCTTCAGGTGCAGGCTATTTGGCTTTACTTCACAACAGTCTTGGTCCTCTGTATCCTTCGTACTCGTCCTAGTACCAGTGGTGTTTGTCTGTTTTAATAAAGGATGAATGGAAGTTCTTATGTGGTCTCTTCCCCGTCTCAGTACCATGGTGGTATACATTGGGAGATGGTTTTCTAACAAAATAGGGACACGATTGGTAATATCCCATAAAAGCCTAGGCGACATTTGTTTCCTTGTGAAAGGGAAATGGGATGATACCGTGTATCACCCAAGGGTGCCTCATCCCCACTCCCTGAGTCTCCTCCTCCCAGGTGATCCTCCCTCGCATATCCACCCCTAGGGTCAGAATCCGAAAGAAACTACCTTTCCCTGGCCACCTGGGATTGGATATTATGGGGAAAGAGGTGATGATGCCCTCAGATTATTGACAGCGCCAATTTCAACATGATGGTTGGGGGGGCCCCTGCTTAGAGTCAAAAAAGTCTGAGGCACCTGTGGGGTGCAAATATTACAATGGCAACCAAAATAAGGGTAAAAGCCGCCGATTATCATGAGACAATCAGGCAGCATTGGAGCGTAAACACTGAATGCCCACTTTAGAGCTCTAAACATTTCTTTGTCAGCAAGTGGCTGATGTGGAGGAACCAGTGCCAGAAGGCAATGAGGGGATAACAGTTATGCATATCATGTAAGAAGACAAAATGCATCTTATAATGCGGGTGCTGCAAGCATGCTTTTTAAACCCCAGAACAAGAATAGAGAAATTAATATATTGCTGAATTACAAGACTGACTGGCAACATAGGGGCAGTTGCTGGGGGCCCCCCTGTGGTTCGAGGACCATTTCATTTTGAAGTGTTTGTGGGAAGCCTGTACTGCTGCTGGGCTGCGCTTGTTCCTAGTATGTGAGGGAAGCACATACTGCTGGGGTCTGTGTGTGCGTGCGAGGAAGGGTGGTACGGTTGCTGTCCATGATCAGTGTGTGTGTGGGGGAAGCATGCACTGCTGCTGTCCCTGATCATTGTGTGGGGCGGAAGCTTGCATTGCTGCTGGGCATGTTCCTAGGGTGTGAGGGAAGCACACACTGCTGCCTCTGCTGCATGTGTTTAGGATGTGCAGGGGGAAGCACACACTGCTGCTGTCTGTGTCCAGTGTGTGTGTGTGTGGGAAGCTGTGTACTGCTGCTGGCCGGGATCTGCATGTTCCTAGCCTGTGAGGGAAGCATGCACTGCTGCTGCCTCTGCTTTACGTGTTTAGGATGTGCGGGTGAAGCATGCACTGCTGCTGTTTGTCTTGTGAAAAACCCAAGGGTCTTTCCTGGCCTACTCCCCCGGGATCATCTACACAGGTAGCCACGGGAGGGGGGATCGCTTTTGAATCCCAACCCTGGGGAGGACAAGCAAGGGAGGATAACCAGAGTGGAGGGCGCATGGGGGTTGGGGAGGGACTACCCAAGGGTGAAACATTGTATCCCGTGATCTGTCCAACTCCCCTCAACCTTCATATGATGTATTAAGACACAATCTTCTTTTCCTGAAGTACTGTGACGAAGAAGAGAAAATCAAGAGGAGTACAGATTTCCTATGAGAAACAGCACTATGGTACTGGGACGAAGAAGATGCAGATAGAGGCACATCAACATCTTCATAGGCTGTATCCCACTAGCAAGGTCAGGCGAAGAAGATGCAGATAGAGGCACATCAACATCTTCATAGGCTGTATCCCACTAGCAAGGCCAGGCCTCCTGTACCCTATCAAGCCTTCAGGAGAGTATAAAAGGAACACTAGCATTCAGCAAAGAGAGCGAGTTGGGAGGAGAGCTAAGGAGCAATGGAAGAAACAGGGATGCAGATGGTCTGTGTGAGGAAGCATCCGGGAGAAGCATGGCAAATGACCCCTGTTTACAGCAAAGAAGAGAAGTACAAAAAAGAGAGCAGAGAGGCGTGCTGATCCCTTGTTAGATTGGTAAAATTAAATGCTTGTTCCCCTGGTCCAGGGCAGGAACCCAGGAGTGTCTGAGCGGCAGGTGGGGAGACCCTGACCTCATATAACAAAGACGTTAGCCCAAGAACAAAGAAAACACCATTGGTGAGTGAAGCGCAGTGACAGCCCGTGTGCATTAAAGTAAGCAACCAAGATACAACGTTGCAGCCCGAATGCCAGTGCTCCAGATAAGATAAGTTGGGAGTAAAAAGATTTTTTTGTGAGTAAAAAGTTACATCCAGTTCTCAAAGGGAGTATTTTACAATCAAGTAAAATAATAAAGTTACACACCATAGTGACTACCTTACTCCTAGTCCATAGTACCCTTTCCTCCATATTTATGGGACATTCTTCCGTCCTGTGGGACAGGACCGGAGCACTTAGTAAAAAGCATCACATTTTTCAAAAATGTGTCCTTCCTCTCTTTTTACGCGGGGTACCGTACGCAGCCGTAACCCTGCGCTCCTTAGCTCCGCCCAGCGCATCGCCCATCAGTCCTTTTCTATCTCCAGGTCTGACACCTTTAAGCAATAACAGAGGAAACATTTTAGAGGGGACGGCAGGCAGGCGTATGGAGGAAAGGGGACTATGGACTAGGAGTAAGGTGGTCACTACGGTGAGTAACCTGGTTATACTCCTACATCCCGTCCCCTTTCCTCCATACTTATGGGAGATTCCCAAGCACTCCTCACAGAAATTACGGGTGGATGGAAAACTCCTTATTGAAACATGTTATTTAGCACAGCTTGATCGAACTGAGCATCAGCTCTGGAGCTCAGGTCTAGACAGCAATGCCTCCAAAAAGCCGATGGGGAGGCCCACGTAGCCGCTTTAGCGATGGTCTCCCAGGGGACATACTTTTGGAAGGCAACAGCAGCCGCCTTGCCCCGTACAAGATGAGCATGAATCCCTTTTGGAGGTTGAAGGCCTTGAACAGCGTAAGCCTCCGCAATACAGGCAGCAATCCATCTGGAGATGGTCGCTTTCGAGGCCGGCTTCCCTTGTGTATTACCAAAAGTCACCAAAAGCTGAGAAGAGTTCCTAAACTCAGATGTTCTGTCCAGATAGAACTTAAGAGCTCTTCTAACGTCCAGGCAATGCAAAACCCTCTGAGCCCATGAGGCTGGGTTTGGGAAGAAGACAGGCAAGGAGATTGACTGATTCAGATGAAAATCAGAGACCACTTTTGGAAGGAAGGATTCGTCTTCAGGACAACCTTATCCTTATGAAAAATCAGGAAGGGATGCTCCACCGACAAGGCCTGGAGCTCACTCAAACGGCTTTCTGAAGTCACAGCAACCAAGAAGGACACTTTCCACGAAAGGTACTTAAGGTCTACCGTAGCCAGGGGCTCAAAGCGTTTATGGCACAAGGCCGTAAGGACCACATTCAGATCCCACGTTAGATGCGGTTTGCGAACAGGAAGGTAAAGGTGCATGAGGCCAGCAAAGTGTCTTTTAATAACTGGATTTGACAGTGAAAAAGAGCACTGATCCGTGGACAGATAAGAGGCAATAGTCGACAGATAAGTCCTGCAGGACAAGACATGAATGCCAGACTCTGCCAGATGTGAGACAAAGGACAGAACTGCGTCGATCGTAGCCACCCTGGGGTCCAGCTTCCTAGTCAAACACCAGTGTCAGAACCGTAGCCATTTACTTTTATACAGAGATCTTGTCGAGGGCTTCCTCGCCGCCTTTCTAATGCGCATGTTATCTGCGGACAAATTGAGGCGCTCTAAGGATCTGAACTCAGGCACCATGCTGCCAAGTTGAGCGATTGTGGGGAGGGGTGCCACAACTGCCGATCGCTCTGGTGAAGCAGGTTGGGAACCATGGGAAGCCTGATCGGTGCACACACCGATAGATGCTGAAGCTCTGAAAACCTGGCCGGCCACCACTGTGCTATGAACAGAAGAGAACAATTCACTGTGCCCCTCAGCTTGCAAAGCGCCCGGTGGAATAGGGGAAGAGGCGGAAAAGCATAGGCCCTCATGTTGTGCCAGGAAATCTCGAGAGCATCTCCCAGAGAGGAGGCTCCCAGCCCGTTTCTGGAGGCATACAGGGGAAGCTTCCTGTTTTTCGACGTCGCGAAGGGGTCCACTTCTGGAGTGCCCCAACAATGAAAAATCTGTAACAGGACCTCCGTATTCAGTTTGTGCTCGTAGCTGACCATTGTTCGTCGGCTGAGGGCTTCTGCAGTAACATTCAGGTGGCCCGGGATGTCTACTGCCACCAGCCAGATGCCATGCTGAACAGCCCATTCCCAAATCTGAATGGCAAGATCCACAAGAGGAGGGGACTTGGTAATCCCCTGCTTGTTGATATAAAACATGGATACCACACTGTCCGTGCAGACACGGACCACTTTGTTGACAATGACAGGCCTGAATGCTTTCAGCACCAGGAATATCGCCAGGAGCTCCAAGTGATTTATATGAAGCCGCCTGTCCTGCGGCGACCAGAGATTGGAAACCTGAAGAGGATCCAACGTCGCACTCCAACCCAGAAGGGAGGAGTCCGTTGTGACCGCCAGTAGCGGGCAGGGGTCTTGAAAAGCTGTGCCTACCGATAGACTGCTGAGAGAAGACCACCACAGGAGGTCTATCCTCATGAAGGATGGAACCAGGGATCATTTTGGAGTCTGGATCCACTGCTTGGCGCCAAGAGCTCCGAAAAGCCATCTGCATCCTCCTCATCTTGAGACGAGCAAGAGGAAGAGCCAGCACACACGAGGCCATGAGGCCCAGAAGTGTCATGATGCATAAACCCGGGCATCCAGACCACGTCCATCAGCCCTGGGAGCAGGCATCATGTCGCCTTGAGAAAACCCAGCAACCCCTGCTAGGGGCTGCCTGGGTTCAGTCCTGGCGCCTATGGCACCAGGCTCATATGGGACATCAGTCCTGGTGCCAGGCTCATAGGTGCACACTTACCTGATGCAGACCATGCTGCAAGAAGATCCAAGCCCATCTGAGGCCTGGAAGAGACTACTTTACCTTAGGGACGATTTTGTTACTCGGGTGTGGTCGGGGAGGAATACCTACCTGGGACTACTTTGGAGGCTATTTAAACCACGCCCGAAGAGCAGCACACGCTTCACGTTATTCTGCATCCAGCAGCGTAACGCTCACCGTGCCAGCAGCAGCATCCAGCCTTCTGCCACGCCCGCCTCGAACCTGGAACACCTAGAAAGAAGGAAAGAAGCAAAGGTTAGAACAAGAGTATTACCTGATTTCTTACCTGATTCTGGATTCATCACATCTTCAAACCACAGGAAAGACTTTGTTTTAAACGCGTCGCATCGCCAGCAGCAGCGCCGCACCATATTCACTGTTCCACGCAGCATCTCTTCGATCCGGCGCTGTCTCCATCTTTACATCGCCGAATCTCGGCACCTAAGGGGGACAAGAAACAACAAGGTGAGCAGAAAGAACAGACAGAGACAATCTCTTTAGCCGTCATATGCTTACCTGATTTTACCGCCGGAGGTATAATTCATCAGCACGCCGCATCTTCTAATGCCGCACCTGTAAGATAAGGAGAAAGCAGCAAGTTTAACCCTTGGCATTATTTACCGGACAGTTTTGGGTAACACAGACTTTTACCGGAGTGCTTTCAGCTGTCAATCTTCTTTTTGGGTCAAAGCTGCAAGATAAAAGAGGAATTGGACAGGAGTGAATTCCAGACATTTTGAACTCTTATGAACTATATACTTACGGCTCTTCACCAGGACCTTTTGGAGTCAGGATTCGTCTACAACTCTTCCAATATCTTCAGGCCAGTGAAGTAACTGGTCATCAACACGCCCCTGCGTGCTTCGCAGGATGGAGGGCTCATCCTTCAAGAATATAAGGTGAGATTGCTGAGAGGGCGCTTCAGAGGTGATTAGTGGGGAGGACAGTGGGGGTGCTATCGCTTGAATCCACAAGTGGCTAAATCTATCTCTCCACTTGTAGGAGAATATTTCTATGGGCAAAGCAGACAAGATTAGGAGGGCAGATCCAGTCAGTCATCACTGCACTACGTATCACGTGGGTGGAAGCCGTAGCAGTCCGGGTCCGACCGACGCCCCTGTGGGAGCCAGGTGAGCGTAACAGAACGCAAAGCCAGTCTACAAATCCCCACCCGGGCGTTATGGAAACCTCAGAAACCGACCAACTGGCACAACTATTGGGGGAACTTAGGGCAGAAGTGCACTCCGCTCGCCAAGACACTAATGCCCTCAGAAGAGAACTAATTGTATCGAAGGAGCGCACAGATGATCTCGCTAGACAACTGCTGCAAACTCAAGCTGGACAAGCACCCCTACCTGGTTCTGGGGGAAACCCAGCTCTTGTGTTATCGAGTAATCCTGTGCAAATAAACCTACCAGGAAATATTCCATTAGCTCCACCCAAACGCTTTGCCGGAGATCCCAAAAGGTTTGCCGTGTTTATGAACCAATGCTGCTTGCACTTTTTATGCAGACCAGGAGCCTTCCCAAACGATCAAGCCAAGGTAGCCTTTGTATTATCATATCTCAGCGGCAGTGCAGCTGATTGGTCAATTCCACTAGTTACTCAGGATGACCCAATTCTTCGGGATTTTCAGGGCTTTCAAACAAGCATGGAAAGACTATTTGCCCGACACTCCCAAGGACAGACCCTGGATAACAAACTTTTGTCCCTACGACAGGGTAACCAGGATCTGCTAACCTATATCGCAACCTTCAATGGATTGATAGTGGAAACCGGATGGCCTGAGGAAAAACGAATTACATTATTTCATTGTGGACTTCGGGGAGAAATTAAAGACGTCTTGGCTCAAGTTGTGAACCCACCTCAGAATTGCGCAGAGTTTATAGACTTAGTGGTCCAGCTGGATCATCGACTCCAGAATAGAAAGGCTGATCGAGCTAAGTTCGAAAATCGGGTATTGGTTAAATCCAACGTTGCCCCCAAAGGAACAGATGCATCAGAACCTATGCAAATCGGGGGTGTCAAAGGACCCTTAACTCAAAAGGAAAGGGAAAGAAGAAGACAGATGCAATTGTGTCTGTACTGTGGAACCTCAGGACATTTTCTACGGGATTGCCCTATAAAACCACCCAAGAAGGTGGTAGGAGTTGCTGATAAAAGTCCAAAAGAGCCTGATTCGGAAAACAACCACCCCGACAAGCGTAGAGGTCCGCTTGCCGAGCTTAAAGAAGGACACTCAGACCTCGCATCTGATCATACCAATGGTACTAATTGATCCTAGACAATCCTCACGTATGCACGCAGTAAGGGCATACATTGATAGCAGGGCCGTAGGGAACTATATGGACCACGAATTGGCTTTCAGGATGAATCTACCTCTCTACTGAAAAAACCACCTCAGATGTCATCACCACAGTCGATGGAACTGAAATAGCCTCTGGGCCTGTAACTCATTCCACAGCAGAGATGACACTATTGGGTCAGGATGGGCATCGAGAGACTATTGTGTTTGATCTAATCAAAGCCCCACAGTTCCAAATAATACTGGGGATACCTTGGTTGGAAACACATAATCCTTGTATTGATTGGCGAGAGAAGAGAATAACCTTCCCGGATTGTGCACAAACCTGTTACACAAAGAAAAGTCAGAACGCAGGCCTGGCCACAGTAACCACAGCAGTCATGCAACTACCTCCTGAATACCAAGAATTCCAGGATGTCTTCCAAAAGGAACAGGCAAACATCTTACCTCCTCACAGATCGTACGATTGTCAAATCGATGTCATACCCGGTGCACAACCCCCTGGTAGCAGGATCTATGCCCTTACGGAACCTGAGAACCGTCACCTACGACAATACTTAGACCAGTACCTTGCCAATGGCTTTATTCGCCCTTCCAAGTCTCCTGTATCCTCAGCTTTGTTCTTCGTGCCAAAAAAGGAAGGTGACCTTAGAACGTGCATAGACTACCGCGCACTAAATCAGATTATGGTAAAAACCGGTACTTCTGGATCTCGGCTCTGAGAGAGGGTGACCCCGACTGCTGGAAGGGAGGATTGAAGGGTGGTGTAGGGGGAACGTGCAAGCTGAAGACTGCCCGAGCGACTGACAAGGCCCACCGGTCCTCGGTGATGGTCTGCTACGCCTCCCAGTGAGACGCAATGCGCCTTCCCACCGGGGTCTCGTGCGAGCGCAGAAAATTCTCATTTAGCTGTTTTTTTTGGTGGCTGTACCACCAGAACCTGAGGAGGAGGCCGAGGATCGAGAGAAAAACCGGCCTGTTGCTGAGGCCGACAGGAGTTTCCTGTTGGAGTAAATGCGTCTTCTGATCCAGAAACCCCCGAAAACCAGAGGAAGGCCGAGGCTGCGAAGACATCCTCTGCGCCCTGAAAGGCAGTTTCACCAAGATGGACAGGGATTTGGCGATCTGAGTGCTGTCCTTATTCTTGGTCAGTTCAACGTCTGTCGATGAATGAAAAAGCTCTTTGCCAAGGTGTCGACATGATGCGCCGCAGCCTCAAGCATATCCTGCGCCAGGACCAAGGCATCTGACAAACCCGCTTTAAAATCGTCTAGTTTATCCGTGGGGATGAATTCCTCAAATTCCGACAGACCTTTCCACATTTTCATATTCGCCCCTGCTAACACAAGCTCCGCGTTCGCTTGACGCAACTGCAGGGCAAAATTAGCAAAGATCTTCCTCCCCAAAGAGTCAAGAATCTTGTCCTCTTTGGCCAGAACCTGGGCTGACGCTGTAGATGACGCTGAAGCCGGTCTGGATTGTAACGTGGCAGCCACCACTGCCGTGGAGGAAGGGGGCGGACAAGACGCTAAGGCTACCTCTTCTGAAGAATGAAACCTATAATGAGCATCAATGTTTTTGTTAACAATCAGTCCAGAATGTGGTCTGACCTCATCCAAAACATCCTTCTGGAAGGACAAGCCGGTACGCTCCAGAGGAGACAAGGTGAACGCCCCAGAAAGCACCCTTTCCTGGGGAGCGGGTGCCTCGGGTAGATTGCTACAAGGTGACAGTAACTCCTTAACCTTCTGGACTGGGCTGGCCGCCTGACCATCTAACTGGTCCCTTTCTGTTGTCCAACACTTTTCTGAACCTTTGTCGAGACTTCGGTGCACTTTCAACCGTGCGACCTTGGACACATTCCTCGCGGATCCTCTTACAGTGGGTCCGGCTTTCTGAACTTTAACTTCACGGTTTTAACCTGCCTTCTTCTCTTACTGTGTTCGTTTTAAAGTGTTGGTACCTGTTCTATCTATACTTTGCCTTTCGCTCCCTTTTTAACCATGTTATTAGAGTGCCATCTTCGTTAAGCGCTCACCGCTGTCTGAAAATAAGTGTTGCTTTACTTAAGATTTGTCTAATAACTGTTTAAGGGAGTGTATATCTTTTAGTGACCGTGTTTTTGAACTGCTTGTGTTTACTAGATGTGTTTTTAAATAAATAATTATATCTCTTTTACACCAAGCTCTGGTCAGTGTTTGCTTGTCCTACTGTGCTCTCTTGACCTATTGTGTATGCTCTGTATACTGTCTAACTCTTCTTGAGAGAAGTCTGACTGCTCAGCCACAGCTACCAGGTAAATCTGGGCAGTGCAGACTGCTACCAATTGGGTTTACTGCCAAACACCTGTAGTCTTAAATCTTTTGCAGTGGTCCCATAGGGCACTGCACAGGTTTCTGTCTAACACTGGTGGCAGCGGTGGGATTTGTATTGAGTGTACACTTTAGTGTGCTTTAGAATACATTAGGACAACTAACCACAAAGCTTAGCACTAAAAAGCTGATTTTCTAATTATGTCTGCTATGGAGAGTTATACCCTAGAATCATTGTCTGCCAAAACTGCTGATTGCTTAAAAGTGTTGTGTAGACATAAGAATCTCTCTGAGAAGGGCAAGAAAATAGAACTTGTAGAAAGATTGTTAGAAAACCAAAGTCTGGGTGGTTCAGAGGAATCTACCCCCAGCAAATGTAGAAAACAGTGATGGTATTGATCTGAATCAAAGTCTTGATAATGAGTCAGAAGAGGAAAGTGAACCTAATGAAGTTAGCCACTCTGAGCCTCTTTCTGCTTTGCCAACTGTACCTACTGGGCCTATACCAGTTCCCACATGTAATCCTGCATATTTTGAACTTGAAAAAATGAAACTTGAATTAGAGAACAAACATTTTATTGCTCAATCTGAACGAAATCAAGAGTTAGAGTTCAGAAGAATCAATGCCCAAGCTGAGCAGAAGCAAGTTGAGTTGAAGCTCAGAGAAATAGAGCTTAATCATGCCCTTGAAATGAAAAAGTTGTCTGTGGAAAATGCTTCTCTATCCTCTGGTTCCTCTAGGAGTTCCAGTCCCAAAATACCCCGGATGCCTAAGGAATTAGTGGGTATGTATGAACCGAAATTGGATGTGTTGGATTGGTTGAAAATGTTTGAATATAAATATGGGCTCCAGGACATCACAGGGAATGAGTTACTTCCTTGGTTGTTCTCTAGGCTTCCCCCCGTTGCGACTGATGTGGTAATGGAGTTGGGGGAGGTGGATAAGAAGGGTTATGAATGTATAAAACTAGCTTTAATAGCTAGAGTTGGGAAGACCCCTTACCAGTACCTTAAGAGGTTTAGGACCCTCAAAAAGCATGATGGTACCCCTTGGGCTACCTGGGTGAGTGAAAGTTTGAAAAACGTAGAGGGATGGATTAAGGGTTACAGGGTTAACACTTATGAAGGAATGACGAATCTTGTAATGTTGGAGTCAATTTATGATGCCTGCTCTCCTGAGCTCAGACAGGACTTGGCTGATTCAAAGGAATTAGATTCCAGGAAGTTAGCTAAGGCTGCTGACTTGTGGGTTGCCAACAGGGCGACTCACAAGGATTCTGGGGCTACTCAGAAAAAGGAGGAGGGAAAACAGCCTAAAAATGACTCCAAAGAGAATTCTAATAATTCCAATCCCAAAGAGGGCCCCAAACAGAACCATAAGGGTAAGCCACAAGGAAAACCAAATCAGGCTAATGTACCTTCTGGTGCCAAACCAGAAGGAGGCCAGAACAAGCCACCATTCCAGAAAGCATTTGGTAAATGCTTTGTTTGTGGCTCTACTGGCCATGTGAAAGGAGATCCCAGATGTAAGGGTAAACCTTCAGGGGTCCAGCTTGTCTCCTTAGCCAGAGGAGGAAGTACAAATGGCAAGTGGAAACTTTCTACTACTGGCTGATGAACCCATTGGAGTCTCAGCCAGTGTTTCTTTAGTGTCTCTGGGTTTGTGGGAACAACAGAATTTAGATGTCTATAATTCTATCCCAGATAATACTAAAGAGTATTATAAGGACAGTGTCCAGGTGAATGGTCAGGAGACTCCTGCCATTAGGGACACTGGGGCCAGCATAACTGTGGTGGACAAATCGTTTTTTGAGGCTGAGGATGTTGCTAAGGCACCCAAATGCCTCACCAAGTTAGCTGGAGGGCCTGTACAGATGCTTACCCAATTACCAGTTCTCATCCAGTGTAATGACATGACTGTGAAAATACCTGTCAGCATACAAAGTGAGATGCCAGGAAGAGTTCTGTTGGGTAATGACTTGAAAACTCTTGGAGTAGTGTCACATACCCTCAGACCCCCTAGTAAAAGGTTACAGGAGCTCACCAGACCTGCAAGGGAGAGAACCATGAGAGGTACTCCCAAGGAGATGATGAAGAAAGAGATCACTCCTGCTCCACTGGAGATGTCAGCTGCTGCATCTAAGAAACCAGAAGAAAAAGGGAAACCTAAACCTTCTAAAAAGAACCCAACAGCCAGCACTCCAGTGCAGCCAACAAGGACTTCCCCTAGGTTGTCCAAAGTTACACCAGTAACTCCCCCTCCAGCTGAGGCTGAGAGGGTGGTACAACCCTGTGTGGTTGAACTAGACTCTGAGGAAGAGCTAGTGGAAGACCAGGAACTCATTGGAGATCTGGATCGTGTTGACCATCCTGACCTGCAGTCCTTACTGGCAGAAGGTGGACCCAACAGGGCAGACTTCAGTAAGGGACAGAGAGAATGTCCAACTCTGGAAGGTCTTCGCCACCAGGCAGATGCTCAGGCTGAAGGGCAAGAGCCTGGGAAATATAGGTTGCAATGGGAAGATGGCCTCTTCTACAGTGAACCAACAGAGTCTGCACCTGGGGACAACAAACGGCTTGTAGTACCCCAAGAGAACAGACCACAGTTCTTGCAGTTAGCCCACAAGATTTCTTTGGCTGGTCACTTGAGTTTCAAGAAGACTAAGGAAAGGCTATCACTCTACTTTTATTGGCCAAAGATGGGGGCTGAAGTAGATAAGTACTGCAGGAGCTGCCATACCCGCCAGACCTCTGGTAAGGTTGGCTCCAAGGATGTGGCACCTTTAGTGCCTCTCCCAGTTGTGGGAGTCCCATTTTAGAGAGTAGGGATTGACATTGTTGGTCCCCTTGATCCTCCAACCTTCTCAGGCAACAGGTTTATACTTGTTGTAGTAGACCATGCTACTAGGTACCCTGAGGCAATTCCTATGAGGACTGTTACAGCTCCGGCTGTGGCTAAGGCCCTCCTTGGTATTTTTACCAGGGTTGGGTTTCCTAAGGAAGTAATCTCTGACAGGGGGTCAAACTTTATGTCCCACTACATGAAAGCCATGTGGAAAACCTGTGGAGTTACTTACAGGTTCTCAACAGCATACGACCCTCAGACAAATGGGTTGGTTGAAAGGTTCAACAGAACCATGAAGAGCATGATAGGTGCTTTTGAGGACCCCCTTAAACGAATGTGGGACCTTCTACTGCCATGCCTTCTCTTTGCTTATAGAGAAGTCCCTCAGGAGGGAGTAGGTTATTCTCCCTTCGCGCTTCTTTATGGTCATCCGGTCAGAGGCCCCTTAGCCCTGATCAAGGAGGGGTTGGAGAGTGCTCCTTCACCCAAGCCAGTCAGAGTGACTGACTATGTGATAGGTCTCCGGAGGAGAATGTCACACATGATGGCAGAAGCAAGTGATAACTTGAAAGCTGGACAAGCTTTGGTCAAGCACTGGCATGATCAAAAGGCTAACATGGTTGAGTTTACTCAAGACCAGCTAGTTCTCGTTATGATTCCAACAAGGCAGAGGGACTTGCAAGACAAATGGATGGGACCCTTCAAAGTTGTGGGTAAACTTGGAGAGGTCAACTATCTGGTGGACTTGGGCAATCCGAAGGAGGCTCCAACAGTCTTCCACACCAACAGACTAAAAGCGTACGTCTCCAGACCTGATGTAGGAGCTGTGCTTCTAGCATCATCGGAGGAAGAAGAAGAGAGTGAAGCTCTTCCTGATCTCCTCAGAGGCTTACCTTTAGATGAAAAGATTGAAGGAGTAAATCTCTCTTCAAATCTGACACCTGAGCAACAGGAAGAGTGCACATCCATATTAAATCAGTTTTCCTCTCTGTTCGCACTTTCACCAGGCTTGACCCCTTGGGGACAGCATGACATACTCACTGGTGACTGTCTGCCAGTCAAAAGCAGAGGATACAGGATGTCAGAAAATGTAAGAACCCACATCAAAGGTGAGGTCAGCAAGATGCTTGATCTCGGGGTATTAGAGCCCTCTACCAGTCCATGGTCTAGCCCAGTTGTGTTAGTGCCAAAGGCAGGATCTAAAGAACTTAGATTCTGTGTGGATTATAGAGCTCGTAATGCAGTCACCAAGACTGATGCCCACCCTTTGCCAAGAACAGATGAGTTGGTGGATAGACTTGGTTCAGCCAAGTTCCTCAGCACATTTGACTTGACGTCAGGCTATTGGCAAATAGCCCTGACAGACCGTGCCAAGGAGAAAACTGCATTTTCTACCCCAGTTGGCTTATACCAGTTTAAGGTTATGCCTTTTGGATTGAAAAATGCACCTGCTACATTTCAAAGGATGGTGAACCAGGTTCTGAATGGGATGGGGGACTTCTGCATGGCATACTTGGATGACATAGCAATGTTCAGCAATTCCTGGGAATAACATGTGGACCACTTGAGATATGTTTTGCAGGCTCCTGGACAGGCCAATCAGACCATAAAGGCAAGTAAATGCCAGATTGGACAGAGTAAAGTGGTCTACCTTGGACATGAGGTAGGAGGTGGAGAAATAAGGCCTTTGCTCAGTAAGATTGTAGCTGTGCAAAATTGGACAACACCTACTACTCAGACTCAGGTGAGAGCCTTCTTAGGTCTCACTGGGTACTAGAGGAATTTCATAGAGAACTATGGGGCCATAGCTTCTCCACTGAATGTCATCTCCTCTCTGAAATTCCCAAAAAAGGTTAGATGGAATGAGGAGTGCAATCAGGCCTTTGAAAACCTGAAAAAGGCTCTTTGCCAAGCCCCATTACTCAGAGCTCCTGACTACCACCAAACTTACATTGTGCAGACAGATGCTTCAAATGTAGGAATAGGTGCAGTCCTCAGTCAACTGGATGGGAAAGGTAGGGAACACCCCATTTGCTTCATCAGTAGAAACTGAAGGATCCTGAAACAAGGTGGGAAACCATTGAACGCAAGTCTTTTGCTATTGTGTGGGCTCTGAAGAAGTTTAGGCCATACTTGTATGGTTCTACTTTTTTATTCAGACTGACCACCAACCCTTGAGATGGTTGATGCAAATGAAGGGGGAAAACCCAAAACTATTGAGATGGTCAATCTGCCTGCAAGGGTTTTATTTCACCATTGAGCACAGGTCAGGGTGTCACCACCAAAATGCTGATGGTCTCTCTAGGATGTATGTCATCGACTAGAGGTATGAGATTCATCCAGGAGTGGATTACATCCTCCTGTCCCTTAGTCTGTGGGGTGGGCCGAGTGTTAGGGAGAATTCTCTGTTTAAGCTGAATTTCCTAACCTAGTGAGTCCCCCAGCAGCTTTGCTGGATTTCTGGAGTTTGTTTTTTTCTCCTGCCAAGAGTGAGACTCTTTTCCTCGCACTCTTGGACATGATTTGGGGTATTCCTTTGTTGATCTATGTGTTTTATGGGCTATGGGGTCTTTTACTCCATAGGGTCTCATGTGTTTTTTTGCTATGTGTGTTACACAGCACCCTCGGTGCAGTAACACAGGGGTGTTCTAGGTGACCCCCACCATAGACTCCATACCCTGGGACTGACTACTGTCTCCCAGGGCATGTAAAGTCACCATTGGCTTTACTAGTCCCAAATTACTAACAGAACCAGTACAACCCATCATATTGTGGACGTACTGGTAGGGGCAATTCGATTTCCCCTGGGTCTGTTGTTCGAGGGGGTACTGTCCCGTCCCCCCTCGTCAAGTTTTGGCTGGTGGCAGTGGATACTTCTTGTTATATTCCTTAAGAATTTTCTCTATGGGATTTTCGCATGTATTTTACTCGCACCACTTTTTGGTGCAATGTTAAAGATACCGCCGTTTTATTTATTTAATATTAATTCACCGGTAGGGTCTTTGTGCCAGAACTCGGTTTTAAAATGGCATTTGTGTTCGCCTCTGTAACTCCAAACCAAAGGTTGAGCCCTTTGTTCCACTTTTGGCGGGCTTCTACACAGAAGCCCTCCGAAGTGGTGCCACTCTGTCTGGGTACCACAGGGGGTGTGGGAGGGGGTTTAGGCACCTTGGACTAAGTTGCCTTGCCAACCCAAGTCGCACTCTTGCGTGATTGGCCCAAGTGGTGAGCCGCCCCGCTCACCACTTAGCATGTTTGATTGACAGCTAGGCTGAATGAATGGGGGTTTCTTGCATAAAAGCAAGGCTTTTGGGACTGGAACTTCAGAAGTCGCCACAGGACCTGAAAATCCGAAGAGGGAGAAGCTGAGCCGACCTGCTACAACGACACCACCGGTGGAGCCCTGCTGAACCGACTCACCACTTCCCAATGACAGAGGAGATCTCCCTGCTGGAGAGTCTTCTTCCCTTGACTGGTGGGAACAACCAGTTTACCTTCTTTTTCACTTCCAAGACGTCCAAGTGGTCGAATTGCCCGTGCCAAGCACCCCGGCAACCGGATAGCCACTTACCCTTGCACCGCGAATAAAAGGACCGCTCCTTTTAATTGAGAACTTCGCGGCTGGTTTCTTCCCTGGCAGTGCAACAACCTTCTGCTTTCCTCCACCACGATATCCTCTCTTCCCCCGGACGAAGCACCGACTTGCACCCGCTGCCTGCTGGAGCGTTCTCACCATTTTTAAGGTACCGTGTCCAACCGGCCTCCCTTTCTATAGATTGCTACAAGGTGACAGTAACTCCTTAACCTTCTGGACTGGGCTGGCCGCCTGACCATCTACCTGGTCCCTTTCTGTTGTCCAACACTTTTCTGAATCTTTGTCGAGACTTCGGTGCATTTTCAACCGTGTGACCTTGGACACATTCCTCGCGGATCCTCTTAAAGTGGGTCCGGCTTTCTGAACTTTAACTTCACGGTTTTAACCTGCCTTCTTCTCTTACTGTGTTCGTTTTAAAGTGTTGGGACCTGTTCTATCTATGCTTTGCCTTTCTCTCCCTTTTTAACCAAGTTATTAGAGTGCCATCTTCGTTAAGCGCTCACTGCTGTCTGAAAATAAGTGTTGCTTTACTTAAGACTTGTCTAATAACTGTTTAAGGGAGTGTATATCTTTTAGTGACCGTGTTTTTGAACTGCTTGATATTAGTGCCAGTGTGTTTACTAGATGTGTTTTTAAATAAATAATTATATCCCTTTTACACCAAGCTCTGGTCAGTGTTTGCTTGTCCTACTGTGCTCTCTTGACCTATTGTGTATGCTCTGTATACTGTCTAACTCTTCTTGAGAGACGTCTGACTGCTCAGCCACAGCTACCAGGTAAATCTGGGTGGTGCAGACTGCTACCAATTGGGTTTACTGCCAAACACCTGTAGTCCTAAATCTTTTGCAGTGGTCCCAGAGGGAACTGCACAGGTTTCTGTCTAACAGAGGCCTGTACTGCTGCTGGGCTGTGCATGTTCATGGCGTGTGAGGGAACCGTGCAGTGCTGCTGCCTTTACTGTCCGTGTCCAGTGTGGGTGTGTGTGGGGGGGGGGTGGAAAGCATGCACTGCTGCTGTCCAGTGTGCGTGTGTGGGGGAAGGGTGTAGTGCTGCTGTGCAGTGCATGTTCCTGGTGTGTGAGGAAAGCATGCACTGCTGCTGTCCAGTGTGCGTGTGTGGGGGAAGGGTGTAGTGCTGCTGTGCAGTGCATGTTCCTGGTGTGTGAGGAAAGCGTGCACTGCTGATGCCTCCGCTGTTGTTGGGGAGAATTCTCATTTATGGCTAATTTCCCTTCCCTGGTGAGTCCCTCAGCAGCTTTGCTGGATTTCTGGGGTTTATTTTTTCCACCTGGTAAGAGTCTGAGCCTTTTTTTCCCACTCTTACAGTGTATTTTTTGTGTGTGTTGTACTTTTTGTGCTCATGGGCTATGGAGTGCCACCAGCTCCCTAGGCATCATCTTGTTATTATGTGTCACACAGCACCTTTAGTGCAGTGACACAAGGATGTCTTTTAGACTTCCCTTATGAACTCCATTTCTGGGGATGACTACTGTCCCCCAGAAACATGTAAAGTCACCATTGGCTTTACTAGTCCTTTTAAATACAGATCCAGTGCAAACCATCTTACAATGGAGTACTGGAGGGGAATATCTTTCCGCTGTCCTTCTGTAATTCAAGGGGCACTTTGTGTCCCCCTTCCCGACTCGACATGGCTGGTGGCAGTGGTAACTATCATTTTTACACGGATTCCGTGTTAGAGTTCTGGCTGACAGATGTGTGTGTGGTTAGTGTGGTGACAGATGTGAACATAAAACCCGCTACCCCATATTGTTTTTATCGTGGGTCCTAGGATGGTTTTTCGCCATTTCATGTTGGAAAGCTTTTTCTTGTTGTTTGCTTTTCGCGGCAAACCAGGTTTGGTTTCCTTGTTTGTTGTCGTTTGGCAGGCTTCTGCAAAGAAGCCCTCCTTTGGCGTCTGGGTGTCTAGGTGGTCTGAATGTGAGGGAGGGGTTTAGTAACCCCCTGCACAGGGTCACAAGTCGCACTTTGTGTCGATTGGCCGAGGTGGTTGTCCGGGCGGACAACCCCCCTGCTGTGTGATTGACAGCCAGGCTTTAGTGAATGGGGGATTTTGGCATAAAAGGCAGGATTCTTGGGCTGGAAGTCAGGGTTGCCACTGGAACTACAAGAACCAAAGAGAAGTGGAGAAGAAGACGGCTGCTGCAACTCCTGGATCCCGGTGAAGCCCTGCTGCAGCCCTTCAATGACAGAGAAGATCCAGTCCGGAGTCTTCTTCCCTTGAGCCTGGTGGGATCAACTAGCTCACCTTCTACAGCCAGAGAATCCTCTTCTGGGTTGAAATCGCTGCACTGAGCTGTAGTGGTCTGGATAGCCATCAGAAGAGCCCTCTACTGTTTTTAAGGAGCGCACCTTTAATTCATCATTGCTTTGCTGCTGCTGGCTTCATCCCTGGGTAGTGTTACGCTCACCTGGTATCCACAGGGACGCCACCCAGCCGGGTTACTCGCTGGTATGCTTCTCAGCTTTGCCCTGATATGGTCTGTGGGAAAGGTTCTGCCTTGTGGTAGAATTAGGCGTGCTCTCCGTCCTGCCTTCTTTGCAGGGGCGCGTTGTCTTTCATGGGCGAGTGCGGTCCAGTTACTTCACTGACGCCGGCCCGTTTGATATTGTTCAGGTAGGTCTTATTGCTGTTCTTTAGTTTTATTGCTATCCTGCATGCCTTTCTTTTGTTTAAAATGTCTCTTTTTAATCCCTTAGGTATGCAGAGCTTCAGCGCGGCAAACTGGCTTGGTTGAGCCCCGCTGGTAAATGATGGCGCATTAAGAGCGCTATGATGCGGTAAGTAAGCGCTATGCGCAGCGCTATGAAGTCTTGCCTTTGCTAACCTGTGTTTTCCTTCCTTGTAGGTCACGGTGTTCTTCAGCGCGAGTGGAATGTCCGGAGTGGTGCCAGCCGAGAGGCGACCAGCCAGGTAAGCCTTTTGAGCAGTTCGTAATTTGTAAATGTCTCTACTGCTTTCTTTAATGTTGCCTCTATCTTCCTCTTTCAGGTCGTTCTGTCCGGGAGGCGTGCAGATTCGAGGAAGCTGTTCTCAGTAGCTGCGAGTGTTTAAAGATGAAGACTGCAGGTAAGATGCTGCTGCTAATGATGTTCCTTTTGTCTCCTTGCAGGTTCTGCTTCTCCGAGGTTTGAGGGAATAGTTGGACACGGTGAGCGTCACGTTGCAAGCTGCAAAGTAACGCGAAGCGTGTTGTCTTGTTTGGGTGTGGTTTAAATAGCCCCAACAAAATAGTCCAGGTAAAGTAGTCCCTAGGCTACCACACCCAAAACACTAGACCACATAACTTGGTTCCTAGGAACCAAGCTATGTGGATGCCTCCATGTTGGCTGACAATACAATAAAGTAGTTCCCAAGCACATTGTTTTTCATGGTGTATGAGCCTGGCGCCATAGGCGCCAGGACTGGTCCCATGAGGGCTTTTGAAGAGGATGCCAGGCTCTCGAGGCCTGAGTCCTGACTCCACCTGGCCAATGGGTTTGCCAGAGGGGGTTTTGGGCGAAGGTCATGACAGCACTCCCCCTTAAGGCCCCTCCCATGGTGTTCCTTCTGTCTGGCCCAGGTTTGGTTGGGAAGTTCTGATTGAATTTCCTGATTAGACGTGGTGCGTGGATATTCTCACTGGGCTCCCAGGATCTATCTTGTGGTCCAAATCCTTTCCAATCGACGAGATAATATAGCTTGGTCGTAGAGTATTTAGAGTCCAAGATATCTTTGACTTCGAATTCTGGTTCTCCGTCAACAAGTATGGGCTTAGGTGGTGTCCCAATCCGTGTGCCAGGTTGCATTGGTTTCAGGAGGGACACATGGAATACCGGGTGGATGTGTAGATTAGGTGGTAAATCCAGTTTCACGGCTGCTGGGTTGATAATTACCTTAATGGTATAGGGTCCTAAGAATCTGGGATGAAAGGTCTGGGTTCCCTTGATGGGTACGAATTTAGCGGCTAACCAAACTTTGTCTCCTACTTCATAATCAGGGGCCTTTTTCCGGTGTTGGTCAGCGAATCTTTTTTGTTTTTCTTTGGTATGAATAAGGTGTTCCTTTGCCCTTTTGAAAGCCTGAGTAATGGTTGTGTGTAGAGTCTTTACCGCTGGCATTCCCAAGCTGGCTGGAAGGTCTAGTTCAGAGGTACGTGGATGTCTGCCATAAAGGGTATAGAAGGGTGTTTGTCCCGTGCTTGAATGCAAAGAATTGTTATATGCATATTCGGCTATCCATAGTAGGTCTTTCCAATTCCTTTGTTCGTGGTGCAGCATGCACCGTAAATATTGCTTGAGTGTCTGATTGGTTCTCTCGGTTTGGCCGTCCGTTTGGAGATGGTGACTGGTAGATAGCCGAACGTCGATCTGCGCCATTGCACAACATTTTTTCCAGAAGTTTGAAATAAACTGGCTGCCTCGATCAGAGACCAGAACCGAAGGGAAGCATGTAGCTTAACCACGCCCTCCAGGAACACTTTTGCTAAAGTGGCTGCTTTCTTTAATGTTGCCTCTATCTTCCTCTTTCAGGTCGTTCTGTCCGGGAGGCGTGTAGATTCGTGGAAGCTGTTCTCAGAAGCTGCGAGTGTTTAAAGATGAAGACTGCAGGTAAGATGCTGCTGCTAATGATGTTCCTTTTGTCTGCTTGCAGGTTCTGCTTCTCCGAGGTTCGAGGGAATAGCTGGACACGGTGAGCGTCACGTTGCAAGCTGTAAAGTAACACGAAGCGTGTTGTCTTGTTTGGGTGTGGTTTAAATAGCCCCAACAAAATAGTCCAGGTAAAGTAGTCCCTAGGCTATCACACCCAAAACACTAGACCGCATAGCTTGGTTCTTGGGAACCAAGCTATGTGGATGTCTCCATGTTGTCTAACAATACAATAAAGTAGTTCCCAAGCACATTGTTTTTCATGGTGTATGAGCCTGGCCCCATGAGGGCTTTTGAAGAGGATACCAGGCTCTAGAGGCCGAGTCCTGACTCCACCTGGCCAATGGGTTTGCCAGAGGGGGTTTTGGGCGAGGGTCGTGACAGGTAAAGCAGATCGCTCCAGACGTCGTCCTTCTTGTCCCCACGACTGAAGCTTCAAGAACCATGAGTCTGCAGGAACAACTGCCGTAGCACCAGCTGTAGTGATACACGAAATTGCAGCCTTGCCAATCAGGGCTTTAGATGACAGCATTAGCCGCTGAAAGCCAATAGTGTATTCAAAGTATGTGCTAAAAATGCTGACAGTAGTCTGTTGTAGCACTTCCATTATGCAGTAGTGAGCTACAAGGAATATGCAGGCCTAGTATGAAATAGGTCACATTATGCATTGTTGATAGACAGGCAGGGAGAGGGCCCCTAGCTATGTAGCTAATAGGTATTTTTGGAGTGTTTGGAACATCATGGCACCTATATAGCGCTTAGATAGCCAGTCTTAAGCGCTATAAACACTAAGCTATGAGTGCATGCCTTTTAGAGCTTGCAGATGGGGTTAATACATCCCTGCTTCCCTTAGAATATTCAGCCTCACTAACGGTAGCCCTGGCTCCAAGCTAATCTTCCTTTTCTCTGGGAAGGTACTGATAAGACATTCCTCAGCCAGCGCAGATGGGAACCAGGGAGGGGTAGGAGCGAGCAGGGTGCCTCTCAGAGAGAGTTGGGTTTTTTCCATGAGCCAGTTGCACAGGGAAAGTTCTGGAACTGTGCGTCATGGTGACTGACAGCAAGAGATTATAAAATATCCATGCACACATGACTCGGGGGGAGATCGTCCTGTGGACTTGATTCATGCACGGTCAAGTGCCCGGAATTGGCTCTCACGGTGTCCTCCAGCATTGTTTTTCTGAGCGGGGCTTGTTTTTACAGCTAGCTTATGAAAAGCCAAGGTCTCCCAGTGCTGATTAAAGGGACGTAAGACTGTGTTTCTCTATGTTTCTCTATATTTCTCTATGTTTCTCTATGTTTATCTAAGTTCCATGTTTCACTATATTTTGCATTGTTCTAAGTTTATGCTTTGTAATATTCTTTAACTTGAATCCCAAATGTATATGAAATTCACTGCTTAGAATAAATATGCTAAAACTTTGAGGGTGTCATTTGTCACTAGCATGAGATCACTGCTCAGCACAATAGAACCTGTATTTTGGGCTGAATTGGGTATTTTTGCTCTCAAAGGGCTGGCCCCGAGGAAGATTTTGCCCATATCAAGACATTTGGTGGCAGCTTTGTGGGATTTGTGAAGAGCAGTGCCATGCTGACATGACAAATGGTGTGAGAGAACACAGTGTAGAGTGGGGAGCAGGCTGTCGCATTTCCTTGGTGGTCTCACTGCAGCTCTGAGACTTCAAAAGGCAGCAATGTTGTGTCGGCTTGCCGTGGCCAATAGCTTGTGTGGTTAAGACTCCCTTCAGTAAATCAGTCGTGACTGACTTATTGCATGGGACTGGTGCCAGGGAGTACAAGGCGATAAACGAGCGGGAAATGGCTTTGTTTAAAGCGCTCCGATGAATGGTCAAGAAAGATGTATGCTCAATTAGAAAAGAATTTTATCATGCGGTTTCCCCAGTTTAAAGTTGTAATTTGGAATGCATAGTGAGACGGAGTTCTCATCTCTATTCTGTCATGAGGGAAAAGAGAAAAAATAATTGCAAGGATTTGACATGCAAATTGTGAATAGTGATTTAACCATTGACTCAGCCCCAGTGTGCTAGCGAGTGGGGGCTGTAATGTTCGGAGGCGAAGGTTCGCTTTTTTGATGTATGCTTTTGAATGTTGGCATTCCTGAATAATGAGGAGCCATGCTTAGGAGAATGAGTAACATCTGTGCTGAGAGCCTAAAGGGTTTGTGTTTTTCTTTTGGCAACTGTAAAATTCCATGTGCTGGTGGTGGCGAATTCTGTTTTAAAGGAAACACACTAAAATGGTTATATTGCATTTTAAGCTGTGCCATGCTTTTAATGGGTGAGAGACTCACTTAAAAGGAAAGTGAGTGAATGTTATTTGGATTTTCGATTTTTGTGTATTGATTTGAATTTGCAGAATCAGTTTGCAATGGTTGGGGGGAAAAACAATTTATATTTTTCTAAATTGCCCCTGGAGTATTTTTGTTCACATGCTATGCCATGGATTTGTGCTGTTGCCTTATAAGTGATGTATGATTTAGAAATAGTGTCCTGTTGACTGTGATACATGATGAAAAAATGTTGTTGACACATTAAACAGCCCACAAGCAATAGAGTGTGGGTTGCTCTTGCAGGAAAACGTGCAGGGAGCTGCACTAAACATTGGCATTTTTATTTTTTAAATGCACTGAACTGAGTGGTTATAGTTTGGCAATGGTACAACAGAATGAAACATCTGTGTGTGATAAGATAGCACAAAGATTTAGTGGGTTGTGAGTTCTCTTGAAAGATCGCACATTACAAGAAAAGAAAACGTATGCTTTTAAATGGGACATTAATCAGTTTAAAAACAGGCAAAAAGACGCTTTGACATTTTGCAAAATTACATGGAGTAGAATCTGATGACAAGAAAAGTGCCGCTTTTGAAAACAAGAGTCTTGCTGTGTGTGCAGAGCTTGTGCCTTGAAGCTGTTTTGGGCGAGGTGCGCGAAAGGAAGGCAAACAAAAGCAGAATACTGCACTTCTGTTTAGTGAAATGATGCTTTTCTGAGTTGCTGGACAGAATACTGCACTTCAAGAAAGAGTTAATCTGGATGAACTGTTTGAAACGAGTGCCTTTCCATTGAAGCCGCCACAGTGTAAGAGTTATAGAGCAAAAAGAGATAAGCTGCGTGCTCATGGCGCTGCCAGGTGCACACGAAAGATAAACAATGCCTGCATTCCTGAGGAAGGGGGAGCAAAGACAGAGAGCTGTTCAGAAGTAAAGAATTTGCCCAGTAAACTGTGGTAGGGAAACAAAGGCTTCATGCAGGATGGCAGACGGGCACATCACATCTGAACATTTACCTATGCATCTGTGAATGGGCCAAGAAAAGACAGCTGCCCATTCCAACAGACATTACTGTGCAAACCGCATTCCCATGTGATGTGATGTGAAGTGAAGTGAAACGCTATTGCTGTGCAAGCTGCATTCCAGTGCTCCATGTGATGTGAACTGAAGTAAAGCGCTGTGCACTGGAGAAGAAACCTCTAGGCGCTTTGAGAAGAGAAAATACACATCTGGCAAACTGCAAGCTACATTGCCAGGGCTGGAGTAACTGACAAAGACATTATGGCATTCCAGATGGAAGCAAAACTGACAAAAGTGCTTAGCCGTTTTGCAAAAGACAACATGCAGAGCGGGGCTTTGAAGTATAACATGAACACTGCACATTAGCCATGATCCAGAAGCCTCATGGCTTAGTGCAAGAATGAATGATTTGTTGAAGCAACAAAAGAAACTGACTTAGACTATCGCACTCAAAGGGGTGGTTCAAGAAACAGCAAACCCCCTTTGAAAAAATGACAAGTGAAAAAACCAGAGGCTTGAAAGACACTGCCTGTATGAAGAATAAAATAAACAGCTGCTTGTGCAACTGTAAGCGGTATTGGACTGAAAGACTTTACCTTTGAAAAATGGAGTGATGCCAGCAGGGCAAACTAAATCAAGATCATGAGACACTGGAAGCAAGTTGGCGCCTGGCATTTGTGATCGCTTTGGTGAAAAAGAAAAGCATTGTGCGACCTGGGTACTTACTATATGGCTTTGTAAAAGCACAGATCAGTCTGAGGTACCATTGACCAACTATGATTGCATTGCACAAATGAGTTTGTGATTAGGCAGTTACACCCCGTATGGTTGAGTGTAAATAAGCCCCCAGAAACATGCAGAAAGGTGATAAATAATTGCAGTAGCAATGATAAAGTGTGTAGTTACCTGATGAGACTTTTTGAAGATGGGGGTGGTATTATGGGAAGGGGTGGATAACGCTGATATTGAAGTTTTGATGACATCCTAACATGAAGAATAATGATATTGAACTTTTGATGAAATCCTAACATTTCTGTTTGTATCTTGCCTAGGCAAATAACCAAGAAATAGATTGGGGGGTAGACGTGTGCAAATGCCGGGTGACACTGATCAAGGAAACAGACGCATTCTCAGAGAAAGCGAGCCACTGCGACATGCTATTTCAACTTTAAACGTGCCCTGCACCGCACTCAATGCTGCAACCTGCGAAAGGTGTCCAACAGAGTAATAACTTCTGCTGAACTGGCACGGTGCAGACTTGGCTAATTATCAAATATTTGATGCTACACATTCAAATGATTCAGTTGCTGGAAATAACTTAATTGACATGACTTGCCCTTTCTTGTTTAAAGGACTATGGACAATGAATTGTGGACTGTAACATCAGGCACCACAAACAGCTGTGTGACACAGCAATTGAATGCTAACACATTGAAAAATGGTTTTTAAATGCACTGTTGAGATGAATCTGAAAAAACGAAATGGTTTTACTCTTCCAACTGAATTGCTTTAACCAGAGATGTTTTGTTTTTTGAAGAAAAAAAAAAATATTCTACATTGCACGTAGGCAGGAGAATGATTTATGAACTGTTGGGGCAGCAGAATTATGCAAGCAGGAGCGTCATTTATTTTGAGATAAGATGAGTGCGCACATCAAAGTCACCTGTGCGTAAGTTAAGATTCTTAATTGAAGTAATGCTGCCAAGTGTATGAGCTATAATTTGAAATGGTAATCTTTGAAACACTGGATACTTTTACAGCCAGCTTAAGGCAGGTAAATGAAACCATGACTGACTTGATGTTTGATTTTATGACACAGAGTGTGACACGGTTTTTGTTAAACCAACCAGTTTCATGTTTTTGTGGGGACAGCTGTCTCCAGCACACTAATGCAAAGAGTCACCTTTTGATTGTAGACATTTGGAATAATTCTTTGGAAAAGCGCTACAAATGAGTATCCACATGGAATTGCTAGTGTACTGGCCTGGCACATTGTCGGGCATCTTTTGTCACTGAATGGATACCATTTGTTTAATTTGTCTAATGTGATGTTTTTCTGACCAAGAACTGCACCGAGTGTTCTCGCCAAGATTTTATGGACTATAACTTGACTAAATGAATTTTTTCCATGGTGTGATGAAACAGCCACTGCCGGATAGTAGTATGGTGTTTGTGGCTAAAGTTAATATTGTATATGGTAGATATCCCACTTGAAGAAGAGTATTCTCCAAGTCACAATTGCAGGCTGGTAATGCACACCTCCATAATTACAGTGATACACTTAGACATAGATTTACCATGAGGCAATGTTTCCTTAGTACTACCAAGCTGCTACAAATGGAGTCCATTTCTATGGCCCATCACTAGAGTGCGCGTAGCTAGGGAGCTAGATTCATTAATTGCAGGAGCAGCGGGGAGTAACAGGAGCTTTATATGCTTGTGACATAGAAACTGTGCACAATAAGCTAGCCACTATGGGTTCTGATGCCAGCTCTGCTATAGAACTTCTGGCCTGGTGGGGCCCATTGATACGCCCAACACTGCTACAAGTATTGACAACCACTGAAGATGGCAGAATTTTAGGTATGAAGACATTTTTGTCTGCCATAGGGCAGGTCAACAAGACTGCTAAATACACACGATGCATTGTATGGCAAACATTGTTTGATCAGCAGGTGTTGGCTTTTTACTGGGTGGGGGCGACCATCCTCCACACACTGGCACGCAGAGCTACAGTTACCAGCATACATATGGATTGAATTGCTTGCTTTTGATTGCATGAATAACACATGCCATGCTTTGATGTAAATTAGTAGAATTGTTTTTATTTAGACAACCTGGTGCCCATGGGTTCACCTTGTTCACGAAATTAGATGGTTTCTGGTTGGGTTCCACCTACCTGGGGGAAGTGTCTAGTCACACAGCCCATAGTCACGCTTGAATGCCCTGGGATCAGGGGGAGGTAGGCCCTTAGAGTGAAAGGCTGCCAGGTTTTAGAATTGGTAACCATACATAAATGCAATAGTGCATTGTAGATTAGACTACACTGGATTGCCTTGACATTTTAACTGCATGCTGCTTTTTAACTGACAATCAGTTATACAAAATTGATTTAGGTATTTTTGTGTAGGCCATGTTTTGGCTAGAGTAAATGTCCATGTTCACTTGGTGTAGGTATTTTTTGTGTAGGCCAGGTTTTGGCAAGGGTATATGTCACTGTTCACTTTGTGTACATTTTTGTTTAGGTAGTGTTTTACCTTGCATGCCACGCTAACTAACCGCTAGAAGATAGTTTGCTTAAACCTCTTGCAAAGCCCCTAGGTCTTTATCACTGCACTAAATACTATATTGATAGGTATTAGTCAGCATTTGTCGCACAAACGTTGAATAGGGGTGGAATGTAGTGATACACGAAATTGCAGCCTTGCCAATCAGGGCTTTAGATGACAGCATTAGCCGCTGAAAGCCAATAGTGTATTCAAAGTATGTGCTAAAAATGCTGACAGTAGTCTGTTGTAGCACTTCCATTATGCAGTAGTGAGCTACAAGGAATATGCAGGCCTAGTATGAAATAGGTCACATTATGCATTGTTGATAGACAGGCAGGGAGAGGGCCCCTAGCTATGTAGCTAATAGGTATTTTTGGAGTGTTTGGAACATCATGGCACCTATATAGCGCTTAGATAGCCAGTCTTAAGCGCTATAAACACTAAGCTATGAGTGCATGCCTTTTAGAGCTTGCAGATGGGGTTAATACATCCCTGCTTCCCTTAGAATATTCAGCCTCACTAACGGTAGCCCTGGCTCCAAGCTAATCTTCCTTTTCTCTGGGAAGGTACTGATAAGACATTCCTCAGCCAGCGCAGATGGGAACCAGGGAGGGGTAGGAGCGAGCAGGGTGCCTCTCAGAGAGAGTTGGGTTTTTTCCATGAGCCAGTTGCACAGGGAAAGTTCTGGAACTGTGCGTCATGGTGACTGACAGCAAGAGATTATAAAATATCCATGCACACATGACTCGGGGGGAGATCGTACTGTGGACTTGATTCATGCACGGTCAAGTGCCCGGAATTGGCTCTCACGGTGTCCTCCAGCATTGTTTTTCTGAGCGGGGCTTGTTTTTACAGCTAGCTTATGAAAAGCCAAGGTCTCCCAGTGCTGATTAAAGGGACGTAAGACTGTGTTTCTCTATGTTTCTCTATATTTCTCTATGTTTCTCTATGTTTATCTAAGTTCCATGTTTCACTATATTTTGCATTGTTCTAAGTTTATGCTTTGTAATATTCTTTAACTTGAATCCCAAATGTATATGAAATTCACTGCTTAGAATAAATATGCTAAAACTTTGAGGGTGTCATTTGTCACTAGCATGAGATCACTGCTCAGCACAATAGAACCTGTATTTTGGGCTGAATTAGGTATTTTTGCTCTCAAAGGGCTGGCCCCGAGGAAGATTTTGCCCATATCAAGACACCAGCTTTCTTCATCCGAATAAGGTACTGTATCCATTTGGTCGTTCTCTCCGTCTGACCTTGAGGAATCGGGGTTATCCCTTTTCCTTTCAGAAGGCTTGTCCTTTCTTCCTTCTGTCTTATAACTTTTGCTTCCCTTTGACAAGATCCAGTACTCCTGGCAACTTTAATCTTGAACTATTCTAACCGGGTGATCCTCAACAGAGCCCCTGCTCCATTTGACACTGCCGCAGGCCTATTGACTTTTATCAGCCTCTTAGAAAACGTCCTCTGATTCTATTGCCTTGACGAATGTATTGCCTATGATTTTTATCCACTATTCCCTTGTTTTAATTCTATGTGCTAAGTGTGTTTGACTTCGGGTGCATTTCTTCTCGCGGGTACGCTTTATTTTCGTACGGACTGTCATTACTGTCAAAAAGTGATTGCGTATAAACCCACGGTAACGTCTTTGTTTCGAAACACTGGTCTGTCAAATCCTAATGTACTTACCTTGAATTGACCTGAACAAGAGGAATTGGTTGTGTGTAGTATATTTAGAGTGTGGTTCTATTTAATAGAAGTGAAGTGTTTTGTGAACAGATGGTTTAAAAAATAAATGTACTTATATTTTTTAACCAGGAACCTTGAGTCAGTGTTTGCTTGAGTCACAGTAATTGTAGTCCTTTGTGTAATCCCTATTACTGCTCATTTGCTCTTCCGATAAGTCTGGCTGCTCAGCCATCGCTACCACTTTACTGTGTAGTACAGGCTTGTACCAAAGGTGAAATTGTACTATCACTTGTAGTCTTAATTGTATGTAGTGTTCCTTAATGGTACTGCATATGATTCTGCCTAACACTGGTGTACAGCGGTGGGATTTTTAAGTATAGTGATTACACTTGGAGTGCTGCTATTACCTTGGGTCAACTAACCACAAGGCTGAACACCACTAAAATCTATTAACTGAAAAATCATGTCAAATATGGAAAACTACAGTGAAGAGAGCCTCTTAAAATACACTGCTGAGGTTTTAAGAAGCATGTGTAGGTGATAAAGGAAAAATAAATCTGAACTGGTTGCTAAGTTATTGGGAAAACAAAGTCTGGAGAGTGGGTCAGAAGGGCCTACCCCTCCAGCAAATGTGGATACTGATGTTTCTGATTCGGAGAGTGTTGGATTAGAAGAAGTAGATGAGTCTATGTCAGAAGGCCTTAAAACTACTCTCCCTGCCCAGAGACCACAAATTCTGTCCACAAGGACCCCATTAGGTCCTACACTCACTCCTGAATTTATTCCACTGGAGAAAATGAGACTTGAGTTGGAAGTGAAACGTATTGATGCACAAACTGCCATGAAACATCAAGAATTAAGGCTCAGGGAAATGGAGATGGCTCATGCTTTAGAGATGAAGAAATTGTCTGTAGAAAATGCTTCTCTCCCAGGATCTTCTAGGTCTTCCAGTCCTAAGAGACACCGTATGCCAAAGGTGTCAAACACAATGTTGGAGGAAGGTGTGTTGACACTCTCCCCGAACCATAGAAGCCGAATGAAGTCTACCCTCCACCCGTGGCTGGCACAGATACCGATATATATAAACACAGGATACCATGTGGCAGCCAATGGGGGGAAGAGGGTTAGGAAGAGGTTGTGGACGGGGAAGGGAGTGTTAGGAAAACCAGATAAAGGGTTAGGAAACACCTAAGTTGTAAAGGATGGGGGACGTAACAGTGAAAAAACCCTACACTGCCTAATATCTGATAGGGTACCATAGAACCTAACACAACTCAGGTCACCAATAATGTCCCCTTAATACAGGCCACTACTGCACCTTCCTAGTGTCCCTGCACCTCCTAGTACCCCCTTGATACAGGTACCAGTACTAATACAATTACATGGACTACATATATGCAAGTACAAAATAAAACAAACTCATGGGAGAGTATCCCAACATGAAGAACATCACACATGGTCCTATGGGCAAGCGTTAGCACATTTACACACATAAAATATGAAGGAACAAGTGGTCTGGGTATCAACACCTAACATAGGACTGTGTTCCAGAGAACCCACACGGGGTGAATAGTTAACAGCCCTAACACTCAAATGCAGGCTGTACTTCTTGCCAGGTTTTAGTGCCTTTTCACAATACAGACACCAAGGGCCTCATTACGAGTTGCCCGGAAAATCCGGCTCAATTACCGGCATGGCGGGAAGTGCGTGTCCGTGCACTCAAGAACCCGCTAACAGCGGCCGATCACGAGTGCGCAAGCACGCGCCTCCCCCTATGCCGGTAGTGGAAAAACCGCCATCCCGGTAACGGCCCACCAACCCCCCTATACCGGCATTGTGGCTTGCGTCCACTCCGTAACCGCCTTCAATGAGCCACTAAAAACCGGCACGGTAACTCCGGCACGGAATCACTGTGTTCGCAAAACCGGACCCAGAAATTACGTCATCCCGCAGGAACAGGAAATGGGCTGGCGGCCATCTTTAAAAACACAATCCATTGCAATCTTCCACAACCACCACTCCTCCCGTGTCGTTGTGTGTCAGAATAGCATCATCATGTCCAAGGCCAGCAGGAAATCCACCCAGAGGAAGAGGAAGCAGCGTTTCTCGGACGCTGAGCTCACCATGCTCGCCAACACCCTGGAAGAGCATGCTGACATAATCCGCAGCACAGACCTAAAGCATGCGGCCCAAACCCGCAAAAAAGAGGTCTGGCTTGAGGTCGCTCAGAGGGTGTCAGCAGTGGGGAGCGCCCCAAGGAGTGTGTGTGACTGCCGGAAGCGCTGGGACGACCTCCGCCTCCGTGCCCGGAGGATCCTGTCGGAGAACCGGAATGCCGCAATGGCGACAGGCGGTGGCCCACACTCCCCAGTCAAATTGATGCCATGGGAGGAGAAGGCAAGTGGTTTCATTGACCCTGAATCCATTGAGGTGATCGGAGATCAGGAGGCCGGCGCAGCAATCACCACAGAGGAAGGTGAGTGTACCATCACAACCACGTATTACGACATATGATGTGGCCCAACTGATGGGGAAGTTAGAGTGGGCAAGGTGATGCATAGACATATCCATAGAATAATCATTGTCACTCCCTGCACCACATGGACGCTGAGTGACGACCCCAATCCCAACAGAGGTGCCACATGACCCAACCATGCCCATGCACCCACCACACAGAGACCAAACTAATGCTACCCCACCAGCCATGCATTGATTCCCCACATACCCCCTGAGTACACCTAAAGCAACAACCCAGAAATGAAATGATGGCTGAATGCATGAACATATCCCACCGCAATTCATCATAGCTGCCATTTGACAACATCACTGATGACCTGCATCTCTTCTATCCCCCAGGCACCGATGATGAAGGTGGACCACTGGACAGGGGTGCAAGCACGTCCAGTGCACGCAAGGGGACCAGGGCCACCACAACCCACCAGGCCAAGGAAATGACATCTGCCAAAGCCAGTGTGCCACGCAAGGCATCAACCCTGCAGGGGACACCTGCACCCACTGTACAACAACAGAGAACCACAACAGTGGGAGCCGTGCCGCCAGCCACCAGGGACTTTGTGTCCACAGAGGTGGAAGATGATGCAGATTTGATGTCTGGCACACCCACCGCAAGCCACATTGCCAGCCCCCAACCTCTTGCGGAGTCTGAGTGCCTCAATGATCCCTGTCTACATGACTCCGACCTCGGGGAATCAGACTATGTGCTGTTTGAGGACAGTGCCCCGGACGAGGGCTCTGCATAGGCGCCTTCCACCACCCTGCCAGCCACCACCCTGCCAGCCACCACCTTGCCAGCCACCACCTTGCCAGCCACCACTCTGCCTTCCTCCACCCGACCTGCCACCACCCTGCCAGCCACCACCCTGCCAGCCACCACTCTGCAAGCCACCACTCTGCATTCCTCCACCCGGCCAGCAACCAGCACACCTGCTGACGACACCTCGTTGGAGTCCCGCCTGACAAGGGTAGAGGCCCGGCAGGAGTCCATGCTCCAAATCATGCACCAGCAGGTAGAAGCAGGGAAAGAGGCCATGAGTGCCATTGTAACGGCTATTGCAGCCAATAACGCTGCAGTGGAGGCATCTACGCGTGCCTTCAGGGAGTGCATGGGGTCACTGACAGAGGCCCTCCTTGCAGGTAACGCTCAGATGCAGCGGCCACACCTTGCCACAGACAGTGGATTGACAATAGATACCTCCGCAACAACTACCCCTACCACCTCGTCGCAATCCAGTCCAGTGCGTCTGATGAGGAGGAGCGCACGACGGTCGGCCATGGCACCCCCCGAACCAAAACGTCCAAAGAAGTGAATGCACGGACAATGACATTGTGGAGAACCACATTGGGGAAGGGAGCACTGTTCGTTGCACATATGGGGACACTTTGCATCTGTGGGGTGGGAGAGGGAGTTCACAGGGGTGTTTTGAGGGTTTGTGGGGTGGGAGAGGGAGTTCACAGGGGTGTTTTGAGGGTTTGTGGGGTGGGAGAGGGAGTTCACAGGAGTGTTTTGAGGGTATTATGTCTGCCACATCACGTTTGATTGAAATACACCGTAGTGTGCAAGCATATCATTGTTTGGACTTCATTCTTTTCAGACATGTGCATTCATTTTGTTTGGTGTACAGTGGGCCAATTGGGAACAACAAGGTGTGCATGTCCTGATTCAGTGTGTCGTAGACAAATTATTCACATCGTCCATGCATTTCTATGGATTGTGTATATTTTGCATTGGCGTACAGCATGTCTATCCCGTGCAGCACGTACTGGCAGAGGGACTCCTTCGCCTCTGTCTCCATCCCCTTCATCCTCACCCAGGCCATGCCTGTGAATGTGAGGTGGCAGTGTTACATTCCTTCAGACGCACATGTTGTGCAGCATGACACAGGCCATGGTGATCTGTGCCACCTTCTCCGGCCTACATGGGAGTGCCCCTCCAGGCCTGGTTATGCTGCGGAAACGCACCTTCAGCAGGCCAAAGGCCGGCTCAATGTCTACATGGGTACGAGTGTGCACACAACTGTACTCCTCTTCATGGCAGTTCTGCGGGTTAGGCACAGGGGTAAGTATCCAAGGCCTCAAGGGATGTCCTCTATCACCTGCAGGTGGAGGCGAATCGGTATGTGTTGCTGAGAACTACCACCTTCAGGGAGCACAGTCATGTCAGCAGCTACTTGATGTGGGCATGCACATGTCCCAGTACGTGTAGGAATTGGTCACCTAGATGCAATGTATACTGTAATGGGATGCGGTACACTGGATGGGATTGAATGGAAGATCGTCTATTCCTGCATGCTGAGGGTCATGTGCTGCGGTATTGTGACAATGTGTAGTCTGGAGATTCATGAGGGATATTGTTTGCTATGCATGGTCAGACTAGCCGCATTGCCGTAGTTGCCATCCCATTCAGCCATGCATTGCTTGCCAACACCATGGTGCCCTGGTTGTGCCTCTTACATATTTTCATCCGTATGCATCATTTGGGATGTGTGGCACAGTGATGTGTCCTGTTCCGTTCGGCTGGTTCAGGTGAGGAGTGTTTGCCTCTGTATGCATTCCCAAGTCAGTGGCTATTGGTGCACAGGTGTGCTTTCGCACACACACCTTTCCCACCCTGGTGCAGTGGGCCAACCCTCTTACTGCATCCGCACACATCAGTACCCCACAGCATGGCCATGGCCTTGTGGTTCGACTCAGCAAGCTGCCAGGCACGTGGTCCATGTTGCGGCATGTGATGGTGTAGGGTTGACTTGCGCAGTACCATGGCATCATGTGTGGATCCAGGGATTCGGGGACAGCAATGGGTGATGATCTTGCTTGAGTCACATGCCATTTGCACATTGAGGGAGTGGTATTGCTTGCGATTGCGGGACACAGCCTCTATGTTATGGGAATATTACTATTCTACTTGGGTGCAGTTGATGGCACCTACGAATTTGGGCATGCATGGCAGTGCATGGAAGCATACTTTGGTTTTGGGTATATCCTGGCCAGTCCATGATGGGGATTCATGGCTGCCTGTGTGCTTCATGAGGGCATCGTGCACTTGGTTCAGCATACGTGTAGATGGTGGTTGTGACCTGCTATGCAGCTGGCCCGTAGGTGCCTGCAGACAGGTAGTGTAGCACAGACAGCACCCTTGGTGGTGGGGGGATGGCAGTGCGTATTTATACGTGGATGAAAATGTATCATGTACACTATGGTGGTGATGGTGTCACAGTCCAACCGGTATAGGGTGTGGATGTGCCAGGGGTTTGGTTGGATGGGCTGGGTCTGGTGCGAGGGATTGGTGGCTGCCTACAAGGCACTGGTGTCTGCGCTGGTGGTAATTGCTGGCCCTGTCTCACCCTCCTTCTCCTCCTTCGTCTCCTCTGTGCTGCCTATTGTTGCTGCTGTGTCAGTTGTTGCTGTAGTTGCTGTTGTTGGAGCAGTATAGGCATGTCCAACAGTGCCATGGTTGTAACTGCCATGGTTGGGGCATTTTGGTGTGGGAAGGGTTGTTGTGTGTAGGTGTGCTCAGTTTATACTGGCTCAGCCTACATTGACTGATTCTGTACTCCTGTGGCAGCTGCCTTGTATCATGATTACTGTTTGCGGGTGGTCTGAGATGCCTGTGTGGCCGGCATCGTGCAGCACGTGATTACCGGGTTCACGATGCCGGTATTTCCATGTATGCGTAGGTTGTGATTCCCCCCTTATACCGGCATGCCGGTATTTACTCAATGGAGGGGCGCATGTACGCGCCTATGCCGCAGTTAACGGAACCGTGGTTTAGGGTGCCGTTCATTCCGGGTTTGGGGGTCGGAATGCAACTGAACGGATGACGATGCCGGTATTAGCATACCGGCATCGTTTTTCACTTACCTGCATACCTCGTAATGAGGCCCCAAGTGTTCACTTCAAAACCATTGCTAGTGACAATTACAGAGTTCCGTTCTGCCCATATGCAATGCCCGATGAAAGCAAACGAAAAGGAAAAACCCAACCAGCACTTATCTGAGTGCCTGGGAAGCTCGCAAGCCTTCCCAGACGTACGATGATGCCGCCGTATTCCTAGTGCGGGTCAGTCCTCCGCCGCCTTGCGTTCCCCGTGCCAATTTTCAAGAAGGAATGCAGAGCGGCATGGAAACCGCGCGTGTCCTCAGTGCGCTGCTATTTCCTTGTTCCATGTGCCTGCTTGGAACTGCAGGCGTGCGTGACTCCTATCGATCCTCCGGCATGGCTTCGCCTCGAGCACCAAAATAAGCCACACCTGCCGTGCGCCGTTGGGCCCTTGATAAGCTGTTACTAATTACAGACAGCTGGCTCAACGCGCGCACAGCAAGAACTACACAATATCCAGAGGCTACTGGGAAAGGTAGTTTTCTAGCCATTATCACGTTTTTAAGCGTTCTGAGACCCTGACACCTCTTCCGCCTCCACCACCCCAAATTCCTGACATTACCTCCTCTCCCAGGGCCCTTCCAAGGGCCTGGTTTATCCGGATGTTGCCGATGAAATTGTCTGACCAACCTTGGTGCATGTACCTCATCTGCAGGTTCCCAAGGACAGTCTTCTGGTCCATAACCTTTCCACTGAATCAAATACCAAAATTTCCCATTCCTTTTCTTTACATCCAGAATACGTTGAAATTCATATTCTTCTTGGCCTGCTTTCATGAAAGCTGGAGGTCGTTTCGTAGTCATGCCCGGAGCTGCAGGTTTAAGTAAAGAAACATGGAATACCGGTGTATGTGCAAAGATGTAGGCAAACACAATTTCATAGCAGTTGCAGAGATGCATTTACTAATCTCATAGGGCCCAATGAACCGAGGTAGAAATTTTCGTAGCCCTATTAAAGATACATTTCGAGTAGACAACCAAACTCTGTCCCCCACTTTATATTTAGGACCTTTCTGTCAGCGCTTGTCAGCTTGCCCTTTGTACTGCCTCTTGGCCCTCTCCAGATTTTCTCGTGCCTTCCATCTCACCTCAAGAAGCAACTGTTTGCGCTCCTGTAACATGACCATATAAACATTCATTAGGTGCCATTCCCAAGGAGGTGTGATAGGTGTTGTTATAGGTAAATTCTGCCAACCATAAAGCCTGCACCCATGAATCCCTGCCATCACTCAGATAACCACGTAAATACTGCTCAAGAGTTTGATTCACACTTTCTGTCTGTCCATCTGTCTGGGTTGATAACTGGTGGAAAGAGCCCAGTTAATTCCCAACATTTGACAAAAGGCACGCCAAAATCTGTAGTTAAATTGTGAACCTCTATCCGAGACAATACTTTTTGGCAACCCATGCAGCCGTACCACATGTTGCAGAAACTACTCAGCCAATCTACCTGCCCCAGGTATTCCTTCACAAGGAATGAAGTGGGCTTGTTTTGACAGGAAATCTACCACTACCCATATGGTATCACATTGCTTTTCGGGCGGCAGATCAGTGATAAAATCCATAGAAATGTTTGTCCATGGTTGCTCAGGAGTGGGTAATGGCTGGAGTAAGCCTATTTTCTTAACATGCTCTGCTTTGTTACGTGCACAATTCTCACATAATTCCACATATCTTTCCATGTCCTGTTTTAAAGAAGGCCACCAAAAGTATTTTTTCAACATGGTCTGCATTTTTCTCAATCCTGCGTGTCCTGCCAAGGGAGACTGATGACACCAGAATAAAGCCTTGTCTTGTAGTTCTTTCGTTGGTAAATATAGTCGCCTCTGATGATACGGCAACCCTTCCCGTATAGTTCGTGCTGGATGACTGTTCCGCCACTCTAACATTTGTCGAGAGTTTAAAGCTTTCTGGACTAAGTCAGTGACCTGTGTGGTAAGGGCCCCAACAATTTTATCTGGTGAAATAACAGTTTTAACTTCACCTACTGTATGATCCAAATTTTGTTGTCTAGAAAGCGCATCTGCCTTTCCATTTTTGCTCCATGGCCTAAAAGTAAACACAAAATCAAATTCATTAAAGTATTGAGACCATCGCAATTGTCGAGGACTGTGTGTGAGCTGTTTTGAAATATTGCAAATTTTTGTGGTCAGTTACCAGTAAATAGTGTCGCCACTCAAGGAATGCAGACCGAATCGCCAACAACTCTTTATCAGTTATAGAATAATTTTGTTCACACCCTGACAATTTTCTGGAATAAAATGCTACTGGGTGCCATACCTCCTTCTCATCTTTTTGCGACAGAATGGCTCCTATCGCCACATTACTACCATCTATTTCAACTTGAAATACTCTCTGTGTTGGGATGTTTTAACACGGGAGCAGTAGTGAAGTCTACCTTCAACTCCTGAAAGGCGTTCTCCGCTTCAACACTCCAAGTAAATTTCACCGCCTTTTTTAACAAATGAGTGATTGGAGTAGCAATTTTAGAGAAATTGCTGATAAATCACCTATAAAAGTTGGCAAAGCCTAAAAAAGATTGTATGTCCTTGATGCATTGAGGCGAGGGCCAGTCTCTAACCGCCTGCACTTTCTTAGGATCCATCACAATTCCTGTATTAGTCAAAATAAATCCCAAAAATTCCACCTGTGTCACATGAAATGCACATTTCTCCAATTTGACACACAGTTGACAATCCTGTAACCGTTTTAATACTGTCCTTACATGTTGTACATGCTGCTCTGGTGATTCAGAATAAATCAAGATATTGTAAATATAAACAATAACAAAAACATCAATGAATTCCTGCAAAACTTCTTGTATAAAGAACTGAAAAGCGGCAGGGGCATTGCATAAACCAAAAGGCATGACAAGATATTCAAACAAACCAAATTTAGTTCTAAAAGCGGTTTTCCACTCATCCCCCTCTTTGACCCGTATCAAATGGTACGCACCCCTCAAATCCAATTTGGTGTAAATCTAGGCGGACCTCACTTGGTCTAACAAAACTGAAATTAATGGCAATGGAAATCTGTTCTTGATAGTTACCTTATTTAAGGCCCTATAGTCAATACAAGTGCGTAAGGTCCCTTCTTTTTTGGGAACAAAAAATAACGGTGAGGAAACTGGAGACATGGAATGTCTAATAAAACCCTTAGTCAACATCTCATCCAAATATTCTCGCAAATACTGATTCTCCTTTTCTGTAAGTGCGTAAATTCTGCTACAAGGCAATTTTGCTCCTTCCTCCAAATCAATAACACAATCATAGGGTCTATGCGGAGTAAGTTGTTCAGCAATTCTTTTAGCAAAAACTTCACGAAACTCTCTGTACTGTGCAGGAATTCCCTCTGTCACCGCTCCCACAATCTGCTCTTCTGACCTCTTTTCCACTAACCAGGTCGCTGGTCCCGCTTCCGAAAAAATATGCTCTTGACATCTCTGCTCCTCAAACCACACTGTTTGCCTTTCCCAATCAATCCTGGGATTATGCAGCACCAACCAGGGCGTTCCCAAAATTAATCCAAATTGAGGGGCTGCTATTAAGTCAAATGTGATTTCCTCTTTATGCCCAGGTCCACAAATCATTACCAAACCTTCTGTCTGCTTTCTTATAGGCCCTGATACCAAAGGTGAACCATCCACTGATTGTACCCCTTCCACCTTGGTTTTGTCACACACCGGCAATCCTAACTGCTCTGCCAAAGTAATATCCACGAAATTACCAGAAGCCCCTGAATCCACCATTGCCAGAACCTCCTGTTTAGTCAAAGCAAAACATAACATCACCAATATGTATAAGTGAGAAGTCTTACCCCCCACTGTGTTCGCAACCCATCTGGGGAACCTGATCTCCATCGGGCCTGTCACCTGTGTTCCCCTTAAGGCCGGTCCATCTCTTTTCCCGCTTCCTTCGTACTCTTATCACCTCCTCCACCTTTCTGCAGGGTATTAGGACATGTACGTATGAAATGTCCTGCTTGTCCACAATAGAGACACAACTTGTTAGCCTTGCGCTGTTTCTTCTCTGCTGCTGACAAGGGTCCCCTTATACTACCAATTTGCATTGGTTCCACTTCACCTATCCGACCTCCTTTACTTCTGTCTAAACGCACAAAGGGCCCTGTTTCCGGTCTCTTTTTATCTCCTTTCCTTTCATTCATACGATGATCCAACCTTAAGGCTAAATCAATCATGGCTGTGCAATTGCTTGGTTGCGGCTCCACTTGGGCACTTGCATCCTTCAGTTCCTCGCGTAATCCCTGATAGAATAACACTATTTGTTTAGCCACTGGCCACTCGGTCTCAATTACCAACCTGTTAAACTGGGTAACGTATGTGACTAAATCCCAACCTCCTTGTCTCAATCCCAACAACTCCTTATCTTGAGCTAATGAAACCTCTTGGTGATCAAATAACCTACCAATTTCTCCTAAAAAGCTATCCCAGTTGTATAATAAAGGATCGTCTTTCTGCACCAACGGCATAGCCCATGCAGCTGCATCCCCTGTCAGATACGAAATTACAAATGCTGTTCTAGCTTGAATGGATTCGAACGCAGTAGGTTTGCACAAGAAATGAAGTCGGCATTGGGTCAAGAATGTCATGTACTTCCTGGAATCACCTGAAAAGCGCTCTGGCACTGCCAATGGCACACTACTAGGTGGTTGGACAATGACAGTGGGATTCTGATTCTGAGAACCTCTCGCCTCTTCCAATGGGGTTCGCTGAGCTATCAAACTCTGTACTTGGGTTTTTAAGGTATCAGATTCCTGTCTTGCCTGTACTAACTCTACCTGAATATCCTGAAGCACCTTAAGCATGTCTGCCAAGGCCGGAGTGGTCGCCTCCATTTGGCCCGGGTGGTTGTAACAATCCCAATCTGGGGGTGGCTTGTTATGTCAAACACAATGTTGGAGGAAGGTGTGTCGACACTCTCCCCCGAACCACAGAAGTCGAATGAAGTCAACCCTCTACCCGTGGTTGGCACAGATACCATATATATATAAACACAGGATACCACGTGGCAGCCAATAGGGGGAAGAGGGTTAGGAAGAGGTTGTGGACGGGGAAGGGAGTGTTAGGAAAACCGGATAAAGGGTTAGGAACCACCTAAATTGGACAGGACGGGGGACATAACAGGGAAAAAACCCTACACTGCCTAATATCTGATAGGGTACCATAGAACCTAACACAACTCAGGTCACTACTGCACCTTCCTAGTGTCCCTGCACCTCCTAGTACCCCCTTGATACAGGTACCAGTACTAATACAATTACATGGACTACATATATGCAAGCACAAAATGAAACAAACTCATGGGAGAGTATCCCAACATGAAGAACCTCACACATGGCCCTATGGGCAAGCATTAGCACATTTACACACATAAAACATGTAGGACCAAGTGGTCTGCGTATCAACACCTAACATAGGACTGTAATAATAATAATAATAATAATAATTTGGCACTTATATAGCGCTACGAACCCTCAGGTATCTGAGCGCTGCTTATTATTACCCACGGTGTGTGGTGCTCATTTATCGACCTGGGAAGGATAAAAGGCTGAGTTTGGCCCTGCCGGGATTCGAACCTGGGTTAGCAGGCTCTGCACGGATGTCAAAGCGAGCGCTCTACTCGCTGTGCCACTTGACCGGCTAAGAAGAGAACCCACACAGGGTGAATAGTTAACAGCCCTAACACTCAAATGCAGACTGTACTTCTTGCCAGGTTTTAGTGCCTTTTTACAATACAGACACCAAGTGTTCCCCTCAAAACCATTGCTAGTGACAATTACAGAGTTCCGTTCTGCCCATATGCAATGCTCGATGAAAGCAAACGAAAAGGATAAACCCAACCAGCACTTATCTGAGTGTCTGGGAAGCTCGAAAGCCTTTCCAGACGTATGATAATGCCGCCGTACTCGTAGCGCAGGTCAGTCCTCTGCCGCCTCGCGTTCCCCGCGCCAGTTTTCAGGAAGGAATGCAGAGCGGCATGGAAACCGCACATGTCCTCAGTGCGCTGCTATTTCCTTGTTCCATGTGCCTGCTTGGAACTGCAAGCGTGCATGACTCCTATCGATCCTCGAGCATGGCTTGGCCTCGAGCACCAAAATAAGCCACACCTGCCGTGCGCCGTTGGGCCCTTGATAAGCTGTTACTAATTACAGACAGCTGGCTCAACGCGCACACGGTAAGAACTACACAATACCCAGAGGCTACCGGGAAAGGTAGTTTTCTAGCCATTATCACGTTTTTAAGCGTTCTGAAGACCCAGACACCTCTTCCGCCTCCACCACCCCAAATTCCTGACAAAAGGAAATGATTGGTATGTATGAGAGTAAACTTGATGTTTTGGATTGGTTAGCAATGTTTGAATATAATCATGGGATTCAGGGTATCTCAGGGAATCAGTTGATTCCTTGGCTTTTCTGTAGGCTTCCCCCTGTTGCAAGTGATGGTGTAATGGAGTTGGAGGAGGAGGATAAGCAGGATTATGAGTGTGTGAAGCTAGCTTTGATAGCTAGATTTGGGAAGACCCCTTCCCAGTACCCTAAGAGGATTAGGACCCTCAAATAGCATGAGGGTACCCCTTGGGCTACCTGGGTGTGTGACTGTTTGAAAAACTTAGATGGTTGGGTTAAGGGTTACAAAGTGAACACTTATGAAGGTTTGAGGAATCTTGTTATGTTGGAGTCAATTTATGATGTCTGCACTCCTGAGCTTAGACAGCACTTGGCTGATTCAAAGGAGATAGATCCTAAGAAGTTAGCTAAGGCTGCTGACTTCTGGGTTGCCATCAGGGCTACTCACAAGGATTTTGGGGCAACTCAGAAGAAGGATGAGGGAACGCAGCCAAAGAAAGATAACAAGGAGAATTCTAATACCTCCCATCCAAAATTGGGCCCTAAACATATCCAGGGTAAGCCACAAGGGAAACCGAATCGGGCTAGTGTACCATCTGGTGCTAAACCAGGTGGAAGTCAGAGTAAGCCTCCATTCAATAGGACATTTGGTAAATGTTTTGTTTGTGAAGCTACTGACCATGTGAAAGGGGATCCCAGATGTAAGGGTAAACCTTCAGGGCTCCACACTGTCTCCTTAGCCTTCTCCCAGGTGGAAGAAGTACCTATGGCAAGTGGAAGCTTTCAGGTACTGGCCGATGAACCCACAAGAGTCTCAGCTAGTGTTTCGTTAGTGTCCTTGGGTCTTTGGGAACAACAGTATTTAGATGTCTATAACTCAATCCCAGATAATACTAAAGAGCATTATAAAGATAGTGTTCTTGTGAATGGTCAGGAGACCCCTGCCATCAGAGACACTGGAGCCAGCATAACTGTGGTTGATGAATGCTTTTTCAAGGTAGAGGATATTGCTAAGGCACCAAAATACCTAACCAAGTTAGCTGGAGGCCCTGGGCAAATGGTTCCCCAGTTACCAGCTCTCATCCAGTGCAATGACATGACTGTCAGAATACCTGTTAGCGTGCAGAGTGAAGTACCTGGGAGAGTTCTGTTGGGCAATGACCTGAAAACTCTTGGAGTTGTGTCTAGTACCCCCAGACCTCCCAGTAAAAAGAAGCAGGAGCTCACAAGGCCTGCAAGGGAGAGAACCTTGAGAGGCGCTCTTGGGGACTTGATAGAAGAAGCTATCAACCCCAGTCCACAGGACTTACTTACTGCTATTGCAAGAAAAAAAAAGGGGCGGAATCCCAAGTCTGCCAGCAAGAAAACAGCAAGCACCCCTGTGCCCACAAGGACATCACCGAGACTGTCCAAAGTCACATCTGTGACTCCTCCACCAGCTGAGGCTGAGTGTAAGGTCCAACCCTGTGTGGTTCTACCAGATACTGAGGAATCAGATCTGGAAGAAGATCTTACTCTGGTTGGAGATCTTGACCCTGTTGAACATCCTGAGCTGCAGTCTTTACTGACAGAAGGTGGACCCAACAGGGCAGACTACATCAGAGGACAAAGAGAGTGTCCTACTCTTGAAGGTCTTCACCTACAGGTAGCTTCTCAGCTCGATGGGAAAGAGCATGGGAAGATGGCCTCTTCTACAGTGAGCCGACTGAGTCAACCCCTGGAGACTGCAAAAGACTTGTAGTACCTCTCATGAACCGACTCCAGTTCCTACAGTTAGCCCACGAGATACCTTTGGCTGGTCACTTAAGTTTTAAGAAGACCAAGGAAAGGGTCTCACTTTACTTCTACTGGCCTAAGATGGGTTCAGAAGTGGACACATTCTGTGGGAGCTGTCACACTTGCCAAACCTCTGGCAAGAGTGGAGCCAAGAATGTGGCACCCTTGGTGCCTCTCCCAGTGGTGGGAGTTCCTTTTGAGAGGGTAGGGATTGACATTGTTGGTCCTCTTGATCCTCCCACATCTTCAGGTAACAGGTTTATCCTGGTGGTAGTAGACCATGCTACTAGGTATCCTGAAGCAATACCTATGAGAACTGTTATGGCTCAGGCTGTGGCTAAGGCCCTACTTAGTATTTTTACCAGAGTAGGTTTTCCTAAGGAAGTGATATCGGACAGGGGATCAAATTTTATGTATCATTACATGCAAGCCATGTGGAAAAACGCCGGAGTCACTTACAAGTTCTCTACTGCCTACCATCCACAAACCAATGGTTTGGTGGAGAGGTTTAATATAACTATGAAGAGCATGATAGGTGCTTTAGAAGAACCCCTTAAAAGAAAGTGGGACCTTCTACTGCCATGCCTTCTCTTTGCATATAGAGAAATCCCTCAGGAGGGAGTAGGTTACAGTCCCTTTGAACTTTTCTATGGCCATCCAGTCAGAGGTCCATTGGCCCTGATTAAGGGGGGGTTGGAGAGTGCTCCTTCCCCCAAGCTAGTCAGAGTGACTGACTATGTAATAGGTCTCCGGAGGAGAATGTCACACATGATGGCAGAGGCAAGTGATAACTTGAAGGCTGGTCAAGTTCTGGTCCAACATTGGCATGACCAGAAGGCTAACATGGTTGAGTTTACTCAAGACCAGCTTGTTCTTGTTATGGTGCCCACAAGGCAGAGGGCCTTGCAGGACAAATGGATAGGACCTTTCAAAGTTGTGAGTAAACTTGGAGAGGTGAAATATCTGGTGGATTTAGGCAATCCTAAGGAGGCTCCCAGAGTCTTTCACACCAACCGTTTTAAGGCTTATGTCTCTAGACCTGAAATAGGAGCTTTCCTTCTAGCTTCAGCTCAGGAGGAGGAGGAGAGTGACCCTCTGCCTGACCACCTCAGAGGCTTACCCTTAGATGAGAAAGTGGAAGAAGTTAATCTCTCTTCCAGTCTAACATCTGACCAGCAGGCCGAGTGCAAGTTACTGTTGAATCAGTTTGCCTCCCTGTTCTCACTTTCACCAGGCTTGACCCCTTGGGGCCAGCATGATATCCTCACTGGTGACTGTTTGCCTGTGAAAAGCAGGGGGTACAGAATGTCAGACAATGTAAGAACCCATATAAGGAATGAGGTCAACAAGATGCTTGATCTCGGGGTTATAGAGCCCTCTACTAGTCCATGGTCTAGCCCAGTTGTGCTTGTACCAAAGGCAGGATTCAAGGAGTTGAGATTCTGTGTGGACTATAGAGCTCTAAATGCAGTCACTAAGACTGATGCCCATCCTTTGCCCAGGACAGATGAGCTGGTTTACAGACTTGGTTCAGCCAAGTTCCTCAGCACATTTGATCTCACATCAGGCTATTGGCAAATAGCCCTGACTGACCAAGCCAAGGAGAAAACTGCATTCTCCACCCCAGTTGGCTTATACCAGTTTAAGGTTATGCCTTTTGGATTAATGAATGCACCTGCTACATTTCAGCGGATGGTCAATCAAGTTCTGAATGGGATGGAGGACTTCTGCATGGAATACTTGGATGACATTGCAGTGTTCAGCCCTACATGGAAAGAACATATTGATCACCTAGGGTATGTTTTGCAGGCTCTTGAGCAGGCCCATCTGACCATAAAGGCAAGTAAATGTCAAATTGGTCAGAGTCAAGTGGTCTACCTTGGACATGAGGTAGGAGGGGGTGAAATAAGGCCATTGCCTAGCAAGGTACAGGCTGTACAAGACTGGGCCACCCCTACTACTCAAAACCAAGTGAGAGCCTTCCTAGGTCTCACTGGGTACTACAGGAACTTCATAGAGAACTTTGGGACCATAGCTTCTCCCCTGAATGTTATCTCCTCTCCCAAATTTCCTAAAAAGGTGAGATGGAATGAGGAGTGCACTCAAGCCTTTGAAGGCCTGAAGAAAGCCCTTTGTCAAGCTCCAGTCCTAAGAGCTCCTGACTACCACCGACTCTTCATTGTGCAAACTGATGCTTCAAATACAGGTATAGTTGCAGTCCTTAGTCAACTGGATGAGAAAGGTAGGGAACATCCCATTTGTTTCATCAGCAGGACGTTAAGGGATCCTGAGACAAGGTGGGCAACAATAGAACGTGAATGTTTTGCTATTGTGTGGTCACTGAAGAAGTTTAGACCATACTTGTATGGATCTACTTTCCTTATTCAGACTGACCACCAACCCTTGAGATGGCTGATGTAAATGAAAGGGGAAAACCCAAAACTACTAAGATGGTCAATCTGCCTGCAAGGGTTTGATTTTACCATTGAGCACAGAGCAGGAAGTCACCACCAAAATGCTGATGGTCTCTCTAGGATGTTTTTAACCGACTATAGGTAAGAGATCCATCCAGGAGGGGATTAAATCCTCCTGTCCCTTAGTCTGGGGGGGAGGGACGAGTGTTAGGGAGAATTCTCACTTATGGCTAATTTCCCTTCCCTAGTGAGTCCCTCCGCAGCTTTGCTGGATTTCTGGGGTTTCTTTTTTCCACCTGGTAAGAGTGTGAGCCTTTTTCCCACTCTTACAGTGTATTTTTTCTGTATGTTGTACTTTTTGTGCTCATGGGCTATGGAGTGTCACCAACTCCCTAGGCATCATCTTTTTACTTGTGTGTCACACAGCACCTATAGTGCAGTGACACAGGGATGTCTTTTAGACTTCCCTTGTGAACTCCATTTCTGGGGATGACTACTGTCCTCCAGAAACATGTGAAGTCATCATTGGCTTTGCTAGTTCTTTTAAAATACAGATCCAGTACAAGCCATCTTACAATGGAGTACTGGAGGGGAATATCTTTCCCCTGTCCTTCTGTACCTCAAGGGGCACTTTGTGTCCCCCTTCCCGACTCGACATGGCTGGTGGCAGTGACAACTATAATTTTTACACAGATTCCTGTGTTAGTGTTCTGGCTGTGGTGACAGACGTGAACATAAAACCTGCTACCCATATCATTTTTATCGTGGGTCCTAGCGTGGTTTTTCTCCATTTCGTGTTAGAAAGGTCTTTCTTGTTGTTTGTGTTTCATGCCAAACCAGGTTTGGTTTCCTTGTTCGCCTTGGAGACCCAAGTCGCACTTTGTGTCGATTGGCTGAGGTGGTTGTCGGGGCTGGACAACCCCCCTGCTGTGTGATTGACAGCCAGGCTGTGCGAATTGGCGATTTTGGCATAAAAGGCAGGACTCTTGGGCTGGAAGTCAGGCTCGCCACTGGAACAACAAGAACCGAAGAGAAGTGGAGAAGAAGACTGCTGCTGCAACTCCTGGATCCCGCTGAAGCCCTGATGCAGTCCTGAGCTATCCATCCTTCAATGACAGAGAAGATCCAGTCCGGAGTCTTCTTCCCTTGAGCCTGATGGGATCAACCAGCTCACCTTCTACAGCCAGACAATCCTCTTCTGGGTCGTAATTGCTGCACTGAGATGTAGTGGTACGGATAGCCATCAGAAGAGCCCTCTCCTGTTTTTAAGGAGTGCACCTTTTATTCATCGTTGCTTTGCTGCTGGCTTCTTCCCTGGGTAGTGCAGACATGGGTGTAGGACATGGGGGGACAAATCCCCCCCACAATTTTAAGTGGGGGGATATAATAGCTTTATCCCCCCCCCAGAATGTGTGTCTCTAGTGCCTTCACCTCAATGCCACGTGTGTGTGTTTCATTCCTGCGGCAGGGTTGGAATGGCCCCACGGCCTCTCGGCCCGTGGCTGGGCCAAAATCATCCCTGGGGAGTGGGGGCTGGTTTCTGCCCACACCTGGGCCTGTTTGAAAAAAATTTTCAAAAAAAGATTTGAAAAAATACTATTATGTTGCAGATGAACTTAACTGGTCTGCTGTTAAATCTCAGTTACCAGTTTAATGGTATCCACTACAGAATAATTGCTCATTTTACTATAGTCGATATGATAGCTCAGTGGGTTGAACGCTGGCTGCTGAGATGTGTGTGTGATCTGCAGGTGCAAATCCCAGCAAGGCCATCTCAGCTTTTCATCCTTCTTAGGTCGATAAATGAGTACCAACACAGGTTGGGTGATATTGTATGCATATTTGTTCTATTAAAAAGAGCTTAAGCGTAAGTGCTATACAGTAACATATTATCATTTGGCCTTGGATGCCTGCTGCATTCACAGTAATTTGACAATATGGATCTATACACACAGATATTAATGATACATATGGTGATCCATTCTTGTATGAAATGTATATCACAACCATGTAAATCATAACCATCTTTTTCGTAGTGTACTTAAGAATCATGCTATTTGATGCCACTTCCTGTTTTATCAATGGGTGTCAAGGGGAGAAAGGTTGTGTTTCATCGCTTCCCGGGATGTCACTTTGGCGTCGGGTCAAATTACATAATTTCTGGTGATGTCATCAGAGGTCAAAGGTCGTGAGGCAAGGGGTGGAGCACATTTTTGAGGCGAGGGGTGGCCCATTTTATTTTGGGTGTCTGGGCCTATTTCTTGTCCCAGTCCGACCCTGTCCTGCGGTGCCATAAAACACCTCACTGGGTCCAGGACCAGAACTCCCCCGCCCCTAGCCCACAGTGACAGAGCACACTGGGTGTTCTCCCTGCTGCCCAGTACACGCAGTGCCAGAGCACACACACCATTTCATCTGGTGTCTTAGTCGCTGTAGTCCTGGGTTAAGGGCTGTGGCGAGGAAGGGGGGCGCCTTGCTGACTGCCCCCGTTCACAATCGCGCTATCTTCCTTGCTCGCATGCAGTGTCAGACCACACTATAATTTTACCACTGCATTCAGTGCCCCAACAAAACCCACCTTTCTTTCCACAATGCATGCACTGCCACACAAGGTGCCTCACCCACCGCTCTCCGCTGTATGCAGTGCCACAGCGGCACCTGTGCGCCCTCCACCTCCCTTCCACTGCAGTGGTGCCAACCTTGGCCCTCGCCGGGCGCTCCATCGCCTCTGCATGGAGAGCTGCGTGTGCCACTGCCACGGATGCCCCCACTCCCTCGGCTGGTCAATGCCAGGGTGCACTTCTGTTGCCAGGCCGCTGTGTCAGCGTTGCTGTCCCTTCTTGGCCACATCAGTCGCCATGCTGACACTCTGTGTCACCTCCTGTGAGATATTTTTGGAAGCTTTTTGATAACAAATTATTCACCTTGAAAGACGAGCCTAGTCCCCAAAATAAAAAATGTTCCCCTTGTGGCGATATTGTAGCGCTTTTGTATATTCCTGGCACTATATAATACTCAGATAGTTCAATATTTGGAGAACCAGCATACGCTGCCTCGTACAAACAGGGGGCGATACACGGCCAGGAGAGAGAATGGGGGAGGGGATAATGGAACTGCAGCACAGCACTTGTAGGTGGAGGGGGGGTCGCATATTATTGAAATGCATGCCTTTCCTATGCTGTCTTTGAAAGGCAGAGCTGGGGGAGCAGAGGCAGTGTGTCAGGTCAGGTGGGTCGGGTGCGTCCATGTATCTTTCTGCGGGCAGTAAAAGAAAAACTGATTTATAATATTCAGAAGTATTATAGACGCTGGTACTTCTGATACTGTGCTAGGGCTGGGGCAGTTACATGTTGGGTGTGCCTACATAATCTTCTGTTCTTCTGACGGCCATCAAATGTCTGCCAAGGAATTGTGTAATGTATGAAGGCATGGGTTTTATAAAGCAAAAACCTATGTGGAAAGCAGCCCATGTGCATAGGCGATCACCCAGGTGGCCATTATTAAACACAGGTCCCTCTTAAAGACCAGTAGAGAAGAGGAGGAGTCAATTGCATGTCACATGTGCTCAACGGAGCCCTTTATCTCACTTAGAACAGTAAAATGAGAGACATTGAAATGGGGAAGATTAGCATGTGCAGGCTTCCTACAAGGTAGTACTTAAGGCCAATCTCAAATGGTGCCGACTAGAATGGCTTCATTGCGCCCCTGACAAATTGGTCAAAATATAATAAAGATTTCTCCAAAATTTGTTTACGCAAAGCGCAAAATATAAGCACCACACCTCTCACATCAATCTCGTTTGAGGGGAGCCACCGGCAACCTCCTTGGGATCAGCTTCACCCTCACGAAAAGCCAAAGGTTTTTCATAATCCAGAAAGAGGTGGGCGGACTAGTAATCCCTCATTACCGCCAGAATATATGTGATCTAATTTGCTTTTAACAGGATCAGCACTACCAAAATCTGAATTCGGCCATCTTGAAGGGACAGGTGGTTTAGCTGGCCCTGGAACACCAGGCAAGTATCTGCAGCATGTAAAATACGATGGGCCTCATTAGGACCTTGGCGGAGGACCATGGCGCTATTAGCACCATGGTCCATGGCGCTAAATTGCCAACTCCGCCATGGTGGTTGGCGGACTTACCGCCCCATTCCGACCTTGGCGGGGCGGTAAGTCCCCAATCCCCGTTTACCCTTCCCCATTCCCATTTTTGCCCCATAGGGCATAATGGGAGTGGGGAAGGCGTTAATTACGCCACCGTAAATTACGGTGGCGTAATTAACAACAAGGTCCCTTAGCGCCATGGATTTTAACACCTGCTAAAAGCAGGTGTTAAATCCGCCATGGCTCTAAGGGATCTCGTACTCAGGCGGTAAGGGTCGGCGCTGTTTACGCTGGCGCAAACCCCTTACCGCCTGGGTCCTAATGAGGCCCGATGTCAGTTTGCAAAAGTTAAAAGTAGACTGTCTGCAACTTCTGTTGCGGTGCCCCGGTCCGGCGCATAATTAACGTGCCCAGGCCGGGGAACAAACTGCACGTGCCCTGCCTGCGCAGTGCACTGCTGCGCAGCCTCAGCCTTCATTTTTCTAGAATGAAGGAGAAGCCAGGCAGCGACCCATGCGCCAGTGACTCTGGGACAGCGTGTGTTATCGAGGGAGATAGAGTGAGACAGACTCTGAGTCCGACTGCGACTCGACCTCCAACTGAGACCTCAGCTACCGTAAGGTAAGTCAAGTGGCGTGGCCCCCCTATCCCAGGTGCAGGGTGGCATGGGGAGGATTTATTAAAGGGAATGTGCCACTGCCAACGTCAGATATACAGTTTCTAAACACGTGCGGCGTGTTGCAAAACTGATGGTAATCCGGGCCTCTTAATGTTTCATGATGAAACTTTAAGAGGCCAGGATTCCCTGATCAGTTTGCAACACACCGCACGTGCTTAGAAACTGTATATCTGACGTTGGCACACTTTCAAGAATTGAAAAACCTGAGGCCCTGCCGCCCTCAGGTTTTTCAATTCATGAAAGGGTGTCTCTGCCAAAGAGGAACATCACATTGGAACAGCTCTTTGTTCTTTCCTTACTGTTAGGCAGCCAGGGCTCACATTTAAGCTCCAAGGATTGGCCAATACAGGCTTGCAAGGCTGCACAAACAAAATACGGAGGCCATTCACCAATACAGCGGAGGATCAAGGGTGCACAATGGGAACAGGTATTTGTTAAGATGGAATACTGAACTCTGACCTGGTGGGCAGAGGTTCAGGATGCCATCCTAGTTTCTTGGAACAGGGCAACCTTCTGGACAACCCAGACCAATCAAGGTAGCATGGCGGCGGTCAAGACTAGGTCTCAGGATGGGTGAGGGTGACTGAAAGACCTCAATGAGCACACAGAGTAAAGGACACTTACAAATCACCCCCAGTCCGAGTAGATATATTAAAAATACATATACATGTATTTCAAGGCCTTTGAGTTTCAAACACACAATCAAATCGCAGTAATACTATTTAGACCAACACAATACTATTAAAATACATATATACAAGACCAATGGGGTTTAAAGGGTTAAAGCACGAAATGGGTCCACAACCTAAAGGGGAAGGAAACAGGCAGTGCAAATAGTCTTTAGCCCCTTCTACATCCAACACACTCCTAACTAAGAGGCAGTCCGATCCATAAGAAGAGGGAGCCTAATGCTCAAAAGTACAGGCAATGCAAGCACACGCGGTAGTTCCAATAGGCAAAACTGGGTTTCTTCAGGGGTCTCTAGCAGCTCAGGAAGGTGGGTGAGGCAATGAAGAATAGGTTCCCACTATTCAAGGAGGGTCTCCACTTGAGGGCAGAGTCGATTCCAAAAGTTGGGAATAGTTTGCTAGTTCTCACTAGCAGTGGAAATGAGAGGGGCCCCCACATGCCACTCGTGCGTAAAAGTGGATGGAGACGTTACGGGCCAACTGTTAGGGTTGCGATTACTCACCGACCCCCGGCGCACTGCAGACCAAACTTCGGCAGTTGAGTCCACTTCGGTTGCAAGTTCAAGTACGCTAATTTGGCGGCTCTGCGGCTTTCAGCGACGAAGATACAGTGATGATTCCCAAACGGGACAGTGGCAATTTCTCCACTCCTGATGGATGGATCAGACCAGTTTCACTGCAGCAGGCTTCAGGGGCAAGAGGGGCACAAATGCAGTGCACCTGCAAAGATCGTCACCACGGCTGGGCGACACAGTAACTGCGTATGCTCCGGTTCTGACGCACTCGTCTGACTTCAGACATGGGAACTCCAAGTGTACGGAATTCGGTGTGAGGGTGCCGTGAACACAGAGCTAGCCGTATACCAAATTTAGAGGGCCTCCTCGAAACGGTGGCAGAGACAGAGCAAAGGTCCTGCATAAGCTAGTCAGCCCACTGGTTGGCCCAGGAACACTTCAGAGAAGGCTTACTTGCAGGTTTTGGTGAAGGTGCTGAGAATAGTTGGTCCCACTATTCCAATGGGTCGAAGCGTCTTTGCAGACCGTCTAGGACGACCAGATGCAGGGAGGTCCACCGGGATAACAGCAGGCTTAGGGTGCCAAACCTTCCAGCGGGTCACCAGCGGTTCCTCGACTCAGCTTCTTAGCTTCAGGATACTTGGATCCTATCCTTCGATCAGTGAGAACTCCAGAGATCGACCTGATATGGCTGTTTGGGGGCTTCTCTTATCCAGAATCTCCTTCGCGCCAAAATGAAGAGGACCCAATCGGAGATCTGCTCACATTCAGGCATACCATATGTGGACCAATCACGGACCATGGTGGTCCCAGGCATTCACATCACTCAGGATGTGTATTGGGGACAGACACCCCAGCCCACATCCTGGAGGTACACACACAAGGCATGCCGAAGTCTGCGAAAGCTTGGCGTTTCGCAGGAAAATACATGCCCAAATAAGGACTGACCAGGGTCGGCTCGACCTGGGGCAAGCGAAGAGGCAAGATGGCCAAAGATGGCCAAAGGACAGGACAAAGAACCTCGTGGCATGGCCATTTTGGAGCTAGGCCACCCATTTGTGCCAAACGTGTTAATCGCGGTTTACCTGGCAGGAAAGGGTTACAATTATATGAAAAGATAAGCCCTGTCCGTGATACATCTGCACAACTCCTGAAAAAGTACATTGTGCACTTGTTACATGTTGCAGAAAAGTTGCAACAAGTCAGACTATGGTGTTAAACAGCAGCAACATATTGTGGGGTACACAACTGGAGGGAAAATTACACATAAATGGAAATCTTTCCTAATAGTATTGACATGTACATGCAGTTTCTATACAAATGCCAGGCACAACACTGTTTAATATGCTATGTATTGCCTTTTTTAAGGAGAAGGGCCTGACGAATATTTTTGCTGCTTACACTAGTGCCCCTAAACTGTCAGGTTACTTTGAGATTGCTTCTAGTTTATTTCCTTAGAGTTGGATCACGCTGACTGCACCTGCCATGTTTCTCTGCAAAAAAAATTACAAATTCTATGAATGTATCTATAACTGCTTCCCAAAATGAGACCTGGTCCCCGAGCTGGAGGTGACATCTATTGCTGTGACACTTTATCCCTCTTTGCACTCACTCAACATGCTTAGCATACATGGAGCAACAAGAAACTCTGTTAGAACATTTACGATTGAGGCATTTCGTTATAGTGTACACTGCCAACTGAGTTACTTCTAGGTGATCCCAAGTAAACCTATAGAGAAAATAATGTACAGTGGGGTGTCACACGATTCACCCAGGATCACACAATCTGGCAAAGACTGGATTATCTCCAAGATGTCCCTGTACCCCAGGCCTGGCTTGCAAAGTGCAGACACTGCCTGAGATATCAGCCTGACATTGTATACAAAATCCTCATGATACCATATAAAGTAAAATGAGGATGAGCAAATCTCAAAAAGGGCCGCTACGTGGGATGTGTGCTCTTTTCCACAGAAGTGTCTAAGGTAGGCAAGGGAAAACACTTGATGCATGCTCTAATATCAGTAGGCCTCACTTAAGGCACACCCCTCCACCTCTTTCCACCAACTCACACCTGCTTGAAGTTTGGATGGTACCACACATAAAGCATGGTCTCTGACATGAGGGCTACCTGCATTTCTGTAATTCAAACCCAGCAGCAGCTAGGTCCACTTAACCTTTCATAAATTCAGTACCGTTCAAATGAGGGTAATAATACCTGCTATTGCATTGCCTAGAAGCTGAAAGCATCTAGCATGAAGCACTATGACCAAAGTATTATTATATTCCATAAAACAAACTATTACCAGCCCAGACCTGAACTTTGTCCCTGCCCAAAATAAACCATTTGTTGGTGACCATCCTGCGTGTCTCTCAAAAGAAATCATGCGCTAATCTTCTGTAGGTCTTGGCTAAGCTTCACGCTCTTTTATGCAGCCTGGCTGTTTCTGTCAGCGTACTTGAATGGTTACAGAGCGATAAGATTTTCGGGGTAGAGCCTTGACAGTACGTGGATTTAGTGACTTCTGTGTCTGTCCCCCCTTCCAAATATCCATGCTCCTGACGATTTCTTAAGAGTTGATGCTTGCAGGTATCAATGGGCCCTTTTAAGGTCAGGGATCTGGCATGCCTGTTTCAGCTTATTCTGAGAAGCTATATGGAGTGGTTGGTCATGCAAGGCGTGCAAGAGAAAACCTGTGAAATGAAAGCCAGGATATTGAGGGTGCTCTGAAGACTGAGGAGAAAGTGCTGAGTAAGTGTACAGATGAGAGTGGTGTGGGGTGCTGGCCATGGGGGAATGGGAAGCGAGGGACTGGTGTGCAGTAGAGTGTGGGACTGCAAATTACACGGGGAGAGTGGTTTAGGGCAGAAATGGCATAGGAGGTGCTTCGGGTTTTGCAAATGAGAGAGAAGTACAGACAAGTGAGAAAGTGCAGAGGGCAGTGTGTCAGAGGAGTGACTTGGTGTGGGGTGCAAGGAAGGGACTTGGGAGAAAAGGGTGTACAGCAGACAAGAATGTGGAGTAGCGAAGGGTCCAGAGGGGAGATTTGTACAAGGAAGAATGGTGCCTTGCCTCATGTTCCCAGTTACAGGGTGCAGTCACACATGCGTCTTCTTCTAATGCTTGATCCATGCTCACGAGGCCTGCACGAGGGCGATTAGAAGTTGTTGTTGAAATAATTGCAGATATATACACTACACCATATCTGTCTGCACATTGATTGGGGCTGATACTACACACAGTGGCCCCCCTCTCCCAGGTGCAGGCCGGCATGGGGAGGATTTATTAGAAGGAACGTGGGAGCTCGGGCTCAGCGTTCTCCCATTGCCCCAGTGTCATCTGCACTCCTGTCTGGTTTCTCTCCAGGAAGAGACAGTCACAGCAGGCTGTTCCTGCATCAACTCCCTTTTCACTCAATCCTACCTGCAGCCTAGGTCTGAAGTCAGGACTAACCTTAAATTAGGTATATATTCACCTCTGACCTGTCCTGTAGTGGGAGCTGGTGCCAGGGTGCGTGGCATCTTGCCTTGCGACACAACATCATGTTATTTGGGCTATCCTAGCAACCTTCATGGGTTTTTGGTGGATGGATGCCACGCGGGCCGCAGACTCATTTTACGCCATAACCTATTCCTTTAAAAAAACACTAGAATGATCTATAAAGGGCACGTAACGTGCCAGTTCTGGTTTAGATAAAGCCATTGACTTAGGGATGTTTACTACAAAGCCATGTGTAGTTAATAACTTAATTGGAGCTGGGAACATACTACTGGTGTAATACAACTGTCTTATCCAGGGATGCCTTCAGCCACTCTATTAGCACTATTCATTTCCTTCACTGAAGTCCTGCTAAAAACCAGCAATGGCAAGTGTTTGCTTGTGTATACTTATTGGGCATTTGCCAGGCACTTCTATTAAATGTCCAGGTACTTGCACCATTTTGCAGCTGCCACCATCAGTGGGTACCTAATACCACTATGGCGGTGCTTGGCAAGTGCCTTTTCAATGCCTACATTAAAGCCCAAACGATTGGCATTGCCAACACTTGTTTAAAAATAGGGATGCAACTGCATTTTTGGTACCCACCGCCAGCTGAATAATGAGTTGTAGACAAGTTTTAATCGAGGCCACCATAAGCCATCTGAGTGACCCAGAAAAAAATAAAGCAGAGCCTCGAGATTTACAACAGCACTTGTTCCACTATCCATGTAAATCCAGTGACTACCCTGGTGCCGAGGTATGATTGAGGGGCACACTCATGTTCGGTCATTGAGGGTTCAAGTGGAATAGGATAGGATGGGATGGGATGGGATGGGATGGGTTGGCGAAACTCCATAAAGAATCTGCACTTAAAGCGCAGGTGAGAGTATTATAAAAGATCTCTCTAAATGTCCATCGCTGGGAGGATTTTATACTCTGAACTGCTTTTCTTTTTCTTAATTTTCTTCTGTTTTCTTTTCTTCTTTTCTCTTGTTTTATACAGTGATGATATATGTAATTTAATATGTACTGCTATTTTAAAGTTGTGAAAAGTTCAGTTCTTTGACTAAAACGCAATAAATAAAAAAAGCAAATTCCCCAAGGTGTTCCATGTCCCCCCAGATTTTATGGGTCTACTACGCCCTGAGTGCAGATTGCTCCAGACGTCCTTCTTCTTGTCCCCATGACTGAAGCTTCAGGAACCGTGAGTCTGCAGGAACTACCAGGAACATCTTCATCCGAATAAAGTACTGTGTCCTTTTGGGCCTTCTCTCCGTCCGACCTTGAGGAATCAGGGTGAACCCTTATCCTTTCCGAAGGCTTGTCCTTTCTTCCTTCCGTCTTATAACTGGTGCCTCCCTTTGACAATATCTAGTACTCCTGGCAACTTTAATCTTGAACTATTCTAACCGTGTGATCCTGGACAACAGAGCCCTGCTCCATTTGACTCTGGCGCAAGCCTATTGACTTTTATCAGCCTCTTAGAACACGTCCTCTGATTCTATTGCCTTGACAAAAGTATTGCCTATGATTTTTATCCACTATTCCCTTGTTTTAATTGTAGGTGCTAAGTGTGTTTGACTTCGGGTGCTTTTCTTCTCGCGGGTACGCTTTATTTTCGTAAGACTGAACTGTCATTACTGTCAAAAAGTGATTGCGTATTAACCCACGGTAACGTCTTTGTTTCGAAACACCGGTCTGTCAAATCCTAATGTACTTACTTTGAATTGACCGGAACAAGAGGAATTGGTTGTGTGTAGTATATTTAGAGTGTGGTTCTATTTAATAGAAGTGAAGTGTTTTGTGAACGATGGTTTAAAAATATATGTACTTATATTTTTTAACCAGAAACCTTGAGTCAGTGTTTGCCTGAGTCACAGTAATTGTAGTCCTTTGTGTAATCTCTACTACTGCTAATTTGCTCTTGAGATAAGTCTGGCTGCTCCGCTACTGCTACCACTTTAACTGTGTAGTACAGGCTTGTACCAAAGGTGAAATTGTACTGTCACTTGTAGTCTTAATCTTATGTAGTGTTCCCTAAGGGTACTGCATATGATTCTGCCTAACAGCTGTATGTGTTTGGGATGTGCGGGGGAAGGCCACACACACTGCTGCTGTCCATGATAAGTGTGCGTGTCAATCGTGTAGTGCTGCTGGGCTGTGCATGTGCCTGGTGTGTGAGGGAAGCGTGTACTGCTGCTGCCTGTGCTGTGGTGTTCAGTGTGCGGGGGAAGCACGCACTGCTGCAGTCTGTGCGTGTGTGCGGAAGGGTGGCACTGCTGCTGCCTGTGCTGTGCGTGTTCAGGGTGTGAGGGAAGCACGCACTGCTGCAGTCTGTGCGTGTGTGTGTGGAAGGGTGGCACTGCTGCTGCCTGTGCTGTGTGTGTTCAGGGTGCGGGGGAAGCACGCACTGCGGCAGTCTGTGCGTGTGTGTGTGTTCAGGGTGGCAGTGCTGTGGTGTTCAGGGTGCGGGGGAAGCACGCACTGCTGCAGTCTGTGCGTGTGCAGAAGGGTGGCACTGCTGCTGCCTCTGCTGTGCGTGTTCAGGGTGCGGGGGAAGCACGCACTGCTGCAGTCTGTGCATGTGTGTGTGGAAGGGTGGCACTGCTGCTGCCTGTGCTGTGGTGTTCAGGGTGCGGGGGAAGCACGCACTGCTGCAGTCTGTGCGTGTGTGTGTGGAAGGGTGGCACTGCTGCTGCCTGTGCTGTGCGTGTTCAGGGTGCGGGGGAAGCACACACTGATGCAGTCTGTGCATGTGTGTGTGGAAGGGTGGCAGTGCTGTGGTATTCAGGGTGCGGGGGAAGCACGCACTGCTGCAGTCTGTGCGTGTGCAGAAGGATGGCACTGCTGCTGCTGCCTGTGCTGTGCGTGTTCAGGGTGCGGGGGAAGCACGCACTGCTGCAGTCTGTGCGTGTGCGGAAGGGTGGAACTGCTGCTGCCTGTGCTGTGCGTGTTCAGGGTGCGGGGAAAGCACGCACTGCTGCAGTCTGTGCGTGTGTGTGTGGAAGGGTGGCAGTGCTGTGGTGTTCAGGGTGCGGGGGAAGCACGCACTGCTGCAGTCTGTGCGTGTGCGGAAGGGTGGCACTGCTGCTGCCTGTGCTGTGCGTGTTCAGGGTGCGGGGGAAGCACACACTGCTGCAGTCTGTGCGTGTGTGTGTGTGTGGAAGGGGGGCAATGCTATTGCCTGTGCTGTGCGTGTTCAGGGTGTGGGGGAAGCACGCTCTGCGGCAGTCTGTGCGTGTGTGTGTGTGTGGAAGGGGGGCAATGCTATTGCCTGTGCTGTGCGTGTTCAGGGTGTGGGGGAAGCACGCACTGCTGCAGTCTGTGCGTGTGCGGAAGAGTGACACTGCTGCTGCCTGTGCTGTGCGTGTTCAGGGTGCGGGGGAAGCACGCACTGCTGCAGTCTGTGTGTGTGTGTGTGTGGAAGGGTGGCAATGCTGTGGTGTTCAGGGTGTGGGGGAAGCACGCACTGCTGCAGTTTGTGCGTGTGTGTACGGAAGGGTGGCACTGCTGCTGCATGTGCTGTGCGTGTTCAGGGTGTGGGGGAAGCATGCACTGCTGCAGTCTGTGCGTGCATGTGTGTGTGGAAGGGTGGCACTGCTGCTGCCTGTGCTGTGCATGTTCAGGGTGCGGGGAATCACGCACTGCGGCAGTCTGTGCGTGTGTGTGTGGAAGGGTGGCACTGCTGCTGCCTGTGCTGTGGTGTTCAGGGTGCGGGGGAAGCACACATTTCTGCAGTCTGTGCGTGTGCGGAAGGGTGGCACTGCTGCTGCCTCTGCTGTGCGTGTTCAGGGTGCGGGGGGAAGCACGCACTGCTGCAGTCTGTGCATGTGTGTGTGGAAGGGTGGCACTGCTGCTGCCTGTGCTGTGGTGTTCAGGGTGCGGGGGAAGCACGCACTGCTGCAGTCTGTGCGTGTGTGTGTGGAAGGGTGGCACTGCTGCTGCCTGTGCTGTGCGTGTTCAGGGTGCGGGGGAAGCACACACTGATGCAGTCTGTGCATGTGTGTGTGGAAGGGTGGCAGTGCTGTGGTATTCAGGGTGCGGGGGAAGCACGCACTGCTGCAGTCTGTGCGTGTGCAGAAGGATGGCACTGCTGCTGCTGCCTGTGCTGTGCGTGTTCAGGGTGCGGGGGAAGCACGCACTGCTGCAGTCTGTGCGTGTGCGGAAGGGTGGAACTGCTGCTGCCTGTGCTGTGCGTGTTCAGGGTGCAGGGAAAGCACGCACTGCTGCAGTCTGTGCGTGTGTGTGTGGAAGGGTGGCAGTGCTGTGGTGTTCAGGGTGCGGGGGAAGCACGCACTGCTGCAGTCTGTGCGTGTGCAGAAGGGTGGCACTGCTGCTGCCAGTGCTGTGCGTGTTCAGGGTGCGGGGGAAGCACGCACTGCTACAGTCTGTGCGTGTGCGGAAGGGTGGCACTGCTGCTGCCTGTGCTGTGCGTGTTCAGGGTGCGGGGGAAGCACACACTGCTGCAGTCTGTGCGTGTGCGGAAGGGTGGCACTGCTGCTGCCTGTGCTGTGCGTGTTCAGGGTGCGGGGGAAGCACGCACTGCTGCAGTCTGTGTGTGTGTGTGTGGAAGGGTGGCAGTGCTGTGGTGTCAGGGTGCGGGGGAAGCACGCACTGCTGCAGTCTGTGCGTGTGCGGAAGGGTGGCACTGCTGCTGCCTGTGCTGTGGGTGTTCGGGGTGCGGGGGAAGCATGCACTGCGCAGTCTGTGCGTGTGCGGAAGAGTGGCACTGCTGCTGCCTGTGCTGTGCGTGTTCAGGGTGCGGGGGAAGCATGCACTGCTGCAGTCTGTGCGTGTGTGTGTGGAAGGGTGGCAGTGCTGTGGTGTTCAGGGTGCGGGGAAGCACGCACTGCTGCAGTCTGTGCGTTTGTGTGTGGAAGGGTGGCAGTGCTGTGGTGTTCAGGGTGCGGGGGAAGCATGCACTGGAGCAGTCTGTGCATGTGTGTGTGGAAGGGTGGCAGTGCTGTGGTTTTCAGGGTGCAGGGAAAGAACGCACTGCAGCAGTCTGTGCATGTGTGTGTGGAAGGGTGGCACTGCTACTGCCTGTGCTGTGCTTGTTCAGGGTGCGGGGGAAGCATGCACTGCTGCAGTCTGTGCATGTGTGTGTGTGGAAGGGTGGCAATTCTATTGCCTGTGCTGTGCGTGTTCAGGGTGTGGGGGAAGCATGCACTGCGGCAGTCTGTGCGTGTGTGTGGAAGGGGCGCACTGCTGCTGCCTGTGCTGTGCGTGTTCAGGGTGCGGGGAATCATGCACTGCGGCAGTCTGTGCGTGTGTGTGTGGAAGGGTGGCACTGCTGCTGCCTGTGCTGTGGTGTTCAGGGTGCGGGGGAAGCACGCACTGCTGCAGTCTGTGCGTGTGCGGAAGGGTGGCACTGCTGCTTCCTGTGCTGTGCGTGTTCAGGGTGCGGGGGAAGCATGCACTGCTGCAGTCTGAGCGTGTGTGTGTGGAAGGGTGGCAGTGCTGTGGTGTTCAGGGTGCGGGGGAAGCACGCATTGTGGCAGTCTGTGCGTGTGTGTGCGGAAGGGTGGCACTGCTGCTGCCTGTGCTGTGCGTGTTCAGGGCGTGGTGGAAGCACGCACTGCTGCAGTCTCTGTGTGTGTGTGTGGAAGGGTGGCACTGCTGCTGCCTGTGCTGTGCGTGTTCAGGGTGCGGGGGAAGCACGCACTGCGGCAGTCTGTGCGTGTGTGTGTGGAAGGGTGGCAGCGCTGTGGTGTTCAGGGTGCGGGGGAAGCACGCACTGCGGCAGTCTGTGCGTGTGTGTATGGAAGGGTGGCACTGCTGTTGCCTGTGCTGTGCGTGTTCAGGGTGTGGGGGAAGCATGCACTGCTGCAGTCTGTGCGTGCATGTGTGTGTGGAAGGGTGGCACTGCTGCTGCCTGTGCTTTGCATGTTCAGGGTGCGGGAGAAGCACGCACTGCTGCAGTCTGTGCGTGTGTGTGTGGAAGGGTAGCAGTGCTGTGGTGTTCAGGGTGCGGGGGAAGCACGCACTGCTGCAGTCTGTGCGTGCATGTGTGTGTGGAAGGGTGGCACTGCTGCTGCCTGTGCTGTGCATGTTCAGGGTGCGGGAGAAGCACGCATTGCTGCAGTCTGTGCTTGTGTGTGTGGAAGGGTAGCAGTGCTGTGCGTGTTCAGGGTGTGGCGGAAGCATGCACTGCTGCAGTCTGTGCATGCATGTGTGTGTGGAAGGGTGGCACTGCTGCTGCCTGTGCTGTGCATGTTCAGGGTGCGGGAGAAGCACGCACTGCTGCAGTCTGTGCGTGTGTGTGTGGAAGGGTAGCAGTGCTGTGGTGTTCAGGGTGCGGGGGAAGCACGCACTGCTGCAGTCTGTGCGTGTGTGTGGAAGGGTGGCACTGATGCTGCTTGTGCTGTGGTGTTCATGGTGCGGGGGAAGCACGCACTGCTGCAGTCTGTGCGTGTGTGTGTGTGGAAGGGTGGCAGTGCTGTGGTGTTCAGGGTGTGGGGGAAGCATGCACTGCTGCAGTCTGTGTGTGTGCGGAAGAGTGGCACTGCTGCTGCCTGTGCTGTGCGTGTTCAGGGTGTGGGGGAAGCACGCACTGCTGCAGTCTGTGCTTGTGTGTGTGGAAGGTTGGCAGTGCTGTGGTGTTCAGGGTGCGGGGGAAGCACGCACTGCTGCAGTCTGTGCGTGTGTGTGGAAGGGTGGCAATGCTGCTGCCTGTGCTGTGGTGTTCAGGGTGTGGGGGAAGCACGCACTGCTGCAGTCTGTGCGTGTGTGTGGAAGGGTGGCACTGCTGCTGCCTGTGCTGTGCGTGTTCAGGGTGCGGGGGAAGCATGCACTGCTGCAGTCTGTTTGTGTGTGTGTGGAAGGGTGGCAGTGCTGTGGTGTTCAGGGTGCAGGGGAAAGCATGCACTGCTGCAGTCTGTGTGTGTGTGTGTGGAAGGGTGGCAGTGCTGTGGTGTCAGGGTGCGGGGGAAGCACGCACTGCTGCAGTCTGTGCATGTGCGGAAGGGTGGCACTGCTGCTGCCTGTGCTCTGCGTGTTCAGGGTGCGGGGGAAGCACGCACTGCTGCAGTCTGTGCGTGTGCGGAAGAGTGACACTGCTGCTGCCTGTGCTGTGCGTGTTCAGGGTGCGGGGGAAGCACGCACTGCTGCAGTCTGTGTGTGTGTGTGTGTGGAAGGGTGGCAATGCTGTGGTGTTCAGGGTGTGGGGGAAGCACGCACTGCTGCAGTCTGTGCGTGTGTGTACGGAAGGGTGGCACTGCTGCTGCATGTGCTGTGCGTGTTCAGGGTGTGGGGGAAGCATGTGCTGTGCGTGTTCAGGGTGTGGGGGAAGCTGCAGTCTGTGCGTGCATGTGTGTGTGGAAGGGTGGCACTGCTGCTGCCTGTGCTGTGCATGTTCAGGGTGCGGGGGAAGCACGCACTGCTGCAGTCTGTGCGTGTGTGTGGAAGGGTGGCACTGCTGCTGCCTCTGCTGTGGTGTTCAGGGTGCGGGGGAAGCACACACTGCGGCAGTCTGTGCGTGTGTGTGTGGAAGGGTGGCAGTGCTGTGGTGTTCAGAGTGCGGGGGAAGCACGCACTGCTGAAGTCTGTGCGTGTGTGTGGAAGGGTGGCACTGCTGCTGCCTGTGCTGTGGTGTTCAGGGTGCGGGGGAAGCATGCACTGCTGCAGTCTGTGCGTGTGTGTGTGGAAGGGTGGAACTGCTGCTGCCTGTGCTGTGCGTGTTCAAGGTGCGGGAGAAGCACGCACTGCTTCAGTCTGTGCGTGTGTGTGTGGAAGGGTGGCAGTGCTGTGGTGTTCAGGGTGCGGGGGAAGCACGCACTGCTGAAGTCTGTGCGTGTGTGTGGAAGGGTAGCACTGCTGCTGCCTGTGCTGTGGTGTTCAGGGTGCGGGGGAAGCATGCACTGCTGCAGTCTGTGCGTGTGTGTGTGGAAGGGTGGAACTGCTGCTGCCTGTGCTGTGCGGGGAAGCACGCACTGCTGCAGTCTGTGCGTGTGTGTGTGGAAGGGTGGCAGTGCTGTGGTGTCAGGGTGCGGGGGAAGCACGCACTGCTGCACTCTGTGCGTTTGCAGAAGGGTGGCACTGCTGCTGCCTGTGCTGTGGGTGTTCAGGGTGCGGGAGAAGCATGCACTGCTGCAGTCTGTGCGTGTGCGGAAGAGTGGCACTGCTGCTGCCTGTGCGTGTGTGTGTGGAAGGGTGCAAGTGCTGTGGTGTTCAGGGTGCGGGGGAAGCACGCACTGCTGCAGTCTGTGCATGTGTGTGTGGAAGGGTGGCAGTGTTGTGGTGTTCAGGGTGCGGGGAAAGCACACACTGCGGCAGCCTATGCGTGTGTGTGTGGAAGGGTGGCACTGCTGCTGCCTGTGCTGTGCGTGTTCAGGGTGCGGGGAATCATGCACTGCGGCAGTCTGTGCGTGTGTGTGTGGAAGGGTGGCACTGCTGCTGCCTGTGCTGTGGTGTTCAGGGTGCGGGGGAAGCACGCACTGCTGCAGTCTGTGCGTGTGCGGAAGGGTAGCACTGTTGCTGCCTGTGCTGTGCGTGTTCAAGGTGCAGGGGAAGCACGCACTGCTGCAGCCTAAGCGTGTGTGTGTGTGTAAGGGTGGCAGTGCTGTGGTGTTCAGGAGGTGGGGGAAGCACGCACTGCGGCAGTCTGTGCGTGTGTGTGCGGAAGGGTGGCACTGCTGCTGCCTGTGCTGTGCGTGTTCAGGGTGTGAGGAAAGCACGCACTGCTGCAGTCTGTGCATGTGTGTGTGAAAGGGTGGCACTGCTGCTGCCTGTGCTGTGCATGTTCAGGGTGCGGGGGAAGCACGCACTGCGGCAGTCTGTGTGTGTGTGTGTGGAAGGGTGGCAGTGCTGTGGTGTTGAGGGTGTGGGGGAAGCACGCACTACAGCAGTCTGTGCGTGTGTGTATGGAAGGGTGGCACTGCTGCTGCTCTGCCTGTGCTGTGCGTGTTCAGGGTGCGGGGGAAGCACGCACTGCTGCAGTCTGTGCGTGTGTGTGTGGAAGGGTGGCCCTGCTGTGCGTGTTCAGGGTGCGGGGGAAGCATGCACTGCTGCAGTCTGTGCTTGTGTGTTGAAGGGTGGCACTGCTGCTGCCTGTGCTGTGCGTGTTCAGGGTGCAGGGGAAGCACGCACTGCTGCAGTCTGTGCGTGTGTGTGTGGAAGGGTGGCAGTGCTGTGGTGTTCAGGGTGCAGGGGAAGCACGCACTGCTGCAGTCTGTGCGTGTGTGTGGAAGGGTGGCACTGCTGCTGCCTGTGCTGTGCGTGTTCAGGGTGCGGGTGAAGCACGCCCTGCTGCAGTCTGTGCGTGTGTGTGGAAGGGTGGCACTGCTGCTGCCTGTGCTGTGCGTGTTCAGGGTGCGGGGGAAGCACGCCCTGCTGCAGTCTGTGGTGTGTGTGGAAGGGTGGCACTGCTGCTGCCTGTGCTGTGCGTGTTCAGGGTGCGGGGGAAGCACGCACTGCTGCAGTCTGTGCATGTGTGTGTGTGGAAGGGTGGCAGTGCTGTGGTGTTCAGGGTGCGGGGGAAGCACGCACTGCTGCAGTCTGTGCGTGTGAGTGGAAGGGTGGCACTGCTGCTGCCTGTGCTGTGGTGTTCAGGGTGCGGGGGAAGCACGAACTGCTGCAGTCTGTGCGTGTGTGTGGAAGGGTGGCACTGCTGCTGCCTGTGCTGTGCGTGTTCAGGGTGCGGGGGAAGCATGCACTGCTGCAGTCTGTGCGTGTGTGTGTGGAAGTGTGGCAGTGCTGTGCGTGTTCAGGGTGCAGGGGAAGCACGCACTGCTGCAGTCTGTGCGTGTGTGTGTGGAAGGGTGGCAGTGCTGTGGTGTTCAGGGTGTGGGGGGAGCACGCACTGCTGCAGTCTGTGCGTGTGTGTGGAAGGGTGGCACTGCTGCTGCCTGTGCTCTGCTGTTCAGGGTGCGGGGGAAGCACGCACTGCTGCAGTCTGTGTGTGTGTGTGTGTGGAAGGGTGGCACTGCTGTGGTGTTCAGGGTGCGGGGGAAGCATGCACTGCAGCAGTCTGTGCATGTGTGTGTGGAAGGGTGGCAGTGCTGTGGTGTTCAGGGTGCAGGGAAAGAACGCACTGTGGCAGTCTGTGCGTGTGTGTGGAAGGGTGGCACTGCTGCTGCCTGTGCTGTGCTTGTTCAGGCTGCGGGGGAAGCACGCACTGCGGCAGTCTGTGCGTGTGTGTGTGTGGAAGGGTGGCAATGCTATTGCCTGTGCTGTGCGTGTTCAGGGTGTGGGGCAAGCTTGCACTGCAGCAGTCTGTGCGTGTGAGTGGAAGGGTGGCACTGCTGCTGCCTGTGCTGTGCGTGTTCAGGGTGCCGGGGAAGCACGCACTGCTGCAGTCTGAGTGTGTGTGTGTGTGGAAGGGTTGCAGTGCTGTGGTGTTCAGTGTGCGGGGAAAGCACGCACTGCGGCAGTCTGTGCGTTTGTGTGCGGAAGGGTGGCACTGCTGCTGCCTGTGCTGTGCGTGTTCAGGGTGTGGGGGAAGCACACACTGCTGCAGTCTGTGTGTGTGCGGAATGGTGGCACTGCTGCTGCCTGTGCCGTGCGTGTTCAGGGTACGGGGGAAGCATGCACTGCTGCAGTCTGTGCATTTGCGGAAGGGTGGCACTGCTGCTGCCTGTGCTGTGCGTGTTCAGGGTGCGGGGGAAGCACGCACTGCTGCAGTCTGTGCGTGTGTGTGTGGAAGGGTGCAGTGCTGTGGTGTTCAGGGTGCGGGGGAAGCATGCACTGCTGCAGTCTGTGCATGTGCGGAAGGGTGGCACTGCTGCTGCCTGTGCTCTGCGTGTTCAGGGTGCGGGGGAAGCATGCACTGCTGCAGTCTGTGCATGTGCGGAAGGGTGGCACTGCTGCTGCCTGTGCTGTGCGTGTTCAGGGTGCGGGGAAGCACGCACTGCTGCAGTCTGTGTGTGTGTGTGTGTGTGTGTGGGAGGGTGGCAGTTCTGTGGAGTTCAGGGTGCGGGGGAAGCATGCACTGCTGCAGTCTGTGCGTGTGTGTGTGGTAGGGTGGCAGTGCTGTGGTGTTCAGGGTGCGGGGGAAGCATGTACTGCGGCAGTCTGTGCGTGTGTGTGTGGAAGGGTGGCACTGCTGCTGCCTGTGCTGTGCGTGTTCACGGTGCGGGGGAAGCACACACTGCTGCAGTCTGAGCATGTGTGTGTGGAAGGGTGGCAGTGCTGTGGTGTTCAGGGTGCGGGGGAAGCATGCACTGCGGCAGTCTGTGCGTGTGTGTGCGGAAGGGTGGCACTGCTGCTGCCTGTGCTGTGCGTGTTCAGGGTGCGGGGAAGCATGCACTGCTGCAGTCTGTGCATGTGTGTGTGGAAGGGTGGCACTGCTGCTGCCTGTGCTGTGCGTGTTCAGGGTGCGGGGGAAGCACGCACTGCAGCAGTCTGTGCATGTGTGTGTGGAAGGGTGGCACTGCTGTGGTGTTCAGGGTGTGGGGAAGCACGCACTGCGGCAGTCTGTGCGTGTGTGTGCTGAAGGGTGGCACTGCTGTGGTGTTCAGGGTGCGGGGGAAGCACACACTGCGGCAGTCTGTGCGTGTGTATGCGAAAAGGTGGCACTGCTGCTGCCTGTGCTGTGCGTGTTCAGGGTGCGGGGGAAGCATGCAATGCTGCAGTCTGTGCGTGTGTGTGTGGAAGGGTGGCAATGCTGTGCGTATTCAGGGTGCGGGGGAAGCACGCACTGCTGCAGCCTGTGCATGTGCGGAAGGGTGGCACTCCTGCTGCCTGTGCTCTGCGTATTCAGGGTGCGGGGGAAGCACGCACTGCTGCAGTCTGTGCATGTGCGGAAGAGTGGCACTGCTGCTGCCTATGCTGTGCGTGTTCAGGGTGCGGGGGAAGCATGCACTGCGGCAGTCTGTGTGTGTGTGTGTGTGGAAGGGTGTCAATGCTGTGGTGTTCAGGGTGCGGGGGAAGAATGCACTGCTGCAGTCTGTGCGTGTGTGTGTGGTAGGGTGGCAGTGCTGTGGTGTTCAGGGTGCTGGGGAAGCACGCACTGCGGCAGTCTGTGCGTGTGTGTATGGAAGGGTGGTACTGCTGTGGTGTTCAGGGTGCAGGGGAAGCACGCACTGCTGCAGTCTGAGCGTGTGTGTGTGGAAGGGTGGCAGTGCTGTGGTGTTCAGGGTGCGGGTGAAGCACACACTGCGGCAGTCTGTGCATGTGTGTGCGGAAGGTTGGCACTGCTGTGGTGTTCAGGGTGCAGGGGAAGCACGCACTGCGGCAGTCTTTGCGTGTGTGTGTGGAAGGGTGGCACTGCTGTGGTGTTCAGGGTGCGGGGGAAGCACGCACTGCGGCAGTCTGTGCGTGTGTGTGCAGAAGGGTGGCAATGCTGCTGACTGTGCTGTGCGTGTTCAGGGTGCGGGGAAGCACGCACTGCTACAGTCTGTGCGTGTGTGTGTGGAAGGGTGCAGTGCTGTGGTGTTCAGGGTGCGGGGGAAGCATGCACTGCTGCAGTCTGTGCATGTGCGGAAGGGTGGCACTGCTGCTGCCTGTGCTCTGCGTGTTCAGGGTGCGGGGGAAGCATGCACTGCTGCAGTCTGTGCATGTGCGGAAGGGTGGCACTGCTGCTGCCTGTGCTGTGCGTGTTCAGGGTGCGGGGAAGCACGCACTGCTGCAGTCTGTGTGTGTGTGTGTGTGTGTGTGGGAGGGTGGCAGTTCTGTGGAGTTCAGGGTGCGGGGGAAGCATGCACTGCTGCAGTCTGTGCGTGTGTGTGTGGTAGGGTGGCAGTGCTGTGGTGTTCAGGGTGCGGGGGAAGCATGTACTGCGGCAGTCTGTGCGTGTGTGTGTGGAAGGGTGGCACTGCTGCTGCCTGTGCTGTGCGTGTTCACGGTGCGGGGGAAGCACACACTGCTGCAGTCTGAGCATGTGTGTGTGGAAGGGTGGCAGTGCTGTGGTGTTCAGGGTGCGGGGGAAGCATGCACTGCGGCAGTCTGTGCGTGTGTGTGCGGAAGGGTGGCACTGCTGCTGCCTGTGCTGTGCGTGTTCAGGGTGCGGGGAAGCATGCACTGCTGCAGTCTGTGCATGTGTGTGTGGAAGGGTGGCACTGCTGCTGCCTGTGCTGTGCGTGTTCAGGGTGCGGGGGAAGCACGCACTGCGGCAGTCTGTGCATGTGTGTGTGGAAGGGTGGCACTGCTGTGGTGTTCAGGGTGTGGGGAAGCACGCACTGCGGCAGTCTGTGCGTGTGTGTGCTGAAGGGTGGCACTGCTGTGGTGTTCAGGGTGCGGGGGAAGCACACACTGCGGCAGTCTGTGCGTGTGTATGCGGAAAGGTGGCACTGCTGCTGCCTGTGCTGTGCGTGTTCAGGGTGCGGGGGAAGCATGCAATGCTGCAGTCTGTGCGTGTGTGTGTGGAAGGGTGGCAATGCTGTGCGTATTCAGGGTGCGGGGGAAGCACGCACTGCTGCAGCCTGTGCATGTGCCGAAGGGTGGCACTCCTGCTGCCTGTGCTCTGAGTATTCAGGGTGCGGGGGAAGCACGCACTGCTGCAGTCTGTGCATGTGCGGAAGAGTGGCACTGCTGCTGCCTATGCTGTGCGTGTTCAGGGTGCGGGGGAAGCATGCACTGCGGCAGTCTGTGTGTGTGTGTGTGGAAGGGTGTCAATGCTGTGGTGTTCAGGGTGCGGGGGAAGAATGCACTGCTGCAGTCTGTGCGTGTGTGTGTGGTAGGGTGGCAGTGCTGTGGTGTTCAGGGTGCTGGGGAAGCACGCACTGCGGCAGTCTGTGCGTGTGTGTATGGAAGGGTGGTACTGCTGTGGTGTTCAGGGTGCAGGGGAAGCACGCACTGCTGCAGTCTGAGCGTGTGTGTGTGGAAGGGTGGCAGTGCTGTGGTGTTCAGGGTGCGGGTGAAGCACACACTGCGGCAGTCTGTGCATGTGTGTGCGGAAGGTTGGCACTGCTGTGGTGTTCAGGGTGCAGGGGAAGCACGCACTGCGGCAGTCTTTGCGTGTGTGTGTGGAAGGGTGGCACTGCTGTGGTGTTCAGGGTGCGGGGGAAGCACGCACTGCGGCAGTCTGTGCGTGTGTGTGCAGAAGGGTGGCAATGCTGCTGACTGTGCTGTGCGTGTTCAGGGTGCGGGGAAGCACGCACTGCTACAGTCTGTGCGTGTGTGTGTGGAAGGGTGGCAGTGCTGTGGTGTCAGGGTGTGGGGGAAGCACGCACTGCTGCAGTCTGTGCATGTGTGTGTGGAAGGGTGGCAGTGTTGTGGTGTTCAGGGTGCGGGGAAAGCACGCACTGCGGCAGCCTGTGCATGCGTGTGCAGAAGGGTGGCACTGCTGCTGCCTGTGCTGTGGGTGTTCAGGGTGCGGGAGAAGCATGCACTGCTGCAGTCTGTGCGTGTGCGGAAGAGTGGCACTGCTGCTGCCTGTGCTGTGCGTGTTCATGGTGCGGGGGAAGTACGCACTGCTGCAGTCTGTGCGTGTGTGTGTGGAAGGGTGGCAGTGCGGTGGTGTTCAGCGTGCGGGGGAAGCACGCACTGCTGCAGTCTGTGCATGTGTGTGTGGAAGGGTGGCAGTGTTGTGGTGTTCAGGGTGCGGGGAAAGCACGCACTGCGGCAGCCTGTGCATGTGTGTGTGGAAGGGTGGCACTGCTGCTGCCTGTGCTGTGCGTGTTCAGGGTGCGGGGAATCATGCACTGCGGCAGTCTGTGCGTGTGTGTGTGGAAGGGTGGCACTGCTGCTGCCTGTGCTGTGGTGTTCAGGGTGGGGGGGGAAGCACGCACTGCTGCAGTCTGTGCGTGTGCGGAAGGGTGGCACTGCTGCTGCCTGTGCTGTGCGTGTTCAAGGTGCATGGGAAGCACGCACTGCGGCAGTCTGTGCGTGTGTGTGCGGAAGGGTGGCACTGCTGCTGCCTGTGCTGTGCGTGTTCAGGGTGTGGGGGAAGCACGCACTGCTGCAGTGTGTGCGTGTGTGTGTGGAAGGGTGGCACTGCTGCTGCCTGTGCTGTGCATGTTCAGGGTGCAGGGGAAGCACGCACTGCGGCAGTCTGTGTGTGTGTGTGTGTGGAAGGGTGGCAGTGCTGTGGTGTTCAGGGAGTGGGGGAAGCACGCACTGCAGCAGTCTGTGCGTGTGTGTACGGAAGGGTGGCACTGCTGCTGCCTGTGCTGTGCGTGTTCAGGGTGCGGGGGAAGCATGCACTGCTGCAGTCTGTGCGTGTGTGTGTGGAAGGGTGGCACTGCTGTGCGTGTTCAGGGTGCAGGGGAAGCATGCACTGCTGCAGTCTGTGCGTGTGTGTGGAAGGGTGGCACTGCTGCTGCCTGTGCTGTGCGTGTTCAGGGTGCGGGGGAAGCACGCCCTGCTGCAGTCTGTGCATGTGTGTGGAAGGGTGGCACTGCTGCTGCCTGTGCTGTGCGTGTTCAGGGTGCGGGGGAAGCACGCACTGCTGCAGTCTGTGCGTGTGTGTGTGTGTGGAAGGGTGGCAGTGCTGTGCGTGATCAGGGTGCGGGGGAAGCACGCCCTGCTGCAGTCTGTGCGTGTGTGTGGAAGGGTGGCACTGCTGCTGCCTGTGCTGTGCGTGTTCAGGGTGCGGGGGAAGCACGCCCTGCTGCAGTCTGTGCGTGTGTGTGGAAGGGTGGCACTGCTGCTGCCTGTGCTGTGCGTGTTCAGGGTGCGGGGGAAGCACGCACTGCTGCAGTCTGTGCGTGTGTGTGTGTGGAAGGGTGGCAGTGCTGTGGTGTTCAGGGTGCGGGCGAAGCACACACTGCTGCAGTCTGTGCGTGTGAGTGGAAGGGTGGCACTGCAGCTGCCTGTGCTGTGCCTGTTCAGGGTGCGGGGGAAGCACGCACTGCGGCAGTCTGTGCGTGTGTATGCGGAAAGGTGGCACTGCTGCTGCCTGTGCTGTGCGTGTTCAGGGTGTGGGGGAAGCACGCACTGCGGCAGTCTGTGCGTGTGAGTGCAGAAGGGTGGCACTGCTGCTGCCTGTGCGTGTTCAGGGTGCGGGGGAAGCACGCACTGCTGCAGTCTGTGCATGTGCAGAAGGGTGGCACTGCTGCTGCCTGTGCTGTGCGTGTTCAGGGTGCGGGGGAAGCACGCACTGCTGCAGTCTGTGTGTGTGTGTGTGGAAGGGTGGCAATGCTGTGGTGTTCAGGGTGCGGGGGAAGCACGCACTAATGCAGTCTGTGCGTGTGTGTGTGGTAGGGAGGCAGTGCTGTGGTGTTAGGGTGCGGGGGAAGCACGCACTGCGGCAGTCTGTGCGTGTGTGTGTGGAAGGGTGGTACTGCTGCTGCCTGTGCTGTGCGTGTTCAGGGTGCGGGGGAAGCGTGCACTGCTGCAGTCTGAGCGTGTGTGTGTGGAAGGGTGGCAGTGCTGTGGTGTTCAGGGTGTGGGGGAAGCACGCACTGCGGCAGTCTGTGCGTGTGTGTGCGGAAGGGTGGCACTGCTGTGGTGTTCAGGGTGCAGGGGAAGCACGCACTGCTGCAGTCTGTGCGTGTGTGTGTGGTAGGGTGGCAGTGCTGTGGTGTTCAGGGTGCGGGGGAAGCACGCACTGCGGCAGTCTGTGCGTGTGTGTGTGGAAGGGTGGCACTGCTGCTGCCTGTGCTGTGCGTGTTCAGGGTGCAGGGGAAGCACGCACGGCGGCAGTCTGTGCATGTGTGTGTGGAAGGGTGGCACTGCTGTGGTGTTCAGGGTGTGGGGAAGCACGCACTGCGGCAGTCTGTGCATGTGTGTGCTGAAGGGTGGCACTGCTGTGGTGTTCAGGGTGCGGGGGAAGCACGCACTGCGGCAGCCTGTGCGTGTGTATGCGGAAAGGTGGCACTGCTGCTGCCTGTGCTGTGCGTGTTCAGGGTGCGGGGGAAGCACGCACTTCGGCAGTCTGTGCATGTGTGTGCAGAAGGGTGGCACTGCTGCTGCCTGTGCTGTGCGTGTTCAGGGTGCGGGGGAAGCATGCACTGCTGCAGTCTGTGCGTGTGCAGAAGGGTGGCACTGCTGCTGCCTGTGCTGTGCGTGTTCAGGGTGCGGGGGAAGCACGCACTGCTGCAGTCTGTGCGTGTGTGTGTGGAAGGGTGGCAGTGCTGTGGTGTTCAATGTGCGGGGGAAGCACGCATTTCTGCAGTCTGTGCGTGTGCGGAAGGGTGGCACTGCTGCTGCCTGTGCTGTGCGTGTTCAGGGTGCGGGGGAAGCATGCAATGCTGCAGTCTGTGCGTGTGTGTGTGTGGAAGGGTGGCAGTGCTGTGCGTATTCAGGGTGCAGGGGAAGCACGCACTGCTGCAGTCTGCGCGTGTGTGTGTGGAAGGGTGGAATTGCTATGGTGTTAAGGGTGCGGGGGAAGCACGCACTGCTGCAGTCTGTGCGTGTGTGTGTGGAAGGGTGGCACTGCGGCAGTCTGTGCGTGTGTGTGTGTGTGGAAAGGTGGCAGTGCTGTGGTGTTCAGGGTGCGGGAGAAGCATGCACTGCTGCGGTCTGTGTGTGTGCGGAAGCTTGGCACTGCTGCTGCCTGTGCTGTGCGTGTTCAGGGTGCGGGGGAAGCACGCCCTGATGCAGTCGGTGCGTGTGTGTGTGTGTGGAAGGGTGGCACTGCTGCTGCCTGTGCTGTGCGTGTTCAGGGTGCGGGGGAAGCACGGACTGCTGCAGTCTGTGCATGTGTGTGTGGAAGGGTGGCAGTTCTGTGGTGTTCAAGGTGCGGGGGAAGCACGCACTGCTGAAGTCTGTGCGTGTGTGTGGAAGGGTGGCACTGCTGCTGCCTGTGCTGTGGTGTTCGGGGTGCGGGGGAAGCATGCACTGCTGCAGTCTGTGCTTGTGTGTGTGGAGGGTGGAACTGCTGCTGCCTGTGCTGTGCGTGTTCAGGGTGCGGGGGAAGCACGCACTGCTGCAGTCTGTGCGTGTGTGTGTGGAAGGGTGGCAGTGCTGTGGTGTTCAGGGTGCGGGGAAAGCACACACTGCTGCAATCTGTGCATGTGTGTGTGGAAGGGTGGCAGTGTTGTGGTGTTCAGGGTGTGGGGAAAGCACGCACTGCGGCAGTCTGTGCGTGTGTGTGTGGAAGGGTGGCACCGCCGCTGCCTGTGCTGTGCTTGTTCAGGGTGCGGGGGAAGCACGCACTGCGGCAGTCTGTGCGTGTGTGTGTGTGGAAGGGTGGCACTGCTATTGCCTGTGCTGTGCATGTTTAGGGTGTGGGGGAAGCATGCACTGCGCCAGTCTGTGCGTGTGTGTGGAAGGGTGGCACTGCTGCTGCCTGTGCTGTGCGTGTTCAGGGTGCGGGGAATCATGCACTGTGGCAGTCTGTGCGTGTGTGTGTGGAAGGGTGGCACTGCTGCTGCCTGTGCTGTGCGTGTTCATGGTGCGGGGAAGCATGCACTGCTGCAGTCTGTGCATGTGTGTGTGGAAGGGTGGCACTGCTGCTGCCTGTGCTGTGCGTGTTCAGGGTGCAGGGGAAGCACGCACTGTGGCAGTCTGTGCATGTGTGTGCGGAAGGGTGGCACTGCTGTGGTGTTCAGGGTGCGGGGAAAGCACGCACTGCGGCAGTCTGTGCGTGTGTGTGCGGAAAGTTGGCACTGCTGCTGCCTGTGCGTGTTCAGGTTGCGGGGGAAGCACGGACTGCGGCAGTCTGTGCGTGTGCAGAAAGGTGGCACTGCTGCTGCCTGTGCTGTGCGTGTCCAGGGTGCGGGGGAAGCACGCACTGCTGCAGTCTGTGAGTGTGTGTGTGGAAGGTTGGCAGTGCTGTGGTGGTCAAGGTGCGGGGGAAGCACGCATTTCTGCTGTCTGTGCGTGTGCGGAAGGGTGGCACTGCTGCTGCCTGTGCTGTGCGTGTTCAGGGTGCGGGGGAAGCATGCAATGCTGAAGTATGTGCGTGTGTGTGTGGAAGGGTGGCAGTGCTGTGCGTATTAAGGGTGCGGGGGAAGCACGCACTGCTGCAGTCTGTGCGTGTGTGTGTGGAAGGGTGGCAGTGCTATGGTGTTCAGGGTGCGGGGGAAGCACGCACTGCTGCAGTCTGTGTGTGTGTGTGTGGAAGGGTGGCACTGCGGCAGTCTGTGCGTGTGTAGAAAGGTGGCAGTGCTGTGGTGTTCAGGGTGCGGGAAAAGCATGCACTGCTGCAGTCTGTGTGTGTGCGGAAGTTTGGCACTGCTGCTGCCTGTGCTGTGCATGTTCAGGGTGCGGGGGAAGCACGCCCTGATGTAGTCGGTGCGTGTGTGTGTGTGTGGAAGGGTGGCACTGCTGCTGCCTGTGCTGTGCGTGTTCAGGGTGCGGGAGAAGCACGCACTGCTGCAGTCTGTGCGTGTGTGTGTGGAAGGGTGGCAGTGCTGTGGTGTTCAGGGTGCGGGGGAAGCACGCACTGCTGAAGTCTGTGCGTGTGTGTGGAAGGGTGGCACTGCTGCTGCCTGTGCTGTGGTGTTCAGGGTGCGGGGGAAGCATGCACTGCTGCAGTCTGTGCGTTTGTGTGTGTGGAAGGGTGGCACTGCTGTGCGTGTTCAGAGTGCGGGGGAAGCATGCACTGCTGCAGTCTGTGCGTGTGTGTGTGTGGAAGGGTGGCACTGCTGCTGCCTGTGCTGTGCGTGTTCAGGGTGCGGGGGAAGCACGCACTGCTGCAGTCTGTGCGTGTGTGTGTGGAAGGGTGGCAGTGCTGTGGTGTTCAGGGTGCGGGGGAAGCACGCACTGCTGCAGTCTGTGCGTGTGTGTGGAAGGGTGGCACTGCTGCTGCCTGCGCTGTGGTGTTCAGGGTGCGAGGGAAGCACGCACTGCTGCAGTCTGTGCGTGTGTGTGTGTGGAAGGGTGGCACTGCTGCTGCCTGTGCTGTGCGTGTTCAGGGTGCGGGGGAAGCACGCACTGCTGCAGTCTGTGCGTGTGTGTGGGGAAGGGTGGCAGTGCTGTGGTGTTCAGGGTGCGGGGGAAGCACGCACTGCTGCAGTCTGTGCGTGTGTGTGGAAGGGTGGCACTGCTGCTGCCTGCGCTGTGGTGTTCAGGGTGCGAGGGAAGCACGCACTGCTGCAGTCTGTGCATGTGTGTGTGTGGAAGGGTGGCAGTGCTGTGGTGTTCAGGGTGCGGGGGAAGCACGCACTGCTGCAGTCTGTGCGTGTGTGTGTGGAAGGGTGGCAGTGCTGTGGTGTTCAGGGTGCGGGGGAAGCATGCACTGCTGCAGTCTGTGCGTGTGAGTGGAAGGGTGGCACTGCTGCTGCCTGTGCTGTGGTGTTCAGGGTGTGGGGGAAGCACGCACTGCTGCAGTCGGTGCATGTGTGTGGAAGGGTGGCACTGCTGCTGCCTGTGCTGTGCGTGTTTTGGGTGCGGGGGAAGCATGCACTGCTGCAGTCTGTGCGTGTGTGTGTGGAAGGGTGGCAGTGCTGTGCGTGTTCAGGGTGCAGGGGAAGCACGCACTGCTGTAGTCTGTGCGTGTGTGTGTGGAAGGGTGGCAGTGCTGTGGTGTTCAGGGTGCGGGGGAAGCACGCACTGCTGCAGTCCGTGCATCTGTGTGTGGAAGGGTGGCAGTACTGTGGTGTTCAGGGTGCGGGGGAAAGAACGCACTGCGGCAGTCTGTGCGTGTGTGTGTGGAAGGGTGGCACTGCTGCTGCCTGTGCTGTGCTTGTTCAGGCTGCGGGGGAAGCACGCTCTGCGGCAGTCTGTGCGTGTGTGTGTGGAAGGGTGGCAGTGCTGTGGTGTTCAGTGTGCGGGGGAAGCACGCACTGCTGCAGTCTGTGCATGTGTGTGTGGAAGGGTGGCAGTACTGTGGTGTTCAGGGTGCGGGGAAAGAACGCACTGCGGCAGTCTGTGCGTGTGTGTGGGGAAGGGTGGCACTGCTGCTGCCTGTGCTGTGGTGTTCAGGGTGCGGGGGAAGCACGCACTGCTGCAGTCTGTGCATGTGTGGAAGGGTGGCAGTGCTGCTGCCTGTGCTGTGCTGTTCAAGGTGCAGGGGAAGCACGCACTGCAGCAGTCTGAGCGTGTGTGTGTGGAAGGGTGGCAGTACTGTGGTGTTCAGGGTGCGGGGGAAGCACGCACTGCAGCAGTCTGTGCATGTGTGTGTGGAACGGTGGCAGTACTGTGGTGTTCAGTACTGTGGTGTGCGGGGAAAGAACGCACTGCGGCAGTCTGTGCGTGTGTGTGTGGAAGGGTGGCACTGCTGCTGCCTGTGCTGTGCTTGTTCAAGCTGCGGGGGAAGCACGCTCTGTGGCAGTCTGTGCGTGTGTGTGTGTGGAAGGGTGGCAATGCTGCTGCCTGTGCTGTGCGTGTTCAGGGTGCGGGGGAAGCACGCCCTGCTGCAGTCTGTGTGTGTGTGTGGAAGGGTGGCACTGCTGCTGCCTGTGCTGTGCATGTTCAGGGTGCGGGGAATCACGCACTGCGGCAGTCTGTGCGTGTGTGTGTGTGGAAGGGTGGCACTGCTGCTGCCTGTGCTGTGGTGTTCAGGGTGCGGGGGAAGCATGCACTGCTGCAGTCTGTGCGTGTGCGGAAGGGTGGCACTGCTGCTGCCTGTGCTGTGCGTGTTCAGGGTGCGGGGGAAGCACGCACTGCTGCAGTCTGAGCATGTGCATGTGGAAGGGTGGCAGTGCTGTGGTGTTCAGTGTCGGGGGAAGCATGCACTGCGGCAGTCTGTGTGTGTGTGTGTGGAAGGGTGGCACTGCTGCTGCCTGTGCTGTGCGTGTTCAGGGTGCAGGGGAAGCACGCACTGCGGCAGTCTGTGCATGTGTGTGTGGAAGGGTGGCACTGCTGTGGTGTTCAGGGTGTGGGGAAGCACGCACTGCGGCAGTCTGTGCGTGTGTGTGCTGAAGGGTGGCACTGCTATGGTGTTCAGGGTGCGGGGGAAGCACGCACTGCGGCAGTCTGTGCGTGTGTATGCGGAAAGGTGGCACTGCTGCTGCCTGTGCTGTGCGTGTTCAGGGTGCGGGGGAAGCACGCACTGCGGCAGTCTGTGCGTGTGTGTGCAGAAGGGTGGCACTGCTGCTGCCTGTGCTGTGCGTGTTCAGGGTGCGGGGGAAGCATGCACTGCTGCAGTCTGTGCGTGTGCAGAAGGGTGGCACTGCTGCTGCCTGTGCTGTGCGTGTTCAGGGTGCGGGGGAAGCACGCACTGCTGCAGTCTGTGCGTGTGTGTGTGGAAGGGTGGCAGTGCTGTGGTGTTCAATGTGCGGGGGAAGCACGCATTTCTGCAGTCTGTGCGTGTGCGGAAGGGTGGCACTGCTGCTGCCTGTGCTGTGCGTGTTCAGGGTGCAGGGGAAGCATGCAATGCTGCAGTCTGTGCGTGTGTGTGTGTGGAAGGGTGGCAGTGCTGTGCGTATTCAGGGTGCGGGGGAAGCACGCACTGCTGCAGTCTGCGCGTGTGTGTGTGGAAGGGTGGCAGTGCTATGGTGTTAAGGGTGCGGGGGAAGCACGCACTGCTGCAGTCTGTGCGTGTGTGTGTGGAAGGGTGGCACTGCGGCAGTCTGTGCGTGTGTTTGTGTGTGTGGAAAGGTGGCAGTGCTGTGGTGTTCAGGGTGCGGGAGAAGCATGCACTGCTGCGGTCTGTGTGTGTGCGGAAGCTTGGCACTGCTGCTGCCTGTGCTGTGCATGTTCAGGGTGCAGGGGAAGCATGCCCTGATGCAGTCGGTGCGTGTGTGTGTGTGTGGAAGGGTGGCACTGCTGCTGCCTGTGCTGTGCGTGTTCAGGGTGCGGGGGAAGCACGCACTGCTGCAGTCTGTGCATGTGTGTGTGGAAGGGTGGCAGTTCTGTGGTGTTCAGGGTGCGGGGGAAGCACGCACTGATGAAGTCTGTGCGTGTGTGTGGAAGGGTGGCACTGCTGCTGCCTGTGCTGTGGTGTTCGGGGTGCGGGGGAAGCATGCACTGCTGCAGTCTGTGCTTGTGTGTGTGGAGGGTGGAACTGCTGCTGCCTGTGCTGTGCGTGTTCAGGGTGCGGGGGAAGCACGCACTGCTGCAGTCTGTGCGTGTGTGTGTGGAAGGGTGGCAGTGCTGTGGTGTTCAGGGTGCGGGGAAAGCACACACTGCTGCAATCTGTGCATGTGTGTGTGGAAGGGTGGCAGTGTTGTGGTGTTCAGGGTGCGGGGAAAGCACGTACTGCGGCAGTCTGTGCGTGTGTGTGTGGAAGGGTGGCACCGCTGCTGCCTGTGCTGTGCTTGTTCAGGGTGCGGGGGAAGCACGCACTGCGGCAGTCTGTGCGTGTGTGTGTGTGTGGAAGGGTGGCACTGCTATTGCCTGTGCTGTGCATGTTCAGGGTGTGGGGGAAGCATGCACTGCGCCAGTCTGTGCGTGTGTGTGGAAGGGTGGCACTGCTGCTGCCTGTGCTGTGCGTGTTCAGGGTGCGGGGAATCATGCACTGCGGCAGTCTGTGCGTGTGTGTGTGGAAGGGTGGCACTGCTGCTGCCTGTGCTGTGCGTGTTCAGGGTGCAGGGGAAGCACGCACTGTGGCAGTCTGTGCATGTGTGTGTGGAAGGGAGGACTGCTGTGGTGTTCAGGGTGTGGGGAAGCACGCACTGCGGCAGTCTGTGCATGTGTGTGCGGAAAGGTGGCACTGCTGCTCCCTGTGCGTGTTCAGGTTGCGGGGGAAGCACGCACTGCGGCAGTCTGTGCGTGTGCAGAAAGGTGGCACTGCTGCTGCCTGTGCTGTGCGTGTCCAGGGTGCGGGGGAAGCACGCACTGCTGCAGTCTGTGAGTGTGTGTGTGGAAGGGTGGCAGTGCTGTGGTGGTCAAGGTGCGGGGGAAGCACGCATTTCTGCTGTCTGTGCGTGTGCGGAAGGGTGGCACTGCTGCTGCCTGTGCTGTGCGTGTTCAGGGTGCGGGGGAAGCATGCAATGCTGCAGTCTGTGCGTGTGCAGAAAGGTGGCACTGCTGCTGCCTGTGCTGTGCGTGTCCAGGGTGCGGGGGAAGCACGCAATGCTGCAGTCTGTGCGTGTGTGTGTGGAAGTGTGGCAGTGCTGTGGTGGTCAAGGTGCGGGGGAAGCACGCATTTCTGCAGTCTGTGCGTGTGCGGAAGGGTGGCACTGCTGCTGCCTGTGCTGTGCGTGTTCAGGGTGCGGGGGAAGCATGCAATGCTGCAGTATATGCGTGTGTGTGTGGAAGGGTGGCAGTGCTGTGCGTATTAAGGGTGCGGGGGAAGCACGCACTGCTGCAGTCTGTGTGTGTGTGTGTGTGGAAGGGTGGCAGTGCTATGGTGTTCAGGGTGCGGGGGAAGCACGCACTGATGCAGTCTGTGCATGTGTGTGTGGAAGGGTGGCACTGCGGCAGTCTGTGCGTGAGTGGAAAGGTGGCAGTGCTGTGGTGTTCAGGGTGCGGGAAAAGCATGCACTGCTGCAGTCTGTGTGTGTGCGGAAGTTTGGCACTGCTGCTGCCTGTGCTGTGCATGTTCAGGGTGCGGGGGAAGCACGCCCTGATGTAGTCGGTGCGTGTGTGTGTGTGTGTGGAAGGGTGGCACTGCTGCTGCCTGTGCTGTGCGTGTTCAGGGTGCGGGAGAAGCACGCACTGCTTCAGTCTGTGCGTGTGTGTGTGGAAGGGTGGCAGTGCTGTGGTGTTCAGGGTGCGGGGGAAGCACGCACTGCTGAAGTCTGTGCGTGTGTGTGGAAGGGTGGCACTGCTGCTGCCTGTGCTGTCGTGTTCAGGGTGCGGGGGAAGCATGCACTGCTGCAGTCTGTGCGTGTGTGTGTGGAAGGGTGGAACTGCTGCTGCCTGTGCTGTGCGTGTTCAGGGTGCGGGGAAGCACGCACTGCTGCAGTCTGTGCGTGTGTGTGTGGAAGGGTGGCAGTGCTGTGGTGTTCAAGGTGCGGGGAAAGCACGCACTGCTGCAGTCTGTGCATGTGTGTGTGGAAGGGTGGCACTGCTGCTGCCTGTGCTGTGCTTGTTCAGGGTGCGGGGGAAGCACGCACTGCGGCAGTCTGTGCGCGTGTGTGTGTGTGGAAGGGTGGCACTGCTATTGCCTGTGCTGTGCTTGTTCAGGGTGCGGGGGAAGCACGCACTGCTGCAGTATGTGCGTGTGTGTGTGGAAGGGTGGCAGTGCTGTGGTGTTCAAGGTGCGGGGAAAGCATGCACTGCTGCAGTCTGTGCATGTGTGTGTGGAAGGGTGGCAGTGTTGTGGTGTTCAGGGTGTGGGGAAAGCACGCACTGCGGCAGTCTGTGCGTGTGTGTGTGGAAGGGTGGCACTGCTGCTGCCTGTGCTGTGCTTGTTCAGGGTGCGGGGGAAGCACGCACTGCGGCAGTCTGTGCGTGTGTGTGTGTGGAAGGGTGGCACTGCTATTGCCTGTGCTGTGCATGTTCAGGGTGTGGGGGAAGCATGCACTGCGCCAGTGCGTGCGTGTGTGTGGAAGGGTGGCACTGCTGCTGCCTGTGCTGTGCGTGTTCAGGGTGCGGGGAATCATGCACTGCGGCAGTCTGTGCGTGTGTGTGTGGAAGGGTGGCACTGCTGCTGCCTGTGCTGTGGTGTTCAGGGTGCGGGGGAAGCACGCACTGCTGCAGTCTGTGCGTGTGTGGAAGGGTGGCACTGCTGCTGCCTGTGCTGTGCGTGTTCAAGGTGCAGGGGAAGCACGCACTGCTGCAGTCTGAGCGTGTGTGTGTGGAAGGGTGGTACTGCTGCTGCCTGTGCTGTGCATGTTCAGGGTGCAGGGGAAGCACGCACTGCGGCAGTCTGTGCGTGTGTGTGTGGAAGGGTGGCAGTGCTGTGGTGTTCAGGGTGTGGGGGAAGCACGCACTGCAGCAGTCTGTGCGTGTGTGTACGGAAGGGTGGCACTGCTGCTGCCTGTGCTGTGCGTGTTCAGGGTGCGGGGGAAGCACGCACTGCTGCAGTCTGTGCGTGTGTGTGTGGAAGGGTGGCACTGCTGTGCGTGTTCAGAGTGCGGGGGAAGCATGCACTGCTGCAGTCTGTGCGTGTGTGGAAGGGTGGCACTGCTGCTGCCTGTGCTGTGGTGTTCAGGGTGCGGGGGAAGCACGCACTGCTGCAGTCTGTGCGTGTGTGTGTGGAAGGGTGGCAGTGCTGTGGTGTTCAGGGTGCGGGGGAAGCACGCACTGCTGCAGTCTGTGCGTGTGTGTGGAAGGGTGGCACTGCTGCTGCCTGTGCTGTGGTGTTCAGGGTGCGAGGGAAGCACGCACTGCTGCAGTCTGTGCGTGTGTGTGTGGAAGGGTGGCAGTGCTGTGGTGTTCAGGGTGCGGGGGAAGCACGCACTGCTGCAGTCTGTGCGTGTGTGTGTGGAAGGGTGGCAGTGCTGTGGTGTTCAGGGTGCGGGGGAAGCATGCACTGCTGCAGTCTGTGCGTGTGAGTGGAAGGGTGGCACTGCTGCTGCCTGTGCTGTGGTGTTCAGGGTACGGGGGAAGCATGCACTGCTGCAGTCGGTGCGTGTGTGTGGAAGGGTGGCACTGCTGCTGCCTGTGCTGTGCGTGTTCAGGGTGCGGGGGAAGCATGCACTGCTGCAGTCTGTGCGTGTGTGTGTGGAAGGGTGGCAGTGCTGTGGGTGTTCAGGGTGCAGGGGAAGCACGCACTGCTGTAGTCTGTGCGTGTGTGTGGGGAAGGGTGGCAGTGCTGTGGTGTTCAGGGTGCGGGGGAAGCACGCACTGCTGCAGTCTGTGCATCTGTGTGTGGAAGGGTGGCAGTACTGTGGTGTTCAGGGTGCGGGGAAAGAACGCACTGCGGCAGTCTGTGCGTGTGTGTGTGGAAGGGTGGCACTGCTGCTGCCTGTGCTGTGCTTGTTCAGGCTGCGGGGGAAGCACGCTCTGCGGCAGTCTGTGCGTGTGTGTGTGGAAGGGTGGCAGTGCTGTGGTGTTCAGTGTGCGGGGGAAGCACGCACTGCTGCAGTCTGTGCATGTGTGTGTGGAAGGGTGGCAGTACTGTGGTGTTCAGGGTGCGGGGAAAGAACGCACTGCGGCAGTCTGTGCGTGTGTGTGTGGAAGGGTGGCACTGCTGCTGCCTGTGCTGTGGTGTTCAGGGTGCGGGGGAAGCACGCACTGCTGCAGTCTGTGCGTGTGTGGAAGGGTGGCAGTGCTGCTGCCTGTGCTGTGCGTGTTCAAGGTGCAGGGGAAGCACGCACTGCAGCAGTCTGAGCGTTTGTGTGTGGAAGGGTGGCAGTACTGTGGTGTTCAGGGTGCGGGGGAAGCACGCACTGCAGCAGTCTGTGCATGTGTGTGTGGAAGGGTGGCAGTACTGTGGTGTTCAGGGTGCAGGGAAAGAACGCACTGCGGCAGTCTGTGCGTGTGTGTGTGGAAGGGTGGCACTGCTGCTGCCTGTGCTGTGGTGTTCAGGGTGCGGGGGAAGCACGCACTGCTGCAGTCTGTGCGTGTGTGGAAGGGTGGCAGTGCTGCTGCCTGTGCTGTGCGTGTTCAAGGTGCAGGGGAAGCACGCACTGCAGCAGTCTGAGCGTTTGTGTGTGGAAGGGTGGCAGTACTGTGGTGTTCAGGGTGCGGGGGAAGCACGCACTGCAGCAGTCTGTGCATGTGTGTGTGGAAGGGTGGCAGTACTGTGGTGTTCAGGGTGCGGGGAAAGAACGCACTGCTGCAGTCTGTGCGTGTGTGTGTGGAAGGGTGGCACTGCTGCTGCCTGTGCTGTGGTGTTCAGGGTGCGGGGGAAGCACGCACTGCTGCAGTCTGTGCGTGTGTGGAAGGGTGGCAGTGCTGCTGCCTGTGCTGTGCGTGTTCAAGGTGCAGGGGAAGCACGCACTGCAGCAGTCTGAGCGTTTGTGTGTGGAAGGGTGGCAGTACTGTGGTGTTCAGGGTGCGGGGGAAGCACGCACTGCAGCAGTCTGTGCATGTGTGTGTGGAACGGTGGCTGTACTGTGGTGTTCAGTACTGTGGTGTGCGGGGAAAGAACGCACTGCGGCAGTCTGTGCGTGTGTGTGTGGAAGGGTGGCACTGCTGCTGCCTGTGCTGTGCTTGTTCAAGCTGCGGGGGAAGCACGCTCTGTGGCAGTCTGTGCGTGTGTGTGTGTGGAAGGGTGGCAATGCTGCTGCCTGTGCTGTGCGTGTTCAGGGTGCGGGGGAAGCACGCCCTGCTGCAGTCTGTGTGTGTGTGTGGAAGGGTGGCACTGCTGCTGCCTGTGCTGTGCATGTTCAGGGTGCGGGGAATCACGCACTGCGGCAGTCTGTGCGTGTGTGTGTGTGGAAGGGTGGCACTGCTGCTGCCTGTGCTGTGGTGTTCAGGGTGCGGGGGAAGCATGCACTGCTGCAGTCTGTGCGTGTGCGGAAGGGTGGCACTGCTGCTGCCTGTGCTGTGCGTGTTCAGGGTGCGGGGGAAGCACGCACTGCTGCAGTCTGAGCATGTGCATGTGGAAGGGTGGCAGTGCTGTGGTGTTCAGTGTCGGGGGAAGCATGCACTGCGGCAGTCTGTGTGTGTGTGTGTGGAAGGGTGGCACTGCTGCTGCCTGTGCTGTGCGTGTTCAGGGTGCAGGGGAAGCACGCACTGCGGCAGTCTGTGCATGTGTGTGTGGAAGGGTGGCACTGCTGTGGTGTTCAGGGTGTGGGGAAGCACGCACTGCGGCAGTCTGTGCGTGTGTGTGCTGAAGGGTGGCACTGCTATGGTGTTCAGGGTGCGGGGGAAGCACGCACTGCGGCAGTCTGTGCGTGTGTATGCGGAAAGGTGGCACTGCTGCTGCCTGTGCTGTGCGTGTTCAGGGTGCGGGGGAAGCACGCACTGCGGCAGTCTGTGCGTGTGTGTGCAGAAGGGTGGCACTGCTGCTGCCTGTGCTGTGCGTGTTCAGGGTGCGGGGGAAGCATGCACTGCTGCAGTCTGTGCGTGTGCAGAAGGGTGGCACTGCTGCTGCCTGTGCTGTGCGTGTTCAGGGTGCGGGGGAAGCACGCACTGCTGCAGTCTGTGCGTGTGTGTGTGGAAGGGTGGCAGTGCTGTGGTGTTCAATGTGCGGGGGAAGCACGCATTTCTGCAGTCTGTGCATGTGCGGAAGGGTGGCACTGCTGCTGCCTGTGCTGTGCGTGTTCAGGGTGCGGGGGAAGCATGCAATGCTGCAGTCTGTGCGTGTGTGTGTGTGGAAGGGTGGCAGTGCTGTGCGTATTCAGGGTGCGGGGGAAGCACGCACTGCTGCAGTCTGCGCGTGTGTGTGTGGAAGGGTGGCAGTGCTATGGTGTTAAGGGTGCGGGGGAAGCACGCACTGCTGCAGTCTGTGCGTGTGTGTGTGGAAGGGTGGCACTGCGGCAGTCTGTGCGTGTGTTTGTGTGTGTGGAAAGGTGGCAGTGCTGTGGTGTTCAGGGTGCGGGAGAAGCATGCACTGCTGCGGTCTGTGTGTGTGCGGAAGCTTGGCACTGCTGCTGCCTGTGCTGTGCATGTTCAGGGTGCAGGGGAAGCATGCCCTGATGCAGTCGGTGCGTGTGTGTGTGTGTGGAAGGGTGGCACTGCTGCTGCCTGTGCTGTGCGTGTTCAGGGTGCGGGGGAAGCACGCACTGCTGCAGTCTGTGCATGTGTGTGTGGAAGGGTGGCAGTTCTGTGGTGTTCAGGGTGCGGGGGAAGCACGCACTGATGAAGTCTGTGCGTGTGTGTGGAAGGGTGGCACTGCTGCTGCCTGTGCTGTGGTGTTCGGGGTGCGGGGGAAGCATGCACTGCTGCAGTCTGTGCTTGTGTGTGTGGAGGGTGGAACTGCTGCTGCCTGTGCTGTGCGTGTTCAGGGTGCGGGGGAAGCACGCACTGCTGCAGTCTGTGCGTGTGTGTGTGGAAGGGTGGCAGTGCTGTGGTGTTCAGGGTGCGGGGAAAGCACACACTGCTGCAATCTGTGCATGTGTGTGTGGAAGGGTGGCAGTGTTGTGGTGTTCAGGGTGCGGGGAAAGCACGTACTGCGGCAGTCTGTGCGTGTGTGTGTGGAAGGGTGGCACCGCTGCTGCCTGTGCTGTGCTTGTTCAGGGTGCGGGGGAAGCACGCACTGCGGCAGTCTGTGCGTGTGTGTGTGTGTGGAAGGGTGGCACTGCTATTGCCTGTGCTGTGCATGTTCAGGGTGTGGGGGAAGCATGCACTGCGCCAGTCTGTGCGTGTGTGTGGAAGGGTGGCACTGCTGCTGCCTGTGCTGTGCGTGTTCAGGGTGCGGGGAATCATGCACTGCGGCAGTCTGTGCGTGTGTGTGTGGAAGGGTGGCACTGCTGCTGCCTGTGCTGTGCGTGTTCAGGGTGCAGGGGAAGCACGCACTGTGGCAGTCTGTGCATGTGTGTGTGGAAGGGAGGACTGCTGTGGTGTTCAGGGTGTGGGGAAGCACGCACTGCGGCAGTCTGTGCATGTGTGTGCGGAAAGGTGGCACTGCTGCTCCCTGTGCGTGTTCAGGTTGCGGGGGAAGCACGCACTGCGGCAGTCTGTGCGTGTGCAGAAAGGTGGCACTGCTGCTGCCTGTGCTGTGCGTGTCCAGGGTGCGGGGGAAGCACGCACTGCTGCAGTCTGTGAGTGTGTGTGTGGAAGGGTGGCAGTGCTGTGGTGGTCAAGGTGCGGGGGAAGCACGCATTTCTGCTGTCTGTGCGTGTGCGGAAGGGTGGCACTGCTGCTGCCTGTGCTGTGCGTGTTCAGGGTGCGGGGGAAGCATGCAATGCTGCAGTCTGTGCGTGTGCAGAAAGGTGGCACTGCTGCTGCCTGTGCTGTGCGTGTCCAGGGTGCGGGGGAAGCACGCAATGCTGCAGTCTGTGCGTGTGTGTGTGGAAGTGTGGCAGTGCTGTGGTGGTCAAGGTGCGGGGGAAGCACGCATTTCTGCAGTCTGTGCGTGTGCGGAAGGGTGGCACTGCTGCTGCCTGTGCTGTGCGTGTTCAGGGTGCGGGGGAAGCATGCAATGCTGCAGTATGTGCGTGTGTGTGTGGAAGGGTGGCAGTGCTGTGCGTATTAAGGGTGCGGGGGAAGCACGCACTGCTGCAGTCTGTGCGTGTGTGTGTGGAAGGGTGGCAGTGCTATGGTGTTCAGGGTGCGGGGGAAGCACGCACTGATGCAGTCTGTGCATGTGTGTGTGGAAGGGTGGCACTGCGGCAGTCTGTGCGTGAGTGGAAAGGTGGCAGTGCTGTGGTGTTCAGGGTGCGGGAAAAGCATGCACTGCTGCAGTCTGTGTGTGTGCGGAAGTTTGGCACTGCTGCTGCCTGTGCTGTGCATGTTCAGGGTGCGGGGGAAGCACGCCCTGATGTAGTCGGTGCGTGTGTGTGTGTGTGTGGAAGGGTGGCACTGCTGCTGCCTGTGCTGTGCGTGTTCAGGGTGCGGGAGAAGCACGCACTGCTTCAGTCTGTGCGTGTGTGTGTGGAAGGGTGGCAGTGCTGTGGTGTTCAGGGTGCGGGGGAAGCACGCACTGCTGAAGTCTGTGCGTGTGTGTGGAAGGGTGGCACTGCTGCTGCCTGTGCTGTCGTGTTCAGGGTGCGGGGGAAGCATGCACTGCTGCAGTCTGTGCGTGTGTGTGTGGAAGGGTGGAACTGCTGCTGCCTGTGCTGTGCGTGTTCAGGGTGCGGGGAAGCACGCACTGCTGCAGTCTGTGCGTGTGTGTGTGGAAGGGTGGCAGTGCTGTGGTGTTCAAGGTGCGGGGAAAGCACGCACTGCTGCAGTCTGTGCATGTGTGTGTGGAAGGGTGGCACTGCTGCTGCCTGTGCTGTGCTTGTTCAGGGTGCGGGGGAAGCACGCACTGCGGCAGTCTGTGCGCGTGTGTGTGTGTGGAAGGGTGGCACTGCTATTGCCTGTGCTGTGCTTGTTCAGGGTGCGGGGGAAGCACGCACTGCTGCAGTATGTGCGTGTGTGTGTGGAAGGGTGGCAGTGCTGTGGTGTTCAAGGTGCGGGGAAAGCATGCACTGCTGCAGTCTGTGCATGTGTGTGTGGAAGGGTGGCAGTGTTGTGGTGTTCAGGGTGTGGGGAAAGCACGCACTGCGGCAGTCTGTGCGTGTGTGTGTGGAAGGGTGGCACTGCTGCTGCCTGTGCTGTGCTTGTTCAGGGTGCGGGGGAAGCACGCACTGCGGCAGTCTGTGCGTGTGTGTGTGTGGAAGGGTGGCACTGCTATTGCCTGTGCTGTGCATGTTCAGGGTGTGGGGGAAGCATGCACTGCGCCAGTGCGTGCGTGTGTGTGGAAGGGTGGCACTGCTGCTGCCTGTGCTGTGCGTGTTCAGGGTGCGGGGAATCATGCACTGCGGCAGTCTGTGCGTGTGTGTGTGGAAGGGTGGCACTGCTGCTGCCTGTGCTGTGGTGTTCAGGGTGCGGGGGAAGCACGCACTGCTGCAGTCTGTGCGTGTGTGGAAGGGTGGCACTGCTGCTGCCTGTGCTGTGCGTGTTCAAGGTGCAGGGGAAGCACGCACTGCTGCAGTCTGAGCGTGTGTGTGTGGAAGGGTGGTACTGCTGCTGCCTGTGCTGTGCATGTTCAGGGTGCAGGGGAAGCACGCACTGCGGCAGTCTGTGCGTGTGTGTGTGGAAGGGTGGCAGTGCTGTGGTGTTCAGGGTGTGGGGGAAGCACGCACTGCAGCAGTCTGTGCGTGTGTGTACGGAAGGGTGGCACTGCTGCTGCCTGTGCTGTGCGTGTTCAGGGTGCGGGGGAAGCACGCACTGCTGCAGTCTGTGCGTGTGTGTGTGGAAGGGTGGCACTGCTGTGCGTGTTCAGAGTGCGGGGGAAGCATGCACTGCTGCAGTCTGTGCGTGTGTGGAAGGGTGGCACTGCTGCTGCCTGTGCTGTGGTGTTCAGGGTGCGGGGGAAGCACGCACTGCTGCAGTCTGTGCGTGTGTGTGTGGAAGGGTGGCAGTGCTGTGGTGTTCAGGGTGCGGGGGAAGCACGCACTGCTGCAGTCTGTGCGTGTGTGTGGAAGGGTGGAACTGCTGCTGCCTGTGCTGTGGTGTTCAGGGTGCGAGGGAAGCACGCACTGCTGCAGTCTGTGCGTGTGTGTGTGGAAGGGTGGCAGTGCTGTGGTGTTCAGGGTGCGGGGGAAGCACGCACTGCTGCAGTCTGTGCGTGTGTGTGTGGAAGGGTGGCAGTGCTGTGGTGTTCAGGGTGCGGGGGAAGCATGCACTGCTGCAGTCTGTGCGTGTGAGTGGAAGGGTGGCACTGCTGCTGCCTGTGCTGTGGTGTTCAGGGTACGGGGGAAGCATGCACTGCTGCAGTCGGTGCGTGTGTGTGGAAGGGTGGCACTGCTGCTGCCTGTGCTGTGCGTGTTCAGGGTGCGGGGGAAGCATGCACTGCTGCAGTCTGTGCGTGTGTGTGTGGAAGGGTGGCAGTGCTGTGGGTGTTCAGGGTGCAGGGGAAGCACGCACTGCTGTAGTCTGTGCGTGTGTGTGGGGAAGGGTGGCAGTGCTGTGGTGTTCAGGGTGCGGGGGAAGCACGCACTGCTGCAGTCTGTGCATCTGTGTGTGGAAGGGTGGCAGTACTGTGGTGTTCAGGGTGCGGGGAAAGAACGCACTGCGGCAGTCTGTGCGTGTGTGTGTGGAAGGGTGGCACTGCTGCTGCCTGTGCTGTGCTTGTTCAGGCTGCGGGGGAAGCACGCTCTGCGGCAGTCTGTGCGTGTGTGTGTGGAAGGGTGGCAGTGCTGTGGTGTTCAGTGTGCGGGGGAAGCACGCACTGCTGCAGTCTGTGCATGTGTGTGTGGAAGGGTGGCAGTACTGTGGTGTTCAGGGTGCGGGGAAAGAACGCACTGCGGCAGTCTGTGCGTGTGTGTGTGGAAGGGTGGCACTGCTGCTGCCTGTGCTGTGGTGTTCAGGGTGCGGGGGAAGCACGCACTGCTGCAGTCTGTGCATGTGTGTGTGGAAGGGTGGCAGTACTGTGGTGTTCAGGGTGCAGGGAAAGAACGCACTGCGGCAGTCTGTGCGTGTGTGTGTGGAAGGGTGGCACTGCTGCTGCCTGTGCTGTGGTGTTCAGGGTGCGGGGGAAGCACGCACTGCTGCAGTCTGTGCGTGTGTGGAAGGGTGGCAGTGCTGCTGCCTGTGCTGTGCGTGTTCAAGGTGCAGGGGAAGCACGCACTGCAGCAGTCTGAGCGTTTGTGTGTGGAAGGGTGGCAGTACTGTGGTGTTCAGGGTGCGGGGGAAGCACGCACTGCAGCAGTCTGTGCATGTGTGTGTGGAAGGGTGGCAGTACTGTGGTGTTCAGGGTGCGGGGAAAGAACGCACTGCGGCAGTCTGTGCGTGTGTGTGTGGAAGGGTGGCACTGCTGCTGCCTGTGCTGTGGTGTTCAGGGTGCGGGGGAAGCACGCACTGCTGCAGTCTGTGCGTGTGTGGAAGGGTGGCAGTGCTGCTGCCTGTGCTGTGCGTGTTCAAGGTGCAGGGGAAGCACGCACTGCAGCAGTCTGAGCGTTTGTGTGTGGAAGGGTGGCAGTACTGTGGTGTTCAGGGTGCGGGGGAAGCACGCACTGCAGCAGTCTGTGCATGTGTGTGTGGAACGGTGGCTGTACTGTGGTGTTCAGTACTGTGGTGTGCGGGGAAAGAACGCACTGCGGCAGTCTGTGCGTGTGTGTGTGGAAGGGTGGCACTGCTGCTGCCTGTGCTGTGCTTGTTCAAGCTGCGGGGGAAGCACGCTCTGTGGCAGTCTGTGCGTGTGTGTGTGTGGAAGGGTGGCAATGCTGCTGCCTGTGCTGTGCGTGTTCAGGGTGCGGGGGAAGCACGCCCTGCTGCAGTCTGTGTGTGTGTGTGGAAGGGTGGCACTGCTGCTGCCTGTGCTGTGCATGTTCAGGGTGCGGGGAATCACGCACTGCGGCAGTCTGTGCGTGTGTGTGTGTGGAAGGGTGGCACTGCTGCTGCCTGTGCTGTGGTGTTCAGGGTGCGGGGGAAGCATGCACTGCTGCAGTCTGTGCGTGTGCGGAAGGGTGGCACTGCTGCTGCCTGTGCTGTGCGTGTTCAGGGTGCGGGGGAAGCACGCACTGCTGCAGTCTGAGCATGTGCATGTGGAAGGGTGGCAGTGCTGTGGTGTTCAGTGTCGGGGGAAGCATGCACTGCGGCAGTCTGTGTGTGTGTGTGTGGAAGGGTGGCACTGCTGCTGCCTGTGCTGTGCGTGTTCAGGGTGCAGGGGAAGCATGCAATGCTGCAGTATGTGCGTGTGTGTGTGGAAGGGTGGCAGTGCTGTGCGTATTAAGGGTGCGGGGGAAGCACGCACTGCTGCAGTCTGTGCGTGTGTGTGTGGAAGGGTGGCAGTGCTATGGTGTTCAGGGTGCGGGGGAAGCACGCACTGATGCAGTCTGTGCATGTGTGTGTGGAAGGGTGGCACTGCGGCAGTCTGTGCGTGAGTGGAAAGGTGGCAGTGCTGTGGTGTTCAGGGTGCGGGGGAAGCACGCATTTCTGCAGTCTGTGCGTGTGCGGAAGGGTGGCACTGCTGCTGCCTGTGCTGTGCGTGTTCAGGGTGCGGGGGAAGCATGCAATGCTGCAGTATGTGCGTGTGTGTGTGGAAGGGTGGCAGTGCTGTGCGTATTAAGGGTGCGGGGGAAGCACGCACTGCTGCAGTCTGTGCGTGTGTGTGTGGAAGGGTGGCAGTGCTATGGTGTTCAGGGTGCGGGGGAAGCACGCACTGATGCAGTCTGTGCATGTGTGTGTGGAAGGGTGGCACTGCGGCAGTCTGTGTGTGTGTGGAAGTGTGGCAGTGCTGTGGTCGTCAAGGTGCGGGGGAAGCACGCATTTCTGCAGTCTGTGCGTGTGCGGAAGGGTGGCACTGCTGCTGCCTGTGCTGTGCGTGTTCAGGGTGCGGGGGAAGCATGCAATGCTGCAGTATGTGCGTGTGTGTGTGGAAGGGTGGCAGTGCTGTGCGTATTAAGGGTGCGGGGGAAGCACGCACTGCTGCAGTCTGTGCGTGTGTGTGTGGAAGGGTGGCAGTGCTATGGTGTTCAGGGTGCGGGGGAAGCACGCACTGATGCAGTCTGTGCATGTGTGTGTGGAAGGGTGGCACTGCGGCAGTCTGTGCGTGAGTGGAAAGGTGGCAGTGCTGTGGTGTTCAGGGTGCGGGAAAAGCATGCACTGCTGCAGTCTGTGTGTGTGCGGAAGTTTGGCACTGCTGCTGCCTGTGCTGTGCATGTTCAGGGTGCGGGGGAAGCACGCCCTGATGTAGTCGGTGCGTGTGTGTGTGTGTGTGGAAGGGTGGCACTGCTGCTGCCTGTGCTGTGCGTGTTCAGGGTGCGGGAGAAGCACGCACTGCTTCAGTCTGTGCGTGTGTGTGTGGAAGGGTGGCAGTGCTGTGGTGTTCAGGGTGCGGGGGAAGCACGCACTGCTGAAGTCTGTGCGTGTGTGTGGAAGGGTGGCACTGCTGCTGCCTGTGCTGTCGTGTTCAGGGTGCGGGGGAAGCATGCACTGCTGCAGTCTGTGCGTGTGTGTGTGGAAGGGTGGAACTGCTGCTGCCTGTGCTGTGCGTGTTCAGGGTGCGGGGAAGCACGCACTGCTGCAGTCTGTGCGTGTGTGTGTGGAAGGGTGGCAGTGCTGTGGTGTTCAAGGTGCGGGGAAAGCACGCACTGCTGCAGTCTGTGCATGTGTGTGTGGAAGGGTGGCACTGCTGCTGCCTGTGCTGTGCTTGTTCAGGGTGCGGGGGAAGCACGCACTGCGGCAGTCTGTGCGCGTGTGTGTGTGTGGAAGGGTGGCACTGCTATTGCCTGTGCTGTGCTTGTTCAGGGTGCGGGGGAAGCACGCACTGCTGCAGTATGTGCGTGTGTGTGTGGAAGGGTGGCAGTGCTGTGGTGTTCAAGGTGCGGGGAAAGCATGCACTGCTGCAGTCTGTGCATGTGTGTGTGGAAGGGTGGCAGTGTTGTGGTGTTCAGGGTGTGGGGAAAGCACGCACTGCGGCAGTCTGTGCGTGTGTGTGTGGAAGGGTGGCACTGCTGCTGCCTGTGCTGTGCTTGTTCAGGGTGCGGGGGAAGCACGCACTGCGGCAGTCTGTGCGTGTGTGTGTGTGGAAGGGTGGCACTGCTATTGCCTGTGCTGTGCATGTTCAGGGTGTGGGGGAAGCATGCACTGCGCCAGTGCGTGCGTGTGTGTGGAAGGGTGGCACTGCTGCTGCCTGTGCTGTGCGTGTTCAGGGTGCGGGGAATCATGCACTGCGGCAGTCTGTGCGTGTGTGTGTGGAAGGGTGGCACTGCTGCTGCCTGTGCTGTGGTGTTCAGGGTGCGGGGGAAGCACGCACTGCTGCAGTCTGTGCGTGTGTGGAAGGGTGGCACTGCTGCTGCCTGTGCTGTGCGTGTTCAAGGTGCAGGGGAAGCACGCACTGCTGCAGTCTGAGCGTGTGTGTGTGGAAGGGTGGTACTGCTGCTGCCTGTGCTGTGCATGTTCAGGGTGCAGGGGAAGCACGCACTGCGGCAGTCTGTGCGTGTGTGTGTGGAAGGGTGGCAGTGCTGTGGTGTTCAGGGTGTGGGGGAAGCACGCACTGCAGCAGTCTGTGCGTGTGTGTACGGAAGGGTGGCACTGCTGCTGCCTGTGCTGTGCGTGTTCAGGGTGCGGGGGAAGCACGCACTGCTGCAGTCTGTGCGTGTGTGTGTGGAAGGGTGGCACTGCTGTGCGTGTTCAGAGTGCGGGGGAAGCATGCACTGCTGCAGTCTGTGCGTGTGTGGAAGGGTGGCACTGCTGCTGCCTGTGCTGTGGTGTTCAGGGTGCGGGGGAAGCACGCACTGCTGCAGTCTGTGCGTGTGTGTGTGGAAGGGTGGCAGTGCTGTGGTGTTCAGGGTGCGGGGGAAGCACGCACTGCTGCAGTCTGTGCGTGTGTGTGGAAGGGTGGCACTGCTGCTGCCTGTGCTGTGGTGTTCAGGGTGCGAGGGAAGCACGCACTGCTGCAGTCTGTGCGTGTGTGTGTGTGGAAGGGTGGCAGTGCTGTGGTGTTCAGGGTGCGGGGGAAGCACGCACTGCTGCAGTCTGTGCGTGTGTGTGTGGAAGGGTGGCAGTGCTGTGGTGTTCAGGGTGCGGGGGAAGCATGCACTGCTGCAGTCTGTGCGTGTGAGTGGAAGGGTGGCACTGCTGCTGCCTGTGCTGTGGTGTTCAGGGTACGGGGGAAGCATGCACTGCTGCAGTCGGTGCGTGTGTGTGGAAGGGTGGCACTGCTGCTGCCTGTGCTGTGCGTGTTCAGGGTGCGGGGGAAGCATGCACTGCTGCAGTCTGTGCGTGTGTGTGTGGAAGGGTGGCAGTGCTGTGGGTGTTCAGGGTGCAGGGGAAGCACGCACTGCTGTAGTCTGTGCGTGTGTGTGGGGAAGGGTGGCAGTGCTGTGGTGTTCAGGGTGCGGGGGAAGCACGCACTGCTGCAGTCTGTGCATCTGTGTGTGGAAGGGTGGCAGTACTGTGGTGTTCAGGGTGCGGGGAAAGAACGCACTGCGGCAGTCTGTGCGTGTGTGTGTGGAAGGGTGGCACTGCTGCTGCCTGTGCTGTGCTTGTTCAGGCTGCGGGGGAAGCACGCTCTGCGGCAGTCTGTGCGTGTGCGTGTGTGTGTGGAAGGGTGGCAGTGCTGTGGTGTTCAGTGTGCGGGGGAAGCACGCACTGCTGCAGTCTGTGCATGTGTGTGTGGAAGGGTGGCAGTACTGTGGTGTTCAGGGTGCGGGGAAAGAACGCACTGCGGCAGTCTGTGCGTGTGTGTGTGGAAGGGTGGCACTGCTGCTGCCTGTGCTGTGGTGTTCAGGGTGCGGGGGAAGCACGCACTGCTGCAGTCTGTGCGTGTGTGGAAGGGTGGCAGTGCTGCTGCCTGTGCTGTGCGTGTTCAAGGTGCAGGGGAAGCACGCACTGCAGCAGTCTGAGCGTTTGTGTGTGGAAGGGTGGCAGTACTGTGGTGTTCAGGGTGCGGGGGAAGCACGCACTGCAGCAGTCTGTGCATGTGTGTGTGGAAGGGTGGCAGTACTGTGGTGTTCAGGGTGCAGGGAAAGAACGCACTGCGGCAGTCTGTGCGTGTGTGTGTGGAAGGGTGGCACTGCTGCTGCCTGTGCTGTGGTGTTCAGGGTGCGGGGGAAGCACGCACTGCTGCAGTCTGTGCGTGTGTGGAAGGGTGGCAGTGCTGCTGCCTGTGCTGTGCGTGTTCAAGGTGCAGGGGAAGCACGCACTGCAGCAGTCTGAGCGTTTGTGTGTGGAAGGGTGGCAGTACTGTGGTGTTCAGGGTGCGGGGGAAGCACGCACTGCAGCAGTCTGTGCATGTGTGTGTGGAAGGGTGGCAGTACTGTGGTGTTCAGGGTGCGGGGAAAGAACGCACTGCGGCAGTCTGTGCGTGTGTGTGTGGAAGGGTGGCACTGCTGCTGCCTGTGCTGTGGTGTTCAGGGTGCGGGGGAAGCACGCACTGCTGCAGTCTGTGCGTGTGTGGAAGGGTGGCAGTGCTGCTGCCTGTGCTGTGCGTGTTCAAGGTGCAGGGGAAGCACGCACTGCAGCAGTCTGAGCGTTTGTGTGTGGAAGGGTGGCAGTACTGTGGTGTTCAGGGTGCGGGGGAAGCACGCACTGCAGCAGTCTGTGCATGTGTGTGTGGAACGGTGGCTGTACTGTGGTGTTCAGTACTGTGGTGTGCGGGGAAAGAACGCACTGCGGCAGTCTGTGCGTGTGTGTGTGGAAGGGTGGCACTGCTGCTGCCTGTGCTGTGCTTGTTCAAGCTGCGGGGGAAGCACGCTCTGTGGCAGTCTGTGCGTGTGTGTGTGTGGAAGGGTGGCAATGCTGCTGCCTGTGCTGTGCGTGTTCAGGGTGCGGGGGAAGCACGCCCTGCTGCAGTCTGTGTGTGTGTGTGGAAGGGTGGCACTGCTGCTGCCTGTGCTGTGCATGTTCAGGGTGCGGGGAATCACGCACTGCGGCAGTCTGTGCGTGTGTGTGTGTGGAAGGGTGGCACTGCTGCTGCCTGTGCTGTGGTGTTCAGGGTGCGGGGGAAGCATGCACTGCTGCAGTCTGTGCGTGTGCGGAAGGGTGGCACTGCTGCTGCCTGTGCTGTGCGTGTTCAGGGTGCGGGGGAAGCACGCACTGCTGCAGTCTGAGCATGTGCATGTGGAAGGGTGGCAGTGCTGTGGTGTTCAGTGTCGGGGGAAGCATGCACTGCGGCAGTCTGTGTGTGTGTGTGTGGAAGGGTGGCACTGCTGCTGCCTGTGCTGTGCGTGTTCAGGGTGCAGGGGAAGCACGCACTGCGGCAGTCTGTGCATGTGTGTGTGGAAGGGTGGCACTGCTGTGGTGTTCAGGGTGTGGGGAAGCACGCACTGCGGCAGTCTGTGCGTGTGTGTGCTGAAGGGTGGCACTGCTATGGTGTTCAGGGTGCGGGGGAAGCACGCACTGCGGCAGTTGTGCGTGTGTATGCGGAAAGGTGGCACTGCTGCTGCCTGTGCTGTGCGTGTTCAGGGTGCGGGGGAAGCACGCACTGCGGCAGTCTGTGCGTGTGTGTGCAGAAGGGTGGCACTGCTGCTGCCTGTGCTGTGCGTGTTCAGGGTGCGGGGGAAGCATGCACTGCTGCAGTCTGTGCGTGTGCAGAAGGGTGGCACTGCTGCTGCCTGTGCTGTGCGTGTTCAGGGTGCGGGGGAAGCACGCACTGCTGCAGTCTGTGCGTGTGTGTGTGGAAGGGTGGCAGTGCTGTGGTGTTCAATGTGCGGGGGAAGCACGCATTTCTGCAGTCTGTGCGTGTGCGGAAGGGTGGCACTGCTGCTGCCTGTGCTGTGCGTGTTCAGGGTGCGGGGGAAGCATGCAATGCTGCAGTCTGTGCGTGTGTGTGTGTGGAAGGGTGGCAGTGCTGTGCGTATTCAGGGTGCGGGGGAAGCACGCACTGCTGCAGTCTGCGCGTGTGTGTGTGGAAGGGTGGCAGTGCTATGGTGTTAAGGGTGCGGGGGAAGCACGCACTGCTGCAGTCTGTGCGTGTGTGTGTGGAAGGGTGGCACTGCGGCAGTCTGTGCGTGTGTTTGTGTGTGTGGAAAGGTGGCAGTGCTGTGGTGTTCAGGGTGCGGGAGAAGCATGCACTGCTGCGGTCTGTGTGTGTGCGGAAGCTTGGCACTGCTGCTGCCTGTGCTGTGCATGTTCAGGGTGCAGGGGAAGCATGCCCTGATGCAGTCGGTGCGTGTGTGTGTGTGGAAGGGTGGCACTGCTGCTGCCTGTGCTGTGCGTGTTCAGGGTGCGGGGGAAGCACGCACTGCTGCAGTCTGTGCATGTGTGTGTGGAAGGGTGGCAGTTCTGTGGTGTTCAGGGTGCGGGGGAAGCACGCACTGATGAAGTCTGTGCGTGTGTGTGGAAGGGTGGCACTGCTGCTGCCTGTGCTGTGGTGTTCGGGGTGCGGGGGAAGCATGCACTGCTGCAGTCTGTGCTTGTGTGTGTGGAGGGTGGAACTGCTGCTGCCTGTGCTGTGCGTGTTCAGGGTGCGGGGGAAGCACGCACTGCTGCAGTCTGTGCGTGTGTGTGTGGAAGGGTGGCAGTGCTGTGGTGTTCAGGGTGCGGGGAAAGCACACACTGCTGCAATCTGTGCATGTGTGTGTGGAAGGGTGGCAGTGTTGTGGTGTTCAGGGTGCGGGGAAAGCACGTACTGCGGCAGTCTGTGCGTGTGTGTGTGGAAGGGTGGCACCGCTGCTGCCGGTGCTGTGCTTGTTCAGGGTGCGGGGGAAGCACGCACTGCGGCAGTCTGTGCGTGTGTGTGTGTGTGGAAGGGTGGCACTGCTATTGCCTGTGCTGTGCATGTTCAGGGTGTGGGGGAAGCATGCACTGCGCCAGTCTGTGCGTGTGTGTGGAAGGGTGGCACTGCTGCTGCCTGTGCTGTGCGTGTTCAGGGTGCGGGGAATCATGCACTGCGGCAGTCTGTGCGTGTGTGTGTGGAAGGGTGGCACTGCTGCTGCCTGTGCTGTGCGTGTTCAGGGTGCAGGGGAAGCACGCACTGTGGCAGTCTGTGCATGTGTGTGTGGAAGGGAGGACTGCTGTGGTGTTCAGGGTGTGGGGAAGCACGCACTGCGGCAGTCTGTGCATGTGTGTGCGGAAAGGTGGCACTGCTGCTCCCTGTGCGTGTTCAGGTTGCGGGGGAAGCACGCACTGCGGCAGTCTGTGCGTGTGCAGAAAGGTGGCACTGCTGCTGCCTGTGCTGTGCGTGTCCAGGGTGCGGGGGAAGCACGCACTGCTGCAGTCTGTGAGTGTGTGTGTGGAAGGGTGGCAGTGCTGTGGTGGTCAAGGTGCGGGGGAAGCACGCATTTCTGCTGTCTGTGCGTGTGCGGAAGGGTGGCACTGCTGCTGCCTGTGCTGTGCGTGTTCAGGGTGCGGGGGAAGCATGCAATGCTGCAGTCTGTGCGTGTGCAGAAAGGTGGCACTGCTGCTGCCTGTGCTGTGCGTGTCCAGGGTGCGGGGGAAGCACGCAATGCTGCAGTCTGTGCGTGTGTGTGTGGAAGTGTGGCAGTGCTGTGGTGGTCAAGGTGCGGGGGAAGCACGCATTTCTGCAGTCTGTGCGTGTGCGGAAGGGTGGCACTGCTGCTGCCTGTGCTGTGCGTGTTCAGGGTGCGGGGGAAGCATGCAATGCTGCAGTATGTGCGTGTGTGTGTGGAAGAGTGGCAGTGCTGTGCGTATTAAGGGTGCGGGGGAAGCACGCACTGCTGCAGTCTGTGCGTGTGTGTGTGGAAGGGTGGCAGTGCTATGGTGTTCAGGGTGCGGGGGAAGCACGCACTGATGCAGTCTGTGCATGTGTGTGTGGAAGGGTGGCACTGCGGCAGTCTGTGCGTGAGTGGAAAGGTGGCAGTGCTGTGGTGTTCAGGGTGCGGGAAAAGCATGCACTGCTGCAGTCTGTGTGTGTGCGGAAGTTTGGCACTGCTGCTGCCTGTGCTGTGCATGTTCAGGGTGCGGGGGAAGCACGCCCTGATGTAGTCGGTGCGTGTGTGTGTGTGTGTGGAAGGGTGGCACTGCTGCTGCCTGTGCTGTGCGTGTTCAGGGTGCGGGAGAAGCACGCACTGCTTCAGTCTGTGCGTGTGTGTGTGGAAGGGTGGCAGTGCTGTGGTGTTCAGGGTGCGGGGGAAGCACGCACTGCTGAAGTCTGTGCGTGTGTGTGGAAGGGTGGCACTGCTGCTGCCTGTGCTGTCGTGTTCAGGGTGCGGGGGAAGCATGCACTGCTGCAGTCTGTGCGTGTGTGTGTGGAAGGGTGGAACTGCTGCTGCCTGTGCTGTGCGTGTTCAGGGTGCGGGGAAGCACGCACTGCTGCAGTCTGTGCGTGTGTGTGTGGAAGGGTGGCAGTGCTGTGGTGTTCAAGGTGCGGGGAAAGCACGCACTGCTGCAGTCTGTGCATGTGTGTGTGGAAGGGTGGCACTGCTGCTGCCTGTGCTGTGCTTGTTCAGGGTGCGGGGGAAGCACGCACTGCGGCAGTCTGTGCGCGTGTGTGTGTGTGGAAGGGTGGCACTGCTATTGCCTGTGCTGTGCTTGTTCAGGGTGCGGGGGAAGCACGCACTGCTGCAGTATGTGCGTGTGTGTGTGGAAGGGTGGCAGTGCTGTGGTGTTCAAGGTGCGGGGAAAGCATGCACTGCTGCAGTCTGTGCATGTGTGTGTGGAAGGGTGGCAGTGTTGTGGTGTTCAGGGTGTGGGGAAAGCACGCACTGCGGCAGTCTGTGCGTGTGTGTGTGGAAGGGTGGCACTGCTGCTGCCTGTGCTGTGCTTGTTCAGGGTGCGGGGGAAGCACGCACTGCGGCAGTCTGTGCGTGTGTGTGTGTGGAAGGGTGGCACTGCTATTGCCTGTGCTGTGCATGTTCAGGGTGTGGGGGAAGCATGCACTGCGCCAGTGCGTGCGTGTGTGTGGAAGGGTGGCACTGCTGCTGCCTGTGCTGTGCGTGTTCAGGGTGCGGGGAATCATGCACTGCGGCAGTCTGTGCGTGTGTGTGTGGAAGGGTGGCACTGCTGCTGCCTGTGCTATGGTGTTCAGGGTGCGGGGGAAGCACGCACTGCTGCAGTCTGTGCGTGTGTGGAAGGGTGGCACTGCTGCTGCCTGTGCTGTGCGTGTTCAAGGTGCAGGGGAAGCACGCACTGCTGCAGTCTGAGCGTGTGTGTGTGGAAGGGTGGTACTGCTGCTGCTTGTGCTGTGCATGTTCAGGGTGCAGGGGAAGCACGCACTGCGGCAGTCTGTGCGTGTGTGTGTGGAAGGGTGGCAGTGCTGTGGTGTTCAGGGTGTGGGGGAAGCACGCACTGCAGCAGTCTGTGCGTGTGTGTACGGAAGGGTGGCACTGCTGCTGCCTGTGCTGTGCGTGTTCAGGGTGCGGGGGAAGCACGCACTGCTGCAGTCTGTGCGTGTGTGTGTGGAAGGGTGGCACTGCTGTGCGTGTTCAGAGTGCGGGGGAAGCATGCACTGCTGCAGTCTGTGCGTGTGTGGAAGGGTGGCACTGCTGCTGCCTGTGCTGTGGTGTTCAGGGTGCGGGGGAAGCACGCACTGCTGCAGTCTGTGCGTGTGTGTGTGGAAGGGTGGCAGTGCTGTGGTGTTCAGGGTGCGGGGGAAGCACGCACTGCTGCAGTCTGTGCGTGTGTGTGGAAGGGTGGCACTGCTGCTGCCTGTGCTGTGGTGTTCAGGGTGCGAGGGAAGCACGCACTGCTGCAGTCTGTGCGTGTGTGTGTGGAAGGGTGGCAGTGCTGTGGTGTTCAGGGGGCGGGGGAAGCACGCACTGCTGCAGTCTGGGCGTGTGTGTGTGGAAGGGTGGCAGTGCTGTGGTGTTCAGGGTGCGGGGGAAGCATGCACTGCTGCAGTCTGTGCGTGTGAGTGGAAGGGTGGCACTGCTGCTGCCTGTGCTGTGGTGTTCAGGGTACGGGGGAAGCATGCACTGCTGCAGTCGGTGCGTGTGTGTGGAAGGGTGGCATTGCTGCTGCCTGTGCTGTGCGTGTTCAGGGTGCGGGGGAAGCATGCACTGCTGCAGTCTGTGCGTGTGTGTGTGGAAGGGTGGCAGTGCTGTGGGTGTTCAGGGTGCAGGGGAAGCACGCACTGCTGTAGTCTGTGCGTGTGTGTGGGGAAGGGTGGCAGTGCTGTGGTGTTCAGGGTGCGGGGGAAGCACGCACTGCTGCAGTCTGTGCATCTGTGTGTGGAAGGGTGGCAGTACTGTGGTGTTCAGGGTGCGGGGAAAGAACGCACTGCGGCAGTCTGTGCGTGTGTGTGTGGAAGGGTGGCACTGCTGCTGCCTGTGCTGTGCTTGTTCAGGCTGCGGGGGAAGCACGCTCTGCGGCAGTCTGTGCGTGTGTGTGTGGAAGGGTGGCAGTGCTGTGGTGTTCAGTGTGCGGGGGAAGCACGCACTGCTGCAGTCTGTGCATGTGTGTGTGGAAGGGTGGCAGTACTGTGGTGTTCAGGGTGCGGGGAAAGAACGCACTGCGGCAGTCTGTGCGTGTGTGTGTGGAAGGGTGGCACTGCTGCTGCCTGTGCTGTGGTGTTCAGGGTGCGGGGGAAGCACGCACTGCTGCAGTCTGTGCGTGTGTGGAAGGGTGGCAGTGCTGCTGCCTGTGCTGTGCGTGTTCAAGGTGCAGGGGAAGCACGCACTGCAGCAGTCTGAGCGTTTGTGTGTGGAAGGGTGGCAGTACTGTGGTGTTCAGGGTGCGGGGGAAGCACGCACTGCAGCAGTCTGTGCATGTGTGTGTGGAAGGGTGGCAGTACTGTGGTGTTCAGGGTGCAGGGAAAGAACGCACTGCGGCAGTCTGTGCGTGTGTGTGTGGAAGGGTGGCACTGCTGCTGCCTGTGCTGTGATTGTTCAGGCTGCGGGGGAAGCACGCTCTGTGGCAGTCTGTGCGTGTGTGTGTGTGGAAGGGTGGCAATGCTGCTGCCTGTGCTGTGCGTGTTCAGGGTGCGGGGGAAGCACGCCCTGCTGCAGTCTGTGTGTGTGTGTGGAAGGGTGGCACTGCTGCTGCCTGTGCTGTGCATGTTCAGGGTGCAGGGAATCACGCACTGCGGCAGTCTGTGCGTGTGTGTGTGGAAGGGTGGCACTGCTGCTGCCTGTGCTGTGGTGTTCAGGGTGCGGGGGAAGCATGCACTGCTGCAGTCTGTGCGTGTGCGGAAGGGTGGCACTGCTGCTGCCTGTGCTGTGCGTGTTCAGGGTGCGGGGGAAGCACGCACTGCTGCAGTCTGAGCGTGTGCATGTGGAAGGGTGGCAGTGCTGTGGTGTTCAGTGTCGGGGGAAGCACGCACTGCGGCAGTCTGTGCATGTGTGTGCGGAAGGGTGGCACTGCTGCTGCCTGTGCTATGCGTGTTCAGGGTGTGGGGGAAGCACGCACTGCTGCAGTCTGTGTGTGTGCGGAAGGGTGGCACTGCTGCTGCCTGTGCCGTGCGTGTTCAGGGTACGGGGGAAGCATGCACTGCTGCAGTCTGTGCATGTGCGGAAGGGTGGCACTGCTGCTGCCTGTGCTGTGGTGTTCAGGGTGCGGGGGAAGCATGCACTGCTGCAGTCTGTGCGTGTGTGTGTGGAAGGGTGGAACTGCTGCTGCCTGTGCTGTGCTGTGCGTGTTCAGGGTGTGGGGGAAGCACGCACTGCTGCAGTCTGTGCGTGTGTGTGTGGAAGGGTGGCAGTGCTGTGGTGTTCAAGGTGCGGGGAAAGCACGCACTGCTGCAGTCTGTGCATGTGTGTGTGGAAGGGTGGCAGTGTTGTGGTGTTCAGGGTGCGGGGAAAGCACGCACTGCGGCAGTCTGTGCGTGTGTGTGTGGAAGGGTGGCACTGCTGCTGTCTGTGCTGTGCTTGTTCAGGGTGCGGGGGAAGCACGCACTGCGGCAGTCTGAGCGTGTGCATGTGGAAGGGTGGCAGTGCTGTGGTGTTCAGTGTTGGGGGAAGCACGCACTGCGGCAGTCTGTGCGTGTGTGTGCGGAAGGGTGGCACTGCTGCTGCCTGTGCTATGCGTGTTCAGGGTGTGGGGGAAGCACGCACTGCTGCAGTCTGTGTGTGTGCGGAAGGGTGGCACTGCTGCTGCCTGTGCCGTGCGTGTTCAGGGTACGGGGGAAGCATGCACTGCTGCAGTCTGTGCATGTGCGGAAGGGTGGCACTGCTGCTGCCTGTGCTGTGGTGTTCAGGGTGCGGGGGAAGAATGCACTGCTGCAGTCTGTGCGTGTGTGTGTGGAAGGGTGGAACTGCTGCTGCCTGTGCTGTGCTGTGCGTGTTCAGGGTGTGGGGGAAGCACGCACTGCTGCAGTCTGTGCGTGTGTGTGTGGAAGGGTGGCAGTGCTGTGGTGTTCAAGGTGCGGGGAAAGCACGCACTGCTGCAGTCTGTGCATGTGTGTGTGGAAGGGTGGCAGTGTTGTGGTGTTCAGGGTGCGGGGAAAGCACGCACTGCGGCAGTCTGTGCGTGTGTGTGTGGAAGGGTGGCACTGCTGCTGTCTGTGCTGTGCTTGTTCAGGGTGCGGGGGAAGCACGCACTGCGGCAGTCTGTGCGTGTGTGTGTGTGGAAGGGTGGCACTGCTATTGCCTATGCTGTGCATGTTCAGGGTGTGGGGGAAGCATGCACTGCGCCAGTCTGTGCGTGTGTGTGGAAGGGTGGCACTGCTGTTGCCTGTGATGTGCATGTTCAGGGTGCGGGGAATCATGCACTGCGGCAGTCTGTGCGTGTGTGTGTGTAAGGGTGGCACTGCTGCTGCCTGTGCTGTGGTGTTCAGGGTGCGGGGGGAGCACGCACTGCTGCAGTCTCTACGTGTGTGGAAGGGTGGCACTGCTGCTGCCTGTGCTGTGCGTGTTCAAGGTGCAGGGGAAGCACGCACTGCTGCAGTCTGAGCGTGTGTGTGTGTGGAAGGGTGGCAGTGCTGTGGTGTTCAGGAAGCGGGGAAGCACGCACTTCGGCAGTCTGTGCATGTGTGTGCGGAAGGGTGGCACTGCTGCTGCCTGTGCTGTGCATGTTCAGGGTGTGGGGGAAGCACGCACTACTGCAGTCTGTGCGTGTGTGTGTGGAAGGGTGGCACTGCTGCTGCCTGTGCTGTTCATGTTCAGGGTGCGGGGGAAGCACGCACTGCGGCAGTCTGTGTGTGTGTGTGGAAGGGTGGCAGGGCTGTGGTGTTCAGGGTGCGGGGGAAGCACGCACTGCTGCAGTCTGTGCGTGTGTGTGTGGAAGGGTGGCAGTGCTGTGGTGTTCAGGGTGCGGGGGAAGCACGCACTGCTGCAGTCTGTGCGTGTGTGTGGAAGGGTGGCACTGCTGCTGCCTGTGCTGTGGTGTTCAGGGTGCGGGGGAAGCACGCCCTGCTGCAGTCTGTGCGTGTGTGTGGAAGGGTGGCACTGCTGCTGCCTGTGCTGTGCGTGTTCAGGGTGCGGGGGAAGCACGCACTGCTGCAGTCTGTGCGTGTGTGTGTGGAAGGGTGGTAGTGCTGTGGTGTTCAGGGTGTGGGGGAAGCACGCACTGCTGCAGTGTGTGCGTGCGAGTGGAAGGGTGGCACTGCTGCTGCCTGTGCTGTGGTGTTCAGGGTACGGGGGAAGCACACACTGCTACAGTCTGTGCGTGTGTGTGGAAGGGTGGCACTACTGCTGCCTGTGCTGTGCGTGTTCAGGGTGCGGGGGAAATATGCACTGCTGCAGTCTGTGCGTGTGTGTGTGGAAGGGTGGCAGTGCTGTGCGTGTTCAGGGTGCAGGGGAAGCACGCACTGCTGCAGTCTGTGCGTGTGTGTGTAGAAGGGTGGCAGTGCTGTGGTGTTCAGGGTGCGGGGGGAGCACACACTGCTGCAATTTGTGCGTGTGTGTGGAAGGGTGGAACTGCTGCTGCCTGTGCTGTGGTGTTCAGGGTGTGGGGGCAGCACGCACTGCTGCAGTCTGTGTGTGTGTGTGTGTGGAAGGGTGGCAGTGCTGTGGTGGTCAGGATGCGGGGGAAGCACGCACTGCATCAGTCTGTGCATGTGTGTGTGGAAGGGTGGCAGTACTGTGGTGTTCAGGGTGCGGGGAAAGAACGCACTGCGGCAGTCTGTGCGTGTGTGTGTGTGGAAGGGTGGCACTGCTGCTGCCTGTGCTGTGCTTGTTCAGGCTGCGGGGGAAGCACGCTCTGCGGCAGTCTGTGCGTGTGTGTGTGTGTGGAAGGGGGGCAATGCTATTGCCTGTGCTGTGCGTGTTCAGGGTGTGGGGGAAGCACGCACTGCTGCAGTCTGTGCGTGTGCGGAAGAGTGACACTGCTGCTGCCTGTGCTGTGCGTGTTCAGGGTGCGGGGGAAGCACGCACTGCTGCAGTGTGTGTGTGTGTGTGGAAGGGTGGCACTGCTGCTGCCTGTGCTGTGCATGTTCAGGGTGCAGGGAATCACGCACTGCGGCAGTCTGTGCGTGTGTGTGTGGAAGGGTGGCACTGCTGCTGCCTGTGCTGTGGTGTTCAGGGTGCGGGGGAAGCATGCACTGCTGCAGTCTGTGCGTGTGCGGAAGGGTGGCACTGCTGCTGCCTGTGCTGTGCGTGTTCAGGGTGCGGGGGAAGCACGCACTGCTGCAGTCTGAGCATGTGCATGTGGAAGGGTGGCAGTCCTGTGGTGTTCAGTGTCGGGGAAGCACGCACTGCGGCAGTCTGTGTGTGTGTGTGTGGAAGGGTGGCACTGCTGCTGCCTGTGCTGTGCGTGTTCAGGGTGCAGGGGAAGCACGCACTGCGGCAGTCTGTGCATGTGTGTGTGGAAGGGTGGCACTGCTGTGGTGTTCAGGGTGTGGGGAAGCACGCACTGCGGCAGTCTGTGCGTGTGTGTGCTGAAGGGTGGCACTGCTGTGGTGTTCAGGGTGCGGGGGAAGCACGCACTGCGGCAGTCTGTGCGTGTGTATGCGGAAAGGTGGCACTGCTGCTGCCTGTGCTGTGCGTGTTCAGGGTGCGGGGGAAGCACGCACTGTGGCAGTCTGTGCATGTGTGTGCAGAAGGGTGGCACTGCTGCTGCCTGTGCTGTGCGTGTTCAGGGTGCGGGGGAAGCATGCACTGCTGCAGTCTGTGCGTGTGCAGAAGGGTGGCACTGCTGCTGCCTGTGCTGTGCGTGTTCAGGATGCGGGGGAAGCACGCACTGCTGCAGTCTGTGCGTGTGTGTGTGGAAGGGTGGCAGTGCTGTGGTGTTCAATGTGCGGGGGAAGCACGCATTTCTGCAGTCTGTGCGTGTGCGGAAGGGTGGCACTGCTGCTGCCTGTGCTGTGCGTGTTCAGGGTGCGGGGGAAGCATGCAATGCTGCAGTCTGTGCGTGTGTGTGTGTGGAAGGGTGGCAGTGCTGTGCGTATTCAGGGTGCGGGGGAAGCACGCACTGCTGCAGTCTGCGCGTGTGTGTGTGGAAGGGTGGCAGTGCTATGGTGTTAAGGGTGCGGGGGAAGCACGCACTGCTGCAGTCTGTGCGTGTGTGTGTGGAAGGGTGGCACTGCGGCAGTCTGTGCGTGTGTGTGTGTGTGTGGAAAGGTGGCAGTGTTGTGGTGTTCAGGGTGCGGGAGAAGCATGCACTGCTGTGGTCTGTGTGTGTGCGGAAGCTTGGCACTGCTGCTGCCTGTGCTGTGCATGTTCAGGGTGCAGGGTAAGCATGCCCTGATGCAGTCGGTGCGTGTGTGTGTGTGTGGAAGGGTGGCACTGCTGCTGCCTGTGCTGTGCGTGTTCAGGGTGCGGGGGAAGCACGCACTGCTGCAGTCTGTGCATGTGTGTGTGGAAGGGTGGCAGTTCTGTGGTGTTCAGGGTGCGGGGGAAGCACGCACTGATGAAGTCTGTGCATGTGTGTGGAAGGGTGGCACTGCTGCTGCCTGTGCTGTGGTGTTCGGGGTGCGGGGGAAGCATGCACTGCTGCAGTCTGTGCTTGTGTGTGTGGAGGGTGGAACTGCTGCTGCCTGTGCTGTGCGTGTTCAGGGTGCGGGGGAAGCACGCACTGCTGCAGTCTGTGCCTGTGTGTGTGGAAGGGTGGCAGTGCTGTGGTGTTCAGGGTGCGGGGAAAGCACACACTGCTGCAATCTGTGCATGTGTGTGTGGAAGGGTGGCAGTGTTGTGGTGTTCAGGGTGCGGGGAAAGCACGTACTGCGGCAGTCTGTGCGTGTGTGTGTGGAAGGGTGGCACCGCTGCTGCCTGTGCTGTGCTTGTTCAGGGTGCGGGGGAAGCACGCACTGCGGCAGTCTGTGCGTGTGTGTGTGTGTGGAAGGGTGGCACTGCTATTGCCTGTGCTGTGCATGTTCAGGGTGTGGGGGAAGCATGCACTGCGCCAGTCTGTGCGTGTGTGTGGAAGGGTGGCACTGCTGCTGCCTGTGCTGTGCGTGTTCAGGGTGCGGGGAATCATGCACTGCGGCAGTTGTGCGTGTGTGTGTGGAAGGGTGGCACTGCTGCTGCCTGTGCTGTGCGTGTTCAGGGTGCAGGGGAAGCACGCACTGTGGCAGTCTGTGCATGTGTGTGTGGAAGGGTGGACTGCTGTGGTGTTCAGGGTGTGGGGAAGCACGCACTGCGGCAGTCTGTGCATGTGTGTGCGGAAAGGTGGCACTGCTGCTCCCTGTGCGTGTTCAGGTTGCGGGGGAAGCACGCACTGCGGCAGTCTGTGCGTGTGCAGAAAGGTGGCACTGCTGCTGCCTGTGCTGTGCGTGTCCAGGGTGCGGGGGAAGCAAGCACTGCTGCAGTCTGTGAGTGTGTGTGTGGAAGGGTGGCAGTGCTGTGGTGGTCAAGGTGCGGGGGAAGCACTCATTTCTGCTGTCTGTGCGTGTGCGGAAGGGTGGCACTGCTGCTGCCTGTGCTGTGCGTGTTCAGGGTGCGGGGGAAGCATGCAATGCTGCAGTCTGTGCGTGTGCAGAAAGGTGGCACTGCTGCTGCCTGTGCTGTGCGTGTCCAGGGTGCGGGGGAAGCACGCAATGCTGCAGTCTGTGCGTGTGTGTGTGGAAGTGTGGCAGTGCTGTGGTGGTCAAGGTGCGGGGGAAGCACGCATTTCTGCAGTCTGTGCGTGTGCGGAAGGGTGGCACTGCTGCTGCCTGTGCTGTGCGTGTTCAGGGTGCGGGGGAAGCATGCAATGCTGCAGTATGTGCGTGTGTGTGTGGAAGGGTGGCAGTGCTGTGCGTATTAAGGGTGCGGGGGAAGCACGCACTGCTGCAGTCTGTGCGTGTGTGTGTGGAAGGGTGGCAGTGCTATGGTGTTCAGGGTGCGGGGGAAGCACGCACTGATGCAGTCTGTGCATGTGTGTGTGGAAGGGTGGCACTGCGGCAGTCTGTGCGTGAGTGGAAAGGTGGCAGTGCTGTGGTGTTCAGGGTGCGGGAAAAGCATGCACTGCTGCAGTCTGTGTGTGTGCGGAAGTTTGGCACTGCTGCTGCCTGTGCTGTGCATGTTCAGGGTGCGGGGGAAGCACACCCTGATGTAGTCGGTGCGTGTGTGTGTGTGTGTGGAAGGGTGGCACTGCTGCTGCCTGTGCTGTGCGTGTTCAGGGTGCGGGAGGAGCACGCACTGCTTCAGTCTGTGCGTGTGTGTGTGGAAGGGTGGCAGTGCTGTGGTGTTCAGGGTGCGGGGGAAGCACGCACTGCTGAAGTCTGTGCGTGTGTGTGGAAGGGTGGCACTGCTGCTGCCTGTGCTGTCGTGTTCAGGGTGCGGGGGAAGCATGCACTGCTGCAGTCTGTGCGTGTGTGTGTGGAAGGGTGGAACTGCTGCTGCCTGTGCTGTGCGTGTTCAGGGTGCGGGGAAGCACGCACTGCTGCAGTCTGTGCGTGTGTGTGTGGAAGGGTGGCAGTGCTGTGGTGTTCAAGGTGCGGGGAAAGCACGCACTGCTGCAGTCTGTGCATGTGTGTGTGGAAGGGTGGCACTGCTGCTGCCTGTGCTGTGCTTGTTCAGGGTGCGGGGGAAGCACGCACTGCGGCAGTCTGTGCGCGTGTGTGTGTGTGGAAGGGTGGCACTGCTATTGCCTGTGCTGTGCTTGTTCAGGGTGCGGGGGAAGCACGCACTGCTGCAGTATGTGCGTGTGTGTGTGGAAGGGTGGCAGTGCTGTGGTGTTCAAGGTGCGGGGAAAGCACGCACTGCTGCAGTCTGTGCATGTGTGTGTGGAAGGGTGGCAGTGTTGTGGTGTTCAGGGTGTGGGGAAAGCACGCACTGCGGCAGTCTGTGCGTGTGTGTGTGGAAGGGTGGCACTGCTGCTGCCTGTGCTGTGCTTGTTCAGGGTGCGGGGGAAGCACGCACTGCGGCAGTCTGTGCGTGTGTGTGTGTGGAAGGGTGGCACTGCTATTGCCTGTGCTGTGCATGTTCAGGGTGTGGGGGAAGCATGCACTGCGCCAGTGCGTGCGTGTGTGTGGAAGGGTGGCACTGCTGCTGCCTGTGCTGTGCGTGTTCAGGGTGCGGGGAATCATGCACTGCGGCAGTCTGTGCGTGTGTGTGTGGAAGGGTGGCACTGCTGCTGCCTGTGCTGTGGTGTTCAGGGTGCGGGGGAAGCACGCACTGCTGCAGTCTGTGCGTGTGTGGAAGGGTGGCACTGCTGCTGTCTGTGCTGTGCGTGTTCAAGGTGCAGGGGAAGCACGCACTGCTGCAGTCTGAGCGTGTGTGTGTGGAAGGGTGGTACTGCTGCTGCCTGTGCTGTGCATGTTCAGGGTGCGGGGGAAGCACGCACTGCGGCAGTCTGTGCGTGTGTGTGTGGAAGGGTGGCAGTGCTGTGGTGTTCAGGGTGTGGGGGAAGCACGCACTGCAGCAGTCTGTGCGTGTGTGTACGGAAGGGTGGCACTGCTGCTGCCTGTGCTGTGCGTGTTCAGGGTGCGGGGGAAGCACGCACTGCTGCAGTCTGTGCGTGTGTGTGTGGAAGGGTGGCACTGCTGTGCGTGTTCAGAGTGCGGGGGAAGCATGCACTGCTGCAGTCTGTGCGTGTGTGGAAGGGTGGCACTGCTGCTGCCTGTGCAGTGGTGTTCAGGGTGCGGGGGAAGCACGCACTGCTGCAGTCTGTGTGTGTGTGTGTGGAAGGGTGGCAGTGCTGTGGTGTTCAGGGTGCGGGGGAAGCACGCACTGCTGCAGTCTGTGCGTGTGTGTGGAAGGGTGGCACTGCTGCTGCCCGTGCTGTGGTGTTCAGGGTGCGAGGGAAGCACGCACTGCTGCAGTCTGTGCGTGTGTGTGTGGAAGGGTGGCAGTGCTGTGGTGTTCAGGGTGCGGGGGAAGCACGCACTGCTGCAGTCTGTGCGTGTGTGTGTGGAAGGGTGGCAGTGCTGTGGTGTTCAGGGTGCGGGGGAAGCATGCACTGCTGCAGTCTGTGCGTGTGAGTGGAAGGGTGGCACTGCTGCTGCCTGTGCTGTGGTGTTCAGGGTGCGGGGGAAGCATGCACTGCTGCAGTCGGTGCGTGTGTGTGGAAGGGTGGCACTGCTGCTGCCTGTGCTGTGCGTGTTCAGGGTGCGGGGGAAGCATGCACTGCTGCAGTCTGTGCGTGTGTGTGTGGAAGGGTGGCAGTGCTGTGGGTGTTCAGGGTGCAGGGGAAGCACGCACTGCTGTAGTCTGTGCGTGTGTGTGGGGAAGGGTGGCAGTGCTGTGGTGTTCAGGGTGCGGGGGAAGCACGCACTGCTGCAGTCTGTGCATCTGTGTGTGGAAGGGTGGCAGTACTGTGGTGTTCAGGGTGCGGGGAAAGAACGCACTGCGGCAGTCTGTGCGTGTGTGTGTGGAAGGGTGGCACTGCTGCTGCCTGTGCTGTGCTTGTTCAGGCTGCGGGGGAAGCACGATCTGCGGCAGTCTGTGCGTGTGTGTGTGGAAGGGTGGCAGTGCTGTGGTGTTCAGTGTGCGGGGGAAGCACGCACTGCTGCAGTCTGTGCATGTGTGTGTGGAAGGGTGGCAGTACTGTGGTGTTCAGGGTGCGGGGAAAGAACGCACTGCGGCAGTCTGTGCGTGTGTGTGTGGAAGGGTGGCACTGCTGCTGCCTGTGCTGTGGTGTTCAGGGTGCGGGGGAAGCACGCACTGCTGCAGTCTGTGCGTGTGTGGAAGGGTGGCAGTGCTGCTGCCTGTGCTGTGCGTGTTCAAGGTGCAGGGAAAGCACGCACTGCAGCATTCTGAGCGTGTGTGTGTGGAAGGGTGGCAGTACTGTGGTGTTCAGGGTGCGGGGGAAGCACGCACTGCAGCAGTCTGTGCATGTGTGTGTGGAAGGGTGGCAGTACTGTGGTGTTCAGGGTGCGGGGAAAGAACGCACTGCGGCAGTCTGTGCGTGTGTGTGTGGAAGGGTGGCACTGCTGCTGCCTGTGCTGTGCTTGTTCAGGCTGCGGGGGAAGCACGCTCTGTGGCAGTCTGTGTGTGTGTGTGTGTGGAAGGGTGGCAATGCTGCTGCCTGTGCTGTGCGTGTTCAGGGTGCGGGGGAAGCACGCCCTGCTGCAGTCTGTGTGTGTGTGTGGAAGGGTGGCACTGCTGCTGCCTGTGCTGTGCATGTTCAGGGTGCGGGGAATCACGCACTGCGGCAGTCTGTGCGTGTGTGTGTGGAAGGGTGGCACTGCTGCTGCCTGTGCTGTGGTGTTCAGGGTGCGGGGGAAGCATGCACTGCTGCAGTCTGTGCGTGTGCGGAAGGGTGGCACTGCTGCTGCCTGTGCTGTGCGTGTTCAGGGTGCGGGGGAAGCACGCACTGCTGCAGTCTGAGCGTGTGCATGTGGAAGGGTGGCAGTGCTGTGGTGTTCAGTGTCGGGGGAAGCACGCACTGCGGCAGTCTGTGCGTGTGTGTGCGGAAGGGTGGCACTGCTGCTGCCTGTGCTATGCGTGTTCAGGGTGTGGGGGAAGCACGCACTGCTGCAGTCTGTGTGTGTGCGGAAGGGTGGCACTGCTGCTGCCTGTGCCGTGCGTGTTCAGGGTACGGGGGAAGCATGCACTGCTGCAGTCTGTGCATGTGCGGAAGGGTGGCACTGCTGCTGCCTGTGCTGTGGTGTTCAGGGTGCGGGGGAAGCATGCACTGCTGCAGTCTGTGCGTGTGTGTGTGGAAGGGTGGAACTGCTGCTGCCTGTGCTGTGCTGTGCGTGTTCAGGGTGTGGGGGAAGCACGCACTGCTGCAGTCTGTGCGTGTGTGTGTGGAAGGGTGGCAGTGCTGTGGTGTTCAAGGTGCGGGGAAAGCACGCACTGCTGCAGTCTGTGCATGTGTGTGTGGAAGGGTGGCAGTGTTGTGGTGTTCAGGGTGCGGGGAAAGCACGCACTGCGGCAGTCTGTGCTTGTGTGTGTGGAAGGGTGGCACTGCTGCTGTCTGTGCTGTGCTTGTTCAGGGTGCGGGGGAAGCACGCACTGCGGCAGTCTGTGCGTGTGTGTGTGTGGAAGGGTGGCACTGCTATTGCCTGTGCTGTGCATGTTCAGGGTGTGGGGGAAGCATGCACTGCGCCAGTCTGTGCGTGTGTGTGGAAGGGTGGCACTGCTGTTGCCTGTGATGTGCATGTTCAGGGTGCGGGGAATCATGCACTGCGGCAGTCTGTGTGTGTGTGTGTGTAAGGGTGGCACTGCTGCTGCCTGTGCTGTGGTGTTCAGGGTGCGGGGGAAGCACGCACTGCTGCAGTCTCTGCGTGTGTGGAAGGGTGGCACTGCTGCTGCCTGTGCTGTGCGTGTTCAAGGTGCAGGGGAAGCACGCACTGCTGCAGTCTGAGCGTGTGTGTGTGTGGAAGGGTGGCAGTGCTGTGGTGTTCAGGAAGCGGGGAAGCACGCACTTCGGCAGTCTGTGCATGTGTGTGCGGAAGGGTGGCACTGCTGCTGCCTGTGCTGTGCATGTTCAGGGTGTGGGGGAAGCACGCACTACTGCAGTCTGTGCGTGTGTGTGTGGAAGGGTGGCACTGCTGCTGCCTGTGCTGTTCATGTTCAGGGTGCGGGGGAAGCACGCACTGCGGCAGTCTGTGTGTGTGTGTGGAAGGGTGGCAGTGCTGTGGTGTTCAGGGTGCGGGGGAAGCACGCACTGCTGCAGTCTGTGCGTGTGTGTGTGGAAGGGTGGCAGTGCTGTGGTGTTCAGGGTGCGGGGGAAGCACGCACTGCTGCAGTCTGTGCGTGTGTGTGGAAGGGTGGCACTGCTGCTGCCTGTGCTGTGGTGTTCAGGGTGCGGGGGAAGCACGCCCTGCTGCAGTCTGTGCGTGTGTGTGGAAGGGTGGCACTGCTGCTGCCTGTGCTGTGCGTGTTCAGGGTGCGGGGGAAGCACGCACTGCTGCAGTCTGTGCGTGTGTGTGTGGAAGGGTGGTAGTGCTGTGGTGTTCAGGGTGTGGGGGAAGCACGCACTGCTGCAGTCTGTGCGTGCGAGTGGAAGGGTAGCACTGCTGCTGCCTGTGCTGTGGTGTTCAGGGTGCGGGGGAAGCACACACTGCTACAGTCTGTGCGTGTGTGTGGAAGGGTGGCACTACTGCTGCCTGTGCTGTGCGTGTTCAGGGTGCGGGGGAAATATGCACTGCTGCAGTCTGTGCGTGTGTGTGTGGAAGGGTGGCAGTGCTGTGCGTGTTCAGGGTGCAGGGGAAGCACGCACTGCTGCAGTCTGTGCGTGTGTGTGTAGAAGGGTGGCAGTGCTGTGGTGTTCAGGGTGCGGGGGGAGCACACACTGCTGCAATTTGTGCGTGTGTGTGGAAGGGTGGAACTGCTGCTGCCTGTGCTGTGGTGTTCAGGGTGTGGGGGCAGCACGCACTGCTGCAGTCTGTGTGTGTGTGTGTGGAAGGGTGGCAGTGCTGTGGTGGTCAGGGTGCGGGGGAAGCACGCACTGCATCAGTCTGTGCATGTGTGTGTGGAAGGGTGGCAGTACTGTGGTGTTCAGGGTGCGGGGAAAGAACGCACTGCGGCAGTCTGTGCGTGTGTGTGTGGAAGGGTGGCACTGCTGCTGCCTGTGCTGTGCTTGTTCAGGCTGCGGGGGAAGCACGCTCTGCGGCAGTCTGTGCGTGTGTGTGTGTGTGGAAGGGGGGCAATGCTATTGCCTGTGCTGTGCGTGTTCAGGGTGTGGGGGAAGCACGCACTGCTGCAGTCTGTGCGTGTGCGGAAGAGTGACACTGCTGCTGCCTGTGCTGTGCGTGTTCAGGGTGCGGGGGAAGCACGCACTGCTGCAGTCTGTGTGTGTGTGTGTGTGGAAGGGTGGCAATGCTCTGGTGTTCAGGGTGTGGGGGAAGCACGCACTGCTGCAGTTTGTGCGTGTGTGTACGGAAGGGTGGCACTGCTGCTGCATGTGCTGTGCGTGTTCAGGGTGTGGGGGAAGCATGCACTGCTGCAGTCTGTGCGTGCATGTGTGTGTGGAAGGGTGGCACTGCTGCTGCCTGTGCTGTGCATGTTCAGGGTGCGGGGGAAGCACGCACTGCTGCAGTCTGTGCGTGTGTGTGGAAGGGTGGCACTGCTGCTGCCTCTGCTGTGGTGTTCAGGGTGCGGGGGAAGCACACACTGCGGCAGTCTGTGCGTGTGTGTGTGGAAGGGTGGCAGTGCTGTGGTGTTCAGGGTGCGGGGGAAGCACGCACTGCTGAAGTCTGTGCGTGTGTGTGGAAGGGTGGCACTGCTGCTGCCTGTGCTGTGGTGTTGAGGGTGCGGGGGAAGCATGCACTGCTGCAGTCTGTGCGTGTGTGTGTGGAAGGGTGGAACTGCTGCTGCCTGTGCTGTGCGTGTTCAGGGTGCGGGAGAAGCACGCACTGCTTCAGTCTGTGCGTGTGTGTGTGGAAGGGTGGCAGTGCTGTGGTGTTCAGGGTGCGGGGGAAGCACGCACTGCTGAAGTCTGTGCGTGTGTGTGGAAGGGTGGCACTGCTGCTGCCTGTGCTGTGGTGTTCAGGGTGCGGGGGAAGCATGCACTGCTGCAGTCTGTGCGTGTGTGTGCGGAAGGGTGGAACTGCTGCTGCCTGTGCTGTGCGTGTTCAGGGTGCGGGGAAGCACGCACTGCTGCAGTCTGTGCGTGTGTGTGTGGAAGGGTGGCAGTGCTGTGGTGTCAGGGTGCGGGGGAAGCACGCACTGCTGCACTCTGTGCGTTTGCAGAAGGGTGGCACTGCTGCTGCCTGTGCTGTGGGTGTTCAGGGTGCGGGAGAAGCATGCACTGCTGCAGTCTGTGCGTGTGCGGAAGAGTGGCACTGCTGCTGCCTGTGCTGTGCGTGTTCATGGTGCAGGGGAAGTACGCACTGCTGCAGTCTGTGCGTGTGTGTGTGGAAGGGTGCAAGTGCTGTGGTGTTCAGGGTGCGGGGGAAGCACGCACTGCTGCAGTCTGTGCATGTGTGTGTGGAAGGGTGGCAGTGTTGTGGTGTTCAGGGTGCGGGGAAAGCACACACTGCGGCAGCCTGTGCGTGTGTGTGTGGAAGGGTGGCACTGCTGCTGCCTGTGCTGTGCGTGTTCAGGGTGCGGGGAATCATGCACTGCGGCAGTCTGTGCGTGTGTGTGTGGAAGGGAGGCACTGCTGCTGCCTGTGCTGTGGTGTTCAGGGTGCGGGGGAAGCACGCACTGCTGCAGTCTGTGCGTGTGCGGAAGGGTAGCACTGTTGCTGCCTGTGCTGTGCGTGTTCAAGGTGCAGGGGAAGCACGCACTGCTGCAGTCTGAGCGTGTGTGTGTGTGTAAGGGTGGCAGTGCTGTGGTGTTCAGGAGGCGGGGGAAGCACGCACTGCGGCAGTCTGTGCGTGTGTGTGCGGAAGGGTGGCACTGCTGCTGCCTGTGCTGTGCGTGTTCAGGGTGTGAGGAAAGCACGCACTGCTGCAGTCTGTGCATGTGTGTGTGAAAGGGTGGCACTGCTGCTGCCTGTGCTGTGCATGTTCAGGGTGCGGGGGAAGCACGCACTGCGGCAGTCTGTGTGTGTGTGTGTGGAAGGGTGGCAGTGCTGTGGTGTTGAGGGTGTGGGGGAAGCACGCACTACAGCAGTCTGTGCGTGTGTGTATGGAAGGGTGGCACTGCTGCTGCTCTGCCTGTGCTGTGCGTGTTCAGGGTGCGGGGGAAGCACGCACTGCTGCAGTCTGTGCGTGTGTGTGTGGAAGGGTGGCCCTGCTGTGCGTGTTCAGGGTGCGGGGGAAGCATGCACTGCTGCAGTCTGTGCTTGTGTGTGTGGAAGGGTGGCACTGCTGCTGCCTGTGCTGTGCGTGTTCAGGGTGCAGGGGAAGCACGCACTGCTGCAGTCTGTGCGTGTGTGTGTGGAAGGTTGGCAGTGCTGTGGTGTTCAGGGTGCAGGGGAAGCACGCACTGCTGCAGTCTGTGCGTGTGTGTGGAAGGGTGGCACTGCTGCTGCCTGTGCTGTGCGTGTTCAGGGTGCCGGTGAAGCACGCCCTGCTGCAGTCTGTGCGTGTGTGTGGAAGGGTGGCACTGCTGCTGCCTATGCTGTGCGTGTTCAGGGTGCGGGGGAAGCACGCCCTGCTGCAGTCTGTGGTGTGTGTGGAAGGGTGGCACTGCTGCTGCCTGTGCTGTGCGTGTTCAGGGTGCGGGGGAAGCACGCACTGCTGCAGTCTGTGCATGTGTGTGTGTGGAAGGGTGGCAGTGCTGTGGTGTTCAGGGTGCGGGGGAAGCACGCACTGCTGCAGTCTGTGCGTGTGAGTGGAAGGGTGGCACTGCTGCTGCCTGTGCTGTGGTGTTCAGGGTGCGGGGGAAGCACGAACTGCTGCAGTCTGTGCGTGTGTGTGGAAGGGTGGCACTGCTGCTGCCTGTGCTGTGCGTGTTCAGGGTGCGAGGGAAGCATGCACTGCTGCAGTCTGTGCGTGTGTGTGTGGAAGTGTGGCAGTGCTGTGCGTGTTCAGGGTGCAGGGGAAGCACGCACTGCTGCAGTCTGTGCGTGTGTGTGTGGAAGGGTGGCAGTGCTGTGGTGTTCAGGGTGCGGGGGGAGCACGCACTGCTGCAGTCTGTGCGTGTGTGTGGAAGGGTGGCACTGCTGCTGCCTGTGCTCTGCTGTTCAGGGTGCGGGGGAAGCACGCACTGCTGCAGTCTGTGTGTGTGTGTGTGGAAGGGTGGCACTGCTGTGGTGTTCAGGGTGCGGGGAAGCATGCACTGCAGCAGTCTGTGCATGTGTGTGTGGAAGGGTGGCAGTGCTGTGGTGTTCAGGGTGCGGGGAAAGAACGCACTGTGGCAGTCTGTGCTTGTGTGTGGAAGGGTGGCACTGCTGCTGCCTGTGCTGTGCTTGTTCAGGCTGCGGGGGAAGCACACACTGCGGCAGTCTGTGCGTGTGTGTGTGTGGAAGGGTGGCAATGCTATTGCCTGTGCTGTGCGTGTTCAGGGTGTGGGGCAAGCTTGCACTGCAGCAGTCTGTGCGTGTGTGTGGAAGGGTGGCACTGCTGCTGCCTGTGCTGTGCGTGTTCAGGGTGCCGGGGAAGCACGCACTGCTGCAGTCTGAGTGTGTGTGTGTGTGGAAGGGTGGCAGTGCTGTGGTGTTCAGTGTGCGGGGAAAGCACGCACTGCGGCAGTCTGTGCGTTTGTGTGTGGAAGGGTGGCACTGCTGCTGCCTGTGCTGTGCGTGTTCAGGGTGTGGGGGAAGCACACACTGCTGCAGTCTGTGTGTGTGCGGAATGGTGGCACTGCTGCTGCCTGTGCCGTGCGTGTTCAGGGTACGGGGGAAGCATGCACTGCTGCAGTCTGTGCATGTGCGGAAGGGTGGCACTGCTGCTGCCTGTGCTGTGCGTGTTCAGGGTGCGGGGGAAGCACGCACTGCTGCAGTCTGTGCGTGTGTGTGTGGAAGGGTGCAGTGCTGTGGTGTTCAGGGTGCGGGGGAAGCATGCACTGCTGCAGTCTGTGCATGTGCGGAAGGGTGGCACTGCTGCTGCCTGTGCTCTGCGTGTTCAGGGTGCGGGGGAAGCATGCACTGCTGCAGTCTGTGCATGTGCGGAAGGGTGGCACTGCTGCTGCCTGTGCTGTGCGTGTTCAGGGTGCGGGGAAGCACGCACTGCTGCAGTCTGTGTGTGTGTGTGTGTGTGTGTGTGTGGAAGGGTGGCAGTGCTGTGGAGTTCAGGGTGCGGGGGAAGCATGCACTGCTGCAGTCTGTGCGTGTGTGTGTGGTAGGGTGGCAGTGATGTGGTGTTCAGGGTGCGGGGGAAGCATGTACTGCGGCAGTCTGTGCGTGTGTGTGTGGAAGGGTGGCACTGCTGCTGCCTGTGCTGTGCGTGTTCACGGTGCGGGGGAAGCACACACTGCTGCAGTCTGAGCATGTGTGTGTGGAAGGGTGGCAGTGCTGTGGTGTTCAGGGTGCGGGGGAAGCACGCACTGCGGCAGTCTGTGCGTGTGTGTGCGGAAGGGTGGCACTGCTGCTGCCTGTGCTGTGCGTGTTCAGGGTGCGGGGAAGCATGCACTACTGCAGTCTGTGCATGTGTGTGTGGAAGGCTGGCACTGCTGCTGCCTGTGCTGTGCGTGTTCAGGGTGCGGGGGAAGCACGCACTGCGGCAGTCTGTGCATGTGTGTGTGGAAGGGTGGCACTGCTGTGGTGTTCAGGGTGTGGGGAAGCACGCACTGCGGCAGTCTGTGCGTGTGTGTGCTGAAGGGTGGCACTGCTGTGGTGTTCAGGGTGCGGGGGAAGCACACACTGCGGCAGTCTGTGCGTGTGTATGCGGAAAGGTGGCACTGCTGCTGCCTGTGCTGTGCGTGTTCAGGGTGCGGGGGAAGCATGCAATGCTGCAGTCTGTGCATGTGTGTGTGGAAGGGTGGCAATGCTATGCGTATTCAGGGTGCGGGGGAAGCACGCACTGCTGCAGCCTGTGCATGTGCGGAAGGGTGGCACTCCTGCTGCCTGTGCTCTGCGTATTCAGGGTGCGGGGGAAGCACGCACTGCTGCAGTCTGTGCATGTGCGGAAGAGTGGCACTGCTGCTGCCTATGCTGTGCGTGTTCAGGGTGCGGGGGAAGCATGCACTGCGGCAGTCTGTGTGTGTGTGTGTGGAAGGGTGTCAATGCTGTGGTGTTCAGGGTGCGGGGGAAGCATGCACTGCTGCAGTCTGTGCGTGTGTGTGTGGTAGGGTGGCAGTGCTGTGGTGTTCAGGGTGCTGGGGAAGCACGCACTGCGGCAGTCTGTGCGTGTGTGTATGGAAGGGTGGTACTGCTGTGGTGTTCAGGGTGCAGGGAAAGCACGCACTGCTGCAGTCTGAGCGTGTGTGTGTGGAAGGGTGGCAGTGCTGTGGTGTTCAGGGTGCGGGTGAAGCACACACTGCGGCAGTCTGTGCATGTGTGTGCGGAAGGTTGGCACTGCTGTGGTGTTCAGGGTGCAGGGGAAGCACGCACTGCGGCAGTCTTTGCGTGTGTGTGTGGAAGGGTGGCACTGCTGTGGTGTTCAGGGTGCGGGGGAAGCACGCACTGCGGCAGTCTGTGCGTGTGTGTGCAGAAGGGTGGCAATGCTGCTGACTGTGCTGTGCGTGTTCAGGGTGCGGGGAAGCACGCACTGCTACAGTCTGTGCGTGTGTGTGTGGAAGGGTGGCAGTGCTGTGGTGTCAGGGTGCGGGGGAAGCACGCACTGCTGCACTCTGTGCGTATGCAGAAGGGTGGCACTGCTGCTGCCTGTGCTGTGGGTGTTCAGGGTGCGGGAGAAGCATGCACTGCTGCAGTCTGTGCGTGTGCAGAAGAGTGGCACTGCTGCTGCCTGTGCTGTGCGTGTTCATGGTGCGGGGGAAGTACGCACTGCTGCAGTGTGTGCGTGTGTGTGTGGAAGGGTGGCAGTGCTGTGGTGTTCAGCGTGCGGGGGAAGCACGCACTGCTGCAGTCTGTGCATGTGTGTGTGGAAGGGTGGCAGTGTTGTGGTGTTCAGGGTGCGGGGAAAGCACGCACTGCGGCAGCCTGTGCGTGTGTGTGTGGAAGGGTGGCACTGCTGCTGCCTGTGCTGTGCGTGTTCAGGGTGCGGGGAATCATGCACTGCGGCAGTCTGTGCGTGTGTGTGTGGAAGGGTGGCACTGCTGCTGCCTGTGCTGTGGTGTTCAGGGTGGGGGGGAAGCACGCACTGCTGCAGTCTGTGCGTGTGCGGAAGGGTGGCATTGCTGCTGCCTGTGCTGTGCGTGTTCAAGGTGCATGGGAAGCACGCACTGCTGCAGTCTGAGCGTGTGTGTGTGTGGAAGGGTGGCAGTGCTGTGGTGTTCAAGAGGCGGGGGAAGCACGCACTGCGGCAGTCTGTGCATGTGTGTGCGGAAGGGTGGCACTGCTGCTGCCTGTGCTGTGCGTGTTCAGGGTGTGGGGGAAGCACGCACTGCTGCAGTCTGTGCGTGTGTGTGTGGAAGGGTGGCACTGCTGCTGCCTGTGCTGTGCATGTGCAGGGTGCAGGGGAAGCACGCACTGCGGCAGTCTGTGTGTGTGTGTGTGTGGAAGGGTGGCAGTGCTGTGGTGTTCAGGGAGTGGGGGAAGCACGCACTGCAGCAGTCTGTGCGTGTGTGTACGGAAGGGTGGCACTGCTGCTGCCTGTGCTGTGCGTGTTCAGGGTGCGGGGGAAGCATGCACTGCTGCAGTCTGTGCGTGTGTGTGTGGAAGGGTGGCACTGCTGTGCGTGTTCAGGGTGCGGGGGAAGCATGCACTGCTGCAGTCTGTGCTTGTGTGTGTGGAAGGGTGGCACTGCTGCTGCCTGTGCTGTGCGTGTTCAGGGTGCAGGGGAAGCACGCACTGCTGCAGTATGTGCGTGTGTGTGTGGAAGGGTGGTAGTGCTGTGGTGTTCAGAGTGCGGGGGAAGCACGCACTGCTGCAGTCTGTGCGTGTGTGTGGAAGGGTGGCAATGCTGCTGCCTGTGCTGTGCGTGTTCAGGGTGCGGGGGAAGCACGCACTGCTGCAGTCTGTGCGTGTGTGTGTGTGTGGAAGGGTGGCAGTGCTGTGCGTGATCAGGGTGCGGGGGAAGCACGCCCTGCTGCAGTCTGTGCGTGTGTGTGGAAGGGTGGCACTGCTGCTGCCTGTGCTGTGCGTGTTCAGGGTGCGGGGGAAGCACGCCCTGCTGCAGTCTGTGCATGTGTGTGGAAGGGTGGCACTGCTGCTGCCTGTGCTGTGCGTGTTCAGGGTGCGGGGGAAGCACGCACTGCTGCAGTCTGTGCGTGTGTGTGTGTGGAAGGGTGGCAGTGCTGTGGTGTTCAGGGTGCGGGGGAAGCACACACTGCTGCAGTCTGTGTGTGTGAGTGGAAGGGTGGCACTGCTGCTGCCTGCGCTGTGGTGTTCAGGGTGCGGGGGAAGCACGCACTGCTGCAGTCTGTGCGTGTGTGTGGAAGGGTGGCACTGCAGCTGCCTGTGCTGTGCCTGTTCAGGGTGTGGGGGAAGAATGCACTGCTGCAGTCTGTGCGTGTGTGTGCTGAAGGGTGGCACTGCTGTGGTGTTCAGGGTCCGGGGGAAGCACGCACTGCGGCAGTCTGTGCGTGTGTATGCGGAAAGGTGGCACTGCTGCTGCCTGTGCTGTGCGTGTTCAGGGTGTGGGGGAAGCACGCACTGCGGCAGTCTGTGCGTGTGAGTGCAGAAGGGTGGCACTGCTGCTGCCTGTGCTGTGCGTGTTCAGGGTGCGGGGGAAGCACGCACTGCTGCAGTCTGTGCATGTGCAGAAGGGTGGCACTGCTGCCTGTGCTGTGCGTGTTCAGGGTGCGGGGGAAGCACGCACTGCTGCAGTCTGTGTGTGTATGTGTGGAAGGGTGGCAATGCTGTGGTGTTCAGGGTGCGGGGGAAGCACGCACTAATGCAGTCTGTGCGTGTGTGTGTGGTAGGGTGGCAGTGCTGTGGTGTTAGGGTGCGGGGGAAGCACGCACTGCGGCAGTCTGTGCGTGTGTGTGTGGAAGGGTGGTACTGCTGCTGCCTGTGCTGTGCGTGTTCAGGGTGCGGGGGAAGCGCGTACTGCTGCAGTCTGAGCGTGTGTGTGTGTGGAAGGGTGGCAGTGCTGTGGTGTTCAGGGTGTGGGGGAAGCACGCACTGCGGCAGTCTGTGCGTGTGTGTGCGGAAGGGTGGCACTGCTGTGGTGTTCAGGGTGCAGGGGAAGCACGCACTGCTGCAGTCTGTGCGTGTGTGTGTGGTAGGGTGGCAGTGCTGTGGTGTTCAGGGTGCGGGGGAAGCACGCACTGCGGCAGTCTGTGCGTGTGTGTGTGGAAGGGTGGCACTGCTGCTGCCTGTGCTGTGCGTGTTCAGGGTGCAGGGGAAGCACGCACGGCGGCAGTCTGTGCATGTGTGTGTGGAAGGGTGGCACTGCTGTGGTGTTCAGGGTGTGGGGAAGCACGCACTGCGGCAGTCTGTGCATGTGTGTGCTGAAGGGTGGCACTGCTGTGGTGTTCAGGGTGCGGGGGAAGCACGCACTGCGGCAGTCTGTGCGTGTGTATGCGGAAAGGTGGCACTGCTGCTGCCTGTGCTGTGCGTGTTCAGGGTGCGGGGGAAGCACGCACTGCGGCAGTCTGTGCATGTGTGTGCAGAAGGGTGGCACTCCTGCTGCCTGTGCTGTGCGTGTTCAGGGTGCGGGGGAAGCATGCACTGCTGCAGTCTGTGCGTGTGCAGAAGGGTGGCACTGCTGCTGCCTGTGCTGTGCGTGTTCAGGGTGCGGGGGAAGCACGCACTGCTGCAGTCTGTGCGTGTGTGTGTGGAAGGGTGGCAGTGCTGTGGTGTTCAATGTGCGGGGGAAGCACGCATTTCTGCAGTCTGTGCGTGTGCGGAAGGGTGGCACTGCTGCTGCCTGTGCTGTGCGTGTTCAGGGTGCGGGGGAAGCATGCAATGCTGCAGTCTGTGCGTGTGTGTGTGTGTGTGGAAGGGTGGCAGTGCTGTGCGTATTCAGGGTGCAGGGGAAGCACGCACTGTGGCAGTCTGTGCGTGTGTGTGTGGAAGGGTGGTACTGCTGCTGCCTGTGCTGTGCGTGTTCAGGGTGCGGGGGAAGCGCGCACTGCTGCAGTCTGAGCGTGTGTGTGTGGAAGGGTGGCAGTGCTGTGGTGTTCAGGGTGTGGGGGAAGCACGCACTGCGGCAGTCTGTGCGTGTGTGTGCGGAAGGGTGGCACTGCTGTGGTGTTCAGGGTGCAGGGGAAGCACGCACTGCTGCAGTCTGTGCGTGTGTGTGTGGTAGGGTGGCAGTGCTGTGGTGTTCAGGGTGCGGGGGAAGCACGCACTGCGGCAGTCTGTGCGTGTGTGTGTGGAAGGGTGGCACTGCTGCTGCCTGTGCTGTGCGTGTTCAGGGTGCAGGGGAAGCACGCACGGCGGCAGTCTGTGCATGTGTGTGTGGAAGGGTGGCACTGCTGTGGTGTTCAGGGTGTGGGGAAGCACGCACTGCGGCAGTCTGTGCATGTGTGTGCTGAAGGGTGGCACTGCTGTGGTGTTCAGGGTGCGGGGGAAGCACGCACTGCGGCAGTCTGTGCGTGTGTATGCGGAAAGGTGGCACTGCTGCTGCCTGTGCTGTGCGTGTTCAGGGTGCGGGGGAAGCACGCACTGCGGCAGTCTGTGCATGTGTGTGCAGAAGGGTGGCACTCCTGCTGCCTGTGCTGTGCGTGTTCAGGGTGCGGGGGAAGCATGCACTGCTGCAGTCTGTGCGTGTGCAGAAGGGTGGCACTGCTGCTGCCTGTGCTGTGCGTGTTCAGGGTGCGGGGGAAGCACGCACTGCTGCAGTCTGTGCGTGTGTGTGTGGAAGGGTGGCAGTGCTGTGGTGTTCAATGTGCGGGGGAAGCACGCATTTCTGCAGTCTGTGCGTGTGCGGAAGGGTGGCACTGCTGCTGCCTGTGCTGTGCGTGTTCAGGGTGCGGGGGAAGCATGCAATGCTGCAGTCTGTGCGTGTGTGTGTGGAAGGGTGGCAGTGCTGTGCGTATTCAGGGTGCAGGGGAAGCACGCACTGCTGCAGTCTGCGCGTGTGTGTTTGGAAGGGTGGAATTGCTATGGTGTTAAGGGTGCGGGGGAAGCACGCACTGCTGCAGTCTGTGCGTGTGTGTGTGGAAGGGTGGCACTGCGGCAGTCTGTGCGTGTGTGTGTGTGTGTGGAAAGGTGGCAGTGCTGTGGTGTTTAGGGTGCGGGAGAAGCATGCACTGCTGCGGTCTGTGTGTGTGCGGAAGCTTGGCACTGCTGCTGCCTGTGCTGTGCGTGTTCAGGGTGCGGGGGAAGCACGCCCTGATGCAGTCGGTGCGTGTGTGTGTGTGTGGAAGGGTGGCACTGCTGCTGCCTGTGCTGTGCGTGTTCAGGGTGTGGGGGAAGCACGCACTGCTGCAGTCTGTGCATGTGTGTGTGGAAGGGTGGCAGTTCTGTGGTGTTCAGGGTGCGGGGGAAGCACGCACTGCTGAAGTCTGTGCGTGTGTGTGGAAGGGTGGCACTGCTGCTGCCTGTGCTGTGGTGTTCGGGGTGCGGGGGAAGCATGCACTGCTGCAGTCTGTGCTTGTGTGTGTGGAGGGTGGAACTGCTGCTGCCTGTGCTGTGCGTGTTCAGGGTGCAGGGGAAGCACGCACTGCTGCATTCTGTGCGTGTGTGTGTGGAAGGGTGGCAGTGCTGTGGTGTTCAGGGTGCGGGGAAAGCACACACTGCTGCAATCTGTGCATGTGTGTGTGGAAGGGTGGCAGTGTTGTGGTGTTCAGGGTGTGGGGAAAGCACGCACTGCGGCAGTCTGTGCGTGTGTGTGTGGAAGGGTGGCACCGCCGCTGCCTGTGCTGTGCTTGTTCAGGGTGCGGGGGAAGCACGCACTGCGGCAGTCTGTGCGTGTGTGTGTGTGGAAGGGTGGCACTGCTATTGCCTGTGCTGTGCATGTTTAGGGTGTGGGGGAAGCATGCACTGCGCCAGTCTGTGCGTGTGTGTGGAAGGGTGGCACTGCTGCTGCCTGTGCTGTGCGTGTTCAGGGTGCGGGGAATCATGCACTGTGGCAGTCTGTGCGTGTGTGTGTGGAAGGGTGGCGCTGCTGCTGCCTGTGCTGTGCGTGTTCAGGGTGCGGGGAAGCATGCACTGCTGCAGTCTGTGCATGTGTGTGTGGAAGGGTGGCACTGCTGCTGCCTGTGCTGTGCGTGTTCAGGGTGCAGGGGAAGCACGCACTGTGGCAGTCTGTGCATGTGTGTGCGGAAGGGTGGCACTGCTGTGGTGTTCAGGGTGCGGGGAAAGCACGCACTGCGGCAGTCTGTGCGTGTGTGTGCGGAAAGTTGGCACTGCTGCTGCCTGTGCGTGTTCAGGTTGCGGGGGAAGCACGCACTGCGGCAGTCTGTGCGTGTGCAGAAAGGTGGTACTGCTGCTGCCTGTGCTGTGCGTGTCCAGGGTGCGGGGGAAGCACGCACTGCTGCAGTCTGTGAGTGTGTGTGTGGAAGGGTGGCAGTGCTGTGGTGGTCAAGGTGCGGGGGAAGCACGCATTTCTGCTGTCTGTGCGTGTGCGGAAGGGTGGCACTGCTGCTGCCTGTGCTGTGCGTGTTCAGGGTGCGGGGGAAGCATGCAATGCTGAAGTATGTGCGTATGTGTGTGGAAGGGTGGCAGTGCTGTGCGTATTAAGGGTGCGGGGGAAGCACGCACTGCTGCAGTCTGTGCATGTGTGTGTGGAAGGGTGGCAGTGCTATGGTGTTCAGGGTGCGGGGGAAGCACGCACTGCTGCAGTCTGTGTGTGTGTGTGTGGAAGGGTGGCACTGCGGCAGTCTGTGCGTGTGTGGAAAGGTGGCAGTGCTGTGGTGTTCAGGGTGCGGGAAAAGCATGCACTGCTGCAGTCTGTGTGTGTGCAGAAGTTTGGCACTGCTGCTGCCTGTGCTGTGCGTGTTCAGGGTGCGGGAGAAGCACGCACTGCTGCAGTCTGTGCGTGTGTGTGTGGAAGGGTGGCAGTGCTGTGGTGTTCAGGGTGCGGGGGAAGCACGCACTGCTGAAGTCTGTGCGTGTGTGTGGAAGGGTGGCACTGCTGCTGCCTGTGCTGTGGTGTTCAGGGTGCGGGGGAAGCATGCACTGCTGCAGTCTGTGCGTTTGTGTGTGTGGAAGGGTGGCACTGCTGCTGCCTGTGCTGTGTAATTGTTCAGGGTGCGGGGAAGCACGCACTGCTGCAGTCTGTGCGTGTGTGTGTGGAAGGGTGGCAGTGCTGTGGTGTTCAAGGTGCGAGGAAAGCACGCACTGCTGCAGTCTGTGCATGTGTGTGTGGACGGGTGGCAGTGTTGTGGTGTTCAGGGTGTGGGGAAAGCACGCACTGCGGCAGTCTGCATGTGTGTGTGGAAGGGTGGCACTGCTGCTGCCTGTGCTGTGCTTGTTCAGGGTGCGGGGGAAGCACGCACTGCGGCAGTCTGCGTGTGTGTGTGTGGAAGGGTGGCACTGCTATTGCCTGTGCTGTGCATGTTCAGGGTGTGGGGGAAGCATGCACTGCGCCAGTCTGTGCGTGTGTGTGGAAGGGTGGCACTGCTGCTGCCTGTGCTGTGCGTGTTCAGGGTGCGGGGAATCATGCACTGCGGCAGTCTGTGCGTGTGTGTGTGGAAGGGTGGCACTGCTGCTGCCTGTGCTGTGGTGTTCAGGGTGCGGGGGAAGCACGCACTGCTGCAGTCTGTGCGTGTGTGGAAGGGTGGCACTGCTGCTGCCTGTGCTGTGCGTGTTCAAGGTGCAGGGGAAGCACGCACTGCTGCAGTCTGAGCGTGTGTGTGTGGAAGGGTGGTACTGCTGCTGCCTGTGCTGTGCATGTTCAGGGTGCGGGGGAAGCACGCACTGTGGCAGTCTGTGCGTGTGTGTGTGGAAGGGTGGCAGTGCTGTGGTGTTCAGGGTGTGGGGGAAGCACGCACTGCAGCAGTCTGTGTGTGTGTGTACGGAAGGGTGGCACTGCTGCTGCCTGTGCTGTGCGTGTTCAGGGTGCGGGGGAAGCACGCACTGCTGCAGTCTGTGCGTGTGTGTGTGGAAGGGTGGCACTGCTGTGCGTGTTCAGAGTGCGGGGGAAGCATGCACTGCTGCAGTCTGTGCGTGTGTGTGTGTAGAAGGGTGGCACTGCTGCTGCCTGTGCTGTGCGTGTTCAGGGTGCGGGGGAAGCACGCACTGCTGCAGTCTGTGCGTGTGTGTGTGGAAGGGTGGCAGTGCTGTGGTGTTCAGGGTGCGGGGGAAGCACGCACTGCTGCAGTCTGTGCGTGTGTGTGGAAGGGTGGCACTGCTGCTGCCTGCGCTGTGGTGTTCAGGGTGCGAGGGAAGCACGCACTGCTGCAGTCTGTGCATGTGTGTGTGTGGAAGGGTGGCAGTGCTGTGGTGTTCAGGGTGCGGGGGAAGCACGCACTGCTGCAGTCTGTGCGTGTGTGTGTGGAAGGGTGGCAGTGCTGTGGTGTTCAGGGTGCGGGGGAAGCATGCACTGCTGCAGTCTGTGCGTGTGAGTGGAAGGGTGGCACTGCTGCTGCCTGTGCTGTGGTGTTCAGGGTGCGGGGGAAGCACGCACTGCTGCAGTCGGTGCATGTGTGTGGAAGGGTGGCACTGCTGCTGCCTGTGCTGTGCGTGTTTTGGGTGCGGGGGAAGCATGCACTGCTGCAGTCTGTGCGTGTGTGTGTGGAAGGGTGGCAGTGCTGTGCGTGTTCAGGGTGCAGGGGAAGCACGCACTGCTGTAGTCTGTGCGTGTGTGTGTGGAAGGGTGGCAGTGCTGTGGTGTTCAGGGTGCGGGGGAAGCACGCACTGCTGCAGTCTGTGCATCTGTGTGTGGAAGGGTGGCAGTACTGTGGTGTTCAGGGTGCGGGGGAAAGAACGCACTGCGGCAGTCTGTGCGTGTGTGTGTGGAAGGGTGGCACTGCTGCTGCCTGTGCTGTGCTTGTTCAGGCTGCGGGGGAAGCACGCTCTGCGGCAGTCTGTGCGTGTGTGTGTGGAAGGGTGGCAGTGCTGTGGTGTTCAGTGTGCGGGGGAAGCACGCACTGCTGCAGTCTGTGCATGTGTGTGTGGAAGGGTGGCAGTACTGTGGTGTTCAGGGTGCGGGGAAAGAACGCACTGCGGCAGTCTGTGCGTGTGTGTGTGGAAGGGTGGCACTGCTGCTGCCTGTGCTGTGGTGTTCAGGGTGCGGGGGAAGCACGCACTGCTGCAGTCTGTGCATGTGTGGAAGGGTGGCAGTGCTGCTGCCTGTGCTGTGCGTGTTCAAGGTGCAGGGAAAGCACGCACTGCAGCAGTCTGAGCGTGTGTGTGTGGAAGGGTGGCAGTACTGTGGTGTTCAGGGTGCGGGGGAAGCACGCACTGCAGCAGTCTGTGCATGTGTGTGTGGAACGGTGGCAGTACTGTGGTGTTCAGGGTGCGGGGAAAGAACGCACTGCGGCAGTCTGTGCGTGTGTGTGTGGAAGGGTGGCACTGCTGCTGCCTGTGCTGTGCTTGTTCAGGCTGCGGGGGAAGCACGCTCTGTGGCAGTCTGTGCGTGTGTGTGTGTGGAAGGGTGGCAATGCTGCTGCCTGTGCTGTGCGTGTTCAGGGTGCGGGGGAAGCACGCCCTGCTGCAGTCTGTGCGTGTGTGTGGAAGGGTGGCACTGCTGCTGCCTGTGCTGTGCATGTTCAGGGTGCGGGGAATCACGCACTGCGGCAGTCTGTGCGTGTGTGTGTGGAAGGGTGGCACTGCTGCTGCCTGTGCTGTGGTGTTCAGGGTGCGGGGGAAGCATGCACTGCTGCAGTCTGTGCGTGTGCGGAAGGGTGGCACTGCTGCTGCCTGTGCTGTGCGTGTTCAGGGTGCGGGGGAAGCACGCACTGCTGCAGTCTGAGCATGTGCATGTGGAAGGGTGGCAGTGCTGTGGTGTTCAGTGTCGGGGGAAGCACGCACTGCGGCAGTCTGTGTGTGTGTGTGTGGAAGGGTGGCACTGCTGCTGCCTGTGCTGTGCGTGTTCAGGGTGCAGGGGAAGCACGCACTGCGGCAGTCTGTGCATGTGTGTGTGGAAGGGTGGCACTGCTGTGGTGTTCAGGGTGTGGGGAAGCACGCACTGCGGCAGTCTGTGCGTGTGTGTGCTGAAGGGTGGCACTGCTGTGGTGTTCAGGGTGCGGGGGAAGCACGCACTGCGGCAGTCTGTGCGTGTGTATGCGGAAAGGTGGCACTGCTGCTGCCTATGCTGTGCGTGTTCAGGGTGCGGGGGAAGCACGCACTGTGGCAGTCTGTGCGTGTGTGTGCAGAAGGGTGGCACTGCTGCTGCCTGTGCTGTGCGTGTTCAGGGTGCGGGGGAAGCACGCACTGCTGCAGTCTGTGCGTGTGTGTGTGGAAGGGTGGCAGTGCTGTGGTGTTCAATGTGCGGGGGAAGCACGCATTTCTGCAGTCTGTGCGTGTGCGGAAGGGTGGCACTGCTGCTGCCTGTGCTGTGCGTGTTCAGGGTGCGGGGGAAGCATGCAATGCTGCAGTCTGTGCGTGTGTGTGTGTGGAAGGGTGGCAGTGCTGTGCGTATTCAGGGTGCGGGGGAAGCACGCACTGCTGCAGTCTGCGCGTGTGTGTGTGGAAGGGTGGCAGTGCTATGGTGTTAAGGGTGCGGGGGAAGCACGCACTGCTGCAGTCTGTGCGTGTGTGTGTGGAAGGGTGGCACTGTGGCAGTCTGTGCGTGTGTGTGTGTGTGTGGAAAGGTGGCAGTGCTGTGGTGTTCAGGGTGCGGGAGAAGCATGCACTGCTGCGGTCTGTGTGTGTGCGGAAGCTTGGCACTGCTGCTGCCTGTGCTGTGCGTGTTCAGGGTGCGGGGGAAGCACGCACTGCTGCAGTCTGTGCATGTGTGTGTGGAAGGGTGGCAGTTCTGTGGTGTTCAGGGTGCGGGGGAAGCACGCACTGATGAAGTCTGTGCGTGTGTGTGGAAGGGTGGCACTGCTGCTGCCTGTGCTGTGGTGTTCGGGGTGCGGGGGAAGCATGCACTGCTGCAGTCTGTGCTTGTGTGTGTGGAGGGTGGAACTGCTGCTGCCTATGCTGTGCGTGTTCAGGGTGCGGGGGAAGCACGCACTGCTGCAGTCTGTGCGTGTGTGTGTGGAAGGGTGGCAGTGCTGTGGTGTTCAGGGTGCGGGGAAAGCACACACTGCTGCAATCTGTGCATGTGTGTGTGGAAGGGTGGCAGTGTTGTGGTGTTCAGGGTGCGGGGAAAGCACGTACTGCGGCAGTCTGTGTGTGTGTGTGTGGAAGGGTGGCACCGCTGCTGCCTGTGCTGTGCTTGTTCAGGGTGCGGGGGAAGCACGCACTGCGGCAGTCTGTGCGTGTGTGTGTGTGTGTGGAAGGGTGGCACTGCTATTGCCTGTGCTGTGCATGTTCAGGGTGTGGGGGAAGCATGCACTGCGCCAGTCTGTGCGTGTGTGTGGAAGGGTGGCACTGCTGCTGCCTGTGCTGTGCGTGTTCAGGGTGCGGGGAATCATGCACTGCGGCAGTCTGTGCGTGTGTGTGTGGAAGGGTGGCACTGCTGCTGCCTGTGCTGTGCGTGTTCAGGGTGCAGGGGAAGCACGCACTGTGGCAGTCTGTGCATGTGTGTGTGGAAGGGTGGACTGCTGTGGTGTTCAGGGTGTGGGGAAGCACGCACTGCGGCAGTCTGTGCATGTGTGTGCGGAAAGGTGGCACTGCTGCTCCCTGTGCGTGTTCAGGTTGCGGGGGAAGCACGCACTGCGGCAGTCTGTGCGTGTGCAGAAAGGTGGCACTGCTGCTGCCTGTGCTGTGCGTGTCCAGGGTGCGGGGGAAGCACGCACTGCTGCAGTCTGTGAGTGTGTGTGTGGAAGGGTGGCAGTGCTGTGGTGGTCAAGGTGCGGGGGAAGCACGCATTTCTGCTGTCTGTGCGTGTGCGGAAGGGTGGCACTGCTGCTGCCTGTGCTGTGCGTGTTCAGGGTGCGGGGGAAGCATGCAATGCTGCAGTCTGTGCGTGTGCAGAAAGGTGGCACTGCTGCTGCCTGTGCTGTGCGTGTCCATGGTGCGGGGGAAGCACGCAATGCTGCAGTCTGTGCGTGTGTGTGTGGAAGTGTGGCAGTGCTGTGGTGGTCAAGGTGCGGGGGAAGCACGCATTTCTGCAGTCTGTGCGTGTGCGGAAGGGTGGCACTGCTGCTGCCTGTGCTGTGTGTGTTCAGGGTGCGGGGGAAGCATGCAATGCTGCAGTATGTGCGTGTGTGTGTGGAAGGGTGGCAGTGCTGTGCGTATTAAGGGTGCGGGGGAAGCACGCACTGCTGCAGTCTGTGCGTGTGTGTGTGGAAGGGTGGCAGTGCTATGGTGTTCAGGGTGCGGGGGAAGCACGCACTGATGCAGTCTGTGCATGTGTGTGTGGAAGGGTGGCACTGCGGCAGTCTGTGCGTGTGTGGAAAGGTGGCAGTGCTGTGGTGTTCAGGGTGCGGGAAAAGCATGCACTGCTGCAGTCTGTGTGTGTGCGGAAGTTTGGCACTGCTGCTGCCTGTGCTGTGCATGTTCAGGGTGCGGGGGAAGCACGCCTTGATGTAGTCGGTGCGTGTGTGTGTGTGTGGAAGGGTGGCACTGCTGCTGCCTGTGCTGTGCGTGTTCAGGGTGCGGGAGAAGCACGCACTGCTTCAGTCTGTGCGTGTGTGTGTGGAAGGGTGGCAGTGCTGTGTTGTTCAGGGTGCGGGGGAAGCACGCACTGCTGAAGTCTGTGCGTGTGTGTGGAAGGGTGGCACTGCTGCTGCCTGTGCTGTCGTGTTCAGGGTGCGGGGGAAGCATGCACTGCTGCAGTCTGTGCGTGTGTGTGTGGAAGGGTGGAACTGCTGCTGCCTGTGCTGTGCGTGTTCAGGGTGCGGGGAAGCACGCACTGCTGCAGTCTGTGCGTGTGTGTGTGGAAGGGTGGCAGTGCTGTGGTGTTCAAGGTGCGGGGAAAGCACGCACTGCTGCAGTCTGTGCATGTGTGTGTGGAAGGGTGGCACTGATGCTGCCTGTGCTGTGCTTGTTCAGGGTGCGGGGGAAGCACGCACTGCAGCAGTCTGTGCGCGTGTGTGTGTGTGGAAGGGTGGCACTGCTATTGCCTGTGCTGTGCTTGTTCAGGGTGCGGGGGAAGCACGCACTGCTGCAGTATGTGCGTGTGTGTGTGGAAGGGTGGCAGTGCTGTGGTGTTCAAGGTGCGGGGAAAGCACGCACTGCTGCAGTCTGTGCATGTGTGTGTGGAAGGGTGGCAGTGTTGTGGTGTTCAGGGTGTGGGGAAAGCACGCACTGCGGCAGTCTGTGCGTGTGTGTGTGGAAGGGTGGCACTGCTGCTGCCTGTGCTGTGCTTGTTCAGGGTGCGGGGGAAGCACGCACTGCGGCAGTCTGTGCGTGTGTGTGTGTGGAAGGGTGGCACTGCTACTGCCTGTGCTGTGCATGTTCAGGGTGTGGGGGAAGCATGCACTGCGCCAGTGCGTGCGTGTGTGTGGAAGGGTGGCACTGCTGCTGCCTGTGCTGTGCGTGTTCAGGGGGCGGGGAATCATGCACTGCTGCAGTCTGTGCGTGTGTGGAAGGGTGGCACTGCTGCTGCCTGTGCTGTACGTGTTCAAGGTGCAGGGGAAGCACGCACTGCTGCAGTCTGAGCGTGTGTGTGTGGAAGGGTGGTACTGCTGCTGCCTGTGCTGTGCGTGTTCAGGGTGCGGGGAATCATGCACTGCTGCAGTCTGTGCGTGTGTGGAAGGGTGGCACTGCTGCTGCCTGTGCTGTGCGTGTTCAAGGTGCAGGGGAAGCACGCACTGCGGCAGTCTGTGCGTGTGTGTGTGGAAGGGTGGCAGTGCTGTGGTGTTCAGGGTGTGGGGGAAGCACGCACTGCAGCAGTCTGTGCGTGTGTGTACGGAAGGGTGGCACTGCTGCTGCCTGTGCTGTGCGTGTTCAGGGTGCGGGGGAAGCACGCACTGCTGCAGTCTGTGCGTGTGTGTGTGGAAGGGTGGCAGTGCTGTGGTGTTCAGGGTGCGGGGGAAGCACGCACTGCTGCAGTCTGTGCGTGTGTGTGGAAGGGTGGCACTGCTGCTGCCTGTGCTGTGGTGTTCAGGGTGCGAGGGAAGCACGCACTGCTGCAGTCTGTGCGTGTGTGTGTGGAAGGGTGGCAGTGCTGTGGTGTTCAGGGTGCGGGGGAAGCACGCACTGCTGCAGTCTGTGCGTGTGTGTGTGGAAGGGTGGCAGTGCTGTGGTGTTCAGGGTGCGGGGGAAGCATGCACTGCTGCAGTCTGTGCGTGTGAGTGGAAGGGTGGCACTGCTGCTGCCTGTGCTGTGGTGTTCAGGGTACGGGGGAAGCACGCACTGCTGCAGTCGGTGCGTGTGTGTGGAAGGGTGGCACTGCTGCTGCCTGTGCTGTGCGTGTTCAGGGTGCGGGGGAAGCATGCACTGCTGCAGTCTGTGCGTGTGTGTGTGGAAGGGTGGCAGTGCTGTGGGTGTTCAGGGTGCAGGGGAAGCACGCACTGCTGTAGTCTGTGCGTGTGTGTGTGGAAGGGTGGCAGTGCTGTGGTGTTCAGGGTGCGGGGGAAGCACGCACTGCTGCAGTCTGTGCGTGTGTGTGTGGAAGGGTGGCAGTGCTGTGGTGTTCAGGGTGCGGGGGAAGCACGCACTGCTGCAGTCTGTGCGTGTGTGTGGAAGGGTGGCACTGCTGCTGCCTGTGCTGTGGTGTTCAGGGTGCGAGGGAAGCACGCACTGCTGCAGTCTGTGCGTGTGTGTGTGGAAGGGTGGCAGTGCTGTGGTGTTCAGGGTGCGGGGGAAGCACGCACTGCTGCAGTCTGTGCGTGTGTGTGTGGAAGGGTGGCAGTGCTGTGGTGTTCAGGGTGCGGGGGAAGCATGCACTGCTGCAGTCTGTGCGTGTGAGTGGAAGGGTGGCACTGCTGCTGCCTGTGCTGTGGTGTTCAGGGTACGGGGGAAGCACGCACTGCTGCAGTCGGTGCGTGTGTGTGGAAGGGTGGCACTGCTGCTGCCTGTGCTGTGCGTGTTCAGGGTGCGGGGGAAGCATGCACTGCTGCAGTCTGTGCGTGTGTGTGTGGAAGGGTGGCAGTGCTGTGGGTGTTCAGGGTGCAGGGGAAGCACGCACTGCTGTAGTCTGTGCGTGTGTGTGTGGAAGGGTGGCAGTGCTGTGGTGTTCAGGGTGCGGGGGAAGCACGCACTGCTGCAGTCTGTGCATCTGTGTGTGGAAGGGTGGCAGTACTGTGGTGTTCAGGGTGCGGGGAAAGAACGCACTGCGGCAGTCTGTGCGTGTGTGTGTGGAAGGGTGGCACTGCTGCTGCCTGTGCTGTGCTTGTTCAGGCTGCGGGGGAAGCACGCTCTGCGGCAGTCTGTGCGTGTGTGTGTGGAAGGGTGGCAGTGCTGTGGTGTTCAGTGTGCGGGGGAAGCACGCACTGCTGCAGTCTGTGCATGTGTGTGTGGAAGGGTGGCAGTACTGTGGTGTTCAGGGTGCGGGGAAAGAACGCACTGCGGCAGTCTGTGCGTGTGTGTGTGGAAGGGTGGCACTGCTGCTGCCTGTGCTGTGCTTGTACAGGCTGCGGGGGAAGCACGCTCTGCGGCAGTCTGTGCGTGTGTGTGTGGAAGGGTGGCAGTGCTGTGGTGTTCAGTGTGCGGGGGAAGCACGCACTGCTGCAGTCTGTGCATGTGTGTGTGGAAGGGTGGCAGTACTGTGGTGTTCAGGGTGCGGGGAAAGAACGCACTGCGGCAGTCTGTGCGTGTGTGTGTGGAAGGGTGGCACTGCTGCTGCCTGTGCTGTGGTGTTCAGGGTGCGGGGGAAGCACGCACTGCTGCAGTCTGTGCGTGTGTGGAAGGGTGGCAGTGCTGCTGCCTGTGCTGTGCGTGTTCAAGGTGCAGGGGAAGCACGCACTGCAGCAGTCTGGGCGTGTGTGTGTGGAAGGGTGGCAGTACTGTGGTGTTCAGGGTGCGGGGGAAGCACGCACTGCAGCAGTCTGTGCATGTGTGTGTGGAAGGGTGGCAGTACTGTGGTGTTCAGGGTGCGGGGAAAGAACGCACTGCGGCAGTCTGTGCGTGTGTGTGTGGAAGGGTGGCACTGCTGCTGCCTGTGCTGTGCTTGTTCAGGCTGCGGGGGAAGCACGCTCTGTGGCAGTCTGTGCGTGTGTGTGTGTGTGGAAGGGTGGCAATGCTGCTTCCTGTGCTGTGCGTGTTCAGGGTGCGGGGGAAGCACGCCCTGCTGCAGTCTGTGCGTGTGTGTGGAAGGGTGGCACTGCTGCTGCCTGTGCTGTGCATGTTCAGGGTGCGGGGAATCACGCACTGCGGCAGTCTGTGCGTGTGTGTGTGGAAGGGTGGCACTGCTGCTGCCTGTGCTGTGGTGTTCAGGGTGCGGGGGAAGCATGCACTGCTGCAGTCTGTGCGTGTGCGGAAGGGTGGCACTGCTGCTGCCTGTGCTGTGCGTGTTCAGGGTGCGGGGGAAGCACGCACTGCTGCAGTCTGAGCGTGTGCATGTGGAAGGGTGGCAGTGCTGTGGTGTTCAGTGTCGGGGGAAGCACGCACTGCGGCAGTCTGTGCGTGTGTGTGCGGAAGGGTGGCACTGCTGCTGCCTGTGCTATGCGTGTTCAGGGTGTGGGGGAAGCACGCACTGCTGCAGTCTGTGTGTGTGCGGAAGGGTGGCACTGCTGCTGCCTGTGCCGTGCGTGTTCAGGGTACGGGGGAAGCATGCACTGCTGCAGTCTGTGCATGTGCGGAAGGGTGGCACTGCTGCTGCCTGTGCTGTGGTGTTCAGGGTGCGGGGGAAGCATGCACTGCTGCAGTCTGTGCGTGTGTGTGTGGAAGGGTGGAACTGCTGCTGCTTGTGCTGTGCTGTGCGTGTTCAGGGTGTGGGGGAAGCACGCACCGCTGCAGTCTGTGCGTGTGTGTGTGGAAGGGTGGCAGTGCTGTGGTGTTCAAGGTGCGGGGAAAGCACGCACTGCTGCAGTCTGTGCATGTGTGTGTGGAAGGGTGGCAGTGTTGTGGTGTTCAGGGTGCGGGGAAAGCACGCACTGCGGCAGTCTGTGCGTGTGTGTGTGGAAGGGTGGCACTGCTGCTGTCTGTGCTGTGCTTGTTCAGGGTGCGGGGGAAGCACGCACTGCGGCAGTCTGTGCGTGTGTGTGTGTGGAAGGGTGGCACTGCTATTGCCTGTGCTGTGCATGTTCAGGGTGTGGGGGAAGCATGCACTGCGCCAGTCTGTGCGTGTGTGTGGAAGGGTGGCACTGCTGTTGCCTGTGATGTGCATGTTCAGGGTGCGGGGAATCATGCACTGCGGCAGTCTGTGCGTGTGTGTGTGTAAGGGTGGCACTGCTGCTGCCTGTGCTGTGGTGTTCAGGGTGCGGGGGAAGCACGCACTGCTGCAGTCTCTGCGTGTGTGGAAGGGTGGCACTGCTGCTGCCTGTGCTGTGCGTGTTCAAGGTGCAGGGGAAGCACGCACTGCTGCAGTCTGAGCGTGTGTGTGTGTGGAAGGGTGGCAGTGCTGTGGTGTTCAGGAAGCGGGGAAGCACGCACTTCGGCAGTCTGTGCATGTGTGTGCGGAAGGGTGGCACTGCTGCTGCCTGTGCTGTGCATGTTCAGGGTGTGGGGGAAGCACGCACTACTGCAGTCTGTGCGTGTGTGTGTGGAAGGGTGGCACTGCTGCTGCCTGTGCTGTTCATGTTCAGGGTGCGGGGGAAGCACGCACTGCGGCAGTCTGTGTGTGTGTGTGGAAGGGTGGCAGTGCTGTGGTGTTCAGGGTGCGGGGGAAGCACGCACTGCTGCAGTCTGTGCGTGTGTGTGTGGAAGGGTGGCAGTGCTGTGGTGTTCAGGGTGCGGGGGAAGCACGCACTGCTGCAGTCTGTGCGTGTGTGTGGAAGGGTGGCACTGCTGCTGCCTGTGCTGTGGTGTTCAGGGTGCGGGGGAAGCACGCCCTGCTGCAGTCTGTGCGTGTGTGTGGAAGGGTGGCACTGCTGCTGCCTGTGCTGTGCGTGTTCAGGGTGCGGGGGAAGCACGCACTGCTGCAGTCTGTGCGTGTGTGTGTGGAAGGGTGGTAGTGCTGTGGTGTTCAGGGTGTGGGGGAAGCACGCACTGCTGCAGTCTGTGCGTGCGAGTGGAAGGGTGGCACTGCTGCTGCCTGTGCTGTGGTGTTCAGGGTGCGGGGGAAGCACACACTGCTACAGTCTGTGCGTGTGTGTGGAAGGGTGGCACTACTGCTGCCTGTGCTGTGCGTGTTCAGGGTGCGGGGGAAATATGCACTGCTGCAGTCTGTGCGTGTGTGTGTGGAAGGGTGGCAGTGCTGTGCGTGTTCAGGGTGCAGGGGAAGCACGCACTGCTGCAGTCTGTGCGTGTGTGTGTAGAAGGGTGGCAGTGCTGTGGTGTTCAGGGTGCGGGGGGAGCACACACTGCTGCAATTTGTGCGTGTGTGTGGAAGGGTGGCAGTGCTGCTGCCTGTGCTGTGCGTGTTCAGGGTGCGGGGGAAGCACGCACTGCTGCAGTCTGTGCATGTGTGTGTGGAAGGGTGGCAGTTCTGTGGTGTTCAGGGTGCGGGGGAAGCACGCACTGCTGAAGTCTGTGCGTGTGTGTGGAAGGGTGGCACTGCTGCTGCCTGTGCTGTGGTGTTCGGGGTGCGGGGGAAGCATGCACTGCTGCAGTCTGTGCTTGTGTGTGTGGAGGGTGGAACTGCTGCTGCCTGTGCTGTGCGTGTTCAGGGTGCGGGGGAAGCACGCACTGCTGCAGTCTGTGCATGTGTGTGTGGAAGGGTGGCAGTGCTGTGGTGTTCAGGGTGCGGGGAAAGCACACACTGCTGCAATCTGTGCATGTGTGTGTGGAAGGGTGGCAGTGTTGTGGTGTTCAGGGTATGGGGAAAGCACGCACTGCGGCAGTCTGTGCGTGTGTGTGTGGAAGGGTGGCACCGCCGCTGCCTGTGCTGTGCTTGTTCAGGGTGCGGGGGAAGCACGCACTGCGGCAGTCTGTGCGTGTGTGTGTGTGGAAGGGTGGCACTGCTATTGCCTGTGCTGTGCATGTTTAGGGTGTGGGGGAAGCATGCACTGCGCCAGTCTGTGCGTGTGTGTGGAAGGGTGGCACTGCTGCTGCCTGTGCTGTGCGTGTTCAGGGTGCGGGGAATCATGCACTGTGGCAGTCTGTGCGTGTGTGTGTGGAAGGGTGGCACTGCTGCTGCCTGTGCTGTGCGTGTTCAGGGTGCGGGGAAGCATGCACTGCTGCAGTCTGTGCATGTGTGTGTGGAAGGGTGGCACTGCTGCTGCCTGTGCTGTGCGTGTTCAGGGTGCAGGGGAAGCACGCACTGTGGCAGTCTGTGCATGTGTGTGCGGAAGGGTGGCACTGCTGTGGTGTTCAGGGTGCGGGGAAAGCACGCACTGCGGCAGTCTGTGCGTGTGTGTGCGGAAAGTTGGCACTGCTGCTGCCTGTGCGTGTTCAGGTTGCGGGGGAAGCACGCACTGCGGCAGTCTGTGCGTGTGCAGAAAGGTGGTACTGCTGCTGCCTGTGCTGTGCGTGTCCAGGGTGCGGGGGAAGCACGCACTGCTGCAGTCTGTGAGTGTGTGTGTGGAAGGGTGGCAGTGCTGTGGTGGTCAAGGTGCGGGGGAAGTACGCATTTCGGCTGTCTGTGCGTGTGCGGAAGGGTGGCACTGCTGCTGCCTGTGCTGTGCGTGTTCAGGGTGCGGGGGAAGCATGCAATGCTGAAGTATGTGCGTGTGTGTGTGGAAGGGTGGCAGTGCTGTGCGTATTAAGGGTGCGGGGGAAGCACGCACTGCTGCAGTCTGTGCATGTGTGTGTGGAAGGGTGGCAGTGCTATGGTGTTCAGGGTGCGGGGGAAGCACGCACTGCTGCAGTCTGTGTGTGTGTGTGTGGAAGGGTGGCACTGCGGCAGTCTGTGCGTGTGTGGAAAGGTGGCAGTGCTGTGGTGTTCAGGGTGCGGGAAAAGCATGCACTGCTGCAGTCTGTGTGTGTGCAGAAGTTTGGCACTGCTGCTGCCTGTGCTGTGCATGTTCAGGGTGCGGGGGAAGCACGCCCTGATGTAGTCGGTGCGTGTGTGTGTGTGTGGAAGGGTGGCACTGCTGCTGCCTGTGCTGTGCGTGTTCAGGGTGCGGGAGAAGCACGCACTGCTGCAGTCTGTGCGTGTGTGTGTGGAAGGGTGGCAGTGCTGTGGTGTTCAGGGTGCGGGGGAAGCACGCACTGCTGAAGTCTGTGCGTGTGTGTGGAAGGGTGGCACTGCTGCTGCCTGTGCTGTGGTGTTCAGGGTGCGGGGAAAGCATTCACTGCTGCAGTCTGTGCGTTTGTGTGTGTGGAAGGGTGGCACTGCTGCTGCCTGTGCTGTGTAATTGTTCAGGGTGCGGGGAAGCACGCACTGCTGCAGTCTGTGCGTGTGTGTGTGGAAGGGTGGCAGTGCTGTGGTGTTCAAGGTGCGGGGAAAGCACGCACTGCTGCAGTCTGTGCATGTGTGTGTGGACGGGTGGCAGTGTTGTGGTGTTCAGGGTGTGGGGAAAGCACGCACTGCGGCAGTCTGCGTGTGTGTGTGGAAGGGTGGCACTGCTGCTGCCTGTGCTGTGCTTGTTCAGGGTGCGGGGGAAGCACTCACTGCGGCAGTCTGCGTGTGTGTGTGTGGAAGGGTGGCACTGCTATTGCCTGTGCTGTGCATGTTCAGGGTGTGGGGGAAGCATGCACTGCGCCAGTCTGTGCGTGTGTGTGGAAGGGTGGCACTGCTGCTGCCTGTGCTGTGCGTGTTCAGGGTGCGGGGAATCATGCACTGCGGCAGTCTGTGCGTGTGTGTGTGGAAGGGTGGCACTGCTGCTGCCTGTGCTGTGGTGTTCAGGGTGCGGGGGAAGCACGCACTGCTGCAGTCTGTGCGTGTGTGGAAGGGTGGCACTGCTGCTGCCTGTGCTGTGCGTGTTCAAGGTGCAGGGGAAGCACGCACTGCTGCAGTCTGAGCGTGTGTGTGTGGAAGGGTGGTACTGCTGCTGCCTGTGCTGTGCATGTTCAGGGTGCGGGGGAAGCACGCACTGTGGCAGTCTGTGCGTGTGTGTGTGGAAGGGTGGCAGTGCTGTGGTGTTCAGGGTGTGGGGGAAGCACGCACTGCAGCAGTCTGTGTGTGTGTGTACGGAAGGGTGGCACTGCTGCTGCCTGTGCTGTGCGTGTTCAGGGTGCGGGGGAAGCACGCACTGCTGCAGTCTGTGCGTGTGTGTGTGGAAGGGTGGCACTGCTGTGCGTGTTCAGAGTGCGGGGGAAGCATGCACTGCTGCAGTCTGTGCGTGTGTGTGTGTGGAAGGGTGGCACTGCTGCTGCCTGTGCTGTGCGTGTTCAGGGTGCGGGGGAAGCACGCACTGCTGCAGTCTGTGCGTGTGTGTGTGGAAGGGTGGCAGTGCTGTGGTGTTCAGGGTGCGGGGGAAGCACGCACTGCTGCAGTCTGTGCGTGTGTGTGGAAGGGTGGCACTGCTGCTGCCTGTGCTGTGCGTGTTCAGGGTGCGGGGGAAGCACGCACTGCTGCAGTCTGTGCGTGTGTGTGTGGAAGGGTGGCAGTGCTGTGGTGTTCAGGGTGCGGGGGAAGCACGCACTGCTGCAGTCTGTGCGTGTGTGTGTGGAAGGGTGGCAGTGCTGTGGTGTTCAGGGTGCGGGGGAAGCATGCACTGCTGCAGTCTGTGCGTGTGAGTGGAAGGGTGGCACTGCTGCTGCCTGTGCTGTGGTGTTCAGGGTGCGGGGGAAGCACGCACTGCTGCAGTCGGTGCATGTGTGTGGAAGGGTGGCACTGCTGCTGCCTGTGCTGTGCGTGTTTTGGGTGCGGGGGAAGCATGCACTGCTGCAGTCTGTGCGTGTGTGTGTGGAAGGGTGGCAGTGCTGTGCGTGTTCAGGGTGCAGGGGAAGCACGCACTGCTGTAGTCTGTGCGTGTGTGTGTGGAAGGGTGGCAGTGCTGTGGTGTTCAGGGTGCGGGGGAAGCACGCACTGCTGCAGTCTGTGCATCTGTGTGTGGAAGGGTGGCAGTACTGTGGTGTTCAGGGTGCGGGGGAAAGAACGCACTGCGGCAGTCTGTGCGTGTGTGTGTGGAAGGGTGGCACTGCTGCTGCCTGTGCTGTGCTTGTTCAGGCTGCGGGGGAAGCACGCTCTGCGGCAGTCTGTGCGTGTGTGTGTGGAAGGGTGGCAGTGCTGTGGTGTTCAGTGTGCGGGGGAAGCACGCACTGCTGCAGTCTGTGCATGTGTGTGTGGAAGGGTGGCAGTACTGTGGTGTTCAGGGTGCGGGGAAAGAACGCACTGCGGCAGTCTGTGCGTGTGTGTGTGGAAGGGTGGCACTGCTGCTGCCTGTGCTGTGGTGTTCAGGGTGCGGGGGAAGCACGCACTGCTGCAGTCTGTGCATGTGTGGAAGGGTGGCAGTGCTGCTGCCTGTGCTGTGCGTGTTCAAGGTGCAGGGGAAGCACGCACTGCAGCAGTCTGAGCGTGTGTGTGTGGAAGGGTGGCAGTACTGTGGTGTTCAGGGTGCGGGGGAAGCACGCACTGCAGCAGTCTGTGCATGTGTGTGTGGAACGGTGGCAGTACTGTGGTGTTCAGGGTGCGGGGAAAGAACACACTGCGGCAGTCTGTGCGTGTGTGTGTGGAAGGGTGGCACTGCTGCTGCCTATGCTGTGCTTGTTCAGGCTGCGGGGGAAGCACGCTCTGTGGCAGTCTGTGCGTGTGTGTGTGTGGAAGGGTGGCAATGCTGCTGCCTGTGCTGTGCGTGTTCAGGGTGCGGGGGAAGCACGCCCTGCTGCAGTCTGTGCGTGTGTGTGGAAGGGTGGCACTGCTGCTGCCTGTGCTGTGCATGTTCAGGGTGCGGGGAATCACGCACTGCGGCAGTCTGTGCGTGTGTGTGTGGAAGGGTGGCACTGCTGCTGCCTGTGCTGTGGTGTTCAGGGTGCGGGGGAAGCATGCACTGCTGCAGTCTGTGCGTGTGCAGAAGGGTGGCACTGCTGCTGCCTGTGCTGTGCGTGTTCAGGGTGCGGGGGAAGCACGCACTGCTGCAGTCTGAGCATGTGCATGTGGAAGGGTGGCAGTGCTGTGGTGTTCAGTGTCGGGGGAAGCACGCACTGCGGCAGTCTGTGTGTGTGTGTGTGGAAGGGTGGCACTGCTGCTGCCTGTGCTGTGCGTGTTCAGGGTGCAGGGGAAGCACGCACTGCGGCAGTCTGTGCATGTGTGTGTGGAAGGGTGGCACTGCTGTGGTGTTCAGGGTGTGGGGAAGCACGCACTGCGGCAGTCTGTGCGTGTGTGTGCTGAAGGGTGGCACTGCTGTGGTGTTCAGGGTGCGGGGGAAGCACGCACTGCGGCAGTCTGTGCGTGTGTATGCGGAAAGGTGGCACTGCTGCTGCCTGTGCTGTGCGTGTTCAGGGTGCGGGGGAAGCACGCACTGTGGCAGTCTGTGCGTGTGTGTGCAGAAGGGTGGCACTGCTGCTGCCTGTGCTGTGCGTGTTCAGGGTGCGGGGGAAGCATGCACTGCTGCAGTCTGTGCGTGTGCAGAAGGGTGGCACTGCTGCTGCCTGTGCTGTGCGTGTTCAGGGTGCGGGGGAAGCACGCACTGCTGCAGTCTGTGCGTGTGTGTGTGGAAGGGTGGCAGTGCTGTGGTGTTCAATGTGCGGGGGAAGCACGCATTTCTGCAGTCTGTGCGTGTGCGGAAGGGTGGCACTGCTGCTGCCTGTGCTGTGCGTGTTCAGGGTGCGGGGGAAGCATGCAATGCTGCAGTCTGTGCGTGTGTGTGTGTGGAAGGGTGGCAGTGCTGTGCGTATTCAGGGTGCGGGGGAAGCACGCACTGCTGCAGTCTGCGCGTGTGTGTGTGGAAGGGTGGCAGTGCTATGGTGTTAAGGGTGCGGGGGAAGCACGCACTGCTGCAGTCTGTGCGTGTGTGTGTGGAAGGGTGGCACTGCGGCAGTCTGTGCGTGTGTGGAAAGGTGGCAGTGCTGTGGTGTTCAGGGTGCGGGAGAAGCATGCACTGCTGCGGTCTGTGTGTGTGCGGAAGCTTGGCACTGCTGCTGCCTGTGCTGTGCGTGTTCAGGGTGCGGGGGAAGCACGCACTGCTGCAGTCTGTGCATGTGTGTGTGGAAGGGTGGCAGTTCTGTGGTGTTCAGGGTGCGGGGGAAGCACACACTGATGAAGTCTGTGCGTGTGTGTGGAAGGGTGGCACTGCTGCTGCCTGTGCTGTGGTGTTCGGGGTGCGGGGGAAGCATGCACTGCTGCAGTCTGTGCTTGTGTGTTTGGAGGGTGGAACTGCTGCTGCCTATGCTGTGCGTGTTCAGGGTGCGGGGGAAGCACGCACTGCTGCAGTCTGTGCGTGTGTGTGTGGAAGGGTGGCAGTGCTGTGGTGTTCAGGGTGCGGGGAAAGCACACACTGCTGCAATCTGTGCATGTGTGTGTGGAAGGGTGGCAGTGTTGTGGTGTTCAGGGTGCGGGGAAAGCACGTACTGCGGCAGTCTGTGTGTGTGTGTGTGGAAGGGTGGCACCGCTGCTGCCTGTGCTGTGCTTGTTCAGGGTGCGGGGGAAGCACGCACTGCGGCAGTCTGTGCGTGTGTGTGTGTGTGGAAGGGTGGCACTGCTATTGCCTGTGCTGTGCATGTTCAGGGTGTGGGGGAAGCATGCACTGCACCAGTCTGTGCGTGTGTGTGGAAGGGTGGCACTGCTGCTGCCTGTGCTGTGCGTGTTCAGGGTGCGGGGAATCATGCACTGCAGCAGTCTGTGCATGTGTGTGTGGAAGGGTGGCACTGCTGCTGCCTGTGCTGTGCGTGTTCAGGGTGCAGGGGAAGCACGCACTGTGGCAGTCTGTGCATGTGTGTGTGGAAGGGTGGACTGCTGTGGTGTTCAGGGTGTGGGGAAGCACGCACTGCGGCAGTCTGTGCATGTGTGTGCGGAAAGGTGGCACTGCTGCTCCCTGTGCGTGTTCAGGTTGCGGGGGAAGCACGCACTGCGGCAGTCTGTGCGTGTGCAGAAAGGTGGCACTGCTGCTGCCTGTGCTGTGCGTGTCCAGGGTGCGGGGGAAGCACGCACTGCTGCAGTCTGTGAGTGTGTGTGTGGAAGGGTGGCAGTGCTGTGGTGGTCAAGGTGCGGGGGAAGCACGCATTTCTGCTGTCTGTGCGTGTGCGGAAGGGTGGCACTGCTGCTGCCTGTGCTGTGCGTGTTCAGGGTGCGGGGGAAGCATGCAATGCTGCAGTCTGTGCGTGTGCAGAAAGGTGGCACTGCTGCTGCCTGTGCTGTGCGTGTCCATGGTGCGGGGGAAGCACGCAATGCTGCAGTCTGTGCGTGTGTGTGTGGAAGTGTGGCAGTGCTGTGGTGGTCAAGGTGCGGGGGAAGCACGCATTTCTGCAGTCTGTGCGTGTGCGGAAGGGTGGCACTGCTGCTGCCTGTGCTGTGTGTGTTCAGGGTGCGGGGGAAGCATGCAATGCTGCAGTATGTGCGTGTGTGTGTGGAAGGGTGGCAGTGCTGTGCGTATTAAGGGTGCGGGGGAAGCACGCACTGCTGCAGTCTGTGCGTGTGTGTGTGGAAGGGTGGCAGTGCTATGGTGTTCAGGGTGCGGGGAAGCACGCACTGATGCAGTCTGTGCATGTGTGTGTGGAAGGGTGGCACTGCGGCAGTCTGTGCGTGTGTGGAAAGGTGGCAGTGCTGTGGTGTTCAGGGTGCGGGAAAAGCATGCACTGCTGCAGTCTGTGTGTGTGCGGAAGTTTGGCACTGCTGCTGCCTGTGCTGTGCATGTTCAGGGTGCGGGGGAAGCACGCCCTGATGTAGTCGGTGCGTGTGTGTGTGTGTGGAAGGGTGGCACTGCTGCTGCCTGTGCTGTGCGTGTTCAGGGTGCGGGAGAAGCACGCACTGCTTCAGTCTGTGCGTGTGTGTGTGGAAGGGTGGCAGTGCTGTGTTGTTCAGGGTGCGGGGGAAGCACGCACTGCTGAAGTCTGTGCGTGTGTGTGGAAGGGTGGCACTGCTGCTGCCTGTGCTGTCGTGTTCAGGGTGCGGGGGAAGCATGCACTGCTGCAGTCTGTGCGTGTGTGTGTGGAAGGGTGGAACTGCTGCTGCCTGTGCTGTGCGTGTTCAGGGTGCGGGGAAGCACGCACTGCTGCAGTCTGTGCGTGTGTGTGTGGAAGGGTGGCAGTGCTGTGGTGTTCAAGGTGCGGGGAAAGCACGCACTGCTGCAGTCTGTGCATGTGTGTGTGGAAGGGTGGCACTGCTGCTGCCTGTGCTGTGCTTGTTCAGGGTGCGGGGGAAGCACGCACTGCAGCAGTCTGTGCGCGTGTGTGTGTGTGGAAGGGTGGCACTGCTATTGCCTGTGCTGTGCTTGTTCAGGGTGCGGGGGAAGCACGCACTGCTGCAGTATGTGCGTGTGTGTGTGGAAGGGTGGCAGTGCTGTGGTGTTCAAGGTGCGGGGAAAGCACGCACTGCTGCAGTCTGTGCATGTGTGTGTGGAAGGGTGGCAGTGTTGTGGTGTTCAGGGTGTGGGGAAAGCATGCACTGCGGCAGTCTGTGCGTGTGTGTGTGGAAGGGTGGCACTGCTGCTGCCTGTGCTGTGCTTGTTCAGGGTGCGGGGGAAGCACGCACTGCGGCAGTCTGTGCGTGTGTGTGTGTGGAAGGGTGGCACTGCTATTGCCTGTGCTGTGCATGTTCAGGGTGTGGGGGAAGCATGCACTGCGCCAGTGCGTGCGTGTGTGTGGAAGGGTGGCACTGCTGCTGCCTGTGCTGTGCGTGTTCAGGGTGCGGGGAATCATGCACTGCTGCAGTCTGTGCGTGTGTGGAAGGGTGGCACTGCTGCTGCCTGTGCTGTACGTGTTCAAGGTGCAGGGGAAGCACGCACTGCTGCAGTCTGAGCGTGTGTGTGTGGAAGGGTGGTACTGCTGCTGCCTGTGCTGTGCGTGTTCAGGGTGCGGGGAATCATGCACTGCTGCAGTCTGTGCGTGTGTGGAAGGGTGGCACTGCTGCTGCCTGTGCTGTGCGTGTTCAAGGTGCAGGGGAAGCACGCACTGCGGCAGTCTGTGCGTGTGTGTGTGGAAGGGTGGCAGTGCTGTGGTGTTCAGGGTGTGGGGGAAGCACGCACTGCAGCAGTCTGTGCGTGTGTGTACGGAAGGGTGGCACTGCTGCTGCCTGTGCTGTGCGTGTTCAGGGTGCGGGGGAAGCACGCACTGCTGCAGTCTGTGCGTGTGTGTGTGGAAGGGTGGCAGTGCTGTGGTGTTCAGGGTGCGGGGGAAGCACGCACTGCTGCAGTCTGTGCGTGTGTGTGGAAGGGTGGCACTGCTGCTGCCTGTGCTGTGGTGTTCAGGGTGCGAGGGAAGCACGCACTGCTGCAGTCTGTGCGTGTGTGTGTGGAAGGGTGGCAGTGCTGTGGTGTTCAGGGTGCGGGGGAAGCACGCACTGCTGCAGTCTGTGCGTGTGTGTGTGGAAGGGTGGCAGTGCTGTGGTGTTCAGGGTGCGGGGGAAGCATGCACTGCTGCAGTCTGTGCGTGTGAGTGGAAGGGTGGCACTGCTGCTGCCTGTGCTGTGGTGTTCAGGGTACGGGGGAAGCACGCACTGCTGCAGTCGGTGCGTGTGTGTGGAAGGGTGGCACTGCTGCTGCCTGTGCTGTGCGTGTTCAGGGTGCGGGGGAAGCATGCACTGCTGCAGTCTGTGCGTGTGTGTGTGGAAGGGTGGCAGTGCTGTGGGTGTTCAGGGTGCAGGGGAAGCACGTACTGCTGTAGTCTGTGCGTGTGTGTGTGGAAGGGTGGCAGTGCTGTGGTGTTCAGGGTGCGGGGGAAGCACGCACTGCTGCAGTCTGTGCATCTGTGTGTGGAAGGGTGGCAGTACTGTGGTGTTCAGGGTGCGGGGAAAGAACGCACTGCGGCAGTCTGTGCGTGTGTGTGTGGAAGGGTGGCACTGCTGCTGCCTGTGCTGTGCTTGTTCAGGCTGCGGGGGAAGCACGCTCTGCGGCAGTCTGTGCGTGTGTGTGTGGAAGGGTGGCAGTGCTGTGGTGTTCAGTGTGCGGGGGAAGCACGCACTGCTGCAGTCTGTGCATGTGTGTGTGGAAGGGTGGCAGTACTGTGGTGTTCAGGGTGCGGGGAAAGAACGCACTGCGGCAGTCTGTGCGTGTGTGTGTGGAAGGGTGGCACTGCTGCTGCCTGTGCTGTGGTGTTCAGGGTGCGGGGGAAGCACGCACTGCTGCAGTCTGTGCGTGTGTGGAAGGGTGGCAGTGCTGCTGCCTGTGCTGTGCGTGTTCAAGGTGCAGGGGAAGCACGCACTGCAGCAGTCTGAGCGTGTGTGTGTGGAAGGGTGGCAGTACTGTGGTGTTCAGGGTGCGGGGGAAGCACGCACTGCAGCAGTCTGTGCATGTGTGTGTGGAAGGGTGGCAGTACTGTGGTGTTCAGGGTGCGGGGAAAGAACGCACTGCGGCAGTCTGTGCGTGTGTGTGTGGAAGGGTGGCAGTGCTGTGGTGTTCAGTGTGCGGGGGAAGCACGCACTGCTGCAGTCTGTGCATGTGTGTGTGGAAGGGTGGCAGTACTGTGGTGTTCAGGGTGCGGGGAAAGAACGCACTGCGGCAGTCTGTGCGTGTGTGTGTGGAAGGGTGGCACTGCTGCTGCCTGTGCTGTGCTTGTTCAGGCTGCGGGGGAAGCACGCTCTGTGGCAGTCTGTGCGTGTGTGTGTGTGGAAGGGTGGCAATGCTGCTTCCTGTGCTGTGCGTGTTCAGGGTGCGGGGGAAGCACGCCCTGCTGCAGTCTGTGCGTGTGTGTGGAAGGGTGGCACTGCTGCTGCCTGTGCTGTGCATGTTCAGGGTGCGGGGAATCACGCACTGCGGCAGTCTGTGCGTGTGTGTGTGGAAGGGTGGCACTGCTGCTGCCTGTGCTGTGGTGTTCAGGGTGCGGGGGAAGCATGCACTGCTGCAGTCTGTGCGTGTGCGGAAGGGTGGCACTGCTGCTGCCTGTGCTGTGCGTGTTCAGGGTGCGGGGGAAGCACGCACTGCTGCAGTCTGAGCGTGTGCATGTGGAAGGGTGGCAGTGCTGTGGTGTTCAGTGTCGGGGGAAGCACGCACTGCGGCAGTCTGTGCGTGTGTGTGCGGAAGGGTGGCACTGCTGCTGCCTGTGCTATGCGTGTTCAGGGTGTGGGGGAAGCACGCACTGCTGCAGTCTGTGTGTGTGCGGAAGGGTGGCACTGCTGCTGCCTGTGCCGTGCGTGTTCAGGGTACGGGGGAAGCATGCACTGCTGCAGTCTGTGCATGTGCGGAAGGGTGGCACTGCTGCTGCCTGTGCTGTGGTGTTCAGGGTGCGGGGGAAGCATGCACTGCTGCAGTCTGTGTGTGTGTGTGTGGAAGGGTGGAACTGCTGCTGCCTGTGCTGTGCTGTGCGTGTTCAGGGTGTGGGGGAAGCACGCACTGCTGCAGTCTGTGCGTGTGTGTGTGGAAGGGTGGCAGTGCTGTGGTGTTCAAGGTGCGGGGAAAGCACGCACTGCTGCAGTCTGTGCATGTGTGTGTGGAAGGGTGGCAGTGTTGTGGTGTTCAGGGTGCGGGGAAAGCACGCACTGCGGCAGTCTGTGCGTGTGTGTGTGGAAGGGTGGCACTGCTGCTGTCTGTGCTGTGCTTGTTCAGGGTGCGGGGGAAGCACGCACTGCGGCAGTCTGTGCGTGTGTGTGTGTGGAAGGGTGGCACTGCTATTGCCTGTGCTGTGCATGTTCAGGGTGTGGGGGAAGCATGCACTGCGCCAGTCTGTGCGTGTGTGTGGAAGGGTGGCACTGCTGTTGCCTGTGATGTGCATGTTCAGGGTGCGGGGAATCATGCACTGCGGCAGTCTGTGCGTGTGTGTGTGTAAGGGTGGCACTGCTGCTGCCTGTGCTGTGGTGTTCAGGGTGCGGGGGAAGCACGCACTGCTGCAGTCTCTGCGTGTGTGGAAGGGTGGCACTGCTGCTGCCTGTGCTGTGCGTGTTCAAGGTGCAGGGGAAGCACGCACTGCTGCAGTCTGAGCGTGTGTGTGTGTGGAAGGGTGGCAGTGCTGTGGTGTTCAGGAAGCGGGGAAGCACGCACTTCGGCAGTCTGTGCATGTGTGTGCGGAAGGGTGGCACTGCTGCTGCCTGTGCTGTGCATGTTCAGGGTGTGGGGGAAGCACGCACTACTGCAGTCTGTGCGTGTGTGTGTGGAAGGGTGGCACTGCTGCTGCCTGTGCTGTTCATGTTCAGGGTGCGGGGGAAGCACGCACTGCGGCAGTCTGTGTGTGTGTGTGTGGAAGGGTGGCAGTGCTGTGGTGTTCAGGGTGCGGGGGAAGCACGCACTGCTGCAGTCTGTGCGTGTGTGTGTGGAAGGGTGGCAGTGCTGTGGTGTTCAGGGTGCGGGGGAAGCACGCACTGCTGCAGTCTGTGCGTGTGTGTGGAAGGGTGGCACTGCTGCTGCCTGTGCTGTGGTGTTCAGGGTGCGGGGGAAGCACGCCCTGCTGCAGTCTGTGCGTGTGTGTGGAAGGGTGGCACTGCTGCTGCCTGTGCTGTGCGTGTTCAGGGTGCGGGGGAAGCACGCACTGCTGCAGTCTGTGCGTGTGTGTGTGGAAGGGTGGTAGTGCTGTGGTGTTCAGGGTGTGGGGGAAGCACGCACTGCTGCAGTCTGTGCGTGCGAGTGGAAGGGTGGCACTGCTGCTGCCTGTGCTGTGGTGTTCAGGGTGCGGGGGAAGCACACACTGCTACAGTCTGTGCGTGTGTGTGGAAGGGTGGCACTACTGCTGCCTGTGCTGTGCGTGTTCAGGGTGCGGGGGAAATATGCACTGCTGCAGTCTGTGCGTGTGTGTGTGGAAGGGTGGCAGTGCTGTGCGTGTTCAGGGTGCAGGGGAAGCACGCACTGCTGCAGTCTGTGCGTGTGTGTGTAGAAGGGTGGCAGTGCTGTGGTGTTCAGGGTGCGGGGGGAGCACACACTGCTGCAATTTGTGCGTGTGTGTGGAAGGGTGGAACTGCTGCTGCCTGTGCTGTGGTGTTCAGGGTGTGGGGGCAGCACGCACTGCTGCAGTCTGTGTGTGTGTGTGTGGAAGGGTGGCAGTGCTGTGGTGGTCAGGGTGCGGGGGAAGCACGCACTGCATCAGTCTGTGCATGTGTGTGTGGAAGGGTGGCAGTACTGTGGTGTTCAGGGTGCGGGGAAAGAACGCACTGCGGCAGTCTGTGCGTGTGTGTGTGGAAGGGTGGCACTGCTGCTGCCTGTGCTGTGCTTGTTCAGGCTGCGGGGGAAGCACGCTCTGCGGCAGTCTGTGCGTGTGTGTGTGTGTGGAAGGGGGGCAATGCTATTGCCTGTGCTGTGCGTGTTCAGGGTGTGCGGGAAGCATGCACTGTGGCAGTCTCTGCGTGTGTGTGGAAGGGTGGCACTGCTGCTGCCTGTGCTGTGCATGTTCAGGGTGCGGGGAATCACGCACTGCGGCAGTCTGTGCGTGTGTGTGTGGAAGGGTGGCACTGCTGCTGCCTGTGCTGAGGTGTTCAGGGTGCGGGGAAAGCATGCATTACTGCAGTCTGTGCGTGTGCGGAAGGGTGGCACTGCTGCTGCCTGTGCTGTGCGTGTTCAGGGTGTGGGGAAGCACGCACTGCGGCAGTCTGTGCGTGTGTGTGCGGAAGGGTGGCACTGCTGTGGTGTTCAGGGTGTAGGGGAAGCACGCACTGCGGCAGTCTGTGTGTGTGTGTGCGGAAAGGTGGCACTGCTGCTGCCTGTGCTCTGCATGTTGAGGGTGCGGGGAAGCACGCACTGCTGCAGTCTGTGCGTGTGCAGAAGGGTGGCACTGCTGCTGCCTGTGCCGTCCGTGTTCAGGGTGCGGGGGAAGCACGCACTGCTGCAGTCTATGCGTGTGTGTGTGGAAGGGTGGTAGTGCTGTGTTGTTCAAGGTGCGGGGGAAGCACACATTTCTGCAGTCTGTGCGTGTGCGGAAGGGTGGCACTGCTGTGCCTGTGCTGTGCGTGTTCAGGGTGGGGGGAAGCATGCAATGCTGCAGTCTGTGCGTGTGTGTGGAAGGATGGCAGTGCTGTGCGTATTCAGGGTGCGGGGGAAGCAGGCACTGCTGCAGTCTGTGCGTGTGTGTGTGGAAGGGTGGCAGTGCTATGGTGTTCAGGGTGCGGGGGAAGCACGCACTGCTGCAGTCTGTGCGTGTGTGTGTGGAAGGGTGGCACTGCGGCAGTCTGTGCATGTGTGTGTGGAAGGGTGGCACTGCTGTGGTGTTCAGGGTGTAGGGGAAGCACGCACTGCGGCAGTCTGTGTGTGTGTGTGCGGAAAGGTGGCACTGCTGCTGCCTGTGCTCTGCATGTTGAGGGTGCGGGGGAAGCACGCACTGCTGCAGTCTGTGCGTGTGCAGAAGGGTGGCACTGCTGCTGCCTGTGCCGTCCGTGTTCAGGGTGCGGGGGAAGCACGCACTGCTGCAGTCTATGCGTGTGTGTGTGGAAGGGTGGTAGTGCTGTGGTGTTCAAGGTGCGGGGGAAGCACACATTTCTGCAGTCTGTGCGTGTGCGGAAGGGTGGCACTGCTGCTGCCTGTGCTGTGAGTGTTCAGGGTGGGGGGAAGCATGCAATGCTGCAGTCTGTGCGTGTGTGTGGAAGGATGGCAGTGCTGTGTGTATTCAGGGTGCGGGGGAAGCAGGCACTGCTGCAGTCTGTGCGTGTGTGTGTGTGGAAGGGTGGCAGTGCTGTGTGTATTCAGGGTGCGGGGGAAGCACGCACTGCTGCAGTCTGTGCGTGTGTGTGTGGAAGGGTGGCACTGCGGCAGTCTGTGCATGTGTGTGTGTGTGGAAGGGTGGCAGTGCTGTGGTGTTCAGGGTGTGGGAGAAGCATGCACTGCTGCAGTCTGTGTGTGTGCGGAAGGTTGGCACTGCTGCTGCCTGTGCTGTGCGTGTTCAGGGTGTGGGGGAAGCACGCCCTGATGCAGTCGGTGCGTGTGTGTGTGTGTGTGTGGAAGGGTGGCACTGCTGCTGCCTGTGCTGTGCATGTTCAGGGTGCGGGGGAAGCACGCACTGCTGCTGTCTGTGCGTGTGTGTGTGGAAGGGTGGCAGTGCTGTGGTGTTCAGGGTGCGGGGGAAGCACGCACTGCTGAAGTCTGTGCGTGTGTGTGGAAGGGTGGCACTGCTGCTGCCTGTGCTGTGGTGTTCAGGGTGCGGGGGAAGCATGCACTGCTGCAGTCTGTGCGTGTGTGTGTGGAAGGGTGGAACTGCTGCTGCCTGTGCTGTGCGTGTTCAGGGTGAGGGGGAAGCACGCACTGCTGCAGTCTGTGCGTGTGTGTGTGGAAGGGTGGCAGTGCTGTGGTGTTCAGCGTGCGGGTGAAGCACGCACTGCTGCAGTCTGTGTGTGTGTGTGGAAGGGTGGCACGGCTGCTGCCTGTGCTGTGGTGTTCAGGGTTGCGGGGAAGCATGCACTGCTGCAGTCTATGCATGTGTGTGTGGAAGGGTGGCACTGCTGCTGCCTGTGCTGTGCGTGTTCAGGGTGCGGGGAAGCATGCACTGCTGCAGTCTGTGCGTGTGTGTGTGGAAGGGTGGCAGTGCTGTGGTGTTCAGGGTGTGGGGGAAGCACGCACTGCTGCAGTCTGTGCGTGTGCGGAAGGGTGGCACTGCTTCTGCCTGTGCTGTGCGGGTTCTGGGTGCAGGGGAAGCACGCACTGCGGCAGTCTGTGCGTGTGTGTGTGGAAGGGTGGCACTGCTGCTGCCTGTGCCATGCGTGTTCAGGGTGCGGGGGAAGCACGCACTGCTGCTGCCTGTGCTGTGCGTATTCAGGGTGCGGGGGAAGCACGCACTGCGGCAGTCTGTGCGTGTGTGTGTGGGGAAGGGTAGCACGCTGCTGCCTGTGCTGTGCATGTTCAGGGTGCGGGGGAAGCACGCACTGCTGCAGTCTGTGCGTGTTTGTGTTGAAGGGTGGCACTGCTGCTGCCTGTGCTGTGCGTGTTCAGGGTGCGGGGAAGCATGCACTGCTGCAGTCTGTGTTTGTGTGTGGAAGGGTGGCAGTGCTGTGGTGTTCGGGGTGCGGGGGAAGCACGCACTGCTTCAGTCTGTGCGTTTGCGGAAGGGTGGCACTGCTGCTGCCTGTGCTGTGCGTGTTCAGGGTGCGGGGGAAGCACGTACTGCTGCAGTCTGTGTGTGTGTGTGGAAGGAAGGAAGTGCTGTGGTGTTCAGGGTGTGGGGAAGCACGCACTGCAGCAGTCTGTGTGTGTGTGTACGGAAGGGTGGCACTGCTGCTGCCTGTGCTGTGGGTGTTCAGGGTGCGGGGGAAGCACGCACTGCTGCAGTCTGTGCGTGTTTGTGTGGAAGGGTGGCACTGCTGCTGCCTGTGCTGTGCGTGTTCAGGGTGTGGGGGAAGCATGCACTGCAGCAGTCTGTGCGTGTGTGTGGAAGGGTGGCACTGCTGCTGCCTGTGCTGTGCGTGTTCAGGGTGCGGGGAATCACGCACTGCGGCAGTCTGTGCGTGTGTGTGCGGAAGGGTGGCACTGCACTGCCTGTGCTGTGCGTGTTCAGGGTGCGGGGGAAGCACGCACTGCGGCAGTATGTGCGTGTGTGTGTGGGGAAGGGTAGCACTGCTGCTGCCTGTGCTGTGCGTGTTCAGGGTGCGGGGGAAGCACGCACTGCGGCAGTCTGTGCATGTGTGTGTGGGGAAGGGTAGCACTGCTGCTGCCTGTGCTGTGCGTGTTCAGGATGCGGGGGAAGCACGCAGTCTATGCGTGTGTATGTGGAAGGGTGGAACTGCTGCTGACTGTGCTGTGGTGTTCAGGGTGCAAGGGAAGCACGCACTGCTGCAGTCTGTGTGTATGTGTGTGGAAGGGTGGCAGTGCTGTGGTGTTCAGGGTGCGGGGGAAGCGCACACTGCTACAGTCTGTGCATTGCGGAAGGGTGGCACTGCTGCTGCCTGTGCTGTGCGTGTTCAGGGTGCGGGGGAAGCACGCACTGCTGCAGTCTGTCCGTGTGTGTGGAAAGGGTGGCAGTGCTGTGGTGTTCAGGGTGCGGGGGAAGCACGCACTGCTGCAGTCTGTGCGTGTGTGTGTGGAAGGGTGGCACTGTTGCTGCCTGTGCTGTGCGTGTTCAGGGTGCGGGGGAAGCACGCCCTGCGGCAGTCTGTGCGTGTGTGTGTGGAAGGGTGGCACTGTTGCTGCCTGTGCTGTGCGTGTTCAGGGTGCGGGGGAAGCACGCACTGCGGCAGGCTGTGCGTGTGTGTGTGGAAGGCTGGCACTGCTGCTGCCTGTGCTGTGCGTGTTCAGGGTGCGGGGGAAGCACGCACTGCTGCAGTCTGTGCATGTGTGTGTGGAAGGGTGGCAGTTCTGTGGTGTTCAGGGTGCGAGGGAAGCACGCACTGCTGAAGTCTGTGCGTGTGTGTGGAAGGGTGGCACTGCTGCTGCCTGTGCTGTGGTGTTCAGGGTGCGGGGGAAGCACGCACTGCTGCAGTCTGTGCTTGTGTGTGTGGAGGGTGGAACTGCTGCTGCCTGTGCTGTGCGTGTTCAGGGTGCGGGGGAAGCACACACTGCTGCAGTCTGTGCGTGTGTGTGTGGAAGGGTGGCAGTGCTGTGGTGTTCAGGGTGCGGGGAAAGCACGCACTGCTGCAGTCTGTGCATGTGTGTGTGGAAGGGTGGCAGTGTTGTGGTGTTCAGGGTGCGGGGAAAGCACGCACTGCGGCAGTCTGTGCGTGTGTGTGTGGAAGGGTGGCACCGCTGCTGCCTGTGCTGTGCTTGTTCAGGGTGGGGGGGAAGCACGCACTGCGGCAGTCTGTGCGTGTGTGTGTGTGGAAGGGTGGCACTGCTATTGCCTGTTCTGTGCATGTTCAGGGTGTGGGGGAAGCATGCACTGCGCCAGTCTGTGCGTGTGTGTGGAAGGGTGGCACTGCTGCTGCCTGTGCTGTGCGTGTTCAGGGTGCGGGGAATCATGCACTGCGGCAGTCTGTGCGTGTGTGTGTGGAAGGGTGGCACTGCTGCTGCCTGTGCTGTGTGTGTTCAGGGTGCGGGGAAGCATGCACTGCTGCAGTCTGTGCATGTGTGTGTGGAAGGGTGGCACTGCTGCTGCCTGTGCTGTGCTTGTTCAGGGTGCAGGGGAAGCACGCACTGTGGCAGTCTGTGCATGTGTGTGTGGAAGGGTGGCACTGCTGTGGTGTTCAGGGTGTGGCGAAGCACGCACTGCGGCGGTCTGTGCATGTGTGTGCGGAAGGGTGGCAGTGCTGTGGTGTTCAGGGTGCGGGGAAAGCACGCACTGCGGCAGTCTGTGCGTGTGTGTGCGGAAAGGTGGCACTGCTGCTGCCTGTGCATGTTCAGGGTGCGAGGGAAGCACGCACTGCGGCAGTCTGTGCGTGTGCAGAAAGGTGGCACTGCTGCTGCCTGTGCTGTGCGTGTCCAGGGTGCGGGGGAAGCACGCACTGCTGCAGTCTGTGAGTTTGTGTGTGGAAGGGTGGCAGTGCTGTGGTGGTCAAGGTGCGGGGGAAGCACGCATTTCTGCTGTCTGTGCGTGTGCGGAAGGGTGGCACTGCTGCTGCCTGTGCTGTGCGTGTTCAGGGTGCGGGGGCAGCATGCAATGCTGCAGTCTGTGCGTGTGCAGAAAGGTGGCACTGCTGCTGCCTGTGCTGTGCGTGTCCAGGGTGCGGGGGAAGCACGCACTGCTGCAGTCTGTGCGTGTGTGTGTGGAAGTGTGGCAGTGCTGTGGTGGTCAAGGTGCGGGGGAAGCACGCATTTCTGCAGTCTGTGTGTGTGCGGAAGGGTGGCACTGCTGCTGCCTGTGCTGTGCGTGTTCAGGGTGCGGGGGAAGCATGCAATGCTGCAGTATGTGCGTGTGTGTGTGGAAGGGTGGCAGTGCTGTGCGTATTAAGGGTGCGGGGGAAGCACGCACTGCTGCTGTCTGTGCGTGTGTGTGTGTAGAAGGGTGGCAGTGCTATGGTGTTCAGGGTGCGGGGGAAGCACGCACTGCTGCAGTCTGTGCGTGTGTGTGTGGAAGGGTGGCACTGCGGCAGTCTGTGCGTGTGTGGAAAGGTGGCAGTGCTGTGGTGTTCAGGGTGCGGGAAAAGCATGCACTGCTGCAGTCTGTGTGTGTGCGGAAGTTTGGCACTGCTGCTGCCTGTGGTGTGCATGTTCAGGGTGCGGGGGAAGCACGCACTGCTGCAGTCTGTGCGTGTGGAAGGGTGGCAGTGCTGTGGTGTTCAGGGTGCGGGGGAAGCACGCACTGCTGAAGTCTGTGCGTGTGTGTGGAAGGGTGGCACTGCTGCTGCCTGTGCTGTGGTGTTCAGGGTGCGGGGGAAGCATGCACTGCTGCAGTCTGTGCGTGTGTGTGTGGAAGGGTGGAACTGCTGCTGCCTGTGCTGTGCGTGTTCAGGGTGCGGGGGAAGCACGCACTGCGGCAGTCTGTGCGTGTGTGTGTGGAAGGGTGGCAGTGCTGTGGTGTTCAGGGTGCGGGGGAAGCACGCACTGCTGAAGTCTGTGCATGTGTGTGTGGAAGGGTGGCAGTGTTGTGGTGTTCAGGGTGTGGGGAAAGCACGCACTGCAGCAGTCTGTGCGTGTGTGTGTGGAAGGGTGGCACTGCTGCTGCCTGTGCTGTGCTTGTTCAGGGTGCGGGGGAAGCACGCACTGCGGCAGTCTGTGCGTGTGTGTGTGTGGAAGGGTGGCACTGCTATTGCCTGTGCTGTGCATGTTCAGGGTGTGGGGGAAGCATGCACTGCGCCAGTCTGTGCGTGTGTGTGGAAGGGTGGCACTGCTGCTGCCTGTGCTGTGCGTGTTCAGGGTGCGGGGAATCATGCACTGCGGCAGTCTGTGCGTGTGTGTGTGGAAGGGTGGCACTGCTGCTGCCTGTGCTGTGGTGTTCAGGGTGCGGGGGAAGCACGCACTGCTGCAGTCTGTGCGTGTGTGGAAGGGTGGCACTGCTGCTGCCTGTGCTGTGCGTGTTCAAGGTGCAGGGGAAGCACGCACTGCTGCAGTCTGAGCGTGTGTGTGTGGAAGGGTGGTACTGCTGCTGCCTGTGCTGTGCATGTTCAGGGTGCGGGGGAAGCACGCACTGCGGCAGTCTGTGCGTGTGTGTGTGGAAGGGTGGCAGTGCTGTGGTGTTCAGGGTGTGGGGGAAGCACGCACTGCAGCAGTCTGTGCGTGTGTGTACGGAAGGGTGGCACTGCTGCTGCCTGTGCTGTGCGTGTTCAGGGTGCGGGGGAAGCACGCACTGCTGCAGTCTGTGCGTGTGTGTGTGGAAGGGTGGCACTGCTGTGCGTGTTCAGAGTGCGGAGGAAGCATGCACTGCTGCAGTCTGTGCGTGTGTGTGTGTGGAAGGGTGGCACTGCTGCTGCCTGTGCTGTGCGTGTTCAGGGTGCTGGGGAAGCACGCACTGCTGCAGTCTGTGCGTGTGTGTGTGGAAGGCTGGCAGTGCTGTGGTGTTCAGGGTGCGGGGGAAGCACGCACTGCTGCAGTCTGTGCGTGTGTGTGGAAGGGTGGCACTGCTGCTGCCTGTGCTGTGGTGTTCAGGGTGCGAGGGAAGCACACACTGCTGCAGTCTGTGCATGTGTGTGTGGAAGGGTGGCAGTGCTGTGGTGTTCAGGGTGCGGGGGAAGCACGCACTGCTGCAGTCTGTGCGTGTGTGTGTGGAAGGGTGGCAGTGCTGTGGTGTTCAGGGTGCGGGGGAAGCACGCACTGCTGCAGTCTGTGCGTGTGAGTGGAAGGGTGGCACTGCTGTGGTGTTCAGGGTGCGGGGGAAGCACGCACTGCTGCAGTCGGTGCGTGTGTGTGGAAGGGTGGCACTGCTGCTGCCTGTGCTGTGCGTGTTCAGGGTGCGGGGGAAGCATGCACTGCTGCAGCCTGTGCGTGTGTGTGTGGAAGGGTGGCAGTGCTGTGCGTGTTCAGGGTGCAGGGGAAGCACGCGCTGCTGTAGTCTGTGCGTGTGTGTGTGGAAGGGTGGCAGTGCTGTGGTGTTCAGGGTGTGGGGGAAGCACGCACTGCTGCAGTCTGTGCATGTGTGTGTGGAAGGGTGGCAGTACTGTGGTGTTCAGGGTGCGGGGAAAGAACGCACTGCGGCAGTCTGTGCGCGTGTGTGTGGAAGGGTGGCACTGCTGCTGCCTGTGCTGTGCTTGTTCAGGCTGCGGAGGAAGCACGCTCTGCAGCAGTCTGTGCGTGTGTGTGTGGAAGTGTGGCAGTGCTGTGGTGTTCAGTGTGCGGGGGAAGCACGCACTGCTGCAGTCTGTGCATGTGTGTGTGGAAGGGTGGCAGTACTGTGGTGTTCAGGGTGCGGGTAAAGAACGCACTGCGGCAGTCTGTGCGTGTGTGTGTGGAAGGGTGGCACTGCTGCTGCCTGTGCTGTTCAGGGTGCGGGGGAAGCAGGCACTGCTGCAGTCTGTGCGTGTGTGGAAGGGTGGCAGTGCTGCTGCCTGTGCTGTGCGTGTTCAAGGTGCAGGGGAAGCACGCACTGCTGCAGTCTGAGCGTGTGTGTGTGGAAGGGTGGCAGTACTGTGGTGTTCAGGTTGCGGGGGAAGCGCGCACTGCAGCAGTCTGTGCATGTGTGTGTGGAAGGGTGGCAGTACTGTGGTGTTCAGGGTGCGGGGAAAAAAACGCACTGCGGCAGTCTGTGCGTGTGTGTGTGGAAGGGTAGCACTGCTGCTGCCTGTGCTGTGCTTCTTCAGGCTGCGGGGGAAGCACGCTCTGTGGCAGTCTGTGCGTGTGTGTGTGTGTGTGGAAGGGTGGCAATGCTGCTGCCTGTGCTGTGCGTGTTCAGGGTGCGGGGGAAGCACGCCCTGCTGCAGTCTGTGCGTGTGTGTGTGGAAGGGTGGCACTGCTGCTGCCTGTGTTGTGGTGTTCAGGGTGCGGGGGAAGCATGCACTGCTGCAGTCTGTGCGTGTGCGGAAGGGTGGCACTGCTGCTGCCTGTGCTGTGCGTGTTCAGGGTGCGGGGGAAGCACACACTGCTGCAGTCTGAGCGTGTGCATGTGGAAGGGTGGCAGTGCTGTGGTGTTCAGTGTCGGGGGAAGCACGCACTGCGACAGTCTGTGCGTTTGTGTGCGGAAGGCTGGCACTGCTGCTGCCTGTGCTATGCCTGTTCAGGGTGTGGGGGAAGCACGCACTGCTGCAGTCTGTGCGTGTGCGGAAGGGTGGCACTGCTGCTGCCTGTGCTGTGCGTGTTCAGGGTACGGGGGAAGCAGGCACTGCTGCAGTCTGTGCATGTGCGGAAGGGTGGCACTGCTGCTGCCTGTGCTGTGGTGTTCAGGGTGCGGGGGAAGCATGCACTGCTGCAGTCTGTGCGTGTGTGTGTGTGGAAGGGTGGAACTGCTGCTGCCTGTGCTGTACTGTGTGTGTTCAGGGTGTGGGGGAAGCACGCACTGCTGCAGTCTGTGCGTGTGTGTGTGGAAGGGTGGCAGTGCTGTGGTGTTCAAGGTGCGGGGAAAGCACGCACTGCTGTAGTCTGTGCATGTGTGTGTGGAAGGGTGGCAGTGTTGTGGTGTTCAGGGTGCGGGGAAAGCACGCACTGCGGCAGTCTGTGCGTGTGTGTGTGGAAGGGTGGCACTGCTGCTGTCTGTGCTGTGCTTGTTCAGGGTGCGGGGGAAGCACGCACTGCGGCAGTCTGTGCGTGTGTGTGTGTGGAAGGGTGGCACTGCTATTGCCTGTGCTGTGCATGTTCAGGGTGTGGGGGAAGCATGCACTGCGCCAGTCTGTGCGTGTGTGTGGAAGGGTGGCACTGCTGCTGCCTGTGATGTGCGTGTTCAGGGTGCGGGGAATCATGCACTGCGGCAGTCTGTGCGTGTGTGTGTGTGTAAGGGTGGCACTGCTGCTGCCTGTGCTGTGGTGTTCAGGGTGCGGGGAAAGCACGCACTGCTGCAGTCTGTGCGTGTGTGGAAGGGTGGCACTGCTGCTGCCTGTGCTGTGCGTGTTCAAGGTGCAGGGGAAGCACGCACTGCTGCAGTCTGAGCGTGTGTGTGCGGAAGGGTGGCACTGCTGCTGCCTGTGCTGTGCATGTTCAGGGTGTGGCGGAAGCACGCACTACTGCAGTCTGTGCGTGTGTGTGTGGAAGGGTGGCACTGCTGCTGCCTGTGCTGTTCATGTTCAGGGTGCGGGGGAAGCACGCACTGCGGCAGTCTGTGTGTGGAAGGGTGGCAGTGCTGTGGTGTTCAGGGTGCGGGGGAAGCACGCACTGCTGCAGTCTGTGCGTGTGTGTGTGGAAGGGTGGCAGTGCTGTGGTGTTCAGGGTGCGGGGGAAGCACGCACTGCTGCAGTCTGTGCGTATGTGTGGAAGGGTGGCACTGCTGCTGCCTGTGCTGTGCGTGTTCAGGGTGCGGGGGAAGCACGCCCTGCTGCAGTCTGTGCGTGTGTGTGGAAGGGTGGCACTGCTGCTGCCTGTGCTGTGCGTGTTCAGGGTGCGGGGGAAGCACGCACTGCTGCAGTCTGTGCGTGTGTGTGTGGAAGGGTGGTAGTGCTGTGGTGTTCAGGGTGTGGGGGAAGCACGCACTGCTGCAGTCTGTGCGTGTGAGTGGAAGGGTGGCACTGCTGCTGCCTGTGCTGTGGTGTTCAGGGTGCGGGGGAAGCACACACTGCTACAGTCTGTGCGTGTGTGTGGAAGGGTGGCACTGCTGCTGCCTGTGCTGTGCGTGTTCAGGGTGCGGGGGAAGCATGCACTGCTGCAGTCTGTGCGTGTGTGTGTGGAAGGGTGGCAGTGCTGTGCGTGTTCAGGGTGCAGGGGAAGCACGCACTGCTGCAGTCTGTGCGTGTGTGTGTAGAAGGGTGGCAGTGCTGTGGTGTTCAGGGTACGGGGGGAGCACGCACTGCTGCAGTTTGTGCGTGTGTGTGGAAGGGTGGAACTGCTGCTGCCTGTGCTGTGGTGTTCAGGGTGCGGGGGCAGCACGCACTGCTGCAGTCTGTGCGTGTGTGTGTGGAAGGGTGGCAGTGCTGTGGTGTTCAGGGTGCGGGGGAAGCACGCACTGCATCAGTCTGTGCATGTGTGTGTGGAAGGGTGGCAGTACTGTGGTGTTCAGGGTGCGGGGAAAGAACGCACTGCGGCAGTCTGTGTGTGTGTGTGTGGAAGGGTGGCACTGCTGCTGCCTGTGCTGTGCTTGTTCAGGCTGCGGGGGAAGCACGCTCTGCGGCAGTCTGTGCGTGTGTGTGTGTGGAAGGGGGGCAATGCTATTGCCTGTGCTGTGCGTGTTCAGGGTGTGGGGGAAGCATGCACTGTGGCAGTCTGTGCGTGTGTGTGTGGAAGGGTGGCACTGCTGCTGCCTGTGCTGAGGTGTTCAGGGTGCGGGGGAAGCATGCATTGCTGCAGTCTGTGCGTGTGCGGAAGGGTGGCACTGCTGCTGCCTGTGCTGTGCGTGTTCAGGGTGTGGGGAAGCATGCACTGCGGCAGTCTGTGCGTGTGTGTGCGGAAGGGTGGCACTGCTGTGGTGTTCAGGGTGTAGGGGAAGCACGCACTGCGGCAGTCTGTGTGTGTGTGTGCGGAAAGGTGGAACTGCTGCTGCCTGTGCTCTGCATGTTGAGGGTGCGGGGGAAGCACGCACTGCTGCAGTCTGTGCGTGTGCAGAAGGGTGGCATTGCTGCTGCCTGTGCCGTCCGTGTTCAGGGTGCGGGGGAAGCACGCACTGCTGCAGTCTATGCGTGTGTGTGTGGAAGGGTGGCAGTGCTGTGGTGTTCAAGGTGCGGGGGAAGCATGCATTTCTGCAGTCTGTGCGTGTGCGGAAGGGTGGCACTGCTGCTGCCTGTGCTGTGCGTGTTCAGGGTGGGGGGAAGCATGCAATGCTGCAGTCTGTGCGTGTGTGTGGAAGGGTGGCAGTGCTGTGCGTATTCAGGGTGCGGGGGAAGCAGGCACTGCTGCAGTCTGTGCGTGTGTGTGTGGAAGGGTGGCAGTGCTATGGTGTTCAGGGTGCGGGGGAAGCACGCACTGCTGCAGTCTGTGCGTGTGTGTGTGGAAGGGTGGCACTGCGGCAGTCTGTGCATGTGTGTGTGTGGAAGGGTGGCAGTGCTGTGGTGTTCAGGGTGTGGGAGAAGCATGCACTGCTGCAGTCTGTGTGTGTGTGGAAGGTTGGCACTGCTGCTGCCTGTGCTGTGCGTGTTCAGGGTGCGGGGGAAGCACGCCCTGATGCAGTCGGTGCGTGTGTGTGTGTGTGGAAGGGTGGCACTGCTGCTGCCTGTGCTGTGCGTGTTCAGGGTGCGGGGGAAGCACGCACTGCTGCTGTCTGTGCGTGTGTGTGTGGAAGGGTGGCAGTGCTGTGGTGTTCAGGGTGCGGGGGAAGCACGCACTGCTGAAGTCTGTGCGTGTGTGTGGAAGGGTGGCACTGCTGCTGCCTGTGCTGTGGTGTTCAGGGTGCGGGGGAAGCATGCATTGCTGCAGTCTGTGCGTGTGTGTGTGGAAGGGTGGAACTGCTGCTTCCTGTGCTGTGCGTGTTCAGGGTGAGGGGGAAGCACGCACTGCTGCAGTCTGTGCGTGTGTGTGTGGAAGGGTGGCAGTGCTGTGGTGTTCAGCATGCGGGGGAAGCACGCACTGCTGCAGTCTGTGTGTGTGTGTGGAAGGGTGGCACTGCTGCTGCCTGTGCTGTGGTGTTCAGGGTTGCGGGGAAGCATGCACTGCTGCAGTCTATGCATGTGTGTGTGGAAGGGTGGCACTGCTTCTGCCTGTGCTGTGCGTTTTCAGGGTGCGGAGAAAGCACGCACTGCGGCAGTCTGTGCATGTGTGTGTGGAAGGGTGGCCTTGCTGTGGTGTTCAGGGTGTGGGGAAGCACGCACTGCGGCAGTCTGTGCGTGTGTGCGGAAGGGTGGCACTGCTGTGGTGTTCAGGGTGCAGGGGAAGCACGCACTGCGGCAGTCTGTGCGTGTGTGCGCGGAAAGGTGGCACTGCTGCTGCCTGTGCTGTGCGTGTTCAGGGTGCGGGGGAAGCACGCACTGCTGCAGTCTGTGCGTGTGCAGAAGGGTGGCACTGCTGCTGCCTGTGCTGTGCGTGTTCAGGGTGCGGGGGAAGCACGCACTGCTGCAGTCTGTGCGTGTGTGTGTGGAAGGGTGGCAGTGCTGTGGTGTTCAAGGTGCGGGGGAAGCACGCATTTCTGCAGTCTGTGCGTGTGCGGAAGGGTGGCACTGCTGCTGCCTGTGCTGTGCGTGTTCAGGGTGCGGGGGAAGCATGCAATGCTGCAGTCTGTGCGTGTGTGTGGAAGGGTGGCAGTGCTGTGCGTATTCAGGGTGCGGGGGAAGCAGGCACTGCTGCAGTCTGTGCGTGTGTGTGTGGAAGGGTGGCAGTGCTATGGTGTTCAGGGTGCGGGGGAAGCATGCACTGCTGCAGTCTGTGCGTGTGTGTGTGGAAGGCTGGCACTGCTGCTGCCTGTGCTGTGCGTGTTCAGGGTGCGGGTGAAGCACGCACTGCTGCAGTCTGTCCGTGTGTGTGTGGAAGGGTGGCAGTGCTGTGCGTTTTCATGGTGCGGGGGAAGCACGCACTGCTGCAGTCTGTGCGTGTGTGTGTGTGGAAGGGTGGCAGTGCTGTGGTGTTCAGGGTGCGGGGGAAGAACGCAGTGCTGCAGTCTGTGCGTGTGTGTGTGGAAGGGTGGCACTGTTGCTGCCTATGCTGTGTGTGTTCAGGGTGAGGGGGAAGCACGCACTGCTGCAGTCTGTGCGTGTGTGTGGAAGGGTGGCACTGCTGCTGCCTGTGCTGTGCGTGTTCAGGGTGCGGGGGAAGCACGCACTGCGGCAGTCTGTGCGTGTGTGTGTGTGGAAGGGTGGCACTGCTATTGCCTGTGCTGTGCATGTTCAGGGTGTGGGGGAAGCATGCACTGCGCCAGTCTGTGCGTGTGTGTGGAAGGGTGGCACTGCTGCTGCCTGTGATGTGCGTGTTCAGGGTGCGGGGAATCATGCACTGCGGCAGTCTGTGCGTGTGTGTGTGTGTAAGGGTGGCACTGCTGCTGCCTGTGCTGTGGTGTTCAGGGTGCGGGGGAAGCACGCACTGCTGCAGTCTGTGCGTGTGTGGAAGGGTGGCACTGCTGCTGCCTGTGCTGTGCGTGTTCAAGGTGCAGGGGAAGCACGCACTGCTGCAGTCTGAGCGTGTGTGTGTGTGGAAGGGTGGCAGTGCTGTGGTGTTCAGGAAGTGGGGAAGCACGCACTGCGGCAGTCTGTGCGTGTGTGTGCGGAAGGGTGGCACTGCTGCTGCCTGTGCTGTGCATGTTCAGGGTGTGGCGGAAGCACGCACTACGGCAGTCTGTGCGTGTGTGTGTGGAAGGGTGGCACTGCTGCTGCCTGTGCTGTTCATGTTCAGGGTGCGGGGGAAGCACGCACTGCGGCAGTCTGTGTGTGTGTGTGGAAGGGTGGCAGTGCTGTGGTGTTCAGGGTGCGGGGGAAGCACACACTGCTGCAGTCTGTGCGTGTGTGTGTGGAAGGGTGGCAGTGCTGTGGTGTTCAGGGTGCGGGGGAAGCACGCACTGCTGCAGTCTGTGCGTATGTGTGGAAGGGTGGCACTGCTGCTGCCTGTGCTGTACGTGTTCAGGGTGCGGGGGAAGCACACCCTGCTGCAGTCTGTGCGTGTGTGTGGAAGGGTGGCACTGCTGCTGCCTGTGCTGTGCTGTGCGTGTTCAGGGTGCGGGGGAAGCACGCACTGCTGCAGTCTGTGCGTGTGTGTGTGGAAGGGTGGTAGTGCTGTGGTGTTCAGGGTGTGGGGGAAGCACGCACTGCTGCAGTCTGTGCGTGCGAGTGGAAGGGTGGCACTGCTGCTGCCTGTGCTGTGGTGTTCAGGGTGCGGGGGAAGCACACACTGCTACAGTCTGTGCGTGTGTGTGGAAGGGTGGCACTGCTGCTGCCTGTGCTGTGCGTGTTCAGGGTGCGGGGGAAGCATGCACTGCTGCAGTCTGTGCGTGTGTGTGTGGAAGGGTGGCAGTGCTGTGCGTGTTCAGGGTGCAGGGGAAGCACGCACTGCTGCAGTCTGTGCGTGTGTGTGTAGAAGGGTGGCAGTGCTGTGGTGTTCAGGGTGCGGGGGGAGCACGCACTGCTGCAGTTTGTGCGTGTGTGTGGAAGGGTGGAACTGCTGCTGCCTGTGCTGTGGTGTTCAGGGTGCGGGGGCAGCACGCACTGCTGCAGTCTGTGCGTGTGTGTGTGGAAGGGTGGCAGTGCTGTGGTGTTCAGGGTGTGGGGGAAGCACGCACTGCATCAGTCTGTGCATGTGTGTGTGGAAGGGTGGCAGTACTGTGGTGTTCAGGGTGCGGGGAAAGAACGCACTGCGGCAGTCTGTGTGTGTGTGTGTGTGGAAGGGTGGCACTGCTGCTGCCTGTGCTGTGCTTGTTCAGGCTGCGGGGGAAGCACGCTCTGCGGCAGTCTGTGCGTGTGTGTGTGTGGAAGGGGGGCAATGCTATTGCCTGTGCTGTGCGTGTTCAGGGTGTGGGGGAAGCATGCACTGTGGCAGTCTGTGCGTGTGTGTGGAAGGGTGGAACTGCTGCTGCCTGTGCTGTGCATGTTCAGGGTGCGGGGAATCACGCACTGCGGCAGTCTGTGCGTGTGTGTGTGGAAGGGTGGCACTGCTGCTGCCTGTGCTGAGGTGTTCAGGGTGCGGGGGAAGCATGCATTGCTGCAGTCTGTGCGTGTGCGGAAGGGTGGCACTGCTGTTGCCTGTGCTGTGCGTGTTCAGGGTGTGGGGAAGCATGCACTGCGGCAGTCTGTGCGTGTGTGTGCGGAAGGGTGGCACTGCTGTGGTGTTCAGGGTGTAGGGGAAGCACGCACTGCGGCAGTCTGTGTGTGTGTGTGCGGAAAGGTGGAACTGCTGCTGCCTGTGCTCTGCATGTTGAGGGTGCGGGGGAAGCACGCACTGCTGCAGTCTGTGCGTGTGCAGAAGGGTGGCATTGCTGCTGCCTGTGCCGTCCGTGTTCAGGGTGCGGGGGAAGCACGCACTGCTGCAGTCTATGCGTGTGTGTGTGGAAGGGTGGCAGTGCTGTGGTGTTCAAGGTGCGGGGGAAGCATGCATTTCTGCAGTCTGTGCGTGTGCGGAAGGGTGGCACTGCTGCTGCCTGTGCTGTGCGTGTTCAGGGTGGGGGGAAGCATGCAATGCTGCAGTCTGTGCGTGTGTGTGGAAGGGTGGCAGTGCTGTGCGTATTCAGGGTGCGGGGGAAGCAGGCACTGCTGCAGTCTGTGCGTGTGTGTGTGGAAGGGTGGCAGTGCTATGGTGTTCAGGGTGCGGGGGAAGCACGCACATCTGCAGTCTGTGCGTGTGTGTGTGGAAGGGTGGCACTGCGGCAGTCTGTGCATGTGTGTGTGTGGAAGGGTGGCAGTGCTGTGGTGTTCAGGGTGTGAGAGAAGCATGCACTGCTGCAGTCTGTGTGTGTGTGGAAGGTTGGCACTGCTGCTGCCTGTGCTGTGCGTGTTCAGGGTGCGGGGGAAGCACGCCCTGATGCAGTCGGTGCGTGTGTGTGTGTGTGGAAGGGTGGCACTGCTGCTGCCTGTGCTGTGCGTGTTCAGGGTGCGGGGGAAGCACGCACTGCTGCTGTCTGTGCGTGTGTGTGTGGAAGGGTGGCAGTGCTGTGGTGTTCAGGGTGCGGGGGAAGCACGCACTGCTGAAGTCTGTGCGTGTGTGTGGAAGGGTGGCACTGCTGCTGCCTGTGCTGTGGTGTTCAGGGTGCGGGGGAAGCATGCACTGCTGCAGTCTGTGCGTGTGTGTGTGGAAGGGTGGAACTGCTGCTTCCTGTGCTGTGCGTGTTCAGGGTGAGGGGGAAGCACGCACTGCTGCAGTCTGTGCGTGTGTGTGTGGAAGGGTGGCAGTGCTGTGGTGTTCAGCATGCGGGGGAAGCACGCACTGCTGCAGTCTGTGTGTGTGTGTGGAAGGGTGGCACTGCTGCTGCCTGTGCTGTGGTGTTCAGGGTTGCGGGGAAGCATGCACTGCTGCAGTCTATGCATGTGTGTGTGGAAGGGTGGCACTGCTTCTGCCTGTGCTGTGCGTTTTCAGGGTGCGGAGAAAGCACGCACTGCGGCAGTCTGTGCATGTGTGTGTGGAAGGGTGGCCTTGCTGTGGTGTTCAGGGTGTGGGGAAGCACGCACTGCGGCAGTCTGTGCGTGTGTGCGGAAGGGTGGCACTGCTGTGGTATTCAGGGTGCAGGGGAAGCACGCACTGCGGCAGTCTGTGCGTGTGTGCGCGGAAAGGTGGCACTGCTGCTACCTGTGCTGTGCGTGTTCAGGGTGCGGGGGAAGCACGCACTGCTGCAGTCTGTGCGTGTGCAGAAGGGTGGCACTGCTGCTGCCTGTGCTGTGCGTGTTCAGGGTGCGGGGGAAGCACGCACTGCTGCAGTCTGTGCGTGTGTGTGTGGAAGGGTGGCAGTGCTGTGGTGTTCAAGGTGCGGGGGAAGCACGCATTTCTGCAGTCTGTGCGTGTGCGGAAGGGTGGCACTGCTGCTGCCTGTGCTGTGCGTGTTCAGGGTGCGGGGGAAGCATGCAATGCTGCAGTCTGTGCGTGTGTGTGGAAGGGTGGCAGTGCTGTGCGCATTCAGGGTGCGGGGGAAGCAGGCACTGCTGCAGTCTGTGCGTGTGTGTGTGGAAGGGTGGCAGTGCTATGGTGTTCAGGGTGCGGGGGAAGCATGCACTGCTGCAGTCTGTGCGTGTGTGTGTGGAAGGCTGGCACTGCTGCTGCCTGTGCTGTGCGTGTTCAGGGTGCGGGTGAAGCACGCACTGCTGCAGTCTGTCCGTGTGTGTGTGGAAGGGTGGCAGTGCTGTGCGTTTTCATGGTGCGGGGGAAGCACGCACTGCTGCAGTCTGTGCGTGTGTGTGTGTGGAAGGGTGGCAGTGCTGTGGTGTTCAGGGTGCGGGGGAAGAACGCAGTGCTGCAGTCTGTGCGTGTGTGTGTGGAAGGGTGGCACTGTTGCTGCCTATGCTGTGTGTGTTCAGGGTGAGGGGGAAGCACGCACTGCTGCAGTCTGTGCGTGTGTGTGGAAGGGTGGCACTGCTGCTGCCTGTGCTGTGCGTGTTCAGGGTGCGGGGGAAGCACGCACTGCGGCAGTCTGTGCGTGTATGTGTGTGTGGAAGGCTGGCACTGCTGCTGCCTGTGCTGTGTGTGTTCAGGATGCGGGGGAAGCACGCACTGCTGCAGTCTGTCCATGTGTGTGTGGAAGAGTGGCAGTGCTGTGGTGTTCAGGGTGCGGGGGAAGCACGCACTGCTGCAGTCTGTGCGTGTGTGTGTGGAAGGGTGGCAGTGCTGTGGTGTTCAGGGTGCGGGGGAAGCACGCACTGCTGCAGTCTGTACGTGTGTGGAAGGGTGGCACTGCTGCTGCCTGTGGTGTGCGTGTTCACGGTGCGGGGGAAGCACGCACTGCGGCAGTCTGAGCATGCGTGTGTGGAAGGGTGGCACTGCTGCTGCCTGTGCTGTGCGTGTTCAGGGTGCGGGGGAAGCACGCACTGCTGCAGTCTGTGCGTGTGTGTGTGTGGAAGGCTGGCACTGCTGCTGCCTGTGGTGTGCGTGTTCACGGTGCGGGGGAAGCACGCACTGCTGCAGTCTGTGCGTGTGTGTGTGGAAGGGTGGCACTGCTGCTGCCTGTGCTGTGCGTGTTCAGGGCGCGGGGGAAGCACGCACTACTGCAGTCTGCACGTGTGTGGAAGGGTGGCACTGCTGCTGCCTGTGCTGTGCGTGTTCACGGTGCGGGGGAAGCACGCATTGCGGCAGTCTGAGCGTGCGTGTGTGGAAGGGTGGCACTGCTGCTGCCTGTGCCGTGCGTGTTCAGGGTGCGGGGGAAGCACGCACTGCGGCAATCTGTGCGTGCGTGTGTGGAAGGGTGGCACTGCTGCTGCCTGTGCCGTGCGTGTTCAGGGTGCGGGGGAAGCACGCACTGCGGCAATCTGTGCGTGCGTGTGTGGAAGGGTGGCACTGCTGCTGCCTGTGCCGTGCGTGTTCAGGGTGCGGGGAAAGCACGCACTGCTGCAGTCTGAGCGTGTGTGGAAGGGTGGCACTGCTGCTGTCTGTGCTGTGCGTGTTCAGGGTGTGAAGAAAACGTGTAGTGCTGCACAACACGTTGCAATTACCCCACGCACAACACGTTGCAATTACCCCACGTCATCGGGTTTCCATTGCCTTGGCGTGGGGGGGAGGGTTAAGGCCGGAGCCTCCGGGAACACAGCAGTAAACCCACTGGTGTGGGTGCACTCACCTTTGTTTACACAGCAGTAATCTGTGCGCAGTTCCATGGCACTGAACAGAGCTGACGTCAAAACTTTCTCTCTGAAGTGACCTTTACCCAGAAGGCAGAGAGGTCAGGGCCGCCCTGAAAACAAACAGAACTGAAATAGCGTTATATGGCTTTCTGCATTCCACCAAAGGCGGCATTCTGATAAAGCGCGTGCCACGCGAAGAGACTGGTCTCCGGTATTAAGCGCGTTATAGAAGATTCATTAATGCCAGGAATCACACCGCACCGGTTTCAGCAACTACTTTGCATCTGGAAGACGCCCTCCTTCAGCCATGACACTGTACCAGTGTCTGTAACCAGTGTACAGTAGGATGGCGCCCTCATTCAGCCAGGACTCTGCACCAGTGTCTGTAAACAGTGTAGAGATGGATGGCGCCCTCCTTCAGCCAGGGCACTGTACCAGTGTCTTTAACCAGTGTACAGTAGGATGGCGCCCTCATTCAGCCAGGACTCTGCACCAGTGTCTGTAAACAGTGTAGAGATGGATGGCGCCCTCCTTCAGCCAGGGCACTGCACCAGTGTCTGTAAAGAGTGTACAGTAGGATGGTGCCCTCCTTCAGCCATGACACTGCCCAGGTGTCTGCAAACAGTGTAGAGATGGATGGCGCCCTCCTTCAGCCAGGGCACTGCATCAGTGTGTGCAAGCAGTGTACAGAAGGATGGCGTCCTCCTTCAGCCAGGACACTGCACCAGTGTCTGCAAACAGTGCACACCAGGGTGGCGCCCTCATTCAGCCAGGACACTGCACCAGTGTCTGCAACCAGTTCACAGTAGGATTGTGCCCTCCTTCAGCCAGGACAATGCACCAGTGTCTGCAACCAGTGTACAGTAGGAAGGCGCCCTCCTTCAGCCATGACACATTGTCAGTGTCTGCAACCAGTGTACAGCAGAATGGCGCCCTCCTTCAGCCATGACGCATTGCCAGTGTCTGCAACCAGTATACAGTAGGATGGCGCCCTCCTTCAGCCATGACAAATTGCCAGTGTCTGCAACCAGTGTACAGCAGAATGGCGCCCTCCTTCAGCCAGGACACTGCACCAGTGTCAGCAAACAGTGCACAGCAGGGTGGCGCCCTCATTCAGCCAGGACACTGCACCAGTGTCTGCAACCAGTGTAAAGTAGGATGGTGCCCTCCTTCATCCATGACACTGCACCAGTGTCTGCAACCAGTTCACAGTAGGATGGCGCCCTCCTTCAGCCATGACGCATTGCCAGTCTCTGTAAAGAGTGTACAGTAGGATGGCGCCCTCCTTCAGCCAGGACACTGCCCAGGTGTCTGCAAACAGTGTAGAGTTGGATGGCGCCCTTCTTCAGCCAGTACACTGCACCAGTGTCAGCAAACAGTGCACATCAGGGTGGCGCCCTCATTCAGCCAGGGCACTGCATCAGTGTCTGCAAGCAGTGTACAGAAGGATGGCGCCCTCCTTCTTCCACGACACTGCACCAGTGTCTGCAACCAGTTCACAGTAGGATTGCGCCCTCCTTCAGCCAGGGCACTGCATCAGTGTCTGCAAGCAGTGTACAGTAGGATGGCACCCTCCTTCAGCCATGACGCATTGCCAGTGTCTGCAAACAGTGTACAGTAGGATGGCACCCTCCTTCAGCCATGACACATTGCCAGTGTCTGCAAACAGTGTACAGTAGGATGGCGCCCTCCTTCAGCCATGACACATTGCCAGTGTCTGCAACCGGTGTACAGCAGAATGGCGCCCTTCTTCAGCCATGATGCATTGCCAGTGTCTGCAACCAGTGTACAGTCGGATGGCGTCCTCATTCAGCCAGGACACTGCACCAGTGTCTGCAACCAGTGTACAGTCGGATGGCGCCCTCCTTCAGCCAGGACACTGCCCAGGTGTCTGCAAACAGTGTAGAGATGGATGGTGCCCTCCTTCAGCCAGGGCACTGCATCAGTGTCTGCAAGCAGTGTACAGAAGGATGGCGCCCTCCTTCAGCCAGGACACTGCACCAGTGTCAGCAAACAGTACACAGTAGGCCAGTGTCAGCAAACAGTGCACAGTAGGGTGGCTCCCTCATTCAGCCAGGAAACTGCACCAGTGTCTGCAACCAGTGTAAAGTAGGATTGTGCCATCCTTCATCCACGACACTGCACCAGTGTCTGCAACCAGTTCACAGTAGGATTGCGCCCTCATTCAGCCAGGACACTGCACCAGTGTCTGCAACCAGTGTAAAGTAGGATGGTGCCCTCCTTCATCCACGACACTGCACCAGTGTCTGCAACCAGTTCACAGTAGGATGGTGCCCTCCTTCAGCCATGACACATTGTCAGTGTCTGCAACCAGTGTACAGCAGAATGGCGCCCTCCTTCAGCCATGACGCATTGCCAGTTTCTGCAACCAGTGTACAGTAGGATGGCGCCCTCCTTCGCCCATGACACATTGCCAGTGTCTGCAACCAGTGTACAGCAGAATGGCGCCCTCCTTCAGCCATGACACATTGCCAGTGTCTGCAACCAGTGTACAGTCGGATGGTGCCCTCATTCAGCCATGACACATTGTCAGTGTCTGCAACCAGTGTACAGTAGGATGGCGCCCTCCTTCAGCCATGACACTGCCCAGGTGTCTGCAAACAGTGTAGAGATGGATGGCGCCCTGCTTCAGCCAGGACACTGCATCAGTGTCTGCAAGCAGTGTACAGTAGGATGGCACCCTCCTTCAGCCAGGACAATGCACCAGTGTCTGCAACCAGTGTACAGTAGGATGGCGCCCTCCTTCAGCCATGACACAATGCCAGTGTCTGCAACCAGTGTACAACAGAATGGCGCCCTCCTTCAGCCAGGACACTGTACCAGTGTCTGTAACCAGTGTACAGTAGGATGGCGCCCTCATTCAGCCAGGACTCTGCACCAGTATCTGTAAACAGTGTAGAGATGGATGGCGCCCTCCTTCAGCCAGGGCACTGCACCAATGTCTGTAAAGAGTGTACAGTAGGATGGCGCCCTCCTTCAGCCAGGACACTGCCCAGGTGTCTGCAAACAGTGTAGAGATAGATGGCGCCCTCCTTCGGCCAGGGCAATGCATCAGTGTCTGCAAGCAGTGTACAAAAGGATGGCGCCTCCTTCAGCCAGGACACTGCACCAGTGTCAGCAAACAGTGAACAGCAGGGTGGCGCCCTCATTCAGCCAGGACACTGCACCAGTGTCTGCAACCAGTGTAAAGTAGGATGGTGCCCTCCTTCAGCCACGGCACTGCACCAGTGTCTGCAACCAGTTCACAGTAGGATTGCGCCCTCCTTCAGACAGGACAATGCACCAGTGTCTGCAACCAGTTTACAGCAGGATGGCGCCATCCCTTCAACCAGGACACTGCACCAGTGTCTGCAACCAGTTTACAGCGGGATGATTCCCTCCTTCAGCCAGGGCACTGCACAAGTCTCTGCAACTAATTTACAGCAGGATGGCACCCTCCTTCAGCCAGGACACGGCCCCCGTGTCTGCAACCAGTGTACAGTAGGATGGCGCCCTCCTTCAGCCATGATGCTGTGCCAGGGTCTGCAACCAGTTTACAGCAGGATGGCGCCCTCCTTCAGCCATGACACTGCACCAGTTTCTGCAACCAGTGTACAGCAGGATGGCTCCCTCCTTCAGCCAGGGCACTGCACCAGTGTCTGTAAACAGTGTACTGTAGGATGGCGCCCTCCTTCAGCCAGGGCACTGCACAGGTGTCTGCAAACAGTGTAGAGATGGATGGTGCCCTCCTTCAGCCAGGGCACTGCACCAGTGTCTGTAAAGAGTGTGCAGTAGGATGGCGCCCTCCTTCAGCCAGGGCACTGCACAGGTGTCTGCAAACAGTGTAGAGATGGATGGCGCCCTCCTTCAGCCAGGGCACTGCATCAGTGTCTGCAACCAGTGTACAGAAGGATGGCGCCCTCCTTCAGCCAGGACACTGCACCAGTGTCTGCAAACAGTGCACAGCAGGATGGCACCCTCATTCAGCCAGGACACTGCACCAGTGTCTGCAACCAGTGTAAAGTAGGATGGTGCCCTCCTTCATCCACGACACTGCACAAGTGTCTGCAACCAGTTCACAGTAGGATTGTGCCCTCCTTTAGCCAGGACAATGCACCAGTGTCTTGAACCAGTTTACAGCTGGATGGCGCCGTCCCGTCAACCAGGACACTGCACCAGTGTCTGCAACCAGTTTACAGCGGGATGGCTCCCTCCTTCAGTCATAACACTGCGCCAGTGTCTGCAACCAATGTACAGCAGGATTCTGCCCTCCTTCAGCCAGGGCACTGCCACTGAGGAGGTCCAACAAGGCCGAAACATGTCTGGGGTTGCTTGGTTTTCTGTGCAGAGGGGACCTGGCCTAGCAGTTCGGGCTGGGTTGCCACCTTCGGTGGCGGCAGCTGCTGACTGATTTGCACATGGCTGGTCCCCTTTTGCAATGGCGCAGACGGGCTAAAAACGGTGGTGTGGAAGGTTGCCCAGAGCAATTGCCAGTGGTTTAGATTCATTCGAAACCAGTGTCTGCAACAAATTTACAGCAAGATGGCACCATCCTTCAGCCAGGACACGGCACCCGTGTCTGCAACCAGTATACAGCAGGATGGTACCCTCCTTCAGCCATGATGCTGTGCCAGTGTCTGCAACCAGTTTACAGCAGGATGGCACCCTCCTTCAGCCATGACACTGCACCAGTGTCTGCAACCAGTGAACAGCAGGATGGCACCCTCCTTCCGCCAGGGCACTGCACCAGTGTCTGCAACAAATTTACAGCAGGATGGCACCCTCCTTCAGCCATGACAATGCACGAGTGTCTCCAACCAGGCTACAGGAGAATGGTACCCTCCTTCAGCCATGACACTGAACCAGTGTCTGCAACTAGTTTACAGCAGGATGGCGCCCTCCTTCAGCCATGACAATGCACCAGTGTCTCCAACCAGGCTACAGGAGAATGGCACCCTCCTTCAGCCATGACGTAGTGCCAGTGTCTGCAAACAGTTTACAGCAGGATGGTGCCCTCCTTCAGCCAGGACACTGCATCAGTGTTGGCAACCAGTGTACAGCAGGATGGCGCCCTCCTTCAGCCAGGACACTGCACCAGTGTCTGCAACAAGTGTACAGCTGGATGGCGTCCTTCAGCCGTGATGCTGTGCCAGTCTCTGCAACCAGTGTACAATAGGATAGCACTCTCCTTCAGCCACGGCACTGTGCCAGTGTCTGCAACCAGTGTACAGTAGGATGGCGCCCTCCTTCAGCCAGGGCACTGCACCAGTGTCTGCAACCAATTTACAGCAGGATGGCTCTCTCCTTCAGCCTGGTCACTGCACAGGTGTCTGCAAACAGTGTAGAGATGGATGGCACCCTCCTTCAGCCAGGACACTGCACCAGTGTCTGCAACCAGTGTACCTTAGGATGCCACCCTCCTTCAGCCAGGGCACTGCACAGGTGTCTCCAAACAGTGTAGAGATGGATGACACCCTCCTTCAGCCAGGGCACTGCACCAGTGTCTGTGAACAGTTTACAGCAGGATTGGCCGTCCTTCAGCCAGGGTACTGCACCAGTGTCTGCAACCAGTGTACAGCTGGATGGCGCCCTTCAGCCGTGACACTGTACCAGTGTCTGCAACCAGTGTACAGTAGGATGGCGCCCTCCTTCAGCCAGGGCACTGCACCAGTGTCTGCAACCAATTTACAGCAGGATGGCTCCCTCCTTCAGCCAGGGCACTGCACCAGTGTCTGGAACCAGTGTACAATAGGATGCCACCCTCCTTCAGCCAGGGCACTGCACCAGTGACTGCAACCAGTGTACAGCAGGATGGTGCCCTCCTTCAGCCAGGACACTGCCCCAGTGTTTGCAACCAGTGTACAGCAGGATGGTGCCGTCCGTCAGCCAGGGTATTGCACCAGTGTCAGTGTCTGCAACCAGTGTACAGCAGGATGGCTCCCTCCTTCAGCCAGGGAACTGCACCAGTGTCTGCATCCAGTGTACAGTAGGATGGTACCCTCCTTCAGCCATGACGCAGTGCCAGTGTCTGCAACCAGTGTACAGCAGGATGGCACACTCCTTCAGCCAGGACACTGCACCAGTGTCTGCAACCCGTCTACAGCAGGATGGCACCCTCCTTCAGCCAGGGCGCTGCACCACTGTCTGCAACCAGTTTACAGCAGGATAGCGCCCTTCAGCCATGACACTGCACCAGTGTCTGCAACCAGTGTACAGCAGATTGGCACCCTCCTTCAGCCAGGGCACTGCACCAGTGTTGGCAAACAGTGTACAGAAGGATGGCGCCGTCCTTTAGCCATGACACTGTGCCATTGTCTGCAACCAGTTTACAGCAGGATAGCGCCCTTCAGCCATGACACTGACCCGTGTCTGCAACCAGCGTACAGCAGATTGGCGCCCTCCATCAGTCAGAGCACTGCACCAGTTTCTGCAACCAGTGTACAGTAGGATGGCACCGCCATCAACTAGTTTACAGCAGAATGGCGCCCTCCTTCAGCCATGACACTGTGCCAGCGTCGGCAACCAGTGTACAGTAAGATTGTGCCCTCCTTCAGTCATGGCACTCGTGCAGTGCCTACAGACAGTATACAGCAGGAAGGTGCCCACCTTCAGCAGTGACAGTGTGCCAATGTCTGCAACCAGTGTACAGTAGGACGGTGCCCTCCTTCAGACATGACACTGCACTAGTGTCTGCAACCAGTGTACAGTAGGATGGTGCCCTTCTTCAGCCATGACGCTGTGCCAGTGTCTGCAACCAGTGTACAGTAGGATGGCACCCTCCTTCAGCCATGACACTGCACCAATGTCTGCAACCAGTGTACAGAAGGATGGCGCCGTCCTTTAGCCATGACACTGTGCCATTGTCTGCAACCAGTGTACAGTAGGATGGCGCCCTCCGTCAACTAGTTTACAGTAGGATGGCACCCTCCTTCAACTGTGCCAGTTTCTGTAACCAGGGTACAGAAGGATGGCGACCTCCGTCAACTAGTTTACAGTAGGATTGCGCTCTCCTTCAGCGACAACACTGTGCCAGTGTCTGCAACCAGTGTACTGTAGAATGGTGCCCTCCTCCAGTCATTGCACTCGTGCAGGGCGTGCAGACAGTATACAGCAGGAAGGCGTCGACTGTAAAGACTGGTAGGGGGTGTCTGTACTTCCGCTCTCTATATGGTAGAGGAGAGGCACAGAGGGCCCCAGCCAACATTCTCTATTTGGTAGCAATGGACGAGCAATCAAGGCCTAGCTTCTCAGGAGTTGATGCGGGCTGGTTCTTAACTACAGTGTAGTCCCCGAACCCCCACAAAGGAATGTCCACAAACTGTATTACTGAAAACACAGTCTTTATATAATTCATATTCAAAGGTATGTACACAATCACAATAACGCACTTTGTACTCGGAAGTCAACAATGATAAATATATACAATTCTAAAGTGGTACCACCAATGTTATCAAATCTCATTAAAGTGCATCAACTCTACAGTTAAAATGTCACACAGATCAATAACGAGGAAACCAGCAATAGAGATAGGCAGGAACGTAACATGGTTGAAACGGTAATCTTATTTCCTCCTATTAAGGTTTTACCGCCCCAATGTACCTGGTGGAGTAGAGTTCTACGAAGATGCGTCGACCGATCCTTCTTGAGTGACTCCCTTTAAAGCAGGAGCCACGGATCGTCGAGAGGCGTCGAGGAACTCGGCGTTCGGTGTCGGGGAATCGACGGCCCTTCTTGAGTGCCCTCCCTTTAAGGCAGGAGTCACAGGTCGTCGAACGTCTGACAGCGGACAGGTTGAACTACGGCCGTGAAGTGGCAGCTTTGTTCCTAGCGGTGCTCGTCGACGACAGAGCGTTGGCGTCCTGCAAGGAAGAGGCATGCGGGGCACCTCGGTGACGATAGTTCTGGACCGCAAAGAGATGATGAAGAACTGTGGCCCAGCAAGATCGTCGAGTCGTCGGCATCTCTGTGGTCCTTAGGTGGCGGGAAACCCACCGGCGGATGCTCCTCGGCGCGTCGACCGTCGGGCCTTCTCCAGCGGGATAAAGCTGGCGATGATGCAGACGAGAGCGTCTGATGATCAAATGAAGTTCTTTGGCAAACGGGAGCACGGCGGCTCTGGTCGGCGACGGCGGTCGTCGACAGGGGCAGTCAACATCCTGGGAGCTTCTCTTTGAGATTCCGCGGCAGTCCCCGTCTCGGGTCGGCAGCCTGTCGAAGGTCTGTCTAGCAGGGAGCTTTGGCAAAGATCAGCTGTGCACGATAGTCCCTTGTAGCTCGGGAAGAGGGCACCTTACCAGGTCCTCTCTGGGTCAGTCCTTGGAGACACAGCAGCTTTCAGAGTGTGAAGGAGAGCAACAGCACTTCTTCTCGTCCAGCGGGGCTTCAAGGTCAAGCTTCAGTTACTCCAGTTACTCGTTGTAGTGGACTTCAGCTTCTGAACACAATTCCTAGCAGTGAGAGGTCCCCAGATATACTGTTGATCTCCCATTCATTCCGCTGGGTCACACTCAATCATTCAATCACGACTAAGGGCATTCATGCAGGCAGGCAGCCAATCAGGCACACAAGGTATTCAGGCCATTCACTTCTCTCCAGACACTCACAACAAGTTATGTGTATTGGGACAAGTACCGAGCCATTCAACACTCCAAACTGCATTCATACCGGTTTCGGGCAGGGCTGTCCCAGTCATTGTGTCAACCACCAGATACTAGACATCCACAACACAGAATGCATATTCGTCACACACTCTATTCACCCGGGTCCCACCCACAGGAGGTACCCACAACATACATCACTGGGAAGGCTCCAGCTAGTCTGGCCGGGCCTTCACAGCAACACCATATATGGCATTTCCACACAACAGCCAGTCAGGGGGAAGGGACAGAGTCAGGGCTTCCCAGGACTTTGGGAAAACAAGGTTATAGGTAATAGAAAGCCAGAGGCCACAGGGGCCATCTTGTTTTCCATCAGGAATCAACTGATCCCCATGGCAGAGCCGGGGTATCCCAAAATGGAGGATATGCCGCGTACCTGTCAAATTCAGCATGGAGCTGCCACCAGCCCATACCCTGCTCTGCGGGCCACCCACAGGTGCCCAAAAACTTACACTAGGGGCACAGGGTTGTACCCCCACCCATGGGTGCCATAAGGGTATCCCACGGGTCCGTTCACCAAACCAAAAGAGAGAGAGCTGCACCGCCAGGAGTCCCACATGAACTCCTGCGTGGAAAACACAACAGAACATACGTTAAAAAGCAGTAAAGGGCAAGGATACGGAGGCCCTGTCCCTCCGATGCATTTCCAGCATCACAGTCGCCACCCCCAGACTGAGGTGGAGGGTGCCTAATCTCCCACGGGATAGACACCCTCATCCAGACGGTCAACATACCTTCTGGAAAGGCCATCTGCATTATCGTGATTCTTCCCTGGTCTGTGCTCTATGGTGAAGTCTAGCCCTTGCAGGCTAATGGACCACCTGAGCAGTTTCGGATTCTCACCCTTCATCTGCATAAGCCACTTCAGGGTCTTATGATCTGTTTGGACCTTGAAGGTAGACCCCGTAAGGTAGGGCCTAAAACGCCTAAGGCTCCAAACTATACTAAAACATTCCTTTTCAACAGTAGCCCACCTAAGTTCTCTGCCCTTGAGTTGTCTACTGATGAATATGATAGGATGTTCTCTCCCTTTGTCATCTAACTGGGACAAGACAGCTCCAATTCCGGTGTCGCAGGCATCCGTCTGGATGATAAAGGGTCGGCTGTAGTCAGGCGCACACAACACGGGTGCCCTACACAGACTTTCTTTCAAGCCATCAAAGGCCCTCTGACAGTCTTCAGTCCAAGTCACCTTCCTAGGCTGTTTGGGTGAAGTCAGAGCTGTCAGTGGTGCAACTATGGTTCCATAGTCCGCCATGAAATTGCGATAATACCCAGTGAGGCCCAAAAAGGCTCTCACCTGAGTTTGAGTATTGGGAGTCTCCCAGTCCTGTACATCCTGTACCTTACTGGGGAGAGGTTGGATTTGACCCCCTCCTACCTCATGACCAAGAAACGTGACTGTCCCCTGAGCTGTCTGGCACTTGGTGGCCTTGATAGTGAGATTATCCCTTTTCAAGGCCTGCAACACCTTACCCAGATGTGTCAAATGCTCTTCCCAAGTGGAACTGTAGACGGCAATGTCATCTAAATAAGCCACACAAAAGGCTTCCAGCCCACTGAGAGCATGATTGACAAATCTCTGGAAGGTGGCAAGGGCATTCTTCAACCCAAAAGGCATGACCCTAAACTGGTAGAGTCCCTCTGGTGTTGAGAACGCCGTCTTTTCCTTGGCATGGTCCGTCAGAGCTATTTGCCAATAGCCTGAGGCAAGGTCAAAGGTGCTCACAAATTTGGCAGCACCTATGGTGTCCACGAGCTCATCAGCCCTGGGCAATGGGTGCGCGTCAGTTTTGGTGACGGCATTGACTCCTCGGTAGTCCACACAGAACCTCCAATCCTTGGTACCTGCCTGGGAACTTGCCTTGGGGACAAGGACCACGGGACTGGACCAGGGACTGGTTGAGGGTTCAATAACACCCAGATCCAACATCTTGGCGACCTCAGCCTGGATGTGGTTCTTAACCGTATCTGACATTCGGTAGCTCCTGCTCTTGACAGGCACGCTGTCACCAGTGTCAATCTCGTGCTTACACCACGGTGTAAGGCCTGGCGTCAACGAAAACAGAGAGGCATACTGCTGGAGCAAAGTCCTGCAGGCCCTCTGCTGCTCGGTTGTCAAATCTGGAGAGAGATGCACTCCCTCCACTGAGCCATCCTGAGGGTTGCTATGCAGCAAATCAGGAAGGGGCTCACTCTCTTCCTCTTCTTGCTCTGAAGCCAGCAAGAGACATGAGACTTCGGCTCGCCTGTGGAAAGGCTTGAGTCTATTAACATGGAATACCTGAGGGGCTACCCCTGGGATTCCCATGTCAACCAGATAATTGACCTCACCCATCTTGGAGATTATCCTGAAGGGTCCAGTCCATTTATCTGCCAATGCCCGAGGCTTGGTAGGCTCCATCACGAGGACCTCCTGTCCCAGAGTCCAATCCACTTGCGATGCTTTAAGGTCATACCAGTATTTGTTCAATTCCTGGCTGGCCTTGAGATTTGCTGTTGCCTGACCCATCATCTGTGTCATCCTCCGTCTGAGGCCTAACACATAGTCCCCCACTTGCTTGGCGGGACCGGGAGGGGTGGCTTCCAAACCTTCTCTGATCAAGGCAAGGGCCCCCCTCACGGGATGTTCAAAGAGTAACTCAAAGGGGCTGAAACCAACACCCTCCTGAGGTACCTCTCTGTAAGCAAGCAGCAGGCATGGCAGGAGGAGATCCCATTTCCTCCTTAGGGGCTCTTCCAAAGCACCTAGCATGCCCTTGAGAGTTTTATTAAATCTCTCAACCAGAACATTGGTCTGGGGGTGGTAAGAGGTGGAGAACTTGTAGGTTACCCCGCACTATTTCCACATGGTTTTCATGTAACTAGACATGAAGTTGGACCCTCTGTCAGAGACAACCTCCTTGGGGAATCCAACACGGGTGAAAATGCCCAGGAGAGCCCTGGCAACCACCTTGGCAGTAACAGTCCGAAGGGGTATAGCCTCAGGGTACCTGGTGGCATGATCTACCAAAACCAGGATGAACCGATGCCCGCCTGACGTGGGAGGGTCAAGGGGACTGACAATGTCGATGCCCACCCTCTCAAATGGTGTGCCAACCACTGGCAATGGCTGCAGTGGGGAAATGACACTGCCTCCAGTCTTGCCAGACAACTGACAAGTTGGGCAGGTCCTGCAGTGGGACTCCACCTCTACTCCCATCCTGGGCCAGTAGAAATGGGCAGAGAGCCTCTGCTTAGTCTTCTTGGTACCAAGATGACCAGCTAAGGGCACCTCATGCGCCAACTGCAGCAGGAAGGGCCTGTAAACCTGGGGTACCACCAACCTCTTGAGGGCACCAGGTTCAGGCTTAGTGGGCTCACTAACAAGGAGCTCACCCTCCCAATAAATCCGGAATGTCCTAGACACTTCTCCTTGTGCCTGGGACAGGGCCTGTTTCCTCAGACCCTCGAGAGTGTGACACTCTCTCTGTCCTTTACAGAAGTCTGCCCGGGAGGGACCCCTTCAGCTAACAAGCATTGAAGATCGGGATGATCCTACGGGTTGTGAACCTCTCCCACAGGAGAGTCTTCAGCCTCTTCTCCCACAGGAGTTGAGACGGGGTTTACCACTGGACCCAGCCCGTCCGGAGCATGGATCCCAATGGGTGCAGCAGGAAGAGAAGGTGCTCCCTCCACAGAGGTGGCCTTCTTGCTCTTCCTTCGTCTTGCCTTAGGCCGCGCATTCGGCTCAGGTACCTGACTCACAACCAGACCCGGTGTCACCTGTGACATAGTGACCGCAGCAGCAGTCATGGGAAGACCATCCGCGATCAATCCCAACTCTACTAGATCATTACCTAACAGAATGTTAGCAGGGACATTGTCCCGAACCAGGACAGGAGGCTTTGCTGTCTTGTCTCCAATTACGAGTGTGACTTGGGCTACAGGCGATAATTTGGGAGGCCCACCAGCTAACCTGGTGGTTCTCAGAGGAGCACCTACATAGTCCTCTGGCTTGAGCAGGGTCCTGTCCACCACTGTCATGCTTGCCCCAGTGTCTCTCAAACTAGTAGAAGGCTGGTCATTCAGGAGGACACTTCTAAAAAACCTACGGGTGTTCTGTGGGATAGTCACCAGTACTTCTGCGTATTGGTCCCAGGCCCCAAGGGACACTAAGGAAATTTCTACAGGAGCACCAAATGTGATTCCTGTTAGGGAGAAATCTCTGTTTAGGCTGAATTTCTTAACCTAGTGAGTCCCCCAGCAGCTTTGCTGGATTTCTGGAGTTTGTTTTTTTCATCCTGCCAAGGGCGGGACTCTTTTCCTCCCACTCTTGCACATGAATGTGGTTGACTTCTTTGAATGTCAATGTGTTCTATGGGCTATGGCGTCTTTTACTCCATAGGGCCTCATATGTTTTGCTATGTGTGTTACACCGCACCCTCCGTGCCATAACACTGGGATGTCCTAGAGGATCCCCACCATAGACTCTATACCCTGGGACTGACTACTGTCTCCCAGGGCATGTAAAGTCACCATTGGCTTTACTAGACCTAAATTTACTAACAGAACTAGTACAAACCATCCTATTGTGGACGTACTGGTAGGGGTAATTCGATTACCCCTGGATCTGTTGTACGAGTGGGCACTGTCCCGTCCCCCTCGTCGAGTTTTGGCTGGTGGCTGTGGATACTACCTTTTATATTCGACCGCGAATATATTCCTATGGGATTCTTCCCATTGTTGGAGGCTAATACTTTTTCACATTAGTCTCTAACATACCGCCGGTTTATTTGTCTTAAATAAATCCACCGGTTGGTATTTTCTGCCAGAAAAGAGTTTTTAAAATGGCGTATGTGTTCGCCTCTGTAACTCCGAAACAAAGGTAGAGCCCTTTGTTCCACATTTGGCGGGCTTATGCACAGAAGCCCTCCAGAGTGGTGCCATTCTGTCTGGGTACCACAGGGGGTGTGGGAGGGGGTTTAGGCACCCTGGACTAAGTTGCCTTGCCATCTCAAGTCGCACTCTGGTGTGATTGGCCCGAGCGGTGAGCTGCCCCGCTCACCACTTAGCATGTTGATTGACAGCTAGGCTGAATGAATGGGGGTTTTCTGCATCAAAGCAGGGCTTTTGGGACTGGAACTTCAGAAGTCGCCACAGGACCTATGAATCCGACGAGGGTAAAGCTGAGCCGACCTGCAACGACGACACCTCCGGTGGAGCCCTGCTGAACCGACTCACCACTTCCCAACGACAGAGGAGATCTCCCTGCTGGAGAGTCTTCTTCCCCTGACTGGTGGGAACAACCAGTCCCTTGCTTTTTCTTTGCTTCCAGGACGTCTAGTGGTCGAATTGCCCATGCTGAGCACCCCGGCAACCGGATAGCCACTAACCACTGTACCGCGACCAAAAGGTGGTGCCTTGTGACGGAGCACTCCGCGGCCGGTCTCTTCCCTGGTGGTGCAATGATCTTCAACTTTTCCTCGATGACGGGATCCTCTCATCTTCTGGCAAAGCCCCGACTTGCATCCACCACCAGGAACAACTGCCCCCGCCGGAGATGTCTCTTCACTTGCAAGGTACTGTGTCCGCCTGGCTTCCCTTGAAACGGTTAGCGTGAGGTGTCTTAAATCTTTACCTTTCCACTGGGTCGCCTCCAGACCTTCTTAACTTTTTGTTCTAAAACTGGTCCAACCTTTCTGTGACATTTTGCTATAAAGACTTGAAGTGCATTTCCACTGTGATACTTTTGGGACATACAGCCTTGCCTCTCTCCGAGTGGGCCTGGCCTCTGAACTTTTTGATTTACAGTGGACCCTGCCTTGCTCGCCTTCTATTTGTTTCGTAAAAGTGTTTATTACTGAGTTGATTTCATACCCTGCCTTTTTCTCTCCCTTTCTAACGAATACTAGAGTGCCATCTAGGTTAAAGCATTCACCTCTGTCTGCAAATAAGTGGTGCCGTTGAACCTAGACTTGTCGAAATATTGTTATGGGAGAGATATATACTTATAGTAACTGTGATTGAAGTTGTTTGCCATATTAGTGCCAGTATGTTTTCCATAGATGTGTTTTTAAATAAATAATTATATATCTTTACACCCAAGCTCTGATCAGTGTTTGCTTGTTCTACTGTGTTAATTGCCCTATCCTGCATACTCCAAATACGGCTTAACTCGCCTTGAGAGAAGTCTGACTGCTCAGCCACAGCTACCAGGTAAATCTGGGTGGTACAGACTGCTACCAATTGGGTTTACTGCTAACTCCTGTAGACTTAAACTTTTTGCAGTGGTCCCAGAGGGAACTGCACAGGTTTCTGCCTAACAATTCCTGAAGAGGAGGGGAGGACAGTTGCCTCCACCTCAAACATGGGGTAAGGGTAGGTCAGGCTGACAGCCTGTACTCCGAGTGCCTTACCTTTACAATTGGAGTCACCCCTTTTGTGATCCAGAGCCCCACAATCCCAACACGTGCCGGGAGTGCGGGGTACGTACTAGAACCACCGGGAGCCTGCTTTGCAGCAGGTGGACCACTACTCTTATTCCCACCCACAGATGACTTATCCCCACTAGATTTTTGGGTCTTAGGAGAGGAGGGTTTAGGTTTACTTGACTGTGACTGCTTTTGGGACTCCTCAGCTTTCTGAGAGGCCCCCTTTTCTTTGTCCTTGTCCTTCCCACTGGAGTCCTTAGGAGACACCCGGTGGGAGACCCACTTGTCAGCCAACCTAGCCAGCTTAAAGGGATCCAAAATGTTCTCGTCAGCAACATACTGATGCAGCTCTGGTGAACAGGCTTCAGAAAAATGCTCAAAAAACAACAGGTGGGACAATTCAACAAATGTTTTCACCTTGTAACCATCAATCCACCCCATCATATTCATGTGCGCAGCACTCACCCAGTCAACCCAAGACACATTCTCTCTTTTCTTAAAATCCCTGAACCTTTTAAGGTATTGGGTAGGTGTCTTGCCAAACTTAGCAATCAAAGCAGACTCCATACACTCATACTGATCCCTTTCTTCCACACTCAGCTTCAGAATACAGTCATATCCAGTTTGAGGCACTCTGCTTACCAAACACTTAGCCCAATCTCTTTTGTCAACATCATGAATTGCACAAGCCATTTCAAACGCTTCAATCCATTGGAGGATATCAGAACCCTCCGAAAACACACCAACCAAATCCTTCATAAATTTAGTTGCTGGGGACCTGACACTCTCACTGGGTTTCGCTGAAGTCTCCACTCAAGCTTTCTCCAGCTGGATTCTCTGACATTCAGTGTCCTTGACTTTGAGTTCAAGATCCCTATTCTTGCGTTCAACTTGTTGAGCCAGCTCCTCCTTCTTAAGCTCAGCATCTATTTCCAACTTGCAATATTCAAAGGCCAATTTCATCCTTAATAATTCAAGCTCCAAGGAATTGTTGGGCTTCGGAAAAGAGGCAGCAGGAATGGTGGCATTCCCAAAAACAGATTCAGTAGAAACCCCAGGGGCCGAGTCCTCATTGGCTGCATTCCCCCCCTCATCAAGAGTTTCACCATCGGTCTGGTAGTCCACCAGGGCAGCTATCAGCTCCGCCCTAGACTTATCCACAAAGTCTAACTCCCTGGCTTCACAAGCACTCTGGAGAGCCTCTAAGCTCATCCGAGTCAATTTACCATTTGCAATAGACTCCATTGCTTGTAATGCAGTTATTTTATACACAACCAAACCTTAATTTAATAAAGTGTAGATATTGTGTAAGTGGCACGGTTATACACTGATTCTTAAAACCATAAGCATCCCACCGCTGCCACCAGTGTAAAGACTGGTAGGGGGTATCTGTACTTTCGCTCTCTATATGGCAGAGGAGAGGCACAGAGGACCCCAGCCAAGATTCTCTATTTGGTAGCAATGGACAAGCAATCAAGGCCTAGCTTCTCAGGAGGTGATGCGGGCTGGTTCTTAACTACAGTGTAGTCCCTGAACCCCCACAAAGGAATGTCCACACACTGTATTACTGAAAACACAGTCTTTATATAATGAATATTCAAAAGGTATGTACACAATCACAATAACGCACGTTGTACTCGGAACTCAACAATGATAAATATATACAATTCTAAAGTGGTACCACGAATGTTATCAAATCTCATTAAAGTGCATCAACTGTACGGTTAAAATGGAACACAGATCAATAACGAGGAAACCAGCAATAGAGATAGGCAGGAACGTAAGATGGTTGAAACAGTAGTCTTATTTCCTCCTATTAAGGTTTTACCCCGCCAATGTACCTGGTGGAGTAGAGTTCTCCGAAGATGCGTCGCCCGATCCTTCTTGAGTGACTCCCTTTAAAGCAGGAGCCACGTATCGTCGAGAGGTGTCGAGGAACTCAGCGTTCGGTGTCGGGGAATCGACGGCCCTTCTTGAGTGCCCTCCCTTTAAGGCAGGAGTCACGGGTCGTCGAACGTCCGACGGCGAACAGGTTGAACTACGGCTGTGAAGTGGCAGCTTCGTTCCTAGTGGTGCTCGTCGACGACAGAGCGTTGGCGTCCTGCAAGGAAGAGGCATGCGGGGCACCTCAGTGACGATAGTTCTGGACCGCAAAGAGATGATGAAGAACTGTGGCCCAGCAAGTGCGTCGAGTCGTCGGCGTCTCTGTGGTCCTTAGGTGGCGGGAAACCCACCGGAGGATGCTCCTCGGCCCGTTGACGGTCGGGCCTTCTCCAGCAGGACAAAGCGGGCGACGATGCAGACGAGAGCGTCCAATGATCAAATGAAGTTCTTAGGCAAACGGGAGCACGCCGGCTCCGGTTGGCGACGGCGGTCGTCGACAGGGGCGGACAACAGCCCGGGTGCTTCTCTTTGAGATTCTGCAGCAGTCCCAGTCTCGGGTCGGCAGCCTGTCGAAGGTCTGTCTACCAGGGAGCTTTGGCAAAGATCAGCTGTACACGATGGTCCCTCGTAGCTCGGGAAGAGGGCGCCTTACCAGGTCCATCTGGGTCAGTCCTTGGAGACACAGCAGCTTTAAGATTGTGAAGGAGAGCAACAGCGCTTCTTCTCGTCCAGCGGGGCTTCAAGGTCAAGCTTCAGTTACTCCAGTTACTCGTCATAGTGGACTTCAGCTTCTGAACACGATTCCTAGCAGTGAGAGGTCCCCAGATATACTGTTGATCTCCCATTCATTCCGCTGGGTCACACTCAAGCATCCAATCACGACTAAGGGCATTCATGCAGGCAGGCAGCCAATCAGGCACACGAGGTATTCAGGCCATTCACTCCTCTCCAGACATTCACAACAAGTTATGTGTATTGGGACAAGTACCGAGCCATTCAACACTCCAAACTGCATTCATACCTGTTTCGGGCAGGGCTGTCTCAGTCATTGTGTCAACCACCAGATACTAGACATCCACAACACAGAATGCATATTCGTCACACACTCTATTCACCCGGGTCCCACCCACAGGAGGTACCCACAACATACATCATTGGGAAGGCTCCAGCTAGTCTGGCCGGGCCTTCACAACAACACCATATATGGCATTTCCACACAACAGCTAGTCAGGGGGAAGGGACAGAGTCAGGGCTTCCCAGGACTTTGGGAAAACAAGGTAATAGGTAATAGAAAGCAAGAGGCCACAGAGGCCATCTTGTTTTCCATCAGGAATCAACTGATCCCAATGGCAGAGCCGGGGTATCCCAAAATGGAGGATACGCCACGCACCTGTCAAATTCAGCATGGAGCTGCCACCAGCCCATACCCTGCTCTGCGGGCCACCCACAGGTGCCCAAAAACATACACTAGGGGCACAGGGTTGTAACCCCACCCATGGGTGCCATAAGGGTATCCCATGGGTCCGTTGACCAAACCAAAAGAGAGAGAGCTGCACCGCCAGGAGTCCCACATGAACCCCTGCGCGGAAAACACGACAGAACATACGATAAAAAGCAGTAAAGGACAAGGATACGGAGGCCCTGTCCCTCCGATGCATTTTCAGCATCACACCGACCTTCAACCATAACACTGTGCCAGTGTCTGCAACCAGTTTACAGCAGGATGGCGTCCTGCGTCAACTAGTTTACAGTAGGACGGCGCCCTCCTTCAGCCATGACACTGTGCCAGTGTCTGCAACCAGTGTACAGTAGGATGGCACCCACTTTCAGTCATGACACTGTGCCAGTGTCTGCAATCAGTGTACAGTAGGATGGTGCCCTCCATCAACTAGTTTACAGTAGGATAGTGCCCTCCTTCAGTCATGACACTGTGCCAGTGTCTGCAAGCAGTGTACAGCAGGATGGGGCCCTCCTTCAGCCAGGACACTACACCAGTGCAACCAGTGTACAGCAGGATGGCACCCTCCTTCAGCCAGGACGTTGCACCAGTGTCTGTAAACAGTGTACAGTAGGATGGCGCCCTCCTTCACCCAGGGCACTGCACCACTGTCTGCAAACAGTGTAAAGTAGGATGGCGCCCTCCTTCATCCAGGACACTGCACCAGTGTCTGCAACCAGTTCACAGTAGGATTGCGCCCTCCTTCAGCCAGGACACTGCACCAGTGTCTACAACCAGTTTACCGCAGGATGGCACCGTCCCGTCAACCAGGACACTGCACCAGTGTCTGCAATCAGTTTACAGCGGGATGGCTCCCTCCTTTAGTCATGACACTGCGCCAGTGTCTGCAGCCAGTGTACAGCAGGATGGCACCCTCCTTCAGCCAGGGCAATGCACCAGTGTCTGCAACCAATTTACAGCAGGATGGCTCCGTCCTTCAGCCAGAACACTGCAAGAGTGTCTGCAACCAGTGTACAGCAGGATGGCACCCTCCTTCAGCCATGATGCAGTGCCAGTGTCTGCAACCAGTTTACAGCAGGATGGCGCCCTCCTTCAGCCATGACACTGCACCAGTGTCTGCAACCAGTGTACAGCAGGATGGCACCCTCCTTCAGCCAGGGCACTGCACCAGTGTCTACAACAAATTTACAGCAGGATGGTTCCCTCCTTCAGCCATGACACTGCACCAGTGTCTGCAACCAGTCTACAGGAGAATGGCACCCTCCTTCAGCCATGACACTGAACCAGTGTCTGCAACCCATTTACAGCAGGATGGCGCCCTCCTTCAGACATGACACTGCACCAGTGTCTGCAACCAGTGTACAGTAGGATGGTACCCTTCTTCACCCATGATGCAGTGCCAGTGTCTACAAGCAGTTTACAGCAGGATGGCACCCTCCTTCAGCCAGAACACTGCATCAGTGTTGGCAACCAGTGTACAGCAGGATGGAGCCCTCCTTCAGCCAGGACACTGCACCAGTGTCTGCAACAAGTGTACAGCTGGATGGCGCCCTTCAGCCGTGACGCTGTGCCAGTGTCTGCAAACAGTGTACAGCAGGATAGCACCCTCCTTCAGGCACAACACTGTGCCAGTGTCTGCAACCAGTGTACAGTAGGATGGCACGCTCCTTCAGCCAGGGCACTGCACCAGTGTCTGCAACCAATTTACAGCAGGATGGCTCCCTCCTTCAGCCAGGGCACTGCACCAGTGACTGCAACCAGTGTACACTAGGATGGCGCCCTCATTCAGCCAGGGCACTGCACAGGTGTCTGCAAACAGTGTAGAGACGGATGGCGCCCTCCTTCACGAGGGCAATGCACCAGTGTCTGCAACCAGTGTACAGTAGGATGCCACCCTCCTTCAGCCAGGGCACTGCACAGGTGTTTGCAATCAGTGTAGAGATGGATGGCACCCTCCTTCAGCCAGGGCACTGCACCAGTGTCTGTAAACAGTTTACAGTAGGATGGCGCCCTCCTTCAGCCAGGGCACTGCACAGGTGTCTACAAACAGTGTAGAGCTGGATGGTGCCCTCATTCAGCCAGGACACTGCACCAGTGTCTGCAACCAGTGTACAGTAAGATGGCGCACTGTTTCAGACAGGGCACTGCACCAGTGACTGCAACCAGTGTACGGTAGGATGGCACCCTCATTCAGCCAGGGCACTGCACAGGTGTCTGCAAACAGTGTAGAGATGGATGGTGCCCTCCCTTACCAGGGCAATGCACCAGTGTCTGCAACCAGTGTACAGTAGGATGCCACTTCCCTTCAGCCAGGGCGCTGCACAGGTGTCTGCAATCAGTGTAGAGATGGATGGCACCCTCCTTCAGCCAGGGCTCTGCACCAGTGTCTGTAAACAGTTTACAGTGTGATGGCACCCTCCTTCAGCCAGGGCACTGCACAGGTGTCTGCAAACAGTGTAGAGCTGGATGGCACCCTCCTTCAGCCAGGGCACTGCACCAGTGTCTGCAAGCAGTGTACAGCAGGATGACGCCCTCATTCAGCCAGGACACTGCACCAGTGTCTGCAACCAGTGTACAGTAAGATGGCGCCCTCCTTCAGCCAGGGCACTGCACCAGTGTTGCAACCAATTTACAGCAGGATGCCACCCTCCTTCAGCCAGGGCACTGCACCAGTGTCTGCAACCAGTGCACAGCAGGATAGCACCCTCCTTCAGCCAGGGCACTGCCCCAGTGTCTGCAACCAGTGTACAGTAGGATGCCACCCTCCTTCAGCCAGGGCACTGCACAGCTGTATGCAAACCGTGTACAGTAGGATGGTGCTTCCTTCAATCAGGGCACTGCACCAGTGTCTGCAAGCAGTGTACAGCAGGATGGCGCCCTAATTTAGCCAGGACACTGTACCAGTGTCTGTAAACAGCATATAGTAGGATGGCACCCACCTTCAACCAGGACACTGTACCAGTGTCTGCAACCAGTTTACAGCGGAATGGCACCCTCCTTCAGTCATGACACTGTGCCAGTGTCTGCAAGCAGTGTACAGCAGGATGGCACCCTCCTTCAGCCAGGACGCTGCACCAGTGTCTGTAAACAGTGTACAGTAGGATGGCGCCCTCCTTCAGCCAGGGCACTGCACCAGTGTCTGCAAACAGTGTAAAGTAGGATGGCGCCCTCCTTCATCCAGGACACTGCACCAGTGTCTGCAACCAGTTTACAGTAGGATTGCACCCTCCTTCAGCCAGGACACTGCACCAGTGTCTGCAACCAGTGTACAGCAGGATGGCACCCTCCTTCAGCCGTGACACTGCACCAGTGTCTGCAACCAGTGTACAGCAGGATGGTACCCTCCTTCAGCCAGGGCACTGCACCAGTGTCTGCAACAAATTTACAGCAGGATGGCTCCCTCCTTCAGCCATGACACTGCACCAGTGTCTGCAACCAGTTTACAGCAGGATGGTGCCCTCCTTCATCCAGGACACTGCATCAGTGTTGGTAACCAGTGTACAGCAGGATGGCGCCCTCCTTCAGCCAGGACATGCACCAGTGTCTGCAACAAGTGCACAGCTGGATGGAGCCCTTCAGCTGTGACACTGTGCCAGTGTCTGCAACCAGTGTACAGCAGGATTTAAATCTCCTTCAGCCATGACACTGTGCCAGTGTCTGCAACCAGTGTACAGCACAGGACACTGCACCAGTGTCTGCAACAACTGTACAGCGGATGGCGCCCTTCAGCCGTGACACTGTGCCAGTGTCTGCAACCAGTGTACAGCAGGATTGCGCCGTCCTTCAGCCAGGGTACTGCACCAGTGTCTGCAACCAGTGTACAGCTGGATGGTGCCCTTCAGCCATGACTCTGTACCAGTGTCTGCAACCAGTGTACAGTAGAATGGCGCCCTCCCAAAGCCAGCGCACTGCACCAGTGTCTGCAACCAATTTACAGCAGGATGGCTCCCTCCTTCAGCAAGGGCACTGCACCAGTGTCTGCTACCAGTGTACAGTAGGATGCCACCCTCCTTCAGCTAGGGCACTGCACAGGTGTCTGCAAACAGTGTAGAGATGGATGGCGCCCTCCTTCAGCCAGGGCACTGCACCAGTGTCTGTAAAGAGTGTGCAGTAGGATGACGCTCTCCTTCAGCCAGGACACTGTACAGGTGTCTGGAAACAGTGTAGAGATGGATGGCGCCCTCCTTCAGCCAGGGCACTGCATCAGTGTCTACAACCAGTGTACAGAAGGATGGCGCCCTCCTTCAGCCAGGACACTGCACCAGTGTCTGCAAACAGTGCACAGCAGGATGGCACCCTCATTCAGCAGGACACTGCACCAGTGTCTGCAACCAGTGTAAAGTAGGATGGTGCCCTCCTTCATCCACGACACTGCACAAGTGTCTGCAACCAGTTCACAGTAGGATTGTGCCCTCCTTTAGCCAGGACAATGCACCAGTGTCTTGAACCAGTTTACAGCTGGATGGCGCCGTCCCGTCAACCAGGACACTGCACCAGTGTCTGCAACCAGTTTACAGCGGGATGGCTCCCTCCTTCAGTCATAACACTGCGCCAGTGTCGGCAACCAGTGTACAGCAGGATGGTACCCTCCTTCAGCCATGATGCAGTGCCAGTGTCTGCAACCAGTGTACAGCAGGATGGCGCCCTCCTTTAGCCAGGATTCTGCGCCAGTGTCTGCAACCAGTTTAGAGCAGGATGGCGCCCTTCAGCCATGACACTGCACCAGTGTCTGCAACCAGTGTACAGCAGAATGGCACCCTCCTTCAGCCAGGGCACTGCACCAGTGTCGGCAAACAGTGTACAGTGGGATGGCGCCCTCCGTCAGCCAGGGCACTGCACCAGTGTCTGCAACCAGTGTACAGTAGGATGGCACCCGCCATCAACTAGTTTACAGCAGGATGGCGCTCTCCTTCAGCCATGACACTGTGCCAGCGTCAGCAAGCAGTGTAAGTAAGATGGTGCCCTCCTTCAATCATGGCACTCGTGCAGTGCCTACAGACAGTATACAGCAGGAAGGTGCCCACCTTCAGCAGTGACAGTGTGCCAGTGTCTGCAACCAGTGTACAGTGGGATGGTGCCCTCCTTCAGCCATGACACTGCACTAGTGTCTGCAACCAGTGTACAGTAGCATGGTGCCCTCCTTCAGCCATGACGCTGTGCCAGTGTCTGCAACCAGTGTACAGTAGGATGGCGCCCTCCTTCAGCCATGACACTGCACCAATGTCTGCAACCAGTGTACAGCAGAATGGCACCCTCCTTTAGCCAGGGCACTGTACCAGTGTCGGCAAACAGTGTACAGTGGGATGGCACCCTCCTTCAGCCAGGGCACTGCACCAGTGTCGGCAACCAGTGTACAGTAAGATGGCACCCTCCTTCAGTCATGGCACTCGTGCAGTGCCTACAGACAGTATACAGCAGGAAGGTTCCCACCTTCAGCAGTGACAGTGTGCCAGTGTCTGCAACCATTGCACAGTAGAACGGTGCCCTCCTTCAGCCATGACACTGCACTAGTGTCTGCAACCAGTGTACAGTAGGATGGCGCCCTCCATCAGCCATGACGCTGTGCCAGTGTCTGCAACCAGTGTACAGTAGGATGGCGCCCTCCTTCAGTCATGACAGTGCGCCAGTGTCTGCAACCAGTGTACAGCAGGATGGTGCCCTCCTTCAGCCAGGGTACTGCACCAGTGTCTGCAACCAATTTACAGCAGGATGGCTCCCTCCTTCAGCCAGGACACTGCAAGAGTGTCTGCAACCAGTGTACAGCAGGATGGCGCCCTCCTTCAGCCATGATGCAGTGCAAGTGTCTGCAACCAGTTTTCAGCAGGATGGCACCCTTCTTCAGCCAGGGCACCGCACCAGTGTCTGCAACACATTTACAGCAGGATGGCTCCCTCCTTCAGCCCTGACACTGCACTAGTGTCTGCAACCAGTCTACAGGAGAATGGCGCCCTCCTTCAGCCATGACACTGTGCCAGTGCCTGCAACCAGTGTACAGTAGGATGGTGCCCACCTTCAGTCATGACACTGTGCCAGTGTCTGCAAGCAGTGTACAGCAGGATGGCACCTTCCTTCAGCCAGGACGCTGCACCAGTGTCTGTAAACAGAGTACAGTAGGATGGCGCCCTCCTTCACCCAGGGCACTGCATCAGTGTCTGCAAACAGTGTAAAGTAGGATGGCGCCCTCCTTCATCCAGGACACAGCACCAGTGTCTCCAACTAGTTTACAGTAGGATGGCACCCTCCTTCAACTGTGCCAGTTTCTGTAACCAGGGTACAGAAGGATGGCGCCCTCCGTCAACTAGTTTACAGTAGGATTGCGCTCTCCTTCAGCCACAACACTGTGCCAGTGTCTGCAACCAGTGTTCTGTAGGATGGCGCCCTCCACCAGTCATTGCACTCGTGCAGGGCCTACAGACAGTATACAGCAGGAAGGTGCCCACCTTCAACCAAAACACTGTGCCAGTGTCTGCAACCAGTATACAGTAGGATGGCGTCCCCATCAGCCATGATGCTGTGCCAGTGTCTGCAACCAGTTTACAGCAGGATGGCATCCTCCGTCAACTAGTTTACAGTAGGACGGCGCCCTCCTTCAGCCATGACACTGTGCCAGTGTCTGCAACCAGTGTACAGTAGGATGACGCCCACCTCAAGTCATGACACTGTGCCAGTGTCTGCAACCAGTGTACAGTAGGATGGCGCCCACCTCCAGTCATGACACTGTGCCAGTGTCTGCAACCAGTGTACAGTAGGATGGCACCCTCCATCAACTAGTTTACAGTAGTATGGTGCCCTCCTTCAGTCATGACACTGTGCCAGTGTCTGCAAGCAGTGTACAGCAGGATGGCGCCCTCATACAGCCAGGACACTACACCAGTGCAACCAGTGTACAGCAGGATGGCACCCTCCTTCAGCCAGGACGCTGCACCAGTGTCTGTAAACAGTGTACAGTAGGATGGCGCCCTCCTTCATCCAGGGCACTGCAAAGTAAGATGGCGCCCTCCTTCATCCAGGAAACTGCACCAGTGTCTGCAACCAGTTTGCAGCAGGATGGCACAGTCCCGTCAACCAGGACACTGCACCAGTGTCTGCAACCAGTTTACAGCAGGATGGCTCCCTCTTTCAGTCATGACAGTGCGCCAGTGTCTGCAACCAGTGTACAGCAGGATGGTGCCCTCCTTCAGCCAGGGTACTGCACCAGTGTCTGCAACCAATTTACAGCAGGATGGCTCCCTCCTTCAGCCAGGACACTGCAAGAGTGTCTGCAACCAGTGTACAGCAGGATGGCGCCCTCCTTCAGCCATGATGCAGTGCCAGTGTCTGCAACCAGTTTTCAGCAGGATGGCACCCTTCTTCAGCCAGGGCACCGCACCAGTGTCTGCAACACATTTACAGCAGGATGGCTCCCTCCCTCAGCCCTGACACTGCACCAGTGTCTGCAACCAGTCTACAGGAGAATGGTGCCCTCCTTCAGCCATGACACTGTGCCAGTGCCTGCAACCAGTGTACAGTAGGATGGCGCCCACCTTCAGTCATGACACTGTGCCAGTGTCTGCAAGCAGTGTACAGCAGGATGGCACCTTCCTTCAGCCAGGACGCTGCACCAGTGTCTGTAAACAGAGTACAGTAGGATGGCGCCCTCCTTCACCCAGGGCACTGCATCAGTGTCTGCAAACAGTGTAAAGTAGGATGGCGCCCTCCTTCATCCAGGACACAGCACCAGTGTCTCCAACCAGTTTACAGTAGGATTGCGCCCTCCTTCAGCCAGGACCCTGCACCAGTGTATGCAACCAGTGTACAGCAGGATGGCACCCTCCTTCAGCCATGACACTGCACCAGTGTCTGCAACCAGTGTACAGCAGGATGGTACCCTCCTTCAGCCAGGGCACTGCACCAGTGTCTGCAACAAATTTACAGCAGGATGGCTCCCTCCTTCAGCCATGACACTGCACCACTGTCTGCAACCAGTTTACAGCAGGATGGCGCCCTCCTTCATCCAGAACACTGCATCAGTGTTGGTAAATAGTGTACAGCAGGATGGCGCCCTCCTTCAGCCAGGACACTGCACCAGTGTCTGAAACAAGTGTACAGCTGGATAGCACCCTTCAGTTGTGATGCTGTGCCAGTGTCTGCAACCAGTGTACAGCAGGATATACACCCTCCTTCAGCCATGACACTGTGCCAGGGTCTGCACCCAGTGTACAGCACAGGACACTGCACCAGTGTCTGCAACAAGTGTACAGCTGGATGGCGCCCTTCAGCCGTGACACTGTGCCAGTGTCTGCAACCAGTGTACAGCAGGATTGTGCCGTCCTTCAGCCAGGGTACTGCACCAGTGTCTGCAACAAGTGTACAGCTGGATGACGCCCTTCAGCCGTGAGGCTGTGCGCGTGTCTGCAACCAGTGCACAATAGGGTGGCACCCTCCTTCAGCCAGGGCACTGCACCAGTGTCTGCAACCAATTTACAGCAGGATGGCTCCCTCCTTCAGCCAGGGCACTGCACCAGTGCCTGCAACCAGTGTACAGTAGGATGCCACCGTCCTTCAGCCAGGGCACTGCACCAGTGACTGCAACCAGTGTACAGCAGGATGGCGCCCTCCTTCAGCCTGGACACTGCCCCAGTGTCTGCAACCAGTGTACAGCAGGATGGCTCCCTCCTTCAGCCAGGGCACTGCACCAGTGTCTGCAACCAGTGTTCAGTAGGATGGTACCCTCCTTCAGCCATGACACAGTGCCAGTGTCTACAACCAGTGTACAGCAGGATGGCACCCTCCTCCAGCCAGGACACTGCACCAGTTTCTGCAACCCGTCTACAGCAGGATGGCATCCTCCTTCAGCCAGGGCGCTGCACCATTGTCTGCAACCAGTTTACAGCAGGATGGCGCCCTTCAGCCATGACACTGCACCAGTGTCTGCAACCAGTGTACAGCAGAATGGCACCCTCCTTCAGCCAGGGTACTGCACCAGTGTCTGCAACCAGTGTACAGTAGAATTGCGCCCTCCTTCAGCCAGGGCACTGCACCAGTGTCTGCAACTAGTGTACAGCAGAATTGCGTCCTCCTTCAGCCAGGGCACTGCACCAGTGTCTGCAACCAGTGTACAGTAGGATGGTACCCTCCTTCAGCCATGACACAGAGCAAGTGTCTGCAACCAGTGTACAGCAGGATGGCGCCCTCCTTCAGTCATGACACTGCCCCAGTGTCTGCAACCAGTGTACAGCAGAATGGCACCCTCCTTCAGCCAGGGCACTGCACCAGTGTCGGCAACCCGTGTACAGTGGGATGGTGCCCTCCGTCAGCCAGGGCACTGCACCAGTGACTGCAACCAGTGTACAGTAGGATGGTACCCTCCTTCAGTCATGACGCAGTGCCAGTGTCTGCAACCATTGTACAGCAGGATGGCACCCTCCTTCAGCCAGGACACTGCACCAGTGTCTGCAATCCGTCTACAGCGGGATGGCACCCTCCTTCAGCCATGACACAGTGTCAGTGTCTGCAACCAGTTTACAGGAGGATGGTGCCCTCCTTCAGCCATGACACTGCAGCAGTGTCTGCAACCAGTGTACAGCCAAATAGCACCCTCCTTCAGCCAGGGCACAGCACCAGTGTCGGCAAACATTGTACAGTGTGATGGCACCCTCCTTCAGCCGGGGCACTGCACCAGTTTCTGCAAACGTGTGTACAGTAGGATGGCACCTGCCGGCACCCACCTTCAGCCATGACACTGTGCCAGCGTCGCCAACCAGTGTACAGTAAGATGGCACCCTCCTTCAGTTTTGGCACTCGTGCAGTGCCTACAGACAGTATACAGCAGGAAGGTGACCACCTTCAGCAGTGACAGTGTGCCAGTGTCTGCAACCAGTGTACAGTAGGACGGTGCCCTCCTTCAGCCATGACACTGCACTAGTGTCTGCAACCAGTGTACAGTAGGATGGCGCCCTCCTTCGGCCATGACACTATGCCAGTGTCTGTAACCAGTGTACAGTAGGATGGCGCCCTCCTTCAGCCATGACACTGCTCCAATGTCTGCAACCAGTGTACAGTAGGAAGGCGCCCTCCTTCAGCCATGACAATGTGCCATTGTCTGCAACCAGTGTACAGTAGGATGGCGCCCTCCGTCAACTAGTTTACAGTAGGATGGCACCCTCCTTCATCCATGACACTGTGCCAGTTTCTGTAACCAGGGTACAGTAGGATGGCGTCCTCCGTCAACTAGTTTACAGTAGGATTGCACTCTCCTTCAGCCACAACACTGTGCCAGTGTCTACAACCAGTGTACAGTAGGATGACGCCCTCCGCCAGTCATTGCACTCGTGCAGGGCCTACAGATAGTATACAGCAGGAAGGCGCTCACCTTCAACCATAACACTGTGCCAGTGTCTGCAAGCAGTTTACAGCAGGATGGCGTCCTCTGTCAACTAGTTTACAGTAGGATAGCACCCTTCTTCAGCCATGACACTGTGCCAGTGTCTGAAACCAGTGTACAGTAGGATGTCGCCCTCTATCAACTTGTTTACAGTAGGATGGTGCCATCCTTCAGTAATGACACTGTGCCAATGTCTGCAACCAGTGTACAGTAGGATGGCACCCTCCTTCAGCCATGACAATGCACCAGTGTACAGTAGGATGGCGCCCTCCTTCAGTCATGGCACTGTCAGTGTCTGCAACTAGTTTACAGTAGGATGGCGCCCTCCTCCAGTCATTGCACTCGTGCAGTGCCTACAGCCAGTATACAGCAGGAAGGCGCCCACCTTCAGCCATGACACTACACCAATGACAACAGCCTGCTTCCATCAGAAAATGGTGCTATGTTACAGCTCCAGTATATAAGTCCAGCGCACAGTAGGAAGGGACCTGCCATTATCCATGGCATGGTTTCAGTATTCACAGTCAGCTCCCACCAAAAAGGGGTCCTCCCTCCAGTGGCGTGAGTTGTTCTAGTAAACCACAGCCCTGGCAGTGTATTTCATTTTGAACACCATGAGATAAGGCCATCCTTCCCAGAACGGCATTGTTTCTTCAGTGAAGTCCATGAAAACCAAACAATTCTGCTTTAAGTTTGAACGTCTTGAGTTTACTTTCGGAAATAAATCAACACGCGCAGATGTACTTTAAAGATGCTCTACCATTCTGTATGTCAATTACCGAGAAACGGTTTTCAGCATATCTCTATGTTCGGAAACTGACCAGATTTCTAAGAGCCTTTCAGAAAGTTAAATGCAAAGGAAACCGCACTTTGTGACAGTAACATATGAGGAAAAGCACACGTGTGAAACCTGCTTTTGCAAAGCAGAGAAAATGACATTTGTAAACTTAAAGGTGAAATAACACTGTAGCTCACACAGAAACACAATTGTATATGTGGGGAAGAGGGGCTTCAAAATTGTGCATATTGTGCTCTGTTTTACCCCCGAAAAGACAAATCATCCTAGCTAGGCCAAGGTATTTCTGTCAAACCAGTTTGGTATAGAGGCCGATGTCGCACCTACCCATGAACTGATACTGCCAAGAACATGTGCTCTGTTCCCTTGGACCTGAGGTGTGATAATCACATGCCACCCCAGACTGCTTGGCAGAACTGCATCCGAAGACAAAGGAGGGGGAAGCCCTGAAACTTTGCCTCAGAAGTGTGAGTTCTTCTACATTCAAACTGGAGGACTGCAAAGGGGGTGTCATAGCAACCCTTCTGCAAGAGGACCCAGGGAAGACATTTTGGCTGGTGGGTTGGAAAGACTACCCACATTTGGGGACAAATCCAGCCCATTTGATTTAAAAACCTTTTCATAATAAGACATTTTTCTCCGCAATCTGAGTAAACAATAATGTAATATTATGCCAGCATTTTATGTGATTTTTGGACAAGCAAAATGAGACTGTGTGTGTCTTCCTATCATGTGGTGAAATGAAATAACAGAAAAATTATATTTCGGTATGAATCATAAATGACGCAGACATGAAACTTGAGGGAAACATGCCAAATTCTAGTGGGCATTTGTGCAGCCATTTGCAGAATTGTAGATGATGTTTTTCTTAAAAACAGCAAAATTGTGCTGAAGTGCAAGGCAACACTGCACACAGTTGGCGTTCGAAACGGCATATTCCTTGTAAAATATGGGATCTGCCTACCTAATTTTTATGCTGGTGACTATTGTAAATAGGAGGTTTTTGTTCCATAACTTATTTTGGCAAAAGTAACTGTGGTGAAACAAAGCAAGTCATAAAACACACACACTTAAACTGATGTGATGTCCTTGGAACCAATCTGCTCGGAGAGAGGTGGCGACAGGAATAGCCTGACCTATCCTAAATCAAGAGGTATGTCTGGATTTTATCCGCCCACATGGTAAATTCTGTGATGTCATTCTGTCGATATAAGAGCTAGGCAGGGAGGCATAGGAAGATTCAACATTCAGAATTCACCCTGCACGACTCCAAGCGTCCAGAACCAGGTCCAGGGGTAGCTGATCCAGATCCAGGCAGAACCACCTATCCAGAACCTCCTATCCAGAACCGCCTATCTAGATCCAGATTCCTCCCAATAATCCAGGGAGAAAGGAAGAAAGTCTGCTCATCCCTTGGGGAGAATCCAGCAACTAGACCTCTTTGCCCAGCTGATGCACCCCGCTGTCTTCAGTGACCAGACCCCTGTTTCCCAGCCGTTCCCTAAAGGAGAGCCCAGCCGCAGCCCAGCGACCAGATTCTTACATCGCTGTCCAGAGACCCAGTTAGCTGTCCAAATTACCCAACTCAAGTGTATTTTGCTCACCTTCATCAGAACCAAAAAGCTGCCTACACCGCTCTGTTATCTTGCATTCTGTTCAATCCTATAAAAATCCCATAAGAACCCTAGTAATTTCTCAAATTGTTAGCATCCTCCATTCATCCGGTCCTTAGAAGAATCTGTGTAGTATATAAGTGTTAGCGTAATTCTTTCCTGATCATTTCAATCCTTGATGTTAAGTCCTTAGCACAATTTATGAGCAAAATTTTGAGCTAAATTAAATGTTTGAGCTAAATTTTGAGCTAAATTAATGAATTCCCCTATAGGGATGAACGTGGCGCAAATTGGTTAAAATTGCAAATTAACCACCTTGCGTGCAGTGTCTTTCTTTAATAATCTAGCCACTAAAAGATAGTCTCAGTACAACAACTCATTTTGTCAACAAAACCAATTTTTGCCCGTGTGATTGCTTTCATTATAAAATCTGATTTTCATTCCCATAAAGAAACCCATACTGTCAACCCATAAAGAAGTCATCCCTTCACTTTGGTATCCTTTCTGTTATGTGCCTTTGTACCCCATCAGAAAAACCGATTTCCGATTTTGATTGGTTAGCCTATTTTCTTAGCTGTTTGCTTGTTTGAAGTCTGTGCAGAAAAAGAAATTGCAACTTTGCCACATGTGATGTTTGCTGCATTGCTTTCCTTCCCAAAGTCAATGTTCTCACCTTTATCCATGCTGCTTTAGTAGCTTGCCATGTAGCTTGTAAGTTGGCTTGCCTCTTTAGTACATCCACACAATTCCTGTCCTATCCATTATCCCGCACATGTAAACTGATCTTTAATTATCCCGTGAACTCTGAGTGCCATTTTGCTCCATTTTCAAGGTTCTCATTTCGTATTTGCTTCCCATTCTGGGGTGGTAGGTCGAATTTACAATCCGATTTTTCCCTCTTATATGTGCCTCCTAGCCACTCCTTTCCACCCACACAGAATTTAGTCAGCAGGAGTTTGGGGGAGTGTTGTGGGGGGAGTACCTAACACAAGTGATCTTTATGCGTATGACCAAAAAGTGATCTTGCTTCCATTCATGTTCACATTGATGTGTCTGATGTTAGAAAGTTAAATTAAGTGTACTTTGCTGTCTATTCTCACCACACTGGTGATTGCTGCCCTAAGCTTGATTTGTTTGATTTTGCATTTGAATTTAAAAAGAAATCAATATTTCATTATTACACAACAGCCTGATTCATGGTCCATTGCGACACAGATGTTTGTCAAGGGGATTGTGAGACGGGTTGGGTGCCTTCTCAAAGCAGAATCCGAAATAAATAAAGTTCAAAGCGTTTTTCTTGTGCCCCACATCCCTTAGCAGTGGAAAGAGTCCTGGTCTGGAGTGTGCCGTGTAGTAGATTCCGTTACAACTGGTTCCCGGTGGCTGCAAGGATCATGTTCAAGAACCTTTGCATTTTCCACATGGCTTTCTGGGGTCGGGCCCACACTACATCCAACACTCTCATCCAAAATACCCTACCTTCTCGAGCCCTTCCCCCAGGTACCTCCAACTCTCTAAGGATAAAACGCTTCTCCAAGCAGAGAGTGGGGGGAAGATCTCTCTCCTCTGCAGGTGCCTGCCTCTGGAATGGCCTCCCTGCCCCTCTGAAACTTCAGCTGGACCAACTGAAGTTCCGGAAACAGCTCAAAACATTCATCTTCTCCTCTGCTTTCTCTCTCTCCCTCCCCTTCTGACCTACCTGTCTTCCGTACCGACTGGTTGTTTGGCACCCTCAGAGTCTCACTAAGTCCAGGCTCTTTCTTGATCAGTCACCCTTGCACTGCCTCCAGGCCTACTACGCACTTAGGGGCTGTAACTGTAACCCTACAGTCCCTTGTTCTCCTTGCACTACCCAGAGCCGTGCTGCTCTGGCTGCACTTACTCAGAGCATTACTGCCCTGTTTTCCCCTCCCCTCTTCCTTGCACTCCCCCCTTTTCCCTTGCATTTCTCGCACTTGGATGATCTGAATGACACAAGGTCTAGTAAGATCATCTGTCTTGTCCTCCCTCTATCTTCCCTCCCTTGTCTTGTCGCGCCTAGAAACACTTGTGTACAGGCATGTTATAAATGACTTATATCATTTTATCACAGATGCCCAGAAAAATATACAATGCCGCAGTAAGAAACAACTAGACTGGCAGCACCCAAATTCCAGTCTAGCCAGGTAATTACACTTAGCATGACTGCTTTATCAGACATTCGCATTTAAAAAAAAGTCGTACCAAACTGAGGACTGAGGAATGACTAGACTGGCTGCACCAAAATGCCTCTCTAGCCACTAATACCAGCCTGGACATGGACAACCATTATGATGTATAATGCAAAATCTCTTTTGTAGAACTATTACGTTTAAGATGCAAAAATTGGCTGAACGGGATGTTCTCCCCGGTATGATGAGGATGGCAGCTGTCAAAGACCAGCAAGGAATTGCGATCAGTTGGTTTTCGGAACGGCTTCACTTGGAGGATGTTTGAACTGGTGTCGACCCAGATTGTAATGTCTAAGAAGTTCATTGTCAAATAACTCTGTATAGAAGTGAATTTCAGATATCGATTTTGACAGTTGATCCATTCCATAAATTCATTAAACAGAGCAACTGAACCGTTCCACACAATCAAAATATCGTCAATATAGCGACGCAACAATCCCAATTTTGAAAAATATGGATTTGTGGGGCTATAGATTACCTGTCGTTCAAAATGTTCTACATACAAGTTAGCTGCTGAGGGAGCAACCGACGAACCCATTGCCGTACCATGGGACTGATGGTATAATTGGCCATTAAAACCGAAATAATTCTTGGTTAGTGCCATTTTTGCACACCATAAGATAAAGCTGTTAGGCGTCTTGCCCTCTGCTCTCCTAGTGAGTAAAGTCTCCTCTATCACCTGCAGAGTTTCTTGCTGAGGTATACAGGTGTAGAGAGACACAATGTCTAAACTCACTAGCAGTTGCTTAGTTGGATCGAACTGCATATCCTCCACCATGATGATCTTGTATGAAATAATACATTGTGTGCACACACGGTTTGAAATATCTATCTGAAAACTTAGACAATGGTTCTAATAAAGCACTTGTTCCTGATACTATTGGGCGACCCGGTGGATTCACCAACGATTTGTGAATTTTTGGAAGGACGTAAAACTTTGGTATTGTAGGACTTTTTACCACTAGATAATCGCTCTCTTGTTGACAGATCCATCTCCTTGACAAAGCCTTTTCCACTTTGTTGTTGATCAATATCGCCAGTCTTTTTGTCAGGTCTTCTGCGATAGGTTGATAAAACTCTCTATCCTTCAATTGGCAAAGACATTCTGTAATATAGTCTTGTCGGTTCAATATTACTATGGCGCCGCCTTTATCAGCTTTCCGTAGAATAATGCCGGAATTAGTGGCTAAACTTTTCACAGCCGCTTTTTCAGAATTACTCAAATTCTGAAAAGAACGTTTCTGAGTTTGTTGAGCATATTGTTGTGTCCTGGCACACAGACAGTCGGAGGGGGGGTAAGTGAAGGAAGTTCAGTACACATGTAGGAGAGCAATAAAGAACTTCTATGGATTCTCATCTCCGCGTATTTATTCTCTGCAGCGCTACAAGCAGCACTGGAGTACAAAAAGGGAAACAGAATATCTGGCGACGCTGATGGGATTCTGCCGAGAAAGAAAAAGTGACCAAAGAACCTTCGAAACACACGAATTGCAGATGAAATAAGAGGGCGAACGCGCACATTGACCGAACCACTCTGTGTGCACAGTTCCCGCTTACAGCAGCACAGCGCTAATTGTGCATGTGCCTCTCTTCCACAGCGAGTTGTAGAGAGCCGTCCTCAGAATGTCGGACACTGAGAATGTGAGGGAGGCCGATGCTGCAGCATTCAGGCGTCCTTTCCGCTGCGACATGGCAGATAGGCAAGCTATGGGCCCTCCTTGCGGACGCTGACTCGGGAGTTTCAAAAATTACTTAGCAGCCTATAATCTTGGACGCAGGATAGCACAGGCGCAACGTGCTGGGCTTGGAAGCAAGAGCTCACAGAGCAACAGAGGTTTGAATGCCGTATCGAGCTTAGAAACCGAACTCGGATATTAAGCGCTTTATAAAAAAAACAATAAAATAAAGAATGAAAATGCCTCCGATAAATTCGCCAGAAGATTACTCATCAACCTGGTAGGAGATGAGGTTGAAGACCCTGTTCCCACGTTCCCTCCCGCCTATTTTGACCCACAATGCAACGTAGAGCATGAGCAACCCACTTTCAATACCAGCACCCAGCTGACAGGAGAATCCATGGACACATTTGCAACCATCACTGAGACGGAAAAGTTCACCAATGAAGAGGCTGTTTGACTATTGGTGGATGCTCTTCCTTCTTCAGGAAAACATTGCTGAGAACCTCTTCCACTTGCCACAGAGACAGGGAAAGAACTCAAAGGAGAACAGATCTATCAGGTGTCAGGTGAAGGGAAGAGCAGATATCCGAACAGCACAGTAACAAGCAGATACTCATCGAGAGGAAGATGCCATCGATGGGGTTTACCATTTCCGCATGATTAAGGTGTAAAGTGCCCAGCTATAGGCCAGAAGTGCAGCAACTGCGCAAGGGGAAATCACCTGGACAGTGAATGCAACTCAATACAAGAAGGGAGATGGCAATTACTTTCTCACCGATGAGGCAAGAAATGCACTCCTATGGGTTTGCACGAGCAAAAAGAAGAGATACAAATGCAAGAAAAAACCTGGTCAAGCACGTTCACCAAGTTACGGGGCGGTCTCCTTCACCTATACTATCCCAGCATGATGGGAGAGTGGACTACGCATACATGATGATGGACCTTGTAGAGATTCCAGCGACTGATGTTTAATTACTAGTGGGCTATCACCTTAATTTGTCATTGATACAGGGACAATGCTGAACATAATGTGGACTTCAGAATTCAACAAAACGTCCCCTCCACCAATTCTGACAACATCCGAATTGAGAGCGTTTCGGTGGGCTGCTCAGGGACATGTGATCAATCAGGGAAAGTTTTACATGACACTCCAACACAAATATAAGAAAGCAATAGTAGAAATCCAAGACCTTCAAGGTGAAGTGCCAGGAAGTAACCTTCTACGGCATACGACTGCCATAACAATGAACATTGCAGACATGGCATACAGCATGCAGTGCACACATCCGATAACATACTTCATATTGATTAGTCAGTCATGCCGGTGGTAGAGCATCCTCAGTGGATAACCAGCCATCTTCAATCACAAGTGGAGAAAGAGCTACAATGTTTGCTAGCATGTGAGATCATTGAAGTAGCGTCTGGTCCCACCCCATGGGTCCCATACGTAGTGGCCTTCCAGAAGAAAGGTACTACCAAGGAGATCAGACTGTGTGGGGATGTGAGCCAAGCCAACAAAGCAATCGGTCGTAAGAGGCACCCAAGAATGCACCTAGATGACACGATCGGACTACTGAACGCGGCAAGAGTTTTCTCAAAACTGGATCTAAACAAGGGCTACTATCAGAACTAGATAAGCATTCCGATACATCAACCCGTTTGCCACACACATGGGTCTCTCCTGCTACAAATCGCTAAGCTTTGCTATCTCCTCAGCTGCGAAAAAATGCCAAGAGAGCATACACCGAGTGATACAACATGTTCAACACTGTTTCAACTACACTGACAACATACTGGTTTTCGTATCCACAATTGAACAGCATGACCGAGCGCTATGTGATGAATCCTACAAACTCCACACTAATTACTTGCCTAAAGCTTCCTCCCAGGTGGCCAGGGAAAGGCAGACGCTTTCTGATCTGGACCTTGGGGGTAGTGTCCTGTTGGAGGATCATCTGGGAGGAGACAAGGCCCAGGAGAAAGAGAGGACTCTGGGGGATGAGACAAAGCATTTGTCTTCCTCTAAAGAGGGTGGCTCCCCAATGCCAAAATATGTAATGGTTTGTTGTAATAACTATCTTGCTGTTCCACAAGATACACATAGAAATAGGGTTGAAAACAATCACAATCTCCTAGGCTTGGGGGCAATCAAAACCCTTCTAAAATTTGGGAGACCTGTAAAGCTGAAGACTGCCCTAACACCCAAAGGTGCAGTGAAAGGAAATTGGTGAATAACACTGGCTCAAAATAATTGCCTTGCCCTTTTCAATCAAGGCTAATGACTAATCCTTGTGATGTTCCTTTAAATAATGTTATAAGGAACACACTGGGGTTGAAAAGTAAAACCACAGAAATAAGAAAACCTAATTATTCCATTAGGGACTTCAAGTCCCATAATTCCCTTAGTACTGGGAAGATGAAGAGGGTTGAAAAGTTGCAATGTTGCAGGAGTAGTCAGTTCATTAACGCAGATGGCCCATACCTGAGAGAGAAAGAGGCTTAAAAGGCCACCCCAGGTGCAGGCCATAGAGTTGATGTTTTGGTGAAAAGCAGACGTAGCCAGAAGCAGAGGCAACATGGCTCATGCTGACAGCCCAGGCAGAAGCTGGAGGAGAGAGAAGACACTGGGACCACTGTTTGGCAGATATCAGCTGCCGGTCCTGAGAGGCGTTATAACTGAAGGTGTCCTGCTAGTTAGTTTCCGATATGTGTTGTTCAGTTTGTATCCCTTCAAATTCGTTTACAAAAACAATTCATTAGACCTAATTGAGTAGGGTGTTTCCCATTTCCCCTAGTATTTATTGTATATTTTTATAATAACAACATGGCACGAGATGTAGGATATGAGAAGAACAAGTTACTTACCAACTCGTAACGTTCTTTCGAATGGATGTTCCTCCAACATATTCCTCATCTTTGATAATCACGTCCAGCTTTGGCTGCTTTGAAAAAATGTTCTCGGCAGAGGTCGCTGTGCATCGATGGCGGTGTATCGATGTCCCTCGAAAGCCTCATTCGAGGGCGACGTCATCGGGTGTACAAGTAGCACGCGCGGCGCCCATTGGCCTCAGTTCTGTTTTTCCCTCCTGTTCGTGTTGGTTGTTAGCATAGGCAGGCAGTAGACAGCCCTGCGAGAGCAGAAGCTGTAACAACATGGGAAATTCTACCGAGGGTTAGGATGGGAGGTCGATGAGGAATACGTTGGGGGAACATCCAGTCGAAAGAGCGTTACCAGTTGGTAAGTAACTTGTTCTTCGAATGGATTCTATCCTCCAACATATTCCTCTTCTTTGATAGACTCCCAAAGCAGTATGCAGAATTTTTGGAGGGAGTAGAATTTGAAAATGTCGGCATTTTATAAGGCCAAATACAGTAACGCTTTACCAAAGGAAATATCCTGAGAGTGGGAAGCATCTAGACAATAATGCTTTGTCAACTTATGCAGCAATAACCAAGTTGCCACATCACAGATAGATTTAATAGGTACGCCCCTTTGAAGGGCTGCCGAAGAGGCTATACAACTGGTAGAATAAGCCCCCAAGCTTTCTGGCGGGTCTTTGCCTGCCAATATGTAACATTCCGAGATGCCAAGTATAATCCACCTGGATAAGGTCTGTTTTGAAACAGCTTGACCCAATTTTCTTCCAGTATACCCAATAAAGAGTTGGTCATCCACTCTGAGACTGGAGAGCCTAGAAATATAAAAGCTTAAAGCTCTTCTAGGGTCCAACCTTTGGAGCCTTTCCTCCTCTTAACCGGATCCGGTCAGGGGGTTGAGCGCTGGCAGAATAATGTTCTGATTTAAATAGAAAGCAGATACAACTTTAGGTAGGAAGGAGGGTTTTACCCTCAACACAACCCTGTCCTTGTGGAAAACGGTATAGGGGGGCCTGGAAGAAAGTGCAGCTGTCAACACGGCCAATAATATGGTTTTGAAGGTTAACAACCTCAATGGGCATGTGTGCAAGCATTAAAAACTTTAGAACGAGATTAAGGTCCCAAACTGGGACCTGAAAAGAAGAAGGTGGGAACACATTTGTGAACCCTATTAGGAATTGAATCACCAAGGGAATTTTAAAGTAACAGCATTCTTCCGAAGAGCGCTTAAAGATGGAAAGCGCTGCCAGGTAATCTTTAATGGTCCCAACATTGAGACCTTTGTGTGCCAATGATAAGAGGAAAGATAACACCTCTAGAATTGAACATAGAAAAGGATCAAGATTCTTTTCCCTGCACCAGTCGCAAAACTTGTTCCAACGGCAATGATACAGAGATTTTGTTGCTGGCTTTCTTGCCGAAAGCAACACCTCCATGAAGTCATCTGGGAGGTCCCAAACCTTGTATCTCAGCCTTTCAAAAACCAAGCGTGAAGGTTGAGAGTGTTGACCTCTGGATGGAGAATGTGTTCCTTCCTTTGTGAGAAAAGATTCTCTCTCTGCGGAAGACGAATCGGAGGACAGATGGACATAGCTAGAAGGTATGGGTACCATGTTCTCCTGGCCCAATCCGTGGCAATTAGGATCATGCAGCTTCTGAACCGTCTCAATCTCCTGATTACTTGCGGAATGACAGGGATCGGTGGAAACGCGTATAGTAGTGGGAACTCCCAATCCACCACAAATGCGTCTCTTAGAGCTCCTCATGGAGGAAATTCCCTTGAGCAATACCTTTCGCATTTCCGGTAGACTCCAGTGGCAAACAGGTCGACTTGAGGGGTTCCCAAAGATCTCTTTAAGGACTTCCTGAGCTAGTTCCCACTCGTGGGACACTGCACCCTGCCTGCTCAGAGCGTCCGCCGTCGTGTTTTCCTCTCAGGATAGGTGAACTGCTGATAAGGAAATTCCTTCTTGAATTGCCCAGTACCAGAGCTGCATTGCCTCTCCGCACAGTAGTAGTGACCCTACAACCCCTCTTTTGTTGAGGTAATGCATGGCCATTGTGTTGTCATCATTATCAGGACATTATTTCCCCATACAGAGGGCAGAAGGCTTTCAGCGCTAGTGTGATTGCCCTCAACTCCAAAAGGTTGATGTGTAGTTTGGACTCCGATGGAGACCAACAACTGCTGATTGTCAGACCATTGGCATGGGCTCCCCGCCCTTTGAGTGAGGCGTCTGTCACTACTGTAATCTCCAGCCACGGTTGCCATTTTCTCCCTTCACAATATTGTCCTCGCAGGCCCACCACAGGAGATCCTGTGCGACCCTGCTTGGAACCTGGAGCAGGTCCGTCATCCTTCCTGAGAATTGGGATCATTGAGTTCTCAGAGCCCATTGAAGGGATCTCATTCTCAGGCGGGCTTCTGGCACCAGAAAAATGCAGGATGCCATGAGATCGAGCAAACTCAAGAAATCGTAGGCCGGAAGATTCTGGGCACTCTGAAATTTGGAAACCATCTGAAGAATGTCTTGTGCCCTAGCCTTGGGTGGCGAGCTCTTTCCCAAGGATGTGTCTAATACAGCTCTGATGTACTGGAGCTGTTGGGAAGGTGTCATCTGTGACTTCTTGAAATTGAGGGAGAAGCCCAGTCTGTGAAGGGAGTGGCAGGTGACTTTGAGATGACCCAGGGTTTGCTTGGGAGAGCGTGCCCTGATCAGCCAATTGTCCAAGTATGGATAGACATGAATCCCCCCTCTCCTGATATACGCTGCTACCACCACCATCAGCTTGGTGAAGACCTTCGAATGAATTGGAGATCAACCCGAATGGCAGGACTCGAAACTCAGGTATTTACTGTACTTGAGATGGGTTGGCACATGAAAATAAGCACCCTGAAGGTCCAATGACACCAACCAATCCTGAATTCGGAGGGCCTGAAGGATCTGAGAAAGAGGGACTATCTTGAACTTGTCCTTCTTGAGGAACTTGTTCAAGTATCTCAAGACCAAAATGGGTCTCAGTCCTCTGTCTATCATGGGGATCAAAAAATATGGGGAATACCAACCCTTGTTCCTCTCCGCTACAGGTACCGGTTCTGTAGCACCTTTCGCTAGCAGGGTTAATATCTCCTGATGTAGGAGCGGATCTGGAATCATCAAAGATTGTTTTCCCGGTGGATTGTTGTGAGGCTGCGTTAAGAATGGAAGGCAGTTACCTTGGGCTAGTGTTTCCAGAGTCCAGGCATCTGAAGTAATGTCTCCCCATTCTTGCAGATGCTGAGACAGTCTGCTCCCCACTGGTGTTTTGTGACGCAAGCTCTCAAACAGGGTTTGGGGCGGTTGCTGCAGCTGCTGATGGCAAAGAAGCTTTGCGCTCTTACCTCAACCACCACAAGGGATTTTCCTTTGGCTTCTTTGACCTGCCATACCTCTCGGCATTAAAAATGAGGAGTAGTAACGATAGGATCACCCCCTCCAAGACTGTCCTGATGACCAAAAAATTGGAGGTTGCCTAACAGCAGCCCCTAAAGATTTGGCAGCTGCCTTTGAGGTCTGCAACCTCTCATGGCTCTCGTCAGCCTTGTTGCCAAAAAGATGAGACCCGTCAAATGGCATGTTCAGAAGACGGGACTGCACATTTGGTGCAAAACCCGACTTCCGCAACCACGCAAATATGCGCATAACTGTGCTAGCAGCCATGGACCTGCTGACGCTGTCTGCAGTGTCCAATCCAGACTGAAGGGATTCAAGCATGGCCTCCTTGCCATCTCTAACGATAGCTAGCAAACCTTCCCTTTCCTCCCCTTCTGGTATGTGCTCTGCCGCCATGGAGATGCACATCCACAGAGTGTACGAAAATGTGGCTAAGGTACAAGTGGAGTTGGCCGACTTCAAGGCCATACGGCTAGCTGAAAAGACTTTGCGTGCCCAACCATTCACACGCTTGTCATCCCTATCCGGAGGGATGGTAGGGTACGCCGCTTTGTTAGATGTACCTGTGGCTGCCAGGACCACCAGACTCTCGGGAGTGGGGTGCTTGGACAGGTAGCCGGGGTCGCTACTGGAAGGGCAGTATTTTCTAGTGAGGGATTTATCCACAGCAGGGATAGAATCCGGAGACTCCCAATTTTTGGCCACTCTATTTTATAAGGCCACATGAAAGGGTAAAACTGGGTCAGTAGGTGGACCTTGGTTTAGAATGTCTGCAAGATCATCCAGAATAAATTGAGCTGGTGGTCTAGTCCAGCCTAAATACTCTACTACTCTTGACATCAGGTGTCAATAAGAAGAGTCAGCATGTTCGCCTGGCTCTGGTTTGCCAAACTCAGTTTCTGGCGATGTATCCACACCGCTGGCATTGTGCAGAGTTCTTCAGATATATGACACTCTGGCACATTAGTACCAAACTCCAGACCAAAAGGGACCTCCTCTTCCTCAGATCTTTCCTCCTCTTTGAAAATTGTAGACAGGGATTTAAAGTACTCCTTTGTGGGCAAAGGAGTGTAAGATCTTTCAGGAGGTGGAGTCAGTTTTGTGGAAGGCTTTGGCTTAGCAGCTTTTTCTTTTGCTGCAACATGCTCAGAGGGCTGATCTGAAACCTTAGAAATCTTTGGCGCTGATGGTTTCGGTGTGGACAAGGGCGTCGATGGAAATGGCGCCGATGGCGTTGAGGCTTCGACGACCACCTTAGAAAATTTGTCCTTCGATGGCGTCGAGGACCTCGAGCGCTCGTCACGACACAAGTGACTCTTTTTTATCAGAGACCTCTGAGGCTCTCGATAGCTCTTTCTTCGATCATCCGGGCTCGAGGGCGCACGAGTGTCGGAACGGGAACGCTCTCGGCCGGCTTCCGAAGAAGGCGCGGACAGAGGCTTGGCCTTCTCGAAAACTTCGAGCATTTTCAGACGAAATGCCTCCCACTCTGCATATGAAGAATACGTTTTGTGGGGGATTCGTCTGACGACAATGAAGATGGCGACCGGTGGTGTCGCCTCTTCAATCTCTTTGTCGAAGACGAAGAGTGGCGGGAGCCACTTTGGGATCTTGACCTCTTTTCTTCACTTTTGCGTGGAGGAGAGTGATCTCCAGACTTGGCGGTCGAGGATCGGTCAGTTTTTGACCCACCTGTAATTTCCCCTTCCTCTCTCACAGGGCTTTACCCGCCATTGCCTGAAACTTCGAGCAAGTCTCCGTGGCGTGGCCTTCTCCCAAACACCATAGGCAAGATCGATGCAGGTCTGTGATGGACATTTTTTAACTGCATTCCTTGCACTTCTTGAAACCCAAGCGAGGGGTGGTCGGGGTCGATGATGAGGACATCTTCGATGATTTTACGTAGTAGAAATATACTAACGAGGCGGACTGAGTCTCAGAAGCAACACGTTCTGCAGAAAAACGGAACTGAGGCCAACGGGCCCTGCGCCCTCTGCTGAGAACATTTTCCCGAAGCAGCCGAAGCTGGATGTGATTATCAAAGATGAGGAATACGTTGGAGGACACAATCCATTCTAAACTTAAAGGTGTCTCTCTGACTAGTCCCCGGAGATCTGTCATCCCGGTGGCCAGGACATGGCAAGCGCTGTTGGATCTAGTTCCTGGAGGTGGACCAGTGAAGGAGGATCAACTGTAAGTGGGTCCTAGGAGAGTGGAAGTGGGTCACCGACGGGTGGGACACAGTATCCCCTTCTTATAACACAGTTTCCCTCAGCCTCCCACAAAGGATAATCAAACAGTCTACCCCCACTTTTTCCGAAATTAACACTTTCGCACACTACGAAAGACGACAGACTAACACCAGAGCCGTGTACCTGACATGTCCCAAAACCAGGGTCAGGCAAAGTTAGGCAATTGACCAGAAACACACATACAAGACAGCACTTTCCCTTCCCCACAGGGATAAAAGGTAGAGCACGACAGCACACGACTAGCAAGGCAGACCGCACAACGAGACAGCTATCCAAGCGCGGCAGTTCAAGACCAGGAGAAAGGTGGCGAGAATCAAAAGGGTGACAAGGAAAAGCGACCTTGTCCTTTCCAACCCAGACCGCAAAGCCTCAGCGGAAGGAATCGTAAAAACCGCGAACAATAGCCAGTCGGTGTTGCAGCAGATATCAATGGTACACAGAGCATACCTATGCTGAGCAGGACACAGAGACGCTGCTACCGCGGTACCGGCTTTGACTCCAGATAAAACAAAAGCCAAGCAGTTCATCACAGCCGGTGAGTTGAGTCGAGGGGAGAGCTGATAAAAAACTGAACTGTGTTGAACAAAAGTCGCAAAGTGGCAATTTAAGGAATGTTCAAAGAACTGTTAACATTAAGGGAATACCAGCTGCAGAGGGGTCCGGCACCACGTGGGTGCTCACTTGAGAGACTCTGGTTAAACTACCGAAACTAGAAGGCACTAGGAAAGCCGCAAGGAAAAGGTCAACGTAGTCATACAGGGGTCTAGCAAAGAAACCCTGTACAGTCGAAAGTCTTTGGCCCGCACATAATTGGAAAGCTAAGGGAGATGAATCCTGCCTAGTGAGCTCAAGAGAAAGAAAGTCATGATTACCAAAGAATTTGCAAGAGTGAACCCGACGAGGGATGCCAATAGAATGGGGCGAAGCCTGAAGTCCCAGTGAACAGTGTGTTGACAAGAGTAAACCGAGCAGAGGGAAGTCCACAGTGAACGGTTTAAAAAGAGATTTAGATTTGTGAAAGCCATAAGTGAAATTGATTTGGGAAGCCGCAGTGAACCAGACGGAGGGAGGCAAATATCCGAGAAGGGTCTGAGCCCGGAAGAGGGGGATCCAGGGGTGAAAAGCCATCACCCATCGACACGTGAATGCAACAGATACAATCTTTTAAATACGAGCCAGAGTAAACCCGACGGAGGGAGACTGATATTTGAGAGGGGTCCGAGACTGGAAGAGGGTACCCAGGGGTGAAGAATCATCATCCTAAAGTGCAATAAGAAAGAACTTTTGTTTGTTAATTTGAACATATCAGGCCCTCGGAAGCAAGAGATTAATCCACCAAAGTTCTTGATATCGCCAAGTACTTTTTGTGGATCTGAGCTCAGAAGAGTGGGGTCCAAGGGTAAAAGGTCATCACCCAACGTACACAGGGAAAGGAACTTTTTGTTTATTATTTTTAACACACCAGGTCCTCAGAGGAAAGAGACTTTTTGTAGAAAAGAGACTTCACCACCAAAGGTCCCGATAGCTGAAAGCGGAACTGTTGTCTCGTGCTGGGAAAGCTTGAGCGTGTGCTGTGCTCAGGAGTCCCGCCTTGACCCATGCTCAAAACGTGGGGAAGGGAAAACTCCAGCTACTGCATAAAGACGTGTCATTTGTGAACACTTCTTTCTTGCGAACACTAATCCACACTTTTTCTTGGCATTAGTTGTAAGGATTGGCAAAAGGTTTTTCTTAGTATAGGCTCTTTTATTTGACAAGACGCCACTAGGACTGCCTTATTATTTGATAGTCGTAGCTTGCTCCCATCTTAGATTTAGGTTTAGATTAGACGTTTTTCCAACCTACTTATACAGTTTGATAAACACCCTTGAACTGTGACCACTTGTGTCTGTCTTTACTGTTGCCACCATACGTTCCTTACAAGGAGCCCAGTCTTTGTCACTCCTCATCGCTCCATCATTTTTTCTTTTTAAGACTTTGTTCCTAAAGAAACTACAATATAATTCTCATACACGTATGTTAACAATACATACATAGAAAACAATTAATCATCACATTTCATTAACAAACAAACAGTAACAGATACTACAAAGCTACTCAATTTATATCAGGCTTCTACGCCTATCCTATTCCCATGGTGCCTGAGTCTAATCAAACTGCATGTGTGGTAGACCAATCCTTTCGTCGACATCACTAATGTTTAGTTATGGGTGGAGGCCGGGACCAGATGCCATTACTATTGGTCCTTTCTGGGGATGTTTTAGCAGGAAAAGATGCTTCTGCTGCCTTCTTCTGGACTGGTTTGGGTTTCCCTGCAAATGTGAAAGGTGGGCACTTAATTGTTTGTGGTGTTTTCTATAACAAGCTTAGACAAAAGAGAAGGGAACTGTCAGACAAAGGGCCTGATGTCCAATAACCTCTATTGAGCCGCCCTTCTGTGGGGTAGTGGATTAGCAGTGAGGTAGAGTCAGAGTGGCTTCATGTAACTCTGCAGAGGGTTGAGGGACTCGTAGGCTCCTGCATTTCTCTGCATTGGAATAGATAAATAAAGAGGGGATCTGGATAAGTTGTGGTTCTACCCCCTATGAGGTAATTTAAAAAAGGATAGAAACGTTCTAAGTCCAAACAATGACACAGTATGTGTGGCCATGAATTCTGCACTCTTAATTAACTTGAATGTGGTAAGTGTCTTAGAGCTGCAGACTTGTTTCTGGGGTCTGGGTGAAAAGCATACTTCTGGGCCCCAGGATATCCATTAACTAGGTTTGGAGCAAAGAAATGCTGGCTAATGAGAAGCTAACCTAAATTTCTTGTCTTAATATAAGTGAAATATATAACACAAGATTATTTACCTGATGTGCAGGGACTATGTGGGCATATGGGGTCCTATGGCTTGAGGTTGCTGGTGCACATGTTGGCTAGTTTACCGGCGGGCTGCCCCCATGTTCGGTACAGGTGCAGCACGTGCTGTTTAGCATAATCTGAGGGAAGATATTATGACAGTACAATAAGGTCTGGGTGGGAATGCATGAGTGGTGCGTTGGCTAAACCTGTGTCGTGCCTCATGGCGATTGAATATTAAGAGGAAATAGTCTCTTACCCTTCGGGATACCTGGTTGTCTGTCGTCTGTTCATCAGGCTGTTCCAGAAAGAGGATGTGAAGGTTGCCCTGGGAACCTCTAGCTGTTATATCTTTGCGCAAGCGCATAGGGCATCGTTGCTTGTGTATCGTTAACGCAGCAGACATGTTAACGTGGTGCAGCGCCAACGAATAAGCCCTATGTGGGGGTAGTCAGAGAGGTGCAAAACCATTGTTGAACCTGGGGGCGTGTCCTTCCACCCAGGTACAAGGACCTATCCAGTCTTGGGGGTGTCCTACGTGTCATCCAGCTAATAAACCTGTTGCACAATCATGTGGCCTGCGTCACCAAACTTAAATTGAGGTCCCCAAGACAAGTCACAGGACTGCAACCAGTTTGGCCGGGAGTATCCTGTGGTTTGTTTTTGTGGGGCTATGGGCATCATTACGAGTACGGCGGTAACCTGCCGGTTTTTCCGGCTCGGTTACCGCCGGACTCGTATTACCATTCCGCCTCTGTGATTCCTGGAATTACCGGGGCATTACAACCCCGGTGACCCAGGATTTCCTGAGGCGGAATTCGGTAAATCCCCATTCCCATTGAGTCCCACAAGACTCAATGGGAATGGGGACCATGGAAACACCAGCACCATCACATGATGGTGCCGGTGTTTCAACGTCCGCCTGCAGGCGGGTGGTGTTAAACCCGCCAGGTCAGACCTGGCGGGAATGACACCTCCGCCTGCAGGACTCGAGATCACCCGGTATGGAAACAACGGTGGCGGCGGGTTTAACGCCACCGTTATTTCCATACTGGGTGACTCGTAATGAGGCCCTATGTCTCTAAGATCCTTATGCTGCCTTAATTTTAAGACCGGATGAGTCTGCCGTTTGGTACCTAGTGGTCAGTGTGAATGCCATCGATTCAATATACCACCGGTTGACTATTATATGACAAGTCGTTATCTGTCAAAATGGCGGTTATCAGCTTGTTGAGGCCATTTAAGTTGGTTTGTAATCTGTGTATCCACCATGCCTCTTTGTATGTTAATGAATTTTTTTTATGTTGGTGTTAATTCGTACTAGGTCAATCAGCCACCATACTAAATCACCTGGGCCATGTTGTAGCTCAGTAAAGTGTGTGACCAAGGGTGCCGTCTGCACCTTACACCTGATTCTCGCGCGGTGCTTAACAATCCTTTTATTAACTGGATGTGTCGTTTGCCCCACGTATCGTAAGCCACAGGGGCATTCAATGACGTATCACTTTACAGGTCTTGTCTGAAAGCCCATTCTTTGCCTGCTATTTCAAATGATTGTGTTTGCATGGTTAGCACCGGTGGTGGCCTGTGGTCTCTCTCAGATCCCACAGGGAACTTCGAGTTTCTTTTTTGCCACTGCATGCATGTTTAAGACATTCTTTGGGGGTCTTCCCCCTTCTCAGTGCCAGCCTTGGTATGTGTTCCTCTGGCATGCTTATTCGCAATAATGGCCAGAATATCTTGATGGTTGCTCTTATTTCCCGTTACTGAGCCAAAGGCCGTGACACGTGGGTTTTAATTCTTGGAGGGAGTAGCGTTGCCCTTGGGGTGCATTTAGCTCTTTTCCTGGCATTTTTCAGGACTTTCTTAAAATAGCCTCTAATTTTTAGTTTCTCTTCTAGTGCATCCGCGTCTCGTTGGCACTCTTTGAGTTCCGGACATTTTCTACGGATTCTTAGGTACTGTCTGTATGGTAAATTGTCCTTAGGGCTCTTTGGATGGTAGCTGTCCAAATGTAGCAACATGTTTCTGTCCGTGCTTTTCGTGTAGAGACTACATGTTCATTTGCCTTCTTTGTTTCCCATAGTTAAATCCAGGCAATGGATGGAGTATGAGCTACTGTACATGGTGAATTGCATTTCTGGTAACCTCCCATTAAGCCATTGATGAAAGCCATGCTGTCTATGTAGCGTTTCCATTGCTTAATCCTATGGTGGAATGGATTGGTTTTGGCAAATACATGTGTTTCTTCATACGCTGCCATGTATAGAATGGCTAGGCTTGGGGCAAAGGCTGCCCCTGTTGCAGTGCCATAGGTCGGCAAATAGTATGAATTTTTGAATATGAAAACGTTTTTGGACAGGGTTATCACCAGGAGCTCCACAATAAAGTTGACCGGTACTCTTTTTTGAGTCATATGGTGGGTCAGATGGTTACGGATGCATTCTTGTGCTACTATCTGCGGGATGCTGGTGTAAAGTGCTTTTATGTCCATTGTGACCAGAAGTTGGGTGTCTGGGTCAAATGGAGTGTCTTCAAAATGTTTGATCGTGCTCATTGCATCTCGCAGATAGCAGGTAGTTTCTTCACTGAGTGGCTTTAAAAAGTAGTCGATAAATTTACATATTGGCTCGAGAATTGAGCCACAGCCTGAAACTATCGGTCTGCCAGGTGGATTGTTGGGGTCCTTATGCATCATGGGGAGGGCGTAAAATGCAGGTGTTCTTCCTTGTGAGTTATTCAAGAAGTGCAATTCATTTTTTGTAATCCATTGGTTTTGATATGCAAAGTTAGTACTTTGCCCTAACTCTCGGGTAATTTCTTCTGTAGGGTCTTTTCTACATCATCGCACCTGAGGGGTCTTGCACCATATTATGATACTGTTCAATGGATTGGATCACGATCCCGCCTCATTTATCTGCTGGTTTTATGACCATTTCTCTGTTGTTACGCAGGACGTTCAATGCAGCTCGTTCCCTGTTCGATAAATTGTTCCTTATTTGATGTTTAGTAATCATGAGCTTCGATATCTCTTGAATAACACATCTAAAGTCTAACCGCCCAGGCACAGGCTGTAGACATGAAGGTTGGCCGTTTCTCGCTTGTTCCCCTGCTAAATATTTATAAAGCAAAGGTTGTTCCCGCCATTTGTTATGGAGCAGAAGCAATGCCATCCTTACCAATCCAGATCTGGACAGAATTGGAAAGCTACTTCTGGAGAAAAGTCCTTTTCTTTCCCAAGTCAACTCCGATCGTGCTTATAAGACGAGAACTAAGTCAACTGTCGCTGAAGGGAGTTTTTGAACGCAACGCACTGATGCTGTATAGGAAAATCCTGCTTGATGACCGTCCAAACCTTCTGAACGCCATACTGGAAGAACACACAGGCGACCAAAGTTTACACCTGAATAAATGGATACAAATCCAGGAGGAAAAATTGGAGGAGATTCAAAGCACAAAAAAGGAACTTGCTGAGAATCTGACAAAAATGCAAAAAAGACTATACGAGAAAGACTGGATTGCCACGTTGGACTCTGCAGCAAACTATAAACTTGTGGCCCATCTTCCACCACAGGCTAGGAAGCTTCATGAGCTACAAGCCTTCCTGGTAAAATATCCAAACAGGAAACTTCGAAACTTATTTTTGAGAGCACGTCTGAACCTTTTACCCACGAATGAAATCTTAAAAGAAACCAGTCAACATCTAATATATGTAGATTTTGCAACAACCAGGAAGCGGTGGAAACGATTTGGCACCTTTTACTCATGTGCCCAGCGGTCGACCACATCAGAAAACCTTACCTGGAAAACATTTTTGCATCATCTCATTTACATGAAGAAGACCTATGGTGGTCCCGGTTGATTGGAGGAGAGAAGACCACCTGGGTGACGTCTGCAGCAAAAATCTTGGACCTCATTTTAAACTTTAACACAACGTCACCTACAACATAGCCTACAGACCCAAACTGTAAGACTATGTTGTTTATGACATAGCCTCATGAAACACTCTTGTAAGAACCTTTCAGGTGAAAATCAAGCAATAATAATGTTAATGTTAATAACACATCTTTCAAAAAGAGATGATGTCTCTAGATGTTTGGTTCTCGTTCAGGCTGAAGGTAGAGCTTGGTCTTAATCCTGTGTCTTCCTGCTGTTCCCTATTTGTTTGTCATTGAAAGAATGCTTTTAGTTGAATTTTCTGAAAAAAACTGCGAACCAGTTTGATGTATTTGATGGAACAAAGGATAGTCCCCTGGAGTGGACCAACTCCTTGTCTGCAGTGAAAGATATACCGTCAGGGTTTCATTCATTTCCGCTGCAATCGGCTCTGGGGTCTGTGTGGTCTCCAGTAGGGGATGCCAAAGGGATCTTGTGGAAAGGGAGCCCAGAATTGGCCTCTGGGGTCCCCTCCCTAAAAAAGGGGGCCTCCTTTGGTATGAGCCTATTCCCAGGTTGTAGTCCTGGTGGTCACCTGGGCCAGAATCTGAGCTGGATGCGTCAGAGAAGGTAACCCAACGTCTCCTAGGTCTGGATCTTACTGTATTCATTTGATTTCTCTCCTTATCTTTGGGGGTACTGGAGATGAATTGATCTAGTTGATTATTGATTATTGATCTCTTTCAGTTTATTCCTAGCATCGGTCAGTGCTGTGCTGATTGCAAATCTCTCTTCTCCTATTAGCTCATCTTTAATTATGGCATGTATCCGTTGAGCAGTGGTGATTTTTAGTACCATCAGGTCACGGCTACACTTCGTGGCAATATGGCTATAGCAAGTCAGGTAATCTTTGTCATCCTAAAAGAGCACTGGCTCATTGCGTACTACAAGTCCCAAAGGGACAATGTTAGCCTTTAAATATTCCCACAGGAAGTGGCCATGTAATTCGGTCAGGAAGCATATCTTCTTAAGTTTAAGTAGGTTCTCTCCTGATGCGGTAATGGCTGTGGTTTGATTCAATCCTCTAATGTTTAAGAGTGAGGGTCCTCCCATAATCTCACTCTGAGTGAGGGTCAGTGTCTCCAGAAAGCTGAAGGGCAGAGGTTGTGCAGCGGTATGGTATGGTAATGCTCATTTATATAGTGCCTATACACACCCAAAGTGTTTCAAAGCGCTCAAGGAGGGTGGGAACACAGGGAAAAAAACAGTTGCTCAGAGCCCTTGAATTTCTGAGACGATAACGGCTGCACAGGCAGATTAAGTGAATATGATATATTTCACAGTTCAGATACAGCAAATAGGCTTGACCGCGATTCTGCATTTGTTTTCGAGTGCACATTTAGGGGTGAAGACAAGGGCGATCAGACCGAACGATGTTCAGGCAGGGCTGCATACAGATCGTGCAAGTGCGGGCAGGGCAAAGGAGGAGCAGGGCACCAAGTGCACTCAGTCGGTAGAAACTGGTGAAGTGCGGAAATAGAGAAGCTCTCAAGGTTTATTTGTTTTTGTTCCACATGCGCAGTGGGGGGATTCGGAGGGTGGGGTGCAGGGCCATGAGGCAAGTGCAGAATGACTCGCAGGGGTGCCTGGGACCTGTGAGACTCTGAGGTAAGCTAGGTGGCCAGTCAGTAGGCTGTGTGGAGAGAAGGGAGAGAAGGAAGATCAGAGAGCTAGGTTAGCAGGGTAGGGTAAGAGAGAAGGAAGAGGAGAAGAGGAAGGTCTTGATGAGTTTCCGGAATTTACGAATATCAAGCTCAAGACAGTGGGTGGCAGGAAGGCTGTTCCAGAGGGAGGCACCTGCAGAGGAAAGGGACCTCCCTCCAAATCGCTGCTTGGAGAACCGGCTCACTCGCAGAAGGTTGGAGGTAGATGAGCGGAGGGCTCCAGAGGGACAGTATTTAGGAAGGCAACGTTGAAGGTAAGTAGGTCCCAGGCCCCAGAAAGCCTTGCGAAAAATGCAGAGGGTCTTGAATTCGATCCTTGCAGCCACTGGGACCCAGTGAAGGGATTTCAGCGGCGGAGCGATGTGGTCCCTGGGCTGAGGCCAAGGATAAGTCTTGCAGCTGTGTTCTGGATGAGTGGTGCAGGTCTGAAGCGGGGAGGTTGAGGAAGAGGCTGTTGAAGTAGTCCAGCCTAGCAAGAACCAGGGCTCTGGAAACAGTGAGCCACTGAGGAAGTGAGAAAAGATAGAGTGTCTCTGAGGAGGTGTAGTTCATAGTTAGATTTTTTTGAGATGTCAGAAATGTGAGAGCAGAAGGAGAGAGTGGAGTCGAAGATGACTCTATGGTATTTGGCCTCACACGTGGGGATAGGCGGGGGCCAAGGGAGGCCGGCCAGAGTGAGAGGGGGAAAGTGGGAAATCTCAGTTTTACTGCCATTGAGACAAAGGTTGTTTGCAGCACACCATGACTGAAATGAGGACATACAGTCAGGTATGAGTGAGGAGGAGGAAGCGGCTGAGGGTAGCCTGAACAACAGTTGCGTGTCATCCGCATAACACTGGATATGAGAGGGAAGCGTGCAGGAGGAAAGGGTGCTGCCTGGTGAACTGGTCTGCAGAGGTTCTGCAGGGGGAAGCGTGCAAGAGGGTGTCTCAGGTGGCAAGCATGCACCCGAGAGCCTCAGGAGCAAGAGGAGCACCAATTCTAGGTGGCGTGCGCAAAGGCGGACTAACAGAAGCAGTTTGCCGGGTCTTGACGAATCACAGCAGCAGATGTCCTGTGAGCAGCGAGGGGAAGACAATGGCAGTGCATGTCTTGCCATGTGAGTTCACAAGCTGTCAGTGACCACGGAGAGCTCCGTCCCCACTTGTGTACTGAAAGTAGGCGTTAGGTGAGTGAGCAACGCTTGTGTAGAAGTAAAAGTAGTTCAGAGAACAGTTTTGAATACCAAACTATTGCAAAGCACCAGAAGCGGCAGTCACGTGTGAATGAAAGTGATTCCTAAGTTAATTTTTGAATACCCAACTAGGGAAAAGCAGCAACACCTTCTTATAACACAGCCAAATGACTGCAGCTTTAAAAGTGTGATTCTGTGGAAAATCCAGCAACCCGAGGGGGTCACTTTGTTAAGAGTTAATGTCTATAAGCATTGCCCAAGCCAAGAAAGACTGAAACCAAGGCAAATACAATCTAGCCAATATTTCCAACAGCAGAAGGAGGCTAATGCAAGGTCTATAATCTCTGAAACATGTTGCCCATACAACATATGGTACAAGCTGGGATAAACACATTGCCAAAACCACGGGAGAAGCAGGAATAGACCCTATCCATGTCAGTCTTGTTTACTTGTGTAGTGGGTAAACAAGAGAGGCAAAAAGGCTGCCCTTCTGGGAAAAGAGGCCCAGAAGGAGAGGAGCATCTCAGGAGGATAGATCAGCGGCAACGTGCTCGCCTTGGAAGCAAAACGACACGGAGCAACACAGGTTCGATCCCCAGGCCCGTGCTTAGAAACCTTTGGGTATTAAGCGCGCTATAAATAACCTATCATATCATATTATCATTTGTAGAAGAGTATTAAAGAGCACCAATGTGAATCTTGTTTTCCCTGAAAAGTCATTGAAAGGTTTGAAGCTGCAATTTGTTGAATGCTGGCAAGCTGTTGTGAACATTTGTCAGTTGATCTTGACCACAAAGGCACTTCTTGATGTGAAACGCTGTTCGGACAGGGGAGTATACCGGGCTGGCAAACGTTTGGAGATTGTAGGCCTGGTGTGGTAGACCAGGTGGAAGTTGAAGTGCTACAAGGTGGTCCTGACAGAGACATTTAATGTTGTTGTGGTGCTAAAGGAAGAGCTGTGCAAAGCCATTACAGTGAAGTTCAATTTCTTTGAGTTATCAGTGTGGCAAATCATCCTGACCAAGACAATCATTGTTGCTATTGAGGAACCGAGAACCTCTTTAAGGAAGAAGAACTATCTTATATCTTCTGTGTTGGAACTTTCTGTTGACAAGTTTAAATTGCATTGAACTGAATTGGAACTTGGTTGCAAACCAGGATTTCCTTGTGTTCTTTTCTTTCTTTCTTTCTTTCTTTCTTTCTTTCTTTCTTTCTTTCTTTCTTTCTTTCTTTCTTTCTTTCTTTCTGCATTTGTATGAGCGCACCAAGTCCTCAGACATCTATGCGCTGGTTACAGTCAGACAGAAAAATAGGGGAAAAAGAAATAAGGCGGAAGGGGAAAAGAGTCTTAGTTGAAGAGGTAGGTTTTGAGCTTCTTTCTGAAGCCGACATAGGAGGTGGCTGGGGAGCTCATTCCAGAGTGCACAGGCACGTCCTGGGAAGCTGTATCCCCCTTCCCCCACGCCTGCTCTTTTGCGGTGAAATCTGGGGGTGGCAAGCTGGTGTTTGTAGGCTAAACGTTGCAGCCTTGCTGGTGAATGTCATGAGTGTGTCAGGTAGGAAGGGGCGTTGTTGGAGGGGTAGCAGTGTGTGATGGACACATCTTGATGTTGATCCTGTCATTTAACAGGGAGCTAGTGAGCAGATCTCCTAGCTTCTGATATGTGATCATGCTTCCTGATATCAATGGCTGCTCTCAGTGCATTGTTTTTGGATTATTTGCATTTTGCACATGTTTTTGGTGTAGGTGGTGCAGAATGGAGAGCTGCAGTAGTCGAGTTTTGAGCAAATGAGGGCCATTTTCTTTTGTGGCTAAAAAGCTCTGCTGGCAGTGAGGAGTTTTGTGGTGTAACCTGAAGCTGAGGCAATGTGGTTGGTTTGGCGTGTGATGTTGAGGGAGGAGTCCAAGTAGACGCTGAGGGTTTTTACAGCCCAGGTCGACTGGGATGGTGTAGCCATCGATAGAGAAAGATTTGTAGTCCTGATCAAGCTCTGCTAGCCGTGGCGGGGGCCCCCAGGAGAAGAATCTTGGTCTTCTGTGAGATAATTGAGGGTATACTCACTCCTAAACCCCTTGGATCCTCAGCACAGGTGGCCAGGGATAGGCCATCGCTCTTGAATCCCGACTTTGGGGTGGGGAAGCGAGCGCGGTTCACCTGAGTGGAGGGCCCTTGGGGACTGAGTTGGGTGCCCTTGGGTGAGTGAGACATGGTATCCCCCTTACCCTACTGACGACCAACCCAACCCATACCCAACCTTTATGGATTATTTAATTCAGCTCCCCTTGTTTCCCCACATGTAACACCTGACAGTACTGGGAGGAGGAAGAGGCAACTAAGAGAAATGAAGACCACACTGTTTTACAACTGTGGTACTGGGACGAGGAATGCCTGCTAAGAGCAGTGAAGGTAAGGCAGGGTTGATTTGACATCCACACCTGCAGCCTGTCTAGGGCCTGCAGGTGTACAAAAGGAGACCAGCCCAGCAGCAAAAGGAGTGGGAGGAGAAGCAGCAAGGAGGCTGGTGCAAGATGCACGGGATTTTATTTGAGAGACACCGAGACGCTGAGGTCTGCAGAGAGAGGCGGACGATGCAAGCATGGCATGGGAGCTGGGGCTCGGTGGAGCAGGCTGAACATTGTGAAGGGAGCTTGTGCAGAGGCTGTCTGTTTCCTTCATGGTCAAGATGTTTCTTTCCCTGTGTTAGGATGTCGCCACAGGAGTGCCAGAGGAGCAGGAGTTGGAACCTCGACCTCAAAAGCAGAAGGCCTTTTGATCCATGTTGCTGGAAAAGCTATCCATGGACCAGTGAGTTTCCAACAAGTTTGAAATCTGGTGTGCAAGCGTTTGAACTTGTCTCATTCTACACAGATCACTTTGTGTCGGAGTGGTGGCGTGTTTAAGGAAACGCGTTTTCGAAGGTCTCCGGTTCAAACTATTGTCATCTAATGAATTACCAGTAACACTTGGTATTGGGGTGGTCGTGTGTTTAAGGAAACACGATTTTGAATTCAAGCAAACAAAAGGATTATTACACAGCAAGTGAAGTTAAAAGTGCGTACAACCTGTCTTAATTGAACACCAAACTGTATAAAAACTTTATTTAAAAAAAGCAGAACTGTTACATCCCGAGTGCAGGAGTGAACAGCACTTTAAATACAATTAAAACAACTGCATGCTGAATTCTAAAATGAGCAAAACATTAATTCAAGTAAAACGACCGTATGTTGAATAGTAAATTGAATGAAATTTTAAAACCTACGATATGCCGAATCCTAAAGTGAATGGAACTTTAACATTGAACCAAAGAGGTATATTGAATGCCAAACTGTGAGAAAGCTACATATGACATAAATACACACTGTAAGGAGAATTTACTGGAAACATGATGTTTATCCCAACACAGCCAAGATATTAACAGGAAAACCAACAGTAAAAGGAGGGTGCAAGCGTGGTCAAGAACCTAAAGAAGACAAAGGATATTTTTGGGTTGCTAAAATTAAGTCTTGGGGAAGGGAACTCCGAGACTTGAAGTATTTATTGACTTGCGAACGAAGTCTCAAGGTTCTTGTGTTTGGAACTGTATTACTTGGAACTTCGGGAAGAGAACCCCGATCTTGGTTGAAACTATCATGCTGGAACTGTTTTATACTTTGGAAAAGAAGCTGAAAGGAATCTGCGAGCTGAAAGAGGCTCAGAACTTTATGTTGAAGACTGTTTCTTTTGATTGCTGGCATCCCAACACATTGTATAGATTAGTTGTGAGGGCAAGTATAGGTTTTGGACACAGACAGATTCTTACGTTGAACTCTTTGACTCAGACATTCCTTAGTTTCATTTAGGTAGAGAAATCCCACCTTAGCATAGGGCAAGTTGGGCCTTTTTCCATCCTGACATTTAAGTTAAAGGGCCTCATTCTGAATCCGGCGGTAACCCTACTGGTGCTACCGGTGGGTTGCCGCCAGACTCGGAAAGAATTACCGGCGGTCAGGGAAGTCAGGCACCGGCAATTTGTAAGTCCCCATTCCCATAGAGTCCCTTGCCTCCCTTGGCGGCTGTGTCCGGCAGGGTCAGCCCTGTCAGGCACAGTGGCTGCAGCAGGCAAACCCGTAGTGTGCCGGTCCAGAAACAACGGTGCTGGAAAGCTTCACACTTGCAATGAGGCCCACAGAGGTTTGTTTTCAATTCTGAATCGGTTGTCTGTGTCTTGCCTCATGATGCCTTCACTCTCCTCGTCATTGAGACAGAGGCTGTTTGCGGCCATCCAGGTTTGGATCATCTCAGAGGGAGTTGAGTCCTGCGTGTAGTTGCCAGAGTGGGGGATGAGGATCTGAGCGTCATCCGCGTAGTTACTATATGAAATACCTAGCGAATCGAGGTGCTCAAAGAGAGTTTTGTTGTATATGGTATATAAGGTCAGGGAGACGCAGGAACCTTATGGTACGCCACGTGCTGTGGGGTTGGGTGCGCCGAGGCTTCACCAGTGAAGACCCGGGAAGTCCTGTCCACGAGGAACGAGGTGACCCATTTGGCTACGTCAGGCGAGAAGTGTGCTGAGCATGTGAGGTAGTGGCAGAGTGTGCTGTGATTGACCAGATCGAATGCGACAGAAAGGTCCAAGAGTAGGAGTAGAGAGAGTTTGCCTTGGTCATTGGCATCATCAAGCTGGTTTTTGAGGTCTAGTAGTGCTGTCTCCGTTCCATGTTTAGGCTGGAACCCGGACTGTCAGGGGCCTAGAATGTGGTGAGAGTCTAGGAAGTCCTGGATTTGTAGGTAATCGACCCTATCAGTTTTCTAGCAGGAAAGGGACTGTGGTGATGGGTCAGTAGTTAGTGGGGATGATTGGGTCAAGGGAGGGTTTCTTGAGAAGGGCGGATACCCTGATTCCTTGAGATCTGGAGGGACGGTGCATGAGGCGAAGGAGCAGTTGATTATGGCTGAGATAAGCAGGAGAAGGGATTCAGCGCAGTGCTTCACAATGGGAGCTGGAGTCCCTGTGCAATCGAGAAGGTTTGAGGACTTTGATTATATTTCCAAGGGTGTAGTCACTGATGGGTCGGAACTCGGAGGGAGGGAAATCACCACATTCTGCAGTTGGGGTCATAGGGGGTGGAGTTGCCAAGGTGTTGAGTTGTTTGGCAGCGATCTTTTGTTGTAGCAGTGCGATTCTGTTGGTGAGGGTGTCCTGGATGACATTGCATCAGGTGTTATCTTTTTGGATGGTGGTGGGGGGGAGCAGGGGTCTCCAGCTCTCGGAGGATGGCAAAAAGTTCCCAAGAGATGGAAGACGCTTTGGAGATCATGTTATTGTAGGCGGTCACTTTGTCCTTGTGAATGTATTGTCTGTACTGGCAGGAAGTGTTTGGAAGAGAGCTCAGTTTGCTGTGCCTAGTTCTTTGAGCCAGGTCGTTTTGGCTGCTCTTTTCTTAGCTCACAGGGCATTGGGCTCTGGTGTGAACCAGGAGTTAAGGTGTTGGATATTCTTCTGCTTCCGGGTTTTGAGGGGGGCCAGGAGATCAAAGGCATTAGCGAGTAGGTTGTTGTGGTGCACCAGGGAGGTGGTATCCTTGTGGAGGGCTTGACTAAGGAGAAGGATGATGCAGTCGCTCATGAGGATATAGGATCTGCGGGCCAGGATGGTGGCTTGTTTGGTGGTAGTTTGGGGGGTAAGGGAGCTGTAGAGGTTTGGGGTGGGGATGGAGAAGAAGATGGTGTTGTTGTCAGAATCCAAACCAGCGTGCAGTCCTGGGCATGGGTGGGTTCAGAGAGTAGTTGGGTATAGTCGAGGGCTGCCATGGAATTCACTATAGCAGTGGTGTCGGGATCAGGAGGGTGGTTATAGCCAAGGTTCAGATCGCCCAGGATGAGGCGTTGGGTGGAGTGTTCCAGGTTGGTTAAAGCTAGTTGGTTGAGGTCATCCTCAAAAGTAGCAAGCAGGCCCGGTGGCCGGTAGATGAGGTGGAGGGTGACAGAGGCATTGACAGAGTATTTGACTTTGGCTGAGGTTTTTTGAGGGTGTAGTGTGATGGTATCTTTGTAAATGAAGGCAACACCGCCCCCTCTTTTCTTGGTACTGTCACAGTGAAGTAGGGCCTAACTGCTAGGGACTCCTGTGGAGAGTGCTGGATGAGAGGAGGATATGAGTCAGGTATGAGTTAGGTTTCAGTGAGAGCGAGGAATTGCTCTTGGTGATCAGGTCAAGGATATCATGTACATGTGCCACCAGTGATCTAGTATTGAGTAGGGCGCAGTGCCAAGGGCTCTGGAGGGGGTCTGCCTGAGCATGATTGGCTGGTGTAGTGTTGTTGGTGGTGTGGGGCACTGAGGCCGGGTGGAATCTTGTCTGATGTGAGGTGCAATATTTCAGGCAGGTGTTGTCGCTCTAATGTAGAGTGGGGGGCTAGGAATGAGAGGTCAATGGGGCTGGTAGTTTGTTAGGTGAGATATGTGATGCGCTCGCAGAGTGGGGAGGGGTGGATTGAGCTGGGACTGGAGTTCTACCAGCTGGAAGCCAGTGGACATACTGGTTGTGTGTGAGCATGTGTGGGGGCTGGGACCACAGTGAAGTGGGACCCTTACTTGCAGTGGAGCGTGACCAGCACGTGTTGCTGGCAGTCGGTGGTTGGCGTCGCAACCTGGGTTGCCTGGTAGTTGGGGTGGTGGTTGTCACAAGAGGGGTTGTGGACTGCGGGGGACTGGGTTTCTCTAGCGTGGGCGAGTAGATGCTGGTAAGAGGTGGGGTGTGTGGCAAGGTGTCGCCTCAAATGTGCAACTGAGTGGATGGCAGTATCATAGTGCTTTCACAGCGGGGGAAAGCAAAGTTATTTAATGGACAGGAGGTCCATCTGGTCTTGGGGGCACGGCTAGTCTCACTAGGCAGGAGAGAGAACCAGGGAGGAGCGGTGGCAGGAAGGTGGGAGGCAGATTTGTTGGGTGTGATGCCGGTGCACAGAACGCTAAAGGGACCTGGTGCGTGGGGCAGGGTGGGGGTGGCAGGCTTGGAAGCCTGGTTGGGTGAAAGATGGAGGTGCGGTAGGAGGCGAGCCAGTGCGGGCGCTAGGAATCACCAAATAGTGGGGCTGGTACAGTCGGGGAGCAATGTAGTTGTTTTGGAGTTATGCTATGCTGGGAGGGCCGGTGCTGGCAGCTTGGGTGTGAGGGTTTGGTTGTAGGAGGAGTGCGTGGGGGCTGCCGGTGCATTACAGTTTTGCTTGCAGGGGACTGGCAGAGATGAATGAACAGGGCCTTAACCTCTGTCATTGTCTTATAGCCGGCTGCACCTCCCAGCTTGGTGGCATCGCTAGTGAGGAGGCAGGCAGCAGCCAATCACTGTCCTCCATGGCCCGGGCAGTCTGGGAGAAGGGTGGAAGCTCCAAAATGGCGGCAGCCATGTTATCAGGGTCCTGGGTCATAAAGGCAGCAATTTGGGTATCATGAGATCCGCATCTAGGTGGATCCAAGGTGCTGGTCCCAAGAGGTAGTAGGGGACCAGCAAAGACAAATTATTTTCTTGAAAAGAGTTATTTTCTTGAACTGTGAAGCAGAATCACGTTTAAGCCTGTGGAAGGGGAGTTCGCCCAGGTTATGAAGAGAGACTGTGGTTGTATTTCAAACTCAATCATTATTGTTTTAAACTGCCATGTATTTCCTTAGTTATTAGTTGTATGTAGTAGTGTGGGGGACAGATAGCCTTTTGTTAGAGTGTTTCCTTTATTTTATTTTAGGCAGGGAAATCCTCACCAGGGTAAGGATAGTGAGGCGTTCATCCAGTCTTCGAAAATATAATAAAAGGGCATTTATTGAGAAAATCCTACAGCGTGGTCTGCCTCACATTCCTGACCCTCACATATGGTATCAGTAATGGGATCGAAATCAGTTGATACAAATTGGGGATCCAATATGTATATGGCAGATTCTGATCAGACAGATTGAGTCAGAAGAAGATTGGTATGTCATAGCCCTTCCCTTCTTAAAACCTTACGTCTCCTGAAATCCCTGGTTCCGATGCCTCCCTCACTGGGGAGGAAATTAATTCATGTTCTTTTTCCATTAAAGGAACCAGGAGGATGAGAGAGATACCCTGTAATCAATGAATCTTAAAATTAATGTGGGACTACATGTTGTTAAACTTTCAAGGCAAGCTATTGCTCCAAAAAGACAACCACTAGAAGGGAATACATATCATCTATTATTTCCCCAGAATTATATTATCCCTGGGAAGGATACACTTCTAATTTCTCTACTGTTCAAGGTAGAGTTTCTTGTGTATATATCGGCTTACATTATGCCTGATCAGGGACCAAGGTTCAAAGTATATCCTCTCATTTCTAACGGTAAGTGGCTGAAGTTCATGATCTTAAATCTTTCGACAACTCCTTGTGAGATACTTAGTGGAGACAGAGTTGGGAGGCATATATGATGTTGCTTGGGAATCTTGTATTCGGGAAGATAAGAGACCCAAACATACATCCTATAGGCGAAAAAAGATCCCTTCTGAATTTGAATCTAATGGAGCTAAACAGGGGCAGTTAAATAAAAGGCGGGAAAAAGGTTATATTATTTTGCAAAGAGTCCCACAACAAAGGTGGAAATTCTTGCCCTCACCTTGAACCTTTGAGCAAAGAATAATTAGATGACTCATGGGGTTCAGAAGCCAACCAGGACCTTAATATGGAACCTACAAATCTGCAGTCTGGTAATGCTAAAAATCAAACATAACAGGAAACGTATGCCAGTTACCCCTGAAATATTTTCATCTACTGACTATTATAAAGTGTTGTCCCCACCTCTAACTACGTCTCAGAGAGCACTGTCTGAGTATGTTTAGGATAAGACTTGCATAGAATTTAGAGACCCGGGATTTTCAAAAAGTCATCTCTCCACAGGTGGAGTGCTTCAAAGCGCTTCAAGGCGGGAAGGGAACAAGGGAATACAGTAATCATTCTTATGCATTGAAGTTTCCGAATGATCTAACAGAAAGACGAGCATACTAGGCCGAGCAGGATTTCTCCTAGTGCAAGTGCATGAAGTGTTACAGTGCGACCGAGCTAGGGAGGGGTTAACAGGACAGACAAACTAACTAGTCCTAGTAAATTTAGGTTATGCATGCGTACAGATGGAGGTGGGAGGAATGGGTGTTAGGGGGAACAAACAAGTCCAGTCCAGCAGGGCCCTGGGTTAAGTGCAGAGAGGTTGCCCAGCTCTTGGAGCGTAAGCTGAAAGTGCAGTAATGCTGAACATAGTGTAGTGGCCGGAGGCATGTGCAAAAAGACTGGTGGGGGAGCCTGGGACCTTTAAGGCTCTGGAGATGAACATGGCAAACAGTCAGCAAAACTGAACAGAGTTAGGGAGGAGAAGGAGGGTGGAGAGAAAAAGAGCATAGGTTAGCAGGGGAGAGGGAGAGAGAAGGAAGAAGAGAGGAGGAAGGTCTTGAGGAGTTTCCGGAAGTCAAGGTGCTCCAGCTCAAGACAGAGAGGCAGGGAGGCTGTTCCAGAGGGAGGCACCTGCACAGGATAAAGATCAACCCCCAAATCTCTGTTTGTGAAAGCAGTTCACCGCAGAGAGTTGGAGGACCAGCATAGGCCTCTAGAGGGAGAGTATTTAGGAAGAGAGCGTTGTGGATAGTGCAGGCCCGGCCTTAGAAAGTCTTGTGAATTATCCATAGGGTCTTGAACTTAATCCTTGCAGCCATGGGGAGCCAGTGGAGGGATTACAGCGCCAGAGAGATGCGGTCTCTGGGGTTGAGGCCAAGGATAAGCCTCTCGGTTCTGTTCTGGATGAGTTGTAGAGGACGGAGAGCAGAAGTAGGAAGAGTGAGAAAGAGGCTGTTGAAATAGTCCAGCCTAGAGAGAACCACGGCTCTAGAAGCAGTGAGGGTTTAAAAGTAAAACAACAGAAATAAGAAAACCACATTTTTTCATCAGGGACTTCAAGTCCTATAATTCCCTAAGTGCTGCGACGAAGAAGAGGGATGAAAAGGTACAATGTTGCAGGAGTAGTCAGATCATTAAGGTCGATGACCCACACCTGAAAGGCTTAAAAGGCCCCCTCAGGTGCAGGCCATATAGTAGTAGTTGTTGGTGACGAGCAGAGGAAGCCAGAAGCAGAGGCAATGTGGCTCGTGCTGGCAGCCCAGGCAGAAGCTGGAGAAGAGCAAAGGTGCCTGGAGCACTGTTTGGCAGATATCAGATGCCGGTCCTGAAAGGGTCTGAAATGCAGAGATTGCGCAGCGGGAAGCGTGCAGGAGGAAAGCTTGCACCCTAATGAACTGCAATAATCTGAAGTGAAAAGACTGCGTAGCGGGAAGCGTAAATGAGCCCGTCTCAAGTGGCTGGCGTGCACCCAAGAGCCTCAGGAGCAAGTGGAGATCCAATTGTAGGTGGTGTGGGCGAAGGCGAACTAACACAAACAGTTTGCCGGGTCACGAGGAGCCACAGCAGCAGAAGTCCTGTGAGCGTTGAGGGGAATAGAGGCAGACGTCTTACCCGGTGAGTTCACAAGCTGTCAGTGACCCTGGGGTGTTCCGTCCACAGTCACGTGTTGAAAGCAGGCATTCAGCGAGTGAGCAGTGCCCGAACCTAAGTAAAAGTAGTTCAGAGAGGTGTTTTGGGTACCAAACTATTGCAAAGAGGCAGAAGCAGCACTTGCGTGTGAGTGAAACAGATTCCCAAGTTAATTTTGAATACGGAACTAGGGAAAAGAAGCAAACCTTATTATAACAGCCAAATGATTGTAACTTTAAAAGTGTGAATCTGTGGAAAACCCAGCAACCTGAGAGGGTGACTTTTTTACTAGTTAAGGTCTAGGGAGGATAGCTCAGGAGCAACGTGCTCCCCTTGGAAGCAAGACGCCACGGAGTAACACTGGTTCGATCCCCAGGTCCATGCTTAGAAACCTCTGAGTATTAAGCGTGTTATAAATAACCTATCATTACATATCATATAAGCATTGCCCAAGCCAAGAGAGACTGAAACCAAGGCAAATACAATCGAGCCGATATGGTCAACAGCAGAAGGGGGGTAATGCAAGGTCTATAAGCTCAGAACCCTGTTGCCCACACTGTTTACAACATATGGGTCAAGCTGGGATAAGCACATTGCCAAAACCAAGGCAGAAGCAGGAAGAGACCCTATCCTCGTCAGTCTTTGGTTACTTGTGTAGTGGGGAAATAAGAGAGGCAAAAAGGCTGCCCTTCTGGGAAAAGAGACCCAGAATAAGAGGAGCATCATTTTCAGAAGAGTATTAAAGAGCACCAATGTGAATCTTGTTTTCCTTGAAGAGTTGTTGAAAGTTTTGAAGCTGCATTTTTTGAATGCTTTGAAGCGGTTGTGAACCTCTTGTCAGTTGATCTTGACCACAAAGGCACTTGTTGCGAAATGCTGTTCGGGCATGGGAGTATACCCAGATGGCAAACCTTTGGAGATTGTAGGCCTGGTGTGGAGGTAGACCAGGTGGAAGTTGAAGAAGTGCTACAAGGTGGTGCAGACAGAGCCACTTTAGGTTGTTTGTGGTACTAAAGGAAGAGCTGTGCAAGACTTTTACAGAGAGGTTATATTTTTTTGATTTATCATTGTGGCAAATTATCCCAACCAAGAAAACCAGTGTTGCTATTGAAGAACTGAGAATATGTTTAAGGAAGAAGAACCTTACATCTTATGTGTTGGTACTTTCTGTTGACAAGTTGAAATTGCATCAAACTGTATTGGAACTTTGTTGCAAACCAGGATTTCCTTGTGTTCTTTTCTTGAACTGTGAAGCAGAATCTCGTTTAAATCTGGGGAAGGGGAGTTCGCTCAGTTATGAATAGAGACTGGTTGTATTTTGAAATCAATCATTGTTTTGAACTGCCATGTATTTCTTTGTTTATTTGTTGTATGCAGTGTGAGGGTCAGATATCCCTTTGTTAGAGTGTTTCCTTTAGTTTATTTTAGGCAGGGAAATTCTGGTCAGGGTAGGGAAAGCGAGGCATTCATCCAACCTTCTAACATAATAAAATGGCATTTGTTGAGAAAACTTTACAACGTGGTCCGCCTTACATTTCTGACCGCTCACAGCTAACACAGGTATGTAATGCACTACAAGAGGCAGGACTGACTCTCAATCTGGAGAAATGGGCGTTTTACAAGTCGCATCAGAAGTTCTTTGGTGTTGTGATCCTGATTTCATGCATATCTTCCATAACATTAATGATGACGCTGAGACATGGATTAGGTCTTACTTCTTTTAATGTCTCATATTAACTGCCTTACAGCTGTCCCCAGCCCTACCTTCCACATTCCATTCTGCAGGCTCCCCTGCCTACATTCCACATTGTATTCAGCTACAACATCCCCCCCTTACGTATCATCTGAATTCATCATACCCAACTGTTCAAGGTGTCCACAATTCACAGCCTACTTCTGTTCACTAATAGACAGTTCAATAATACACAATTTGTGCTCTGCAAATAAAATACTCCCTGAATCTCCTCTGTTATTCTCTTAGGAAGGTTCCTTCCTCACCAGGCACATTACTTTTTACTTGGTATCATTTTATGGTACATCATAACCAATGTGTCTCTCCTTATTTCCAGTTCTGTTTGCATTTTTTTTATGCAGTCTGTGCCTGAATTTCTCCTTTTCAGTTATTCCTTAATCTGCCTCCATGTTCTCCACTCAGCTGGGTTATTGTATCTGGAATGGGTTGTGTTGTCATTGTTAGTCAGTCACAGTTTATCACATCCTGCTCTCCATACAGTACCATGAGAGCTACTGTCACTGTAAACTAATTACTGCTGACTTCAGGAGCCTCCCTGTTGCACCCGTCACACTTTCCACTGCATCCTTCACTTCATCATAGCTCCCCTTTCCTTCTCTTTTTCCCTTTTTTTATTTTTATTTTTTTAGTCTTTCTTCGTTGAGCTCTTGCAGGCTGTCATTATTGCTTCGCTTTATTTTGTAATGTATTCCACGACTTTCAAATTACTCTGTCATTGCGGTAACTTCGAATCAATCTCCAAAATTATGAACATCCATCTTGTATTACATACCAACATGCATATAGACGGCTGTCGCCCATTTGAGAAGCACATTGCCAATTACACACACGTTCATCTTCCAGAGATGAGAACATTGAGTCATTTTGCTTTCCATCCACCAACATTTGACATTTCGGAAAAAAATGATCATAGAAGTTTGAGAAAGAAGTTGACACAGAGAAGGGAAGGCAGCATTCGAACCTGTCTCCACCTGCCCAAGTGTATGTTTTTTGTGAACCGCTGGTTGTCTTTCAGTGGGGATGGGACACATGTGAGGCACTCCGGTGTTTGTGCAGTATTTTAGCAGAGGAGTTCTTTGGCATGAAAGGGTTCAACTTCTCAGTGCTGGCACTTCTCATATTGCAGTCCTTGCACAGCCTGTGTCTATTAAAGTATTGTTTGAGATTATTGAAGTGACCTAGACTGTGGCATGCCATCTGTTATATTTCATCACTGTTGCTTCTATCTTTTGATATTTCTCCTTCTAACTCATCCTGGAACATTGCATGGAAGAGCGAAGCATCCCCTGTTGCTACGCCAACACCTTTCACATTGACCTGCAGCCCTCTTCTTTCCATGCCACCCCCATTTTTTTAAATTCTTTGTGCTTAGACCTTCTTTCATTTGGCTTTACTGCCTTGACAGACTCTCTTTGATATAATTCTCTTCTCTTTGCACAACAGCATTTACATTTGCACCGTTTGTATTCCTTTCATTTCCCATTATTGCTCATTTTAAATTGGCAGTTTTGCCCTGCGTTGAAACAGTGCTGCTATATTGACTTCTTTATTGTTCAGGAGCAAGTGCCACTCTTTTATCCTCTTTCACACTTCGTTCCTTCCTCTTTCCTGCTCTGATGTGGTGTGCATTATTACATCCTCTATCTCACTGCATTGCTACGCTAACCTTTCATTTCCCCTGTCATTTATTTCCTCTACTTCCATTCTCCACTATTATCTTTATTTTGTATTATTTTCATGGAATTCGCTTTCATTTCGTTTTCATTTGTATTTTGAATCAGGTGACCTTTTGCCTTTAATTACCTTGCTATATTTTCTTTTCAGGTTACTTCAGTAATAGATTGAACACGCTAACACCAAGCACGCACAACCTTTACAGTACAGGGTCCATAACAGTTCACCAGCTGTGCCGCATCTTCACATTTCAGCAATCTTATGTTTTCAATTTGTACCCTCTCTTTATTTAGCAGGTAGTCCTGATGCTGGTTACACCCAATGGCAGGGTTTGAGTCAAAGTTGTAATTTTTAGTTATGCAATACATAACTCAAAATGGTGTATTGGCATTGATGTAAACGAAAAAACATGTTACTGTTCAAAACACGGTGGCAAATTTTCAACGTTCTGTTTATTTGCCAGTGGACTCTCATGTATTCCAATATTATTTCCCTTTCTTCATGTTAACCTGTTCGAGTCGGCAGGAACACTGTTAGTAAATGTGTAGTATTGTTAACCTATCTAAGGACTACATGGCTCGCCACGTGAAGCAAGCACGAGAAGCGATCTACTGGAGGATGTCATAATGCATATGACGTACGTGTGCTGGGAGCGAGCGAGGATTCAAATGTTAACAGTAGTGCTCGACAGCCGGTGAAGCCATATTTTCTTTTTTTTTTTATCAGATATGTGGGTCGGTCATCCCACCTTCGTCGCCAATTGTTGTGATCCTGATTTCATGCATATCTTCCATAACATTAATGATGACGCTGAGACATGGATTAGGTCTTACTTCTTTTAATGTCTCATATTAACTGCCTTACAGCTGTCTCCAGCCCCACCTTCCACATTCCATTCTGCAGGCTCCCCTGCCTACATTCCACATTCTATTCAGCTACAACATTTGGGCACATTATCTCTGAACAAGAAAGGAGTCCTGACCCTGGGAAGGTGGAAGCTATCTCAAAGATTTTGCCTCTGGAAGATGTCAGTGACGTTTGTTCTTTCCTGGGGATGGTCAGATATTGCAACAGATACATCAGTCATTTCGCAACCAGAAGCACGCCACAGAGATCTCACAAAACAAGGCCTCTCGTTTCTGTGGTCGCAAGCGTGTGAAGAGGCATTCTCTCGAATCAAAATCGATATCACGTTGGCGGTTCACATGGCATACCTTGACCCATCACTTGATATGGAACGGACGGTGGATGCCAGCATGTTTTCTAAATGATATGATATGATATTTTATTTATATCGCGCTCGTACACAGGTGTTCCAGAGCGCGACCAGGAAAAGGGAAGGGGAACAGAGGAAGAAACAAAAAACAACAATCTTATTAGGCCCAGTGACATTGAGAACGTGCAAGTGCATGGGGAAGGGAAAGGGAAAAAGGGGATAGTGCATGGGAGGGGGGAGAAATTTGAAAGTGCAGAGCATAGGGGAGAACAAGATAAATAATAAGTAAATAAATAAATAGGGTATCAAGAACAGTGGTAGTACAGCCTGTGAGTGGCAAAGTGCAAGGTTAGTCAGCTAGGGTGTATCTGATAAGTGCAGAAGAAGAATGGGGGGGCTGTGTGGGTACAGATACAGGCCCCAGTGCAAGGAGTGGAAAGGGGCAGTGCAAGAGGGTAGCAGGGTGAGCAGGTACCTGGGCCGGAAGGACAGGGGGTGGCCAGGTGCGACCGTGCTGAGAGAGAAAGCAGATCAACAGGGGAGAAGAGGGACAAAGGCAGAGGCGAAGAGGAAGGTCTTGAGGAGCTTCCGGAACCGTAGATGGTTCTCCTCAAGTTTCAAGGTGGCAGGGAGGCAGTTCCAAAGGGGGGCCTCAGCCGAAGACAGAGATCTGCCCCGAGCTTGTTTCTTTGAAAAATGACTGACCCTGAGGGAGTTAGAGGTAGAGGAGCGAAGGGCTCGAGAGGGGCGGTATTTACGGAGGGATACTTGAAGGTATTTTGGACCCAGGCCCCAGCAAGCCTTGTGGACAATGCCGAGGGTTTTAAATGTAATCCTTGCATCCACTGGGAGCCAATGAAGGGATTTCAGAGCTGGAGAGATACGATCCCAGGGCTTGAGGCCAAGGACAAGTCTCGCAGTCCTGTTCTGGATTAGTTGTGAAGGGCGGAGAGTGGAGGCAGGTAGATTTAGAAAAAGGCTGTTACGTAGTCCAATCTAGAGAGAATTAGAGCTTGGGAAGACAGTGAGTTTCTGAGGGAAGGAGAGGAAAGGAAGAGTACCTCTAAGGAGGTGCAGTAAGAAGGTAGACTTTTTAGAGACATCAGAGATGTGTGCAGAGAAGGAAAGTGTGGAGTCAAAGATGACCCTGAGGTTCTTAGCTTAGCAGCTAGGGGCAGGAGGGCCAAGGGAGGCCGGCCAGAGAGTGACGGGAAAGGATGGAGAGGGTGCACCAATGAGGGGGATCTCAGTTTTGTTGGCATTTAAACATAGATCATTGGCGGCCCACCAATTTTGAATGGCGATTGGACAGTCAGAGATGAGGGAAGGAAAAGAGGTGGCTGAGGGAAGCCTGAAACTGAGTTGGGTGTTGTCGGCATAGCACTGGAAATTTGAGCAAAAAACGGAAATGCAGTAGGCGAGAGTTGCCAAGTATTGGTTGAAAAGCCAGGGCAAGAGGTTAGACCCCTGGGGAACACCACAGGTAGAGAGCGAGATAGAAGAGAGGAAGGACCCAAGTTGTACCTGGGAGGGTCGATCAGAGAGAAAGGAGGTCAGCCAGGTCAGAGCCTGATCAGTGATACCCAGGTTGTCACGGAGACGATTGAGCAGGGTGGTATGGTTGACCGTATCGAAAGCAGAGGAGAGATCAAGTAGGATAAGGACAGAGGGAATGTTAGAGTCAAGGTTGGAGAGCAGGTCTTCACAGATGTTCAGGAGAGCAGTTTACGTACATCTGGCAGCTCTGAAGCCGGATTGGTGGTCATGGAGAGAGCCCACAGAGTCGGAATGAAGGTTAAGATGAGAGATGGCAAGCTTTTCCAGGAGCTTACCCAAAAAGGGAGTAATGGAAATTGGGTGATAGTTAGCCGGACAAGAAGGATCAGCATTGGGTTTCTTGAGGAGAGGATGCACAAGGGAGTGTTTCAGAGGGGACAAGCCGGACAAGAAGGATCAGCATTGGGTTTCTTGAGGAGAGGATGCACAAGGGAGTGTTTCAGAGGGGAGGGGAAAGATCCAAAGGCAAAGGAGAAGTTGCAGAAATCAGCAAGGGCTGGTGCGAGGGTATCGATGTGCTTCTTAAAGGTTTTATAGGAACAGGGATGGACCTGTTTTGATGAGGCTTTCATAGATCGGACTTGTCTAGCAACCTCATCAGGGGAGAAAAGAGGAAAGGCCGAGAAAGAGGGAGGGGGGTAGCTGAGGGTGGATCAACAAGCAGAGAAGGGGAAAGGAGCAGGAGAGGAGGAGAGTGCGGACCAGATGTCCTTGGTTTTAGAGATAAAGTGTGAAGCAAGGTCATTGCAAAGAGCCTGAGAGGCGAGAGGAGAGGTGGATAATGCAGCTGAGTTGGCCAGCTTCTTGCAGATTTTAAAGAGTTCGGCCGAATTGTTCGATGCCGCAGAGATACGGGCTTGAATATGGACTCTCTTCTTGGTGCGTACAGAGAGTCGGTATTGCCTTTGGAGCAGGCGGCAAGCCAGTTTATCAGAGGATGAACATGAGGCCCTCCATTTCCTCTCGGCCGCCCTACACTTACGTTTAAGTGTAGCTAGGTCAGAGACATACCAAGAATTGCACATGACTTTGGGCTTCAAACTGATCCTCATGACAGGGGCAAGAGAATCAAGAATAGCAGAGATGGAGGAGTAGAGTAGAGACAGGGCTGTGTCAGGGTGTGAGCCAGCCTGGAGTCAAGGAGGGGGTGAGAAGGTGGCAGCGAAAGCCTTAACTGACACACGCTTCTTGGGCCGTATGTGCGAAAAAGGTGGGTGGCAGTCTTGGAACAGGCTTCGCTTGAGGGGAGGAGATGAGGAGATAAGAGGAGAGGAGGCAGTGATCACTCCAGGAGAGAGGAGTGATGAGTGGGGTAGAAAGGGGGAGGCCAGAGGAGATCAAGACATCAAGTATGTGGCTAGCAGAGTGAGTCCGGCCGAAGGGGAGGATAGAGAGGAAGAGTGAATCGCAGAGTCTCCGAACTTTAAGAATCCTTCTTTTTGAATCAATTAACGTATTGGTGAAGTGTTTGCGCGCCTTAAAGCGGGCGAGCTGTGAATTGAGAGAAAGCCAATACATATTGAATCCTGAACTAAAATGGAACGCTTAAAGAAAGCCAATACATATTGAATATCGAACATAAGATACATTTAACATTGAAGCATACCAGTAACCCTTTGAATGCTGAATGCATGTGGCACAACAATTGAACTCAAATGTTGAATCTGAACATAATTAAGCAACACAGCACTGCATTAAAGCAACACAACATTGCATTAAACCCTGAACTGCTAATGAAATAATACATTATTGTTGCACAAGAAACACACCCAAAGTGTGAAGCTGCATACATTAAAGGCTGAGGAAACCAAAACAGCAAACCTTAAAAAGTGAATACAGTTTAGCAAGGCTATCGTTTGAAAAGGGGTGTGTAACACATGGTGGCAGAGCCACGAGGCGGCTAAGGAGAAACCAGAGGAGCCCAAGAGCACACCCTAAACTCAGAAACCAATTAAGGAAACCAAAGAAAGGTGGCTTGGTGCACAGGAACAAGTACCAAGAAACTTGTGTGAGACTTTGAAGTCTTGGTGCAGGGAACTCTGAGACTTAGCGGATTTATATGTGTTGTCTTGAGATCAGAGTCTCAATGCCACGTTTGTTTGGATTGTATTCTTTGAAGCTTGGGCAGGAGAACCCCAGGATTAGCTCTGGACTATATTGCCATGAACTGCAGAAAGGTAAACCTCCAGACTCTTTTTCATGGAACTTTCTTGTGCTGGGGGGAAGGGGAGCTGAGAGAAAGCTGAATTAGAAGAAGCTCAAAACTTTAAAACACTGCTTCTTTTGACTTTGGCATCCCTACACATTTTTCTGTTCTAGTTGTGAGGGCAAGAGTAGGTTTTGGACAAAGACGGACTACTACGTTGAACTCTTTGACTCAGACTTTCCTTAATTTCTTTCAGGTGAGGAAATCCCAATTTAGCATGGGGCAAGTTAGGCCTTCAATCAATCATCCTGACATTTAAGTTACTAAATATCTTTTGATTGAACTTTGTCTGTTGTCTGTGTTTCGCTTCATGGTGCATTCACGTCACCCATTCAGCAGCATGGATTTAGCTCGATTGATGCAGATCTATGTTAAAATGCCAATTCTTTTTTGCAAGTAAAACAACATATTGTTGGTATTTGTAATGCAGGGGGAGACCCCTCGCAGCCTCACCCACATCCCCCCACTTTAGTTTTTTGGGGGGAAATCGTCATTTTGCCTGCATGCAAGGTTTTCTACCTCGCAGTCATGAGATTCGGTATTTTGTAGTGATACAGAATCATGCAACATATGGGAATTGGACATAGAAAGAGACCTCCAATGGGGCCACATGCTAAAGCCGTGATCTGAAAAAGACATTACAGCAGAACCATGTAGAGCAACATGTCAATGAATCAGGCGCTAAGCAACATGTTGCGAAACTATCAGAACTCGCTGCATGTTACCACATGTTTGAGAGGAAAGTAAGAATCCGACTTCCACATCTGCCCAGAAAGGATAGTGAACATGAACAAGAACTGGCTCAAGTAAATCAGAGCCGGAAACAAAGTATGAAGCAATATGCCGATCATGGCGGCATGCAGTGGAATCGTCCGTCCAGATGGGGGATCGGGTGCTGGTGTGCCGGCGACAGACAAGAGAAAAGCAGAATGCAGATTTGAACCGCCACCAATGACAGTCTCTCACGTGAAGGGAAATGTGTCTCATTCAAGAGGTATCATGAGACAGCAACTTAAGAAGGCAAAGACAGTGCACAAGGTAGACTATCAGCAGATGGACAGGGACCAAGGGAAGAGAGAACGGGTCGTGTCAGATGCAATAGGCCAGTGCGCCTCATTGAAGAGATATAGAGCCAGAGACTACGCTATTCATGGGCATGTTTGTGTTTTTTGTTTGTCTGCGGAGGATGTTGTGTCCTGGCGCACAGACAGTTAATCAGCCAGGGAAGCTGGTGCACTAGTACCAGTGGCTATTAGGGTTGTGCCCTTTGCACGCATGTGCGCTGGGATGAGGACGTCGTTGTATCCTGGCTCAGTGGCTCTGCGCGCGGGGAGACAGGATAATGTAATGCAGGGACGCGCGGCCCGTGTGTCGCAGCTCTGGCAGGAGCGAAAGAAACGCACGGGACACAGGTTGCTGGTCTGCCCGGAACTTCTTTCCCGTGCTCAGGGGCGGGGCTTTTATTAACGCGCATGGCATCACCGCGTAGCGGGACGCAGGGCGGATGTAACATTCCTCCTTTATTTCAAATGAGGTTAACATCAAACAACAACATGTCGTGAGCTATGATTCAAACAATTTAAACTACTAGACATCCAGGGATCCTCCTTAATTACAGTCTACAGGAGGCTCGCTACCACACATAGTCTTTGAGCATGGCGGGCGGTCTAGTGGCAGTTCTTAAGCTATATCGCCCGCCTCTGGGGCTGATTCCCACTGTCTCACTGGGTGTCTCACCTTCCATGTCCGGCTCACCCAAGTCCGGCTCACTCCACTGCTCCCACGTCCTGTTGCCGACTTCTGCCTCGTCCTGGAGGTGAGCAGGGTCTCCTTCGTTCGACTGGGCTTCTTCATCTTCTTGGTGGCCTTTGCCATCAGTCCACCGGTTGCGTGGCACCGCCTTGAACCATGACGCATTTCGTGTCACCTGTCGGCGTCCTCTCGTTACTGTCTCCATGGTCCCTCGTTTCCCACTGACGGTCCATGGGAGCTCTTTGTATCTGGTGTCCAGTTTTGACCTTGTCGGGTTTCGCAGCATGACCACATGGTCGCCCACCTGGTGGTCGGACGGCCTCGACCTTCTCTTGGCACTCATGTGTGCGTTGGCACTCGTTCTCCTTTTCTCAGTGCACTCATCGTCGATTTCGTCCGGTGTCCTGCTGGGGTGATGTGGGATCGAGGACTTTATTACGGTGCCATAGATGAGGTCGGCTGGCGGGACACCCATCGTGCTGTGAGGGGTGACCCGGTAGTTCCGTAGAAACCGGTACAGGTCAATTTTCCACAGGCTGGCATTTGCCTTTGACACTCTCAGCACTTTGCTAAGGGTCCTCATGAACCGTTCCACATCGCCGTTCGCCTGGGGCCATCTCGGCATGATGTGATGGTACTTAATGTTTAGTTTGTGCAGGTACTGTTTGAATTCTTCCCCTTGAAAAGGGGGACCATTGTCGCTCTTGATGGTGGTGGGTAGACCATGTGTTGCGAACATCTTCTCCATGGCAGGGATAACCCCCTCCGCTGCTGTGGATTCCACTATCTCGACCTCGGGGTATTGGGAGTGATCGTCGATGGCCTCTAAAAGGTAGAGGCCTTCTTGTAGCATGCAGAAGTCGATGCTGATGGCATCCCACCGGCCACGACCACGTTCCGCTGACTGAATGGGTTCTGGTTCTGGCGGATCTCCGGTTATCTGGCAGGGTAGGCAGGTGTTTATCAGTCTTTCGACTTTCTCATCGATCTGTTGCCTGATTCGAGCTTTGTCCGAGCCATCCCTTGGTGTCCTTCGTGGGCCAATGCCGTTATTCTGTCCTGGATGCTCGGTGGGATGACGATGCGATTACCCCTTAGTAGCAGTCCATGCTCTGTGATCGACAGGTCTTGTCTTATGGTGAATATCCCCGAGAGAAACGCCTTTGCTTCCACTGTCCTGTTGTGGGTGTTCTTCATGAAGGACTTCCAGTCGCCTGAGATGATGGCGTCCTTCACCAGGTTGCAACAGGGGTCCTTGTGGGTCTCTGACTCAATGTCCTCGATGCTGATGGCCTTTGGCCTCATGGCCCGCACTACCTGGCATATGTGCTCCTCGGTCTCTTCGGCTACTTGAACTTCTTGTGGGGTTGCCGCTCGAGGGTGCCTTGAGAGGAAGTCCGCCGGGTTTCCACTTCCCGGCTGGTAGGCCAGTTCAAAATTGTACTGCTGGAGGCGGTCCTTGCCGGCGGGTGTGAAGACGTGCCCATGAAGATGGGTAATAGAGGTTTGTGATCGGTTACTGCCGTGAATCTCCGTCCATAGAGGTATAGGTGAAAATGACGACACCCCCATAGCACGGCAATGGCCTCCTTCTCAATGTGGGAGTATCGTTGTTCTGTCATTGTGAGAGCTCTTGATGCGTATGCGATGGGCCTCTTCTACCCTTCTTTGGTGACCTGCATGAGGATGGCCCCTACCCCGACGGGGCTCGCGTCCACGAATAACTCCGTCAGGAGCTCGGTGTCATAGTACGCCATCTTTGTGTCCACAGACAGGGACTCCTTAATGTTTTCGAACGCCTCCTGACACTCTTGCCCCCATTCCCATTTGGTGTTTAGTTTGGTCAGCTCGCGTAGGGGCTCCGCGAGAGTGGCCAGATTGCGGATGAACCTCCCACAGTATGTGGCCATGCCCAGGAAGCTGCGCACTTCAGTAGGTGTCATTGGCGGGCTTGCGGCTTGAATGTCGGCAACCTTCTGGGGGTCAGGGGAAATGCCTGTGCTGCTGAATTTGTAACCAAAGAACGTGATTTCCGACTTGAAAAATTCGCATTTCTCTTTGTGTATTGTTAATCCAGCGTCTTCTAGCCTGCCCAATAGCGTTTTGAGCCCATTAAGATGCCTCTCCCGCTTGATAGCGGTGTTTGGAAGACGCATGTCTATGCCAATCCGGACTTTGCCGGACTGTTTGGGCTTTCTTGTTACTACCATCGGAGAGACCCATAGTGTAGGCCCAGTCACTCCCTCTATTATTCCAGCTTCTTCTAACACTTTGAGTTCTTTTTCTACCTGCTCTCGCATGTGGAACGGTGTCCTCCTGTGTCTCACTGCCTTCGGCTGTACCGATTCATCTATGTGGAGCCTGATTGTCTTTCCTTTCAAACACCCTATCCCCTTTTGCAGGTTGGGGTAGTGTTCCAAAATCTTCTCGACTTCTTGCAATTCATCCACTTGACAGACGAACTTGACCACCCCCAGATCTTCAGCCGCGTCCCCACTTAGAAGGCATTCGATCCCCGCCTTCACGACATAGATTTTTGACAGTAGTCTGTTTTCACTGTGGCCGAGGGTGGTGCGGAATCTGCCGATGACCGGTAAGGGCTTCCTGCTGCCGTACGCAAACAGCAGTGTGTCTGTGTCCTTCAGATCTGGTTGTGGTTGCAGCGTCTGGAACGTGCTTGTGGGCATGACATTTACGGAGGCTCCCGTGTCGATGGTCATCCATATTTGCTGATTTTGAAGGGTGACCAGGCATTTGCGCCTCTGGAGACTCTTTCTCTGTGTTGCCTGCCCTTGCTCCAACGCCAACACTAGGTAGACCTTCCTCCCTTTTTTCCATTGTTCCTTTCCGGATTCATGTGGTGTCCCTGTGACATCATCTCCTTCTTCCTCTGTCGATGAGTTAGCGGTTTCGACTCGCCTTGCGTTGGCCTGCTTCTTCTTCTTGGTTCCGCTCTTTTCTTGAGGGTTTTGCGGAGGCTGTACCGGGGTGCCCCCTGATCGGCATACTTTTGCATAGTGGTCCTTTCTACCACATGCCCCACATGTTGTTCCTTGCGCGGGGCAGTTTCGCCGTCCATGTCGCGGTCCACCACACCATCCACACTCCGTGGGACCCGGGACACGTGGATGCCACCTGTTTTGTGCGTATTTGCCACCATCCTCGTCCCTCGTGAATTGTCTATTGGTGACATGGGACACCATGGCTGTCGTGAGGGCGGGCTGTAGTTTTTGTAGCGTTGCCCCCATGTTGGCAGCCCTGGTGTGTGCCAGTTCTCTTTGTCGACCAAGTTCTAGGATTCGTGTTAGGGAGATGCCTTTCTCACCGAGTACCATCCGTCTCAGTTTCTCCGACTGGATGCCGTTGAGTTGCCTCCGGATTTCTTTTTCGACATTTGTGAATTCACACAATATTGCTCACTTCCTGAGCCGTGTGTGGTAGGCGTCCAAAGTTTCTTCTTCTGCCTGAATAGTGGTGCAGAATATGAAGGTTTCAAAGTCCGGGTTTAGTTGTGGGAGGAAGTGCGCCGTCAGGGCATCTTTTGCTTGTTGGTAGATGTCCTGGCCATCATCAATGGTTAGCGAGTTAAATATGCGTAGTACCTCGTCCCCCACGTTTAACAGCAGGTGCGACCTCATCTTCCTGGCAGTGGTTATGTCCTTGCAGTCCATCGCCATTTTGAATTTCTGGATCCATAGCTGCCATCTGGGGCCAACTGATGACGGGTCTGTAAATGGATCAAAAGGCTGGATCATTACCGAGGAGTTCCCCTGCGGGCGAGCCTGTGGTGATGACATCGATAGATTTCATCTATCGATGTCATCTAGGGGTGCCGGGTCTAGGGGTGGATGTGCCGGTTACCATTGCTGGGGTTCACTTGCTTCACCTTGGTGCTGGTCCCTGGGCGATCACTTTTATTTTTCCAGATGGGCAGTAGTGTCAATATCAGGCACTCACCACGTGCAGTCGTGCTAATTTCGTGGGTGTGGATCAGCAGTGGGCCTCCACCGATGTTTCTTGGCGCCTCGGACTCATGGGAGGCAGAGAGAGTTGTGGCACTTCCACGTGCTGGTGGTAAGCCCTTTTGGTCATGAGACCAGGTGGATGCTTGCTGAGGATCTGTTTTTCCTCTATTATTGTTTATATTGTAATTTTTTTTTTTTTAAATGTGTGGTTGGGGGGGCTTTATTGTGTGTCCCCCCCCCACCGAGTGTCGAAAAATGTGTCGAAAAATTAGTTTATATGGCCGTGGGCCATCAACAGCATGTCGAGCGTTGAGCGTGTGTGCTTCGTTCAGTTCTCCTCATCGCCATTGTTGTATCCTGGCTCCGCGGCACTGCGCGCGGGGAGACAGGATGATGTAATACAGGGCTGTGCGGCCCGTGTGTCGCAGCTCCGGCAGGAGTGAAAGAAACGCACGGCACACAGGTTGCTGGTCTGCCCGGAACTGCTTTCCCGTGCTCGGGGCGGGGCTTTTATTAACGCGCCCTGCGTCATCGCGTAGCGGGACGCAGGGCGGATCTAACAGACGTTAAGGAAGTTCCGATTGCGAGCAGATAAGGAGTAAAAAACCTCCTATGTATTCTCATCTCTGCGTATTTATTCTCTGCAGCGGTACGAACCGCACTGCAATACAAAAAGTGGGACAGAGCACATATCTATATTTTAAACACTTTTTTGACTGCCCATTACTAATATTGAACAAAACGTTTAAAAATAGATGTGACTCAGTTTCATTCCACGTCTGAAAACTGGAGTATGTCCGTTATATCACTCCTTTACTTACACGGGTGCGCGTCTTCGCAACATTTCTTATACCACTGAAAGCAGAGAGTGCAGCAGAAATGCTGAGTTATGTGGACCTAACCTGGCTGACCTACAGACAATGACCAGGGGCTGCTGCTGCACAGTTAACCAAGGCTCAGCAATTAATGTAAGGGCTTCATTCTTAGCACCAGCATTCGTATGCATACATTGATAGGGAGTGACGTGACATAGTCACGTTACGCAGCCGCTGGAATAAAAGGGGCATCCCTGCACATGAGCAGTAGAGCACAGGTGGAGCCCGGACGAAATAACGAGTAAGAGTCCGTCTGGGGTAGGGGGCTCAGGGGCTATCATTACATCAGGCCGTGCGGCCTCATTACAATGGCGATGAGGAGGTTGCTCGATTTTTTTAAAAAAATAACCTTTATTTATTTAGCTTGACAACACCAAGGGAAGCGAGAAGCATTAAGGGTTGGTAAAATCATATATAGTGCATACAGTGCAGGTACAGAACATACATATGCTTTATGATTGTAAACATGGGAAACATCAACAGAACGGATAAGGGCCTGGGGAACCATGAATTCCAGAGGCGGATGCAGGAGGGGGGGGAAGGGATGAGAGATTCAACATCAGAGTCATTGTATGCAGAGGTCATGTAGGATCGGAACTTCGTCCAAATGTCTCTGGGTCTTGAATGTGCTGGCTGCTGGTTAGACCAGGATGCTTCTGTATCAGAGGCCCATGTAACCGCCCTGAGCCATTGTGCGTGTGTGGGAGCTCCGGGCCGAAGCCAGTGCAGTAGGACGCAGCGCACAGCGAGTAGCATGCAGAGGCCCGCTAGTTTTTTTAGAGTTGCGGCTCAGTTCAGGGAAATCATGAAAGAGGCACCGTGCTCGGGACGGGGTGATAGTCTGATCTAGGATAGTTGACATGGTGGAGCATATCTCCCTCAAGAACTGTGCAAGATGGGGACAGGACCAGATCATATGGATGTAAGTAGCACTATCAGAGCTACACCTGGGGCATCTTGGGGAGTGATCCTTTGACATATGATGGAGTCTGCTCGGGGTGTAGTGGTATCTATGTAATACTTTCAACTGGATTAACTTAAAACGGGAGTTGAAGGACACATTATGAGTGCGTGCACACATGCGGGTCCAACGCTCATCGGTCATTTCCACACCCAGGTCTTCTTCCCATGCGTGCTTCAGTTTAGTAAACGGGGGGGGGGGGGTAGATCTGGTTTGTAACAGGGAATGCAATCTGGATACCTTTCCCCTAGAGGAGTTGAACGTAAGTAACTCCATAACTATAGGGTCGTCAGGTAGTATCGTGGGAAAATTGGGGTATTTAATCTTAAGGGTTTTCTGGATAGATTAATATTGGAGCCATGCAGATGGTTTCCACCTCAGGGAAGGAGGAAGGTCCGGCCATTCAATAAACATTCCCTGATCGAAGACGTCCCAGACCTGTTTGTAGCCTGCTTCAGTCCACCGGCGTAAAATGGGAGGAAGTTCCACAGTGGTAGGTCACCCTAGAAAGGATGGGGCATGCCTAAAAGCTTCCAGATTTTAGAAAGGGCAAGAGATATACAGACTACAGGGTCATGTGAGTCTAGGACGGGCAGCATTGGCGTGAGGATTAAGGAACGGATGTCTCGATCACTGACCGCCAATCGATCAAGTCTCACATGAGGGGGGATCCGACGTGTTAAACCAGTGTGAGGCAGACTGAGCCTGTGCCACTAGCCAGTATCTGAGGAAGTCAGGAGCGCCAAAGCCACCACACTCCATATGTTACACATTGCGGGAGGTGGTCTCTGTGGGCTCATAACCGCTTGTGCGGTACGCTTCACAGTACGACTTCCAGGAGTAATGCTCAAGGTGCTTGCCAAGCGGAGAGTAGTAGTCTAGTCTTTTCACGTCTCCCTGAGACTCTCATGACCGCTCACGTGATCCTTTATCCGGAACGAGAGCCGACAGCTCTTCGCGTCGCTTCTGTTTCTACTGACGCTCCATCTCGTCACCAGCTCTCCCCTTCGAATCTAGCTTTTCTAGCGTTCGGATCTACCCGCCAAGCCCTTATCTCCGACGGCTATGCAAATGCTCTAGCCCCGGCTTTGTCATTTCTTTGGCACCCGCTAGGAAGCTCCGCCTTCCAGTCGTCTCTCTCCTGAGACCAAAGACCAATCATAAAACTCTTGAGTCCCGCCGTCTCTGAAGAAGCCTTCCCGCCTGCCATCCACTGTCACAAATCGAGGACAGTTCTGCATCCATCCCGATCCACGAAGCTCCCAGACTCGACCAGGGTTTTCTTCCCTCTCGAGGGTTTCCCTGGCAGCCCTGTTCTTTCCCCTGGTTACTCCCATTCCGGTTCGGAGAGGGCAGGGCAGTTACAGGGGAGCTTTCACTGCAGCATTTGATTGTTCTCTAACGGACCATTCGATCTGTCAAGGTGAGATTGTTAAAACTTTGTTACTTCAGTTGGGAGAATTAACAGTAAGCGACGCCTAAAATACTGACAGACGAAATCCCTATGGAACAACAAATGCAGCAAATAATGGCCGCAATGCAGGCCATGTCCTTAGAGGTGCAGTCATTAAAACAGGACAACGTACAACTGCGACAACAAGTCGCTAGAGCATTCTCGGACACTCCCCCGTCTACTTTACACACAGTCATGTATGATGGCGATCCATATAAACTCAAAGAATTTCTCGACAGTTGTACGGTCCAATTTACATTCAAACCTCGCTTTTTCCCTACTGACAAAGATAAAGTGGGGTTTGTAATTTCCCATCTATCGGGCCCTGCATTAGCATGGGCAACGCCTTTAGTGACATCAAACAATGTTATCCTTGATTCTTACCCAGCTTTCACTAATAGTCTAAAGACTATGTTTGGCAGAAAAGAAATCTCTGTAGGCACACAAGAAAGGCTCCTCGACCTGAAACAGGGTAATAAGGATTTATTAGGATATATTACACAATTTAAACATTTGTCTTCTGAACTAGGATGGCCAGATGAGGGTCTGCTCACCCTTTTTCGCAGGGGGTTAACTGATGAACTCAAAGAAGAGATATCTAAAGTTCCTCGATCGGCTAATCTGGCCGATATGATAACTCTTACCATGCAAATTGAATACCGTTTACAAGAACGTTCCTATGAAAGAAAGAAGAATAAGGGAACACGACCACATATTGATTACCCTCCGGTAGGGAGTAAACCACACGTCCAAACCGAAGAGCCTATGCAGATCGGGGCAGCAAGGGGACCACTATCCGCTACTGAAAGAGAGAGAAGAAAGACTCTTGGACTCTGCATGTATTGTGGGTCCTCTTTACATGTTTTGAAGGACTGTCATCTTGTTCCCCCATGGCGCACCCCAAACCCGAAGTCGGGAAACTTCAAGGCCCTACCGCAAGGGGAAGAACGGTAGTGGCTCAGAATCCAATGTGTCCATATCGAATGGGAATGTCTCTTGACACTGCAACTAGCCAGACTATGGTGGTGGTGTCTTTATCCATGATAATTCCTGAACAAGTACTGCCAGGCATTCCCGCCTTAATTGATTGTGGAGCCGCAGGGAATTTTCTGGACAATGATTGGGCTACAAAACATGGGATAACACATGTATCCAAAACCGTCGTAACTCCCATCCAAGGAGGGGATGGAAGTCCTTTGAGTTCTGGTCCTATTAAGGAACAGACCGGGCCGATTACCTGCATGGTTGCCAACCATAAAGAGACTCTGGTGTTCGATCTTATTAAAGCGGCACATTTCCCTATCATCTTGGGTCTTCCGTGGTTACGACTCCACAACCCGTTCATCAATTTGTCAGCTGGAACTCTATTCCTGGGGTCTGAGTACTGCGTTCATCATTGCCTATCGCAAGAGTCAGTAGGCATTCATATCCCTACGGAAGCAACGAATCTCCGAGCGGTAGCCACCATAAATCAACTAGAGATTATTCCTCAATGTCATCAGAAGTTCAAGTCAGTTTTTGAGAATCCCGTTTTTCCTACCTAACCTCCGCATAGGAGGGACGATTGTCATATTGACCTACTTCCTGAACAACCTATTCCTTTTGGTAGAATGTATGCTCTTTCCCAAAAAGAAAAGGTAGTACTGAAAGAATACCTCCAAGCCAACTTACGTAATTATCTGATCTGTGAATCAGTTTCTCCTGCGGGCACTTCTCTTTTCTTTATTCACAAAAAGGATTCTGATGAACTCCGTCCCTGTATTGACTACCGGGGTCTTAGTAAAATTACTATACCCGACAAGAGCCCCATTCCCCTTATAACTGATATCATTGAGGCAGTCCGGGGGGCTTCCCTTTACACAAAACTCGATCTTAGAGGAGCTTACCACCTCATTCGTATAGCTCCAAGGGACGAGTGGAAAACAGCCTTCCGTACACCTTTTGGGTACTACGAATACCACGTTATGCCATTTGGGCTGGTCAATGCACCGGCGGTGTTCCAACGATTCGTGGGCCATCTGTTTACCGACATCTTGTTCCATTTTGTTATCATATACTTGGACGATATTCTGGTGTATTCCATCAATCCAGAAGACCAAATTAAACATGTTAATACTGTTCTTGATCGCCTCCAGCACCTCTACTGTAAAGCCACAAAGTGTGTATTCCATCAGGAGCAAGTAACTTACTTAGGATTTGTGCTATCGTCCCAGGGCATATCTATGGACCCAAAGAAAGTGTCAGCAGTTTTCGATTGGCCAACTCCTTCCTGTATTAAAGACATTCAGCGATTTTTAGGATTTGCGAACTTCTACCGGAAATTTATTCCCTGCTTTTCGGAAATCATTCTGCCCATTACACGACTACTAAAGAAGAGTGTCTCCTTTTCCCGGAACAAATCTGCCCAAAACGCCTTTCAAACGCTGAAAGAGTTGTTTACTTCCGCTTCAATTTTGAACACCCCTGATCAGACCAAACCATTTATCGTGGAGACTGATGCCTCTCAATATGCATTAGGAGCCGTACTCTTGCAACTCTTACATCAGGGGGAAGAAAGACCAGTGGCATATTTTTCTAAAACTCTTAGCTATTAAGAGGGCCTTTGAAGAATGGAGACATCTACTGTTGGGATCTTCCTTTCCAATCAAGGTTCGCACCGATCATAAAATCTTAGAGTACTCCAGAATGCCCAAACCACAAACAGTAGGCAGGCCCGCTGGGCATACTTTTTTCTTCCCTTCCGGATCAAATTCACCTTCCTTCCTGGCAAACCTAATTTGAGGGCAGATGCTCTTTCCCGAAAGGATTCCCATACATCCAACTTCAGTACAGAAAAGATGTTTCCTAATGCTAGATTTATCGCATTCCTAACTGATTTTCTCCAAGAAGTACGAACAGCAACTATTCAGAACAAATACCCAAGTCCTGATTCCCATTCCTTCATTACAACAGGAAGTTTTACAGATGTGTCACGATTCACGAGCAGCTAGTCATCAGGGATTTCTATCAACCATGGAGTTAATACAACAACATTTCTGCTGGCCAGGGATAAGAACTAATGTCCGAGATTACGTTGCAGCATGCAATATTTGTTCCCAAGCTAAGACTCCACGTATGCCCCCTTTAGGATTACTCTCAAAGATGCCTATTCCAGACCGACCATGGCAGGTCATATCCACCGATTTTGTGTCGGATTTACCTCCTTCTGAGAATAAGACCATCATCATGGTCACCATCGATTATTTCACCAAACTAGCGCATTTCACCCCTTTAGTTAAACTGCCTGGAGTAGCCATAATGGCCAAAGTCTTTCTCTCAGAAAATATTTCTCGACATGGACTCCCGGAAACTATTGTATCGGATCGAGATCCTCAATATACTTTACTTTTCTGGCAGAAGGTTTGTCACATCTTGGGTATTAAGCGAGCCCTAAATTCAGGATACCATCCCCAAACCAACGGGAAAACTGAACGTTTAGACCAGACTTTGGAAGGCTATTTGAGATGCTTCGTATTGGCTGCCCAGGACAATTGGGTCGAATTGCTCCCGTTTGCAGAATTCGCCTACAATAATGCTAGACACTCTGCCCTTCACACCAGTCCTTTTCATTGTTCCTATGATTATCACCCTTCATTTGTACCTACCGTGACTATTCCTGCTTCCTGCTGCCCTGGGGTAGACAGTCTCATCTCAGACATTCAGGAAGGCCAGAAGCTAGCTAAACTATCTCTGCAAAAGGCTCAAGACCGGGCTAAGAAGAACGCAGATCGACACTGACGAGAAGCCCCAAAACTTACCATAGGAGACTCTGTTTGGCTGGCATCCTGATTCCTTCCTCATCATCTTTTCCCCTCAAAACTGTCTCCCAAATACTTTGGACCTTTTAAGGTCTTATCTTGGGTAGGGTCAGCCGCTGTCAAACTCGCCCTACCAGCTTCTTGGTCTCAAATACATCCAGTGTTTCATTTATAACAAATCAAGATGGTCATTCCGGATCGTTTTCAGCAGACAAGGGTGACTCCACCGCCTCCTATCCTTACTGATACTGGGTCTGAATTTGAGGTGGCTAATATTTGTGACTTCCGATATAGGAGGGGTAGATTGCAATTCTTGGTTGATTGGAAGGGCTATTCTCCTGCAGAAAGGTCCTGCGAACCCGCCTCTGGGGTTCATGCTTCCAGATTGATTCAGAGGTTCTTTCGGCTTCATCCGGGCAAACCAGGGTCTCCCCCCAGAAGAAGGGGACAAACTGTTACACATTGCAGGAGGTGGTCTCTGTGGGCTTGTAACCGCTTGTGCGGTGCGCTTCACAGTACGACTTCCATGAGTAATGCTCAAGGTGATCTCCGAGCGGAGGGTAGCAGTCTAGTCTTTTCACGTCTCCCTGAGACGCTCATGACCGCTCACGTGATCCTTTATCCGGAACGAGAGCCGACAGCTCTTTGCGTCACTTCTGTTTCTACTGACGCTCCATCTCGTCACCAGCTCTCCCCTTCGAATCTAGCTTTTCTAGCATTCGGATCTACCCGCCAAGCCCTTATCTCTGTCGGCTATGCAAATGCTTTAGCCCGGGCATTGTCATTTCTTTGGCACCCGCTAGGAAGCTCCCGCCTTCCAGTCGTCTCTCTCCTGAGACCAAAGACCGATCATCTAACTCCCGAGTTCCGCCGTCTCTGAAGAAGCCTTCCCGCCTGCCATCCACTGCCACTAATCGAGGACAGTTCTGCATCCATCCCGATCCACGAAGCTCCCGGACTCGACCAGGGTTTTCTTCCCTCTCAAGGGTTTCCCTGGCAGCCCTGTTCTTTCCCCATTCCGGGTCGGAGAGGGCAGGGCAGTTACAGGGGAGCTTTCACTGCAGCATTTGATTGTTCCCTAACGGACCATTCGATCTGTCAAGGTGAGATTGTTAAAACTTTGTTACTTCAGTTGGGAGAATTAACACCATAGGGGTGGTCAACGTTCCTAGTTTAAGACAGACTTCGCCTGAGTCCCATAAAAAGGTGTTGACGGTGTGGGTTAATGCTTGAAAGAAGTCCTTACCCAGCCACAGGGGGATGTTGATGAACCTATATAGGAGTTGGGGTAGTACAATCATCTTTAGTACCCCTATTCTGCCCGCTAGGGAGATTGGGAGTCTCGACCAGCCCGATGCCCTTACCGCCAGGTTCGTGAGGTATTTCTGGTAGTTCTCCTCGAATAGCAGCTTGGTTCGGTGAGCCACCTCTACACCAAGATAAGTGAATTTTGAATGGGACCACGTGAACCCCATAAGGTCGGGAGAAGGGCGTGTGCAGTCAGTGAGTGGGAAAAGGATGGATTTGCAGCAGTTCACCCGGAGTCCAGAGATGTGCCCGAAGTCGACAACGTCTTCCAGTATCGAGGCAAGGTTGGTGGCAGGAGAGCGGATCTAGAGCAGGGCATCATCGGCATATAATGAGATGATGTCCGATTGGCCAGCTGTTCACAGGCCTCTATGTGCATAGGACTGTCGCATCATGTCCGCAAACGGCTCCATCGCTATGGCAAAGATTAGGGGAGAGAAGGGGCAGCTCTGCCTCGTCCCTCTGGCGATTCGAAAGATCGTTGAGAATCTGTCCTCGGTACGGACCCTAGCCACCGGGTCCGAGTACAGCAGCCTAACCCAGGAGAGGAAACTGGGCCCAAATTTGCATTTTTCGAGGAACCGCCAGAGGTACCTCCATGACAGAGTCGAATGGTTTTTGCATATCAAGCATGGCGGCCACTGCTTGTACGTTCGGGTTTATTCTACTTATTATGTTAAATAAACGTTAAATAAACGTCTCAAGTTCAGGGAGGTGGAGCGTCCCGGAATAAATCCTGCTTGATCTGGGTGGATGATGTGTGGCATGAAGGGGGCTAAGCGTAGTGCTAATAGTTTGGTGTAGATTTTGACATCACAGTTAATGAGTGAGAGGGGGTGGTACGACCCGCATTGGGTAGGGGGTTTGCCGGGCTTTAGCAAGACCGTTATTATGGCCTCACGGAGGGAGGGGGGAAGCTTACCCACTTCACCTGCTTCCTCCGACAAGGCCATCAGGTGAGGGATTAGGAGAGATTTGAAATGTTTGTAAAATTCGATTGGGAGGCCATCTGAGCCCGGGGATTTACCTGACGATAGTGAATCGATAGCTTCTGAGAACTCCTTGGTGGTGAACGGACTCTCAAGTGAACCAATGGTTTCGGGAGAGAGGACCAAGAGGGGGAGGCTATCTAGGTAGGCATCGATCTCTGCTGTCGGGACACTCTCCGCGTTTGAGTAAAGAGATTCATAGAAGGCTTGGAATTCAGAGTTAATGTAGTGTGGCTAGGGTGCCGTCAGATCTTTCCACTGCCAGTATATTGTGGGACCCAAACTCCAGGTGGAGAAGCCTAGCTAGAATACGACCTGGGCGTTCGCCCTCCCCATATTTCCTCGCAAGGCTGGGGTTGTCAAGGAACTTCACCTCACAGTCCGCAAGGGAGCTGAAGGTGTCCAGTTCCGTGCCTAAGGAAACTAGGGTTTCGGGGGATTGATGTAGTGCGTACTGGGACTCGAGGATGGCCAGTGCCGATTCACTTTTCATGATATCTACCCGGATTACTTTCAGGATGCCATTTTCTTTGGATAAAGCAATACCCCTGATGTAGGCTTGAAATGATTCCCAGAGGGTGGCCTGTGATGATACTGAATTAGTGTTGATTTCAAAAAAGTCATCGATGGCAGTCTTTAGTTCGGAACTGAAGGTTATGTCAAGCAGGGAATGAGGTTTAATTTTTCAATACCTAGTTCGGTCATAATCTAGGCCCCAGAATCGTTAAGTTTGACCCATTCCTTATTAATATGTCTGATATGAGCCAGCTGTCGATCCCCGAGTGTGAGTCGTGTACTGAGGAGTACAAGGAGTATGTGAGGGAATCGGGGTAAATGAGTCTCCATACATCGATGATCGCGAGCCGGGGAACTGATGTCAGAATGGAGCGTGCTGCTTTAGAGGGTTGGTGGGGTCTGGAGCCCGATATATCTAGGTTCATATCTAAAATTGTATTGAAATCGCCACCCCATAGGATCGGTATCAGAGGGAAGCTGTCTAAGAGGGAGGCTAGTTGTAGGTAAAACTCTGGATCATCAGCATTAGGACCGTAAATATTCAATAGGACCACCTCTTTGTTTTGCAGGGTGCCCTGGAGCAGTACATATCTGCCCTGAGGGTCGACTCATGAGAGCCTGCAGTTGAATTTAGGGCTTCTGTGGATAAGGATCATAACTCCCCGGCTTTGGGAGGAGTGGTTGGTGAAGTATCTTTGGGGGCCCCAGGTTTTATCAAACTTTTTACAATGTTCGGTGCAAGCATGCGTTTCTTGTAACAAAAGGATTTTAACACCATGACGCACAGCATGAAGTTGTAATTGTCTCATTTTCTTGTAATTTCCCAACCCCGTACATTCCAGCTCATGAACGTTAAACTGTCATCACCCTTATGTGTAGAAGTACTCTTTTAGCTGTAACATGTGGCGAGACGGTGGCTCCCAAGCCCGCAATACCGGAACGGAACCAACCATTATGAGACTGACCTGGTACTGTCTCTTGTTCTACTTCCTTAGTGAACGTCAAGCCTTTTTTAACATAACACCCAACCCCTCCCACTCCCACTCACATCCCACCCCCAAACAGAGGAATGATAACCCCATACCCTATTAACCAAATCCAAACCACTGGCATCAACGTCTGGGGGCCTGTGAACTGGCCTGGCGGCGATGCTCCGGGCTGTAAGCAATTAAGAGTAAGTATGGTGCCTGAAGAAGAGAACATGCATAACATGGTTAGGAACTTATACAGGGGAGATCAGCACGTCATTGTGGCGAGCAAAAGAATTAGCACATGACTGCGAGAGTGGATCCCCTATATGTCTGGGCCAGGAAGGGGTCCCGACCAATGAGAGATCAACAGAAAAACACAACATCAATGTAGGGGTGTGACAAGGCGTGGTCAGTGGGGAAATTATCTTCTATGAATTTGGAGGCCTCTTCTGGGATTGTGAAGAAAAACACCTGGTTTGAGTGTTCGATTCTCAACTTAGCAGGATATAGCATGGAATATGTGACCCCAGGTCGCGCAATTTCTTCTTAACTGTCAGAAAGGTTTTATGCTCCCGTTGAATGTCCATAGAAAAGTCAGGGTACAGGTGGATCCTGGCAGATCCCTAGAATAATTTGCCTTTGGCTCTCGCAGCCCTGAGGAGGGCGTCTCGATCACGGAAATGTAATACCCTGGCTATGATGGGGCGCGGAGGTGCTTCTGGCCTGGGTTTTGCTGTTAAGGCACGGTGAGCTCTCTCTATCGCGAACTGTGGGGAAAGCCTTGGGGAATCGAGGAGTATTAGTAATGTGCGCTCGATGAAGTCTTACATGGGTTCCCTGATGCTGTCCTCGGGTACCCCAATTATGCAGAGTTTGTTATGTCTCCAGTGCAATACGCGGTCCTCGTTCTTCTTCTCAACCTCGAATACTCGACTAGAGAGTGAGGTGGCTTCCGTCCTGAGGGAGCCCAGGTTATCTTCATTGGCACTTACCCTTGTCTCAACCTGAGCCTTAATGGAGGAAATGGTGCCATTCATGTCATCCAGTTTGGTATGTAGCATGGTAAAGCCTTCACAGATATATTCTAGCATTTTCTGTGAGTCTACGGAGTCTGGGGGAATTGAAGTGGTGGGCTCACGCTCCGGTGCGTGCGTCCTTGGCCGGTTTCAATAGTGTTTTTGCAAACATATTGATGGAGCACTGTTTTTTCGCTGCTCCTTTAGTCATGGTGCTAACCTCGGGAGATACTGCAAATTTGGGCCGGCAGAGGAGGTATTGGGGAGTATAGAACAAAAAGGTAGGTCACAGGCCGTAGTCAAGAGAGCGAGTAAGGGGTGCTCGGAGTGCCCTGCAGCTCTTAGGTGGGCTATGAAGTACAGACCCACTGGTTGGTTGCAGGGTCACCGAACGTCCAAGGGATAACCTCCAATTCAGATGGCAGTTATGCAGGTGTGCCAGGGGCCCGGTGAGGGAGCACTCCAATGGAAAGCGGAGAGCGGTATGAATGAATGAAGTATGAGGGCCCGGGATCCGTTGGCCAGCAGCGGAGCAATGCAAGCCGAGGCGCAGCGGATTCAGGAGCGCCTGAGAGGGTAGAAGGTATAAACTCCTTATGTCCCAGAGATGGGCAGTTGGGATTCCAGTGGCTCGGGAGTCGCTGGGCAGTTCTAGGAGTGTAGACAGTTGGGAGTCTATTAGGGCACCTGTGGAACGCCAGCCGGCAGGCGCCCACAGTGTGAGCCAGTTGAATACGCCAGTGCTCACCTCCTGAGGCGCAGAGGGGTAGGTGATGCAAGTTGCTTAGGCGCACTCACTGTGGAAAGGTGATGCCCCGTGCCACGTGATAGCCCCCTCTCTGTTGGGCGAGGAGCGGGCTTCCAATGAGTGAGTGAGGATAGGTGATCCAGCAACCCAAGAGACCCAAGAGAACTCCCTCCACAGGCCAACACAGTCCGGCCCAGTGTAATGAGGTAGGAATTCATGAGTAGTGTGTCAGGTCTAGATGAATTGAGGATTGTGGGAAGTTATTGAGTCACCAGGGTGGATTGTGGTCTTCTACGTACAGCGATGATGGGGTACCCCTCCGCCAGGGAGCCTTAGTGACTGTTGCCAATCGGCCCGGGATCCACGTGCCCCCCCCCCCCCCAACAACACCTGCCGGGTCCCGAGTGGAGCTCAGGTCCCAGAGAGTTCCAATGTGCGAAAGTCAGTGGGGAGTATGGTGAAGGCACAGCCCCCATCGCGTGGCGGTCCGTGGGGGAGGGCAGTTCAAAACAAACAAAAAGAAGTTTTAGTTTCCTTTGATCTTCTTCCCTTTATTAAAAAAAAAAAAAGATGTTTTTATGGCAGGCTCAGCCGCGCCGCCCGTGTGGGGAACAGCCGGGGTGGATGGAGCGTCGCTGAGGGTGAGGATTGGGATGCCCCCTAGGCCCCAGGGACTCACCGTGGTTACCAAGGGGCCAATGCGCCACCCGGCAGAGACCGCAGCCACGGCCTCCGAAAGATTTGCAGGCAACAGGAGGGCCAGTGTAGGAGACCCCCGCCTCAGCACGCCACCTCCAGGGAGGGATCCGACTGTTGGAGCCGGTGTGCTCGTAGTCATGCTGGAGAGTGCAGGGCCCAGCTGATTCCAGCATCACTGAGCGCCCTCCCCCGCTGCAGGCCTCTGATCCACGGCGCAGGAGGCAGTTCACCATGGAAGGGAGGGGCGGGTCGGGTCGACGCAGCCTCCCGGTCCAATTTCAGGAGGGTTGTATCTCAGGGATGCAGCCAAGTCACGGCCTGAAATTCGGCCAGGACCCTGTTCAGGGCTCACGTAGTGGATTCTCTTGCTGGTGAAGGAGTTTGATGCGCACCACCACAGATTTCGATAAGGATCGTGCCTCTCAACCCAGAGCTCTCATCTCAGGCGGACCTCTTCTGTAAGCGCATGAGTTGAATCAGCTGAGCTGACGGAGGCATCGCACCAGTGAGCGATCCGCTCCTTAGCAGTGTCGGCACACAAGGGGAAGGTGAGGCATGCCCTGTAATGCCGGCCAGGCAGAGGTTGCAGCATTCCCAGCTAAGGACGTGCACGTGCGCCTCTGGAACAATCTTAGGAGCACTTGAGATTTTTTTTTTCTTTCCTTTTCCCTGGCATGCAGTGGGAGTTTAGTACATTTTTCTTTTCCTCCAAATTTCTGTGTATTTTGGACCTGGAGCTGGGTTGTGGAGGACCCGTGGAAAGACCTTATCAGGTTGCCCACATCGTTGTGTGGGCGGACCCCTGTTGGGTCCTCAGGACATGACGTCCCGGACGTGACGTCAGGGGAATGGGGAGGGACGAGGGAGGTTTCGGCAGTTCCGCCGATGTATTAAATAACGGAGGTAGAGCACCGACACGGCTCCTGCGTGTTATTCCGGCGTGCGCCGGATCAGCTGCTTGGGCCCGCTTCAGTGCGGAGCGGAGACCCAACACTGCCGACGAGCGGGTGCGGACCCCGCAGGCGCCGTGCCGAGGTCTGCAGCCGAGCAGTTTAGCGCGTCGGCGCGCCTCGGGCACGGGTGCCTACCCTGCAAGGCCCCGCCTCCCGCGTGTCAGAGGCCTCACGTTCGGCCCATTTCACACTCGGAAACAACGGGTGCACCGTGTGAACGCGGCCCCGGCTCCCGCGTGACACCACTAATAAGCCTGGACAAGGGCGCTCCGGCACCGCCGGGCACGCATCACGAGCAGCCCCGAGGACGAGCGCGCCGTGTGAACGCGGCCCCGGCCCCGCGTGACACAGCAGCCTCCAGATCAGCGACGCCCACGGGACACGGGCGCTCCGAACCCGCGGAGGCCCCGCCACAATCGGCCCCGCCGCTACACGCGGGTGTTCTAAAGAAGACGTGCTGACACCCTGCACCCAGCAGGAATACAGGCCAAAGGCCACAGGACAGGCCAAAGGCCACACCACGAAGAAGCACCAACGTAGGCGCGCATAGTGCACCTCACATTGCACAAAGGTCAGTGCCACAACACCCTACTGCGGCGCAGTCATGTCAGACACTGCGACCACCCCGGCGTCCTCCTCAGGAGGAGCAGGACAGGCATCTGGAAGCGCCGACACTGCCCAGGACAACAACCTGCATGCACGCCAGGAAGGAGCAGTCCAAGTCATGCAGATGCCCCACCCATTTGAAATCAGAGACACCTCCAACCTGGGGCCCAGATGGAACATATGGTTGCGAGACTTCAAGTTCTACACAGGGGCCATTGGATTGTCGGACGACACGAGGCTGAAAAACACACTGTTCATGGCAGTGGGACCGGCGGTAAGAGACATTGCTGGGGAGTTGCTGGACGTAGACACCGTCACATATGGGGAACTACAGGCCAAACTGTCCGAATACTTCGCTCCGCATACAAACGTGGATTATGAGCGCCATATGTTCCACACGACAAGACAGGAAACAGGGGAGTCCATAGACAGTTTTGTGATGCGACTACGCATCAAACTGAAACATTGTGAATTCCACAGGTACTCCAACGAAGAGGCGCTCAGGTCCCAAGTGATTGCGGAAAGGCTGTGAGAGACATCGCGCTAACAACTGTTACAGAAACAACGGTCGCTAGAAGAAATCCTGGCGCTGGCCCGCATGGAAGCAGCGGTGGACTCGCAACTGGACACCCTCGGCAAGGTGTCCATCCACCAACCCAGTGACAACGCAGAAGTAATCAACAAGATATACACCCACCCAAGTCCCACCAACAAACATCCCGACGCCACGTGCTTCAAATGCGGCTACGAATATCCACACACAGGTACCTGCCCAGCCATAGGGCAGAAGTGTGCCGCGTGCGGGGGAATGGACCATTACAAGGCCATGTGCAAGAACGCCCCGACCCGCCCAACGTCCAATCACCGTTACCAGGAAAGGCGCAGGCCCACACAGCAGAGCCCGCCTAGGCCACCAGCGGACAGCGAAAGGCGGCGTACCAGGAAAGAAGAAGGAGACCGCAGACGTCGCTACACACGCGAAGACAAACGGTCTTCGGAGGACACGAGAAGATCACACAGGCAGCGTTTCGTAAGATATGTGGAGACCCGATCCCCCACCAGCACGGATACCCTCTCGTCAGAGGAGGATCAGAGAAGGAGAGGGTACGTGTGGGCCCTACAGGACAACACGACGGCCACCCAACACAGCCCCATTTTGACACTCCAAGTAAATGACACACCACTGAAGTTTCTCGTGGACACTGGAGCGACGGTCAATATCATCAGCGAAAGCGCATATCAGTCTTTAACCGCCCCACCAAAGATCCGAAAAGCCACAGTGGACATATACCCCTATGGATCCAGGACACCCCTGCCATGCAAAGGCATGATCGCAGCCACATGCACACACAAAGGACACTCGGCTAAGATCCCACTGTACATTCTAGACACGGAAGCCAACAGCGGGTGCATACTGAGCTTCCGGACAGCAGTCGACATGGGACTGGTACACATCCTATACCAGTTGATGGCCCACAAGTACTTCGCGAAACCGGACTCAATTGAACAATCATTCCCCAGACTCTTCACAGGTCTAGGCAAACTACGCAACCGGAAAGTGCACCTCCACATCAACCCTCAAGTCAAACCGGTAGCCCAACACTACCGAGGCATCCCGTTCAACATCCAGAGACAAGTAGAAGAGGAATTGGACAAGCTCATCAAAATGAATGTTATAGAACCCGTTTCAGGCCCGACACCATGGGTCTCACCCATCGTCCCCGTCCCGAAGAAGTCACCAGAAGGATCCATACGGCTATGCGTCGACATGCGCAGAGCCAACACAGCCATCGAAAGGGAGCGACATCAAGCGCCGAGAATCACGGACATGATTCACCTCCTCCACGGAGCGAGGATATTCTCCAAATTAGACCTCACAAAAGGTTACCACCAGATCGAAATAGCACCCGAATCCCGGTACATCACCACGTTTGTCACTCATCTCGGCCTGTTTCAATACAAAAGGCTCAGCTTTGGCATATCCTCGGCCGCTGAGATCTTTCAGGAGGAGATCCACAAGGTGATCAGGCACGTTCCCAACTGTCTGAACTATTCGGACGACGTCCTGGTATACGGCAAATCGCAGGAAGAACATGACCTAGCACTGCACAGAGTATGTCAAGCGCTAGACGACGCAGGACTCACCCTAAACAAAGCTAAGTGCGAATTCTCCAAAGGATCGCTGAGGTTTTTCGGACACATCTTCTCAGATAAAGGCATGAGGCCAGACCCAGAGAAAGTGGAGGCCCTCAACTCAGCCACGTCCCCCGTCAACACCACAGACCTCAGATCGTTTCTGGGACTGGCCAGCTACTGCTCCAGATACCTGAAGGACTATGCCACCGTCAGCAATCCCCTACGACTCCTCACCAGGAAGGACACGCCGTTCACGTGGTCAAAGGAGTGCCAAGCAGCATTCGAAGCGATACGAAGGGCCATCACACAGGCAGAGGACATGGCATATTTTGACACCAGCCGTGATACCGAGCTGATAGTGGACGCCAGCCCTGTGGGACTGGGCGCCATATTGACACAAAAAGACCACAGGGAGCCACGGTCCACGCACGTGGTAGCATACGCCAGTAGGAGCCTGACGACCACAGAACAGGCGTACTCTCAGGCGGAAAAAGAAAGCCTCGCGGTTGTCTGGGCCTGCGAATACTTTCATCTATTCCTCTTTGGCAAGGAGTTCACTATCGTCACGGACCACCAGGCACTACTCACCATATACGGCAGCCCGAAGGCCAGGATGCCGCCACGAATTGCCAGGTGGGGACTCTGCTTGCAGGACTACAGGTTTACCATACAACACCGGCCAGGTAAAGAGGAAAACCCTGCGGACTATCTCTCCCGACATCCCATGCCCACAACGGCGTCCCAACCGTCCATAGCGGACGCGTACATCAACTACATCATCCACCACCTACAACCACTCCCGGTAGGGTGGCTGGAGCTGTCCGTCCAATCAGAAGCAGACCCAGCACTGCGAATCGCCCGGCACTGCCTTCAGGTAGACAAGACGGCCCTCATGAAACAGCAGGCCAGAGGTGAAGCGGAAACCACGAAAGAAGACATCAAGTGGCTAGACCAAGTCAGCGACGAGCTGACCGTGGTGGAGGACTACGTCATCCTAAAAGGCTGCAATGTCATCGTCCCGAGAACCCTCCGAGAAAGAATAATACACCTAGCCCATGAAGGTCACAGGGGCGTAGTCGCCACAAAGCGCCTCCTTCGCCAGAAAGTCTGGTTCCCCCAACTTGATCGCCTGGTGGAAAACATAGTGGGCAACTGCCACGTCTGTGCACAAGTGGCACCCCCGACACACCCGAACCCCCTACAACCCTCACCGCTGCCCAACAAAGTGTGGGAAGAACTGGCAATAGACCTATTCGGACCACTGAATAACGGGACACACGTGGTTGTACTCATGGACGAGCACTCAAGATACCCGGACGCCCAGATAGTAGAGAGCAGCGCCACGACGTGTGTCATCCCAGTCATCGACAGGATGCTCTCTGCATATGGCATCCCCAAGATAATAAAGTCTGACAACTGAAAGGAAGCGCCCCCAATTTCAGCACGATCCTCCCCGCAATGAGAGACAATAAGGGACTCTCCCGTAATGGGAATAAGGCCAAGACAGAGTGCGGGTGAGCGTAAGTAGGAGTTTATCCAGAGAATAGGGCATGCAAAGAACTCTGCAACCTCCGAGAGCGCTCTGTCCGACAATAGCAAAGACAGGCGTATTTCTAATACAAAAAACGTCATCAGAACCTACACACTATAGGGGTCACAAGTTAACTGGGATTGGGTGGCGTCGACTAACTATAGGTGTTGCTGCAGCGTGGTTGGTCTTGGCGTGAGGACGTCACTGGTCAGCCTCGTGGGTTGGGTTGGGCCTGGCAGGCCAGCTTGAGGTCATCCGAGCGGTGTTGGTATGCTGGGGCAGCCTGTGACAAAGATGAATACCTTTCCTGACTCGTTTGCCCTAGGCCATGCATACTGCAGTTATTCAAGAAACGACATTTAAGTTCATCAATAAATCGCTCAGCAGTTTATCTTATAAAATAAATGCAACACATGAGGAATGCACCTCGTGAGAGGTCTGGTGGTTGTCGGTTGGGGTGAGATTTACCTGTGTCCTATTGACCGGTATTTTAGGTCGAGGGGCTGGGCTCTGGGGCCTGAGCCGAATGATACATGTCTGTCTGCTGCGTTAGAAGTTTATTATATAGATGGGTCTCTGTGTCTTGTCCCAGCGTAGGGGGTCGTCTTTGCACGGGGTCATGATTCTTGGGGTGGTCTAGGGGGGTTGTGGGATTTACGAGAGGGTGCTGGTAGATCTGTGGATTCAAACGTGGGTTTATTACCGTGCTGTAAATAACACAGGTGGCGGGCTGTGGCCTTGGGTGCGGTACCGGGGCCTCTGACTCTCTGAAGCGGTTCCAGCTTGGTCGGGGGAGGTGAGGGAGCGCGGCACATGCCTTAGCTTCTTCATCTGGCAGGCTTCGTAGGGTGGGAGGGAGAGTGGCCTTGCATATGTTCACAAAGGTTTTTTCCTCGTGCGTTGCCGACTTTTGAATGCAGAACTTTTATAATGTTTTGCCTTATTTTGATCTCATTTAAACACACATCTATATTTCAATTTCGTTACACATTTCTTTAATACATTCGGTCCGAGTACCTTTTCATTACATGGTATTATATCTACTACAGTGTTTAAGTATTTATATACATTCGACGATACATGAGGTAGAACTATATTATGGACCACAGAGATTAACGGTTGCCACTATGGGCGACTTAAGAAGACATATAGGGGTTCATGTGTCTACATATGACTTAAAGACACTTTCTCTGTGATCTAGCAGCATTAGTACAGTCACAATGTGAAGTCATATAATATTTCACTTTTATGGCTACTTCATAGTTTGCAGATTCGGTTTAAGAAGAGTAGTTCACTAATACCACTACTTGAATTCATTTCTGCGTCGCCCTGGCCTCGCGGACCAGGTCACACGGGGTGCAGTATTACATTGTGGATAACAGACTGTTACAGTGTTAATATCTGGTGTTAGCTCGTACCCAACTTTCTCATGGGAACGCGCTCGCAGCGGAACTGCCATGGTGCTGCGGCGGCAGAGATGCATGAAAGGCCCTCCAAAGGTGGGGGCCGCGCTACAGTGCGCTGAACTCACGCCATCTTTGCTAGACAAGATGGCTTCTAGGCCTAACTGAATTTTGGTATATGCAGGGAACGGATACGTGTGGGCACTGTCGTCGGCGGGTGAGCCCTCCTCCACCTGGGCCCGGGTGGCATAAGGGGACGCCCACCGAGTCATGGTCCTCACCTGGGGAGAAGGCTGCAGGTGAGGAGGGCCTCACGGCCAGTCCTCCCCTACATTTCCCCCCTTTCGTTACTAAAGTAACGTATTCTTTAGCTCTTCCAATCTTCTACATTCTTGTTCCTCTATCACTGCGTCATCCCATGCAGGTGTTCCTTTTCTAGGCATCCATGCCCTACATACCCCCCTCAAGCTCTCACCTCTTCTAGCATACTCGTCTGGTGTACATGTTAAATATATACAGTCACCAGTTTCTTCCAAGTCTACCCAGACCTCCTCATACCATTCCAGTTCCACATCTCGGGGTTCTTTGATAGTGGTGTGCCATAGTTTGTCTACTATGTACTTATCGCGGTACATAGGCACTAACTGGTACCTGGGAGTGTTATCTGTTCCTGTCTGTACATGTACTTCTTGTGTCGCCCTAATTGTACCACCAGAGTTGCCCATTGTCACCATCATCATTGCACCGTTAGGGACTGCGTTAGCACAACATCGGAGGCCCACCTGGCACAGGCAGAACACCACGAGGAGGAACACCACAACTGGTATCACGAACTTCATTGCCATTCCAAGCCATGAGGGAACCCAGGAGAAGATATTGTCGAACCATGAGCTGTCTTTAGCCCCACCTTCCATCTTCATCTTCTCTCCCAGGTTATGTACTGCTTCAATGACGTGGGACAGGGATCCATTTTCTGCGTCTTCAGAAGGTACGAACGTGCAGCAGGCACTTCCTATTTTTCGGCAAACACCTCCATCCATCGCTGTTAACAGGTCCAGAACATACCTGTTCTGCATGGTCATCAGTCGCAGAGCTCGTAGTTCCACCTTTATTATGTTGAACCCTTCTTCAGTGTCATTGGCCAGCTGAATCAGTTCCCACCGTGTGATCTGGAGCCATTTTGCATTTGCTCTTGCTTGGACACTTGAAACTAGTGAGGCAAAAAATGTTTCCACGGAGCTGAACAGGCGATACCTGTCTGGGATCTGTGCCAATAAATCTGATGATTCTTGTGATATGTAGTTTGATGTTCGCTTGTTCCGTGATAGCTCCTCTTCCTTCCCTCCGGAGGGCAGGACATAGAGGTGCGCTTTTGCAGTGGGAGAAGTTGCACCTTGGTTCACGTTTCCTTGCGTCCTTTTATTTTCGTCGACGTGACTTTCTGGAATCACCATTAGGGCCGAGTGCAAAGTGGCCATTGAGCAGCTGCCACTCCATGCCTGTGGAAGGTGCAAGTAAGCCTGATTCCCGCATACCCAGTATGTGTCCATTAGCGCTGCTGTTCCTTTTTTCATATCTGGGATGGTGAGAGTTTTGTTACAGTTTTTATTCGTTCCCATTGCTACTTTTCCTTCTCCCTTGAAACATAGTTCGTTTTTTATTTCACTTTGTAGCTTGAAGGGTTTCTCCTTCGCTGTTACCCATGTTAGTTTAGAGATGTGCTCTTTCCATATTGGTGTGCACGTTTTTTCCATCCACCGCAGCTTGTCTGGTTGGACACCTCTCAGGACTTCCGCTTTGCACAGTACTTCTTCATCTTTCCATCTGTTTTCGGAAAACAGTGTCCCTTGTATTGCAAAAAAGGGTTCTTTAAGACAGACCACTCCAGACGCTTTTGGATAGCACGTTTTGTCGTTCTGTATCATTTTGAAAGAGACATCGTGTGCTTGGAAGGTGTTCTTTATTCTGCACAGTGTGAGATGAAGGAGACATTGGGCATCCACAATGGGCAATTCTCTTGGCAACAACACTTTGGGTGTGCCTGATGCATGGGGGATGAGCGAACAGACATAACAGCTTTCATTGGTTGTCTGTTTAGCTGTTGCACTCATATCTGCATACCATTTATTTGCTTGGTGGGGGTGTCGTGGGTCTTCCATCTTGTCTAAGCCTAACCCATAATACTCATCATACCCCCTCCTACTCGTCTCTCTTCTTCGCCTACTTTTCTCCCTCCTCCTATACCTTTTAGTTTCGATAGGTGAAAAAATAGGCCCCCCTTCCTCCTTCCCACCCCCCTTTTCCAGTTCCTCATATAGGAACTTGTGTTCTGTCATCATAATTACTTTTCCATTTTCCTCAATAAACAACAAATCACTGTTTTGTATCGGGGCGGGAAGGGTAGTGGGGCTGTTATATATTTCAGGTAGGGACATTGTGTCATTTTCCATTTCTTTTTGGAAATTTCTTGATTGTGACAGGGCAGCAGTGGGTGTTGCAGTATAGTAACCCCATACAAAGTGTGATCCATCCCAGACCAAAAAATCACCTTCTTTAATATTCATACTTGTAGTTGAATTTGTCCCAGGGGCCAGGGTGATGTTACTCCCCCCTCACCCCTCGTTCATCTCGATAGAGATGAACGCTATGAACCAATATGTCACCAGGCAAAATATTGATATGAAGAACACAATAACACACATTGATACACCACATTCGTATGAATATGTAAATTTATCTACTAACATTTCTCTAAATCTAACAAATCTATTAGTTGCAGGCTGCCCATTGGATGCCATGGTAAATCCTGTTTGAAACACAAAAGTGCATTAAGTACAAGCATGTAAACATTTCTAACGTTGTGACGTTGTTTCGACAAAGTATGGGAGTGGGTGGGGGAGGGGGTGTGTCCACAGACAAGGTAATTTTACAATCATTACTATCCGTACATTATTTCATATATAAAAAAGGAAAGTGAAAAAAAAGCTTCTCCAAAACCAAAAACCCCACAAAAACCTTCAAAAGTTGTAAAACGTATATATATATATATACATATTTATTTTAGTACACTTGCCATGCGCCAGTCGCGTTCAGTGTTCATCACTTAATGCACACAAAATTCCCATCATTCATTCTGCACAACTCCACTGTCCGCTGTTGCCTGTGCCTCGTCCTGTACCTCACCTTCCACGGCGCTATACGCCCTGCGTACATCTGTCAAATGCACCCAATATCTCAGGCCCTTCACCTTTACCGCCGTGGGCGTGCAAAACACTACCTCATAAGGGCCATGGAAACGTGGTGCATTCCACCTTCTCACAAAACTTCTGACATATATGTAGTCGCCTGGCATCAGCTGTGACTGTTTGTCCGGCTGTGTTACTGCTTCTGTTGCATTTCCTTCCTCTCTTGTGAAGGGCGGGGCAAGTTGTCTTGCAATTACGCGCGCTGCTTGTGCTAATTTTTTCAAGTAGTCGGTAAACTCCTCACCTAATACCGCAGCGCTTCTGTGTGCGTCAGAACGTTCACGGAGAGGCGAATGTGTTGTGTGCATTCTCCTTCCCGTGACGATCTCGTGTGGGGATAAATGATGGTCTTTGCTTGGCTGATTGCGCAATTCGAACAGGGCCAGAGGTAGGCAATACATCCAGGTCTTTTTTAGGGAAAAACATAGTTTTGACAACCTGCCTTTCAGCAGGCCGTTCATCTTTTCCACTACGCCATTACTTTGAGGATGATAAATGGAACATAATTTGTGTCTTATTCCCAATAATGTAGTCACTTCCTTGAACAGTTCATTAACGAAATGAGTGCCGTTGTCTGAGCGAATCACGTCGCAAATTCCCCAGCGCGGGAATACTTCCCTCACTAAGAACTTTGCGGCGCTTTTCGCGTCAGGACGTGCACAGGGGCCCGCTTCCACCCACCTTGAGAAGGGACATACGACCACAATCATGTAACGAGCCCCATTGCACCTTTCTCCCATATCTACATAGTCGATGTGGAGCTCTCTAAATGGGCCATTGGGTTTTGGTATTGTACCCCTCAGTGTGCGTAATGTCATTCCTGAGTTGTAAATTTGACATGTCGTGCATTCCAATGCCAGCCTAGTGATGTGTTCCTGGAGGCAAGGTGCAAACCAATCCTCTTGTATCTCTGCCACTATGTGTTGCTTAGCATTATGTGCAGGGAAGTGTAGTTGTTGAAAAGCTATTTCTAACAACGTAACTGGCATCACTGCCTTTCCTGAACTCTCTTGTCGCCACAATAAGTCTGTTGGTGATTTGCTGCATCCTCTCTTAGTCCATAGCAATTTCTCTTCTGCACTAGCTCCCTCTTGCAGCTCTAGTATTTCTTGTGTGAGCATCATGTTATATCCTGTGGGGACCTCTTGGCTTACTGTGTGGTGCAACATGTACTCCCCTACCTCACCTTTCTGAAAGTATGAAGCTTCTTTGGCGGCGGCGTCTGCTGCCGCGTTTCCCAAAGATACAAGATCTGTGTTTGTAGTATGGGCTTGGCATTTCACAATTGCCACTGCCGTGGGGTCTTGCAGTGCCTCAATCAATTCTTTTAACAATTCTGCGTGTTGGACGGGTGTTCCATCTGCTCGTCTAAACCCTCTCCGCCCCCACCGTGCCAGCCCTCCGTGTACTGTGGTGGTCATGTATGCTGAGTCTGTGTATATTGTTACTGCGCACCCCTTAGCTGCATGCAATGCTTCTATTAGTGCTATTAGTTCTGCTGCCTGGGCTGAATAGTGTGATGGGAGGCGGTATTGCACTAGTGTCTCAAATTCATCTTCCTCTAATCGTACCACTGCCATACCCACATGTTTCTCTCCTGTCTCCATGTCAATTGAGGCCGACCCGTCCACGAAGTACACCTCTCCCTCGTTCAGGGCATTCTCAAAAACCACCTGATCCTGTCCCTCGTCACCGGTGTATGTTGCACAGTTGTGGTTCTGCATGTCTTCTATTGTGCACGCCTCCGTGATGAAGGTGGCTGGGTTTACAGTTTTACATCTTACTATATGGATGTTTGCACTGGACAATATTATCTCATATGCTGTGGCGCGTTGTGTTGTTAATGTGCTTTTTGATCGCTCTAATATTGCAAATAGTGAGTGTTCCACAAACAGTGTTACTGGACAGCCCATTACTATTGTGGCACTTTTTTCAATGGCGAACGCGGCAGCAGCGAGAGATTGCTCGCACGCGAAATGTCCTTGCATTACTGCGTCCAGAGTGCCGCTATAGTAAGCCAGTGGCTTGTGACCCAACGATGTCTTTTGTGTCAGCACTGCGGTCATCAGTGTTCCCTTGCAGTGTGAAAATAAGAAGAATTCGCGTCCATAATCTGGGTTTGCCAGAACTGGAGCGCTTGATATTAGCTCCTTCAGTGAGTTAAATGATGTGTTCATCTCTCCTGTCCATTCTATGTGTCTGTTTTCCTGTTGTGCTTCTTTAAGTGCCTGTAACAAGGGCCTTGTATATGCTGCGTAGTCTAATATCCAAGCTCGGCAGTAGTTGCACATGCCCAGGAATTTTTGCATCTCCTTTACTGTTTTGGGCTCTCCAACGGCTCTAATTGCCTCTGCTCTGTCTGGTATGATCCGTTTTCCATCCTTTGATATTAGCTGTCCCAAGTATAGGACCTCTGTTAGGCAGTATTGTAACTTACCCTTATCCACCTTGTACCCCTTGTTGGCCAGTAATGTCAGGAGTGTTATTGAATCCTTTCTACACTCTTCCTCGCTCCGTGCACAAACCAATAAATCGTCAACGTACTGAATCACTGTACTTTCTACAGATAGGTTCCCTAGATCCTCATGTAATATCCTGTTGAATATGCTTGGGCTTTCGCAATATCCTTGTGGTAGTCTGCAGTGTTCAAATCTCCTCCCCCCTAGTGTGAATGCTGTTAAGTACCTGCTCTCTTCTGCTAAGGGGATCGAAAAGAACGCATTTTTTAAGTCAATAACTGTGAAATGAGATGCTGTTTTTGGGATGTTACATAGTATTGTGGCCGGGTTCGGCACTAGAGGGAACTCTTTCTGAATCACATCATTGAGTGGGCGTAAATCTTGTATCATCCTCCAGGAACCTCCCTTCACCTTTTTGATCGGGTAAATGCATGTGTTGCATGGGGAATTTGAGGGCACTATTATTCCTTGTGCTAACAGTGCCTCTATTGTCTCCTTTATTCCCTCTTCTGCCTCGCGAGACAATGGATATTGTCTCACCCGGGGTAAAATTGCCCCTTCTTTCAGTTTTATCACCACAGGTTGAACTCCATGTAATAACCCTACATCATGGGGGCCGTTCGTCCATATGTTAGTTGGTATTAACCTCATGTCATCATCGAAAAATGTATGTGGTGCTCCAACTACTGCCATTAATTCAATTGGAGTTTCTCTGGCCGTAATCACGATGTCACATGGTATTGCTAGTTCCATTACTATCTCGCCGTCTGTCTCGGCGTCTGAAAAGAGCTCTTCATCTGACAGCTCTCGCAGTGGGATATTTGCATTTGTACACAGTACTGTACGCCATTCGCATCCTTCCATGTCAATCCCTATTACACATATCCTTTTTGCTGACACGTGTACTGCGTGCAAATCCAATGATAGCACTGCCCCAGTGGCTGTGTCGGGGCACACTATGGGGCGAAAGAGGAACTCAGCTGGGATCCTCCAATCCATTCTTTTTAGTTCTGGTACTATGAGGGCCAATGTTCGCATGCCCTCAATAAACACCTCCTCGTTTTTTGGTAAGCCTCTAATTTCTGTGATGATTGCGTGGCCCTGCATTACTGCCATTATGCGTAGAGGACATATGCCCGGTGTTGAACATACTATACCACTTTCTGTAAATGATATGGTCATGTTTAGTTTGCTCAAGAGATCCCTCCCCAGCAAATTAATTGGAGAGCGTTCATAGTACAGTAAGGGTGCCTTCACTGTTTTCCCCCCCACCGTTACATCCAATTCTTCTGTGTAAGGAACTTCAATTACAGCCCCAGAGAACCCCTGCGTCTCTAACGTCCTATTAGATAGCGGGAACCGGCCCTCTTTAATGCATGATTTCTCCGCTCCGGAATCCACCATGAATATGAATTGCTTGTCTCCAATCTGCGCCCCTATCAATGGTTCCTCTGATGCATTGTGGGTCGTAGATAGAACTGGACACGCAAGTGTTCTCTGTGGGCTGTCCTATGCGGGGTGTCTCGTTGCCCCTCCCTGATCAAAAATGTTCCCCGAAACTACTGATACTCCGCTGTAAGGCGCGGGTGCGGGGGCTCCATTTGCTACTGTAGCGAAAGTGTTACCTGGCATGTATTGTATAGTGTCATTATTCTGTGGGTGATTTTGTGTTCTGTACTGGTGTCCGTGTAGTTGTGCGTTACCTCTTTGCCCTGCATTTCCTTGTTGTTGGTGCTGTCCCATGGGGAGGCCGTATGGGCTCCCTGGGTGTGGGTGACCGTACTGTTCTGCCTCCTGGAACCCATTGTTTTGTCTGCTTCTGCACTCCCTCGAGTAATGCCCCCACCTCCCACAGTTCCAGCAGCTCCCCTGTGGACCTCTGGGACCCTGCCATCCATTTCCTCCCACTCCACCATACCCTTGTCCCCCTCTTCTGCCCCTGTACCCACCTCTACCCCCTCGTGGGGCCCACTCTTGCCACATTGGACCTCCGTTCTGCTCCTGCTCATTCCACTGTCGTTGTCCTTGTCCTGCCCAATTTGCTGCTATTCTTCCTTGTATTGCTATTTGCCCCTCCTCTCCTTCGTCTCCCTCCCTCATGAGTGGGAGTCCTGCTACCGCTGCTGCAACCTTCACCAGTTTTGATTGTACCAACTTTGCCTCGTCTGCCAACCTTTTCTGGGCTACCTCCCTCTCTCTCTCTTTTATCCTTTTGCAATGGTGCACTATTATACTTTGGATCTCTGGCCACCCCTTTGCCTCAACGCCCGCTATTTTATCGAGTGCCTTCTGCACCTCTTTTGGGAGCCCTCTCTTAATGATAAAATAAAATAGAGATGTGGATTGGTGCCAGGGTGTGCCCGTTTCCGCTCTCCACATCTCCTGCACCCGGAGAATGTAATCCATAGCATCCTCCCCGTCATTCATTGTACACTGCATTACTGACTGTAAATCTGGAGTATCTGGGAACGTCTCCCGCAGCGCATCCCAAACCCGTGCCCGCACTGTATTAAAAGACGCTCCATCATGACGGTCACAATCTAATGTCACAGCCGGGAAACCAGCCTTAACCCATACTCTGTCTGCTTGATCTCCTACTGCTGATACTAGTAGGCTTTTCACATCACCTACTGCCAGCGGTATGCCGGCAGTATGTTTCTCGAATGCATATATCCACTTGCTCGCCCCTCCGGACAACGGGGGCAATAACTTCATCAAATTAGCTTTATCCATCTGGGCCCAGGGTATATAGTTTGGTCTTCCTCCCCCTCTGTGTATTAGTGGAAGTTGTAATTTTCCTTTTAACGTTGCACCCTCACCCACTTTGGTTGTCGCTGACCCCAATGACGCCATCCTCCCCACTCTATTCCTTAGTCGTCCCATCCACTCGTCATCTATTGTTCCTAGCGAGCATGCACCGTCCAGCTCCTCGCTTTCCCCTCCTACTGCCATACTCAACCTATTACTCTCATCTATTTCGCCTCGGACATCACATAGCAGGTCCTCTCTGATCCCTGTCTGCTGTGATACATCACCGATGCTCCCCTCTGGTGTTTCCACCTGTATTATTCTTGTCGGTTCTTCCTCAATTCTGAACAATATTTCACCCTTTTTCCATCCTTCCTCAATTTGTCTACTTTCACTTGATGTTCTGGATACACGTCCTGATCGATTGGGAGTGCATGCTGTACGCTCACATATGTCTTTTATTCTTGAGAGTTCATCTTTTGCTATCGAGAGCCTCGATTCTAAATCGCTCGTTAGCTTTTCTATGTCCCCTCTCTGCGTGCTTGTCTGGGCACGCTCTCTAGTGCTTTCGTATGGTGGGGGGGCTGTTGGTCTTAGGGGTGTAGTAGTTGTAGGGGGAGGCACATAAGTAGGATCACTATACCCTGCTGCGGGGGCTGGTTTATGCAATATCGGGTACAAACTAATCACCTCCGCAGGTTGTTCTGTATTTAGCTGTTCCTTTTCCTCTCTTGGAATCATCAGTGGGTTATCTGTGGTGGAAGGTAGATCAATATTTGGTGCCGGAGCTTTGGGTGGGGGTATTTCCTCAAATAGTCTCCAGAGATCTAATATCTCCTTCCTGTTTTGCCACTGTTTGCCCTTATACTTGAGGTGAATGCACGTTCGTACCATATCTAGAACGCTTTTTTCAAAAGACCCCCCCTCAGGCCAAATCTGGGGCAATCCTTCCCCTTTTAATTCTGTTACCCATTGATCGTGGTATTTCTTGATTCGTTCAGCGTATCCCGGTAAGCTCGTGCAAATATGTGACAAGGGAGTTTCTGCCCCCATATTGTAAATCAATAGCACTGACCGTGTTTACCTCCTTTACTTTTGATTACGTATAGATATGTCTAAGTATATTTTTATGGCCCAGACAAGAGCGGACTTCTCAATGATATCACGCAAGTTAAATTCACTACTAACATTCTTTCTTACTCGCCATTCCTCATTGTCTTCGCATCCCTGTTCAATCCCGCGCAATTTTCATTCACAATCAACCACCTGCTAGTTATGGTCCACACTCTCTGGCATCCCCTCGCGGTCAGTCGTTCTTCTTCACTATTCACACGGTGCGCGCACCCCTCACAATGCTTTCCCACTCACACCTCGCTTTTCTCCTCCCTTTCCTTCCTGTCCAGCTGTCCCTGTTGTTCTACTCGGGTAACTAGATACCCGTCTGCATGTGCCAGTATTTTTGATCCCTATTTCTGCTGTTTTCCCCCCTGTCTTGGTATTTTATGTTAATCAGTTCACCCCAGGCTCACTTTTAGTCCAGACCCTTACCCTCTGAGCAAAAGAATAGAAAGAAATAGCAAATACTAAAATATACTCTGTGTCTTCCTTTGCCAGACACTAATAACTTATTTTTCACTTCTTTATATATTCCCAGTACTAGTTTAGATAGCACTATGCGGCGCCGCCTTCCACCCCCTTTCGGAGCTAGGTTTCCGTCACTTCTACTTCTTCATTTACTTCTTACTCCTAATGGCCATATGCAAAGAAAAAGATAAAGAAATTTTCAAGACCCGTCTTTAGTAGACCCCCGTTATTCTTCTCCTCTACCTGTCCCCGTTCTTCTGTTCACAATTTCCCCTCCCTTCCCCTTTACGATCGCTCGCACTCGGTACTCACGTGCCCGTCTTGAACCGATAGTCTCCGAAACTGGGTCCGTCCAGGCGGTGTGACCTTTCTGCTCAACAGTCAGCCCCGGCTCCGGCGAGCGGTACTCAAAGGGGATTTTTCAACCGGGATCCCGTACCCCCTATAGTTTGAGTGCGCACTTCTAAGCGTACCGGTCGCCGTTGGCGGGTAGCATCCCGGAGCCGGCTCACCGTGCGTTTCCCTTTTTGACCGGAGATTCTCGTGCCAAAAGGGGGTCGTTAAAAGGAGTTAGGAAAAATAATTTGGAGATATCACGCTATCGGGGTCACCACTGAAAGGAAGCGCCCCCAATTTCAGCACGATCCTCCCCGCAATGAGAGACAATAAGGGACTCTCCCGTAATGGGAATAAGGCCAAGACAGAGTGCGGGTGAGCGTAAGTAGGAGTTTATCCAGAGAATAGGGCATGCAAAGAACTCTGCAACCTCCGAGAGCGCTCTGTCCGACAATAGCAAAGACAGGCGTATTTCTAATACAAAAAACGTCATCAGAACCTACACACTATAGGGGGCACAAGTTAACTGGGATTGGGTGGCGTCGACTAACTATAGGTGTTGCTGCAGCGTGGTTGGTCTTGGCGTGAGGACGTCACTGGTCAGCCTCGTGGGTTGGGTTGGGCCTGGCAGGCCAGCTTGAGGTCATCCGAGCGGTGTTGGTATGCTGGGGCAGCCTGTGACAAAGATGAATACCTTTCCTGACTCGTTTGCCCTAGGCCATGCATACTGCAGTTATTCAAGAAACGACATTTAAGTTCATCAATAAATCGCTCAGCAGTTTATCTTATAAAATAAATGCAACACATGAGGAATGCACCTCGTGAGAGGTCTGGTGGTTGTCGGTTGGGGTGAGATTTACCTGTGTCCTATTGACCGGTATTTTAGGTCGAGGGGCTGGGCTCTGGGGCCTGAGCCGAATGATACATGTCTGTCTGCTGCGTTAGAAGTTTATTATATAGATGGGTCTCTGTGTCTTGTCCCAGCGTAGGGGGTCGTCTTTGCACGGGGTCATGATTCTTGGGGTGGTCTAGGGGGGTTGTGGGATTTACGAGAGGGTGCTGGTAGATCTGTGGATTCAAACGTGGGTTTATTACCGTGCTGTAAATAACACAGGTGGCGGGCTGTGGCCTTGGGTGCGGTACCGGGGCCTCTGACTCTCTGAAGCGGTTCCAGCTTGGTCGGGGGAGGTGAGGGAGCGCGGCACATGCCTTAGCTTCTTCATCTGGCAGGCTTCGTAGGGTGGGAGGGAGAGTGGCCTTGCATATGTTCACAAAGGTTTTTTCCTCGTGCGTTGCCGACTTTTGAATGCAGAACTTTTATAATGTTTTGCCTTATTTTGATCTCATTTAAACACACATCTATATTTCAATTTCGTTACACATTTCTTTAATACATTCGGTCCGAGTACCTTTTCATTACATGGTATTATATCTACTACAGTGTTTAAGTATTTATATACATTCGACGATACATGAGGTAGAACTATATTATGGACCACAGAGATTAACGGTTGCCACTATGGGCGACTTAAGAAGACATATAGGGGTTCATGTGTCTACATATGACTTAAAGACACTTTCTCTGTGATCTAGCAGCATTAGTACAGTCACAATGTGAAGTCATATAATATTTCACTTTTATGGCTACTTCATAGTTTGCAGATTCGGTTTAAGAAGAGTAGTTCACTAATACCACTACTTGAATTCATTTCTGCGTCGCCCTGGCCTCGCGGACCAGGTCACACGGGGTGCAGTATTACATTGTGGATAACAGACTGTTACAGTGTTAATATCTGGTGTTAGCTCGTACCCAACTTTCTCATGGGAACGCGCTCGCAGCGGAACTGCCATGGTGCAGCGGCGGCAGAGATGCATGAAAGGCCCTCCAAAGGTGGGGGCCGCGCTACAGTGCGCTGAACTCACGCCATCTTTGCTAGACAAGATGGCTTCTAGGCCTAACTGAATTTTGGTATATGCAGGGAACGGATACGTGTGGGCACTGTCGTCGGCGGGTGAGCCCTCCTCCACCTGGGCCCGGGTGGCATAAGGGGACGCCCACCGAGTCATGGTCCTCACCTGGGGAGAAGGCTGCAGGTGAGGAGGGCCTCACGGCCAGTCCTCCCCTACACAACGGTCACACGTTCATCAGTCAAGACTTCCAACGATTTGCAAAATACATGGGGTTTCAACATCGACGCATAACCCCCCGGTGGCCACAGGCCAACGGCATGGTCGAGAGATTCATGGCCAACATAAAGAGGACCCTACAAATAGCCCATGTGCAGAACAAGCCATTCGAACAGGCCCTCAATCAACTTCTACGAGAATACAGGCACACCCCCCACAGCACAACGGGTGTATGCCCGGCAGACCTGATGTTCCGAAGACCGATCACCACGCGACTACCCGAGGACCCGAGACCACAAAGTCCAACACCGCTGGAACAAGAAGCACAAGCAAACGACACCGCAAACAAAGCGAAAACTAAGGAGATCACGGACAGGAAAAGGAGGGCTCGGGAGAACACAATGCAACCAGGAGACGAAGTATGGCTAAGACAACCCAAGAACAGGAAAGAGGAAGCCACCTTCGCACCCACACCGCTGGTCGTGACACACAAGAAGGGTTCCATGGTCACCGCACAAAGAAGTGACCACTCAACAATAACCCGGAACAGCTCGCACTTCAAACGAGTCAGACTGACTCCAGCCGGCCAATGGACCTGGGACCGAGACAGTGAGGAGGACAGACCACGCGAAGAAGCATATCAGGGAGACGGGGAAGAGTCTGAAGACGGAGCGCCCCGCTCCCCACCCGCCAGGGGAGAACCGACGCCGAGCAAGACAACACGACCGCAGAGGAGTCGCATGAAACCGATGCGACTCATCGAGGAGATGGGGTAAGAGAGGAGCCCTTCAACTAACATGTTATAAAGGGGGGAGATGTCAGGTTGCCCACATCGTTGTGTGGGCGGACCCCTGTTGGGTCCTCAGGACATGACGTCCCGGACGTGACGTCAGGGGAAGGGGGAGGGACGAGGGAGGTTTCGGCAGTTCCGCCGATGTATTAAATAAAGGAGGTTGAGCACCGACACGGCTCCTGCGTGTTATTCCGGCGTGCGCCGGATCAGCTGCTTGGGCCCGCTTCAGTGCGGAGCGGAGACCCAACAGACCTTACAGTGGTTCCACTGAATTGCGGCCGTCTGTCCACTGGGGGTGCCTGTGCGTTTGGTGTGTCATTGCTGAATGGAGTGCAGCGCCGGCATGCAGGACGACCAGGCGGCAGCTGCAGGTGCTCCAGCAGTGGTCCAAATGCATCGTTAGCATCGGTTCACTGGCTCCAATGCCAGAATATGATGTATCTGGGGCACCAGCAGCTATGGGCCCCAGGTGGAACTTATGTTGAAGTGCCTGGAGTTGTGTTTAGCAGCAGTTGGGGAGGTGAATGATCAGGCGAAGAAGTCGACACTTTTCTACACTGCAGGTCCAGCGGTATTAAAAATTTTGAGACGTTGCAGCCGGTGGATGACTCCTACGGGGCGGCAAAGGACTCTCTGAAGGCCCATTTCATTCCACTGTTGAACGTTGATTACGAGAGGTTCGTAATGTGCGAAGCTAAGCAGAAGGACGACGAGTTGCTGGATTCTTTCCACGGCAGGCTGAGACAGCTGGCAGCCACATGCGTTTGTAACAATGAGGAGATGGTGTGCAACTAGTGCCTTTGGAAAGATGCGGCGACAGGTCGTGAGGGAACCAGGGCTCCCCCTGGTGCAGAGATTCTAGAACTGCGGCGATCCTATGAACTGGCAGACACAAGGGCTTCCAAGATGGATGAAGCCATGAATATGGTGAAGCTGGAGGGCATCTGCGCGATAGGGCACCAGCAAAACGCCATGGGTGTACGGTGTGGCATGGGCCCTACAAGACACGGGACCAGAGATGCCAACTCATTGCACTCCTCCCGCAGGCGGTCTAATGTCCTATGAAAGGGCGGGTGTGTGTGAGATGTGGGAAGTCAATAGTTTTGCGTGTATGTGCAAAGCCCCAGGGCCAGTAGTTACACCAAGAGGCCCAGCCAAGGTGGGCATGTCTGCTCAGAGACATTTTCCGAGGTTAGCCCAGGTGGATCAAGATGAAGACCAGCCGGACCATGGACCCAACCTAGAGGACGAGTTCTTCATCTCCAGTCTCAGTGACCTAAAGGGCAAGAAGAAGAGGCAGTGAAGATGTGCGGTGTCTGTTGATATGATATGATAGTTTATTTATAGTGCCTACACACAATGTGTTTCAAAGCGCTTCAAGGCAAGGGAAGGGAACAAGGGAAAAAACAATGACATTCTTACAGGCCATGAACAGTAAGGATGTGAAATTAACTATTGTACTCGGCCTGACGACATTTCAGATAGTGCAAGAGCTAAGACACAGATAAGAAAGGGATGGGGAGAGTGGGAAGGAAATGGAAACAGACAGGCGACTACCATACTAGGCCTGACGACATTTCTGGTAGAGCTGGAGAAAAAAAAAGGTACGGGAGAGGGGTGCAGAAAGTGAGGGAAGGAACAAACAAGCAACTATCGTACTAGGCCTGACAACATTTCAGATAGTGCTGGATGGGTGGGGGTGGGGTTGACAGTAAGGGGAGGTGGGAGGAGACAGACGAGGTTGCTATCATACTAGGTCCAGGGACAATTCTGATGGAGTAAGTGTATAGAAGAAAGTAAGGGGAGATGGGGAGGCGATAGGAGAAGGGAGCGGAGGGGAGAACAGAGAGTAAGCAGTCAAAAAGAGTGGAGAAGCAAGAGGGGAGAGCGAATACAATTGCAGAAGTCAGTAGTAACGCATCATGTTGCAAGCCAGGATACAAGATGAAGATGGAAACAGCATGATTCAGGGCCACCATGAGTACAAGATGTAAAGGAAGTCCAGCATGAGAGTTGAGAAAGGGTGACGCACTGTGAATCAATGAAGTCCATAAAAGTCAAATCCGGCATTGGCCACAAGACGGTGATTGTGAAACCAGAATGTATCAGGACAGACTCCTGCAGAAGTAGGCTGGAGGGGGCCAGGGGGGAAGCCGGGTAGAAGAATCAAGCAAAACAGGCAACATCTGTGTGTGAGATTGGGGGCACAAGGGATGTGAAATCCCGGTACTGATCGATATGTGGGCATCCGTGAGTGTGATGGCCCTGGACCACTATGAGGCATTGACCGGCCCGCCAGTCTTGGCCCGGGCGAAAGTGAGAATGTTTACCTTCAGAGGTAAACAACCGTTGCCACTAAAAGGGACATTTGCATCAAAAGTGGGCCGTGTCCCGAAGCCATCAAGGTGAGATTTATTGTCACTGATGTCAGCAAGTTGTGCTGTGGGGGGAGACCCTCAGATTGTCAGTTTTGCATATGGAGTCTACATGGAAGACATTCACGAGGTCTTGCAGAAGTTCAAAATTGTGTTTGTGGTTTAGGAAAACTGGTGGGGGAGCCGGTGAAACTGCATATTGACGAATCCATCCGCCCGGTGGCCCTTAAGCACAGGAGGGTGCCATTTCATGTTAGAGACCAGGTTGACAAGGAGATAGAATGCCTTGTGGAGATGGAAATCACTGAGACAGTAGCGGGGCCAACCCAATGGATGTCACCAATAGTGGTGGAACAGAAGCTGAAATGACCAGAGTCTGTTCAGAGTTGTGTAGATATGCGCCTGCCCAACAAGGCCATCAGGGCGAGTGATTTGAAGGGTTTAGGGGGTGAAGACAGCTCATTCTCACAGCATTGCTTCAGTGTTTGGTTTCAGACGTGAAGGAGGGATACATTGAATCTGCACCAGAATAGTCTCATTAGAATGTGTAGAGAAGTTGGATGCCCCACACACACACAGAAGTTTGCCTCTCCCGCAAGTCTCTGATGTTAGTCCCACTCCCAAATTTTGAAGGGTTAGCCCCTGCATAAAGGTTTTAGTCTAGGTGCCCATATGCTGTGTGGTGTCCCATTACTTCTTTGTCCCTCTTGCTTGTCCCAGTCCTTATCATTTTGCCTCAGGGACAAGAAACCTTGGGAAAATGTAACAAAACAAAAAGAAAGGAAATCAAATCTATGGGTGAGATATAGTGCTGTCCGATCCCAGCATCTCTCATTTGTTCTGGTCCTTGAGGACAGGTACTTTTCTGTACACTGGAAGAAAGTGAGTATAGGAGCCCAGTTGGCCCGCTTGCCAAAGAAGAGACCTAATAGCTCCCCCTTCTCCGGCTTATCTAGGTCCCCAATGACAGAAACTTGGTGCACAGTGCTTGCTGTGGCAAGCCCGCACCCACGTTCCTCCATTTCTGGTGACATGTTATGAGGAGGAGTCCCGTGATCTGCTGTGCGCCTGCCTTTCTGGGAGAGACCTCCTCCAATCTTACTGCATCAACACCAACAGAAAGCCTCATGAGGGTGAGGGACGGCCTCTCCCTCACTGGCAACAGTTGAGAAGACATGCATGAGGAGGAGAGTCGGGGACTGCTGTGAGCCGGCATACCTGAGGAGTCTACTCCTGCTGCAATGACACCACAGCCCATCCCCATGGTTGGGCCTCTCCCTTACCGGCTCCACAATGGATAACGAGCCCTGGTGGTTTAATTGGACTTAGGAAGTGGCGTGGGACCGCCCAAAGCTCCATGGCGTGCATATACTGAGCCTGTAAATTAAAAGGAGGCGAGTGGGGCTGCACGTTTGTGTGCTGTTCCAAGAAGTGTAAGAGTGTAAGAGTGTTCTGGGATTGCAGTGTGATAGGAGAAGACCCAAATCCCTCTAGGAGAAGGGGAGAAGCAGGGACCGATGGAGATCCAGAAGTACAACCCCTTCACACACAAAACACTGTTCTCCTCCCTACCCCAAGGATGCCACGTAGCGATCCACCTGGACCTCAAGGATTCAAAGGCTCCACCGGTGGGAGAGGCCATGCAGGACGCCTACAGCAATTATCTTATACCTCCAGCCGGGCTGCCATTCCTTCAGAATACAAGCAGATCATTATTTTCAGGGAATAGAGTGAGCCCGAGAAGGCAGGTATACCCATGGACTGCTTGTAACTTTATTCCATCTCCTTTGAATTAGACCAGACCCACCACAATACTCCCAGTATTGAGTGATCAAGCACCACCACTGGAACAGGTCTACAAGAATTACATAGAAAATCCCTCACCTTGTTGGGAAACGTAGCACAATCCTCCAGATAAGTCCAGTAGTTCCTAATACCCTCTGATAGATGCTCCAACATGACTCTCAACCGGGCCATGATAAGTCTGCTCCGTACAGATTAGTCAGAAGCCACTGTGCAGGTAAGACCTTTACCTATGTTCAAGGTACAGGTACAGGTTCAGGATAACAGGTACAGGTAACTTACATAGAGGCAGAACATCCACCTGCCCCCTGAATCTGGGCCAGGCTCTCTTCAATTGACTTACACCGAATCTCCATGGGCATTCACACCACAACATTCCACCAGGCATTCCATCAAGCAAACACTCATGCAGGACCAAGGCAAGGAAACCCAAGACATAACACATCTCCCTCCTAAACAGAAACCAACGAACAAGGTACGGAAAGAAGCATAAGGGAAAACCACAAGGTAATGTGACCAAAGCATAAAACAAACAACATTCACTCTGGCCATAACCAAACTCCAAACTCCAAACCAATACCCACACACTCCATTCCGAGGAACACAGAGCCACGCTCCCACCTACCTAGTCCCTTCAACGACCTACAATGAAGACAAGCATCCCTAGAATACACTAAACGTTTGTTGAAAGCCTACAACAGACACTCAAACAAATGAACCAGCCCTAACACAACAACAACCGAACAATACTATCAAATCTCAAGCCAGAAACCACGAGCATCTTACTGCCAACCACTTAGGTGCACTACAGTACAGAACACCCTTCAACTACAACAACACCCAAACAAAAGAAATAAGCACAAGACACAGGCACCCACGCCAGTGCACAGATTGATTGAGAGAACAACCTCCTAAGGTACCGGTGACCAACTCCCCAGAGGCACGGCCAGGAAATTCCCCCCCAAGTGCGTGTGTCCAATACCCCGGACGGCCCGTGACCGGGTCAAGCTTCCTAGCTGACACTGCACCACCAACACACAGTAGAGTCGAGCTCTTCAGCTGACACAATCACAAAGGGTATAGATAGTCCACACTTTGAGTAGAATGATTAATTATTCAGCATATGATTATTTTAATGAAGGGCGTGTATCAACCATGATATCATGTCTAGTATCCTGAACTCAGAACACAGTTATGTAAAAATTTCAAACTGGAGTAGTCATTTGTTTAATGATCTTTTTTATTAAAACACAAATCGTTTTGATCTTGCGCTCCAATTATTATTTTTCTTCAAAAAATAAATGTTTCCTTGTTTATCAGGAATCATTTGTCATTATTGTTCAGTAGACGTTTGATGTCAAAAATCATTGTCGAAATTAGCAATATACATTAATTATCTTCATGAACATTCTTTTCCTATTTACAGTCCCCCGACACGTGTTTCGTCATTTGGAAAAAATGGTTCCTCAGGAGGGTTTAAATTGTTTGGTGTTATCTATTAAATCAAAACAAGAGACATTTTTGAAAAATTAAATTATGAAAGGTTTGCTAATTTTTATATATGCATTCTGCGCACATGCATGACAGAAATGCCAATTGATTATCATGGATACCTTCAAATGAGGATGACCAACTTACATTTTAAACTTCCTATATTTTGTGTACCAATGCGCTTCGTTATCAAAGAGCGTTATTTTCTTTTCGATTCTCTATTTCTCTGATGAGTACCTGACAGTTAGTAAATCAAATAATTTAACGTTACAGTCGGTTTCTAGTTAAATTATCAAAAAAATATTTTCGACATGCCATTTTGTAGGAAAGAAATTGCTGAAAAAAAAAAATTCCGAATGCTTTTTATTTTATTTTATATGTTTCTTTTTTGTTTCGCTAGTAAAAGAAAAGTGGCTATAAAAAAAGGGGGGTTGGGGGGAATACCCCCATTTAAAAAATACATGAAAAAAAAACATTAAAAAAAAACATTTCTTCTGCATTTTGGTGTCGAAAAAATGCCATTTCAAAAATATGACATTCGAAAATGTCACTAGGAACCGTTACAGTCCTATTGTATTTGTTATCACTTTTAAAAAAAATGCATCAAATGTTAAACTGATCTCACCTTGGTGTTCAATTCGCTTAATCTAGCAGTTATTTTCGGTGACAATCGGCGTTTGCCTCGGCGCGATGACCGAAGGCAAATCTAAGATGGCCGATATATTTGTTTGGAACACAACGACGTCCTCACGCAATTGACATATGTGCTGACGTCATTGCGCTCCAATCTCCATGTTGAATTGGGATAATAGGGACTCTGCGTATATCGGGTATTGTTTACGTGATTTGTGGTTTTCTCAAACCTAAATTTAAATGAATGGTAGTTGTAATAATAATGTTGATATGATAATGTTCACATTGTATTCATGAAAAATAACTTTCTGGATGGTCATCACCATGGACTATTAATAACAAAAAGACATAATTGCCGTGATATAACCAGTGCATTTCCTCATAATGTCAACATTGAACATGCTCACAGTTGTGTGGCCAATGCATTATTCAACAAAGTGCATAATTCTTCCTTTTTTCGTATCTATTTTCCAATATTCATATGCTGTTTCTCGATTTGACCTCCAACCTCACCAGTTCGTGATAATTAAGGTTGGATGTTTCTGATATTAACACAAAGTGAAATTAAATTAAAAATAAATAAAAAATAAAAATAAGTCTACAAAAAGTGGCTCATTTCTGTGTCTGAGTTTAATCCTGTGTTAAAACAATCCATGAGACATATCCAATTTGCCTCTCTTTGTCTTAGGAGTTTATCTTTGTTTCCACCTCTTGCTGGGGTCTCTATGTGTTCCAATCCAAAAAAACCTTATTTTAATGATTTGATCTTCTGTGTGTTCTGTTGTAAAATGTTGACCCAAAGAATATCTGAAAATTTGTGGTACCGTTATTAGCACCAAAGTCCCTTTGCGGGTCCCGTCCTTAATGCCTGGTAAAACCAGGTGTTAAGGGAGGACCCGCAAAGGGAACTCGTAATAGGGCGGTAAGGGATTACCGGTACCGATGCCCTTACCGGTACCGGTAATCCCTTACCGCCCGGGTCGTAATGAGGCCCCTTGTTTCTTATTGTACATATATGCTCAGCAATCCTTACTTTAAGTGGACGTATCGTACTGCCAAAGTATATTTTGGACATGAGCATTCTATAGCATAAACAACTGACTTTGTATTGCAATTGACGAAATCTTTTAACAAATGTTCTCGACCATTAGGCATCATGATATTGGTTTTTCCATCGTCCGAGTATTGGCACATTGTGCAGTTGCCACATTTGTAATTGCCTGTTAATTTTATTTTGTTGATTCCCACAGCTTCGTTATGCCTTTCATTTTCTTGGTTTTCACAAAGTGTGGCGGGCCACAAGATTTGTTTCAAATTTTTGGCTCTACGGTATGTGATGCATGGAGAGTCCTCCAGATATGGTGTGAGATCTGCATCTAATGATAGAAGACGCCAATATCTTTGTAGTATTTGTCTGAGTTTTGAATTATCAAATTATGGACAATTATTTCGAAAAATTCGAACAAGAAATCAAAATCAAAAAGCAACAAACATTCCACAGAGATGAAATGGACTACAAGTTCAAAAGAGTGTACACATTTCAAAGAAAATATTTTAACAGAACAATTAGGGCATTAAATAGAGCAATCTCTAAAAAATCACAGCCAAGCATAGTATCACCATCATCATCTGAGGTAGAATCAGCAAGTGAAGGAGAAATGGAAACTGCGCAATCTTCAAATGAAACAGCTCTGGAATTGACATCCACATATTCTTTTTTAGAAGAGTACAAAAAGCACAGACAACGGAAAACTCAATCCATGTACCAAACATCTTCAAATTTAAGCAGCTCAAGCCCCCCTTACCCCACTACAAATGGCGGCCTTACAAAAGGGGCCGTAGGGTGAGAGGGAACATCGCCAGAAAACGGTGCAAAACAGGGTGTTCTAACAAGATCGAAAAACTATCGAAAAAAAAATCTAGTATTAAACCTATTGGACAAACAATGCTCTTCGGCCTTAATATCTGCCCTAAACAAAGGCTTAACCTTCAGTCCCACCAACTACATGAATTATTTCCAAGTGAATCTTGATGTATATAAATTCAGTAGAAATCTCAAACTTCAGCCGGTGAAACAAAATAACCTGAAGAATTAGAGAAGCCATCCGAATTGACAATAGCACATTCCATCGATACAGTAGATCTGGAAGCTGGAAACACAATAGAAAACATTTTCATTGGATCTCAATCTGGACACAGGACTATCAGAAATAACCAAATTGAAACGCAAATCAAGATTTTATCCACAATTAACCAATGGACAATGTGGTGGATATTTTCCAAAAGTCAGTGCTACAAGATCTACGGAAAGAATATCTCACTAAAAATGAATCAACAACACCCAAACAAAATCTTACAATCTTGGGAGAGAAAAGCAATTAAAGAATTAAGTATGGATGACACCATTACAGTAAAATTAGCAGGTAAAGGCGGGAAAATATTACATTTAAATACAGAAGATTACATCCAAATGGCACAAGTAGATTTGAGCAACAATGATTACTATGAAAAACTAAAAGAAAATTCCTTGCCCAGATTAATACAAGAATGGAAAATAATGAGCACACAATGGCATGAAGAAGGACTACTTTCAGAAGAAGAACATGATTACATGAAAAATCAGCATCCAATCCTAGCGAGCATATATTTTCTACCGAAAATACATAAAAAATATGATTCACTACCATCAGGTAGACCAATAATAAATAGCATAGGCTCTCTTACAGAGTCCATATCAGAATACATTGACAAGCATCTGCAACCTTTAGTAACGGGACTTGCTTCTTTCATAAAAGACACAAAGTATGTAATACAACAGTTGGAATTGATAAATTGGGAATCTGATTATAGACTGGTGACCTTTGACGTGACCTCGCTATATACTAGCATACTGCACATTAAAGGAATAGAAACTGCACAACATTTTCTACAAACAAGATCGATTTGTTATTTAAGACAAAATTAAATGATATGTGAAATGCTCAATTTCATGTTCACAAACAATATATTCATGTTTAATAAAGAATGATACAGACAAAGGCAGGGAACTGCCGTGGGTGCTAAATTTGCCCCAGCCTAAGTGAATCTGTATATGGGAGTTTATGAACTTCAACATGCATGTCAACACACCTCCTTCACACAAGAAAACCAGGTGATTTACTGGGGGAGATTTATTGATGATATTCTGATAATAGGGAAAGGCAGCAAAACAATTATTGATAAAATACCATGAATATTTAAACAATCAATTCAATCTCAAATTGACCATGGAAGAAAGTGACGAAAGAGTCATTTTTTTGGATTTAGAGTTATGCATTAAAAACAATCAGATTAAATCCACTCTCTATATCAAACCAACATCTGGAAATAGCATTCTACATGCCTACGGTAACCACCCAAAACACATAATGAACAATATACCTTGTAGGGAGTTTTTGAGGATTAAGCGAAATTGCACGCAACAAGAAGAAATGGACAAACATATAACATCAGCAATAACAAAATTCCGACAAAGGGGCGATGCAAATAAGCTTCTAAAAAAAGCGTATGACAAGACAAAGCAGAGGACAAGGACATCATTGTTACAAAACAAATCAAAGCCAGACATAATGAAAGGACAACAAAAACTAAGGTTCATCACAACCTACAGTTTGGAAGCTTATCAACTCAGACAAATACTACAAAGACATTGGCATCTTCTATCATTAGGTGCAGATCTCACACCATATCTGGAGGACTCTCCATGCATCACATACCGTAGAGCCAAAAATTTGAAACAAATCTTGTGCCCGTCACACTTTGCGAAAACCAAGAAAACGAAAGGCATAACGAAGCTGTGGGAATCAACAAAATTAACAGGCAATTACAAATGTGGCAACTGCACAATGTGCAATGTGCACTCGGACAATGGAAAAACGAAAATCATGATGCCTAATGGTCGAGAACATTTGTTCAAAGATTTCATCATTTGCAATACAAAGTCAGTTGTTCATGCCATAGAATGCTCATGTCGAAAAATATACATTGGCAGTATGATTCGTCCACTTAAAGTGAGGATTGCTGAGCATATGCGTACAATAAGAAACAAGGATTTCAGATATCCTTTGGGTCAACATTTTTCAACAGAACACACAGAAGACCAAATCATTAAAATAAAGTTTTTGGGATTGGAACACATAGAGACCCCAGCAAGAGGTGGAAACAAAGATAAACTCCTAAAACAAAGAGAGACAAATTGGATATGCCTCATGGATTGTTGTAACACGGGATAAAACTCAGACACAGAAATGAGCCACTTTTTGTAGACTCATTTTTATTTTTATGGTTACTTTCTTTTTAATTTCATTTAATTTCACTTTGTGTTAATATCAGAAACATCCAACCTTAAATATCACGAACTGGTGAGGTTGGAGGTCAGATCAAGAAACAGCATATGAATATTGGAAAATAGATACCAAAAAAAGGAAGAATTATGCACTTTGTTGAATAATGCATTGGCCACACAACTATGAGCATGTTCAAGGTTCACATTATGAGGAAATGCACTGGCTATATCACGGCAAGTATGTCTTTTTGTTATTAATAGTCCATGATGATGACCACCCAGAAAGTTATTTTTCATGAATACAATGTGAACATTATCATATCAACATTATTATTACAACTACCATTCATTTAAATTTAGCTTTGGGAAAACCACAAATCACGTAAACAATACGCGACATACGCACAGTTCCTATTATCCCGATTCAAAATTGAGATTGGAGCGCAATGACGTCAGCACGTATGTCAATTGCGTGAGGACGTCGTTGCGTTCCAAACAAATAGCGGCCATCTTGGATTTACCTTCAGCCATCGCGCCCAGCCAAACGCTGATTGACACCGAAAATAACTGCTAGATTAAGCTAATGGAACGCCAAGGTGAGATCAGTTTAACATTTGATGCATTTTTTTAAAAGTGATAACAAATACAATAAGGACTGTAAGGTTAAATTATTTGATTTACTAATAATCCGGTATTCATCAGAGAAATAGAGAATCGAAAAGAAAATAGCGCCCTGTGAAAACGAAGCACATTGGTACACAAAATATAGGAAATTGGTCATCCTCCTTTGAAGGTATCCATGATAATCAATTGACATTTCTGTCATGCATGTGCGCAGAATGCATATAGAAAAATTAGCAAACCTTTCATAATAAAATTTCTCAAAAATGTCTCTTGTTTTGATTTAATAGATCATGACACCAAACAATTTAAACCCGTCTGATGAACAATTCTTTCCAAATGCGTAAACACGTGTCGGGGGACTGTAAATAAGAAAAGAATGTTCATGAAGATAATTAATGTATATTACTAATTTCGACATAATGATTTTTGACAACAAATGTCTACTCGACAATAATGATAAGTGATTGCTGATAAACAAGCAAAACATTTGTTTTTTAAGTCAAATAATAATTGGAGCACAAGATCAAAACAACTTGTTTTTTGTATTCTATTTGAAAACTTTTGTGTTTTTGTTTTTACCACTTATTTTTGTGTGGGGTTCTTACATATTAATTCTGTTGGACGGATTATTAGTTTTGAATAACCCCAAAACCATTGTTTGGTAAGTTTGCAAACAGGCTCTGGATACTGTATTATTTAATTTCTGATTGTTATAACATTTACAGGGTAATTCAAAGAATTTCGCACAAAAGTGGCGCACGCGGCTGGCGCACAGTGTGCGCGTGCGAATGTCTGCGCCAGCCGCGTGCGCTAAAATTGATTTCCGCGCACAGCGTATTCATGGATTTTAGCCTCCAAAACCAGCCGTGGCGCAGAGTGGTGAAGCGACCCTGCAGCAGCGCCAGTTACGCCCCCAAGAACGCCCTAGCGCAAGGAAAAGCCATCAAAATTTCCAATTCAGCGCAAAGGGCTGCGCTAACCCTGGACCAGTTTACAGGGCTGCCAAAAAGCAAACGCCAAGCGGGGAACATGTATTACTGCGGTGCGCGTGAAGTTTCACACGCGAAAGGGCCTGTGCGAGTGGTGTACGTGTATTACTGGGTTTGCGGGAAGTTTCACACGTGATTTCAGCAGGGTATGTGTATTACGGGGTTCGCAGGAACTTTCACACGCGAAAGGGCCTGTGCGAGTGGGGTACGTGTATTACGGGGGTGCGCGGGAAGTTTCACACACGATTGGCCTGGGTACGTGTATTTCAGGGGTGCGCGGGAAATCTCACACGCGATTGGCCTGGGTACGTGTATTTCAGGGGTGCGCGGGAAGTCTCACACGCGATTGGCCTGGGTACGTGCATTTCAGGGGTGTGCGGGAAGTTTCACATGCGATTTTCATGGGTACGTGTATTTCAGGGGTGCGCGGGAAGTTCCACACACGATTGTGCTTGGTAGTGTATTTCAGGGGTCCGCGGGAAGTTTCACACGCGATTGGGCTGGGTACGTGTATTTCAGGGGTGCGCGGGAAGTTTCACACGTGATTGGCCTGGGTACTTGTATTACCGAGCTGCGCATGAAGTTTCACACGTGAATTTGCTGGCAGAGCGGGGAGCGCGTATTTCGGGGATGCGAGGGGAGTCCTACACGTGAATTGGCAGTGTGGGTCCTCCCAGGTGTCCCCTCTACCTCCTCCACGGCCCATGCAGGCAGCCCACACCACAGGGGACTACCCTGCACCCCTGGTCATGTCCCGCAGGCAGCCCATCCACCATGGGCATGCCCCCCAGCCAAGCCACATGTCACGTTGCAATATGATCACCAACTCATGTCTCCCAGCACCCCCATCCCCCAGCAGTCAGGGGCACCTGCCAGTAGGCCCCCACTCATGTCCCACACATGTCCCCCTGCACCCCCACCCCCCAGCAGTCAGGGGCCGCTGCCAGCAGGCCCCCACACATGTCCCCCAGCACCCCCACCCCCCAGCAGCGCAGGGCACCTGCTAGCAGGCCCCCACTCATGTCCCACACATGTCCCCCTGCACCCGCACCCCCAGCAGTCAGGGGCACCTGCCAGCAGGCCCCCACACATGTCCCCCAGCACCCGCTCGCCCCAGCAGTCAGGGGCACCTGCCAGCAGGCCCCCACTCATGTCCCACACATGTCCCCCTGCACCCCCACCACCCAGCAGTCAGGGGCACCTGCCAGCAGGCCCCCACACGTCCCCCAGCACCCCCAACCACCAGCAGTCAGGGGCACCTGCCAGCAGGCCCCCACACATGTCCCCCAGCACCCACACCCCCCAGCAGTGCAGAGACCCTGCCAGCAGGCCTCCACACATGTCCCCCAGCACCCCCACCCCCCAGCAGTGCAGAGCACCTGCCAGCAGGCCCCCACTCATGTCCCACACATTTCCCCCTGCACCCCCACCCCCCAGCAGTCAGGGGCACCTGCCAGCAGGCCCCCACACATGTCCCCCAGCACCCCCACCAGTCAGCGGCACCTGCCAGCAGGCCCCCATACATGTCCCCCAGCACCCCCACCGCCCAGCAGTGCAGGGAACCTGCCAGCAGGCCCCCACACATGTCCCCCAGCACCCCCACCCCGCAGCAGTCAGGGGCACCTGCCAGCAGGCCTTGACACATGTCCCCCAGCCAACACGTCATCACAATCCAGATCCCTGGCTCTTATGGCCACACAAATCCCACCCCACAGCACCCCAGTCCAAACACCCAACCAAGCTTTACATCCACTCCAAATTGAAATCCCCATTACATGACAGATCACAAATAAGCAGTATGCGCATGAGTACAAGTCTGTCCGACCCACACAATGGCAACACATGACTGAGAAAACCCACATTGTGACATGCATGAAACCAATGAGAGAAGACCACACATTGAAGTAAGAAACAAAAATGTAATCAAGTCAAAATGAAGGGAATGAAATAAAAACACACAATAATGCCAATAATAATGAAAATGCAGCATGTCCCAAAAAATGATAAATAAAAAAAATGAGAATCCAAATTAATCCAAATGAAAATGTGTCCAAAGTCACCATCCAACAAAGCAAATCCAAAGGGAAAGAAAAGCATAATATCCATTGCTCCATGGTGAAGAAAAATAAAGATGAAGGAGAAAAATCCACTGTGAAACTATGTACAAATAGCAGATCCAGGGTCCATGAGCCCAACGACATAAAAGAAACCTGCAATGAAACCTACCTAATTACTAACTATATACAAAAATGTGGGGCATAGTCCATGCGCCCCAAATGGAAGAAAAAAGAAATGAAACTTAACTGTTCTCTGGCCCCGAGGTCTCGCAGGGATAATGCCATGTCCACCTCCAACTCCCTGCGAATTCCCTCGAGGCACTCAGCCCACCTCAGCGCCCTGCACATGGAGTTCTCCGCCCTGACCATCGTGAGCCGTGCCTCCTCCGCCCGCCGCCGCTCCGCACCTATCTGCTGGCCCAACCGCTGCCACACGGAAGACACTCCCATTCCAGGGTCCTCCTGCCCTCCGGCCGATGCCTGCCCCTCTGATGTAGATTGCCCCGAGCCATGATGCCTCCCACGTTGAGCCTGCCGCTGCCTCTGACGCAACTGCCTCTGCCACCACAACGGCATCCAGGCTGATGGAATCCACCGACGCCGTCGTGCACGTGCCCTGCTCGATGATGCCGGCACATCCTCCATCTGCTGGGGTCCAGTTGCTGGGGTGTCCACCCCTGCTGGACCTCCGACTCCCGACTGTGGCAGGGATGGGATCCCCACTGAGCTGGCTGCGTGGTATTAACCAAATTGTTCGTTTACAATTGTTCGAATGAACAGTTGACCGAATTTAAAGGGTCACAATTGACCTTTTCACAATTGACCACACATATATATATATATGGGGTTTTGGGCGGGTTTGGGTTGGGTGGGGGGTTGCGGGGGGTTTCCCCCCGCATATATGTTACAATTAACCTTCACAATTCGGTCAATTGTGAAAAGGTGTCATGATGCCTACCCCCGGAGCACCAGGCCAGGCCCAGCACCCCCGGAAGCAGGCATCATGCCCTCGGGTAAAAGCCCAGCGGCCCCTTATAGGGGCTCTTTGGACTCAGTCCTGGCGCCATAGGCGCCAGGCTCATAAAGGGAGGTGTTTTGTGCACTTACCTGATGCAGACCATGCTGCACGCTTCAGGCCTCCCTGAGACCTGAAAGGGATTATTTTTTCATAGGGACTATTTTTTCACTCAGGCGTGGCCAGGGAAGGATACATACCTAGTTGGGGAAGGATACATACCTGGGGCTTCTTTGGAGGCTTTTTAAGCCACGCCCAGACAGCAGCTCATGCTTCGCGTTGTTCTGCTTCCTGCAGCTTAACGCTCACTGTGTCTGCTCCTGCTCCTGGACTCCAGCCACGCCCGCCTCGAACCTGGAAGACCTGCAAGGAATGAAGAGAAGAGAAAGGTGAAAACCAAGGACTATTTCAAACTTCTTACCTGCATCCGGAATCTTCTCGCCAGCATCCCTGAAGAAAGACTTCCATTTAAAAGCATCGCGTTGCTCGCTGCAGCGCCACGCTTCACTCACCTGTCCTCGAGACATCTCCCGGCTCCATCGCGGCTGTCAGCATCGGACGCCACATTTCTGCACCTAGGGGAGAGAGGAAGAAACAAAAGGTGAGCAGAAGGAACACAGAAGGAAAGCCTGATTAACAGCCATAATACTTACCGGCTTTTCTTCCACATTTCGTGGCGGCGCCGCCCCGTTGGCAGGTACCGTACCTCGGCCCCTATGGGGAAAGGACAAGAAACATTTCTGGGGAATGATAAGGACATTTAGAGGGATCGCCCTTATCACTACTCACCTCGGCAGTTTAACCCCTCGACGCATCACCTTCATTCTGCACCTGAAATAAAGGACAGATCACAGGTTAGAAAGACAACATAAAGGGGGCCTCACTTGAACTTTGAACTTTCATACTTACGGCGCATCGCTCAGGAAAGTCAAGTGGATTTTGCCAGCGCCATTCTGAAAACCAGTGAAGTAACTGGACGAACGCGCGCCCCTGCACCAGAAGCAGGATGGAGAGTTCATCCTTCCAACCATAAGGTGAGCTTAAACCTGGGTTTGGAGGAAGTTAGAGAGGAACGAAGGGGGAAAGGGGGGAGCTAGCACACTATTCTGCAGACTGTTAACCCCCTTTCTCATCTGCAGAAGGATATTCCTACGGGCCAGGCAAGCACGATTTGGAGGTCCTGTCCAATCGGTGTTCCGGGTCCTGCGCATCACGCTAGAAGAGGCCACAGCAATCCAGACTAGACCAGCGCCCCCGTGGGAACCAGGTGAGCGTTACAGAACGCGAAGCCTTCCTACAAATTCCCACCCAGGCGCTATGGAAACTTCCGAAACTGACCAGTTGGCCCAATTACTGGGGGAATTACGGGCCGAAGTACACGCCGCTCGTCAAGAGACTAGTGCCCTCAGGAGGGAAGTGATTGTAATAAAGGATAGAGCTGATGACCTGGCTAGACAGCTTTTGCAAGGTCAAGCTGAACAAACTCCTTTACCCGGTTCCGGGGTGAACCCCGCTCCTGTGGTTTCCAGTAACACGGTGCAGATTAATCTACCTGGAAACATGCCGCTGGCCCCTCCTGAACGCTTTGCTGGGGACCCCAAACGATTCGCCGTATTCATGAATCAGTGTCGTTTGCACTTCCTATGCAGACCTGGGGCCTTCCCTAATGATCAGACCAAGGTAGCCTTTGTGTTATCAAATCTCAGCGGCTGTGCTGCCGATTGGTCAGTCCCACTGGTAACTCAAGATGACCCGATTCTTCATGATTTTCAAGGATTTCAAACAAGCATGGAAAGGTTATTTGCTCGACACTCCCAGGGACAGGCTCTGGATGACGAACTTCTATCTCTGCGATAGGGCAATCAAGACCTTCTATCCTACATTGCAACCTTCAATAGACTAATTGTGGAAACTGGTTGGCCAGAGGATAAAAGAATCACGTTATTCTATCGAGGTCTACGCAGAGAACTTAAAGATGTCCTGGCACAAGTTGTAAATCCGCCCCAAGAAAGCACTGAATATATAGACTTAGTGGTCCAATTGGATCACAGGCTGCAAAACAGAAAAGCAGATCGGTCCAAGTTTGAAACCCGGGTGTTGGCCAAGACCCACGCTAACCCCAAGGGGGCTGATGGCTCGGAGCCTATGCAAATCGGAGGGGTTAAAGGACCCCTAACTCAAAAAGAACGGGAAAGAAGACGACAGATGCAATTATGCCTTTATTGTGGGTCCTCTGGACACTTTCTACGAGATTGCCCGGTTAAGCCGCCCAAGAAGGTGGTAGGAGCCGCTGATAAAATCCATGGAAACTCTGTATCGGGAAACGACCATGCCCGGCAAGCGTAGGGGTCCACTTGCCGAGCTTGAAAACTAACTCTCAGACCTCGCATTTCATTGTGCCAATGGTCCTCGTAGATCCGGAACAGCCTAAACGGTTGCATGCTATAAAGGCATACATCGATAGCGGGGCTATAGGAAACTATGTGGATCGAGAATTGGTCTCTAGGATAAACCTCCCTCTGCGTCCTAAAACCAACAAAGATGTCATCCCCACAGTAGATGGAACCGAAATTGTCTCTGGACTGGTAACACATTCCACAGCGGAGGTGACACTTGTAGGTCCGGATGGCCATCGGGAGGCAGTTGTGTTTGATGTAATCAAGGCTCCACAGTTTCAGCTTATTCTCGGAATCCCTTGGTTAGAGACACATAATCCTCGAATTGATTGGCGAGCGAAGAGAATAACCTTCCCGGATTGTGCACAAACCTGCTACCCAGAAAATCCAAAGATTAATCTAGCATCAGTAACCTCTGTCCCCGTGCAACTACCTCCAGAGTACCAAGACTTTCAGGACGTCTTCCAAAAGGAACAGGCCAACACGTTACCTCCCCACAGATCGTACGATTGCCAAATCGATCTGGTGCCCGGTGCACAACCCCCTTGTAGCAGGATTTACACCCTTACTGAACCAGAGAATCTGCATTTGAGACAATATTTAGATCAATACCTCGCCAATGGTTTCATTCGCCCGTCAAAGTCCCAGGCATCCTCAGCTTTGTTCTTCGTGCCTAAAAAAGAAGGCGACCTTAGAACTTGTATCGATTACCGCGCATTGAACCAGATAACTGTTAAAAATCGTTACCCTCTGCCTCTGATCCCTGAACTCCTTGACCAGGTGCAGGACGCTTGCGTATACACCAAGTTAGATCTCCGGGGGGCTTATCATCTGGTACGAGTAAAAGAAGGCGACGAATGGAAAACGGCCTTCCGTACAAAATATGGACTATTCGAATACCAGGTGATGCCTTTCGGGTTGTGCAACGCGCCTGCAGCCTTTGAATTCTTCATGAACGATGTCCTTCGGGAACTCATCGATGTCTGTGTTGTCGTGTATATTGATGACATTCTTGTGTACTCCTCTTCGGAATCTGATCACAGAAAGCATGTCAGGGCCGTCCTAGAGAAACTGCGCCAGCACAAACTGTTTGCCAAGCTGGAAAAATGTGTTTTCCATACCACCGAGGTTGAGTTTCTCGGATTCATCCTGACACCTAAAGGGATACGAATGGATTCACGGAAAGTGGATGCCATCCTCAAATGGCCATCACCTAGTTCGGTGAAAGGTGTCCAAAGCATGCTTGGTTTTGCCAACTTTTATCGCAGGTTTATCCCGGAGTTTTCACGTGTGGTGCAACCCATCACTGCACTCTTGCGAAAAAATAAACGTTTTGAATGGACCGAGGAAGCCGAACAGGCCTTTCAGGAGTTGAAAGCTAAGTTCACGTCCGCACCTATTTTGAAGCACCCGCGTCCCGATCTCCCATATATAGTCGAAACCGACGCGTCCAGCTTAGCCATGGGAGCTGTCCTGTCTCAGAGAGACCCTGAAATCAACCAACTGCACCCCGTAGCATTTTGGTCCAGAAAGTTCTTGCCGCCGGAGATAAATTATGCGATCACCGATAAGGAACTATTAGCCATTAAGTCCGCCTTTAAGGCTTGGCGGCATTATCTCCTCGGCGCCAGGCATACCATCACCGTGATCACTGATCACTGAAATTTACAATATTTAAAAACTGCCAAGGCTCAATCGTCTCGACAGCTCCGATGGGCTTTGTTCTTTGCTGAGTTCGATTTTGTAATCACCTACCGCCCCGGCTATAAGAATGGTAAGGCGGATGCTCTATCCCGAATTGGAATGGAAGAAATAGACACAAACTCAGAACCTGTGCCGATAATTCCCGAACAAAGAATTTTGGGGATAACCACTTTACAAACCCTTGAAGACATTCAAGCACGAGTGAAACAATTCCTGGACTCTTCAGCCTTGCAGGATTGGATCAAAAGGGGGTCTAACTTTTCAGTCAAGGATGGCTTACCTTACCTCCAAGGACGCTTATTTTTGCCAGAAAAGGAATTGCAAGAACTGGTTATTTCCCGTCATCATGATACCCTGATGGAAGGACATCCTGGCATTGCCAAAACAGAGGAAAAGGTTAAACGACAATTCTGGTGGCCTTCCTGGCGAAAGGATATTAAATCTTTCGTGATGTCCTGTGGAGTTTGTGCCCAAAACAAAGGTCAAAAGACAAGACCCGCCGGTCTTCTTCAGCCCTTAGACATTCCACCAGCACCTTGGCACACCCTGTCACTAGATTTTATCACGGACCTGCCCTCTTGTAATGGTTACAATACTATTCTGGTCGTGGTGGATTTATTTTCCAAAATGGCCCACTTTATTTCGTTGAAAGGATTACCTTCAGCCTTTGTTCTTGCCAAGGAATTCCTCGAAAATATCATCCGTTTGCATGGATTCCCATCCATACTAGTCTCCGATCGGGGAAGCCAGTTTATTTCTCATTTTTGGAAAAAGTGTTGTCAACTGGCACAAATCGACGTAAGACTCTCGACCAGCCACCACCCACAGACCGATGGTCAGACGGAGAGAACGAACCAGACCCTTGAACAATATCTACGATGTATGTTGCACCAATCGGAGGGTAATTGGAAGGACATTTTATGGGTGGCTGAATATGCATACAATAACTCGATACACTCTGGAACTGGTCAGAGCCCCTTTTATACCCTATATGGACATCACCCTCGAACTTCAGACTTGGACTCACCTCTGAGCCTTGAAATGCCTGCAGTGGACCATTTGCATTCTACGATTACTCAAGCCTTCAAGGATGCAACTGCACATTTGCAACATGCGAAAGGGAAATACAAAAAGAATGCGGATCTGCATCGAAGAGAGGCGCCTCCATACCAAATAGGGGATCAAGTATGGTTGGCTACCAAACACCTATCACTCAAGGGGCCTCGAACTTTTAATCCAAGGTATTTAGGCCCTTACTCGATCAAAGCTATAACCAACCCAGTGGCAGTCAAGCTCGATCTACCAGCTAACATGCGGATTCACCCCGTTTTTCATGTGTCACTTTTGAAACCAGTGCACCCAGGAACCAGATTAACAAAGCCACCAGAACCGATTCAGATAGATGGGGAGCCTGAATTCGAGGTGAAGAACATTTTGGATTCTAAGATCTCAAAATCAAAAATTTTCTATCTAATTGATTGGAAAGGGTACGGGCCTCAGGAAAGGTCTTGGGAACCCAGTGATCACGTACATGCACCTCGGCTGGTAAAAAGGTTCCATCGGAATTTCCCAAACAAACCGAAACCTCCAGAAGGAACGACCTTGGGAGGGGCCTTGGGGGGGGGAGTGCTGTCATGATGCCTACCCCCGGAGCACCAGGCCAGGCCCAGCACCCCCGGAAGCAGGCATCATGCCCTCGGGTAAAAGCCCAGCGGCCCCTTATAGGGGCTCTTTGGACTCAGTCCTGGCGCCTTTGGCGCCAGGCTCATGTTGGACATCAGTCCTGGCGCCATAGGCGCCAGGCTCATAAAGGGAGGTGTTTTGTGCACTTACCTGATGCAGACCATGCTGCACACTTCAGGCCTCCCCGAGACCTGAAAGGGACTATTTTTTCATAGGGACTATTTTTTCACTCGGGCGTGGCCAGGGAAGGATACATACCTAGTTGGGGAAGGATACATACCTGGGACTTCTTTGGAGGCTTTTTAAGCCACGCCCAGACAGCAGCTCATGCTTCGCGTTGTTCTGCTTCCTGCAGCTTAACGCTCACTGTGTCTGCTCCTGCTCCTGGACTCCAGCCACGCCCGCCTCGAACCTGGAAGACCTGCAAGGAAGGAAGAGAAGAGAAAGGTGAAAACCAAGGACTATTTCAAACTTCTTACCTGCATCCGGAATCTTCTCGCCAGCATCCCTGAAGAAAGACTTCCATTTAAAAGCATTGCGTTGCTTGCTGCAGCGCTACGCTTCACTCACCTGTCCTCGAGACATCTCCCGGCTCCATCGCGGCTGTCAGCATCGGACGCCACATCTCTGCACCTAGGGGAGAGAGGAAGAAACAAAAGGTGAGCCGAAGGAACACAGAAGGAAAGCCTGATTAACAGCCATAATACTTACCGGCTTTTCTTCCACATTTCGGGTCGGCGCCGCCCCGTTGGCAGGTACCGTACCCCGGCCCCTATGGGGAAAGGACAAGAGACATTTCTGGGGAATGATAAGGACATTTAGAGGGATCGCCCTCATCACTACTCACCACGGCAGTTTAACCCCTCGACGCATCGCCTTCATTCTGCACCTGAAATAAAGGACAGATCACAGGTTAGAAAGACAACATAAAGGGGGCCTCACTTGAACTTTGAACTTTCATACTTACGGCGCATCGCTCAGGAAAGTCAAGTGGATTTTGCCAGCGCCATTCTGAAAACCAGTGAAGTAACTGGACGAACGCGCGCCCCTGCACCAGAAGCAGGATGGAGAGTTCATCCTTCCAAACCATAAGGTGAGCTTAAACCGGGGTTTGGAGGTAGTTAGAGAGGAACGAAGGGGGAAAGGGGGGAGCTAGCACACTATTCTGCAGACTGTTAATCCCCTTTCTCATCTGCAGAAGGATATTCCTACGGGCCAGGCAAGCACGATTTGGAGGTCCTGTCCAATCAGTGTTCCGGGTCCTGCGCATCACGCTAGAAGAGGCCACAGCAATCCAGACTAGACCAGCGCCCCCGTGGGAACCAGGTGAGCGTTACAAAAGGTCAATTGTCATTCGAACAGGTGTAATACGAACAATTAGTATACAATCGGCTGCGTTGGTCAGGGCAGGTCCACAGGGGGCCCTGGTGGCATCTGGGCCAGAAGACGGCATGGAGAACGACTGGCGCATAGTCTCCACAGAGGAGGAGAGGGCCGCCAGAGTGGCCGACACATGTACAAAACCCCTGACCATGGACACTCCCAACTGGGCCACGTTGGCACGCTGCTTTTCGTGATGACGTGCGTGCTCCCCCCGGGAAGCACGCACGTCATCACGAATGTCACGCGAGCGCAACGCGACACCAATCAGGTCCTTCTCCATACGGCCAGGGGTCCCCTCGTCCGCATGTAGAGGAGTGACAGATGACATGGACATCCCCCCGACCTGCGGACGGGCCTGGGATGGGGCATGCCTGCTGGTGCATGGTGGTGCAGTCACAGGGTCAGGGACAGCGACATGCACAGTCCCCTCCGTGGTGACCTGTCCTGCCTCCTGCCTGTTAGGCGGAAACCTGTGCAGTTCCCTCTGGGACCACTGCAAAAGATTTAGGACTACAGGTGTTTGGCAGTAAACCCACTTGGTAGCAGTCTGTACCACACAGATTCACTTGGTAGCTGTGGCTGAGCAGTCAGACTTCCCTCAAGAAGAGTTAAGCAGTATGTGGAGTATACAAAATAGGGCAACTCTTCACAGTAAGACAAGCAAACACGGAACAAGGCTTCAGTGTAAAGATATAAAGGTATTTATTTATAACGGCACATCTATAGAAAACACTATGGCACTATCACGGCAAACACTTCAATCACAATTACTCTACGAAGAAGAAACGATCAATCCCCCTAACAATATTTCGACAAGTCTAGGTTATACCAGCACCACTTATTTACAGACAGAGGTGTATGCCTCAACCTAGATGGCACTCTAATATTAGTTAGGACGGGGGAGAAAAATAGGCAGGTTACGAAATCAACACAGTTCAATACTTCACGGGTAAAATGCAAGGCAAGAAGACAAGAACCACAATAGATTATAAAGTTCAGAGGCCAGGCCCACTCGGAGAGAGGCAAGGCGATATGTCCCAAAAAGTCTCTAGTGGAAATACGTTCGAGTCTTTGTAGCAAATTGTTATCGGCAGATTGAACCAGTTCAGAACAATACGTGAGAAAGCTTGGAGGCGACCCTATGGAGAGGCGAGGATTAAGACACCTCACTCTATCCGGCAACAAGGGAAGCCAGGCGGACACAGTACCTTGATTGTGGAGAGACAGCTCCGGCGGGGGCAGTTGTTCCTGGTGGTGGATGCAGGTCGGGTCTTTGCCAAGAGTAGAGATGATCTCGTCGTCGAAGAAAAGTGAAGTCCGGTGCACCACCAGGGAAGAGACCAGCCGCGGAGTGCTCCGTCACAAGGCACCACCTTTTGGTCGCGGTACAGGGGTAGTGGCTATCCGGTTGCCGAGGTGCTCTGCACGGGCAATTCGACCACTGCGTCCTGAGGCGAAGAAAAAGCAAAAAGGGACTGGTTGTTCCCACCAGTCAGGGGAAGAGACTCTCCGGCAGGGAGATCTCCTCTGTCGTCGGGAAGTGGTGAGTCGGCTCAGCAGGGCTCCACCGGAGGTGTCGTCGTTGCAGGTCGGCTCAGCGTTACCCTCGTCGGATTCTTAGGTCCTGTTGCGACTTCTGAAGATCCAGTCCCAAAAGCCCTGCTTTTATGCAGAAAACCCCCATTCATTCAGCCTATCTGTCAATCAACACATGCTAAGTGGTGAGCGGGGAGGCTCACCACTTGGGCCAATCACACCAGAGTGCGACCGGAGTTGGCAAGGCAACTCGGTCCAGGGTGCCGAAAGGTCTAGTAAAGCCAATGGTGACTTTACATGCCCGGGGAGACAGTAGTCAGTCCCCGGGTATGGAGCCTATGGTGGAGGTCCGCTAGGACGCCCTGTGTTACGGCACGGAGGGTGCGGTGTAACACACATAGAAAAACATATGAGACCCTATGGAGTAAAAGACCCCATAGCCCATCGAACACATTGATATTCAAAGGAATTACCCACATTCATGTCCAAGAGTGGGAGAAAAAGAGTCTCACTCTTGGCAGGATGGAAAAAAACAAACTCCCGAAATCCAGCAAAGCTGCTGGGGGACTCACTAGGTTAGGAAATTCAGCCTAAACAGAGAATTCTCCCTAACACTCGCCCCCCCCAGACTAAGGGACAGGAGGATTTAATCCACTCCTGGATGAATCTCATACCTCTAGTCGATGACATACATCCTAGAGAGACCATCAGCATTTTGGTGGTGACACCCTGACCTGTGCTCAATGGTGAAATCAAACCCTTGCAGGCAGATCGACCATCTCAATAGTTTTGGGTTTTCCCCTTTCATTTGCATTAACCATCTCAAGGGTTGGTGGTCAGTCTAAATGACAAAAGTAGAACCATACAAGTACGGCCTAAACTTCTTCAGAGCCCACACGATAGCAAAGCACTCTCTTTCGATTGTTGCCCACCTTGTTTCAGGATCCTTCAGCTTGTGGCTGATGAAGCAAACGGGGTGCTCCCTACCTTTCCCATCCAGTTGACTGAGTACGGCACCTATTCCTACATTTGAAGCATCTGTCTGTACAATGAAGTGTTGGCGGTAATCAGGAGCTCTGAGTACTGGGGCTTGGCACAGAGCCTTTTTCAGATTTTCAAAAGCCTGATTGCACTCCTCGTTCCATTTAACATTTTTAGGGAATTTGGGCGGGGAGATGACATTCAGTGGAGAAGCTATGGTCCCATAGTTCTCTATGAAATTCCTGTAGTACCCAGTGAGGCCTAGGAAGGCTCTCACTTGGGTTTGAGTAGTAGGTGTTGTCCAATTTTGCACAGCTTCAATCTTACTGAGCAAAGGCCTTATTTCTCCACCTCCTACCTCATGTCCAAGATAGACTACCTTACTCTGTCCAATTTGGCATTTACTCGCCTTTATGGTCAGATTGGCTCGTCCAAGAGCATGCAAAACATCTCTCAGGTGGGTTACATGTTCTTCCCAGGAATTGCTGAACACTGCAATGTCATCCAAGTATGCCATGCAGAAGTCCTCCATCCCATTCAGAACCTGGTTTACCATCCGTTGAAACGTAGCAGGTGCATTCTTCAATCCGAAAGGCATTACCTTAAACTGGTATAAGCCAACGGGGGTAGAAAATGCAGTTTTCTCCTTGGCATGGTCTATCAGGGCTATTTGCCAATAGCCTGACGTCAAGTCAAATGTGCTGAGGAACTTGGCGGCGCCAAGTTTATCCACCAACTCATCTGTTCTTGGCAAAGGGTGGGCATCAGTCTTGGTGACTGCATTAAGAGCTCTATAATCCACGCAGAATCTAAGCTCTTTAGATCCGGCCTTTGGTACTAACACAACTGGACTAGACCATGGACTAGTAGAGGGCTCTATTACCCCGAGATCGAGCATCTTGCTGACCTCATCTTTGATGTGGGTTCGTACGTTTTCTGACATGCGGTATCCTCTGCTTTTGACTGGCAGACAGTCACCAGTGAGTATGTCGTGCTGGCCCCAAGGGGTCAAGCCTGGTGAAAGCGAGAACAGAGAGGCAAACTGATTCAACATAGATTTGCACTCTTCTTGTTGCTCGGGTGTCAGATTGGAAGAGAGATTTACTCCTTCAATTTTTTCGTCTAAAGGTAAGCCTCTGAGGCAATCCGAAAGAGCTTCACTCTCTCCTTCTTCCTCGGATGATGCTAGAAGCAACGCTCCTACATCGGGTTTGGAGACATACGCTTTGAGGCGGTTGGTGTGGAAGACTGTCGGAGCCTCCTTGGGATTGCCCAAGTCCACCAGATAGTTGACCTCTCCGAGTTTACCCACCACTCTGAAGGGTCCCATCCACTTGTCTTGCAAGGCCCTCTGCCTTGTTGGGATCATAACGAGAACGAGCTGCTCTTGGGCGAACTCAACCATGTTAGCCTTTTGATCGTGCCAGTGCTTGACCAATGCTTGTCCAGCTTTCAAGTTATCGCTTGCTTCCGTCATCATGTGCGACATTCTCCTCCGGAGACCTATCACATAGTCAGTCACTCTGACTGGCTTGGGGGAAGGAGCACTCTCCAACCCCTCCTTAATCAGGGCCAATGGACCTCTGACAGGATGACCATAGAGAAGTTCGAAGGGAGAGTAACCTACCCCCTCCTGAGGGACTTCTCTATAAGCAAAGAGAAGGCATGGCAGTAGAAGGTCCCACTTACGCTTAAGGGGTTCTTCTAAAGCACCTATCATGCTCTTCATGGTTCGGTTGAACCGTTCTACCAACCCATTGGTTTGTGGGTGGTACGCTGTTGAGAACTTGTAAGTAACTCCACAGGTTTTCCACATGGCTTTCATGTAGTGGGACATAAAGTTTGACCCCCTGTCAGAGATTACTTCCTTAGGAAACCCGACCCTAGTAAAAATACCAAGGAGGGCCTTAGCCACAGCCGGAGCTGTAACAGTCCTCATAGGAATTGCCTCAGGATACCTAGTAGCATGGTCTACTACAACAAGTATAAACCTGTTGCCTGAGGAGGTTGGAGGATCAAGGGGACCAACAATGTCAATCCCTACTCTCTCAAACGGGACTCCCACAACTGGGAGAGGCACTAAAGGTGCCACATTCTTGGAGCCAACCTTACCAGAGGTCTGGCAGGTGTGGCAGCTCCTGCAGTTTTTTTCTACTTCAGCCCCCATCTTTGGCCAATAGAAGTAGAGCGAGAGCCTTTCCTTAGTCTTCTTGAAACTCAAGTGACCAGCCAAAGGAATCTCGTGGGCTAACTGCAAGAACTGTGGTCTGTTCTCTTGGGGTACTACAAGTCGTTTGTAGTCTCCAGGTGCAGACTCGGTCGGTTCACTGTAGAAGAGGCCATCTTCCCAGTGCAACCTGTATTTCCCAGGCTCTTGCCCTTCAGCCTGAGCTTCTGCCTGGTGGCGAAGACCTTCCAGAGTTGGACATTCTCTCTGTCTCTTACTGAAGTCTGCCCTGCTGGGTCCACCTTCTGCCAGTAAAGACTGCAGTTCAGGATGGTCAACAGGATCCAGATCTCCAATGAGTTCTTGGCCTTCCATTAGCTCTTCCTCAGAGTCTAATTCTACCACACAGGGTTGTACCTCCCTCTCAGCCTCGACTGGAGGTGGGGTTACGGGTGTAACTTTGGACAACCGCGGGGAAGTCCGTGTTGGCTGCACTGAAATGCCGGCTGCTGGTTTCGGGATAGAAGTCTTAGGTTTCCCTTTCGCTTCTGATTTCTTGGAGACAGCGGCCGACAATTCCAGTGGAACAGGAGTGATTTCTTTCTTTATCATCTCCTGGAGAGTACCGCGCATGGTCCTCTCTCTTGCGGGTCTGGTTAGCTCCTGTAACCGTTTACTAGGAGGTCTGGGGGTATGCGATACACCTCCGAGAGTTTTCAAATCGTTACCCAACAGTACGTGTCCTGGTACCTCACTCTGTATGCTGACAGGTATCTTCACAGTCATGTCGTTACACTGGATGAGAACTGGTAATTGGGGAAGCATCGGCACAGGCCCTCCAGCTAACTTGGTGAGGCGTTTGGGTGCCTTAGCAACATCCTCAGCCTGAAAAAACGATTTATCCACCACAGTTATGCTGGCCACAGTGTCCCTAATGGCAGGAGTCTCCTGACCATTCACCTGGACACTGTTCTTATAATACTCTTTAGTATTATCGGGGATAGAATTATAGACATCTAAATTCTGTTGTTCCCACAACCCCAGAGATACTAAAGAAACGCTGGCTGAGACTCCAATGGGTTCGTCAGCCAGCAGTAGAAAGTTTCCACTTGCCATTTGGACTTCCTCCACTGGAGCGAAGGCTAAGGAGACAAGCTGGACCCCTGAAGGTTTACCCTTACATCTGGGATCTCCTTTCACGTGGTCAGTCGAGCCACAAACAAAGCATTTACCGAATGCTTTCTGGAATGGTGGCTTGTTCTGACCTCCTTCCGGTTTGACACCAGAAGACACACTATTCTGCTGTGGTTTTCCCGGTGGCTTACCCTTCTGGTTTTGTTTGGGGCCCTCTTTGGAATTGGAGTTATTAGAATTCTCTTTTGAGTCTTTTTTAGGCTGTTTTCCCTCATCCTTTTTCTGAGTTGCCCCAGAATCCTTATGAGTAGCCCTGTTGGCAACCCATAAGTCAGCAGCCTTAGCTAGCGTCCGGGAATCCAATTCCTTCAAATCAGCCAAGTGCTGTCTGAGCTCCGGAGAACAGGCATCAATAAATCGACTCCAACATAAAAAGATTCTTCATACCCTCATAAGTGTTCACTTTGTAACCCTTAATCCATCCCTCTAAGTTTTTCAACCCTTCACTCACCCAGGTAGCCCAAGGGGTACCATCATGCTTTTTGAGGGTTCTAAACCTCTTAAGATACTGGGAAGGGGTCTTCCCGAATCTAGCTATCAAAGCTAGTTTCACACTTTCGTAATCTGTCTTATCCGCCTCCCCCAACTCCATTACCACATCAGTCGCAACAGGAGGGAGCCTAGAGAACAACCAGGGAAGTAAATCATTCCCGGTGATGTCCTGGAGCCCATGATTGTACTCAAACAGTTTTAACCAATCCAACACATCCAATCTCGGTTCATACATACCCACTAATTCCTTCGGCATCCGGGGTCTTTTGGGACTGGAGCTCCTAGAGGAACCAGAGGAGAGAGAAGCATTTTCCATAGACAACTTTTTCATTTCTAACTCGTGATTAAGTTCCATTTCCCTGAGTCTTAACTCAGCTTGCTTCTGCTCAGCCTGGGCATTCATCCGTCTGAACTCGAGCTCTTGGTTTCGTTCAGATTGAGCCAAGAACCGTTTGTATTCTAATTCGAGCTTCATTTTTTCAAGTTCAAAATAAGCAGGGTTACATGTGGGACCTGGTATGGGCCCCGTAGGCACAGCTGGTAAGGCAGGTAGAGGAGCAGGGGAGACAGTTTCGTTAGCCTCTCCTTCCTTTTCAGCCTCTTCATCACTATCATCAGAATTATGATTTAGATCAACACCATCACTGTTATCTACATTTGCTGGAGAGATTGGTTCCTCTGAACCAGCACCCAGACTTTGGTTCGCCAGCAATCTCTCCATTAGTTCTAACTTCTTGCCTCTTACAGGAAGATTCTCTTGCCTACAGAGAGCTCGCAAACTCTCAGTATTTTCACCTAACAAGGACTCTTGACTGTAAGTTTCCATCGTAGACATGTTTTTGAAAGTTGCTTTTTAGTGCTAAGCTTTGTGGTTGGTTATCCTAAAGTGTCGAAAAGCACTCTAAACTGTATACTCGATACAAATCCCACCGCTGTACACCAGTGTTAGGCGGAAACCTGTGCAGTTCCCTCTGGGACCACTGCAAAAGATTTAGGACTACAGGTGTTTGGCAGTAAACCCACTTGGTAGCAGTCTGTACCACACAGATTCACTTGGTAGCTGTAACTGAGCAGTCAGACTTCCCTCAAGAAGAGTTAAGCAGTATGTGGAGTATACAAAATAGGGCAACTCTTCACAGTAAGACAAGCAAACACGGAACAAGGCTTCAGTGTAAAGATATAAAGGTATTTATTTATAACGGCACATCTATAGAAAACACTATGGCACTATCACGGCAAACACTTCAATCACAATTACTCTACGAAGAAGAAACGATCAATCCCCCTAACAATATTACGACAAGTCTAGGTTATACCAGCACCACTTATTTGCAGACAGAGGTGTATGCTTCAACCTAGATGGCACTCTAATATTAGTTAGGACGGGGGAGAAAAATAGGCAGGTTACGAAATCAACACAGTTCAATACTTCACGGGTAAAATGCAAGGCAAGAAGACAAGAACCACAATAGATTATAAAGTTCAGAGGCCAGGCCCACTCGGAGAGAGGCAAGGCGATATGTCCCAAAAAGTCTCTAGTGGAAATACGTTCGAGTCTTTGTAGCAAATTGTTATCGGCAGATTGAACCAGTTCAGAACAATACGTGAGAAAGCTTGGAGACGACCCTATGGAGAGGCGAGGATTAAGACACCTCACTCTATCCGGCAACAAGGGAAGCCAGGCGGACACAGTACCTTGATTGTGGAGAGACAGCTCCGGCGGGGGCAGTTGTTCCTGGTGGTGGATGCAGGTCGGGTCTTTGCCAAGAGTAGAGATGATCTCGTCGTCGAAGAAAAGTGAAGTCCGGTGCACCACCAGGGAAGAGACCAGCCGCGGAGTGCTCCGTCACAAGGCACCGCCTTTTGGTCGCGGTACAGGGGTAGTGGCTATCCGGTTGCCGAGGTGCTCTGCACGGGCAATTCGACCACTGCATCCTGAGGTGAAGAAAAAGTAAAAAGGGACTGGTTGTTCCCACCAGTCAGGGGAAGAGACTCTCCGGCAGGGAGATCTCCTCTGTCGTCGGTAAGTGGTGAGTCGGCTCAGCAGGGCTCCACCGGAGGTGTCGTCGTTGCAGGTCAGCTCAGCGTTACCCTCGTCGGATTCTTAGGTCCTGTGGCGACTTCTGAATATCCAGTCCCAAAAGCCCTGCTTTTATGCAGAAAACCCCCATTCATTCAGCCTAGCTGTCAATCAACACATGCTAAGTGGTGAGCGGGGAGGCTCACCACTTGGGCCAATTACACCAGAGTGCGACCGGAGTTGGCAAGGCAACTCGGTCCAGGGTGCCTAAAACCCCTCCCACACCCCTGTGGTAACCCAGACAGAATGGCACCACTTTGGAGGGTCTCTGTACAGAAGCCCGCCAAAGGTGGAACAAAGGGCTCGACCTTTGGTTTAGGAGTCACAGAGACGAACACAAACGCCATTTTAAAAACCGAGTTCTGGCAGAAAATACCCTCCGATAGACTTATTTAAGATAAGTAGACCGGTGGTATGTTAGAGATTAACGAGAAACAGTATCAATCTCTAACAATGGGAAGAATCCCATAGGGTTATATTCGGGGTCGAATATAACAAGTAGTTTCCACTGCCACCAGCCAAAACTCGACGAGGGGGGACGGGACAGTGCCCCCTCGAATAACAGATCCAGGAGTAATCGAATTACCCCTACTAGTACGTCCACAATAGGATGGTTTGTACTAGTTCTGTTAGTAAATTTAGGTCTAGTAAAGCCAATGGTGACTTTACATGCCCGGGGAGACAGTAGTCAGTCCCCGGGTATGGAGCCTATGGTGGAGGTCCGCTAGGACGCCCCGGTGTTACGGCACGGAGGGTGCGGTGTAACACACATAGAAAAACATATGAGACCCTATGGAGTAAAAGACCCCATAGCCCATCGAACACATTGATATTCAAAGGAATTACACACATTCATGTCCAAGAGTGGGAGAAAAAGAGTCTCACTCTTGGCAGGATGGAAAAAAACAAACTCCCGAAATCCAGCAAAGCTGCTGGGGGACTCACTAGGTTAGGAAATTCAGCCTAAACAGAGAATTCTCCCTAACAGTGCCCTTGGCACTGGACTGCACCACTTGCACCAGTGGGACCACCTCCACCAGGCCCGATGTGCAGCTCAGTAGCGGCCTCCTCCTCCTCTGTGGAAACCACCAACATGGATGGCTCCACACCGTCTTCCGCCGTTGCAAGCCCCTGTTGGGGCTCACCCACCCCTTCCGCTGCAGCCGTAGTGGCAGACGCAGCACCAGTCCCCTCACTCCTGGACGATGGTAAATTCTGGGAGGGTGACTGGGCCTTGCGTCACAGGCCGGTGGGGGCGTCCCCGCCGCTTTGCTCCACAGCGCCGTCTCCGCCCTCTTCATCACTTGCCACTGTGTAGAGGGAGACATAGAACACAAGCATCAGGGTACTGTACAATGGTCCCCTAGACAGGAAGCAATAGCAGATGAGTGGCACTGTCAAACATCACTTCCATCATGGCCCTCCACAACACATGGGTCAGTGCAGGCAAAACACATGCAGTAACAGGCATGGCGCATGCTATGAACATTAGCATACATGTCCAAGGGACTCTTGAAACATACAATGCTGGTTTGAAACTCACATGCATCATGGGTCATGCCTATCACATGCACACACTTCACCCTAGTTTCATCCATCTGGCCTCGTACACCCCAGACACAGTGGATACAAGGATGAGTAGGCTGCATCAGTGAATCTGAACATTGTCACAGACATGTGTCATGCATCCATGGCATTTCCAAGTCACAGACACACAAGTCAGACACACAGACATGGACACCATACATGTCCATGACAGCAGCACCCATCTCTCACACCCCATCCATGTCCAATAACAAAGACAGGCATGCATTAATGTGTGCATTCCCCATGCTGCTCCGCATGTTGCATTGTAACACATGCACCAACCATGTGGTTCACACATTACTGGTCTCACATGCATGACCATGATGTCCATGCACACACACATACATACATGACCTATGTCACACATACAGGCAAGTATCAGACAACCAGCACCCTGCAACATGCCCTGTCTCACACAGCAATGCTTGGCCACTTACCGCTCAACTCCGGACGGGTCTGCCTCCGAAGGACCTGGGCGTGGAGCGCTGGGCCTACGTGTTCCAGGACCCTCATCTGGATGGTACTCATGCTGCCCCGGCCCCCCGCCACGAGGCGCTGGGCCTTGTTGAGGGTCCTGGACCTCAAGTCCTCCCAGCGCTTCTTGACATGTTGGAATCTTCGGACTGCCACCCCCTCCGCATTGATGGCAGTCACGATGTCCGTCCAGATCCTGGTCCGTCCTTCCTTATCAAAGGGCCTTTGGTCCAATGGAATCGCGTGTGTGCGCTGACGCGCTCACGCGCTAAGGGCCTTTCCTCGAATTACACGCTGACGTGCAATATTTTCACGTGCCAAATCACTTCGTATCAAGCTGGCCACGTGAAAACACACGGAAGACCACGGTCCTGCCCTGAAGGTCATTTTCCTGCCCCTAAGAGCCCCGAGCACGCTCCCACCTGCCATCTGCCGCTGCCTGCCTGCCTGCTGCCCACGTGCCCTGCTATTTGGTGCCTGCACATCAGCCATCTGCAGGGGTGCAGTTGCTGTGACCACCCCTGCTGGAACAGAAGACTCCCGACTGGGATACCATCGCTCCACAGCCCAGCCCCAGGACCCAGTTGCCCACCCACGCCTGCCTCTGGGGTTGCCATGTCGGGCACACTACCATCTGAGACCGCTGGAAAACCCCAGCCAGAGAGGCAGAGGGCCACCAGCTTCACTGTCACCAAAGTTGGTGTCCTGGTGGAGCAAGTCCTGGAGCAGTATGATGCCCTCTTCGGAAGTTCGCGCGCCGACAAGGAAGGGCGGACCAGGATCTGGACGGACATCGTGACTGCCATCAACGCGGAGGGGGTGGCAGTCCGAAGATTCCAACATGTCAGGAAGCGCTGGGAGGACTTGAGGTCAAGGACCCTCAACAAGGCCCGGCGCCTCGCAGAGGGGGGCCGGGCAGCATGAGTACCATCCAGATGAGAGTCCTGGAACGCATAGGCCCAGCGCTCCACACCCAGATCCTTCGGAGGCAGACCCGTCCGGAGTTGAGCGGTAAGTGGCCAAGCATTGCTGTGTGAGACAGGGCATGTTGCAGGGTGCTGGTTGTCTGATACTTGCCTGTATGTGTGACATAGGCCATGTACGTATGTGTGTGTGCAGGGACATCATGGTCATGCATGTGAGACCAGTAATGTGTGAACCACATGGTTGGTGCATGTGTTACAATGCAACATGCGGAGCAGCATGGGGAATGCACACATTAATGCATGCCTGTCTCTGTTATTGGACATGGATGGGGTGTGAGAGATGGGTGCTGCTGTCATGGACATGTATGGTGTCCATGTCTGTGTGTCTGACTTGCGTGTCTGTGACTTGGAAATGCCATGGATGCATGACACATGTCTGTGACAATGTTCAGATTCACTGATGCAGCCTACTCATCCTTGTATCCACTGTGTCTGGGGTGTACGAGGCCAGATGGATGAAACTAGGGTGAAGTGTGTGCATGTGATAGGCATGACCCATGATGCACGTGAGTTTCAAACCAGCATTGTATGTTTCAAGAGTCCCTTGGACATGTATGCTAATGTTCATAGCATGCGCCATGCCTGTTACTGCATGTGTTTTGCCTGCACTGACCCATGTGTTGTGGAGGGCCATGATGGAAGTGATGTTTGACAGTGCCACTCATCTGCTATTGCTTCCTGTCTAGGGGACCATTGTACATGACCTTGATGCTTGTGTTCTATGTTTCCCTCTACACAGCGGCAAGTGATGAAGAGGGCGGAGACGGCGCTGTGGAGCAAAGCGGCGGGGATGCCCCCACCGGCCGGCGACGCAAGGCCCAGTCACCCTCCCAGAATTTACCATCGTCCGGGAGTGAGGGGACTGGTGCTGCGTCTTCCACTACAGCTGCAGCGGAAGGGGTGGGTGAGCCCCCACAGGGGCTTGCAACGGCGGGAAGACGGTGTGGAGCCATCCAGGTTGGTGGTTTCCACAGAGGAGGAGGAGGCCTCTACTGAGCCGCACATGGGGCTTGGTGGGGGTGGTACCACTGGTGCAAGTGGTGCAGTCCAGGGCCAGGGGCTGGAGGCAGGACAGGTCACCGCGGAGGGGCCTGTGCATGTCCCTGTCCTTGACCCTGTGACTGCAGCCCCATGCACCAGCAGGGATGCCCCATCCCAGGCCCGTCTGCAGGTAGGGGGGATGTCCATGTCATCTCACACTCCTCTACCTGTGGACGAGGGGACCCCTGGCCGTATGGAGAACGTCCTGATTGGTGTTGTGTTGCGCACGTGTGACATTCGAGATGACGTGCGTGCTTCCCTGGGGGAGCACGCACGTCATCACGAAGGGCAGCGTACCAACGTGGCCCAGTTGGGAGTGTCCATGGTCGGGGTTTTGTACATGTGTCAGCCACTCTGGCGTCCCTCTCCTCCTCTGTGGAGACTATGCGCCAGTCGTTCTCCATGCCGTCTTCCGGCCCAGATGCCACCAGGGCCCCCTGTGGACCTGCCCTGACCAACGCAGCGAGTTCGGTGGCGATCCCATCCCTGCCACCGTCGGGAGTCGGAGGTCCAGCAGGGGTGGAGACCACAGCAACTGGACCCCAGCAGATGGAGGATGTGCCGGCATCATCGAGCAGGGCACGTGCACGACAGCGTCAGTGGATTCCATCAGCTTGGATGCCGTCGTGCTGGCAGAGGCAGTTGCGTCGGAGGCAGCGGCAGGCTCAACGTGGGAGGCATCATGGCTCGGGGCAATCTACATCAGAGGGGCAGGCATCGGCCGGAGGGCAGGAGGACCCTAGAATGGGAGTGTCTTCCGTGTGGCAGCGGTTGGGCCAGCAGATAGGTGCGGAGCGGCGGCGGGCGGAGGAGGCACGGCTCACGATGGTCAGGGCGGAGAACTCCATGCGCAGGGCGCTGAGGCGGGCTGAGTGCCTCGAGGGAATTTGCAGGGAGTTGGAGGTGGACATGGTGTTATCCCTGCGAGACCTCGGGGCCAGAGAACAGGCCCGCCTCCAAGACATTGAACAGGAGTTCGATGATGCCCTGGCCCATGACATCAACAAGTGAGCCGTTGGACTTCCCGCCGCCATTGTATATAGTTCATTAGTGTTAAGTTTCATTTCTTTTTTCTTTCATTTGGGGCGCATGGACTATGCCCCACATTTTTGTATATAGTTAGTAATTAGGTAGGTTTCATTGCAGGTTTCTTTTATGTCGTTGGGCTCATGGACCCTGGATCTGCTATTTGTACATAGTTTCACAGTGGATTTTTCTCCTTCATCTTTATTTTTCTTCACCATGGAGCAATGGATATTATGCTTTTCTTTCCCTTTGGATTTGCTTTGTTGGATGGTGACTTTGGACACATTTTCATTTGGATTAATTTGGATTCTCATTTTTTTTATTTATCATTTTTTGGGACATGCTGCATTTTCATTATTATTGGCATTATTGTGTGTTTTTATTTCATTCCCTTCATTTTGACTTGATTACATTTTTGTTTCTTACTTCAATGTGTGGTCTTCTCTCATTGGTTTCATGCATGTCACAATGTGGGTTTTCTCAGTCATGTGTTGCCATTGTGTGGGTCGGACAGACTTGTACTCATGCGCATACTGCTTATTTGTGATCTGTCATGTAATGGGGATTTCAATTTGGAGTGGATGTAAAGCTTGGTTGGGTGTTTGGACTGGGGTGCTGTGGGGTGGGATTTGTGTGGCCATAAGAGCCAGGGATCTGGATTGTGATGACGTGTTGGCTGGGGGACATGTGTCAAGGCCTGCTGGCAGGTGCCCCTGACTGCTGCGGGGTGGGGGTGCTGGGGGACATGTGTGGGGGCCTGCTGGCAGGTTCCCTGCACTGCTGGGCGGTGGGGGTGCTGGGGGACATGTATGGGGGCCTGCTGGCAGGTGCCGCTGACTGGTGGGGGTGCTGGGGGACATGTGTGGGGGCCTGCTGGCAAGTGCCCCTGACTGCTGGGGGGTGGGGGTGCTGGGGGACATGTGTGGGGGCCTGCTGGCAGGTGCCCTGCACTGCTGGGGAGGTGGGGGTGCTGGGGGACATAGGTGGGGGCCTGCTGGCAGGTGCTCCTGACTGCTGGGGGGTGGGGGTGCAGGGGGACATGTGTGGGACATGAGTGGGGGCCTGCTGGCAGGTGCCCTGCACTGCTGGGGGGTGGGGGTGCTGGGGGACATGTGTGGGGGCCTGCTGGCAAGTGCCCCTGACTGCTGGGGGTTGGGGGTACAGGGGGCCATGTGTGGGACATGAGTGGGGGCCTGCTGGCAGGTGCCCCTGACTGCTAGGGGCTGGGGGTGCTGGGAGACATGAGTTGGTGATCATATTGCAACGGGACATGTGGCTTGGCTGGGGGGCATGTCAATGGTGGATGGGCTGCCTGCGGGACATGACCAGGGGTGCAGGGTAGTCCCCTGTGGTGTGGGCTGCCTGCAGGGTCCGTGGAGGGGGTAGAGGGGACATCTGGGAGGACCCACACTGCCAATTCACGTGTAGGACTCCCCGCGCACCCCCGAAATACACATACCCAGCCCAATCGCGTGTGAAACTTCCCGCGCACCCCTGAAATACACATACCCAGCCCAATCGCGTGTGAAACTTCCCGCGCACCCCTGAAATACACGTACCCAGGCCAATCTCGTGTGAAACTTCCCGTGCACCCCTGAAATACACGTACCCAGGCCATTCGCGTGTGAAACTTCCCGCGCACCCCTGAAATACACGTACCCAGGCCAATCGCGTGTGAAACTTCCCGCGAACCCCTGAAATACACGTACCCAGGCCAATCGCGTGTGAAACTTCACGTGCACCCCTGAAATACACGTACCCAGGCCAATCGCGTGTGAAGCTTCCCACGTACCCCTGAAATACACGTACCCAGCCCAATCGCGTGTGAAACTTCCCGTGCACCCCTGAAAAACACTACCAAGCCCAATCGCGTGTGAAACTTCCCGCTCACCCCTGGAATACACCTACCTAACCCAATCACGTGTGAAACTTCCCGTGCACCCCTGAAATACATGTAGCCAGCCCAATCGCGTGTGAAACTTCCCGTGCACCCCTGAAATACACGTACCCAGTCCAATCGCGTGTGAAACTTCCAGCGCACCCCTGAAATACACGTACCCAGCCCAATCGCGTGTGAAACTCCCAGCGCACCCCTGAAATACACGTACCCAGGCCAATCGCGTGTGAAACTTCCCGCGCACCCCTGAAATACACGTACCCAGGCCATTCGCGTGTGAAACTTCCCGCGCACCCCTGAAATACACATACCCAGGCCAATCGCGTGTGAAACTTCCCGCAAACCCCTGAAATACACGTACCCAAGCCAATCGCGTGTGAAACTTCACGTGCACCCCTGAAATACACGTACCCAGGCCAATCGCGTGTGAAACTTCCCGCGCACCCCTGAAATACACGTACCCAGGCCAATCGCGTGTGAAACTTCCCGCGCACCCTGAAATACACGTACCCAGGCCAATCGCATGTGAAACTTCCCGTGCACCACTGAAATACACGTACCCAGGCCAATCGCGTGTGAAACTTCACGCGCACCCCCGTAATACACGTACCCCACTCGCACAGGCCCTTTCGCGTGTGAAAGTTCCCACGAACCCCGTAATACACGTACCTTTCTGAAATCGCGTGTGAAACTTCCCGCGAACCCAGTAATACACGTACCCCACTTGCACAGGCCCTTTCGCGTGTGAAACTTCACGCGCACCCCAGTAATACACGTTCCCCGCTTGGCGTTTGCTGTTTGGCAGCCCTGTAAACTGGTCCAGGGTTAGCGCAGCCCTTTGCGCTGAATTGGGAATTTTGATGGCTTTTCCTTGCGCGAGGGCGTTCTTGGGGGCGTATCTGGCACTGCTGCAGGGTCGCTGCGCCACTCTGCGCCACAGCTGGTTTTGGAGGCTAAAATCCATGAATACGCTGTGCGTGGAAATCGATTTTAGGGCACGCGGCTGGCGCAGACATTCGCACGCGCACACTGTGCGCCAGCCGCGTGCGCCACTTTTGTGCGAAATTCTATGAATTGCCCTGTATATGTCGCAGTTTCATCCAAGTGATTTACAGTGGCCATTACCAGCAAAGTTTAAATGTGTGGCTTCAATGAAAATCAGGATTTACATTGATCATTGCTGGCATAGATAGATTGTGGTGGCTTCATGAAAGTGATGATTTAGAGGCACCATTACTGTCAGGAAGGGATTGTGGGCGCGGCTTCATGAAGTCTATTACAGTGACCATTACAACTGTGGTTGCAGCCTCATGCAAGTGATTTACAGTGACCAGTACTATTGTGGTTGCATCCTCAGGCAAATGATTTGTGACCATAAGTGGCATCGATTGTGGGGCTGTGTCCCAGTCAAGTGATATACACCAACCGTTACTGGCATAGTAACACTGTAGCCTCATGCAAGTGATGTTACACTGACCAATACTAAGCATGCCAACACTGAATTTTCTATTAAAATATTGCTATTTTATCATTTATCCCACCTAAATAATCGGAATCCAAATCAATTAATTGGGATCACTTTATTCTCATGTGCAAATGTTGGCATATATGGATTATAGACATAATACTGTGGGGTGCAGTCTCATGCGAGTGAGTTACAGTGACCATTCCTGACAAATGCATTGTGGCAGATATTGCAAATGATTTACACCACCCATTACTAGCGTAGATAGCGGCCACTGCCTCATGCAAGTGATTAACAGCGCCCATTACTGGCATAAATAGATTTCATACCCGTCAACCTTTTCCGTCATCAGGGCATGTAAAAAGAGATTTGTTTTTGGCTGGTGAGAGCCCATTGATGTCAATGGATGGGTAAAGTGCTTGGCGGGTGTGTGTGCTGACTTCATGGTGGGTGAGACCCACCAAAAGCTTGTGAGTGGAGAGCTATGGCTCCTGAAAATATTCTTAAATACTATTGGTGACAACGCATTGAAGCTTTTCATGTTATCTAACAGAAGAAATTGCAAATTGTATGGCCTTTTACTTTACCCATTTTATTCTCAAAAAACTATCCAGTAAAATGCACCATTTCAACATCTAAACTATACTGCCCTCACAGTTTGGGCTCCCTTGCTATGCACTGTTGCAGTAATTGGGAGGTAACGATTAAGGCCCCTTCACTGAAAAAAATGAATTCATTTAGAATTATTCTGCCACCACAGGAGCCACTGGATACTATTGTTGCAGAATGATTGCAATCCTCAAGTCGCTTTTTGAAACATAATTCAAATTTCAAGTGTACTTTTGCTCTTGGAGGGTGTATTGCTCTCACTCGCTCATTGACATCAAAAGGGTATCCCGAATCTGCAGACAACTATATGTCAATAGTGTTTGATGAGGGAGTGGCATAGGGGACTACAAGTGCCAAAATGCAAAGACAAAGGACTGATTCACCATCTCCCAACATTTAAAAGAACACTTTGGTGATGGGGCCTGGCTTGGTCCCATAGGAGCTGCTTGAGCGTATAGCTGCGCTCTTTCCGGCCTTCAATAAGTCTACCACAACCTTACTGTATAATAAGACAAATGTATTATAAACATATATCCGGATGTCGGAAGTGGTGAAGATCAAACGAGGAAGTTTTTGTGAGAAATCGCAATCCAGAAAGTTTGGAAGACCACGTGTGCTGCAGATCGCAGACGGAGAAAATGGTGGCATAGCAGAATTCCATCAAAGCCAATAGTACCTGTTGCGTAGTAATACGCCACTGTGCGCATGCGTGAGCGGGAACGAGGCTCACGCATGCGCTGTTGAAAATAAATAAGGCCCGTCGGCAGTTGGCGCCGGGGACCTGACTGGCAACACGTCTCCGGCGTGTCTCCTTGTGTGAGTGTGGCGTGCATGAGTGCATGACAGCGTGGGGCCCACCAACGCCCTCACGCCTCACAACACTGGCGACGAGGACGGCGCGAGAGCAGTCCTCCGCTCCGACAGCGTTCGAAGAGGTGAACGTTGCTCCGTGTCGACACGGACCTACGCGTGTGGCCGGCGGCCATTTTAAGTCGCACGTGAAGTGCAGTGGTAGCGGCCCGTGAGGGTGCTCGTGCGCCACCGGCATAGCGTGACATCAATTTTTGGACCAAACAGCCCGTGCAGCTGCAGGACTGTGGCACAGACAGAAAGAAATAGAAAAGAAGAGAAAGAACCACATCGCAAGTGGACCCAGCTGACCAGATCACCCGCTGTAGAAGGTGTCAAGCAGTCTCCTGTGAGTACCATACGCCAGGATGGGGGAGGAGGATGAACTAGAAGGCGCCATTGCCCACATCCCATGCAGGATGAACAGTACACTAGCTCCCATGCCCGAATTTGATACCACGGGCCCTCCATCTAAGTTGGGACCAAAATGGCTCCTGTGGGTGAAAAGGCTAGAAATGTTTTTCATGGCCTCAGGAGTCACGGATGATGCAGAGAAGATCGCCATCATGGTGTACTCGGCAGGGGTGGAGGTCAACAAGATATATGACTCTCTGAACATCCCAATTGCCACATATGACGCAACAAGCGCTCAAGGACTATTTTCTTCCCATGGCAAACGTAGACTTTGACAGGTTTGTCATGTGCGCGGAGAAGCAACGTGAAGATGAATCACTGGACAAGTTTTGTGTGCGACTCCGACACCTAGCAAGCTCCTGTAGATGGAGAAACGAAGAGGAGATGGTTCGGAACCAGTTGTTGCAAGGGTGCAGCTCCGGGAAACTACGGAGACAAGTCCTGAGAGAACCTGGACTGACCCTGCAACAAATATTGGACACAGGAAGAGCGTACGAACTGGCTGATGCCAGAGGGGTGAAAATGGACGCGGCTACGCATGTGAAAAAGGAGGAAGAGGCTTTCGCAGTCAGACGTTCCGCGACAGGGAAGGCAAGATGGGTGCCAAGAAGTGCGCGGCGATGCCCCAGCATGCCAGTACTACGGGTATGACCTGCCTCACGTGGGCGAGTGTCCCGCCAAATCAAGAGTTTGTGGCCGGTGTGGCACACCGGGACATTATGCCAGAGCGTGCAGGGCAACAACACCAATTACGGCATCGAGAGGACCGGAGAGGGTCAGCAGAGGCAACACTGGGAGAATAAGGGGAGTGTCATCCGTCGAACAAGGCATGCAAGATCTGAACATTGCGGAAGAAGAGGAAGAGGAAGACGAAATCTTCTTCATCTCCAGCATCGCCAAGGGCCCAGGGAAAAGACGACAGCCCACGTGCACAGTAAACATTGGGGAAACACCCACGCCAGTCCTAATAGACACTGGGGCATCCGTCTGCGTGCTAGCGACTGAACACTACAATGCACTGCCCGGTCCACCAGGATTGGCAGAGTCCACGGCGCGCATATACGCTTTTGGAGGACACACACCTCTCCCCATCCAAGGTGTGTTCGTAGCCCCGTGACTCATGGACAGAGCAAAATCAAAGCAAGGTTCTTTGTCACTAGCGTGAGTCCGCATTTCCTTCTAAATTGCGCTGCGGCGGAAGCACTAAGCCTCATGCACTTCTCATTTGCGGTCTATTGTGCTGACCTGGAGAGTCTACTACAACGGTTCGAGACCATCTTTAGAGGCATTGGAAAACTGAAAGGGGATCCGATACGTCTTCACATAGACGGGTCAGTGAGACCCACAGCGCTCAAACACCGCCGCATCCCGTTCCACTTGAGAGCACAGGTGGAGAAAGAGTTGCAGTCCTTGATTGACCGAGACATCATTGAAAGGGTGGAAGGCCCCACCCCGTGGGTTTCACCAATTGTGGTGGCCCCAAAGCCTAAACAACCAGGGGCTGTACGTATCTGCGTGGACATGAGGCTACCCAATGTGGCAATCAAGAGGGAACGCCACATTTCGCCCACCTTTGATGATATTGTTGGGGAACTCCAGGGAGCAAAAGTGTTCTCGAAACTGGACCTAAGATCTGGATATCACCAGTTAGAGCTCCACCCCGAGTCAAGATACATTACGACCTTTACAACCCATGAGGGGTTATATCAATACAAAAGGCTCAGTTTTGGGGTCTCATCTGCGGCAGAGGTCTTCCAAAATGCCATCAGAGGGGCCCTGTCAGGACTCAAGGGGGTGATCAACATGTCGGACGACATCCTGGTCTTTGCCAGATCGGAGGCGGAACATCTAAAGCGCCTAGAGAACACACTTGAAAGGCTGCGCGATCTTCGTCTAACACTACACAAAGAAAAGTGTGAGTTCCTGAAAGACAGATTTGAATTTTTTGGCTTTGTTTTCCATGCTGGGGGTATCTCCCCCAATCTAGAGAAAGTGAAAGACATCCGAGAAGCCGCCCCACCGACGTCTCCAGCGGAAATTAGAAGTGTCCTGGGGATGGTAAATTTTTGTGGTCGCTTCATCCGCGACCTAGCATCGGTGTCGGAACCCTTAAGAGCGCTCACCAAGAACGATGTTGCATGGAACTGGAGCGGCAAAGAACAGAGGGCGTTCGACGACATCAAGAACGCCCTATCAGGTCAGGAGACCATGGCATATTTCAGCCCTGACAGTGAGTCTGAAATTGTGGTCGACGCCAGCCCAGTAGGCCTGGGAGCGGTCCTCATGCAGTCAGACAATCAAGGGGCCATGAGACCCATTGCCTATGCGAGTAAAGCCCTCACCGAGACAGAGAGGCGATACTCCCAGATTGAGCGGGAATCCTTGGCCATTCTATGGGGGTGCACGCACTTCTGAATTTACATTCTAGGGAAACCAGTCGTCGTAGTGACGGACCACAAACCACTCATCCCGATTTTGTCAGGGACCTCGTCCAAACCACCACCTCGCATAGAGCGATGGATGCTTTCACTAATGGAGTACGGGGTCAAACTACTATATCGCCTTGTGGAACCCTTTTCACCTTTGATCGAACCAGAAGGCCTGTACTGGTACTTCGACCCTTTGGAATAGCGGGAACAGCTATTCTCGGCATCTTCACCATCTCCTGCCAGTAAGCCTTCGGAAGTGTCTCTGGGCCATCCAGCTGACTGACCAACTTACACGGGAGTCTTGCTCTGTAACCGCCGCCAGGTTGGGTAGTATTTCGAGTCCTTGTCACTCTCACACGCTTCATACACTTGGCGTTCCCAGGTCGGAAGTGAGTAGTGTACATTTGGCTCAGATACACACGGCCGCTCCGTTGCCCTGCTGTGGTGACAAAACTGTGCAGGTTTCTTCGATTGGGATGTCTTTTTACTCAACACGACGACGAGGCGTTCCCTGCTCTTCTGAACCTGCCAGCTGCTGAAACTGACGCGGAGAACCCTGGGTCTGCTTGCATCGGGGACCGGTGAGTAGTATAGCTAGGATCTGGTCGCCCTCCTGCAGGAGCCCATTGCTTTTCCCCGCTGTGTAAAACAGCACCCTTGTCCGTACTCGCGCTCTGCTTCTGCCCACAGTGGAGGCTGCGCTTGAGTCGCGGAACTTGTTCTCCTTCATTTGTGCCCTGAACTGAACTGCCTGAGTTCCCTAAAGAGACTCTCCTTTGCCACCAGCGTGTGCAAGTACTTTTGAGCACAAGGCTCCACTCTTCGCAGGGCTCGGACTTCCATCTAGTTAGGTGCCTCTGAAGACGAACTGAGTCTAAAGCATTGTATCGCACTGCCTGTTTTCCTTCCCTTGCAGGTGGACTACACATTTCGTGCATATAACGCTTGCGACTGTCGTATTTGTATATATATTGTGTTGATATGGTATGTGTTGGTTTACTATCGTTATATTGTGATTTTCTCGCTACGGTCATTGTTTTAAAGGCCTTAAAATAAATGTGTATATATTTTTGATATAACAACTGTTTGGAGTAGTTTGTAAGTGATCTTGCTTTGGGTGCTCATTGCGGGCTTTCAGTCACCCTCACCCCTCTTGAGACCTAGTCTTGACCGCCGCGATCGCTACCTTGATTGGTCTGGCTCGTCCAGAGGTTACCCTGTTCCAAGTAATTAGGTTGGCCTTCTGAACTTCTGCGCCACCAGGACAGAGTTCAGAAATCCGTCTTAACAGTCACGCTATCCTGAAGTGGAGCTAGTGGAGTCCAATGCCAGTGACCACACCATCATGGCCTTGGAGAAGATGTTCGCCACTCACGGGTTTCCCCTGGAGATATGCTCAGACAACGGTGCCCCGTTCCAAGGTCAACAATTTGAGCGCTATTGTGAGGGAAGAGGGATAAAGCATCGTAAAGTCACCCCACTCTGGCCGCGAGCAAATGGCGAAGTAGAGCGTTTTATGCAAACGCTCAACAAAGTGTTTCGCATCTCAATGAATGCGGGTGAAGATCTCCGACGCAACCTATTTGACTTTTTGCGAGAATATCGCTCGACCCCGCATCGGTCAACCGGGGTCGCTCCGGCGGAGGCGCTCTTCAAACGGGTGCCGAGGGGGTTGCTACCGGAGATTGAAGGTTGACATCCAGGAGAAATCGATGACGAACAGGTACGAGGAGAAAGAGCCACTCAGAGCGAGAGAGAGAGCACCCGGAGGGGACTCCCAGAGAAGGAGATTGCCGTGGGAGACACCGTGCTGGTGAGAAACAGGAGACCGGAAGGAAAGCTGTTGTTACCATACAAAACGCAGCCCCTGGGAGTGACGCACGTCAAAGGATCCATGGTCACTGCCGCCAATGCACGAGGAACAGTCACAAGGAATGTCTCCTTCTTCAAGCGCATTGGAACTGCTAGCTCGGAAGAGACCGTCTCCCGAGGCCCAGAGCAGGACGCAGGATCACCACTGAGACACGATGAACCGCCAGAGACTCAAGGGACACACGAAGTGCCGCAGGCCGAAGCACGCAGGTACCCGAGCCGGGCGGGGCGCAAGCCGCCGCAGAGGTTCCAAGATTTTATTATGGACCCTGCCTCGTAATCAGTGCCGCATTGACTGTTAATGTTGTAATAGAGCACTGTCAGTTCTTATGTTTGTTCATGTTCACTGTTTGGGGAAAAAGGAGGGATGTTGCGTAGTAATACGCCACTGTGCGCATGCGTGAGCGGGACGAGGCTCACGCATGCGCTGTTGAAAATAAATACGGCCCGCCGGCAGTTGGCGCCAGGGACCTGACTGGCAACACGTCTCCGGCGTGTCTCCTTGTGTGAGTGTGGCGTGCATGAGTGCATGACAGCGTGGGGCCCACCAACGCCCTCACGCCTCACAACAGTATTGATTATCCGATGCACATAAGAGAGGATTATTGCAAGAACTATGTGGACCTGAAAAAACAGCCTCAGTTCTGTGACCTCCGCACTCATCATTACGTTGACTGCCTAACGACTGCTGCTGGCAGCTGTGTGCGAAGGCCCCTCATATTGTGAATAGCCACCCGGAGCAGCCGTCATTATGCAGTAACGGAAGAGGCAGGCAGCGCATCAGGCAACCGGGAATGACGCAGCGATGCAGTGTGGAGGCAGGGGAGGCTGGTCCGTGCATTCCCTACAAGCAGAGAACAGGCTTGCCGAGTAGATAAAGGCTCGTCACCCCGAAAAGTGCTTGCATTTATACTACAGACGGCTCACCCGAAACCTCGCAGAAATATACGGTGCTCCTTCGGCTTGCAAGTAGTCACCAAGAGGCGCGTCCCCCATATGTGTCTATTGAGCATCTGAGTACCGGAGCAGCAGCGGCATCAGTGAAGGGAATCGGTGGGCCAAGGGAGTTAAGTGTCGATCACCTCTGATCCCGGGGAGGTGGGGGGGTCAGAACTGTCTGAGTAGAGCTGCCAGGATCAAGGGCTGAGCGGATCCATAGACAGCTCTACAGTCTTGACAGGAGGTTTTATACAACGCAGCTGGAGAAACATTTGTGGACTATTCTATATCAACACAGCTAGTCAACTGCAGCTACCGCCACAGGAGTATTAAAGCCAAAGCACAGGTCCATGATTTCACCACGTGACTGCATACTCCCACCGCATCGCACAAACATGCAGTAGACCCCTGCACCCAGAAAAATCCTGCGTGCAAACACAGCCCTCCCTCACATCCAAGGAACATGTAAATGAGCTGCATGGTGAACCTTATACAAGAGATCCGGTGAGGAATACCAATCAAGAACTCTAATGTGCCTATTGTTTTCTCAAACCCGCTCCATTTATCCTTACCATGCGGCCTAAAGGTGGTTATATAGGAAGGGCGGTCTGTGACATGAATCATGGCTTAGTTGTTCTCAGAAGTTCTGAGTACAGTTATACCCAAAATCCAAAACGAGAACAATGCTCCATCCTATTGAAAGGAAGGCTTTAGTAAATCAGTTACTAGCCTATATAACAGCAGGTGAAGTGAATCAAAACACCATAAGATTTCCAAGGTTGCAGTCTGGAAGCCCAGACACTGGTGTCACGGACAGCGTAACTCTCCTTTCCTTGTGCACCTAAGCGTGGACTATAGAAGTGGAAAAGGAATCCTACTCTACATGTGTGCTTCAGAATGATACATACTATCTGGCCCATCTGATGAATCGGTGGTAAATCAGGGAAGATCAGTCGTGGAAAGCATCACATACCAGATTCAAACCTCAAGAAATCTGTTCTGCTGACCTGTGTAGGTGCAAGTGCTTCTAAAAAGTAAGCACGAGCTAGGCCAAGAACCAAAAATAGAAGCTAGCAATAGGGAAGTCCTGCCCCGACCACTCTTACTTGACAGACAGCATTACACAAGGATCACCACCAGCTTCTTTTCTAGACACTCAAAACCAGAACCTACATCACCGAAACAAGCAAGCAAAACAACCGCTCAAGAAGGAGTCAATTAACATCAACTCGAAGAGACCCAAGATTGATCCTCCATCGGCTAATAAATCAGGGAAACCCTGTGCTAGATTCAATTATGTTGGAGCTTAAAAGTCTCAGGCCCTTCCTGGAAGCAACCACCGCTAAACTGGATGCCATTGAAGAGAACCGAAATAAAATGGATCTTAAAGCCCAAGAAACCGAAAAGAGGATTGTACAACTACACTATCTTCTACCCAAAATAAGCTCAATGGAGCAGGAGATCCACAACATACAAAGGGGGTGTGAAGAAAGCAAAAATCATAACAGGAGAGACAATATTCACCTGTACGGAATCCCGCAAGGTGCTAAAAAGACGACCCAAGAGGTTTCCTGCAGTCGCCTATGCCTATGTCTGAAACCTAACTCTTCTACTTCCTCAAACTCAAGACCAAGAGGTCTAATCATGTACTTCCTAGAGTACACCCAGACTATGCTAGTTCTCGAGGCAGCAAAGAACAAAAAAGAAAAACTCATGGATGGAACATAACATCTACTTTTCGCAGGATGTCTCGAATGGTCACCGCTGCTAGGAAAAAACAGGTTTTTGGACCTCAGACCTAAATAAGACAGTTAAAACATTCACTACGGGATTCTGCACCCCGGCAGATGCAAAATCACCCACAACGGCAGAACTATGGATTTTAATGACCCACCATCACTCTCGCTTCCTGGATAGTCTCTTCCCTGAATAAATAGAGACTCAAGCAAGCGCACCACTGTTGAACCATGACCCAAAGGCCAGCTCCTCGGATCCATCTTCAGATATCTGAACTTGATCGGTATTTCAGAAGTAATTGTGCTCTAGCATTGGATTCTCTGATATTGTCATAGTTACCTCATCTTCCCAACTCTCACGAGCTTTCGCCCTTCATATGAGGATACACGGCTCACCAAATGTATTCCCCTCATGCCATCTAGTTTTCTAATCTTGTCACTCATTTCAATAATAACACTTTATGATGCCATTACTGTATCCATTGTGAACCTGCAACTGCATGCCTGCTTCACAGCAGAATATTAGCAGCTATTCAGCTTGGCATCTCCATAGTGCAGCGCACTAGAAATCCCATACATTCATCGCAGTCCCAGATGAACTGCACTGATCACCCAACAGATGATGCCACTTATATGTTCAACAAGGTTTGACATCATTTGGTTCTTTAATGCACTGTTGCTTTTACTTGCTAGTTAATGCCGGGACCAGTTCTCCTATTGTTAAGTACGTGTTTTGCTATATGCGTGTATTGCTTCTATAGCTTCAATTGCATATGTTTTTTTATTTGTTGTGATTGGCATTTTAACATATACAAAACATACCCAACCCACCTTCTGCACCCCTTGCCCCCTGTGCCCGATTTCTGCTCTAGTAAGACCATGTGTATAATGGCACCACCAGTCGCAGCTTGACTCCTTACATTATTGTCCAGTATTTTCAGATTTTGGGGACAGCATTGTTGCATATAGTCTCCCCGCAGGTAGTCCAATATCATTCCCCAGTCCTTGCAGAATGTATCTCTTTCACCCTGTACCCCATATGTCACCCATTCCATGGCTAGAATCCCCCAGATCTTATGCAACCATTCAGTGTTTCTGGGGGGTGCCTTTTGTTTCTATTTCCAATCCAAGACTAACCAGGCCGCTATCAATAGAATCATTGATGCTTTCCGTTGGATTACCGTAGAAATCTGGAACTCAGGTTCAAAGAGTCTGCACATCCATTCTTTGGGGGAGTAGGTTGGCTGTCCACCTACCATTTGTTCTATCTGGCCCTTAACATCTTCCCAAAAACCCTGCAGTATCGGGCAGTGTCACCATACATGTCTCCAGTCCCCTCACCCTGAGCAACCCCTCCAGCATTCTTGTGTTACCCCTGAGTACAATGAGTGCAATCTTTCGGGGGTGTAGTGCCACTGGACCATTACATTGTACCATGCTTCCCTGGTTTGAACGGATCTAGTTAATTCCGGTATTTGTTCCCAGAGGTTCTCCCAGTGTTTTACAGGCATTTCTTCCCTGAGTGTCTTCTGCCAATGCTTCATGAATGCCCAAGTACGGTCCGGGCCCTCCCCTTGTAGGATCGTGTATAATCTTGATACCATCTGTTTGTCTCCTGTGTGTGTTGTGATAAACGTCTCGAATGGTGTCAGACTCCTTAGCGCTGCTTTCTTTATGTCGGGCTGTTTCAGCCAGTGCCTCAACTGGTAATATTCTAATCTTCCCTTCTCTGTTAGCCCTAGTTGTTGTTTACAATCCTCGAACGACCTGACTTCACCATCCATCATCATGTCTCCCATCTTTTTACATCCCATATCCCGCTATCTCACAATTGCACCTTGGTTCATCCCAAGAGAAAACGGTAGATTCCTGAACAGAGGGGTAAATCGAGATGGGATCGTGGTTAGATGCCCCAGACTAAGAAGGCGATCCAATAGGTCACAGACTACCAATAATATCTCACTCAACCCCACATTCCGGGACCTGTCTTGTCTTTTTAACCATAATAGTCCCTACAGTGGAGTCCCTGCTACTGCCTGGTTCATCCTAGCCCCCGGCTTGGACATATAATTTGAGAACAATTTGCGTAGGACCCGCAACTGAGCGGCTCTGTAATATTTGGTGAGATTCAGTAGCCCTAACCCACCCTTTGATCTAGGAGCCATCAGGATCTCTAGAGCTAAACGGGGTGTTTGTTTTGCCATATGAATTGTGATACCAGCTTGTTAACTATCTTGACGAATGATTGTGGGACTTTAACAGGAAGCTCCTGGAAGTGGTATAGTAATCTAGAAGTGTAGTCATTTTTATTGTGGCTATCCTACCCAGCCAGGATATGCGCATGGGGGTCCATCTGCTTAGGTCTGTATTGAGCTTGGAGAGCAGCTCTGGGTAGTTTGCCCCATAGAGACCGGAGATGGATTCTGTTAAGTTCACTCCCAGATAAGCGATTTTGCCCTTAGCCCTCTTAAACCGAGAGAGTGTTGGCAATGTCTTTACTTGGTTTTCTGAAAGCCACAAGTTCGGCAGCTCGGATTTGGTCATATTAATCTTTAGTCCTGCAAATTTCCATATCGGAGAGCTCAGTGAGCAATGCTAGTATAGAGGTTTCTGGGTTTGTCAGGGTTATCATCATGTCGTCGGCAAAAGGCGCTACCTTGTGCTCCTCTTCCCTGAACCGTATCCCCTTTATTGCTGAATACTGTCTAATAGATGTTAAAACACGCTTCCAGGAACATCGTGTAGAGAAGTGGAGACAAGGGACATCCCTGTCTCATCACTCTTCAAATGTGTGCCTTTCTTGATAGGTGGGAGTTGATCGATAGCCGCATTGTGGGGGTGCTGTTGTTGGCATGCTTATGAACTTGGAGCCTAGCCCCATCCATTCCATTGTCTCAAACAGGAAAAGCCATTCGACCCGGTCAAAGGCTTTTCCAGCGTCAAACGTTCCACCTAGTGTTATCCCATGTCAGAGAAACCCTTATAAAATCTGCTTGGTCTGTACCCACCAATTCCAGCAGAAAAGGTGACAATCTAGCTACCAGGACCCCTGTGTAGATTTTTACGTCCAGGTTCAACAGTGCTATGTGGCGGTAGGACCGGCAAATCGTCAGGTCTTTGTTGGGTTTGGTGAGCAACACCACCTTCACTTCCATCATCGTCTGAGTCACAGAACCACTGTAGTGCATAGTGTTAAAGAGACAGGCCAACCTTGGGCTCAGTGGTTTGCAGAACTTTTGATAGAAACACGCTGCAAACCCGTCAAGGCCCCGCGTTTTGTTCCTCGGCAGTCCCTTGATAATAGCCTCCACCTCTTCTCTAGTGATTTCTTCCTCTAGTACCTCCCTGTCTGAGGTTGTAAGCTTCTGCAGTTGAACCTTCCCCAAGTATTGCTGTACCACTTGCAAGTCTGGATTACTGGATTTGTATAATGACCCGTAGAATTCCTCAAATGAGCCCATAATCGTTTTTGTGTCTGTAGCAATTGACCCATCTGTCTGTTTTATTGCTGTTACTGTACAGCTTTGTTCGGCCCTTCTCAATTGCCTGTTTACCCTATTAGCATTTATGTAGTAGCACTGCCTTGTGTTTAGTAAAGACCGTTCTGCTCTGCGCGATCGGAGTAGTTCGATTTGGCCTCTGAGTGCTTTCAATTTCTAGTAAGTAGCTTTACATTTTCCCTGCCTTAGGTCGACATGGTCTCTTGTAACTGGGGTTCCAAGTCTGTTTCCATATCTATCCTTTGTTTTTGCTTTTGGGCTGGAAGAGTTATAATTTCCCCCCTCATTATCATATAACATTCTTCCCTGATACCTTCTTACGTTGTTTCCTGGTTGTCATTGTCTGTAAAGTATTCACCTATCCTATCTCTCAGATGGTCCTCCATCACGTCAGCTGTCAGGATCTCCCGGGGTAGTGACCAGACACACAGCCCTCTACGCGGCTCCCATCTTTTTATTTTTACTATTAGCGGAGCATGGTCAGATAGCCATACAGCTCCTAAATTTACCTCCTCTATCTCTCCCAGAAGAGCTTTTGATACCCAAAAGTAATCAATCCTTGACAGAGTCTGATAAACATGTGAGAAACAAGTGAACCCACTTTCTCCCCCTTTCTTCACTCGCCAGAGATCCTTAAGAGCTAGGTTGTCGAAAGCCTCCTTCAAGAGATTGATAGGGGTGCTTCCCCCACGACTACACCCTGAGCTCCTGTCCTTGTTTGGGTCCCATGCCAGGTTGAAGTCACCCGGGAGGATAATTTCACCTATTGCAAACTTTTTTAGGTTTCGCATTACCTCTCGCAGAAAGCCCTCTTGCCCTACATTTGGTGTGTATAATGTCCCCAGAGTCACTATATTAAGACCCAGTGTACCTGTAAAAATAGGAACCTCCCCTGTCTGTCTTCTAGTGTGTGAAGCACCTTTGCCTGATGTGAGCTCTTGAGGCCCATCCGGACCTCTGCTGTCCTTCCCTGTGAGTTTGCATGGTGCATAGTGGCGAAAGGGGGGAACCGATGTATCAGTTCTCTTAATGTATGGTATGGTATTGTTTATTTATATAGTGCCTACACACAGGCAAATGTTTCAAAGCGCCCAAGGAGGGTGGGAACATAAGGAAAAAACAAACAGTCGCTCAGAGTCTTTGAAATTCTGAGACGATAATAGTCTGCACAGGCTGAGTAAGTGCGTAAAAAATACATGAACAGTTTGGGAGACAGGAAATAGGTCTGGCAGCGATTCTGCAGTTTTAACAGTGCAATTTAGGGGTGAAGACAAGAGAGAACAGACAGACGATCTTCAGGCGTGGCGCGTACGGATCGTACAAGTGCATAGAGGGTCACAGGGAGGTGGAGGATCATGTGCACCCGATTGTTGGAGACTGGGGTAAGTGCAGAGAAAGCCTCTCTCTTGGATTAATTTCCCAAGTGCATTGAGTGTGCGTGGGATGTAGAGGCCTGGGGCAAGTGCATGAAAGGACTGGCAGGGAGGCCGGGGTCCAGTGAGACTCTGAGGTACACACGGCGGCCAGTCAGCCTGCTGTAAGGAAGATGAGAGAGAGAGAGGGAAAGAACAGAGAACTGGGTTAGCAGGGTAGAGGGAGAGAGAAGGAAAAGGAGAAGAGGAAAGTGTTGAGGAGTTTCCAGAATTTAAGGAGATCCGGCTCAAGACGTAGGGCAGCAGGGAGGCTATTCCAGAGGGAGGCACCTGCTGAGGATAAGGATCTCCCTCCAAATCTCTGCTTGGTGAACCGGCTCACTCGCAGAAGGTTGGAGGTAGATTAGTGGAGGGCTCGTGAGGGACAGTATTTAGGTAGGCAGTGTTGCAGGTAGGTAGGTCCCAGGCCCTAGAAAGCCTTGTGAACAATGCAGAGGGTCTTGAATTTGATCTTTGCAGTCACAGGGAGCCAGTGAGGGGATTTCAGCGCCAGGGAGATGTGGTCCCAGGGCTTGAGGCCAAGGATAAGTCTCGCGGTTCTGTTCTGGATGAGTTGCAGAGGGCGCAGCGCAGAAGAAGGGAGGTTGAGGAAGATGCTGTTGCAATAGTCCAGCCTGGACAGAACCAGGACTCAGGAGACAGTGAGCCTCTGGAGGAAAGCGAGAAAAGATAGAGTACGTCTGAGGAGGTGAAGCTGAAAGTTAGACTTTTAGAGATGTCTGAAATGTGAGTGGAGAAGGAGAGAGTGGAGTCAAAGATGACCCCAAGATTTCTTGCTTTGCAGGCGGGTGCGTGCGCAGGGCCAAGGGAGGTCGGCCAGAGCGAAAGTGGGAAAGCGGAGGCAGGGGTCCCGAATCAAACTATCTCAGTCTTAGTGGCGTTGAGGCAAACGTTGTTTGCAGCACACCAAGACTGATAAGCGGACAGACAGTAAGATAGGAGCGAGGAGGAGGCGGCTAAGGGTAGCCTGAAAGATAGTTGTGAGTCATCAGCGTAACACTGCAAGTTAGAGGTGAAAGTGGCAATCACACGTGACAGGGCAGCCATATAGACGTTAAAGAACCAGGTGGATAGGTTAGATAACTGGGGAACGCCACAGGTTAAGAAAGTGATAAGCAAATGAAAGGCTCCGAGTTCCATCTGGGATGGGCGGTCGGAGAGGAAGGAGGTTAACCATGCCAGAGCCTGAGCTGTGATTAATGTGGGTCTCCTGAAGCATTACTATATCTGCTCGATAACAGTTCAGTTGCCCCTCCACATTTTTGCGGTTAGCTGGGGAATTTAATCCCCTTACATCATGGGAAATAATTGTGATTGACATTGTAACCTTTATGGGTTGTTCCCTGTATCCCTACCTTTACCAGGGTTGTAATATGTTGCTGGCGTATTCTGCACATGTGGATCTTTCTCGCTCTTGTCCCCATCCCCCCCAACTTACCTAAAACACAACTCCCTCCCTCCCTAACCCCAGTAACTTTAACTCCTCCTCCCTCTCCCCCCTCCTCTTCCCACATCAGGGCCACTGTTCCCAAGACCTACCCCAGATGCTATCCTGGGGCTTTGGTCCTGGTGAAACCCTGGGGACCTCCTCTGCTTTGGCGAACTACACCCCCAGTCGGATTCCATGATAACACTCCGGCATCCCTCCCTCCATCTTGTTCTTACAGCTAGCTCCCATCCGTACTTCTGGCTGTTTCACTGTGTACAGGATAACTCACATCAACATACGTTCTATTTAGTGCATTAAATCTCGAGCCCCCAATAGGTTGCCATTATCTATCGGTGAGAAGTGCACCTCCGGTCTTGGAGCCTCTCAATTGTGTGCCTCTGTTGTCCCCCCCCCTTCCGCGGACTCCCATCCATTTCCAGGGTTTGATGCCCCCGTTAGGAGACAAGGGTCTGGATACTTGCTGCAGATTCCTTTCTTCTTCCTCCAAGTTCATCACCGACAGACCCTCTTCGCATGTCATGAGTCGCTCTGGTCTATCTTCCCACTGGAAGACAAGCACGAATGGGAATGTCTATTTGTAAGAGATATTTTGAGCAATTAATGTTTTAGTTACCGGGTTCATGGCCTTCCTTTTTTGTAAAGTAGATAGCACCAGGTCTTGGGAGAGTTGGATTTGGGTTCTGTTGATTGTCACTCCTCAGTGGGCCCTTGCTTTCATTGTATCGGATGATAGTGCCACTTGGACGTCTCTTGGCCTCCACCCTGGGTCTTGTCTCTTGGGGCCTACCCTGGGAACCCGGTCTATTCTCACATCTTCTAGTTACATCTCCGTCAAAAGGCTTCTGAAGCACTTTTGTATAGTGTCCCTCAGGTCCCTATCGAGGGTTGCCTCACTCAGGCCTTTCACCCGGATATTCGACCTGCAGGAGTGATTCTCCAGATCTTCCAAATGCAGCTCGAGGTTGTGGCTCTAACAACTTGTTCCAGCAGGTCACTGTTTTGTCTCACCTCCTCCGCTATCTCCGACAGGCCCCGTTCATTTATGTCCACTCTGGTGCCCAACTCTGCAACCTTCTTCCTGACTTCCTGTAGAAAGTTCCGCAACTCGTCCTTCATCTTGGTGAGTTGCTCCTGAAAGGGGCTCATCATTCTGTCTTCCATGCATCTGAGGCACACCTGCATGTCCTCCTTGTTCAGGGCCATGGTCTGGGTTTCCCCCTCCTTGGGCCCGCCTTTCGGTTGGCATTCAGAGCTTACGGTCCCAGCTTCCTCTGAGTGCTGGCGCTAGCACTGTTCCAGATGTCCCCCTTGTGGGGTGGATGACTCTTTAAGTTTGGCAGGGGCGGTCTTCCCCCTGGCTCCTAGCATCAGTGGGGCTCTCGGGGGACTCTACTCCTTTATACCTTCCTTGCTGCAGAAATGAAGTGGCTGACCCTGCAGCCGTGTCCCTTTCCCCCCTCCAAGTGTCCTTCCCTGGCAGGTGAATCAGCAGTGTGGCGAGGCGTCAGGGTGCAGGGGAGGCGAGGGAGGCAAAGGTCAACAGTTTGCCGCGGGAACCTCTTACTCCTTCTCAAGTCTCAATGTTGATTTAGCCCGGAGGGCTTCCCTTGGTCAATGATGGCACACCTTGTGCTTTCCCCAAGTTTGCAGTTCACTCCAGGCAGTGCACCCAGTTCTTCCTGGCTTGCTCAGAGTTAATGCGTACAGTGTCCTTCTCAGAGTCAGTATACGGGAGCTAGGTTCCCTCTGCGCCCTCTATGATTCTCATACAGCCAGCGTCCGCAAATATGACCCGTTTGATGCCTTCACTGGTGCCACCGTCTCTGCTCCGGGCTTGTTCCCATATACAGTCATCTTGATGCGCTCCCTATTGTGCTGCTGGTGTTGGGGGACTCTTACGGCCTGCCCGCCTGCTTTCCTGCATGCTAACGTCCCCTCGGGGAGGGAGAAGCCCACGTCCACTCAGCAATACACCCCCCAAACTGCTCCTTATCTTTGTGTATTGCGGCTGTGCCCAAGTGGGGGATTGAGGGGGGAAGGGGAAGGGGCCTCCACACCGGCCCGATGTGGAGGTGTCTGGCCACGGGCAGCGGGGAAGGGGGTCACCCACTTCTCACCTCCCCTCACTCACTGCTGTCCGACGCGGGGGACAGAACGCCTCCCCGTTAGCTCCGGGAGCCGGCAGCTGTCTTCCTGTCTCCCGAAAGTTCTCTGGCTCATCCACTTTCCTCATGCTCGCTCGCCCCCACCGCTCCGATCCACCAGCCAGCGACCTCGCTGTTCCACCCAGGGCCTTGGGAAAGAACGTTGTTTCCTTGTTTCCACCAGTGCATCGCAGCTCTGCAGGGGCTGGAGATCCTCTCCATTGGAGAACGTCCTGTTAGGGAGAATTCTCTGTTAGGCTGAATTTCCTAACCTAGTGAGTCCCCCAGCAGCTTTGCTGGATTTCTGGAGTTAGTTTTTTTCTCCTGCCAAGGAGTGAGACTCTTTTTCTCCCACTCTTGGACATGATTTGTGGTGTTCCTTTGAATGTTAATGTGTTTTATGGGCTATGGGGTCCTTTACTCCATAGGGTCTCATGTGTTTTTTCTATATGTGTTACACAGTACCCTCCATGCAGTAACACCGGGGTGTCATAGTGACCCCCCACCATAGACTCCATACCCTGGGACTGACTACTGTCTCCCAGGGCATGTAAAGTCACCATTGGCTTTACTAGTCCCAAATTACTAACAGAACCAATACAAACAATCATATTGTGGATGTACTGGTAGGGGCAATTCGATTGCCCCTGGGTCTGTTATTCGAGGGGGCACTGTCCCGTCCCCCCTCGTCGAGTTTTGGCTGGTGGCAGTGGATACTACTTTTTATATTCAACCGCAAATATATCTCTATTTTCCCATTGTTCGAGGCTAATACTTTTTAACATACCCTCTAACATACCACCGGTTTATTTATTTAATATTAATTCTCTGGTTGGTATTTTCTGCCAGAACTCGGTTTTAAAATGGCACTTTGTTCGCCTCTGTAACTCCAAACCAAAGGTCGAGCCCTTTGTCCCACATTTTGGCGGGCTTCTCCACAGAAGCCTCCAAAAGTGGTGCCACTCTGTCTGGGTACCACAGGGGGTGTGGGAGGGGGTTTAGGCACCCTGGACTGAGTTACCTTGGATTGGCCCAAGTGGTGAGCCGGCCGGCTCACCACTTAGCATGTTTGATTGACAGCTAGGCTGAGTGAATGGGGGTGTGCTGCATAAAAGCAGGGCTTTTTGGACTGTAACTTCAGAAGTCGCCACAGGACCTGAAAATCCGACGAGGGAGAAGCTGAGCCGACCTGCTACGACGACACCACCGGTGGAGCCTTGCTGAACCGACTCACCACTTCCCAACGACAGAGGAGATCTCCCTTCTGGAGAGTCTTCTTCCCCTGACTGGTGGGCACAACCAGTTTACCTTCTTTTCTCGCATCCCAGGACGTCTTGTGGTCGAATTGCCCGTGCCAAGCACCCCGGCAACCGGATAGCCACTTACCACTGGACCGCAAATAAAAGGACTGCTCCTTTTAATTGAGAACTCTGCGGCTGGTTTCTTCCCTGGCAGTGCAACGGACTCCTGCTTTCCTCCCCAACGAGATCCTTTCTTCCTCCAGACGAGGCACCGACTTGCACCCACTGCCAGGAACAACTGCCCCTGCTGGAGCGTTCTCACCGTTTTAAGGTACCGTGTCCGCCAGGCCTCCCTTTCTAAAGATTGCTACAAGGTAACAATAATCCCTTAACCTTCTGAACTGGGCTGGCCGCCTTGACCATCTAACTGGTCCCTTTCTTATTGGTCCAACTCTTTCTGAACTTATTGCGGGACTTTTGGGCACTTTGAACAGTGTGACCTTGGACACATTTCGACCGGAGCCTCTTAAAGTGGGTCCGGCCTTGTTCACTTTGACTTTATGGTTTTTAACCTGCCTTCTTCTCCTACTGTGTTCTTCCGAAATCTGTTTCTATCTTTGCTCTGCTTTTCTCTCCCTTTTTAACCGATTGATTAGAGTGCCATCTTCGTTAAGCACTCACCGCTGTCTGAAAATAGGCGTTGCTTTACTTAAGGCTTATCTAACTAATCGTTGAAGGGAGTGTATATCTTTTAGAGACCGTGTTTTTGAACTTGATATTAGTGCCAGTGTGTTTAACTAGATGTGTTTCTTTTAAATAATTAATTATATCTCTTTTACACCAAGCTTTGGTCAGTGTTTGCTTGTTCTACTCTGTTCTTTTGACCTATTGTGAATACTCTGTATACTGCCTAACTCTTCTTGAGAGAAGTTTGACTGCTCAGCCACAGCTACCAGGTAAATCTGGGTGGTACAGACTGCTACCAGTTGGATTTACTGCCAACCAGCTGTAGTCTTAAATCTTTTGCAGTGGCCTCAGAGGGAACTGCACAGGTTTCTGCCTAACATGTCCCAGCTGTTTCTTTTATATACTCTCCGCTTGTCTGTTTCTGTTCTTGATGTAGGTGGGAGCTGTTTCCTTTCTTAGTTAGCCTGAAGGCCTGCTACTGTAGGCCCAGGCAGAGGACAGGACATCACGTCCTCATACGTCGGCAGCCATCTTGAAATCCCCCTGCATATGTTTGCATGTCTGCAAACTTACAACTGTGGATTGCAGTGCAGAGCAGTTGCAATTGCGGTGCGGCTGTACTGCGGTACAATGCAGTGTGGTGCGATGCAGTGCAAATTGTCAACTATTTAGATCAGTCTCTTCAGCTGCGGTGCACGTACCCAAGAATTCCAGTACATCCTTCGCTCACATGCCCACCCATCACACAAATCCTCTTGCACCCCTGTGCTCAGCTTATTCATTGCATACTTCCAGATCTCGGATTTCCCTACATCACTCGCCCACACCTCACCTACCTTCTTATGCCCTTAAACACACAACGTTGCTCACCCAAATCACCCACTTTCTCCAATATTTACAAACATACAAACTTACTTTACAACACATAGTTCTGCCTCTCAAACACAAGTCATCTCTATGGAGGAATGCTCTGCACACTAAATGATTTAAGCTATTACGAATTTCCTATGTTTAACTTGGTTTACAGCATTTGGTTCATTTTTAAACTGCTGACTTTGCTGCTAGCCAAAGCCAGGACCTGTTCTCTTGTTAAATGATTGCTGTTAAATGCTTGTGTTGCCTTTACAGCTCAAATAGCGTAAATAGACAAACTACGAAGCTCATATTTCCTGTTTGGATAAATTGACTAGTAGCCATACACTACTCTTACACTTACACTTATCTCACTCGCTTCTCCTCTCATCAGATCTAACTTGCTGGAAGGAGCAACCCTCTTCGTGCTCCATCCCTAGACCTTTATGCTCCTAGTCATCGACCTGCTTACAATAGCCCTCTTGGCTATCTACAGGCGCAACATCTATTATCTAACTCCCATCTTAAGCGCTCTCTTCCCGTTATTATATCCAGCAATCTGTCCTCTCTTTTTCCTCTTTCCATACTATTCTTGTAAAGGAAAGAAGGAACAATCTAGTCTGCACCTTTTGAGTGACGACTGCAATAAGTGGCCCCACTCGCAACATCCTGGCAGTTTAGTCTCTAAATTGTCACTTCAACTGACTCATTACCACCAATCTCCATTTCCCTTTGTGATTACACAAATGCGTAGCTTTAGTGCGTGTGCGAAAATGAGCTAAATAACATGACGCTGGTGCGCAGACATTTTGGACATTCACTTCCAAACCACAATGAAGGTCTACATTTCTGCAAGCTCAGTTAAAAAGCAGACATGATTTCTGCAAAGGTTGCAATATTTTAGTATGAAGCAGATGAGCTCACAGTGGAGGATAGGTTTTGCATTGTTCGCTCAAGGACGAGAAGAGAAGGGAGTCAGAGATGTGCAGGTGCATTGATAAGGGGTGCAGGGAACAAGAGCGCAGAAGATGAGCTGGGTTTTTCCACGGTCTGGATTTTTCCACTCTTGCCTCCCATGCTTGCTGTCTGTCCTTCGGGCCCGGGGGCAGTCTACAACCTATGAGGGGCGGAGATTCATCCCCCTTAAGAGAAGAAGGTCCCAATGAGGTGACAGAGAATTGGAACCCCGGGTGTTGAAGTCTCGCTGAGAGAGAGGACGCTCCGCTCCAGACCCCATTAGTTGATGCGTGATCGCTCTGCCTACCTGCCTTGGGGCTGAGTAGTGTTGTCAAGGCTGAGAAGAAGCTTTGTCCTACAACTGCCCTAATGTGATGTATATTTGTCATATTTGTCCTGTTTCATGTATTAATATGTAATCATCTGCATTTATTTTACAGTTACATGTATGTTTATGACGTGTGAGTAAAGGGCCTGTAAAGAGCCAATCATTTTCTAAATAATGGTTTAAGTGTGTATTATTGCCTTCCTGAGTCCAAGAACATTTAGTCCGTGCAATAGGATGAGTCATTCTGAGGTCATTACATGTGTCTGAAAAGCAAACCACAGTGGCGCTGTGAGCAGGGTATTTGTAATGAGATTGGTTCCAAATACCAAACAAATCTGAAGCTTGGACACAGAAAGACAATTCTCTTATGTTTTTGTGTTTGTGAATTGCGCAATTGTGTTTGAGGTATCTTGATAAGAACGTGAAACATCTATTAAAACAATGAGTTCCTTGTTTAGTAAAAAGAGAGGTTCCGCAGGCGGACATTGTCCTGACGTGATGATCCAAGGGTGGACAAAGAGTACATATGACAAACTGTCCCAGACTTGGGCCTGTGGCGCAGGTTTGAGTAAGACGTGGTATATGAGTTTAGGAGAGGTGAGTCCGGCCGAGGTGGCGGCTTGTTTGCAGCAGGTGCTCGTAGAGAAGGGAATGGAAAGGAGTGCTCAGCTTTGGACAGAAGGGGTTGGATTCTGCTGCATGCATTTAGAATGATGCATCAGCAGAATGTAGAATTGCAGGCAAACGTCTTGAGGTTGGAAAAAGAGTTAGCTGCTGAGAAACAGATTGCGCTAATGCAGCAACTTCAGATGAAAGTGTAATGATAAGGCAGATAAAGATCAGGCAGTGTCAGAGCGAGCTGCTGTACGGGTTACTCTGTAAAAATATTGAGAGAGAAGAGGGAGAGTGAATACCAGCAAAGTCGCAACAGTGATTGCCTCCGCAGGGGTTGACTGGGATCCCGACCAATGCGACAGGGATGTATATGACAGCACTAGTTCAGAGAGTGGTTCCGAAAGGCAGATACTGCCTAAACCAGAGGTTGACAGGAAGGAGATGACCGTTAAACCGGTTACGTGTAGACGAGCTGGGCAACATCCGAATAATCCTGGAGGTGCTCTAGTGGATTTGACAACGTTAGAGTATTACTCACAGCAAGAGGTTGGGGAAATATCGATTGAAACAGAGGGCGGGTGAGTCTCTGTTATCGTGGATGGTCAGATTATTTAATGGAGCTGCGACAGGCCTTCTTGTAGATCCGACCGATTCTCCAAGGTTCCTGCCATTGTCGCACGAGACTCATATTCAGGAACTATTGCGTACAGGGCTGCCTCCTGATGCCCAGGGGAGTGATTAGCAAGTGTCTTTGTTACAGTCAGCTGCTCAAGGGTGTATTCCAAGTATCCCATTATGTCGGACTGGCCTAGCGACGAGAAGAAGTGGTACACACAGAAAGGAAATCCAAAGACTCTGGGAACATGCTATGAAAGGAGCTATCCATATTGATGACCCCATATGGGGGTGGTGGCATTATCGGTTTCAGCCCGAAATACAATCATTGGAACTGCTCCACTGGCCTACAAAAATGTAATTATGACTTTACTGGTGGGGATTACAGGTAAATTAACGGATTAAGTGGTTGATGCTATCAGACAGTAAGTCGACCTGGGGGAAGTGGACAAAGTTGAAGAGAGACCCCATGAGAGAGAGAAAGAGGGGCGTATTGAAAAACGGACTCCTGGAAAGAGATCTGACAGTAGAGACTCTTGTGTGTCGAGTAAAGACATGTTTCTTGCCGCTGCTAAAAGATGGTGTGCCCTGAGAAGACATTGACGGGATTGAAACGTGGGAAATGTACCAGCTATATAAAAAGCGAGGGCTCGAAGGAAAGGAGCGGCATAAACAGGTAAAAAGATGAGATGTGAACAAGTGAGCTGGGGACAAGTCCCCTTCTGTGCCGCCTGAAGAGGAGATGGACGAGGGGTCCATGGGGAAGGCTTCACCATATCAGCCGGCCTATGCTGACTTGCAAAAAGTGGCCTGTGCAATGTTGGAGACAGAGTCCAAATACACACATTCAAAATATGAATAGGATTGTGGTCAAACTCTGGTAGCGTCTGTCCGGATTAAGGTAGACAGACGGCCACATGTGAATATGAAACTATTCTGGCATTCGGGGAATATGCAAGAGGTTCGAGCTTTGATTGATACTGGGGCAGAGGCCTCATTGATCCATGGCAATCCTTCGAGGTTTAATGGTAAACATTTTACCATAACGGGACTGGGAGGGAAAGAGACCCCCACAGTTCAAACAAAAGTTGATATGAAAATTGGTCATTTGAAAAGGAATAAATATCAAATGTTGATTGTTCCCATACCTGAATATGTTATTGGCTTTGATATTCTGGAGGGATTGACTTTAGGTCTAGGAGGCAAAACGTATCAGTTTGGGGTGAGTACATTGACGTGTACCCCCGTCTTTGTGGCAAAATTGGAGATGCCCCCAGTGCAGGTTCCTTTGGCCAAAAAACAAGTGTCGATGAAGCAATATTGTATTCCTGGGGGGCATAAGGACATTTCAGATACTAGCAAGGGATATGTTGAAGCGGGCGTGTTACGTCCTGTGACTATGACTTGGAACAACCCAGTTTGGCCAGTTACGATGGTAGTTACAGAATGACTGTAGATTATTGCAAGTTGAATAAGTACACTCCTCCGTTAATACCCACAGTCCCAGATGCTGTTACTCTGATTGAGAAGTTTTGAGGGAACTTGGTATGCAGTGATAGATTTGACAAATGCATCTTTCACTGTGCCGATTGCAGAAGAGTGTCAAGAGCAGTTTGCAGTTTCTCGGAATGGGGAGCAGTATACGTTTCAACATTTGCCCATGGCGTACGTGCACAGTCCGACTATCTGCCACCGGCTGGTTGCAGAGCATTTGAATAAGATTCAGTGCATATCTGATACAGATTTCACACTATATTGATGACATATTGATACAGGGTAAGGATGCACCTAGAAGTAATGATTGAGGGATTGAGAAAAGAAGGATGGGAAATTAATTAAACTAAAATACAGTGTCCAACAGAGACCGTGATTTTTCTTGGAATTCAGTGGCATAATGGGCATCGTGAAATGGTGCCAAGGCCAAACAAAAGATTCTTGAGTTCACTACAACTGTGAATAAAAAACAAACTCAACAATTCATAGGGTTGTTTGGATTCTGGATACAGCATATACCACATTTTGGGTAGATTCTAGCGCCACTTTACAAAGTCACATGAAAGAAATTTGACTTTGAATGGGGTGAGGAGCAAGAGAAAGCTTTTGAGCTAGCGAAAGATACAATCTAAAAAGTGCTTGATTTATGGCCGCTGAGAGCAGGTGAAGTTGAGTTAAATGTGTCTGTACATGACAATTACACCAATTAGAGTTTGTGGCAAAGACAGGACAGGAAGCGTGTTCCTTTGGGATTTTGGAGTCGTAAGTTACCCGAATCTGGTGACAGATATACTCCATTTGAAAAGCAGTTGTGGGCATGTTATTGGATACAAAACCAATGACAGTGGGTCATGATGTATTGATTCAACCAGAAATTCTGATCATGCAATGGGTACTGAGCTCTCCTAAAACACATCGAATAGGACATGGTCAAGAAGCTAGCATTATTAAATGGAAAGGGTACATTCAAGTTTGTGCCAAAACAGGGAAGGGTGGAATTGTTAAGACTCATGTTGGTTACAAGTCAAGTTACATGAGCCAGTGACTGGTGTTCCATTGGTTGATTTGGAACCACTAGATGTAACAGACATCTGTGAGTCTCCTGTGAAATGGCGAGTCGCTTATGGGGATTGGACGAGTGAACAAACTGAACATGCTTGGTTCACTGATGGTTCAGCTAAATATGTGAGGACTTAGCGACACTGGAAGGCAGTGTTGAACAATCCCAAAATAAAGAAAATTCTGGCATCATGAAATTGAAAGAGTAGTCAGTTTGCGGAATTGTATGCGGTTTAGCAGGCATTGAAGCAAGAAGCGCCTGGTCAATGTTAAGTGTACACTGACTCATGGTCTGTGGCTAATGGACTGGCTGTTTGGCTCCCGACATGGCAGAAGAATGGGTGGAAGATTCATGTCAAAGAATTATGGGGAGAACTGTGGCAAGATATTGCTGAAATGTTGATGCATAGTAAAGTGACCGTGTGTCATGTGGATGCACATTGTGCGACAGACTCATTGGAACGTTGGTTCAATTCTGTTGCAGATGAACATGCCAACATTTTAGCTATGGACACGACGTCTGAGGAAGATGAGTTGGAAGGGATTGCTAACTGGGAACACAAAAAAAGTGGGCATCTTGGAGAAAAGGCGATCAGGTGGACACAAGATCAAGGAATAAGCATTCCTTTAGAAGTAGTGAAAACAGTAATTTTACAATGTCCAGTGTGTCAGCATCAGAAATAGGGATCCATTCCTCATGTGGGTCAACACACATTAAAGCGAGGTAAATTACCTGGGCAAATTTAGCAGATCGATTACATCGGTCCAATGCCAAACAGCAGAGCTTGTCAGTATGCATGTGCGATTGTGGACACATATTCGGGATACTTAATGGTATTAACATGCAAAAGAGCTACGCAGTTGAATACCATTAAATTGCTAGATCAAGTGGCAGTGTACTACGGGGTACCTTTACAAATTCAAAGTGACAATGGGTCACATTTGAAAGGAAAACTGATTCATGACTATTGTCAGCCGAAGGACGTCAAGTGGACTGATTGAGAGAATGAATGTTTTGTTGAAAGAACAGCTGCAAAAGACTGGTGATGCTAATCTGAAAGGGTGGCGTGAGCGCATTTTGTTTGTGGTGCAAATGTTGAATAACAGACCAATTGCAAATGCTGAAACTCCATTAATGTGTATGTTCATGTCAGCTTTACAAATGAAACCAAACAGGGCTTTTGAAACCGTGATGTATTGGTAAATGTTACCTGGGGCTCTGGCTCCCTATCGAACAACACCAGAGTCTGCATGGGTGGACCTACATGCTATGGAGGAGATTAGACTTCAGCCAAAAGGAATCAATGTTATTGACACAGGAATTGGAGTGCAGATTCCATCAGAACATATGGGATTAATTGCCCCTAAATCTGGGTTAGCATTGAGAGGGATCCAGGTACTGGGAGAGATTGTGGATGCAGATTATCAGGGAGAAATAAAAGTAATTCTGATCAATAGTGGAGAGAAAATGTTGCCAATTCATAAAGGGGATCAAGTGGCACAACTGATTATCGTCCCTGTAAAATTATCCATGGTGAAAAAGGGAGAGCAGCCCACAGTGGTAACTACACGTGGGGACAAAGGTTTTGGTTCATTAGGCAAAATGGTTCCGGGAGTGAATGTTTGGGTTGAGAAACCTAGTGACCTGTTGGTTCCGGCAGATGTAATTGCTGCAGGAGAGGATAAAGTTGTTCTAGTAATGGAACCAAGAAAGAGGAAATGGAGCCACATTCCTGCTGACATATCTTATTTGCGTGAGTGATGTACTTCACTGATATCTTTTTTTTTTTTTTTTACAGAAGGTCCGGGGACAAGCAAAAAGATGTGGCAAATGTCGCCATTGTACGGCTGACTCTGATGATCTGAATGACGGCTGATCTGGATGACGACCAATGGCTTTGATGTTACAACGTTGCTTAACACTGGTTTGACTGTGTTGTCGAGGAAACGTTGTGACCATGGGCGTGACGCTTTGCCCTCTTCCACGATGTTCATGTCTTTTGTGTGGCATGGCTATGCCGTGATTGTCAAGCAACCTGAGAATATGTGGGTTTTCCTAGCCTGTCGAATTTTGAACAGCTCACCCTTTTGCCTGGCTGATTGATTCTTTGAACTTGATTTTGACGTATTGTGTGGCCGTACCAACGCCGGCACCTGTGTTGCGACACATTTTCGGACTACTGCATAATGATTCTCTAGTGGAGGACTCGAATGTGAGAAATTCCTTTTCCGTCTACGAGTATTGCAAATTTCGTTCCAACACTGATCGTATATGGAGGAATATGACGCGTATTGTCACTTACGACATTGATGTCTGCTATGTGATGACTTGCAATCCTCAAAACATTGGCAAATGTCCGCAATTGGACTTGACAGATGAGAAGAGCGGAACTGATGTTGAGAAGCGTTTATGTGCACGTTCTAAAGGTGCATGTACTGTGTCTTAACACAATGTCCTGTAATTTTACTGTTGGAGCTGCCAGCCATATTCGGCATGTGAAACATCCAACGGTTTGGCTATTTTCCTGTGTTAACTTTACCTAAACCTACATTCCTGCAAATATTTCTGGTGGACCTTGAGCGTTGATGCGGCTCGGTTTGATGACGTTTCCTTTGCAGCCTGCGATTCGTCAAACTACGCTTTCTGTTCATCATATCGGCCTGTCACCAGATTGTGATTCTAATGTGCATTTGTTATCTGAACCTGAGGTTTTAGTGCTTGCATTTTCTTTGGTGAGTGTATGGGGGTTAGCCACTGGTGGTTATAAATCCTTGATTAGATTAGCGTGTGTAGTGGTTAAGGGGCTTAATGAGACTTCTCAGGCTTTAACAGAGCTACTTTTGGGCAGCAGAAGCTTTAGAAAGGCTATTTGACAAAACAGAGCTGCCATAGATTATTTGTTTTTGAGGCATAATTTGGGTTGCAATGCAGTTGAAGGGATGTGCTGTTTTGATTTAAATGACCATTCCGGTTCTATTGAGAAACATATTGGTAATTTGAATTATCCGATTTCCTGAGTAACTTAAGATCAGGACGGGAGTTGGTGGGATCAACTGTTTTCCTGGATTACTGAAGCATTGCGCTATGCATTTGTTTGTGTTTTTGTAATTGTTTTGGTTTCGGTTGTTTGTTGTTATTGTATTTCATGTATTCCTAATTTACCAGGGATGTTTCGTAGGTTTCAAAAACCAGCTTTTGTTTCATTGGGGTATGCTAGTTGATTGTCAAAAGAGTGGATGGTAGTGCGTGTGCGAAAATGAGCTAAATAACATGGCACCGGTGCGCGGCCATTTTGGACATTCACTTCCAAACCGCAATGAAGGTCTACGTTTCTGCGAGCTCAGTTAGAAGGTCAACATGTTTCTGCAATGGTTGCAATATTTTAGTATGAAGCAGATGAACTCACAGTGGAGGATAGTTTTCGCATTGTTTGCTCAAGGACGAGCTGAGAAGGGAGTCAGAGATGTGCAGGTGAATTGATAAAGGGTGCTGGGAACGAGAGCGCAGGAGACGAGTTGGGTTTTTCCACTGTCTGGATTTTTCCACTCTTGCCTCCCATGCTTGCGGTCTGTCCTTTGTCCGGGGGCAGTCTGCAACCTATGAGGGGCAGGATTTGCCTTCTTTAAGAGAAGGTCCCAATGAGGAGACAGAGAATTGGAACCCCGGGTGCTGAGGTCTCGCTGAGAGGGTGAACGCTCCGCTCTATATCCTTCTAGTTGATGTGAGATCCCTCTGTCTACCTTCCTCGGGACTGGGTAGTGTTGTCGTGGCTGAAATTAAGCTTTGTCCTACAACTGCCCTAAAGGTGATGTATGTCATATTCATCCTGTTTCATGTATTCATATGTACTTATCTACATTTATTTTACAGTTATATGTATACTTATGAAGTGTGAATAAAGGGCCTGTAAAGAGCCAATCATTTTCTAAATAATGGTCTAAGTGTGTATTATTGCCTTCATGAGTCCAAGAACATTTAGTCCGTGAAATAGGATGAGTAAATCTGAGGTCATTACACGTGTCTGAAAAGCAAAACATTAGCAGACACAACAGACCAACAGACTCAAGACGTTGAATTAGGGGTGGCAAAGAGTTCATTTTATAAAGCATCAAATCCCAAGAGAGGGACCCCACAACCCAGCCGGGACTGGCCCAGCCGCTCCTAGACAGATCCAATGTTCCTCAACTTAATCTCATGGAATGTCAGGGGTCTCAACAACCCAATCAAAAGGGAAAAATACTCACCCCTATTAAGAAATTCAAAGCTGACATCGTATTCCTCAAAGAGACTCACCTTTCAGAAAATGAAGCTCTGAAATAAAAAAAAAAGACCCTTTTATCACCGTCTCAACTCACAAGCCTCAGGTAAAAAGAACAGGATTATAATTCTTGTCTAAGGTTCTATAAAGACATCCATCATTCACTCCAAATCAGATTCTGAGGGAAGATGGATATTCTGTTCATGGTTTATAAATGGCAGCAAGTACCATTTAATGAATATATACGCACCTACCCATACTTTTGGAGCTCCATCTGTAAAAAGATAGAATCAGGTGACAATCTTATAATTGGAGGCGACTGAAACCTCTGTAGAGAAGCCCCTCAACGATCACACCAGAAAAAATACAACCCACTAGGGAACAAGGCCCAGCACACCTCTTGCAAGGAGAACAAGTTTTTATTACTGTAAAGACAGGTGTGCGATAGCCACATTAAATATCTCGGGTTCGAATTTGCTCCCAATATCAACAACAATCACTAGGACCGAAAACTCCATATTCGAAACGTGAAGACAAAAAAACAGAAACCTGGTTGCCTCTGTATCTATCCTGGTGGGAGAGAATGGACACAATCAAAATGATGCTCGCAACAGTACTATTATACCCTCTTGCCATGATCCCTATCCCATTTAGCAATACATGTTATAAAGAGGCCAACTCCATCCTCTCAAAATTCCTTTGGAAAGGGAAACCACATAAAAGTTCAATGAAAAAACTCCAAGCAGAACAAGATGGGGTCAAATTCCCAAACTTCTTGGTGTAGCATCACGCTTTCATTCTATCACAAATAAACTAGATTGCGTACCATCCACCACAAGACGGATGGTATCCCCCCAGATGGCTATTTATTTATTCAGATTTGTAGAGCGCACGTCAGCCCGGGGGCATTGTGGCGCTTGTTACAGCCATATCTTAGTTGCATATACACAAGTAATACATAATTTACAGGAGCAGGTATGACATTTGTACAAATTTACAGTGCAGTATATTTACATAGGTTAGCGAGTATCACATATTATTGTGCAAGGAAGGAGGTCTTAAGTTTCCTATGAAAAATCGGGAGTGAGTTCTCCGCTCTAATGTCTGCAGGTAGAGCGTTCCAGGACTTGGCAGCAATGTTGGGGAAGCTCAGACCACCGGCTTTGGCTTTTTTGATGCGTGGGATATGGAGTACGTTGGTGTATTGCGTCCTGGTGGGACGTGAGGAGGAGGGTTTGGAGATGGTCTCTGATAGATAGGACGGGGCGGAAGGAGAGAGGCATTTGTGTGTGACAGTGAGGATTTTGAGTGTGATCCACTCTTTGACCGGGAGCCAATGGGCTGAGTGTCTGGCCTGGGAGATATGCTCTCTTCTTGGGATGCTAAGAGCGGGGCGGAGAGCATTGTTCTGTGTGACTTGTAGTCTGTTTAGGTTTTTTGCCGATGTGCCTGCTAGGAGGGCATTGCAGTAGTCCAGTTTGGCTCCAATGGTTGCTCTGGCTATTGAAAGGCAGTTAGGTTTTGAGAGGTATGGCTTGATGGCGTTTATAAGTTTGGTGGTATGCGCAGATGAGGAAGTGATTGCGCTGACTTGTCTGGTCATTGATAGTGAGGAGTCTAGGTATACTCCTAGTGTCTTGACAGCTGTACAGTTTGACCAGTTTGTCTAGGGTGCTCTGTTGACCTAGTATCATAATCTCAGTCTTGTCTCCATTAAGGCAGAGGCCATTAACTGCCATCCAAGCCTGGATGATGGAGGAGATCATGTGGAGTACCTTGGCGTCTTCCTGGTATGACCCTGAGAGAGGTAGAAGTACTTGTGTGTCGTCCGCGTAGTTCGTGTACGTGATACCATGTGAGTTGAGTTTGTCAAAGAGAGGCTTAGTGAACAAGTTGTAAAGTGCGGGTGCAGTGCAGGATCCTTGAGGGACCACGCAATGGATTGTAGTGGGTGTGGCGTTAGCAGTGTCCGAGAAGACTTTCATGGCTCTTCCCTCAAGGAAGGAGGTGATCCAGAGAGCTGATTCTTTAGAGAAATTGGCTGAGTGAGTGAGGTGTGAGGTGAGGGTCTTGTGATAAACCAGATTGCATGCGGCTGAGAGATCTAGGAGGAGCAATAGGGCTGGCTTGCCCTTATCCATGATTTGGGTGATCTGACTCTTTAGATCCACCAGGGCTGTTTCGGTGCCATGTCCTTTCCGGAAGCCTGATTGCCTGGTCCTTAGGATGGAGTGGGTTTCCAGAAAGTGTTGGATTTGACAGTGTGCGGCTTTGTCCAATACTTTCAGGAGGAATGGCACTGTAGTTATCGGTCTGTAGTTGTTGGGTTGAAGGTGGTCAAGGGTAGTTTTCTTATTAGGAGGGGCAGACCCAGGCCTCTTTGAGGCTAGCTGGGATAATGCCTGATTTAAAGCGTGCATTGATGAAGGCCGTAAAGAGAGGCGCAAAGCAGTCTGTGCAGTCTTTGATGAGCTTGGGCGGGCATATATCGCCTTTCTAAGGGGAGTGTTTGAGATTTTATAGTAAGTTGATAACTTCTGGTTCAGTGACGTCCCTGAAGGAAAAGTCAGGTATGGTGGGCTTAGACGAGGCGGGTGTGGAGTTGGTAGGCTTGGTTCCTGTCTGTTGAGGTAATTCTTTGCAATGCTCTTTGATTTTCGAATTTAAGAAGACTAATCACATCAATTTCCATTAATCAGCAGATTCAGTATGACTAGCCCGAATAAACACACTCTAATCCCTACCTTGGTCTCTGCCATCATCATTCTGAAAGTATCCAATGTAGAATCTGAGCTAACACATGTAAACTCGCAAATCGGCTCACTCTGGAACAACCCCTCACTATCAGTTAGTAAACAAAACTTACATTGGAACTCTTGGATAGGAAAATCTTTTTTGCACATTAAATATGGGCTGATGAATCTCCTCCCAGCTTCGCAGAACTTCAGGACAAATATGATCTCCCTCCGAATGAACTTAGCAACTATATGAGGCTCTGTAAAATAATATCAAAATACAAAACAAACACTCAGTAGTACGGACAACATTGCATTGACCAGCTAAATTAACAAGGCCAGCTTTTTCTAACAAAAGAAATACTCTCTCGAATAGTCACAGTAACCTAAATCCGGAAGTCACTAGAAAACGTGAAGAAGCTCTGGGCTTTGAACTGGAAACAAACCAATAGCAACCAATATTCAGGAAGCTAGCAAAAGCTTCCAAATTAGCCAGTAAAACCCTTTGTCTTTCACAGGGCACTATGGACTATAGAACCATTATAAACAAAGTACACAAGGACAAAATTAGTGACACTCCTTACTGCTGGAGATGCAAATATGCACAACTGCTGGGCTCAATGGAGCACATGCTTTTCTCATGTCTTCAACTTTCTGTATGTTGGGAGAAGATTATGAACAATATTTTAGACATTCTTCAAATTGGCTCTATACACTCATTGAAAGACATTTGCACCAACTCCTTAGCTACCAATGTTATTGTGCATTTGTATAGCACCTTATATAACTTTGGGATGATCTCAAAGCGCTGTGGGTTGAACGCTGTCAGGGACCGTAGTCCAGGTCAGTGGAGAGAGTACACTAGTAAATAGTGCTTGTGTGCACTCAGTATGTGTGCAGCCAGTGTGGTTTACGTGTTGTGTAGCTGCATTCTAATGCTAGGTGTGGTGCTGTGGTTGTGTGAGGTCAGTAGAATGTGTGCAGCAAGGCCGATGACCTCAGCGTTAGCATTCTGTCGGTGGTGGAGCTTGTGTATGAGATTATGTGTGCAACTAGGCTGACTTTTTCGTGGGGTATAGCTGCGTTCTACAGACTGTTGAAGTGCTCATGGAGGTGTGTAGGTATGTGTGCAGCTAGGCTGAAATTGACCGAGGGGTATAGCTGCATTCTAGTGTTTGTTGGTGTAGAGGAGAGAGTGAGCATATCAGTATGTGTGAGTGTCTGTGTGGATTAGTGGGAGAACCCTATTTCAGATTACCTTCCAGTGCCCAGTGAGCTGATTGTATCTATTCTAGAGGTTTGGAGCATTGGTTCGCCGGGAGAGATTCAGTCTAGCGCTTGAGTTTGCCTTTCCCTATTTGGCAGTGTCATCGGTGTTGAGTGGCCCTATTCCTAATTTTCTTAGGGTTAAGCGAATTGCAGGTCTATGGTCATCCCTGTGTCTCGTTGAGTCTGCCATTGTCTATTAGGAAGATAGCTTCTCATTGTAGAGATACATGCAGTTCTGTTCAGACTCACGAGTCCTAGCTAGATTCGATAACTGGTGTTCAGTGGACCAAGGGACCAGCAACAGCCACAATGGCCATCTCTGTGTCTTGTTAGGTATGTAGATTGTTTATTGGAGGACACCTTCTCAGTGTGCATTAACTTCAGGTCTGTTCTATTGGACATACAAGTACATCCCAGCTATGAAGACCAGTACTCTGTATGCCCAAAGGTCAGGCAACAGATCAGGCCATGATGTAAGTGGTGTGTCTGAACTGGCAGTGTTATATGCAGTGTTATATGCAGTGGGGGTTAGAGTGTTCCTGATTTGGTGTGCGTTGAGAGTATTGATGACAGGCATGACAGGCGGCAGCACCTCGATGCCTCTTGCAGGAGCTTGCCTTGCCAGATTTAGAGCGTATTCCCTTGAGATGGAACAGTGTCAGTCCATTTCTAAAGCTCGGTTATAAGTGCCAGCGGGCACAATTTCTGTTTCCCGGGTAATTCTTTATAGTGGGTTGACGGTTATTCCTGTCGTAGGTTTTGGTTTGAATTGCTGAATTATATCGTATTATTGTCCCTTCCGACAGGATGAGTGCTAGTGAGCTCATCTGATTGGAGAGCGGAGTGCATACCTGCAAGAGAAAAAAGAGCAAGTCCTACCCAAGCATAGTTGATACTGCGCTCCGGGTGAAGGAGTTCATGGCATCAATTCCTAGGCACATCAGGGTTGATCAGAGACCGCCTTGGCTAATCTTCACAATTCTATCTAGATGTGACGCACAGATAATCTTCACAATTCTATCTAAATGTGACGCATGGCTAATCTTCACAATTCTATCTAGATGGGACGCATGGCTAATCTTCACAATTCTATCTAGATGGGACACATGGCTAATCTTCACAATTCCACCTAAATGTGACGCATGGCTAATCTTCACAATTCTATCTAGATGGGACACATGGCTAATCTTCACAATTCCACCTAAATGTGACGCATGGCTAATCTTCACAATTCTATCTAGATGGGACACATGGCTAATCTTCACAATTCTATCTAGATGGGACACATGGCTAATCTTCACAATTCCACCTAAATGTGCCGCCTAGCTAATCTTCACAATTCTATCTAGATGGGACGCATGGCTAATCTTCACAATTCTATCTAGATGGGACGCATGGCTAATCTTGTCAATTCTATGTAAATGTGACGCATGGCTAATCTTCACAATTCTATCTAGATGGGACGCATGGCTAATCTCGTCAATTCCACCTAAATGTGCCGCCTAGCTAATCTTCACAATTCCACCTAAATGTGACGCATGGCTAATCTTCACAATTCTATCTAGATGGGACACATGGCTAATCTTCACAATTCCACCTAAATGTGCCGCATGGCTAATCTTCACAATTCTATCTAGATGGGAAGCATGGCTAATCTTGTCAATTCTATGTAAATGTGACGCATGGCTAATCTTCACAATTCTATCTAGATGTGACGCATGGCTAATCTTCACAATTCTATCTAGATGGGACGCATGGCTAATCTTCACAATTCTATCTAGATGGGACGCATGGCTAATCTTCACAATTCTATCTAGATGGGACACATGGCTAATCTTCACAATTCCACCTAAATGTGACGCATGGCTAATCTTCACAATTCTATCTAGATGGGACGCATGGCTAATCTTCACAATTCTATCTAGATGGGACACATGGCTAATCTTCACAATTCCACCTAAATGTGACGCATGGCTAATCTTCACAATTCTATCTAGATGGAACGCATGGCTAATCTTGTCAATTCTATCTAGATGGGACGCATGGCTAATCTTCACAATTCTATCTAGATGGGACACATGGCTAATCTTCACAATTCCACCTAAATGTGACGCATGGCTAATCTTCACAATTCTATCTAGATGGGACACATGGCTAATCTTCACAATTCCACCTAAATGTGCCGCCTAGCTAATCTTCACAATTCTATCTAGATGGGACGCATGGCTAATCTTGTCAATTCTATGTAAATGTGACGCATGGCTAATCTTCACAATTCTATCTAGATGGGACACATGGCTAATCTTCACAATTCCACCTAAATGTGACGCATGGCTAATCTTCACAATTCTATCTAGATGGGACACATGGCTAATCTTGTCAATTCTATGTAAATGTGCCGCCTAGCTAATCTTCACAATTCTATCTAGATGGGACGCATGGCTAATCTTGTCAATTCTATGTAAATGTGACGCATGGCTAATCTTCACAATTCTATCTAGATGGGACACATGGCTAATCTTCACAATTCCACCTAAATGTGACGCATGGCTAATCTTCACAATTCTATCTAGATGGGACACATGGCTAATCTTCACAATTCCACCTAAATGTGCCGCCTAGCTAATCTTCACAATTCTATCTAGATGGGACGCATGGCTAATCTTCACAATTCTATCTAGATGGGACGCATGGCTAATCTTCACAATTCTATCTAGATGGGACGCATGGCTAATCTTCACAATTCTATCTAGATGGGACGCATGGCTAATCTTCACAATTCTATCTAGATGGGACGCATGGCTAATCTTCACAATTCTATCTAGATGGGACACATGGCTAATCTTCACAATTTCACCTAAATGTGACGCATGGCTAATCTTCACAATTCTATCTAGATGGGACGCATGGCTAATCTTCACAATTCTATCTAGATGGGACGCATGGCTAATCTTCACAATTCTATCTAGATGGGACGCATGGCTAATCTTCACAATTCTATCTAGATGGGACGCATGGCTAATCTTCACAATTCTATCTAGATGGGATGCATGGCTAATCTTGTCAATTCTATGTAAATGTGACGCATGGCTAATCTTCACAATTCTATCTAGATGGGACACATGGCTAATCTTCACAATTCCACCTAAATGTGACGCATGGCTAATCTTCACAATTCTATCTAGATGGGACGCATGGCTAATCTTCACAATTCTATCTAGATGGGAAGCATGGCTAATCTTGTCAATTCTATCTAGATGGGACGCATGGCTAATCTTCACAATTCCACCTAGATGGGACGCATGGCTAATCTTCACAATTCTATCTAGATGGGACGCATGGCTAATCTTCACAATTCTATCTAGATGGGACACATGGCTAATCTTCACAATTCTATCTAGATGGGACACATGGCTAATCTTCACAATTCCACCTAAATGTGCCGCCTAGCTAATCTTCACAATTCTATCTAGATGGGACGCATGGCTAATCTTCACAATTCTATCTAGATGGGACGCATGGCTAATCTTCACAATTCTATCTAGATGGGACGCATGGCTAATCTTCACAATTCTATCTAGATGGGACGCATGGCTAATCTTCACAATTCTATCTAGATGGGACGCATGGCTAATCTTCACAATTCTATCTAGATGGGACACATGGCTAATCTTCACAATTTCACCTAAATGTGACGCATGGCTAATCTTCACAATTCTATCTAGATGGGAAGCATGGCTAATCTTGTCAATTCTATCTAGATGGGACGCATGGCTAATCTTCACAATTCCACCTAGATGGGACGCATGGCTAATCTTCACAATTCTATCTAGATGGGACGCATGGCTAATCTTCACAATTCTATCTAGATGGGACGCATGGCTAATCTTGTCAATTCTATGTAAATGTGACGCATGACTAATCTTCACAATTCTATCTAGATGGGACACATGGCTAATCTTCACAATTCTATCTAGATGGGACGCATGGCTAATCTTCACAATTCTATCTAGATGGGACGCATGGCTAATCTTCACAATTCTATCTAGATGGGACGCATGGCTAATCTTCACAATTCTATCTAGATGGGACGCATGGTTAATCTTCACAATTCTATCTAGATGGGACACATGGCTAATCTTCACAATTTCACCTAAATGTGACGCATGGCTAATCTTCACAATTCTATCTAGATGGGAAGCATGGCTAATCTTGTCAATTCTATCTAGATGGGACACATGGCTAATCTTCACAATTCCACCTAAATGTGCCGCCTAGCTAATCTTCACAATTCCACCTAAATGTGACGCATGGCTAATCTTCACAATTCTATCTAGATGGGAAGCATGGCTAATCTTGTCAATTCTATCTAGATGGGACACATGGCTAATCTTCACAATTCCACCTAAATGTGCCGCCTAGCTAATCTTCACAATTCTATCTAGATGGGACGCATGGCTAATCTTGTCAATTCTATGTAAATGTGACGCATGGCTAATCTTCACAATTCTATCTAGATGGGACGCATGGCTAATCTTCACAATTCTATCTAGATGGGACGCATGGCTAATCTTCACAATTCTATCTAGATGGGACGCATGGCTAATCTTGTCAATTCTATGTAAATGTGACGCATGGCTAATCTTCACAATTCTATCTAGATGGGACGCATGGCTAATCTTCACAATTCTATCTAGATGGGACGCATGGCTAATCTTCACAATTCTATCTAGATGGGACACATGGCTAATCTTCACAATTTCACCTAAATGTGACGCATGGCTAATCTTCACAATTCTATCTAGATGGGACACATGGCTAATCTTCACAATTCCACCTAAATGTGCCGCCTAGCTAATCTTCACAATTCTATCTAGATGGGACGCATGGCTAATCTTCACAATTCTATCTAGATGGGACGCATGGCTAATCTTCACAATTCTATCTAGATGGGACACATGGCTAATCTTCACAATTTCACCTAAATGTGACGCATGGCTAATCTTCACAATTCTATCTAGATGGGACACATGGCTAATCTTCACAATTCCACCTAAATGTGCCGCCTAGCTAATCTTCACAATTCTATCTAGATGGGACGCATGGCTAATCTTCACAATTCTATCTAGATGGGAAGCATGGCTAATCTTGTCAATTCTATCTAGATGGGACGCATGGCTAATCTTCACAATTCCACCTAGATGGGACGCATGGCTAATCTTCACAATTCTATCTAGATGGGACGCATGGCTAATCTTCACAATTCTATCTAGATGGGACACATGGCTAATCTTCACAATTCTATCTAGATGGGACACATGGCTAATCTTCACAATTCCACCTAAATGTGCCGCCTAGCTAATCTTCACAATTCTATCTAGATGGGACGCATGGCTAATCTTCACAATTCTATCTAGATGGGACGCATGGCTAATCTTCACAATTCTATCTAGATGGGACGAATGGCTAATCTTCACAATTCTATCTAGATGGGACGCATGGCTAATCTTCACAATTCTATCTAGATGGGACGCATGGCTAATCTTCACAATTCTATCTAGATGGGACACATGGCTAATCTTCACAATTTCACCTAAATGTGACGCATGGCTAATCTTCACAATTCTATCTAGATGGGAAGCATGGCTAATCTTGTCAATTCTATCTAGATGGGACGCATGGCTAATCTTCACAATTCCACCTAGATGGGACGCATGGCTAATCTTCACAATTCCACCTAGATGGGACGCATGGCTAATCTTGTCAATTCTATGTAAATGTGACGCATGGCTAATCTTCACAATTCTATCTAGATGGGACGCATGGCTAATCTTCACAATTCTATCTAGATGGGACGCATGGCTAATCTTGTCAATTCTATGTAAATGTGACGCATGGCTAATCTTCACAATTCTATCTAGATGGGACGCATGGCTAATCTTCACAATTCTATCTAGATGGGACGCATGGCTAATCTTCACAATTCTATCTAGATGGGACACATGGCTAATCTTCACAATTTCACCTAAATGTGACGCATGGCTAATCTTCACAATTCTATCTAGATGGGAAGCATGGCTAATCTTGTCAATTCTATCTAGATGGGACGCATGGCTAATCTTCACAATTCTATCTAGATGGGACACATGGCTAATCTTGTCAATTCTATGTAAATGTGCCGCCTAGCTAATCTTCACAATTCCACCTAAATGTGACGCCTAGCTAATCTTCACAATTCTATCTAGATGGGACACATGGCTAATCTTCACAATTCCACCTAAATGTGCCGCCTAGCTAATCTTCACAATTCCACCTAAATGTGACGCATGGCTAATCTTCACAATTCTATCTAGATGGGACACATGGCTAATCTTCACAATTCCACCTAAATGTGCCGCCTAGCTAATCTTCACAATTCCACCTAAATGTGACGCATGGCTAATCTTGTCAATTCTATGTAAATGTGACGCATGGCTAATCTTCACAATTCTATCTAGATGGGACGCATGGCTAATCTTCACAATTCTATCTATATGGGACGCATGGCTAATCTTCACAATTCTATCTAGATGGGACACATGGCTAATCTTCACAATTTCACCTAAATGTGACGCATGGCTAATCTTCACAATTCTATCTAGATGTGACGCATGGCTAATCTTCACAATTCTATCTAGATGGGAAGCATGGCTAATCTTGTCAATTCTATCTAGATGGGACGCATGGCTAATCTTCACAATTCCACCTAGATGGGACGCATGGCTAATCTTGTCAATTCTATGTAAATGTGCCGCCTAGCTAATCTTCACAATTCCACCTAAATGTGACGCCTAGCTAATCTTGTCAATTCTATCTAGATGGGACACATGGCTAATCTTCACAATTCCACCTAAATGTGCCACCTAGCTAATCTTCACAATTCCACCTAAATGTGACGCATGGCTAATCTTCACAATTCTATCTAGATGGGACACATGGCTAATCTTCACAATTCCACCTAAATGTGCCGCCTAGCTAATCTTCACAATTCTATCTAGATGGGACGCATGGCTAATCTTGTCAATTCTATGTAAATGTGACGCATGGCTAATCTTCACAATTCTATCTAGATGGGACGCATGGCTAATCTTCACAATTCTATCTAGATGGGACGCATGGCTAATCTTCACAATTCTATCTAGATGGGACGCATGGCTAATCTTGTCAATTCTATGTAAATGTGACGCATGGCTAATCTTCACAATTCTATCTAGATGGGACGCATGGCTAATCTTCACAATTCTATCTAGATGGGACGCATGGCTAATCTTCACAATTCTATCTAGATGGGACACATGGCTAATCTTCACAATTTCACCTAAATGTGACGCATGGCTAATCTTCACAATTCTATCTAGATGGGAAGCATGGCTAATCTTGTCAATTCTATCTAGATGGGACGCATGGCTAATCTTCACAATTCCACCTAGATGGGACGCATGGCTAATCTTGTCAATTCTATGTAAATGTGCCGCCTAGCTAATCTTCACAATTCCACCTAAATGTGACGCCTAGCTAATCTTCACAATTCTATCTAGATGGGACACATGGCTAATCTTCACAATTCCACCTAAATGTGCCGCCTAGCTAATCTTCACAATTCCACCTAAATGTGACGCATGGCTAATCTTCACAATTCTATCTAGATGGGACACATGGCTAATCTTCACAATTCCACCTAAATGTGACGCATGGCTAATCTTCACAATTCTATCTAGATGGGACACATGGCTAATCTTCACAATTCCACCTAAATGTGACGCATGGCTAATCTTCACAATTCTATCTAGATGGGACACATGGCTAATCTTCACAATTCCACCTAAATGTGCCGCCTAGCTAATCTTCACAATTCTATCTAGATGGGGCGCATTGCTAATCAATTCTATGTAAATGTGACGCATGGCTAATCTTCACAATTCTATCTAGATGGGACGCATGGCTAATCTTGTCAATTCTATGTAAATGTGACGCATGGCTAATCTTCACAATTCTATCTAGATGGGACGCATGGCTAATCTTCACAATTCTATCTAGATGGGACGCATGGCTAATCTTGTCAATTCTATGTAAATGTGACGCATGGCTAATCTTCACAATTCTATCTAGATGGGACACATGGCTAATCTTCACAATTCCACCTAAATGTGCCGCCTAGCTAATCTTCACAATTCTATCTAGATGGGGCGCATTGCTAATCAATTCTATGTAAATGTGACGCATGGCTAATCTTCACAATTCTATCTAGATGGGACGCATTGCTAATCAATTCTATCTAGATGGGACGCATGGCTAATCTTCACAATTCTATCTAGATGGGCTGCATGGCTATTTTTTGCAAATCTATCTAAATGAGACACATTGCTAACCTTCCTAATATGTCTGTTGGAACACATTTCTTGCCCCAAAAATACAATTGGGCGCAACACATTTCATTTCCTGCAAAATACATCTACATCCTGCGTGACGTCTGCCCCACAGTATACATGTAGGTGCAACACATTGGCTTCCACAATTCAGTACAATGGCCAACTATGAGGTGTATCACAATGGCTGACTATGGAGGGAAGCACAATTCAACTTGGAGGCCAACTATGTAAGCGCCGCAGACAGAGTAGTAGTACTGTAAGAGTGGCTGAGTTTCTGGAGCACAGTAATGGTTGTGCTTCCCGCCTGTATCGCCTTACGGTGGCTAGTTACAGAGCGTGCCAACTTTCAATACAAATTAGCCATGGTGCAAACATAATAACTAACTATGGGGCGCAGCGCAATTATATCTCAAAGCGCAGCAGCAGGGACATATAACAAAGCTATACCAACAGTTCAGGTGTGAAGTATCGCTATCGTACGTAATTTAGGCTCCATCTAGAGTATAGCTATTTTACACACTTTGACTGTGTGCCAAAATGGGTACCTTGCATAATTAGGCTTGATAGCAGGTAATAAAAGTAGTTAAAGAAAGATTCTTAAATAACACTCTCTACTAGATAATCTTCTAGTTGCAGTCATTCAATGTATCGCCGCTACATGGAAATACAAAGACCCGCCAATCCATCGAGTCTGGTGGAACTCCATCTACCTACCTCCCCGGTTGGAGAAAGCATTATATGGAGACACCTTTGAAACTACGAAGTTCTTAGATATCTGGAACCCCCTGGAGAAGTACTTATTCCAGTCCCTCTCAGAATCCCCTTACAATAGCACATTCCTAGAAGTCTGCAAACCAGCATAACTACATAACTAAAAACCAGTAAGAGTAATTTCCAGAGACCCTCCGACTACTCCATCTAGCACAAATTTCTTTTGTACTTATACTAAGCCGTTACCAATCCTGGCTGGGCTCCCACCCCTCACCCCCTGCATATGCCGCCCAATGCTGCTGCTCCCCTTGGCACATCAGCCACAGGTATTTTCGAGCTACACTCATCCGATCAACGCACTACAGGTCCCCTACCTTTACAACACACTTCTTCAAAACATCTCGGAAGAATCCTCTCAGGGTCAGTAGTGAACAACTCGGTAGCTCACTTAAGATGGGTGCCCTTCTCCTTCCTTTCTTTCTTTTAACTCTCATCCTTTCTTCACATCTATCTCCTTCTTTCTTCTCAGTAGCAACATTACAATCCATTGTACCCTCCATTTATGGTATGCGCTGGAGGGCACCAGCACAGATAAACAATTTCTTGAATGCCTTTGCAACAAATATTACATTTCTCTTTATTAAAGAATGTATCTATATATTTTATTTATTGGGCACTTGTGTGGCGCCTATACACAAGTGTTTCCACGCGCCACAAGACAATGGGGGAGGCGGGGACAGAGGAGAAAATAATAGCAGTAACCGGTCCTACTAGGCCTTGTGATAATCTGAACGTGCAAGTGCAGAGACAATAAGTGCACGGGAGGGGGGCAGGTCAGGGCAGAAGGGCTGGGATGAAGGATGAGGTCAGGGAGAAGTGCAGGAAAGCAGGGGCTGGGCAAGTGCCATGGGGAAACCAGAGATAAGGGTCAGCTAGTGCGAGGAAGGGATGGACCAGATTCAACCCAGTCCGGCAAGAATACCCATGGGCAAGTGCGGGTTAAGGGGTGCTGGAGGAGGGCCTGGCACCAGTAAAGCACATAAGGGACCAGGCACCAGCCGCAGGGGGACATTAGCAAGGGAGGGGGAGAGAGAAGGAGGAGGAGAAAACAAATGTTTTGAGAAGTTTTCGGAACTTAATGAGATCCGGCACAAATGTGAGAGGGGCAGGTAGGCTGTTCCATAGGGAAGCTCCTGCCGAAGAAAGAGATCTAACTCCCACTCTCTGCTTGGAGAAACATCTGATCTGCAAAGAGTTGGAGCTAGAGGACAGAAGGACTCTCGCCTGGAGGTATTTAGGGAGATCAAGTCGGATGTTGCAGGGTTCCAGGCCCTAGAAAGCCTTGTGGATGATGCAGAGGGTCTTGTATTTGATACTTAAAGCCACCGGGAGCCAGTGGAGAGATTTTAGGGCTGGAGAGATGTGGTCCCTGTGCTTGAGGCCAAGGATAACTCTTGCAGCCCTATTCTAGATTAGTTGAAGAGGGCAAAGGTAGGAAAGAGGCAAATTGAGGAATAGTCTGTTCCAGTAGTCCAGCCTGGAGAGAACCAAAGCTCTGGTGGCATTGAGCTTCTGGGAAAAGGTGTGGAAAGGGAGAATGCCTCCGAGGAGATGGAGCAGAAACTTTAACTTCTTGCCAAGGTCCGTGATACGAGGGGAGAAGGAGAGACAAGAGTTGAAGATGACCCCAAGGTTTTTTGCCTAACAGGAGTGTGAGGGGAGGGGCCCAAGGAGGGTGGCCAGAGAGTGGGAGTGAAACAAGTAGCAAGCGTCCCAATGAGAAGAATCTCAGTCTCACTGGCATTAAGGCAGAGATCATTAACAGAGCACCATGCCCGAATAGCAGTCAGACAGTCCGGTATGAGAGAGGAAGAAGAGGAGGTAGATTAGGGAAGCTTAAAGAAGAGCTGTGTGTTATCAGCATAACACTGGAAGTGAGGGGAGAAGGTGCAGATCAAGTGGGCCAGAGTGGCCAGGTAAATATTGAAAAGCCATGGCGATAGGAGAGAACCCTGAGGAACGCTGCAAGTAGAGAGTGAGATGGAGGAGAGGCAAGGGCCCATTTGCACTTGGGAAGGTCGGTTAGAAAGGAAGGCGGTCAGCCAGGCGAGTACCCTGTCCATGATGCCTAGGGTATCTCAGAGGTGCTTTATGAGGATGGAATGGTTGACTGTGTCAAAGGCAAAGGAAAGATTGAGAAGGATCAGAATGGAGGTAGAGTTTGAATCACGATTTGAGAGCAGGTCTTCACACCCGTGCAGGAGAGCAGGGGAGCACCTGTTTTGAGGAGACTTTCATAGAGCAGACAACTATAGAGATCTTGTATGGTGCAATGGGAGAGAAGGAGGAGGGTATGGGGGAGGGAGTAGAGGAGAGTGAGGACAGAATGTCCTGAGTTTTGGTGGAGAAGTGGGAGGCCAGTGCAGTGCGGAGGGCCTGGGAGGGAAGATAAGAGAAGGAGACTGCAGTAGGATTGGCAAGTTACTTGCACATTTTGAAAAGTTCAGCTGTGTTATTGGTGGCCCCAGAAACACGGGCTAGGCCATGAGCCCTCTTCTTGGTGCAGATGGAGAGTTAGTATTGCCTTTGGAGCAGGCGACAGGCCAGTTTGTAGGAGGCCTGTCACTTCTGCTCAGCAACTCAGCACTTGCGTTTCAGAGCAGCCAAGTCAGAGTCATACCAAGAGTTGCACTTGGAGGCAGCCTTCATGTGGATCCTCGTAACAGGGGCAAGGATGTCCAGAGTGTTGGAAATGGAGAAATGGAGGTTAACCAGTGCTGAGTCGGTATGAGAGTCAAAAGCAGGGGTGGGAAGAGGAATGAAGGTGGCGGCAAATGCAGTGACTCACACACGCTTCATCGGTTGAATGACTGAGAAGGAGACTGGCAGTGAGGGCAGAGGCATTGCCGGGAGGCCAGTGAACTCCAGGCGGGAGAAGAGGAGAGAGTGATCAGAACCAGGAGGGAGGGGTAGTTAGAAGATTAGAGAGAATGATGTCTGCTGGGATGAGAGCATTCAAGGTGTGTCCAGCAGACTGGGTCGGGCTGGATGGAAGAATTGTGAGGGAAAGGGAGTCACAGGAATCGCAGCATGGTACAGTGGCCACATCTGGAGAATCTAGATGAGTATTAAATTCACCCAGGAAGAGAGGTTTGGGGGAGGAGGTCAGGAGGGAGGAGGAGAGGATAGCCCATTCAGAGGAAAAAGGTTGTCGGTCCAGGGGGCCTATATATAGTGGCGAGAGGGTGGGAGAGACACCCAGCCTACAGATGATGCACTGATATGATATGATAGTTTATTTATATAGTGCCTATACACAATGTGTTTCAAAGCGCTTCAAGGCAAGGGAGGGAACAAGGGAAAATACAACGACATTCTTACAGGCCATGAACAGTAAGGATACGAAATTAACTATCGTACTCGGCCTGACGACATTTCAGATAGTGCAAGAGCTAAGACATAGATAAGGAACGGAGGGGGAGAGTGGGAAGGAAATGGAAACAGACAGGCGACTACTGTACTAGGCCTGATGACATTTCTGATAGAGCCGGAGGAAAACAAAAGGTGAGGGAGAGGGGTGCAGAAGGGAGGGGAGGAAAAAAACAGGCGACTATCGTACTAGGCCTGACAACGTTTCAGATAGTGCTGGAGGGGGCGGCGGGACAGTAAGGGGATGGGGTAACGACAGACGAGGTTGCTATCATACTAGGTCCAGGGACAATTCTGATGGGAGGAAGTTAGTGAGAGACGGGAGAAACCTATCCAGAAGGAGGAGGTTGGGCTGAGAGACCTGGGCCATGATAGTGCCATTTTGGTAGACATTAATGATGCACATTGAAGATGAGACGTATGCCAAGAGAACTTCCCACTTAGTTCCACCGTTAATGGGTGAGGAGGAAAAAGGGAATAGGATAGAGACCATAGTTAATGCTCAATTTATGAATGGAGCCAATTCTCTACACCTGAAAATAGGCCTTAACGCAGAAACCACACTGAATGTATTCCTAATCTATCGACCACCTTCATTAAATGATGGTTTTATTTACGCTCTCTCTAATCATCTGCTATCAGTCCTGAAGCCCAACTCTAGCTTTTTAGCATTGGCCGATCTAAACTACTGGTTAGGACACAAAGATGATATCCTCCCGTCAACTATGGAGCAAGCTCTAAAGGATCTGCGATTTCATCAAAAGGTTCATGTGCCAACCCACTGTTTGGGGCATACCCTTTACTGGGTTTAATCTTTAAAAGTTACCACTAAGGAGCTCCAGGTATTCCCCTGTCCAGGGTCGGACCATTATTTGTTACTGTTTAAAGTACAGGCTTAAAGTAAAGGACAGGAGCGTGGGAGTAGGGATGAGTAGAAACCTAAAATTACTCACACAAGAAAAAATGGAACCCCTATTGAGCCCATCAATTACCTGTTCCCCTCTAGACTCTCTAGAGAATATGTCAAAATCTATTCTTGGTTACCAGAAAAAATGGAACCCCTATTGAGCCCATCAATTACCTGTTCCCCTCTAGACTCTCTAGAGAATATGTCAAAATCTATTCTGGTAACCAGGATAATATTGCCAATTGTTTAGCGCCATTAAAACACAGAAAGGTGAAGTAAAGGACAGATAATAAAGCCTGGTGTTCACCTGAGCTAAGAAAGCTTAAATCTGCCTCCATGAAAATGCTGTATTCGTGGAAATCAGATCCTTTGCCGGAAGCCCTGATAAACTATAACGAAGCAGCCGAGACATATAGACGGGCTATTATCGAACTTTAGGATTGTGAACTAAGGAACTTTTTAATATTTTAAAAGAACAGGAATCCACTAGCTCGGCCAATGCTAGCTCTTGTAAAAGATGTTGCGTGGTGTCAAGATATTCAAACTGCCATGTAAGATAAACTGAATGGCATTAGGTCAGATATAGTCCAGAAAAAAGAAAATACTCACATTGTCGCCAGTGAGGCCATCAAGGATCCGTATGCAAGAAGTCCAACCATCAAGGATCTGTATGCAAGAAGTCCAACCATCAAGGATCCGTATGCAAGAAGTCCAACCATCAAGGATCCGTATGCAAGAAGTCCAACCATCAAGGATCCGTATGCAAGAAGTCTAACCATCAAGGATCCGTATGCAAGAAGTCCAACCATCAAGGATCCGTATGCAAGAAGTCCAACCATCAAGGATCCGTATGCAAGAAGTCCAACCATCAAGGATCCGTATGCAAGAAGTCCAACCATCAAGGATCCGTATGCAAGAAGTCCAACCATCAAGGATCCGTATGCAAGAAGTCCAACCATCAAGGATCCGTATGCAAGAAGTCCAACCATCAAGGATCTGTATGCAAGAAGTCCAACCATCAAGGATCTGTATGCAAGAAGTCCAACCATCAAGGATCCGTATGCAAGAAGTCCAACCATCAAGGATCCGTATGCAAGAAGTCCAACCATCAAGGATCCGTATGCAAGAAGTCTAACCATCAAGGATCCGTATGCAAGAAGTCCAACCATCAAGGATCCGTATGCAAGAAGTCCAACCATCAAGGATCTGTATGCAAGAAGTCCAACCATCAAGGATCTGTATGCAAGAAGTCCAACCATCAAGGATCCGTATGCAAGAAGTCCAACCATCAAGGATCTGTATGCAAGAAGTCCAACCATTCCTCAGTTTAGCTTTTCAAGCATAACAGAGGTTGAGCTTTCCGTTATAACTGAACAGCTTAAAGCTACAAAATGCAGGTCACTCTTCTTCATAATTTTTATTTTTTTATTATTTTATTTGAATTTTATGTATGAGGAAACAAACGTGTTACACATGCTACTTACTCAGCGATACAGTTCACAGACTCATGTGTTAATCACACGTTTTTGATCAGCTGTCTTCACTTGATGGGTACTGTAAATTACTTATCATTCTGTAGTATAGTGCAGATGGTCCGGGGTCATTTTGAAACACATAGTTCCCACTACTGGGGTGCCACCTTTCATACTATGTTTGTATTATACATAAAACAGCAGAGCAATATGGTATGCAATCGTTCACAGGTGTTTATCATCCAAGGGGTGGATCATATCCTAGACCAGCGACTTCCAGGATTCGTAGATGGCACTGGCATTTCCTGCTGAACTAGCAGTCGCACCACACTCTTGTTTCCATTTATGCCCAATGCTCAAATTCCCTATGCCAGCGTGGATATTGTGGGCCCTTAGCCGATTTCCACGCCACTGCAATGCATCTCTTAGCCAGTATGCACGCCATGTCCATGAATTTCATACCATGTTTGCATTTACTAATTCTAGGGTATGCTCCCAGAAAACATTCCTTCGGTGTCCAGGCATATCGTTCTACTCCCGCTCTCCTACAGGCCTGTTCTATTTTGCCCAGAATCCCTGTACATGTGCACATCCCCAGAACATGTATATTAAATCAGCTTTCCCATCGCCACACCATGGGTATATTGGTTATGCGGAATTGATGAATTTAGCTACCTTGTGTGGCGTCATGTAAGTGCGGTAAAGTACATTTAGCTGAATTAATCTAAAGCAGGAGTTCCTGGAAAACCTCCCGGGGGTACAGCAGTATACATTCCCATTCCTTATCGCTAATGTCTTTCCCCAGGTTCGCCTCCGAGCGTTCCTTCAGTATCGCACTCTTATGGTTAGGTGTGTCCGCCAGCTGGTCATATATTCTGGATACTGATCTCCAGCCATCCACCTGGTTATGCATCAGGGTCAATAAGAGATTTGCGACTGGTACCTACGGCCAAGCCTCCCTTTTCCCTTTTGCAACACTCCTCACCCTGTGGTACCACAAAATCTGCCCTTTGGGTATTCCTTCTTGCTGAAGCAGAGACCCAAAGTCTCTGAACACACCCTCTGTGTACAGGTCACTCCAGGTATAAATACCCCAGCCTTCCCAGTGTCTAGTCCCGACCAAATCCCCTCTATCCCTGCAGAAGTTTGCTGCTATTGGAGTCTCAGGTGAGTATGGGAGCTCCAGTTTCAATAGTTCCAGGGTCCTATGCCATACTTGTCATCCTAGTGTCACGATCATGGGCATGCTACCCAAACAAATTGGTGGCAAACATAGAATCTCTTTAAGTTGTGCCGGGGCAACTAATCTCTGGAGCAATGCTGATTTGAAGTAGTCTCATCTGCGAGCCACTTGGCTACGTGGCTAAATTGTGCTGCCAGATAGTATCTTTCCAGGTCTGGTAACTGCATCCCCCCTCTCTGTGGGGGAGGCATAGGGTTGCAAGCACAAATCTATGATGTGCCGATACCCATAGGAATTCCCTTAACAGTACTTCTAACACCAGAAAGAAGGAGGCCGGAATGTAGTATTGGACATAATTAAAGAAATACAAGAATCTCGGTAGGATTATCATTTTAGTTATAGAAATCCTGCCCATCAGCAACAATGGTAGTTTGGACCAGAATGTGGTGGACTTTCTCAAACCCTTCACCACATTTGCCGTGTTACACGTGTGCATTTCCTTAGGCATATGTTTAATGTTTACCCCCAAATACCAGAAGGAGTTTAGTCACCATGGGAGCCCCACTTTCGGTAGTTTACCTATATCCTTCCCTCTCTGACCCGCCAGCAGGAATATGCAGGACTTCACTTTACTGAAGCAAATGCCGGACACTCTTGCATAGTTGTCTGGTACCTCCAGTATCACTGGCGCATTGTGCCGTGGATCTTTCAAATATAGAAGTACATTGTCCACGTAAAGCGTGATTAGGTGTCCTACTCCTCCTACCCATATGCCCGCCTCTGGAAACTGTTTATGGAGATAGATCGCTATTGGCTCTAACGCGAGCACATACAGCAAGGGCGACAACGGGCATCCCTGTCTGGTACCCCTTTGTATATCCCAAATTGATGACACTAGCCTCCCAGATTTCACCCTCGCCACTGGCGCAGTGTACAATACCCGTACCCATTTAATAAACTGCAACAAACCCAAACACCCCTATCACTGCAAGTAACCACTCCCAATACAATAAATCGATCTTTTTCAGCCATTATAATCCAAACCTGCCCCCCGATCTTGTTGGAAGCGATTTGTAAGTTTGTAAATGCATCCCTTTCAGAGGGTCGGGTACCGTTAGACTTTAAAAAAGCATGGGTCCGTTTTGGCCGTTGAGGAGCCGCTTAATTACAGAGCCATCAACAACACACCGTTCCTGCTCCAAATCCTGGACCGTGTTGCATATGGGCAAATTGTAGAGCACTTGAATAAACACTCTATCCTCAACCGTCGCAAACCGGATTTTGACAGGGCTACAGCACGTAAACCGCTCTGCTTGAATTAAAATCTAGGCTCCTGGAACGGGTGGACATATGTAAGCCCTCTATGCTGATGTTGTTGGACTTATCAGCCACTTTTGACCTGGTTGACCACTCAATTCTGGTCACCAGGTTGGAAGAAGGGGCTACCTTCTCTACATCTGCCTCCTGCTGGATAGCCTCTTTATTGGAAAACAGGGAAAGTAGAGTGTTCTATGGAGATGTAACTGCCACACCGGTTACAGTTAAATTTGGTGTGCTGCAGGGTGTCTATATAATATATTCACAGTTCCCTTCTTTGCTCTTTTAGAGCAGGAGGGGATTGTGTTTACAAATAACGCAGATGACATGCAGTGTGTCGTCCCTCTTGAGGGGATACATGCACTGGATGAACCTGAATAGGATGTATACAATCATCGAGGATTGGATGGTGCAGAACAATCTGGCACTCAAAAGGGGAAAAACACAACTGATGATAGTTGCCACTTAATCCATACTAACAAAGCTCAGTCCTTCTTACGCGAGCTTTCAGTTAGGAAATGTTAAGATAACCCCACTAAAGAAGGTAAACACTCTGGGCGTGATCTTTGATCAACAGCTTACTATGACAGCTCATGTAGGATGAATTGTGTATGCATCAGCATATTACATTAAGCTCTTAGAACGCCTTAGAGCACTCATTAGTAAGACTAATGCAGAGACAATCGCTAGAGTGATCATTGGATCTAAAATCGATTACTGCTGCAGCCTCCTTGTTGGGATCAGTAAAATGGACTACAATAGGCTACGGTTATCTCTGTCAAAAAAATGCAAAAAACTATTTGAACTCAAAAGAACACGTTGTCGTGTCTATCTGTACGTCCTGTGACAGTTATCATGCATGCCAACTCTCCCGATTTAGGCGGGAGACTCCCGATTCTATGTCAGGACCTGAGGCACTGATTATGCTTTCTGTCTTTACTTAAACCTCGAGCAGCATATAACAGTTACAAATCATATAAAAATGTCACAATCAAAAATGACATTTCCCAGGGTAAAGTCTTTTTTGTGAAGTCAATTTTTTGTATATGTCCATGAAAACACGTGACACTTTTCACCAATCACGCCCCACTATGCTCCTTGTCTTCCTCCACATTCCTGTCTCCTTCCTCTTTCTTTGCTGCTCGGACAGCCAGATAAGTACTTATATTTATATTTGATCTTGAGTGCCATGAGAGATAGAATTGTGTATAGTAATTTATATGTATAGAAAGCGCACGCGGGGAACATAGAACTTGCTTGGCGGAGCATATCCGCAATCATTAGAAGTTTATAAACTAAGAAACGAACCCGCGATGGGGCCTAAGGCTCTGGCGGGCGCAACGTCCTCCTCATCTGAGCACAGAAACGACACTGAGCGCGATGGGACCGTTGGATGTTCTGGCGCACAGTAGTCATAGTACAAATAAAGAAGGAGCAAGGTGGCAAGGCTCTGCGAGGCAACTGAAATTATTGTGACAACAAGGTCAGAACGACATCAGGGAACGGGCGGCAGCGCAACAAAGCATAATCTGCTCTTAGCTGACACAAAGGGTCAGCCGAAATTGACTCAAGCACGCCACCTAGTAGCCAATAAAAATACCAGCAAACAACAAGTAGGTGGAGGAGATTTCCCCTACTATCGTACAAAGAGGAAGCAGCTTTCATTATAGAGAGTGCTAAGCACTGCTATATGGGCGCAGCCCCAAGTTAAACTGGAACACTGATTAGCCCAGACCCACTTAGCTGCAACTGTGAGACGGGAGACGGCCCAAGATTCCTGCAAAGAACCCACCAGCATTACAATGGACAGCTCCAGTGAAGAATGCGAGGAGCCCCATACCAGCAGGCAGTGGACAGCATCCAATAAAGGCCGAGCAGTACAGTGTGTACTGGGAGCAACTTTGGGGGGACTATCAGAAGGTAGAAGCTTGGTGGAGACTTTATTACTTTCTCCCAAGGGATCGAGGCCTTAAGGGGAGAAGCCCCGGATATATACAGAGAAGGGCAAGATGGAAGAAAGAAAGCCAGAGGACACAGAAGATGAGTCCTACTCAGAGGATATAGAAGAGGAGGAATGGGACGAGACGTCCGAGGAAAGGTCCGAAGATCATAATACATCCTCCCCAAGCCCTCCGGACAAGCGTAAGGCTGCCAAGAAAAGAAAAATACAGAGAGAGGAAGAGGAAATGGGCAAGTTATTCGACCCAGACTCTCTCATACACCCCAGGTCAGCAGAGTGGGAGCCCCCCCACCAAGATTGCTAATTATATCAAAAAGAGAATCCGTAGCACCCTGTCTAAAGAAGCCAAGAGCAAACTACAGGCAGAATCCCCAGTTGCCAGAGAACATGGCGGAATCGCCGGTAATAGATTAGAAGATGCTGTCATTCATGGGGCGCTACAGCAGGGACATCAAGAAGGGGCTAGACAGATCCTGGAGATCCGTGCCAGGATAAACTCTTAGATGCCCTGGTCCCATTGGCAAACATTTTGCAGATGGCAGAGGAAGCAGGACAACCGGAACAAAAAGTAGACCCGGACATTTTAGCGGGCTGGACGCAAAGAGCAATATGCCTGCTCAGCAATGCTAACAACGCACTAACAACTGAGCAACGGAGGTCCATCCTCGTCAAGATAGACCCCTAGATAAGTGAACTAGCGACTGCAGAATTGACATCCAGCAGTAGAGGAAAACTGTTCGGAGAAGCATTTATTAAGGAAATGGTGAAGTTTGCAAATACTTACTCCGCAATAGATAAGGCGCAGGCATCACTGAAGAGTCTCTTTGGTCATAAGGTTTTTTGGTAGGGCTGGCAGAGGAAGGGGCTGCTCGGCCAGCCAGTTCTCCTCTTACAGGCCCAACTTCAATACTAGAAATGACTGGAGAAATCAAGGAGAGCGCCGACCCAACCCCTTCTTCCAGTCGAGGTGAAGGGGAACAGGAAGAGGCTGGAAAGGCAGCAACAGAGGCCAGCAAACACAGGTGAGACGAAACCCAGACTTACACAAACACCTGGTGATAGCAGGGACCCCGGTGGTGGGGGGGGGGAACAGCACAGTTCTCAGAATGGTGGATAGAGTTATCAGGAGATGCATGGGTCGAAGAAACAGTACAAGGTTTCCCCCTGGAATTCGGGCAGGAACCAATACAAACAGAAGGCCAGAGGCCCAGAAGGTTCACGAGAAGACGAAGGGTTATTAGACAAAGAGATAGCAGAGCTAGAAAACAAAGGGGCCAATGCTCTGGTGTCCGACTCCTTGAACGGGTTTGTGAGCAATTTGTTCTTAGTCAAGGGCTCATCCCCGGACCTCATCACAGAATTGGATGCCAGCCGCTGGGGATGGGGAGCCCATTGCAGAGAGATGACCTCGGGAGGAAGGTGGTCAGAAAAAGAGCTGGAGCTCCACATCAATTGTCTGGCTCTACTGGCGGGGTTCGTCGCTGTGAGATGCTAAACCCAGGACAGGGTGAACTGTTGCATACTACTAAAGATGGACAAGTCTCAGTGGTACGGTACATAAACAGGCTAGGCGGGACGAGGCCCAGGATGTTAGCGGAGCTGGTGAAGTATTTCTGGCACATGTGCCTGGAAAACAAGATCAGTGTCATGATGCCTACCCCCGGGCAGCTGGACCAAGCCCATCCGCCACGGAAGCAGGCATCCGGACATTTGTTTAAACCTCAGAAGCCCCGGCTAGGGGCTATCTGGGTTCAGTCCTGGTGCCTTGGGCGCCAGGCGCATAGTAGAAATCAGTCCTGGCGCCTAAGGCGCCAGGCTCATAGTCTTCACTTACCTCAGGCAGACCATGCTGCACATGCATCCAGGCCAACGTGAGACCTGGAAGGGACTATTTTTCCACAAGGACTACTTTTCACTCGGGTGTGGTTCTAGGGACTTCTTACCTGGGACTACTTTTTGAAAGCTATTTAAGCCACGCCTGATCTACAACACACGCTTCGCGTTATTCTGCATTTAGCAGCGTAACGCTCACCATGTCTGCAAACCTGCATCCAGCCACGCCCGCCTCGAACACGGAGCCCCTAGGAGAGAAAGGAAAATAGAATTTCCCGCCGGCGGTAATAGTGCGAATTTTCAGCGGATTTCCCCCCAGCCAAGAGCTGGGGCGAAATCTGCCAAAGCCCTGATTCGGCGGACCCTTAAATCCGGCGGTAATAGCGCTACTGCCGGATTTAAGGGTTACCGCCGAAGTCGTGATGAGGCTCAGTGAGTTAATCTCATGCACCTTTACAGGATAGTTTGGGTGATACAGACTCTTACCTGAACGCCTCCAGCAACCTCCAGACAGAATTTCCCGCCGCAAATCAACAGGGAAGTGCAAGAGTGAAAATTGGACATTTTGAACTCTTTAAACTTGGCAAACTCCGGACTCAATAATCGTCCAGAACTCCAGCACCTAAAACCAGTGAAGTAACTGGTATCTACGCGCCGCTGCATGCCACGCAGGATGGAGAGCTCACCAATCAAAAACATAAGGTGAGGTCACTGACTGGGAATATCGGAGGTGGCAAGTGAGGAGAACGGGTGCAGGGAGGAGGTCTGCATTCACACCCACGGGGCTAAATACCTTTCTCCATCTACAGGAGAATATTCCTACGAGTCAAGCTCACAAGACTAAGGGGGTCCGTCCAGACGGTCGTCTTTGCCCTACGCTTCACGCTGGTGGAGGCCGCAGCTGTCCGGGTTCGATCTACGCCGCTGTGGGAACCAGGTGAGCGTAACAATCAGCATCACAGCAGAATATCTCCCAGGCCTGCAGAACAAAGTGGCAGACTAGAATTCAAGACACCTGAGAGATGCCAGCGACTGGCAACTGGACAGGACAGTATTTGCATCCTTAATAGAAATGAGAGATCCACGCAGGATAGATGTGTTTGCATCCAGGCTGAACACTCAGCTGGAGCGATTCTTCAGCTGGAGGACCGACCCAGCAGCAGAGGCAACAGACTCATTTTTACAAGTGCATGGGCCGGTCAATGACTACGCCATTCACAATGATTACGAGGACGATAGCACAAGTCGGAAGACAGCAGGTGACAGTAATTCTAATAACACCAGACTGGGGGGCATCAGGTATGGTTCCTGGACCTTCTCAAATTGTCAATCGACTATCGTTTGGTGTTACCACAGTTCAGGGAATGGATTCAGAATACACTGGGAGGGTATCACCCACTGAACCAGGAAGGGGAATTGAGACTGATCGTGTGGGTGATTTCTGGACAACCTGGCAGAAGCCAGGATTTTCAGGGCATGCTGCAAAATGTATCGAGGAAGCGTGGGCACCCGGTACCAGAAAGGCCTACATATTGGCATGGGCAAGGTGAACTAGCTGGTGTGTGGAACGGCATATACATCCCAATAGAGCAGATGTAACACAGACTGTAAATTTCTTGGCAGCTTCGGAAGGCATATAGAACGGTAAATACGTGTAGTGTAGATCAGCTATATCGGTTGGCAACCCGAAGATAGAGAACGTGGCGGTGGGAGAACACCCCCTCATATGTAGACTCCTTAGATGAGCGAGACTTTTAAGACCACCGTTACCCAAATACACTCGGACATGGGACGTGAACATAGTCCTGAATATGTTTATCAACTGGCCAGACAGCAACAACTTGACAAGGAAAGCAATATCAGCAAAGCTCAACACACTGCTCTGCCTCATATCCTGCAAGAGAGTATCAGACGTAAGAGCACTAGAAATAGATAAGAAGTCATTCAACCCTACAGGGGTCACGTTTCACATTAGCAAGAGAACTAAGACGGGTATCAAAACAAGTGTCATACTCATCTTTTCCGGACCAGCCTAAGTTATGCCCAGTCCGGTGTCTAAAAGAATACGAAGAAATGATGAGCATGCTTAGGCCCGCAGGAGTGACACAACTGTTTATATCACTGAGGAAACCATTCAAAGATGTTGCGGGGGCAACCTTAGCCCGATGAGTTAGATGGTGCATGCTATGCAGGCATTGACATTGGCACGTACGGGGTGCATTCCATTAGGGGAGCAATGGCATCTAAGGCCTATAACGCATGAGCTTGGTTGGAGGACATCCTAATGGCAGGAGACTTGTCTAAGGAGTCGACATTTAAGCAATTCTTTTTCAGACCAATAGAGATGTCTGCATTGGTAGTAGGTAAGCTTTAAACAAGCATAATTCGAGCCTCAGGTCTTGACATAGAATACTGATTTTCCATACTAACGTTATAGAAAGTCAAGATTCTATTAAAGACACAGAGGCGAAGGATTATCCCAGAGTAATCATTATATGGAAATGTAATGTTGTTTGGTATTTTTGTTGGTAAATTGTGGCAGAATTGTGATGCATATGATGTAAGAAATACTGCAGTGGTACAGTTTAATGGTGACTTAACAATTACCCACCCTTCCACAGCTAGAGGCAGCTTGTTTTGTTTGGATTACTTTACAGTAACAGAGGTGAAGAATACAGGCACATGAGTAGGAACAGAAAGTTGAAGATAAAGACAGCGTTTACCGGTTGGTACGAAAGTTAAAGTTGGAGACAGACAAAGATAAAGGAAGGACACAGGAATGTAGAGGAAGATAAAGAGCATAGTGGGACGTGATTGGTGAAAAGTGTTACGTGTTTTCATGGACATATAAAAAAAGGACTTCACAAAAAAGACTTTACCCTGGGAAATGTAGTTTTTGATTGTGACATTTTTATATGATTTGTAACTTTTATAGGCTTCTCGAGTTTTAAGTAAAGAGAGAAAGCATTATCCTTCACCTCCGTGTCTTTAATAGAATCTTGACTTTCTATCACGTTACATTCTCCCGCCTAAAATAATAATAGCCCCAATGCATTGCTATGGGAAAAATACAGATTTTCAATACCTTCGTAATAGAAAGTCATGATTCTATTAAAGACACAGAGGCAAAGGATTATGCTCAACTCAACTCTTTACTTCTCGAGCAGCCAACAAACAGTTAACATCAAATTAGAACACTGTCAAATACTACAACATCCATGAAACTAGCAAATTTGTAGTGTGTGTCTTATTGGATAAACACTTTACGTGGTCCCAACAATCCAAACATATTCTTCCAATCCAGTATAAACACCCTTTCCTCTTAACCTTCTTCCTCTTTCTGAAGCTGATCGCTAACTGAAAAACCCTCTGTGTCCCAACCGGTAAACACTTGTTATCCGAAATCCATTCCATCATTCCTCAGGAACCCAAAGGTTTCGAATCTGCGCCTGTCAAAAAAATAAACAGTATCACTGAACTAACTGTCCCATAATGGGCGGGCAATGCAAAGAAATGTTTTACTCACATACGAATTGACATACATTTTTTTTTATATACAACATTCAATTCTCATTCATTTCAAACTGTCTTCGCGGTTGCAAGGGTGAGATAATCCTTCGCCTCCATGTCCTCAATAGAATCATGACTTTCTATTGCAAATGTATTGAAAATCTGTATTCTATGTCAAGACCCGGAGGCTTGGATTATGATTGTCTAGCTGATGATACCGCCTTGAAAGGTTTCTTTACCGCTATCAATAATTGAGATTCACCTGCTGGCCTATGCTGAGCTGCCACACTTCATAAACCTTAAGGCATTTGATCGGACATAACCTGGGTCTGTCTGTAAGTGCTGAGTACTCTATATTTTTGATTCCTGTCTTAGTCCTTTTTCCTATATAGAAAGTTACCCTAGTAGGAGAAAATGATTTCCTGTCAACTTCCAAAGCTTGAAAACATACTGTTATAGTCCACGCTGCTAAGTAGTAAATTAAAAAAGATAATTCATTCTTTGTGCGTGTATCTATATAGATATCACGTTCTTAGTTATCCCATTATCGATCTGAATGCAATCAGAAGGTGAAAATGTCTTTAAATCAAGTTGAGTGCGAAAAAACACATGAACAAACAAAGTACACAAAGGAACATGAATGGGTATAAAAATTTGAAACTACAAATTATACATGTCGATACCAAAAATAAACAGAAAACATGTAAAATACTGTTCTGCAACCAGTCAAACAGCAGAAGCACTCTTCAATAAAACATGAAAGATGCAGTTGAGTTATTATATACAATTAACTGATTTGTTAACTGTTGCTTTGGCATCTGAAACCCTCTTGTGGGAAAATAAACATAGTAATGTAGTCAATTTCGCCCACAGAGCCTTTTTGACAGGTCTTCATTATCTGGCCATGACACAATTATCCGCAGAACTGCACTTGCGTCCCAAATACAGGAAAATGTAGGAGCTGGAGGTCTCGAACTCTTAATCCATTTCATCAATCTACATATCAGAGGATGTGCCCCTATCGCGCTGCCCTCATCATACTCGTGTCCGGCTGAGATCGCCGACCTAGAAGTATTAATCGTTCTGTAAGCCTTGGTCTGAATCGCTTGATCTCGCTAGAGAATTCACCACATGCACTATATCTGTTTTAACAAAATGTACATCCCTCTTCATACACCAATTACACGACTTGTGCCATGAACCTCTGTATGCCTTCTTGGTTCTAGGGGCCCAGAATTCATTGATACATTTCTGAGCCTCTCCCGAAAGCCCCAGCTTGGCCCAGGTTCTCCTGAAATCGCCCACGCTACCAGTCTCAAACTCCTTGCCTGAACTAGAGGGTGTCTGTCTCCTGTTGGGCCCAGCAGAATGTCTTCCCTCTGAGGTAACAAAACTGGCGACTCATACAACATCTCCCAGAGATCTGGAAACCAAGCTTGACCTCTCCAATTGGGGGTCACCAGAATCCCTTTGACTCCCCGTCTTCTGATTTGTGCCAACGTTCGCGGTATCATGGCGAACAGTGGAAACGCATATTCTGTTGCTGGGCCCCAGACCTGGAGAAAGGCATCTGTCGCTGATGTTTCTGGATTTGGCCTCCAATTGTAAAAACAATTTCCTGTTCAGCATAGAGGCAAACAGATCTGTCAGACAGGGACCCCTTTGTCTCATGATCTCCTGAAAGACTGACTCCTCAAGTTGTCAATCGCTGGAGTCATTCAGGTGTCGTGAATTCCAGTCCGCTATCTGGTTCTGTGCGCCTGGTAGTTGCTCTGCCGTTACACTGACCCCTCTCTGTAGGCATAAATACCAAAACAGTTTCACCAATTCTGCCAGTATCTTGGACCTTGTTCCGCCCAGTCGGTTGATGCGCCTGGCCAAGGACACATAGTCCATCTTGAGAAGAATGGAGCACCTCACACTCTCTTGATTCCAGCATTGTATTGCGAAAGATCCTGCCAAATGTTCTAGGCAGTTGATGTGGAGAGCAAGCTCCTTCTCTGACCATCTCCCCCCGGTTGTCCAATTCCTGCATTGGGCCCCCCAACCCCAGCAGCTGGCATCCGATCTATAATTAGGTCCGGGGAGGAGCCAAATATCACCCTACCATTCCAGGTTTCCATGTGGTAATACCACCTCTCTAGCTCTATCCTCTCTTCTTGAGAAATGGGGACTAGACTCTCCACTGCGCTATGTTTACATTGCCATTCCCTGCAACAATAAGGGAGCCCACTCTGTGGGCCTGACGTGGTGGATGCTGGCCCGTGAGGTGCTGCGCATGCAGGCCACAATTTCTCATGAGCATCCCTGGGAGGTTATGGCTGATCTTTACTTCTACCGTGACCCAGGGGAGATCAAAAAGGAGAAACAGGCTGCTGCTGAGAAAGCTGTCACTAAAGAAGAATTTCAAGGCGAGTGGACTGCACCAGTGCCAGATTTCCCCCAGCTGGAGGTGGCTGATTGGTCAGAGGATATGCAGGTGCCCCCTGTGCCCATCCAGCAATTCTCTGCCAAGTGTGCAGATATTGCAATCACTCCTAAAGCACCTCAAGAGGACTGGTGCACACAACCTGCAAGCACAGAGGACTGGTCTGCAGCCCCCACTGCCCAAGCCACAGAGTGGGTTGGGGCACCAACTGAATGGTCATATTCTCCCACATCCCTTTGACCTGAAAGATTTGAAAATAAAATCCTCTGAGTTGTAAAAAAAAAAGAAAAAAAAAAAGAAGAAAGATAGGCCCTGTCTGATGTGTTTTGTCTTTAGACACTGTAGCGCCTGATAATGAAGAGGACCCGGGAAAATGGCATTGATCGAAGGTGACAGGCAGCCTACTAATCTGGCCAGACTACTTATCGATAGGTCCTCCTTCGAAAACATGGTCTTTATCTCTCTCTTGATGGCGTTCACTTTCTCTAAAGGTAAGCTTAAAGTGCCCAGCACAGTGTCTACCATAAAACCCAGAAACTCAATTGACTGGGCTGGGATGAATTTTCATTTCTCCCAATTCACTAGAAACCCCAGTTGTTGTATCAGGTCTGTCGTGTTCGCCACTTGCTCTGAAAGTAACCCATTATCCTGGCACATAATGCATATATCGTCCAGATATATTATCTGTCTGACACCTTGCTGCCTGAGGTGACCTACTACTGGCTTCAACAGCTTCGTAAAGCACCATGGCGCTGACGCTAGGCCGAACAGGAGGCATGCAAACTCCCATCTCCGACCCCTCCAAAGGAATTGAAGGAATTGACATTTACTCTGATGTACCGGCACTATAAGGTATGCGTCCATGGGGTCTATCCGAGCCAGCCAGTCCCCTTTTTGGAGTATGTCCGTCAGCAGATGGATGCCCTCCATCTTGAAGTGTCTGTATACTAGAAACGTATTCAGTGCTCTGAGTTTGATCCCTGGCCTGACCTTGTGTTTGCCCTTTACTAGGAACATGTTGCTTACAAAGCCTCTTTGTTCTCTGAGCACCGGTCTGATAGCTTTCTTTAATCGTAAACTTCTCTATCTCACCATCTATCAACAATTCGTCTTCGTTCCTGAGCCTGATCGGTTTCGGCAGGTATTCCTGAACCGGGTTGATGGGCTCCTTTCTCTGCATGGCTTCCTCCGCCAGCTGCCATATCTTCGTGATTGGTCCGACAACATCGAGCAATTTATCATGGCACGTCTTCCAGGAGCAGTCGATGCCTTTCTTTATATCTTTACTGTACCTTCCCATGAAGGTCAACATGCGGTCATCAATCTCCGGGGTCTCCGCCACACCTTCTGGCACCCTGGATCTGGGGCATTCCGCCCTCATCGTGTTTCTCACCTCTTTGCTCAGTGGTGCTCTTAGTCTTTTCTTTAGGTATGTTGTGATATTGTCTAGGGGTTCCCACTCCGAAAACCGAGGATGAATTAGAGCATCCGGGTCAAATTCGTCCTTCTGAGGCTCCTCGCCCATGGGCTTGCTCTTTTTGCCTCTGGGTCTTTCTGTATCCCCCAACATTGAGTCTTCTGACTCTTGCATGCTCCCATCCTCAGAATCCTTTCTGCTAATGCAGCTCACCTCAGAGGACTCCTCTGAGGTATCACGGCCGTATTTGGTCCATGACCGTGTCTTTCTTTTGCCATCTCTTTTCCTGTGTGGTCTACGCACCCTGCAGGTTTTCTTTCATTCCCCTTTTTCCCTGCATGCCTCTCTCCTCAACTCTGCCATGCCCTGAGAGAAGGCCACAAGGTCTTCCATAATGCCCCTGCTCTCCCGCAGCGGGCCTCCGCCAGCACTCATAACTCTCTGGACGGCTTGACGCCACTTACATTAGGGCCGTCAGATTCCTCACCCGAGTAATACCTACTCATGCTGCTTGTCTGTGCCGTCTTATGCCGCAGAACACCTGGGTTGCCTCTGTCTGTTTATTTTATTTTCGTAGCTAGGCAGGTCTGTCTGTCAAGAACTGTCAGTTTAACTTGGGACTGTGCCCGTCTCTAGGGAGCTACTCCTTGGTCGTAGACTCCTGGAGTCACTGCAGTTTCTCTTGGGACCGTACCCGTCACACGCACTCTACAGCATGCAAGATTAGTAGCCTGCGGTGTGGTCCTGCTACCAGCAGGTGGCGTGTCCTGCAAAGAGACTCTGCCATTGCTCTCTGATGAGCGTTGACTTTGCGGATGCTTTTCGCCGCGTTCCAAATGCAATACACCTCTTAATCTCTATATCCTTCTTGGATTAAACTCAGAACCCTTTGGCTGGTTGTTCTCGCAAGTACCCTTCAGCGCCGGAACCTCTTCAGGTCCCGTTGTGGTCTGAAGCGAAACTTCTGTGAATACACTGCCTCTTGCCGTGCGCTGGAGATGAGCCCCGCCGCGCTCCCCTCACTCGGGGATAAACTCTGCCATGACTAAGTGCCAAGACAATAGCCTAACTAACACGCATCAATCCTGCCATGCACATTCAATAAAAGGATAATGAACATGTCAGCTGCTCAAGCAGCAAAGAAAGAGGAAGAAGGTTAAGAGGACAGGGTGTTTATGTTGGATTGGTAGAATATGATTGGACTGTTGGGTCCACGTGACACAAGCTACAAATGCGCAAGTTTCATGGACGTTGTAGTATTTGACAGTGTGTTCTAATTTGATCTTAACTGTTTGTTGGCTGCTCGAGAAGAGTTGAGTTGAGCTCTTCACTCATCCGCCTCCAACTCCCTCAGGGTCAGTAGCTTCTCCTAGCAACGAGTTGGTGGTAGATCTCTTTCTTCAACTGGGGCCTCCCTCTGGAACAGCCTCCCTGCCTCCTTGAAACTTGAGGAGAACCATCTCTGGTTCCAGAAGCACCTCAAAAACGTCCTCTTTGCTTTTGCTTCTGCTTTTTCTCCTCCTCTCCCCTGTTGAACTCCTGGCTGAAACTGCACTGGTTACTTGGCCACCCTCTGATCTTGGGCCCAGGTCCCATCCCCGCCAGTTGCACACCTGAACTGCCTTTCTGGCTACCCTTGCACTTGGGGACTGTTTTCTGTATCCTTACAGTCCCCTACCAGCACTTGACACCTGATGTCTGCATTTACCCTTTCACCAGCTGGCCGTGCTTTTACTTATTGCTTTTATTTATTCTATTTATTGTTTCACTGTCGATCCAATGTACTGCACTTTGCCGTCCCCCTCCCCTCAGCACTTTTCCCCTTCCCGGCACTTGCGCAATCTCAATGTCACTGGGCTTATGAAATGATGGGCACTTACACCATTTGTAGGAAACTAAATGGCTTTATTTAAGTGCAATTGTAAGTCCACCGACTCTGCCAGCAACATAACAGTTATGATCATTTAACATTCCTCCCAAGCATCTTCCCATTTACATTCCATCTTCTGTGTTCTACAGCCAATGAGGCACAGAACACAGAACACACTCCATGGGTGCACAATACAGTATACAATAAGATATTATACACCTCCCTTCCTTATACATAACACACTGAAAATTAGAAAAATGTACTCTCATCCCTAACAACCTGTACTAAAAAGACATCAAGAAATAACACACTGCCCAACATACTAAGAAATCGACAATGCAACTGGATAAATGCTACTTATAACATAATACTCAAACATAGTGACACAACATACTTCTTAATCCTATAAAATTACCTACAAGTATGTGTGCATGCAGGACATTATGATATGTACAAGAACAATTAAAATGAGAAACATTCTTAACTCACATAGGGCCTCATTACGAGTCCGGCGGTAACCGAGGCGGTAAAACCGCCTGGTTACCGCCGGACTCGTATTACCATTCCGCCTCTGTAATTCCCGGAATTACCGGGGCATTACAACCCCGGTTTCCAGGGAATCACAGAGGCAGAATGGTGTTAATCCCCATTCCCATTGAGTCCTATCGGACTCAATGGGAATGGGGATCATGGAAACACCGGCAGCATCTCGTAATGCTGCCAGTGTTTCCTCGTCCGCCTGCAGGCGGGCGGTGTTAAACCCGCCAGGTCAAACCTGGCGGGAATATCACCTCCCGCCAGCAGGAGTCGGGATCAGGCGGTCCGGAAACATCGGTGGCGGCGGGTTTACCGCCACCGTTATTTCCAGACCGCCTGATTTGTAATGAGGCCCATATTCTTTTAGATATGATGGTTTCCAACATATACGTTTAGTATGCTTGACCACTTTCTCCTGTATCAAATTTACTCTCCCAATTTTATTGCTCTGTCCAGTGTTCATTTTTCTATCATTTGACTCGGCATTCCTGGATATTTGATTACAACACTTATAAACCTTGTTGACATTCCAGACCCTACCATCTGCTACTTTCACAGATCCATGAAATTTCTCCATCACTTGTGTAGGTTCTGACCACTTGGAATACCCAGCTGCAGATATTTGGGGAAGTTTTATGCATACCCAATCCCCTACTTTCAGATCACACACTTTCACACACTTCCTGGCATCAAAATAATTCTTGTTCTTTACCTGTGTGTGTAATATTTTCTCATCATCTTTGAAATCAAAGTTTCTTATTTGAGGTCTGCCCAGCCATGAAGGACAAACCCTCGTATTGGGTTTCCTACCCCTCAGTATCTCAAATTGTGATATACCCGTGCTGGTATGCGGGGTAAACCTGTGTGCAACAATGCTCTCTTCCACAGCCTTTTTCCAGTCACTGTTACCTGCTAGAGCGCCTCTAAAGCTTTTTTTTATCACCTTGTTAAACCTCTCAACAATCGCATTTGTTTGGAGATGATATATGCAGCTGTTTTATGCTCAACCCCATTTTCTCTGAGAAATGATTTCATCTCCTCAGATACAAGCTGTACACCATTATCTGTAATAATCGTGGTGGGATAACCTTCCCTTTTAAAAATGACATCCCAAAATGAAATGATATCTTTTGAGTATACATAGTTTTCACCCATTTGATTTCACCCCATCTGGATAAAATATCAATGACCACTATACAAAACATAAGAGTTCCCTCACTTCTTACTAGACCCACAATGTCTAACCCAACACGTTCCCATGGTATACTAGATATAGACATGATGGTCATTGGTTCTTGTCTCGAAATATATCCTTTGGCAGAGTCTTCACATACAGAACATTCTCTTATAAGTCTCTCCACTTGCAAGTCCATGCCAGGCCACCAGAAATCTTGTCTAACAAGTTGTTTAGTCTTTGTCATTCCATGGTGACCTTCATGTGCCAGTTGTAATATTTTCTCCCTCACTCCTACAGGTGGATATACTTTATCATCTCTCATAACCAAATTATTCTTCACATGCAACTCATCAAATATGTGTCTGACAGCTTCTGGAATCTCTCATTTTCTAATCTCATTATCCTTTACACCATTCAATAACTGCTCTTTAATCCTCTCTAAAACCTCATCAGACAACATGGCATGTAACCATTCCAATTCTGAAACCACCTCCTGATTGACATTCAGTATTTGTTTTTCATGACTCTCATCATCATCAATGCTGTCAATTACATTGGTTAATCTAGATAAACAGTCGGCAGACTTGTTCTTGACACCGGGTACATATTCCACTTCCCAGTTATATTCTTGTAAACCTGCCACCCATTTCCTAATCCTAGAGGAAACTTCATCTAACCCTTTTGTCGTAAGAGTTTCTTTCAGTGGTTTGTGATCCGACCTTAGCACAAACTTTGTACCCCAAATGAATGTGAAAAACTTTTTAATTGACCACTTTACAGCCAACAACTCCTTCTCAATAGTAGAATAATTGCCTTCTGCCTCCCTCAACACTCTTGAGACAAACGCAATGGGGTATTCCGCACCCCCTTCAACCTGTGACAACACAGCCCCTAAACCATCGTTGCTGGCAGCAGTAGTAATGATACTTTTCTTGTTGGGATTGAACGATTTTAAAGTGGGAGCATTGTTTAACTCTACCTTAATCTTCCCAAATTCACATTCACACCGTTCATTCCATTCGAATCTCACATTCTTTTTAACCAATTTTCTCATATTAAATGTTTTATTTGCTAGCTCAGGAATGAACTTGGCATAATACTGTTCAATGCCCAAAAATGAAATACATTTATCTTTACTAGTGGGACTGAGAAAATTAACAATGGTATTTACTAATTCGACCTTTGTCCTGATACCTTTATCTGAAATTTCATGACCTAAATACTGTATATACTGGACCTATTGAACTTGCATTTGTCCTTGCTAAGCGTAAGACCCACCTCTTTAAAGATGTCTAAAACTCTGTGAATCCTACTGTCATGCACTTCCTGGTTTTTCCCATACACTAGCACATCATCTTGCAAGCATAAAACACCTTTCATAGGATGAAATAGCTGATACATTATTCTTTGAAAAACAGCTGCAGCAGACATTAGACCAAACTGCATCCTCCTGCATTGAAATAAACCCTCTGTAGTGATAAAATCTGTAAGATTTCTGGAACAAGGATCAAGGATGCAGTTTTATCTGGTGGTACGCAGACCTCAGATCTAGAGTACTCATTATCTTGGTGTCTTTGATTGTGCCCAACAATTCCGTTATGTTGGGCAACGGATGTCTCTCCGGAATCACGCAATTATTTACACATCTGAGGTCTATACACAATCTCAGTTTTCCATTTGGCTTGTGTACAATGACTAAAGGAGAAACCTATTCTTACGATTCCACTCTTTCTATTACTCCTTGTGCTTCAATTTTCCCCAGTTCTTCCTTTACTGCATCCCTGATGGTCAAAGGAACAGGTCTTACCTTTTGGACTAATGGAACCGCATCATTTTTCATCCAAATCTTATGACTTGAAATTCTTCAAAGTACCCAGTTCCTCACAAAAAAAAAACAGAATGTTGTTCAAGTAAATTTGGAAGAATTTCTTGCTCCACAGCATATACAGCCTCTTCAGCACTGGGATTAAGCTTTATCTTAAGTCTCCTTTGGTGTGACCAACTGAGTAATGGTAATTTTTGAAGACGTAAACTTTCCCTTTTGCCACTCGATCTTTAAATTTCAGTACAGACCAAAACCACTCTTCTAGCTCAATGCGCCTGCCACTGTATGCAACAGGTCTGACATCCACTTCTCTTAATGTGACATTGTGCCTCATTACAAGATTTGTGGTAACGAAATGGCCATTACCGGCATGCAGGTAATAAGGCATCTGAGCAGCCTTGACACCGCAAATAGCAGCCGATTACGTGTGTGCGTGCATGCGCGTGCCGCATGCCGGTAACGTCCGCACCACCATGCCGCTAATGACTATCAAACCCCTGATAGCGGCATCATGTAATGTGCTGATGCCACCTCCGCCTCTGACCACCCCTAAACAATGGGGACCCTGACGTCTATGGAAACAAGGCGGGTCACCACACACGATAGAGACGCCAGACACGAGGCTGTATTCCCAAAGCTAGGGTTTTATTGCAAAGCAAAAGTCTCAGTTGGCCAACTCGGTCTCACGCCCCGCAATGTGTATCTCTAGACCTCGAGGGACGCAAGAGAGTGAATTACGTACATCAGTTACATACATACAAAATGCATATCAAACAATCAGCTATGACATGGTTAACACCCCCCCTTTATTGGGTTTCTTTGAACCTGGTGTGATGATGGACATCTCCGACCACTATGAGACCTTCAAACATCTATTCTAGTAACAATTTGCAATTTGTGAGTGCGAAGGCATCTTTCGGTTATTGAATAGAACATGGCGCTTCTGTTCTTGGAAGCGAACTACATACGGGGGGGGAGTTGCATTCCGGACCTTGCTATCTATCAGGTGCTATTTGCGTCCTGGGAGCCGACATGCTCTAGCGGGCTCAGCAAGGGGGGGGCGTTAGAATAGCATAATTCAAGCCTTTAGCAGTATTATTCTAACATATTCTACCATATAACGAGACTGGCTGGCAGCTGTGAAATGATTAAATGCTCTACAGCTACCATTAATGGTATTACCGGGTCCGTTAATACTGGACCCGGAATTAACGTCATTGCGCTGGAACAGGAAATGCACCAGCGACCATCTTTAAAAACACAATCCATTGCAATCCTCCAAACACAGGACCTGTACTGACTACAGAGCACACACAATCTGTATAAAATGGCAAAAGCTACCAGGAAAGGCGCCCTCCGGCAGCACAAGAAGCGATTCTCAGATGATGAGCTCAACATGTTGGAGGGCACGGATGAAGTGTTTGCTGCAGACGTGAGGCGTCCCACCCAAATCCGCAAGAAGGAAATATGGGAGGAAGTGGCCAGGAAGGTCAGTGCAATCGGCACCACCACCCGCACTGTCAAAGATGTAAAGAAGCGGTGGGACGATCTACGCTTCTGCGTCAAAAATATATTGTCGGCCAACCGCAGTCAGGGGCTGGCAACAGGCGGTGGCGACCACTCTTCCACCAAACTCACCAGGTGGGAAGAGACATGCAGCACGACCATCAACATGGAGGGAATCGAAGGATTCAGAGATGTTGAGTTGGGAGTACCGTCATCGGCAGATGAAGGTGAGTGTCCCCACAAACCAAAGTTAACCAAAGCATGATGTAGATCAACTAATGAGATAGTGAAGTTGTCAGTCTAGAAATACGGATACCTCTACTTTGAGACCGCAAACGCATTTTGGTGGCCGTGGACCAACCGTCTCATGCACAATACGACAGAATATAGGTTTTCGAGTTTGCCAATGAACGGCCATTTTGATGTAACAAGAATTGCCATTTTGTTTTCTAACCATTGCTCATTGCTTTCTGTTCCTATTGCTTCGCAGTATATTTTCCGCTTACACTGCTCGACTGTGGAACATTGTTGTCTGTATGTGAAAAGGACAAGGCCGCAGGGCCGTGAGGATAACAAGAGTTCGCTGAAACACAAACGTAGGCAGCGCCAGGAAGAATGCCCGGCTCCCTCCCGAATGTAGCCTTGAAGCAGAGCTGCAGGGCATTTAATCATTTCACAGCTGCCAGCCAGTCTCGTTATATGGTAGAATATGTTAGAATAATACCGCTAAAGGCTTGAATTATGCTGTTCTAACGGCCCCCCTTGCTGAGCCCGCTAGAGCATGTCAGCTCCCAGGACGCGAATAGCACCTGATAGATAGCAAGGTCCGGAATGCAACTCCCCCCGTATGTAGTTCGCTTCCAAGAACAGAAGCGCCATGTTCTATTCAATAACCGAAAGATGCCTTCGCACTCACAAATTGCAAATTGTTACTAGAATAGATGTTTGAAGGTGTCATAGTGGTCGGAGATGTCCATCATCACACCAGGTTCAAAGAAACCCGCTAAAGGGGGGGTGTTAACCATGTCATAGCTGATTGTTTGATATGCATTTTGTATATATGTAACTGATGTGTGTACTTCACTCTCTTGCGTCCCTCGAGGTCTAGAGATACACGTCGCGGGGCGTGAGACCGAGTTGGCCAACTGAGACTTTTGCTTTGCAATAAAACCCTAGCTTTGGGAATACAACCTCGTGTCTGGCGACTCTATCGTGTGTGGTGACCCGCCTTGTTTCCATAGACGGCAGGGTCCCCTAGGGGACCCTTTCAAGATGGCGCCCGAATAGGGACCTTCCCCTACTTGTTCCTTCGTATAACGTTGTAATTGAGAAAGGCAGAGAACGGCGAGGACGGGACGATCGAGCCGGGATCAAGAGGTGTTTGGGGCGCCCTGTAAAAGTGATGAGAGACTCCTTTGCAGATCTGCACACATCTGATCCCTGATCGACGTGCCTGGCTAGAGAACAAGGAGGCGAGGGTCCCGAAACGAGGCGGAAGCCAAGAAACGCAGACACGACGTCCTTTGGTGCGCCAGTATACAGACGACTTGATTTATCAGGTGAGTCATTCCCCGATTCAAAGCATCCTGATATTGGTTGAGAGTTGACTTTGCAAAATCAAACGCCCTAGGTAAGGTTGATTAACCAGGGGGAAGGTTGAAACATGCCTGGGGTATTGTCCACACTAGCAGGGTTTTTCCGCTGTGGGAGACAATCTTTGGAAGATGGCCAAATTGTACCACCTAGGGGAACGCCGGTGTATGAGATGTATGTGAAGTATGGAGTGGGTGTGATAATATTCTGTGAGACTTGGCATAGTCAAACCAGAAAGCAACAAGACCATCATTGGCCGATTAATGGTAGTTTTGAGATGGCGAGGATAGATAACTTGGAAAGGGTGTTGATAAGAAAGAATGCGCGTCCTGCAGCATTTGAGACTATTAAAGACTGGAGAAAGGAAGCAATGCTCCGATTTAAAAGCAGAGCAAAGCATGCGCGCAGGCATAAATCAAAAGGTGAGGTAGCGGAAGAAAAAGAAGAGGAGGAGTGGACTGAGAGTCTAAGAAGGGCAGGCAGGCGTGACCAGTTGAATATAGAAAAGATATACCCACAGCGAGAATTACACATGGCAGATGAATTGATACAAACTATATTGACCCATACAAAACAAGGCCCAAGATCAGAAGTAAGACCAGACACGTTAGTAGCTATTGCCCAGACCCCGCCCGTAGCCCAAGCTCCCCCTCCGGTAGCTCAAGCCCTCCCACAGCCACAGACCGCGCACGTAACACTTCCTACTAACCAACCAGGCCCACAACAGACACTCGCTGTTCCCATTGTCCCATCCTCACCTCCCGCCTTAGACACAGACTCGGTACCGTCCGTTCCTCCCGGGGTTGAAGTTGAAACCGCGGGGGCAAGAGGCGGGACTGACCAACTGGAGTGCACGAGGGTAACCCGCAGTGCAATCAGCAAAGAAAGGAAAGTGGAATTGCAGCAACAGGCAGAGATGTATATAGACGGGAATGATGGGACGGCAACATTGGCTTCGATATATGACTTTCGTAGAAGCAACGAAAGACAGGTAGTGTTGGAATGCATGGGTGAATATTTGGTGGAGAAATGGAAACAGCTAATTGGGAAATTACCACCGCAGCGATTATTAGATTTGAATGCATTAGCACGCTGTAGGGAGAGGGATGAAGAAGTGAGAGAACATGTGTATAGACTTTTTGAGCTTAAAGATGAATTAGATAATGACTATGCCGAAATGTTTACTGCACCTGGGTACAGGAGTAGAGATATCGGGAGAAATAGAAAGGAAACTGTAGAGCCATATATACAACGACGACATTCGATGTCATCAGTAAAAAGGGGCGACAAGTTAAAAGTATGTATGCGGGAAGCGTTTAGATGGATGTCAGATCCTAGTATTCCGACAATGGAGATACACAAGATATTTGATGAATATTCCATGCCTATGAAAAGAAAAGCGCTACAATCAATGGTTAAACATTTATTAGATAAAGTTATAAAAAACGATAAGGCCAGCCCGCCCGAAATAATGGCAGTATATAGCAGAGCACTAGAGCGAGGGACAGAAGTAATAGCCCTATCATTGGATCTGGGAATATTGTTACATCTAAGAGAAGGGGGAGGGACGGTAAGTGGGGCATTTCCTATGAGAGAGGTCCCACCTACCTTTGTGCCCAAAGTGGAGGTTCCCACAGTGGGCGGTGCGGTGGCGCAGGTGACACCAGCCCATTACACCGCCCAATATGTGCATGTCCCCTTTTCCAGACAGGAGGTGAACAACATAAAGCAAACGATTCCTGATATAAGAAAGAGTCCTGCCTACAATCATCCGTGCTTACCATGGGTGATATAGACCTAATATTCCTGGTGATCCTGCCAGCAGACATATGGAAACAAATAAGGAAGGTAGATGACAACGGCCTTTGGCGCCACATGGGCGGAATTGATAATAGAAGATAGAAATAAAGCGGTTGGAGGAACACCAGGACCGAACCTGGTGGCATTACCAGCACGTATAGTACAGAAGTTAAAAACAATTGTCCCAGAGAAAAGAATCCAATGGGACAAATTGACTGCATGTGTACAAGGCAAAGATGAGTTGGCTACAGATTATTTTAATAGATTTGAAGAAGTATTCACAGACTTCAGCGGGCAGGATGTGGGTTCAGAAGCAGGAAAGAGGTTATTTGTTGACAAATATGTGAGGGGGTTAAAACTTCCAATTCAGGATCTAATAATGACGGTTTATAGTCATAATGTTGAAAACATAATACCGAAATACAAAAATGTCGAAAAAAAAATATCGAAAACAAATATGTCGAAACTATATACATATAATAGGAACAGTCAAAAAGTCGAAATAAAAATGTCGAAAAAAAAGTCAAACGATAGTACTAACATACAGATGTGAAGTAATGGTAATCGTCCATTTTTATGGGGGGGGAGTTACCCCCCCCCAATTCCCCTTACCTCTACGCCGAAACTCTCCCACCCCCCTCTCGACCACCGACACATAAACGTTTGCCAATATGTAAATAAAGTACATTATGCCTAACGAAAACCCCATAGAATCAAGAGTTGTAAGGGTTAAGCCAATAGGTGACACCCACGAGTAAAGAACCTTGCCTACACACAAAAGGAACAGATGACGGTTGTGGACAACTGTCATTACCTGACAAGACCAGAGTCAGAGCGAACTACAGTGGATTCGATTCGGCTACGTCAGGCAAACAATCAGGTAATATAAAAAAAAAAGTATGTAATTAGATATTTAAATCGAAAAATATATTATTAATAGTGTATGGCAAACACAGTATAACATTTCTTTCCGTTATTTTAGATTGAACATGACAGAAAAGATTGAATACATAACCTCGCAAAAAGGCGGAAAACAGCTGATTTTGAAGGGATACATTTATAATAAGGAATTGGAAAAAAATGAATGCTCGTACTGGAAATGCATTGAATATGGACGATTAAAATGTGCCACACGAGTTATAGTTGAATGTTCCAATACAAAAATAAAGGGAGAACACAACCATCTACCGGACAAGACAAATATAGTGATAAAACAGACTATCCAAGAGCTAAAAAGAAAGGCAATAGAAAACCCCGGACAGGCAAGCGGTTTGGTAATATCAACGGTATGTGACACGTTACCTTCACACATATCTGCGCAGATGCCTAGTGAAAAACGTATGCAACGAACAGTAAACCGCAAGAAACAGCAAAAGGAAAATCTGCCACCAGCACCTACAACATACAATGACATCACCATACCAGAAGTGTTTAGAGTGACAGCTAATGGAGAAAATTTCCACCATTCTACCGTTGATGTACGAGAAGAAAAAATGTTGATATTTTCAACTGCAACCAATTTCAAGCATCTAAGTGAAAGTGCCCAGTGGCAAGGTGACACAACTTTCAAAGCATGCCCAAACCCCTTCCAACAATTTTATTCAATACATGGAACAATAAATAACAAACTAATTCCACTTGTTTATGTTTTAATGCCCAAAAAAAATGAAGAAACCTACAGAATCATGTTGAAAACAATCAAGGACACTGTACCAGATTCGAAACCCAAAAACATAATCATGGATTTTGAATTAGCACAGATTAAGGCATTTTCTTCAATATAACCTGATTCTAGCCTACAAGGCTGCTTTTTTCATTTTACTCAGTCAGTATGGAAAAAACTGCAAAAACTTGGACTAAGTAGTAAATACACAGACGACAGCACTTTTCAACATAACATAAAAAAACTATTCGGATTAGCATTTGTGAAAGAAGATCAGGTTATAAATTTCTATGAACATTTAATTGACACTGACTATTTTAAAAATCATGAGGAAGAAAATTCGGACATGTTAGATTACATGGAAAATACATGGATTGGACAATTAACTAGGAATGGCACCAGAAGAAGGCCAAAATACAATATAAACATATGGAATTGCTACAAAGCAACCTTGGAAGGGCGACCTAGAACAAACAATTCACTTGAGGGATGGCACAGCCGTATTAATAAAACTTTCAACACAAGTAATCCCAATTTGTGGCATTTTTTGAAAGAATTAAACAATGAACAATCACATCAGGAATTTCGCGTCTCCCAAGCAATTTCACTCGCAAACACAGAGGTAAAAAAGAAAAAATACAGAGACTATGAACAACGCCTTGAGCAAATAGTACGGAATTTTAATGAAAATGACAAAGACAACTACCTAGATTCAATAGCGTATAATTTAAAATGTTAAAAATACTCACGTTTTAGAGGAATCACCAATCCACCATGACAAATCCAAGCAGTAACCGAAAAAAGCAGCACGCAGCAAAATCCAATGAACCCAAAATCCGAAAAGCAACCCAGGGAAAAACACCATCCACAAAAAAATCCACATGTGCGATCCATAACAGTGAAATCCGGAAAGGAGAAAAAAAGTTGAAAGTCTAAGAAAGTCCGTGAAACAAAATCCACGATCCTACCCGAAAAAAAATCCATAGCTCGGTAAACCAAAACATCCATCGACTCCAGTAAAAAAAAAATCCATTGCATCCATGGAAAAAGGTGAAAAAACTTAAAAATCCAAAAAGAAATCCACACGAAAGCACGGAGACCCGAACGCGATGGAAACGCTGCACGAATTAACTTTAAAAATGGCGCCTACGCATACGTAGAGTAACGCAACCTTACGTAGCATTCAATTACCATATATAAACAAAATGAACAATCTCATTTCTTAAACAATAGCGCCATCTATTGGAGAAAATGTATACTAAATGTTCAACGTTAACAGTTTGCAATTTGTTATTTATTTATTTAAAATTGAAGTTTAAAATGAATATATATTTATTTAACTTATATATATATTTAAGCAACGTATTACATGGTATATGCTATTAATGTTCAAAAATACTTAATAAAACATAGTAAATAATATCAATGTTCATAAATTCATAATAAAACATATATAAACACTTACCTTGTATGAACATCAATTCGAAAAAAAATCAAAACAAATTCGACTTTTTTGTAATTCGACATTATTATTTTCGAATAAATATTTTCGACATTTTGACTTTCGAAAATATTGCATTCGAAAATCTGACTGGACACCAATAATGACATCAAAGAGTGCATGGCAAGCAAAAACGTTGGGCGAAGTACTGCATATGGCCCAATATTATGAGCGCAGAGTGACTGCAGGAAAAGAAAAAGAAGAGAAGGATAGGGTAAATCTAAAGACACAAGTATTAATGCAGCAAGTAGTAGGATATAATACAGGGCGAGGGAACGCACAAGGAAGGATTAGTTTGAATATGCATGGGGGAACAGTGGGGCCGAATCAGTGTGCATATTGTAAAGAGGAAGGACGTTGGCGAGCGCAATGCCCGCATCTACAGAATAGAAATGGGTCTGGTCAGAGGAGACAGCATAGAGGACACCCAGGAGCGAATGGACCAAATAGGAATAGTATGCAGCAGCATCATAATAACGGAGGTAATCAAAACCAAGGCCAAAACCAAAAGGCCCCAAACCAGAGTCAGGGACAGCAAAATCAACAATATGGAAATCAGAGTGGGGGAAATAGAGGGAAGAGTGGAAATGTTTTCGATACACAGCCAAACACGTATTACAGTAATAGTAATGATTAGATATCGGACGATGTGTTATTTCCCCAATAGGACAGCCCAGGACAGGGGTCGGAACCAGTGTCTATTCCCGTGAATCCGAGAGGACCCTACGTAGAAATGAGAGTCGGGAATGAGGAGCACTGCTTTCTTGTAGATACAGGAGCACAGAAGTGTTCTATAGACCATCACTTGGTTCCGAATATACCACTGTCAGGGCAAAAGAATATTTCCGTAGGGTTCGCAGGTACACCAGTCATAAACCCAGTGTCCAAACCAGTCCCAGTTACCATAGGACCATTTACCGAACATTGTCCTTTCCTTCTAACAGAAAATTGTGGAGAAAATGTGTTGGGATTAAATTTGTTGAAAAAACTAGGTTCTGTTATACATTGCACGGCAGACAGAGTGTTTCTAACGATGTGGCCACACGATGCCCCTGTGTCAGAATTCATGTCCGAAGCGTTACCAGGGGAACTAAGTAAAGTACCAACCTGTATATGGGCAATGCATGACAACGATGTGGGATGTTTAAAGATAGAGCCAGTAAAGATGATTTTAAAAGAAGGTGTTACCCTACCACGAATACCCCAATACAAAATTTCGGTTGAAGGTGAGAAAGGATTGAAGAGTATTACCACCGATTTGGTGAAATTAGGGGTAATAGAGGAAATCACAGGCAGTACATGTAACAGCCCGATTCTTCCGGTTTATAAAAAAGGAGGTAATGAGGTACCATACAGTTTCATAATTGATCTACGCGCATTGAATAAGGTAGTAGATCCGCAATTTCCTCTAGTGCCAGACGTCACTACAATATTGACAATGATACCTGTTTCAGCAGAATATTTTAGTGTAATAGATTTGAAAAACGCATTCTTTAGTATTCCAGTGGACAAGGACAGTAGATATTTGTTCGCGTTGACATTAGGAGGACAATCATTTACATTTACGCGGATTCCGCAAGGTTATACGGAAAGTCCAAGTATTTACAGTAGAGCATTAAAAGAACAGCTAGACATGCTGGAATTACCCGTGGGTTGTGTACTTTTGCAATACATAGACGATTTATTGCTAGCTGCAGACACAGATGAGATTTGTAAAGAAAGCACTGTATTACTACTGTCACACCTAGCGGCACATGGCCATAAAGCTAGTTTGAAGAAATTTCAGTATAATCGAAAGGAGGTGGCTTATTTGGGCTACCTACTTTCGAAAGGAGGGAGAAGACTAACGCCAGAACGCATAGAAAGTATTTCTTGTATGCCTATTCCAAAGACACAAAAAGGAGTCAGAGCCATAATAGGCATGGCTTCATATTGCCGACAATAGATTGGTAATTTTGCATTAATTGTGAAACCATTAGTGAATTTGACTAGAAAAGATGCGGTTATGCCTTTGCAGTGGGATGAGGAATGTCAGAGAGCATTTGATGGATTGAAAACTGCATTATGCTCGGCTCCAGTTTTGGGTACGCAGAACTATGAGAACATTTTTAGACTATTTGTGTGTGAAAGTGAAGGATGTGCATTGGCTGTTTTGACACAGGAACAAGGTGGAAGAAATAGGCTGTGCGGCTATTTTCTTCTGGGCTGGACCCTGTAGCGCGCGCACTACCACGATGTTTGCGATTTGTCGCGGCGGCTGCTACGTCAGTGAAACAAACGGAAGGGATGGTATTGGGGCACACTTTAATTCTGATGGTGCCACATGCCATAGACGTTCTATTTAATAGGACACAGACGCAACACCTCACCTCTGCTAGATTGACAAGATATGAGATTATCTTGTTCGCGCCCCACATCCAAATTATGAGGTGTAGCGCTTTGAATCCTGCAGAATGAATGCCACTAACCATAAAAGAAATTGGGAAGAATAAATCACCCCCCACGATTGCTTAATGGTCACTGAGGAAGAAACCAAGGGGAGAGTTGATTTAAGTGATATTCCACAGAAAGAGCCGGATGGAGAGTTATTTTGTGACGGCTCATGTTTTAAATTACCAGATGGCACGACAACTGCCGCATACGCTATCACTACCCTAGAGAGTGTTGTAGAAAGTAAAAGAATCCCCTATAATTCAGCACAAGCCGTGGAAATAATAGCAGTAACCAGAGCCTGCGAGATTTCTGAAAATTTGAATGTGAATATATATACTGATAGTCAGTACGTGTTTGGAGTGGTTCATAACTTTGGGTGGACAAGGGAACTAGAAATTCGTATGTGACTGCAATGGTCGCAATGGCCCACAGCCCTAGTCACATCGGTGTCAAGACTATGATACAGCACCTTTCTACAGTATGGCAGAATGTAAACATAAAAAAGAATGCAGAGAGGTTGGTGCAGAACTGTATCACGTGTTTACAACACAATGTAGGAAAGGGAACAGTGACTCCAACAAGCAGTTTTGGCCCGCCCTCCATGCCGTTTGAGGTAGTTCATTTTGATTTCATAGAGATGGAGAGGTGCCAAAACTTAAAATACGTCTTGGTGGTAATCTGTGCATTCAGTAAGTGGGTGGAGGCATATCCTTTAAAAGATTGCACAGCGATAAGTACGGCAAAAGTAATGTTGAAGGAGTATTTTTCCAGATTTGGTTTGCCCCGGGTCCTATGGTCTGATAATGGACTGCATTTTGTGGGTGCAGTGGTATTACAAATATGTGCTGGTCTCCAGATTGATAAGAGATTCCATAGTTCAGGGCATCCGAGTTCTGCCGGTCTTGTGGAGAGGCACAACGGGATTCTTAAATCAAAGGTTAGCAAGATTTGTGCGGGAAGCAAGTTGAGTTGGGTGGATGCATTACCAATAGCACTATTATGCATGCGTACGTCTGTACAGGCTAAAACTGGGCTCTCCCCGTACGAAAGCGTAATGGGGAGTCCGGCAAATGTTTGGTACGCACCTCAGCCAAAACGACTTAGTGAGATAGAACATCATGTGCTAAGTACTTATTGTGGCCTTTTAATGCAGAAATTGCGTTTGATTCATCAGCAGGTGCAGGAGGCATTACCAGAAAGGTACACTGGTCCGGGGCACGCGTTGGAGCCAGGAGACTGGGTGCTGCTAAAAAAATCTTTGAAAGAAAATCATCATTAGCACCCAGGTGGTGCGGGCCCAATCAAGTACTTTTGGCGACGCAGACGGCAATACGGGTGGATGGAAGGAAGTCGTGGATCCATGCCACCCATGCCAAAAAGATTCCAACTGCACTGAGAGTCTTGCCTGACACTGCTGACCGGAAAGAGACAGCGGTCGCAGAAACGAAAGAAACTGTTGCCAGTGAGCAGCCACCTAATCTGCCAAAACGAGAAGTGAAACTCGAAACAAAGCCGGAGACGATTGCCAAAAAGGGGGAAGGGCAAAGAGTGCCCCAACGTTGCCCAGCAGAATCAACATCACTGCTGACCGACGTGAAATCTGCCTTGCAGATACCAGCAAAACCAAATCGTGTACCCCTTTGGCGCCCACCAGCACTTGCCAGCACGCCAAAAAACGGATCTGCATCATTGGCGCGGCGCACACCAGCACCTGCAGTAGCGCCACAGGCTGACTTCAAGCCTGAATCTGAAAGTGCACCGGCACTGTTCACGGATCATAAGATACCAGGAGCAAGGCGATACAACCTGCGGCCTCGGAAGACAAAGTGATCCGCATTCTTTTTTTTGGTGTTTATGTCAACCTCTGGTTCAGCTCATGGACGGAGAAGGAACCAGGGGTGTAGAGGAGAGAAGCGTGAGAATTGTGCAAATCGGACAATTCAAGACTCGCGGCTCCTCGGGACGATCATAAAAAGTACATGTGTCCGGAGCGGACAAGCTGGGCGCACATGGTACTATGGCAAGTGAGATAATTGATTAACAGTACATGTGTCCGGAACCAGAGCGGACAAGCTGGGCGCACATGATACTGAGGCGATAACTGATCAAAGGTCCTCTGAGCAGTATAAGAAGGGACAAGTGATCTTGCCTAAAAACGAATAATCGAATCCAGGCTAAAAAGGACAGGCAAAACTGAACTGTGAGAATTCCATTGAACTTTGATAGACATCAGAGCAAGCGCGATGAAGAGAGATATCCACAACGAACTGTGATAAGGAAGAAGAAGGACGACGAGAAACATGCCGGGACCGGTTCCAGCCTCCTCTTGCACTACCACCGCTGAGAATGAGTCAGTTATAAAGACTATAAGTTTAAGAAAAACACATGGTAAAACAAATTGTATGCTGGCACTAACGATAATAATGTGCTTTATGAGCGTGGTAGCACCAATATCGACAGCCCTAATATTATGGTGGGTAGAAACAATACACACATTAGAAATGTTTTTACCACTAATTAATATATCCACTACTGAAAGCCCGGTTCAAAATAGTGAGATCAGCATGTTGCGTTTATGTCGATGACTATTCCCCCACGATCTTTGAAGCAATAAAGAAAATGCACGTTCTAAGCTCTGAACTCCCCACGGGAGAAGGGAGCTGGGGAATAGGATCTTGGTTTTTGGGGAATACTACAATCTTGGGGATGGAAGTTGATCTCAATATTAGTAGTGGTGTTCGGAATATTCCTAACGTGCTGTTGTTGTATATATTGTTTACCCATAAATTGCGCAGAGGTAACTGAGGGATGTACGGAAGGATGCATGCATATGATAACAAAGAAAAAACAACCTCATGATCGAACTAGCCCAGACCCAAACGAGATGAGAGCAGTGAAAGAGTTGATGGCAATAGATATTGATGAAGACAATGATGTCCACGATAGCATGCAAGACTCAGACATAAGTACTTCAGATTCATCATCACTAGAGGAGGTTTCAATAAATAGATGAGACGTTTGGCATACGGCCAAAGGAGGGTTTGTCAGTCTAGAAATACGGATACCTCTACTTTGAGACCGCAAACGCATTTTGGTGGCCGTGGACCAACCGTCTCATGCACGATACAACAGAATATAGGTTTTCGAGTTTGCCAATGAACGGCCATTTTGATGTAACAAGAATCGCCATTTTGTTTTCTAACCATTGCTCATTGCTTTCTGTTCCTATTGCTTCGCAGTATATTTTCCGCTTACACTGCCCGACTGTGGAACATTGTTGTCTGTATGTGAAAAGGACAAGGCCGCAGGGCCGTGAGGATAACAAGAGTTTGCTGAAACACAAACGTAGGCAGCGCCAGGAAGAATGCCCGGCTCCCTCCCGAATGTAGCCTTGAAGCAGAGCTGCAGGGCATTTAATCATTTCACAGCTTCCAGCCAGTCTCGTTATATGGTAGAATATGTTAGAATAATACCGCTAAAGGCTTGAATTATGCTGTTCTAACGGCCCCCCCTTGCTGAGCCCGCTAGAGCATGTTGGCTCCCAGGACGCGAATAGCACCTGATAGATAGCAAGGTCCGGAATGCAACTCCCCCCGTATGTAGTTCGCTTCCAAGAACAGAAGCGGCATGTTCTATTCAATAACCGAAAGATGCCTTCGCACTCACAAATTGCAAATTGTTACTAGAGTAGATGTTTGAAGGTGTCATAGTGGTCGGAGATGTCCATCATCACACCAAGTTCAAAGAAACCCAATAAAGGGGGCGGTGTTAACCATGTAATAGCTGATTGTTTGATATGCATTTTGTATATATGTAACTGATGTACGTAATTCACTCTCTTGCGTCCCTCAAGGTCTAGAGATACACGTCGCGGGGGGTGAGACCGAGTTGGCCAACTGAGACTTTTGCTTTGCAATAAAACCCTACCTTTGGGAATACAACCTCGTGTCTGGCGTCTCTATTATGTGTGGTGACCCGCCTTGTTTCCATAGATGTCAGGGTCCCCTAGGGGCCTCTTTCAAAGTACCTTTGATACACACATGGACATATCCCTATTCAGATGGTGGCCCAACCACTGTCACATTAACATGCATGCTGCATGCCAATTCTATACCCAATAGACACCCTACACACAGCAAAACTGCATGTGTCACACAGCACGCAAACCACAACACAACGGTAGGCCCCACAGAAGACACCACCGTAAAAATGTGAGAACCTAGCATATGCCAATATAACCCCCACACCCCCATATTGCTAACACCCTGTCCGCCACAACTACAAGAATGCAATCAATCACATGGGAATAACTACACTAACACCAATGTATGCATGAGGCATGTACTACCATCACTGATGTCCTTCCTCAGGCACGGATGCTGACAGTGACAGACAGGTTGCAGCCGCACAGGCCAGGACACCTGTTAAAAAATCCAGGCCCAGGGATGATGTGTAACCTGGTATCCACGGGGACGTCACTCAGCCTGTTCTGACCTCTTACGACCTCAAACCCTTCCCTGGAGGCTGTTCGACTGGAGACTGGGCCTGAAACACAGGATTCATAGAGTTTAACACCCTATTGTCTCTGTGTGCTTGAACCCCTTTTTCCTTTGGGTTCAACCCTTCCCTTTGATCCACAGCTCACCTTGTTTTCTTGGATAGTGTGCTCTCCGTCCTGCTTTCAACGCAGGGGCGCGTTGATTGATGCGGGCTCGTTGCTGCCTAGTTACTTCACTGGCAAGAGTCTGACAGGTAAGTATAATGAGTCTTTTGAACAGTTCTCTAACTTCGTTCCTTTCCTTCCTTAGATAATGGACGGCGTCCGGGGATGGCGGCGTGCTGCTGAGATGAGTACCGCTGAAGGTGAGTGAGACCGCGATGCGCGATGCACCCCTTTCATATTTGTATTGAACTGAGTTCTTTTCCTGTGTCTTTTAGGTGCCGCAATGTTTTCAGCGTGGATGCCGGTTATGAAGAACAAATGCAGTGAGTAAGCGCAGTATGCGGCGCCTCTAGATGTTTCCACGCTAACCTGGAGTGTCTTTTCCCTCTTGCAGATGGATGAGAAGTTCCGGAGACAGAGTTCCCCCAGAGCGGCTGGGATTCAGGTAAGCTTTTGAAGCTCGTACAATATTTAAAAATAAGCAAAGATTTGCTTATTTTCTGTTCTTTTCCCTTTTCCTTAGGAAGCGGCGTGCCAGGATGGGAATGACACTGCCGAAGATGCCCGCAGAACAGAAGGAGCGATGAATGATGGGCAGAAGCGCTGCAAGGTAAGGCTGTTCCTAACGGTGTTCTTGTTCTTGCAGGAGCTGAGCGCAGAAGAAAGATGCAGTCCTACTGGAGACCGATCCGAATACGGTGCAAACACAAAGCATGTTTCTCAGCCTGGGCGTGGCTTAAATAGTCTCTGGGTATCCCAGGTGTCTCTGGGCTGAACCACACCCAAAAGACTAGACTGTACATGCAGTTCTGGGAACCGAAATATGTGGGGGCATCCATCTTGTCCCCATCAATGCACTACAAGTCCAATCCCCAATGTTATCCTATGGGAGTGAGTGAGTCTGGTGCCACAAGCGCCAAGTCTGACTCCAAGTGGGTCTTTGGAGGGATGGAGAGGCCCTAGCGGGCCATGTAGGTGATCGTGGCCTGGCTCCAGCCTGACATCTTGGAGGGCTGGGGACATGAGGGGCAGGAATCATGACATGATGTCATCAGGGCAACAACATTGAGGGCCATTTCGATGCCCAAACGGCCACACAAAGCACCACCATCAACACAGGCCAAGCCACAGGACAGTCAAACAGCAGCTGAGACACCCCATGAGGAAACTGCAACACAGGACGTGTTCACTGTAGTGGAAGCAGAGGCAGACGGGACACAGTCGGCCGCCACCAGCTCCATCGGGGAGGCAGCTGCCTCAGCGCCTCATAGTGATGCCGAGGGAGAGTGCCACGGTGAGGAGCACTCACACGGGGACAACAACGTGTATGGGGATGGTGCACATACACCAAGCCCCCAGGCCACCCCCCAGCACATCACGCAGGGAACCACACACAGAACCCCAGACAGCACCCCTCAGCACCAGCACTAGTCCGGAGGACAGGGGAGTCGAGGGGTTTGGTCCCCATCAGATGACAGCCCTGCATTGGGCCCCCATGAAAGTGCCCCGTCCACCTCCGAAGCCATTCTTGACATTGAGGGGCACATGAAGCGAATGGTGGAGCGCCAGGAGCAGATGACCGAGCTTGTTAGGCAGTATGTGGCAGAGAGTGAGTTGACTCGGTGCCAATTCCGTGAGAACACTGCGTCAATCATAGAGGCCATGAACAGGAACACACAGCTGATCAATGAGGGGTTAGCAGCAGTAACCCAGGTCTTGGGCAGGATTGCAGAAAACTAGGAGCAGCGGCGTCCTGCACCAACAGAATCACAACAAGGCACATCCACATCATCTGGCACACCAGCCAGCTTGACCCAAACCAGCCCTGTGAGGATGTCCAGGCGCAGCACACGGCACTCAGAAATGCAGCCCCAGATCCAAAGGGAGGCCGCCAGTAGCAGGAGCACCCAGCATGTGCCGACTCCATTTGCACCCAAAAACATTTATTGAACATGATGTGTCGGGTGTTTGGGGGGGTAGGGGCAAGGGGTGTTCGGGGAGTGGATTTTGGGGGGGAGCTGGTAGAGGGTGTGTGGGAGGTGGAGGGTCATTTGAAATTGATGTTTACAGTTAAATACACCCGTTGGGTGCAAATAAATATCATGAGTGGACATTTGGTTTCTTTGGCGTGTGTTTATTCAATGCATGACAGTGCACAGTGGCCATCTACCCCCACACCATATGCACATGATCCCAGTGCCCAGAGTACAACATACATTGCACCCTCCGCATCCCAGTGGTTCAGAAAAATGTGTCTATCACTGATTGGCGCACAGCACGTCCATCTCGTGCATCGCGACCTGGCTGAGGTGCTACATCTTCTCCCTCCTCCTCCTCATCCTCATCCTCACCCGGTGCTTGTTGGTCAATGTCAGGTGGCCGGATGCACATGTTGTGCAGCAGGGCACAGACCATGATGATCTTCCCCACCTTCTCAGGCCCGTAAAGGAGTGCGCCACCAGACCTGCTGAGGCAGTGGAACCGTGCCTTCAACAGGCCAAAAGTCTGCTCGATCACAACACGGGTACTGGTATGAGCCCAACTGAAGTTCTCTTCATGCCTGTTCTGCGGGTTCCTGACAGGGGTGAGGAGCCACGGCTTCAAGGGATAGCCAGCATCACCTGCATGGGAGCACAATAAGGTATGCGTGAGGTTATTTCTTCTATGACACCTGTACTTAGCCTGTTCATTGTTCATGTTGGTACGCAGGGTATCTCTGATGGCACCCATTGGCTGCACATATGCGCAACTATCTGGCCTGCTCACGACTTGGTCAAAAAATGGCGGAGGGTATGTGTCGCATACAGGACTGAGGGGCCTTCACATCGGACTCAACACACTATCAGATGGAGTAAGAGGGACATGATGTAGTCACCTGTGAGGGATGTGTGGCAGGTGATGTGACTAAATGCATGTTTGCCAATGTTTTGTGCTTTAGGCTGATGTCCGCCATGTCACATGTACTTTGCACTCTCATGCCTGCAGCTATTTGATGACGACATGCACATGTCCCTGGATGTCTGCACACATGTATATATGCTACAATGTGTTATGTGCTATGGTCCACAGGTGTGGGTTACGTTATCCAGATGATGCAGTGTGTCCACTTGCATGCTGGTACTCATGCACTGTGGATTCCCTACCACTAAATTTGCACTCATATAGGTGATGTTGAGTACTTTGTAGGTATGTTTCACGACCCTCATCCCAGACCCCCACTGGCATGCCCATAGGCCAGGTGGGATCAGGACTCGGGTCTCTAATAAGGCATGGCATCCACTTCTAAAGCCCTCTTGGGGCCAGTCCTGGCGCCTATGGCACCAGGCTCATAAACCTTGAGGGACATGTGTTCAGGGAACTTCTTTTTATTTGAGGCTTTCAGCCAACATGGAGGCATCCACATAGCTTGGCTCCTAGGAACCAAGCTATGCGGTATAGTGTTTTGGGTGTGGTGGCCTAGGGACTACTTTACCTGGACTACTTTGTTGAGGCTATTTAAACCACACACGAACAAGACAACACGCTTTGTGTTACTTTGCAGTCTGCAACGTGACACTCACCGTGTCCAGCAACATGACACTCACCGTGTCCAGCGATACCCACGAGCCTCAGAGAAGCAGAAACTGCAAGGAGACAAAAGGAACATTGTTAGCAGCAGCATCTTACCTGCAATCTCCATCTATTATCCGCTCGCAGCTCCTGTGAACAGCTTCCTTTGGATCTGCACGCCTCCCGGACCGAAAGACCTGAAAGAGGAAGGAAAAGTTAACATTAAAGAAGGCATTTTAGACATTGCAAAACCATGAACTGTTCTAAAGGCTTACCTGGCTGGTCGCCTCCCGGCCGGCATCACTTCAGAATTCCGCACACGCTGGGGGAAACCGTGACCTATGAGAAAAGAAGGAAAACAGGTTAGCAAACGCAAGACATCGCAGCGCTGCGCATAGCGCCTACTTACCGCATCATAGCGCTCATCACGTGCCATCATTTACCGGCGAGGCCAAACTCAGCCAGTTCGCCACGCTGAAGCTCCGCACACCTAAGGGAGAAAAGAGACATTATTAAACAAAGAAAGGCATGCAGGAATAACAACACAATATGAAAAAACAGCAATAAGACCTACCTGAAAGACACCAAACGGGCTGGCGTCAGTGAAGAAACTTGACCGCACACGCCCTTGAAAGACAACGCGCCTCTGCCAAGAAGGCAGGACAGAGAGCACGCCTAACTCCACAACAAGGTGAGGAGAGGGCCCAGAGGGGCTGAAGTCATACGGGGTGGTGGGAGAATATTTACCTCAGTCGGCCAGTCTTGAACACAGCCCTCCTGTATTTTCAGGAGAAACCTTCCCCGCAGACCACATCTGGAAACCACTGAAGCAGATACCAGCAACCAATCTGGCTGGGTGGCGTGCTCGTGGATACCAGGTGAGCGTAACAGTATGTTCACTAGCAGTATTAGCACATGTTTGATCATGACTTGTCATTCGTCAGTTTATTTTCCCATGTTGGAATGCAGCGCTACTGTGTTGTAGGGCCAGTGACAATCAGTGTATTCCCTGGGTGGGATTTATTTGTACGCACTCATGGATGCATGACCTGTGTGGTTCTTTGGTGCCGTCATGTGCATTACGCTTACTCACTGCATGTTGCTGAATTGTGTTGCAGGGGGTACGGTCTGATGATGTGCAGCTGGCAAGTTGAGGGGTGTGGGCTGCTTGCAGGTCTGACATTGCCATTGGTGTGATGCAAAAATAAGTTGGATGACATTTTAGGTGTCATGTTCAGGGTGGGATGTTTAGGGGCACAATGTTTTACAGTATTGGCAGTGTCCAGTCAACACCCCAATTTCATCCAGGTGGAGTATGCATCTTCCCCCCCAATCACACCCAAGTGGAGTATGCAGCTCTACCCCCCAATCTCACCCAGGTGGAGTATGCATCTCCCCCCACCCCCAATACACTGTAATGGGCCTGTCAGAGACGATTTATCCAGCAGCCAGGCACGTCGTGCAGCATGTCGCTCCAGCGAGGAGTTCCGAAGGAACCATTGCATCATGAGTTGATCCAGGAAATCGGGCACAGCAATGTATGATGATCTTGCTGGAGTCACATACCATCTGCACATTGATGGAGTGGTATAGCTTATGATTGCGGTACACCACCTCCATGGCATGAGGGACCACCAATTCCACATGGGTGCAGTCGAGGGCACGGATACGATTAAGCATGCCTGCCAGTGCATGGAAGCCAATTTTTGTATCATTCATCTCCTGGGTAGTCCGTGGTAGGGATACGTAGTCCCTTGCATGCTTCAGGAGGGCATCCAGCACTTGGTTCAGCATGCGTGAAAAACAAGGTTGTGATATGCCATGCAGCTGCCCCACTATGTGCTGGTAGGTGCCTGTGGCCAGAAAGCGAAGCACAGACACTACCTTCAGTAGAGGGGGGATGGCGTGCAGATTTCAATCAGGCTGACTATGTCGTTGTGTATCATGTCCACAATGGAGGTGATGGTGTCCCGGTCCGGGCGGTAGAGGCTGTGGATCTGCACAGGGGTTAGGTTGAAAGGACTGGCCCAGATGCGAGGAATTGGTCGCTGCCTACATGGAACGACTGGCTGCACTGGTGTTAGGAAAGATTTCATAATTGTAAGTAATTTTCCTTCCATGTGGCAACCCCTAAACTTTTTGCTGTTGTTTTCACCCTGATCTAGACTTTGCCAGAGAAGCGCAGCCTTCCGCCGCACTCCTCTGGGCTTTCGCTCCATTCTTACGGGGAAACTGACATGCCCTTAAGACAGTTAGTACCGGGAAACGTTGTTTTCCGTAGTTCTTTTATCATGTTGCAGCTTTCGCGAAACATGAGACAAGAGGGCACTGTAAGCTAAGTTACTGCTCTCTTGGGTCTCTAGTCACTCTACAGGCCCTAGACACTCTGTTTGGATTGTTAACGAACGGTGCAAGTGAGTCACGGACGGGACTGGTAGCAGCGATCGTTTCTTTGTGTTTTGAGCTCCGTTAGGCTGGTTAAGCGCGTTTCTCGCGCTTAGCCCAAAATGGTGGCCTGGCTCCCAAAATGGCCAGACCACGAGGCTCTTTGTCCTGCCCGCTGACCGTCTTGCCCCCTTCACCTTCCTCAGGTCGAGCCGACCCGGGGCCTTCCTTATTTGGGCATGTACTTTCCCGCGAAACACAGATGCTTTTGCGGGCTTCTACAGGCCTTGTGTGTGCCTCCAGGATGTGGGCTGGGATGTCTGGTCCCAATACACATCCTGGGTGCCAGAGAGTCTAGTGTGTCTTGAATGCCTGGGAGCACCGTGGTCCTTGATAGGTCCACGTATGGTGTGAGTGTTTTGTGAGCAGATCTCCCATTGGGTCCTCTCCGTTTTGGCGCGAAGGGAACTCTGGATAAGAGGAGGCTGGAAACACCACTACCATGTCGATCTCCTGAGTTCTCACGAACGACGGATACGGGAGCCAAGTATCCTGCAACCACGAGGCTGAACCGAGGAATCGCTGGTGACCCGCTGAAGCACTGCTCCTCTGCACTGCTGTCACTCTGTGAAACCATTCTGCCTCTGATCGAACGAGAAGGCCTGTACTGGTACTTCGACCCTTTGGAATAGTGGGAACAACTATTCTTGGCATCTTCATCATCTCCTGCACGTAAGCCTTCGGAAGCGTTTCTGGGCCATTGTTATGACCGGCTCTTGGTCACAGGGTTCACTCCAAGGGACACTCAGGATACTCAAGCCAGGTACGCATAGTGGTTACTTTATTAGCTTCTTAGGTTACAGGATCAGATGTCAACAAGTCATTAGAAGATAAAGAGGAAAGGGACAAGAGCCCACTGAGTCCCACCACCCAGGCTCACATAATCTAACTCGCCTGGGTTAGAACCCATTCAACCCCAAACATTCTAATCTCACACTCCAGACTCACAGCCTACATTCTGATGGTGACATCAATCCTGGCTCAGCACACATGCAAGTATAAGAGCCAACCCTAACACCTCCTTTCCTACAACAAACAAACACACTTCAAACACACACTTAGAGAAAGCAACCCTAACACCTCCTCCTCTTGCATAAAGAACAACACACACTTTCACAACAGCAAGACACACCTCACTCTCAGCAGAGTTCCGCTAACCCCAGAGATTGAACAAACAGGCGTAACTAACATCCTATGACAGTCCCAGCCGCCACAACTAACATTCCTAACCAATCAAAACATCACAAATCGCCTTCCGTTACCTCAAACTGCCACTCGAGCACTAACCGCCCACCTCGGCAAACAAACCACAACACTACCAAGACCAACCAAACACAAAGCTCCTTCCGTTCCTCTCTGCCACAAAGGAACCTCGGACTGCCACTTCCGAGTACTAACTCCCAAAACCGGGAAAAACCAGGTACTGTCATAACTGCGCAAGATACTTACTAACAACCCAACAATCTACCTGGGTCACCAAGAAACCACAGTCACAACTCATGCCGCTGTCAAATCCATTCCAAAATTCAAGCAACACAGCCACACCTAATCACCAGTCACTCACCTGATCACACCAATAAAGAAACGCAACCAGCTGTCACTAAACAAACACAACAAAACCCAGCTGCAAATGTTGGCCTGACATTTGAGCCCTTCTGAACAATTCAAAACACCCCCATAGTGACCACAGCCGAAGATTAAACGTTGCCAAGGTTCTGAGATTGACCAAGAGGAATTCAATGGCAATCCCAGAAACCACCTAAAACTTCACAAAGAAAAAACACAAGATACAATATCACTTACATCTTAAGAATTTCAAACGAAACCCCTGGACCTTACCTACTCCATAAGGTCACCAAAAACAACATCTAAGCTTCATATAGCTTCGGGCACTAGTGCTATGCTAGATGCCTCTGGGCTCCGCAGAACCACAACCCAAAACAACATAAAAGCTTCTCAAAGCTTCATGTGAACTCTGCAGAGCCACAAATCACCACAACATAAAAACTTTGCAAAGCTTCTGGTAATAGTCTCCTACTAAGCTTCTGGTACTAGTCTCCTACTAGATACCACTGGACCCCGCAGAGTCACTAACCAAACCCCTCAAAACTCCTACAAGTTTCTTGACCACTTCTTGGTCATGCACAACCTCTAAAATCTCTTACAAAACCCGCAGGGTTCCTTGACTAACCACATGGGCCACACTCACACTACCAACTCCGCAGAGTTCTTTGACCACTCCCTGGTCATGTACTAACTTGACCCAGAACACTCACATACTCCTCCAATACATACATCAGACGCAAGGTACACGGTGTACAAACACCCCCACATGGAATGTTAATGGCCAAGCAGCGCTGCAGTCACTGTAGCAGTCTTCATGGGTTGCACATCCATACACACACTAACAAAACATAACCTACAATGCCTCAAAACTGGTTATACTAAGAATTGTTTGACATATATATAATCACATTATGAATTGCAGATCTCTTTTCCTAAAAGTTCATGTTGCCAGTACGCGGGAAACTCTAAACACTGAAATGCCTCAAAAATGTTATGCTATGCATAATGTGGACTACATCACTCTGATCATGCACCAAAACCATATACCTCATACAAGCCACTCAAGTAAAAGACATCCTGACATGTTAGAGTGCAATCATGTTTAGCTGCAACTTAAAAATTCATGTTGCCAATACGCGGGCAGCTCTAATAACCTAGAATGCCTCAAAATAATTACAACTAAACATGCGGTGCATCATGAAAATACAATAAAATGCTGCTAATAATAACATTGATACCTCATGGTTACATTTTCAAAAGCCACGTATTATGCATTCAACAGAATTACTCTCAAGCACTACCAACACTCATGAAATCACCCATCCAAAATCTTCAATACAGTATATCACAGCGGTAACAACCATAACACGCTTCCAGCGCTGACACCATTGTTCAGGCATCAGTCCATTTCCATGAACAGCATTGAGTCAAATGCTGGATAAAAATACAAACAAACTTGGTAAGGTCCTCAGTTGATCACAGCTTGTTGGGGCCCGCCACTGTAAACATACGCTTGACAGTGCAGGCTTGTTGACGCCCACCACGTTAAACATACGCTGGACAGTGCGGGCAGACGACTTTGTTTCGCTCAACATTGCTCTCTGCTACGCGGCGTCGCCGCACATTGCTGCGGGGGGTGCAGGCAAGAGGACAAGTGAATGCAAAGAGAGGGAGAGCCCACTGCCCCCATGGACTGTTTAGCGCCCACCACCCAGGGCTGGAAGAGACAGCCTGTCCGAGGAGACCCCTGGGGAGAGGGGAGAGTGACCCGCTGGAGTCCAGGAGTCATTAGATGCTGCCAAAGAGTCAGGATAACCGAAATACCCAGGGCTGTTTGAGTCAACCATTCAGGGCTGTGTGAGGCAGTCTGCCTCAGTGGCAGTTGGGACATTCGTGACTTGCTGCTGCCCAGTTAGGGTCTAATTAGGCTGTCTGGAAGGGAGCTATGGACAGGCAAGCAGAGACATTTGGCATCCCTTTGCTGTCTAGGCATTCTAAGAGGCTGTCAGTAGAATAGCAGGGAGCCTGCACCTGTGCTACTTTGAATGAAATCACCCATCCAAAATCTTCAATACAGTATATCACAGCGGTAACAACCATAACACGCTTCCAGCGCTGACACCATTGTTCAGGCATCAGTCCATTTCCATGAACAGCATTGAGTCAAATGCTGGATAAAAATACAAACAAACTTGGTAAGGTCCTCAGTTGATCACAGCTTGTTGGGGCCCGCCACTGTAAACATACGCTGGACAGTGCAGGCTTGTTGACGCCCACCACGTTAAACATACGCTGGACAGTGCGGGCAGACGACTTTGTTTCGCTCAACATTGCTCTCTGCTACGCGGCGTCGCCGCACATAGAATGCTCCACTAGATGAGGTCAGAACACTCTTCCTCCGACAGCGTATCTCGTTTCCTCGGCACGTTGTCACGTTCCAGCAGGTGCCTTACTCTGAACTCACTCCACATCCTCCGAAACGTCACACATCACAAACACCGGCTAATTAACCCGTACCAGTTCCAGAAAACGAATGCTGTACAACCATCATTCCACTCAATCGCCATCACCAGGTTCAGGTCCTGTGATGTCACTATTCTCACAGAGACCACCCTAGTCGACAGGTCTCTCAGCTCCAACTGCCACTGAACACAGCGGACCGCACAGCTCCTTAGGCACCCTTTCCTAACCAAGGTCTGCAGCAGACACCACTTCATAGTACATGTCTTAGTGGCAAAAACGCTACTTCACTGGAAAAAACGCTACTTCCCACTGCAGACAGAGTTCCCTTTCTGCCTTCTCCTCGCAGGGATAACGCTACTGGGCAGCATTCAAAGTAGCACAGGTGCAGGCTCCCTGCTATTCTACTGACAGCCTCTTAGAATGCCTAGACAGCAAAGGGATGCCAAATGTCTCTGCTTGCCTGTCCATAGCTCCCTTCCAGACAGCCTAATTAGACCCTAACTGGGCAGCAGCAAGTCACGAATGTCCCAACTGCCACTGAGGCAGACTGCCTCACACAGCCCTGAATGGTTGACTCAAACAGCCCTGGGTATTTCGGTTATCCTGTCTCTTTGGCAGCATCTAATGACTCCTGGACTCCAGCGGGTCACTCTCCCCTCTCCCCAGGGGTCTCCTCGGACAGGCTGTCTCTTCCAGCCCTGGGTGGTGGGCGCTAAACAGTCCATGGGGGCAGTGGGCTCTCCCTCTCTTTGCATTCACTTGTCCTCTTGCCTGCACCCCCCGCAGCAGAGTCTCTTCTCCTCTCTCACATGACATCACACAGGTACCTGCTTATCTTTGCTTTCATGAAGTCCACTCCAAGGTCAAGGTCCTCCTTCACCATACCTTATCCCATCCTCGTCGCCAATAGTTATGACCGGCTCTTGGTCACAGGGTTCACTCCAAGGGACACTCAGGATACTCAAGCCAGGTACGCATAGTGGTTACTTTATTAGCTTCTTAGGTTACAGGATCAGATGTCAACAAGTCATTAGGAGATAAAGAGGAAAGGGACAAGAGCCCACTGGCTCCCACCACCCAGGCTCACATAATCTAACTCGCCTGGGTTAGAACCCATTCAACCCCAAACATTCTAATCTCACACTCCAGACTCACAGCCTACATTCTGATGGTGACATCAATCCTGGCTCAGCACACATGCAAGTATAAGAGCCAACCCTAACACCTCCTTTCCTACAACAAACAAACACACCTCAAACACACACTTAGAGAAAGCAACCCTAACAGCCATCCAGTGGACTGGCCAGCTGTAACCTCCGTCAGGTTGCTGCTGTATTCCGAGTCCTTCACACTCTCACACGATTCGTACACTTGGCATTCCCAGGTCTGAAGTGAGAAGTGTACATTGGGCTGAACTACACACAGCCGCTTTGTTGGCCTGCTGTGGTAACAATCTGTGCGGGTTCACTGCGTTTGGGACATCCTCAACTCTAACTTCTGCTGCCGCGGAATCTACAGGACGCCGAGACGCCCCCGGCTCGCATCTGAACCTGCCAGCACTGAAACTGACGTGGAGAAGCCTGGGTCTGCCTGCATCGGGGACCGGTGAGTAGCAACGCTAGGAACTGGTCGCCCTCCTGCAGTAGCCCGTAGATTTTCCTAGCTGTGTTAAACAGCACACCTTTTTCGCACTCGCGCTCTGCTTCTGCCCGCAAGTGGAGGCCGTGCTTGAGTAGCGGAGATCTGTTCGCCCTCCTTTGTTCACCACTCTGAACTGCCCGACTTCCTCAAAGAGACTCCCCTTGGCCCATCGGCACCAGTGTGTGCAGGTACTCATGAGCACAAGGCTCCACTCTTCGTAGAGCTCCGACTTCCTTCTAGTTAGGTGGCCTCTGAAGGCGAACTGGGTCTAAACGATTACTTGCACTGCCTGATTTCCTCCCCATCTAGGTGGTCTGCATATTTCGTGCTTTTAACTCTTTAGACCCTTCGGTAATTGTATATATATTGTATTTGATTGTGATGTGTTGGTTTACTTGAGTTTTATCGTGATTCTTTACTATGGTCAATATTACAAAGGCCTTGTAATAAATGTGTCTATATTTTTAATATAACACCTGCTTGGAGTAATTTGTAAGTGTTCTTGCTTTGTGTGCTCATTGCGGGCTTTCAGTCACCCTCACCCCTCTTGAGACCTAGTCTTGACCGCCGCGATCGCTACCTTGATTGGTCTGGCTTGTCCAGAGTTTACCCTGTTCCAAGAAACTAGGCTGGCCTTCTGAACCTCTGCCCCTCCAGGACAGAGTTCAGAAATCCATCTTAACAACTGGTGGGACTTCCTGGGCCTGTCTCACCCTCCTTCTCCTCCTGTGTCTCCTCTGTAGTGCCTGTTGTAGTTGTTGCTCATGGAGTAGCAATGCAGGCATGTCCTCCAGCCCCAAAATCGCAACAGCAAGTGGGATCATTTTGGGGTAGGAAGGGGTGTGGTGTGTGGGTGTGCTCCTTTTGTGCTGTGCCAGACTCCACTGCCTCCACCTGTGCGATTGTGTGCACCTGTGGCAGTTGGGAACACAGCAGATTGCTATTAAATTGTGATCCGCGATGCGGTGACCCTAATTATCGCCTTCTGGATGCTGCTAGGTGCATGTCCGCATGACTTGTAATGTCCTCCTGTTAGCGGCATCCCGGTATTGCTGCCACGAAGGGATGTACGGAGGGGCAAGGTCAAAGCGGTGGTAGTAATACCGGGATGTCGACTCGTAATAGGCCAGACCGGTAAACAATGCCGGTATTATACCGACATTGTTTTTCCCTTACCGCGAATCTCGTAATGAGGCCCATTGGCTTTGACATTTTCCTCAAAAATTACTTTGGGTAATAGAGTATATTTTGCACTTAGATTCATACCACTGAATTCTATTGTTGCCATCGGTTTCTCCAGATCTGCATCATCATCCTCAATCTCATTGACACTCGAGTCTTCTATGGAAAAGGTGCAATCTTCCATTTCATTGCATAGCTCATCAACACATTCTGTTTCCCCGTTTTATCCTGCAGCATTTGGTGAGGTGCCCTTTTCTATTACACATCTTGCACACCTCTTTGATTGCGGTACACTCTCCACTGCTCACCAAATGATGTACACTATTACACCGGTAGCATTTTCTGCGATCATGAAACTCTTTTCTTTCTTTGAATCTTGTTACTCTTTTCTTTAAATACATCGGATTCTTTCCAACTTGTTTCTTCTTGGTTGTGTTTTTACTTTGAACTAACAAAACATCTGGAGTCTGTAATATCTCATATTTCTTATCATCGGTTTCTGTTCTTTTATCAAGTTCTCTAACACATTTACTGTTATGTTCTACTTCCTTCGCAACTCTAAGAACCTCCTCTAAAGATGGATTGCCTTTAGACCATAATGTCTCCCTTAACTTGCTGTCACAACATTCCAGCATAAATTGGTCTTGTAACCTCTGTGGGGGAGGAGTGGTCCAAGGGACCCCCCTGGCCTACATCTCCACCCCAGGTGAGGGCCATGGCTCATCGGGCGTCCCCTCCTTACCACCCGGGCCCAGGTGGTGGATGGCTCACCTGCTGAAGACATTGCCCACACGTATTGAATTTAGCTAGGCCTCAGAAACCATTTTGCTTAATAAAGATGGTGTGAGCGTGGCGCACTGTAGCGCGGCCCCCACCCTCGGAGAGTTTCAATTATCCCTGTTGCCGCAGCACCCTGAAAGATCCGCTGTGAGCACGTTCCCACGAACAGGACGGACATGAGCTAGCATAAGATACTAACACTGTAACATTTCACCGTCCGCAGTGTATCACTGCTCCCAGAATGACCCGGTCAGCAAGGCCTGGGCGATGGGAAGATCTGTAGAATGGTCATCTGATGAAAGCAGAAAGGTACCCAAATATGAATGTCAAAAACCACTTTTAACACATGTATCCTTTCCATACAACCACTTTTACTAAAGAAACCTGTAAAATAATGTAATTATCGTACATGACACCAGCCGTGAAGGACCCACACCCCTGCAGGGGTGTGCAAATGATAAAAGCATTCCGGGGAAGTGTTCCTTATATGTATCATTGAAAACCGTACACCCCGCGGCCCCGCGCCATAACTGAACTAATGCTGCTAGAGGACACAAGAAAACGAATGTAACCATATAGGGGGCACATGTGAAGGGTGTGCGAGAATGCACTCGTCACGCGTGTATGTCTAAGCCCCTTACATGCCACCACCGTCACATACGGTGGCGGGTCATTTTCTATGTACTCCACCGACCTCAATACTACCTCACTTACTGCAAATGTATATGCATATAGCTAAATACTGTTATTGTTGAAACATAGTGTACGAATAAGGTGCTCAGACTGGATATAATTGAGACGCCTCTAGCGAAATGAAATGTATGTTTTCAAGTAATTCAAACAAATATTATAAAGTGTTCTAATGATTGTGATGTTTTCGCCTCCAAAAAACCGGCAACACGCGAGGAAGATACCTTTGTAAATATGTGCAAGGCCATTTCCCCTCCCACCCTGCGGGCACTGCCAAACATGAGAGCAGAGGCCGCGCCGCGCTGCCCCACCTCCCCCAACTAGACTGGAGCCGCTTCAAAGATGTGTAGCCCCCTCTGCAGCACCCAAGGCCACGGGCCGCCACCTGCATTATTTACGGCACAGCAGTAAACCCCTGCCTGAACCCACACTTCCAAAGGCGCCCCCTCGTAAACCCCACAACCCACCAGATCATCTTAGACTTATGGCCCTGTGCAATCAGGACACCCAACACTGTGGCAACACACAGCGGCACATTTATAACCACATCTAACAAGACAGGGAGGCATGTACCGTCCGTCCCATGCCCTGAAGCTTAGCCCCTCAACCTATGGCTCCGGTCAATAGGACGCCGGTAACCATGCCCTGACGAATGACCATTAGACCCCTCACAAGGTGTATTCCTCCTGTGTTGCATTAACCTGTAGAATAACCTATTGGAAGATTTACTAAAGAAGATAATATTGCAATGACTGAATGACTGCGGTGTGCATGGCCTAGGGCAAATAAGTCAGGAAAAGACATTCATCTCTGACACTGGCCGCGATGGCACAACAACACCGCCCGGATGAACTCTGCCAACCTGCCAGGCCCAGCCCAACCCACGAGGCTGACCAGTGACGTTCTCCAGCCACAGCCAACCACATCGCAGCAGCACCTATAGGTAGTCGTCGCCACCCAATCCCATTGAACTTGTGCCCCCTATAGTGTGTAGGTTCTTATGACGTTTTTTTTGTAAACATATACGCCTGTCTTTGCCATTGTCAGACAGAGCGCTCTCGGAGGTTGCAGAGTTCTTTGCATGCCATATTCTGATTGATAAACTCCCATTTAAGCTCACCAGCACTCTGTCTTGGCCTTATTCCCGACTTGGGAGAGTCCTTCATTGTCTCTCATTGCGGGGAGGATCGTGCTGGCTGGGGACGCTCGCCTTCAGTGGTGACCCCGAAAGCGTGATTATTACTATTATTTTTTCCCGATCTAACATTACCGTCCCCTTTTGGCACGAGAATCTCCGGTCGAAAAGGGATACGTACGGTGAGCCGGCTCCGGGAGGCTGGCCGCCAACGGCGACTGGTACACTAAGAAGTGCGCACTCAAAAGAGAGAGGGTACGGGATCCCAGTTGAAAAATCCCCTTTGAGTACCGCTCGCCGGAGCCGGGGCTGACTGTTGAGCTGACGGCGACACTGCCTGGACGGACCCAGTTTCGGAGACTATCGGTTCAAGACGGGCACGTGAGTATTGAGTGCGAGCGATTGTAAAGGGAGTGGGGGAAGAAGTGTAGGACAGGGAACAAAGAGGGGGTACGCAGATCTACTAAGGATCATCCTAAAATTTCCTTGCTTTTTCTTTGCATATGGCCATTAGGATTAAGAGGTGAATAAGAGATAAAAGTGACGGGAACCTAGCTCCGAAAGGGGGTGGAAGGCGGCGCCGCATAGTGCTATCTTGACTAGTACTGGGAATATATGAAGAAGTGGAATATAAGATAAAAGTGTCCAGCAACAGGGGGCACTGAGAATATATTAGTGACCGCTATTACTTCTTTCTTTTCTTTTCTTTAGGGTTAGGGGGGAAAATAAAAGTGAGATTAGTACAAAACTTAGGGAGAAAGTAAGAAAAAGAGAGTCCTACTATAAGAGGGAAGAGCAGACCAATGTATATATATATGCGCATCCATACATCCGAATAAGAAGGACAGGGACAGCCGGCTAGGGAGGAAAGGGAGGGCAGTTTGAATTGTGAATAGAGTGTTACCAGGAGGTGTGTGCGCCTCGTATGTGTCAGACGACAATCTGATGTTTTAAGTGTGTAAAATGGCTATAAATGTATAGAAATGGAATGGTCATGGTAAGTGTGACCGGATAGAACTTTTTGTAGAGAAGAGCGACAAGGTGAAGAGAGTGTGTACCCATTTGATTTCCGGGTTAAGGTTGTCGAAATAACTGATGGTTTGCTCTTGTATGTGCCCCCCAAAGAGAATAGAATAGATACTGTGTACAGCCAGTTTTGTATTGCGCAAGTAGGGGGCAGAGCACAAAGGAGCCCATTATTGAATGTGAAGTAAAAGACGAAACCCATAGTGGTAAGAGGTTTACATTGTAATTGTGAACACACAGAGAGAAACAAGTACTAGGAAAATACACAAGATGGGGGCCGAAACACCCTTATCACATATTTGTAAAAACCTACCAGGCTATGCGGAGCGAATTAAGAAATATCATGACCAATGGATAACCGAGTTGAAGGGAGAGGGGTTACCCCAGATATGGCCCGAGGGAGGGTCATTTGATAAAAGTGTTCTGGATATGGTGGCCACATGCATTTGTTTGAAGTACAAGGGGAAGCAGTTGCAAAATAGGAGAGAAGTATTAGATCTCTGGAGGTTATTTGAAGAGATACCACCGCCTAAAGCACCAGCATTAAATCCTGATCTCCCGTCCACCACAGACAATCCACTGATGATACAGAAAGATGTTAAAGAATTGTCAAGTGTAGCGCCACCAGTAGAGGTAATAAGTTTGTACCCGATATTAAACAAGCCTGTGCCCGCAGAAGGATACAGTGGCCCCACTTATGTGCCTCCCCCGACAACTAATACACCCCGCCGGCCCACGGCACCCCCGCCATATGAAAGTACAAGGGAGCGAGCCCAGCCAAGTACACAAAGGGTGGACATAGAGAAACTCACAGATGATTTACAATCAAGACTCTCAATAGCAAAAGATAAGCTCTCGAGGATAAAAGACATGTGTGAACAAAGAGCACTTAATGCGGCTAGATCAGGGCGCAGGTCTCGAGCGCCAGGTGAGAATAGAAAACTTGAAGAGGGGTGGAAAAAAGGCGAGATACTGTTCAGAATTGAAGAAGAACCGACACGAATAATCGAAGTAGGGACACGAGAGGGAGATATTGACAATGAAGAAAGGCCTATGGGGGACAGAGAGGAATTACTATGTGATATAAGGGACGATTTAGAAGAAAGCGACAGGTTGAGCATGGCAATGGGAGGGGGAAGCGAAGGCGGGGATGGTACATGTTCAATGAGAACACTGGATGATGAGTGGACGGGGCGATTAAGGAACAGGGTGGGGAAAATGGCATCAATGGGGACCTCAGCAGCCAAAACGGGTCCAGATGCAACGACAAAAGGAAGGCTACAGCTCCCATTGATACATAGGGGAGGAGGGAGGCCGAATTATATCCCATGGGCCCAGATGGATAAAGCCAATTTATTAAAGCTATTGCCCCCGTTATCAGGAGGGGCAAGTAAGTGGATATACGCCTTTGAGAAGCACACTGCCGGGGTACCCCTAGCAATAGGAGATGTGAAGAGCTTGCTCGTATCAGCAGTGGGGGATCAGGCTGATAGAGTATGGGTCAAGGCTGGTTTCCCGGGAGTAACATTAGACTGCGACCGCCATGATGGGGCCTCCTTTAACACAGTGCGTGCAAGGGTGTGGGATGCCTTGCGAGAAACGTTTCCAGACACGCCAGACTTACAGTCAGTAATGCAGTGTACAATGAATGACGGGGAGGAGGCTATGGATTACATTTTCCGGGTCCAAGAGATGTGGAGAGCAGAAACGGGCACGCCCTGGTATCAATCGACATCTTTATTTTATTTCATTATAAAAAGAGGGCTCCCCAAAGAAGTGCAGAAGGCGCTCGACAAGATAGCAGGTATTGAAGCGAAGGGATGGCCTGAGATTCAAAGCATAATAGTACACCATTGTAAGAGAATAAAGGAAAGGGAGAAGGAGGTGGCGCAGAAGAGGTTGGCAGACGAAGCAAAACTAGTGCAGACAAAGTTGGTGAAGGTCGCAGCGGCTGTAGGCGCACTCCCCCACAGCAGGGAGGGAGATGAGGAGGAGGAGGGGCCGATAGCAATACAAGGAAGGGTGGCAACTAATTGGGTTGGAGCAGGACAGCGGCAGTGGAATGAGCAGGAGCAAGGCGGAGGTCCGCAGTGGCAAGAGTGGACCCCTCGAGGGGGACGAGGTGGGTACAGGGGCCGAAGAGGAGGTGGACCGGGATACGGAGGAATGGGAGGAAATGGATGGCAGGGCCCTAGAGGTGCACAAGGGAGTTGCTCGAACTGCGGAAGATGGGGGCATTACTCTAGGGAGTGCAGAGCTAGACCCAACAACGGGTTCCAAGAGGTAGAACAGTATGGCCATCCCCACCCGGGGAGCCCATATGGTCTTCCAATGGGACAACAACAACTGAGAAACCCAGGCCAAGGTAATACTGAGCAGCAACAGGGTCACCAGTATAGAACACAGAACCACCCACAAAACAATGACAATATGCAGTACACGCCAGGCAACCCTTTCGCGACACCAGCAAACGGGGCCCCCGCACCAGCACCTTACAACGGCATGTCAGTGGTTTCAGGAAGTGTCTTTAATCAGGGGGGGGCGATGAGACACCCCGCATAGGACAGCCCACAGAGAACACTTGCGTGTCCAGTTCTATCTACAACCTACAATGCAGCAGAGGAACCATTGGTAGGGGCGCAGATAGGAGACACGCAGTTCGTATTCATGGTTGATTCGGGAGCGGAGAAATCATGTATCCGAGAGGGCCGGTTCCCGTTATCTAACAGGAAGTTAGAGACGCAGGGGTTCTCTGGGGCTGTAATTGAAGTTCCTTACACAGAAGCTTTGGATGTAACAGTGGGGGGTAAAACTGTAAAGACACCCTTACTGTATTATGAACACTCACCAATAAATTTATTAGGGAGGGATCTCCTGAGTAAACTTAACATGACCATATCATTTACCGAGAGAGGAATAGTGTGTTCTACACCCGGGATATGCCCCTTGCGTGCGATGTTGGTAGTGCAAGCCTACACAACCACACCGGAAGTACGAGGGTTGCCGGAAAATGAGGAAATCTTTATTGAAGGGCTAAAGACTTTGGCCCTCATAATTCCAGAGCTAAGAAGAATGGACTGGAGGATTCCAGCGGGGTTCCTCTTCCGCCCCATAGTGTGTCCCGACACAGCACCAGGATCAGTGGTATCATTAGACTTGCACGCTGTACAGGTATCAGCGAAAAGGATCGCTGTGATTGGAGTGGATAGGGAAGGATGTGAGTGGCGTACAGTGCTGTGTACAAATGCCAACATCGCCCTACGAGAGTTAACAGATGAGGATCTCTTTTCAGACACAGAAGGGGATGGTGAGATAGTAATGGAAATAGCGATGCCCTGTGACATTTTGATTCAAGCCAGGGAAACCCCCGTCCAATTGATGGCAGTGGTAGGAGCACCGCCGTCATTTTTTGATGACGACATGAGGCTCGTACCAAATAATTTGTGGACAACAGGCCCCCATGATGTAGGGCTGTTGCATGGAGTACAACCTGTGGTAATAAAGCTAAAGCAAGGAGCAATTTTACCCCGTGTAAAACAGTATCCATTGTCCCGTGAGGCTGAAGAAGGGATAAAAGAGACCATAAATGCACTACTAGCACAAGGGATAATAGTGCCTTCAACCTCCCCATGTAACACATGTATTTATCCAATCAAAAAAGCAAAAGGAGGGTCTTGGAGGATGATACAGGACTTACGCCCCTGTAGTGATACACGAAATTGATCAGGGCTTTAGATGACAGCATTAGCCGCTGAAAGCCAATAGTGTATTCAAAGTATGTGCTAAAAATGCTGACAGTAGTCTGTTGTAGCACTTCCATTATGCAGTAGTGAGCTACAAGGAATATGCAGGCCTAGTATGAGATAGGTCAAATTAAGCATTGTTGATAGACAGGCAGGGAGGGCCCCTAGCCATGTAGCTAATAGGTTTTTGGAGTGTTTGGAACATCATGGCACCTATATAGCGCTTAGATAGCCAGTCTTAAGCGCTATAAACACTAAGCTATGAGTGCATGCCTTTTAGAGCTTGCAGATGGGGTTAATACATCCCTGCTTCCCTTAGAATATTCAGCCTCACTAACGTTAGCCCTGGCTCCAAGCTAATCTTCCTTTTCTCTGGGAAGGTACTGATAAGACATTCCTCAGCCAGCGCAGATGGGAACAAGGGAGGGGGTAGGAGCGAGCAGGGAGCATCTCAGAGAGAGCTGGGTTTTTTCCATGAACCAGCCTCACAGAGAAAGTTCTGGAACTATGCGTCATGGTGACTGACAGCAAGAGAGTATAAAGTATCCATGCACACATGGGATCAGGGGGAGATCGCCTGTGGACTTGATTCGTGTACAGTCAGGTGCCCGGAATTGGCTCATACGGTGTCCTTCAGCATTGTCCTCTGAGCGGGGCTTGTTTACAGCTAGCTTATGAGGGCCCAAGGTCTCCCCAGTGCTGCTTAAAGGGACGTAAGACTGTGTTTCTCTATGTTTCTCTATATTTCTCTATGTTTCTCTATGTTTCTCTATGTTTATCTAAGTTCCATGTTTCACTATATTTTGCATTGCTCTTTGTTTTATGCTTTGTAATATTCTCTAACTTGAATCCCAAATGTATATGAAATTCACTGCTTAGAATAAATATGCTAAAGCTTTGAGGGTGTCATTTGTCACTAGCATGAGATCACTGCTCAGCACAATAGAACCTGTATTTTGGGCTGAATTGGGTATTTTTGCTCTCAAAGGGCTGGCCCCGAGGAAGATTTTGCCCAATATCAAGACATTTGGTGGCAGCTTTGTGGGATTTGTGAAGAGCAGTGCCATGACATGACAAATGGTGTGAGAGAACACAGTGTAGAGTGGGGAGCAGGCTGTCGCATTTCCTTGATGGTCTCACTGCAGCTCTGAGACTTCAAAAGGCAGCAATGTTGTGTCGGCTTGCCGTGGCCGATAGCTTGTGTGGTTAAGACTCCCTTCAGTAAATCAGTCGTGACTGACTTATTGCATGGGATTGGTGCCAGGGAGTACAAGGCAATAAACGAGCGGGAAATGGCTTTGTTTAAAGCACTCCGATGAATGGTTAAGAAAGATGTATGCTCAATTAGAAAAAGAATTTTATCATGTGGTTTCCCAGTTTAAAGTTGTAATTTGGAATGCATAATGAGACGGAGTTCTCATCTCTATTCTGTCATGAGGGCAGGAAAAATAATTGCAGGGATTTGACATGCAAATTGTGAATAGTGATTTAACCATTGACTCAGCCCCAGTGTGCTAGCGAGTGGGGGCTGTAATGTTCGGAGGCGAAGGTTCGTCTTTTTTGATATATGCTTTTGAAGGGTTGGCATTCCTGAATAATGAGGAAGGGGAATGAGCCATGCTTAGGAGAATGAGTAACATCTGTGCTGAGAGCCTAAAGAGTTTTTTCTTTCTTTTGGCAACTGTAAAATTCCATGTGCTAATGGTGGCAAATTCTGTTTAAAGGAAACACACTAAAATGGTTATATTGCATTTTAGGCTGTGCCATGCTTTTATTGGGTGAGAGACTCACTTAAAAGGAAAGTGAGTGAATGTTATTTGGATTTTCGATTTTTGTGTACTGATTTGAAATTGCAGAACCAGTTTGCAATGGTTGGGGGGAAAAACAATTTATATTTTTCTAAATTGCCCCTGGAGTATTTTTGACTGTCCCCATGCTATGCCATGGATTTGTGCTGTTGCCTTATAAGTGATGTATGCTTTGAAAATAGTGACCTGTTGACTGTGATACATGGGGAAAAATGTTGTTGACACATTAAACAGCCCACAAGCAATAGAGTGTGGGTTGTTCTTGCAGAAAAAAAACGTGCAGGGAGCTGCACTAAATATGGCATTTTTATTTTTTAAATGCACTGAACTGAGTGGTTATAGTTTGGCAATGGTACAACAGAATGAAACATCTGTGTGTGATAAGATAGCACAAAGATTTAATGGGTTGTGAGTTCTCTTGAAAGATCGCACATTACAAGAAAAAAAAGACGCTTTGACATTTTGCAAAATTACATGGAGTAGAAAAATGACAAGAAAAGTGCCGCTTTTGAAAAACAAGAGTCTTGCTGTATGTGCAGAGCTTGTGCCTTGAAGCTGTCTTGGGCGAGGTGCGTGAAGGCAAACAAAAGCAGAAACAGTACAAGAAAGAGTTAATCTGGATGAATTGTCTGAAACGAGTGAAGCCGCCACAGTATAAGAGTTATAGGCAAAAGAGATAAGCTGCGTGCTAATGGCGCTGCCAGGTGCACACGAAAGATAAACATGCCTGCATTCCTGAGGAAGGGGGAGCAAAAACAGAGAGCTGTTCAAAAAAGTAAAGAATTTGCCCAGTAAACTGTGGTACGGAGCAAAGGCTTCATGCAGGATGGCAGACGGGCACATCACATCTGAACATTTACCTATGCATCTGTGAATGGGCCAAGAAAAGACAGCTGCCCATTCCAACAGACATTACTGTGCAAACCGCATTCCCATGTGATGTGATGTGAAGTGAAGTAAAGCGCTATTGCTGTGCAAGCTGCATTCCAATGCTCCATGTGATGTGAACTGAAGTAAAGCGCTGTGCACTGGAGAAGAAACCTCTAGGCGCTTTGAGAAGAGAAAATACACATCTGGCAAACTGCAAGCTACATTGCCAGGGGATGGAGTAACTGACAAAGACATTATGGCATTCCAGATGGAAGCAAAACTGACAAAAAGTGCTTAGCCGTTTTGCAAGAGACAACATGCAGAGCGGGGCTTTGAAGTACAACATGAACACTGCACATTAGCCATGATCCAGAAGCCACACGGCTTAGTGCAAGAATGAATGATTTGTTGAAGCAACAAAAGAAACTGACTCAGACTATCGCACTCAAAGGAGTGGTTAAAAAACAGCAAACGCCCTTTGAAAAAATGACAAGTGAAAAAACCAGAGACTTGAAAAGACACTGCTAAGAAAAGAAAGATAAATAAACAAAGCTGCTTGTACAACTGTAAGCGGTATTGGACTGAAAGACTTTACCTTTGAAAAATGGAGTGATGCCAGCAGGGCAACCTAAACCAAGATCATGGGACACTGGAAGCAAGTTGGCGCCTGGCATTTGTGATCGCTTTGGTGAAAAAGAAAAGCATTGTGCGACCTGGGTACTTACTATATGGCTTTGTAAAAGCACAGATCAGTCTGAGGTACCATTGACCAGCTATGATTGCATTGCACAAATGAGTTTGTGATTAGGCAGTTACACCCCATATGGTTGAGTGTAAATAAGCCCCCAGAAACATGCAGAAAGGTGATAAATAATTGCAGTAGCAATGACAAAGTGTGTAGTTACCTGATGAGACTTTTTGAAGATGGGGGTGGTATTATGGGAAGGGGTGGATAACGCTGATATTGAAGTTTTGATGACATCCTAACATTTCTGTTTGTATTTTGCCTAGGCAAAGCACGACAAGACATTTCATAATATAGGAAGTTAATGTGCAGTTTGTGGGTGACACTGATCAAAGAAGGGTCAGACGCATTCTCAGAGAAAGCGAGCCACTGCGACATGCTATTTCAACTTTAACGTGCCCTGCACCGCACTCAATGCTGTAACCTGCGAATAGTGTCCAACAGAGTAATAACTTTTGCTGAACTGGCACGGTGCAGACTTGGCTAATTATCAAGTATTTGATGCTACACATTTAAATGACATGTTTTGCCCTTTCTTGTTTAAAGGACTATGGACAATGAATTGTGGACTGTAACATCAGGCACCACATACAGCTGTGTGACACAGCAATTGAATGCTAACACATTGAAAAATGGTTTTTAAATGCACTGTTGAGATGAATCTGAAAAAACCAAATGGTTTTACTCTTCCAACTGAATGGCTTTAACCAGAGATGTTTTGTTTTTTGAAAAAAAAAAAATATTCTACATTGCACGTAGGCAGGAGAATGATTTATGAACTGTTGGGGCAGCAGAATTATGCAAGCAGGAGTGTAATTAATTTTGAGATAAGATGAGTGCGCACATCAAAGTCACCTGTGCGTAGGTTAAGATTCTTAATTGAAGTAATGCTGCCAAGTGTATGAGCTATAATTTGAAATGGTAATCTTTGAAACACTGGATACTTTTACAGCCAGCTTAAGGCAGGTAAATGAAACCATGACTGACTTGATGTTTGATTTTATGACACAGAGTGTGACACGGTTTTTTGTTAAACCAACCAGTTTCATGTTTTTGTGGGGACAGCTGTCTCCAGCACACTAATGCAAAGAGTCACCTTTTGATTGTAAACATTTGGAATAATTCTTTGGAAAAGCGCTACAAATGAGTATCCACATGGAATTGCTAGTGTACTGGCCTGGCACATTGTCAGGCATCTTTTGTCACTGAATGGATACCATTTGTTTAATTTGTCTAATGTGATGTTTTTCTGACCAAGAACTGCAGCGAGTGTTCTCGCCAAGATTTAATGAACTATAACTTGACTAAATGAATTTTTTCCATGGTGTGATGAAACAGCCACTGCCGGATAGTAGTATGGTGTTTGTGGCTAAAGTTAATATTGTATATGGTAGATATCCCACTTGAAGAAGGGTATTCTCCAAGTCACAGAAGGTAGACACTGTGAACCTGTTAGATTTTCCAGTAGTAAGACAACATGTAAATTGTAGACTGGTAATGCACACCTTCATTATTACAGTGCTACACTTAGACATAGATTTATCATGAGGCAATGTTTCCTTAGTACTACCAAGCTGCTACAAATGGAGTCCATTTCTATGGCCCATCACTAGAGTGCGCGTAGCTAGGGAGCTAGATTCATTAATTGCAGGAGCTTTATATGCTTGTGACATAGAAACTGTGCACAATAAGCTAGCCACTATGGGTTCTGATGCCAGCTCTGCTATAGAACTTCTGGCCTAGTGGGGCCCATTGATATGCCCAGCACTGCTACAAGTATTGACAGCCAATTGAAGATAACAGAATTTTAGACATGAAGACATTTTTGTCTGCCATAGGGCAGGTCAACAAGACTGCTAAATACACACAATGCATTGTATGGCAAACATTGTTAAATCAGCAGGTGTTGGCTTTTTACTGGGTGGGGGCAACCATCCTCCACACACTGGCACGCAGAGCTACAGTTACCAGCATACATATGGATTGAATTGCTTGCTTTTTGATTGCATGAATAACACATGCCATGCTTTGATGTAAATTAGTAGAATTGTTTTTATTTAGACAACCTGGTGCCCATGGGTTCACCTTGTTCACGAAATTAGATGGTTTCTGGTTGGGTTCCACCTACCTGGGGGAAGTGTCTAGTCACACAGCCCATAGTCACGCTTGAATGCCCTGGGATCAGGGGGAGGGTAGGCCCTTAGGGTGAAAGGCTGCCAGGTTTTAGAATTGGTAACCATACATAAATGCAATAGTGCATTGTAGATTAGACTACACTGGATTGCCTTGACATTTTAACTGCATGCTGCTTTTTAACTGACAATCAGTTATACAAAATTGATTTAGGTATTTTTGTGTAGGCCAGGTTTTGGCTAGAGTAAATGTCCATGTTCACTTGGCGTAGGTATTTTTGTGTAGGCCAGGTTCTGGCAAGGGTATATGTCACTGTTCACTTTGTGTACATTTTTGTTTAGGTAGTGTTTTACCTTGCATGCCACGCTAACTAACCGCTAGAAGATAGTTTGCTTAAACCTCTTGCAAAGCCCCAAGGTCTTTATCACTGCACTAAATACTATATTGATAGGTATTAGTCAGCATTTGTCGCACAAACGTTGAATAGGGGTGGAATGTAGTGATACACGAAATTGATCAGGGCTTTAGATGACAGCATTAGCCGCTGAAAGCCAATAGTGTATTCAAAGTATGTGCTAAAAATGCTGACAGTAGTCTGTTGTAGCACTTCCATTATGCAGTAGTGAGCTACAAGGAATATGCAGGCCTAGTATGAGATAGGTCAAATTAAGCATTGTTGATAGACAGGCAGGGAGGGCCCCTAGCCATGTAGCTAATAGGTTTTTGGAGTGTTTGGAACATCATGGCACCTATATAGCGCTTAGATAGCCAGTCTTAAGCGCTATAAACACTAAGCTATGAGTGCATGCCTTTTAGAGCTTGCAGATGGGGTTAATACATCCCTGCTTCCCTTAGAATATTCAGCCTCACTAACGTTAGCCCTGGCTCCAAGCTAATCTTCCTTTTCTCTGGGAAGGTACTGATAAGACATTCCTCAGCCAGCGCAGATGGGAACAAGGGAGGGGGTAGGAGCGAGCAGGGAGCATCTCAGAGAGAGCTGGGTTTTTTCCATGAACCAGCCTCACAGAGAAAGTTCTGGAACTATGCGTCATGGTGACTGACAGCAAGAGAGTATAAAGTATCCATGCACACATGGGATCAGGGGGAGATCGCATGTGGACTTGATTCGTGTACAGTCAGGTGCCCGGAATTGGCTCATACGGTGTCCTTCAGCATTGTCCTCTGAGCGGGGCTTGTTTACAGCTAGCTTATGAGGGCCCAAGGTCTCCCCAGTGCTGCTTAAAGGGACGTAAGACTGTGTTTCTCTATGTTTCTCTATATTTCTCTATGTTTCTCTATGTTTATCTAAGTTCCATGTTTCACTATATTTTGCATTGCTCTTTGTTTTATGCTTTGTAATATTCTCTAACTTGAATCCCAAATGTATATGAAATTCACTGCTTAGAATAAATATGCTAAAGCTTTGAGGGTGTCATTTGTCACTAGCATGAGATCACTGCTCAGCACAATAGAACCTGTATTTTGGGCTGAATTGGGTATTTTTGCTCTCAAAGGGCTGGCCCCGAGGAAGATTTTGCCCAATATCAAGACAGCCCCCTAAATGATGTAATTCAGAAGGAGTTCCCTCTGGTCCCGAACCCTGCATCAATATTATGCAGCATCCCGAAAGTGGCATCACATTTCACAGTAGTAGACTTGAAAAACGCATTTTTCTCAATACCCCTGGCTGAAGAGAGTAGATACCTTACAGCATTCACACTGGGGGGTAAAAGATATGAACACTGCAGACTACCACAGGGATACTGTGAGAGCCCGAGCATATTCAACCGCATATTGCATGAAGACTTGGGAAATCTATCAGTTGTGAGTACAGTCATTCAGTACGTAGACGATTTGCTAGTGTGTGCACAAGACGAAGAAACATGTAGAAAGGATTCAACAATGCTCCTGACTCTATTGGCCAATAAGGGGTACAAGGTAGACAAGGAGAAACTACAGTACTACCTGACAGAGGTCTTATACTTGGGACAGCTGATATCAAAAGATGGAAAAAGAATAATTCCCGACAGGGTAGAAGCGATAAGATCAGTAGCGGAACCCACAACAGTGAAAGAGATGCAGAAATTCTTGGGAATGTGTAACTACTGCCGAGCATGGATATTAGATTATGCAGCATACACAAGACACCTACTACAAGCACTCAAAGAAGCACAACAGGAAAATAAAAAGATTGAATGGTCGGAAGAAATGAGTACGTCATTCAAATCATTAAAAAGGTTAATTTCAAGCGCTCCAGTGCTAGCCAACCCTGATTATGGACGTGAATTTTACCTATTCTCACACTGCAAGGGAACACTCATGACAGCTGTTCTGACACAAAAGACGTCCTTAGGACACAAGCCTTTGGCTTACTATAGTGGTACTTTGGATGCGGTGATGCAAGGCCATTTCGCGTGCGAGCAATCACTCGCTGCAGCCGCGTTCGCGATTGAGAAAAGTGCCACAATAGTAATGGGTTGCCCTGTAACATTGTTTGTGGAACATTCATTATTTGCAATCCTTGAGAGGTCAAAAAGCACACTGACAACACAGCGGGCAACCGCTTATGAAATCATATTGTCCAGCACCAACATCCATGTGGTGAGATGCAAAACACTAAACCCCGCGACATTCATTACAGAAGCATGCACACTAGAGGACATGCAGGACCACGATTGCGCAACCTACACAGGAGAAAGAGGGGAGGACACAGTGGTGTGTGAGAACGCTCTGAGCGAGGGGGAAGTGTACTTCGTGGATGGGTCTGCATCGATTGATGTGGACACGGGAGAAAAGCATGTTGGTATGGCGGTGGTGAGATTAGAAGACGGTGAGTATGAAACATTAGTTCAATACCGCCTCCCATCACATTACTCCGCACAAGCAGCAGAACTGATTGCGCTCATAGAAGCACTACATGCAGCAAAGGGTTGCGCAGTGACAATATACACAGACTCAGCTTACATGACGACGACAGTACATGGAGGTCTAGCGAGATGGGGGCGGAGGGGATTTCGACGGGCAGACGGAACACCAGTACAGCATGTGGAATTGTTGAAAGAGTTAATTGAGGCCCTACAAAACCCTACTGCAGTAGCAATAGTTAAGTGCCAAGCACATACATCCAACACAGACGTTGTGTCTTTGGGGAATGCGGCAGCGGACGCTGCCGCCAAGGAGGCTTCCTATTTTCAGAAATATGACGCAGGTGAGTACATGCTGCAGCATAAGACAAACGAAGAGCCCCCAGAAGGGTACAACATGATGCCCATATCACAAATACTAGAATTACAGGAAGGAGCTAGTGAAGACGAAAAATTGATGTGGACAAAACGAGGGTGCAGCAAGTCGGGAACAGACTTACTGTGGCGGCAAAATAACTCAGGAAAAGTGGTAATGCCAATCCAGTTACTAGAAATTGCGTTTCAACAACTACACTTCCCTGCACATAATACCAAACAGCACATTGCAGCAGAAATACAAGAAGAATGGTTCGTGCCCTGTCTCCAGGAGCACGTATCTCGATTAGCAATGGAATGCACAACATGTCAGATCTACAATTCAGGAATGACATTACGCACACTCCGGGGAACAATTCCTAAACCCATTGGCCCATTCAGAGAACTGCATATTGATTACGCAGACATGGGGGAAAGGTGTAATGGCGCACGGTACATGATCGTGGTTGTGTGCCCATTCTCAAGGTGGGTGGAAGCAGGACCATGTGCACGACCTGATGCCAAAAGCGCCGCCAAGTTCCTAGTGAGGGAAGTGTTCCCGCGCTGGGGAATTTGTGACGTGATTCGCTCAGACAACGGCACTCATTTTGCGAATGAACTTTTCAAGGAAGTCACTACATTATTGGGAATAAAACATAAATTGTGTTCGATTTATCATCCTCAAAGTAATGGCTTAGTGGAAAAGATGAACGGACTGTTAAAGGGCAGGTTATCAAAACTATGCTTTTCATTGAAGAAGAATTGGATCTACTGTCTGCCCCTTGCGCTATTTGAACTGAGAAATCAGCCAAGTAAAGATCACCATTTGTCCCCGCACGAAATCGTGACTGGGAGACGAATGCACACAGCACACTCTCCACTGCGCGAACACTCAGATGCACACAGGAGCGCCGCGATATTGGGAGAAGAATTCACGGACTATTTGAAAAAATTAACAAGCGCAGCGCGCGCAATATCAAAGCAGCTCTCCCCACCCTTCACTAGAGAGGAGGGAAACATAACAGGGTCTGTCACAGAGCCTGAGCAACAGCTACAGCTGATGCCGGGCGAATTAATTTATGTCAGGAGTTTTGTGCATTGATGGAATGCACCACAGTTCCACGGCCCATACGAGGTAGTGTTCTGCATGCCCACAGCTGTAAAAGTGAAGGGCTTGAGGTACTGGGTACACTTGACAGATGTGCGAAGAGCTTATAGTAATGTGCAAGAGGAGGCAGATGAGGAGGCACAGACAACAGCAACTGATTCAACTGAACAGAATGTCTGAATATTAACTTGTGTTTGTGCGTCAGCAATGAACGTGAATGGGAAAGTGACTGATTAAGTATTGCTGCATTCTCTTTTTATATATTACTGAAAAAAAAAAAAGTTTTTTTGGACTTATATGTAATTAATGAAGTGATCAAATTATGACATGTTTACACCCTTGTCTGTGAATACCCTTCCCTACAACCCTACCCGCGTCCATTACCCGTTAATATATATTGGCACTAATGGTGCCAACAAAATGTTTACATGCATGCACTTAATGCACTTTTATATCTCAAACAGGAACTACCATGGCATCTAACAGGCAGCCTGCAACGGATAGAATTAGTAGAATGAAAGAATTATTAAATGAGAGATGAAGATATTCGTATGAGTGCGGATTATCTGTGTGCATTACAATGTTTTTTATGCTAATGTTTGGTCTGGTTACATATTGGTTTGTAGCGTTCATCTCTATCGAGATGAACGAGGGGGGAGGGATTAACAGCACTGGGATTAACAGCACTAGGATTAACAGCACCTCTGGGACCAATGTAACTGCAAGTGTCAATATGAGGGAAGGTGATTTTCTGGTATGGGATGGAACTAAACTTGTATGGGGTTATCACACCACACCATCCAATGCTGTCATATCAGAAAAGAAAGAGCCACAGGGTGGAATGCAAAACAACACAGTGTCTCCACCAGTGATGTATAGGTATAATGCTCGCAGTTTAAATGACCGAAACCCGTCTGCCATATCGTGGTTGTATGATACCCCCACCAGTCAACCTGCCCCCGTCTTAAAAAACAACCTGCAAGATAAACTCAGGGACGAAAAGGAAAAGATGCTAGCAGCACACGAAATCTTATACGATGAATGGGCCAAGGGGGGCGGGAATGAGAAAGGGGGATCTATTTTTTCCCTCGCCCAGGAGGCTGGGAAGTACATAAGGAACAAGAACAACAGACGGAAAAGGGAAACCGGGAGGAGGAAGTATGATGAGTACTATGGGTTAGGATTAGATAAAATGGAAGACCCACGACACCCCCACCAGACAAATAAGTGGTATGCAGATATGAGTGCCAACGCAAAACAAACAACAAATGAGAGCTGTTATGTCTGCTCCCTCATTCCTCATGCTTCAGGTACACCCAAAGTATTGCTACCCAAAGAGTTGCCAATTATAGATGCCCAATGTCTCCTTCATCTCACGTTATGCAGGATTAAGAACACCTTCCAGGCACATGAAGTTACTTTTAAAATGCTGCAGAACGAGAAAACTTGCTACCCAAAAACGGCAGGGGTGGTATGTCTGGAGGAACCATTTTTTGTAATATAAGGGACACTTTTTTCGGACAACAAGTGGAAGGATGAAGAAGTAATGTGTAAAGCACTGAGCACTGAGAGGTGTGGCACCAGAGAAATTGCAGTGGATAGAAGAAACATGCACACCAGTATGGAAGGAACACATTTCAAAACTAACTTGGGTAACCGCCATTGAAAAACCCTTCAAACTACAGAATGAAATAGACTATGAACTATGTTTTAAAAGGAGAGGGGAAGACCTCCATGGGAACAAACAAGAACTGTAACAAGACCCTCACCATCCCAGATCTGAGAAAATGGACAGCGGCCCTAATGGACACGTACTGGGTATGCGGCAATCAGGCATACCTGCACCTTCCCCCGTCATGGAGTGGCAGCTGCTCAATGGCCACTCTACACTCAGCCCTAATGGTAATACCAGAAAGCCACATCGATGGAAGCAAAAGGACACAGGAACGCATACAACAGAGTGCAGCCCAGCCGACTGCAGAGTCACAAATGTATGTCCTGTCCTCCGGAAACAAGGGAGAGGTGCTGACCCGTAACAGAAGAGCATCAAATTACATATCAAAGGCATCATCAGAACTGTTGGCTCAGATCCCAGACAGATATCGATTATTCAGCTCAGCAGAAACATTCTTCGCCTCACTCATCTCAAGTGTCCAAGCAAGGACAAACGCAAAATGGCTCCAGATAACACGTTGGGAACTGATTCAGCTGGCCAATGACACTGAAGAAGGGTTCAACGTAATAAAAGTGGAACTAAGGGCTTCACGGCTGATGACAATGCAAAACAGGTATGTCTTGGACCTGTTGACGGCGATGGATGGAGGTGTTTGCCGAAAAATTGGAAGTGCCTGTTGCACTTTCGTACCTTCCGAAGATGCAGAAAACGGCTCCCTGTCCCATGTGATCGAAGCAGTGCACAACCTAGGAGAAAAAATGAAAATGGAAGGTGGAGCAGAAGACAGTACATGGTTCGATAACATTTTCTCCTGGGTCCCCTCGTGGCTTGGAACAACTGTGAAATTTTTGATGCCAGCTATGGTGTTCCTCCTTTTTGTTTTTTGCCTGTGCCAGGTGGGTCTTTGATGTTGCGCTAACGCAGTACCTAATGGTGCAATGATGATGGTGACAATGGGCAACACTCGTGGGACAATGCATAACATGCAGGAAGTGCAGGTACAAACAGGAACAGATAACACACCAAGATATCAGCTGGTGCCTATCTATCACGACAAAGATATCGTAGAAAAAGCATGGCACACCACCATTAGAGAGCCCCGTGTACTAGAATGGTACCAAGAGGTGTGGGTAGATCTGGCGGGAGATGGCGGATGTATATACCTGACTTGTACCCCAGATGAATATGCCAGAAGAGGGGAAAGTTTACGGGGGGTGTGTAGAGCATGGATGCCCATAAAAGGAACACCTGCATGGGATGAGGCGGTGATGGACGAAGCAGAATGCAGAAGGCTGGAGGAGTTAAAGTATTCGTTACTTAAGTAACGAAAGGGGGGAAATGTGGGGGAGGAGTAGTCCAAGGGACCCCCCTGGCCTACATCTCCACCCCAGGTGAGGGCCATGGCTCATCGGGCGTCCCCTCCTTACCACCCGGGCCCAGGTGGTGGATGGCTCATCTGCGGAAGACATTGCCCACACGTATTGAATTTAGCTAGGCCTCAGAAACCATTTTGCTTAATAAAGATGGTGTGAGCGTGGCGCACTGTAGCGCGGCCCCCACCCTCGGAGAGTTTCAATTATCCCTGTTGCCGCAGCACCCTGGCAGATCCGCTGTGAGCACGTTCCCACGAACAGGACAGACATGAGCTAGCATAAGATACTAACACTGTAACATTTCACCGTCCGCAGTGTATCACTGCTCCCAGAATGACCCGGTCAGCAAGGCCTGGGCGATGGGAAGATCTGTAGAATGGTCATCTGATGAAAGCAGAAAGGTACCAAAATATGAATGTCAAAAACCACTTTTAACACATGTATCCTTTCCATACAACCACTTTTACTAAAGAAACCTGTAAAATTGTGTAATTATCGTACATGACACCAGCCGTGAAGGACCCACACCCCTACAGGGGTGTGCAAATGATAAAAGCATTCCGGGGAAGTGTTCCTTATATGTATCATTGAAAACTGTACACCCCGCGGCCCCGCGCCATAACTGAACTAATGCTGCTAGAGGACACAAGAAAACAAATGTAACCATATAGGGGGCACATGTGAAGGGTGTGCGAGAATGCACTCGTCACGCGTGTATGTCTAAGCCCCTTACATGCCACCACCGTCACATACGGTGGCGGGTCATTTTCTATGTACTCCACCAACCTCAATACTACCTCACTTACTGCAAATGTATATGCATATAGCTAAATACTGTAATTGTTGAAACATAGTGTACGAATAAGGTGCTCAGACTGGATATAATTGAGACGCCTCTAGCGAAATGAAATGTATGTTTTCAAGTAATTCAAACAAATATTATAAAGTGTTCTAATGATTGTGATGTTTTCGCCTCCAAAAAACCGGCAACACGCGAGGAAGATACCTTTGTAAATATGTGCAAGGCCATTTCCCCTCCCACCCTGCGGAGACTGCCAAACATGAGAGCAGAGGCCGCGCTGCGCTGCCCCACCTCCCCCAATTAGACTGGAGCCGCTTCAAAGATGTGTAGCCCCCTCTGCAGCACCCAAGGCCATGGGCCGCCACCTGCATTATTTACAGCACAGCAGTAAACCCCTGCCTGAACCCACACTTCCAAAGGCGCCCCCTCGTAAACCCCACAACCCACCAGATCATCTTAGACTTATGGCCCTGTGCAATCAGGACACCCAACACTGTGGCAACACACAGCGGCACATTTATAACCACATCTAACAAGACAGGGAGGCATGTACCGTCCGTCCCATGCCCTGAAGCTTAGCCCCTCAACCTATGGCTCCGGTCAATAGGACGCGGTAACCATGCCCTGACGAATGACCATTAGACCCCTCACAAGGTGCATTCCTCCTGTGTTGCATTAACCTGTAGAATAACCTATTGGAAGATTTACTAAAGAAGATAATATTGCAATGACTGAATGACTGCGGTGTGCATGGCCTAGGGCAAATAAGTCAGGAAAAGACATTCATCTCTGACACTGGCCGCGATGGCACAACAACACCGCCCGGATGAACTCTGCCAACCTGCCAGGCCCAGCCCAACCCACGAGGCTGACCAGTGACGTTCTCCAGCCACGGCCAACCACATCGCAGCAGCACCTATAGTTAGTCGTCGCCACCCAATCCCATTGAACTTGGGCCCCCTATAGTGTGTAGGTTCTTATGATTTTTTTTTGTAAATATATACGCCTGTCTTTGCTATTGTCAGACAGAGCGCTCTCGGAGGTTGCAGAGTTCTTTGCATGCCATATTCTGATTGATAAACTCCCATTTAAGCTCACCCGCACTCTGTCTTGCCCTTATTCCCGACTTGGGAGAGTCCTTCATTGTCTCTCATTGCGGGGAGGATCGTGCTGGCTGGGGACGCTCGCCTTCACCTCCCATCCAAATTGATTCCAAACTCACATGAGGTTGCTAAACCTCGTAAGGAAGTGATAAATTGTTCCACTGTGTTTCCCGTTTATTGTTTTTGTTTGCCAAAATGATACCTCTCGAGAACAATACTCAAAGATTTTTCAAAGTGTAAATCTAGCATTTTAACACACCTCTCATATTCTGTGAGTCCCCTTGACTGTTCCTCTGACAAAACGGGCAAATTCTCAAACTGTTCCTGTCCATAATTTCCCAAACAATATATCAGAAGGCATTTTTTTCCTTTCATTAGCACTATTTAGACCATGAGCAGCTAGTACATAATGCTCAAAACGTTTCTTCCATCTTTTCCAGGGTAACACAGGCTCTTCCTTAGTGTCCTGGAAATAGTGTGGAGGTGGTATTCCTTGCATTGTTGGAGTTGCAGGTGTTAATTAGTGGTTAATATTGTGAACAGGGCTGTATAACTTTAGTTATTTTCTCTGTACCGTTGCAGAAGTGAAAATGAGATTAAGCATTACAATGTGATGTACTCTAACTGGAAACACACATGACAGTTGCTGAAGATTGCCTTCACTTGTTGCTTGTGCTGCCTTGTTTCGTTATAAATGCAGTAATAATAATTTGTTATTCACCTTACTATCATAAATTATGCATTTAATTCAGTCGATTAAAAGAATTCAGTCTGTTTGCAAAGACAATGCATGACATGTACAAACAGGCATGGACGTGATCTTCACTTGAATTTTTTGAAACACTTGTTTGAATTTGAATCGCACATAAAAGCTTCTTTATGAGATTGTCATTTCACTGTGTAATATATAGGACGGAAAGCATTGTTTCAACCTGGTTGCTATAGAGATAAAGATGCCCACTGGACTTAATCCGACGCAAAAGGTGCTTTTTTTCTAACTCCCCCTTTTTGCACAACACATTACGTTCATTAGCGTACTGGCCAACTCTCGATGTTTGCACGCAGTAAATACAAATGATGCCGGTCCACTCCGCGCACCTTTAGCTTCTCAGTGTCCATGCACAGGAAAACAAATGATGCAGTCACGCGCAGTAAATACAAATGATGCCGGTCCAGTCACACGCATACAATCAATGCAGGCAAGACCTTGTTTGCGCCTTTATGCAGTGTTCTGATTTAGGTTGATTTTGCCGCGAACAAATGGTCGTAATGACCAAAAGTTCTAAAAATGCTACCACCAAAGGTTTGAACACCAAAAGTTTGTACCTTTGGTGGTAGCATTGCAGGTAAGTATTATAAAAAAATGTTTAAAAGACTACGGGGGCTGCAGGGGTGTCCCCCGCAACACCCCGCTCACTATATTGTTTGGTATAGTGAGTGGGGTGTTGTGAGGGACAACCCCCCAGCACACCCGTAAACATAAATAAAGTAATGAAAAAAAACGGGGGCTGCGGGAGTGTCCCTCACAACTCCCCGCTCACTATACTTCATAGTATAGTGAGCGGGCGTTGCGGGGACACCCCCTGCAGCCTCTGTAGTACGTGTGTTCACATGAGAAAGTTGCAAACTTTTGGTAGTTCGCACCTTTCTCATGTGAACGTTCCGACCGCGGCCAAACGAGTCGCGGTCGGATCACTCGGATTCTAGTGTTCTTGCCGCGTTAGCGAATATATAAAAACAAATTTGCAGTGGTGTTTCCCAATAAATATACTAGTATTTCAACGTTTGCAGCTTAAGCTGACTTACTTCCTTCTTTCCTTGGTGTCGTGATGTGTCTTGTGAACACAGAACTTCGGATTGAAAGTTTTCTATCACAGGCTGTAGTTCACGTCCACACAACTTGTAGATTGCAATTCACCTTTCTGCCATTGGCTCGTCTGGCATGTATGTCCGCTAGTTCCTCTTGGAGGATGACTGCTGTATTCTCGTAAATTTCATTTCAGGTTGAACGGCTACTCGGTGGGCTATTGTTCATTCCGATCCCATCCTTGTCGCCATTGAAATGATGGGCAGTTACACCATTTGAAGGAAATTAAATGGATTTATTTAAGTGCAATTGTAAGCCCACCGACTCTGCCAGCAACATAACAGTTATGATCATTTAAAATTCCTCCCAAGCATCTTTCCCTTTACATTAAATGTTTTGTGTTCTACAGCCACTCTGGAGATGAGGCATAGAACACAGTCCATGGTTGCACAATATAGTATACAATAAGATATTACAGCCTAGTAAGATCGCTGTCTCTGTCCTCCCTTTGTTCTCCCTCCCCTGCCTCGTAGCGCCTTGAAACACTTGTGTATAGCATTTATGCCAACCCTCCCGATTTAGGCGCGAGACTCACGACTTTTCATGAAAAAATATTGCTATTTTTCACATTCTCCCGCCTAAAATACTTACAGCCCCAATGCACCCCTAAGGGAAAATGTGCAACTCCCGATTTCTCTGATGAACTCTCCCGCCCAGGTGAGTTGGAATGTTGGTATGTCTGGTATAGGCACGCATAGCTCTCACCCATTTCTGTCGCAAAGGCGGGTGAAAACACCCGATTTTGTTTCGGCGGGTGAGAGTCCATTGGAATGAATGGGCGTGCAGGAGGATTGGCGGGTGAGTATCTTTACAAGGCAGGTGACACCCGCCAAAAGCGTGTGAGTTGAGAGCCATGGGTGCCGGGAGGATAGCTCAGTGGCAACGTGCTCGCCTTTGAAGCAAGACGACACGAAGCAACACAAGTTCGATCCCCTGGTCTGCGCTTAGAAACCTCTGGGTGTTTAAGCGCGTTATAAATACGCAACTAAGACAAAAAACAATCAATTACGTAACTAATAAACATAAACATTTCCTGGGCTGTGTGAGCGCTTTAAAAAAATGTAAATAAATAAAATAAAAAGGGTGCGTTATAAATGCCATATCATATCTTGATCTGAGCCTCTGGGTCTTGACATAGAATTACTCCATTTCTCTGCCAACATTTTCCTCACAGGAAGGTTGGAATGTTGGCATTTATGAGTGAACATCAATATTTACCGTAATGTAGCATAATGTGCAACAAGTGAACCTAGAATGATCATCTAGCAAAGGATAAAGATACCCAATGTCCGTGAACGTAATAAAGGCGATATACCTGTCATGCTGGTGGTCTAGCTTTAAGTGTAACCATTCTGGCGCGTTGGCATTAGCGCCTGGGGTCGGCAAGCTCCTGCTGTCCCTTTTCTATGTCTAATGCAGCGCCTGGGGTCGGCAAGCTCCTGCTGTCCTTTTTCTATGTCTAATGCAGCGCCTGGGGTCGGCAAGCTCCTGCTGTCCCTTTTCTATGTCTAATGCAGCGCCTGGGGTCGGCAAGCTCCTGCTGTCCTTTTTCTATGTCTAATGCAGCGCCTGGGGTCGGCAAGCTCCTGCTGTCCCTTTTCTATGTCTAACGCAGAGCCTGGGGTCGGCGGGCTCCTGCTGTCCCTTTTCTATGTCTTACGCAGCGAGCGCGCCTCTTTGTGGTCCTTCTTCTAGGTTAGCTGCCCGTCCGGCCGCTCAGTCCAAAAATGTCTCTGGTTGCGCAAAACAACACGGTCCACGGGAGAACGTCTCTTATAGTCCGATGTTTATGTTTGCAGCCATTCGGCGCGGTGGCTTGTGCTCGGGCGGCGTGTGTGTTAGTCCGTTGTTCATGTCTGCAGCCCCTCGGCGCGGTGGCTTGTGCTCGGGCGGCGTGTGTGTTAGTCCGTTGTTCATGTCTGCAGCCCCTCGGCGCGGTGGGTTGTGCTCGGGCGGCGTGTGTGTTAGTCCGTTGTTCATGTCTGCAGCCCCTCGTCGCGGTGGGTTGTGCTTGGGCGGCGTGGTTGTTGTTCGTCCCTTGTTTATGTCTACATCCCCTCGGCGCGGTGGGTTGTGGGCGTGCGTTGCTATGGAGACCTGGGACGCCGCGCGGCAGGTCTCCATGGCGACCGTACACTGCTGCTGAGTTGGTGATAGGAGGACACAGGCTGGAAAGTGCACCCGGGAACCGGAGCAGGAACCGGTGCAGCGGCAGCAGGGAGCCCGGGAGCGCGCAGTCCCCGCGGCTGACAGCAGCTGAGGCGCTCGTGCAGCATGTCTGACCTGGGATCAGAGGAGTTCGAGGGCGAGGAGGAAGAGGCCAATCTTGGGGTAAGAGCAGGGACCCAGGCCTCTCGGGGCGAGGAGGAAGAGGCCAACCTGGGGGTAAGGGCAGGGACCCAGGCCTCTCTGGGCGAGGAGGAAGAGGCCAACCTGGGGGTAAGGGCAGGGATCCAGGCCTCTCGGGGCGAGGAGGAAGAGGCCAACCTGGGGGTAAGGGCAGGGATCCAGGCCTCTCTGGGCGAGGAGGAAGAGGCCAACCTGGGGGTAAGGGCAGGGATCCAGGCCTCTCGGGGCGAGGAGGAAGAGGCCAACCTGGGGGTAAGGGCAGGGACCCAGGCCTCTCGGGGCGATGAGGAAGAGGCCAACCTGGGGGTAAGGGCAGGGATCCAGGCCTCTTGGGGGGGGTAAGGGCAGGGATCCAGGCCTCTCGGGGTGAGGAGGAAGAGGCCAATCTTGGGGTAAGAGCAGGGACCCAGGCCTCTCGGGGCGAGGAGGAAGAGGCCGACCTGGGGGTAAGGGCAGGGACCCCGGCCTCTCGGGGCGAGGAGGAAGAGGCCGACCTGGGGGTAAGGGCAGGGACCCCGGCCTCTCGGGGCAAGGAGGAAGAGGCCGACCTGGGGGTAAGGGCAGGGACCCAGGCCTCTCGGGGCAAGGAGGAAGAGGCCGACCTGGGGGTAAGGGCAGGGACCCAGGCCTCTCGGGGCGAGGAGGAAGAGGCCGACCTGGGGGTAAGGGCAGGGACCCAGGCCTCTCGGGGCGAGGAGGAAGAGGCCAACCTGGGGGTAAGGGCAGGGACCCAGGCCTCTCGGGGCGAGGAGGAAGAGGCCAACCTGGGGGTAAGGGCAGGGACCCAGGCCTCTCGGGGCGAGGAGGAAGAGGCCAACCTGGGGGTAAGGGCAGGGACCCAGGCCTCTCGGGCGAGGAGGAAGAGGCCAACCTGGGGGTAAGGGCAGGGATCCAGGCCTCTTGGGGGGGGGTAAGGGCAGGGATCCAGGCCTCTCGGGCCGAGGAGGAAGAGGCCAACCTGGGGGTAAGGGCAGGGATCCAGGCCTCTCGGGGCGAGGAGGAAGAGGCCAACCTGGGGGTAAGGGCAGGGATCCAGGCCTCTCGGGGCGAGGAGGAAGAGCCCAACCTGGAGGTAAGGGCAGGGATCCATGCCTCTCGGGGCGAGGAGGAAGAGCCCAACCTGGGGGTAAGGGCAGGGATCCAGGCCTCTCGGGGCGAGGAGGAAGAGGCCAATCTTGGGGTAAGGGCAGGGACCCAGGCTTCTCGGGGCGAGGAGGAAGAGCCCACCTGGGGGTAAGGGCAGGGATCCAGGCCTCTCGGGGCGAGGAGGAAGAGCCCAACCTGGGGGTAAGGGCAGGGATCCAGGCCTCTCGGGGCGAGGAGGAAGAGCCCAACCTGGGGGTAAGGGCAGGGACCCAGGCCTCTCGGGGCGAGGAGGAAGAGCCCAACCTGGGGGTAAGGGCAGGGACCCAGGCCTCTCGGGGCGAGGAGGAAGAGCCCAACCTGGGGGTAAGGGCAGGGACCCAGGCCTCTCGGGGCGAGGAGGAAGAGGCCAACCTGGGGGTAGGGGCAGGGACCCAGGCCTCTCGGGGCGAGGAGGAAGAGGCCAACCTGGGGGTAAGGGCAGGGACCCAGGCCTCTCGGGGCGAGGAGGAAGAGGCCAACCTGGGGGTAAGGGCAGGGACCCAGGCCTCTCGGGGCGAGGAGGAAGAGCCCAACCTGGGGGTAAGGGCAGGGACCCAGGCCTCTCGGGGCGAGGAGGAAGAGCCCAACCTGGGGGTAAGGGCAGGGACCCAGGCCTCTCGGGGCGAGGAGGAAGAGGCCAACCTGGGGGCAAGGGCAGGGATCCAGGCCTCTTGGGGGGGGGGTAAGGGCAGGGATCCAGGCCTCTCGGGGCGAGGAGGAAAAGGCCAACCTGGCGGTAAGGACAGGGACCCAGGCCTCTCTGGGGCGAGGAGGAAGAGGCCAATCTGGGGGTAAGGGCAGCGGTCCAGGCCTCTGGGGGGGGTGAGAGGGGGTAAGGGCAGGGATCCAGACCTCTTGGGAGGAGGTTTGGAGGGGGTAAGGGCAGGGATCCAGGCCTCTTGGGAGGAGGGTTGGAGGGGGTAAGGGCAGAGATCCAGGCCTCTTGGGGGGAGTGTTGGAGGGGGTAAGGGCAGGGATACAGGCCTCTTGGGGGGAGGGTTGGAGGGGGTAAGGGCAGGGATGCAGGCCGCTTGGGGGGAGTCTTGGAGGGGGTAAGGGCAGGGATCCAGGCCTCTCGGGGGTGTTCAGTGCAGGCTAGAAGTGTAGCTGCCTGCACCAATCATAATGCCCATTCCTTTCCCCTTTTCTCTTTGCATCCTGGGTTATGTAGTCCTTTAATTATGGAAGAAGAGAAACCTGTCAAATATCAGAATGAAAACTACACCCGAGCTACTGCCAAATGACATAATTAGTCTTCTTTTGGTGACAGTGACCCAGGGGGTGAGAAGCAGTTGAAGGGGACTATCAGAGACCTTGAAATGTGTAATGGAAGGTTACTCTGAATGGTGCTGGGACCAGGGGTGGAATTGCCTATAGGTAACTCTGGAGTTTTCCCGGTAGGCCTCTGCACCCCGGGCCTCTTGTGTGGTAACCTATTTTACTCCACAATTTCTCATAGGGAAATGGTTGGGCTTGCTGAAAATGTCTACTATGGGGCCACTTTGGAAATGATTTCCAGGGCCTCTTTTGGTTCGCAGTACACCTCTGGGTGGAAATCGGAGACCTGGGAAAGATTTTGGTTTGGGGGAGAAGAATGGGGTATGAATAGTTATGGTGTCCCTGTTTGGCAATGCCCATATGAGCTTACGTGGTGGTCCCGGGGAGGACTCACCTTGGGATGACAGTATTTTTAGATTTTTGTTAAAGGACGGGAACGAGTCCTTCTACCAGAAACACTTTACAATTGGCATGCAGAACACAGCATTCCTATGAAAGGGTGTTTAATCTTGGCATGGTTTCGGGAAGGAGAAATAATAGTAGATAGAATATAGGGACGATCCTTGAGGTTTGATACTCTCCTGGTAACATGGGCTTTGGGGTGGAAGTGACTGGGGACAAGAGTAGCATGATTCTTGTGTCAAAGTGACCGCAGAAAAACTTAGCAGCATCAGTGTCACAGTAACCCTGAATGGGCAAAACGAGGATGGCCAGAGGTCCCGGAGAGCAGGGACTGGAGTGGTAGGGTCAAGACCAAATCCCTAGCCCAGGGATGGTAAAGGGACTACATAGGCAGAGCTCTGTACCCACTGATGGCAGGGCTTAGTGTGGAATGGCCCAATCCCCAGGGGTTTTACAGGGACAAGAACGACAGACCTCTGCAATTTTGCAAGCAACTGATTGGTTGCATGGTCATCTCCCTATTAAATGCACCAGTCGTCCAATCCATGAATATACGATAATGGGATTGTGATCCAACACGACCCATCAATGAAGTACGTTCGGTCTCGCTCAGAGAGAATACCTCAGTGATATCCATGCGGGCATTAGCAAACAATCCACAATGGCTACACAGTCATGTGGCATACTGTCATCTAGTTCTTCTTGAGGAGTAGGGAAGATGGGTTCAGTTCAGAGCACCTAGTAAGAGTAATGTTGAAGGCGTCCCAAGGGAGAATTTTGCCTTTGCTTGCTCTGGAAACAGAAGAAAAACTACACAATGGGGTACTGCTGCCTCCAAGGGGGATCGCAATGCAGATGCATCTGAAGCAACATATATCAAACAAGATAACGTTCCAGCAGCCATAGGATCTAATTCCTTACTATAGTAAGCAATAGGTCTGCAATGAATTCCATGCTTCTGGGTAAGCATAGCTAGTGCAAACCCATCCTTTTTACATCAAGACAATGTGAAGCCATTTTCGTAATCTGGGAATCCCAGAACAGGAGCTTGAGGTAAACATGACATTATCCTCCTGAAGTATTCCACTGCCACCAGGGACCACTGTAAGGGCTCCACAGTATTAACTCAGCAGGGACTGGGGTGGCGGCGAACTGGCCACAATGTTGCAATCTCATATGTATCGAGTGTAGTCAATTAGCTTCACTTAGCTAACCTCAATTCTCCCTCTGCTGTTAAACACTCCTCTGACATCTGTCACCTCCATGACGACTTTGACCTCAACGTCCTCGCTCTCACCGAGACGTGGTTCAATGCCAGCTCTGTCAGTGCTTTTTACACTCTCCTTCCTGAGGGCTTCAACATCCTCCCCAGGCCTAGAGCTAACCGGCCTGGATGAGAAGTAGCCCTTCTCTTCCCTGATTATGTCCCTGCCACTATCATTCCCACTGCTCCCACCTGTGAGGCTAAGAACCTTAGGGTCATCTTCGACTCCACACTCTCCTTTTCCCCTCACATCTCTGCCGTCTCTAATAAGTCAAACTACCAACTGCACCACCTCAGAGGTATTCTTCCTTTCCTCTCCTTCCCCCAGAAGCTCATTGTCTCCACAGCTCTGGTTCTCTCTAGGCTGGATTACTGCAACAGCCTCTTTCTAAATCTGCCTGCTTATACTCTCCACCCTCTGCAACTCATCCAGAACAGGACTGCAAGACTTGTCCTTGGCCTCAAGCCCAGGGATCGTATCTCTCCAGCACTGAAATCTGTGTTGGCTCCCAGTGGCTGCAAGGATTAAGTTCAAGACCCTCTGCATTGTCCACAAGGCCTTCTGGGGCTTGGGGGCCTAAATACCTCCAACTCTCTTTTTTCATAATTACCTTCCTACTCAAGCTCTCACTCCTCCAACTCCCTCAGGGTCAGTCGCTTCTCCAAGCAACGAGTTGGTGGTAGATATCTGGGGCCTCCTCTGGAACAGCCTCTCTGAAACTTAAGGAGAACCATCCCAGTTTCCGGAAGCACCTCAAGACCTTCTCTTTGCTTCTATCTTCTCTTCTATCTTCTCTCTTCCTCTACTCTGCTGATTTCCTGTCTGACACTGCACTGGTCACCTGGCTACCCTCTGATCTCGGGCCCAGGTCCCTGCCGGCCCAGTTGCACACCCGCACTGCCTCCCGGCAACCCTTGCACTTCGGTCTGTATCTGTAACCCTGCAGTACCCCTACCTGCACTTGGACACCTGCTGTCTGCACTTACCCTTGCACCCGCCACACGTTTGGCCGCACTTCTTGTTATTGTTTGATCCCATGTACAGCACTTCCCCCCTCACACTTTTCTCCTCCCCTCTCCCCTGCACTTGCGCAATCTCAATGTCACTTGGCCTAGTAAGATTGTTTTCTCTGGCCTCCCTCTGTCCTACTCCCTTGCCTCATCGCGCCTTGAAACACTTGTGTATAGGCGCTTTATAAATGCTATATCATATCATATGACTCAATCTTACTCTTGCTTTGAATTCCTTGTCTGTATGCTGGGTGTCTCACCTACCCTCTCACTCACTCTTGCCACCATCTATGGGCCCCCTGGTCCTAACCCCTCATTTGCCCCTCTGAATGAGCTGTCCTCTCTCCTGACCTCCTCCCCCATACTTCTCTTTCTTGGGGACTTTTATATTCATCTAGACTCTGGCCTGTCCCACTCTGCTGGTCACACCTTTGATCTATACCGACCAATTTTAGGCAGGGAGCGGCAGCAGCAGCAGATCAACACACACACCCTATAAAAGACATCCAGTCCTCTGAGGCAAGATTCTTTTTGTAGGAAAGATATTTAGCCATGAAGGTCCTGATAGCTGAGAGTGGAACTGTCGTCTCGTACTTGGGGAAACTCGAGCGTGTGTGGTGATCAGGAGTCCCGCCTTGTCCCGTGCTCAAAACATGGGGCAAAGGAGAACCCCGGCTGACACATCCTGACTTACCATTTGTGAACACTTCTTTCTTTATTGTGAACATTTTGCCACACCCTTTTGTATTAGTTGTAAGGATTGGGAATATGTTTTTTTTCTTAGTATAGGCCTTTTAATTTGACAAGGCACCACTAGGACTGCCTTATTATGTGATGGTCGTAGCTTGTTACCATCTTAGTTTTAGGTTTGGATTAGGCATTTTCCAACCCGCATATACAGTTTAATAAACCCCCTTGAACTGTAATCATTGGTGTCTGTCGTTACTGTTGCCACCATGAGTTCCTTAAATATGGTGTCAGGGTTGGGATATGATTCAACTGATAAAAATTGAAACTCATGCTAATTATTGTGGTACCACCAGAGGGGAAAATAAGATAGTTGATCTCCTTGATTCTGATCGAGTATCTACGCTAAAAGGGGTGTTGTTCTATCAATTAGGTGTCCCGTCTGGTTAACCGGATCTGTTCTTTAAGACCCAAGGTTGCTAGATGCCCTGTCTCTCTCTCTCAGTACCACATACAACCGTGGGACCGGATAATTCTAAATGTTTTACCTGTTTTTTCCTTCATCAGATCTACTGCCCTGAATCCCCCTGCATCCAATCTTTTTTTTTTTGTTGGTACCCAGTCATTATCTATTGCGGGACCATCATGTTTAGAAATCAATCTACTGCATCCCATTACTTCGACAGACTCAGAATCGGAAGATTTGGATGATTTTGAAACTTTATTTGAGGGAATTGAAAGTTGCTTCCTTTCTGATTCAGAACCATCTAGAGAAGGCACCCATAAACCACCAGAAGAAATGGCTGACTTAGCCAATGTCATCACCCAGTTAGCAGCCCACCAGATGCATGCCGAGATAAGACTTCAAGAAAATTTAGCTAAGTTAATTGAACTGCAAGCAAGACCCCTGCTACCACAGGGTGTACCAGGGGGTGCTTCAACCCTATCTTGAAGGTGAAGATTTAGGAAATGTTTTCCTAAACTTCGAACTCCTAGCTGAACAACTGGGATGGGAAGAGAACCATAAAAGACGCTATTCAGCCCCTCTACTGAAAGGCAAATTACAAACCTCCTATCAGCTACTTAATCTTGCACAGGGATCCACCTTTTGATCCATCAAAGAAGGGCTGCTTAAAAGAGTGGGGTAAACCTGCAATTTATATCGGCAGAAATTGAGGGCCATTAAATTGAACCCAGGAGAAACCCCCTTAAAAATGGGCAAACGTGTTAAAAACGCAGTGGCCCTCTGGATTAGTGACAAATCCTTAGAATAACTGACAGAAATGATCACCCTGGAACAATTCACAAACTCTTTACCCCCTTTCTTGTAGGAGGCCGTTTAACAGTTAAATCGACCAACCCTAGCCATAGATATAGAAACTACACAAAACCATTCAGATGCAGCTAAACATTTCCACTTGGTCCATCATTGGGAGGGACGGAAGGATCATATACCTGTCCACCGACCTCCAACACAAAGAATAGATAAACCAGGGGGATCGTTCTGAAATAAAGAAGGCTTGACACGAGAGAGAGAGAGAGTGGAGATCAAGAAGACCGGTTCAAAAACCAACGATGAAGGTAGAAGAAAGGATGTGAAAGGAGGCAAACCACCTCCTCCAATCTGTTTCTCCTGTAGAGAAACAGGACACTTAGCTAGACACTGTCCACAGAATATAATGGATGTAAATAGGGTGTTTAAAGGGCAAAGAGTGGGAAGAACCTGAGGAAGAGCTAGAGACCTTTGGCATCTGTTTATGTCAAACTCCTACTGATTTTACCTATGAAAAGGCTTGGATCAACAGGAGGCAAATACAGGCCTTAATTGACTAAGGGAGTAAACAAACGGCCATACAAGCCAATTTGATGTCAGTAAAAGACCTAGAAAACGCAGCCCTACTCAGTGTTACATGTGTACATGGAGACAATGAAGTGTACCCTAAAATACCTGTACGCATTGAAATCCGGGGTGAATAATGTGAGGTATCATCAGCTATCATTCCAGGACTCCCCTAAGAAGTTATTCTAGGAAGGGACTACCCCACATTCTCTACTCTTTTACAGGAAACTCCACCTCCTATTGGGGATTTTCTACCCCAGAGTTCTTGGCAGGCAAACTATTACTCCCAAAACTCTCCAATATGGGATTGGGAAAATTCTGAACCCGTAAAACCTAACATAGTCCTTAAATCGCAATTCATAGCCTAGGTTATTGTAGAGAGACCAGTAAAACCACTCCACCTCTACCTACAAGGACCAAAACTGATCAGTGGAATATGTGAGAATGCACGGACATCTCTTGCCCCTGTTCTCTTCCAGGTATTTAAAACACAGGACCTGAGAAAAGAACAGGCATAGCCACCTTTCATAGGGGAAGGGTATGTGAGAAACCTGAAGGTGTCTCCCTGACTAGTTCTGGGGGATCTGTCATCCAGGTGGCCAGAACACAGCCTTCTCTGTTGGATCCAATTCCTGGGGGTGGACCAGTGAGGGAGGATCCCCTGGATGGGGGGTCCTCAGGGAGTGAAAGTGGGACACCGACTGGTGAAGCGCGGTATCCCCCTTCTTATAACACCTTTTCCCCAACCTACCAAGTAGGATACTCAAACACTCTAAACCCCGCCCCCTTTCCGACATGAACACTTTCGTACACCACGAAAGATGACAGACTAACACCATAGCCGTTTACCTGACATGTCCCAACCCACGGGTCAGACAAAGTCAGGCAATTGACCAGAATCACACATCACAGCCGGTGAGTCGAGGGGAGAACCGATAAGAAACCGAACTGTGTTGAACAAAAGTAGCCAACGGCTAATTGAGGAAAATACAAAGAACTGTTAAGTTGAGAGGGGAAAACCTGTGACAGAGGAGTCCAGCACCACATGGATGCTCACTCGAGAAACTGTGGCCGACTAACCTATGGTTGAAACTATCGTTACCAGAAGGCCTTGGGAAAGGTGAGAAAAGGGTCCAAGTGGTCATACCGGGGTCTAGCAAAATCCTCTGTATAGTCAAAAGTCTTTAACCGGCAGATGATTGTAAGCTAAGAGAAGTGAATCCTGCATCATAAGAAAGTAGAAGGAATTGAGTGAATGGCAAAAGCTGGCAAGTGTGAACCCGACGGAGGGATGCTGATGAAAAGGGGCAAAGCCTAAAGTCCCAATGAAAAGTGTGCTTACAGAGAAAACATGGGGAAGGAAGACCCCCGGCTAACGCATCCTGACTTATCATTTGTGAACACTTCTTTTTTTCTTGTGAACATTTTCCCACACCCTTTTGTATTAGCTGTAAGGATTGGCAATATATTGTTTTCTTAGTATAGGCCCTTATTATTTGACGAGACACCACTAGGGCTGCCTTATTATCATTTGATGGTTGTAGCTTGCTCCCATCTTAGATTTAGGTTTAGATTAGGCATTTTTCCAACCCACATATACAGTTTAATAAACACCACTGAACTGTGATCACTTGTGTCTGTCTTTACTGTTGTCACCATGAGTTCCTTAGACCGCCCCCCCGGTGATGCTGCTGCTCGCACTGACAGTCTCCTTCTCCATCATTCAACCGATGAAGCGTGTGTCAGTCGCTGCATTTGCCACCTTCACTCCCCCTCCCACCTCTGCTATCAACTCTCATAGCTACCCAGCACTTGCTAACCTCCATCTATCTAACTCCAACACTCTGGACATCCTTGCCCCTGTCATGAAGATCCGCATGAAGCCTGCCTCCAAGTGCAACTCTTGGTATGACTCAGACCTGGACTCTCTAAAACGCAAGTGCAGAGCTGCTGAACGGAAGTGGCAGGCCGCAGGCAGATCCTCTGACAAACTGGCCTGCCGCCTTCTCCAAAAGCAATATCGTCTTTCTATCCACTTTAAGAAGAGGGATCATGTCCAAGCCCGTATTTCTGGGACCACCAATAACACGGCAAAATCGGCAAGGAACTTGTAGATCATACCACAGTGTACACCTTTTCGCTTCCCTCCCATGTCTTCTACACTGCACTGGCCTCTCACTTCTCCACCAAAACACAGGACATCTTGACCTCAATCTCGTCTACTTCCCCCCACCACCCTCTGCTCTTGCCTCCCTTGGCCCCCCTTTTGCCCTCCCCCTTACTCTCCTCCTTCTCTCCCATTGCACCGGGTGAGCTTGCTAGAGTAGTCCGCTTTATGAAAGTCTCCTCCAAACAGGTGCTCCCCTGCTCCTCCAGAACTATCAAGGACAACATCTCCTCTCTCTCTCCCCTGCCTTGGTGGGCTTCTGTAACCCTTCCTTTGCCACTGGCTCCTTCCCACAACCCCTCAAGCACTCCCTTGTGCATCCTCTACTAAAAAGCCATCTGCAGACCTTTCCTGCCTAACTTTCACCCTATATCCATCACCCCTTTCCTGGGCGAATTCCCAGAGAAGTTGGTCCTCCCCCCAACTGTCCCACCACTCTGAATCAACTGGCTGTCTCCACGACCACCACTCTGTCTTCAGAGCAGCCAGATGCATGGAAACTGCTCTCCTGAGCACCTGTGAAGATCTGCTCTCAAATTTTGATTCCACCTCTCACTCCGTTCTGTTCCTTCTCAACCTCTCCTCTGCCTTTGATACAGTCAATCATGCCATCCTCATAAATCATTGTCATAATACCATAGGCATCACAGACCAGGCATTGGCCTGGCTGTCCTCCTTCCTTTCTAACCAACCTTCACAAGTGCAACTTTCCTTTCCGCCACCCCACTCTCTACCCGTGGTGCTCCTCTGGGCTCTAACCTATCTCTGTGGCTTTTCAATATCTAGCATACCTCCCTGGCCCACTTGATCTCCACTTTCTCGCCTCACTTCCAGTGTTATGCTGATGACACACACCTCTCCTTTAAGTTTTTCTGCCTCTAGCTCATTTTCTTCCTCTCTCATCCCTGATTGCCCGACTGCTATCCAGGCATGGTGTTCTGCAAATGATCTCTGCTTTAATGCCAGTAAGACCAACATCCTCCTCATTGCGCCGCCTCCACCTGTTTCCATCCTACACTCTGGCTTCCCTCCTTGGGCACCCACCCGCGCGTCAAAAAACCTTGGGGTCATCTTCAACTCCTCTCTCTCCTTCCTGCACATTACAGACTTTACGAAGAAGTCCAACTTTCAGCTCCACCTCCTCAAAGGCATTCTACCTTTCCTTGCCTTCCCCAGAAGCTCAATGTCTCCAGAGCTCTGTTTCTCTCTAGGCTGGACTACTGCAACAGCCTCTTCCTCATTCCACCCTTCACCCGCTTCTACTAATCCAGAATAGGGCTGCAAGATATTTCCTTGGTTTCAAGCCCAGGGACCGCATCTCTCTGGCCCTAAAATCTCTCCACTGGCTCCCGGTGACTGCAAGGATAAACTTCAAGACCCTCTACATCATCCACAAGGCTGTCTGGAATCCCTCTACATCCAACTTTCTCTCCTTAAATACCTCCCTTGGAGAGTCCTTGGGTCCTCTGGTTCCAACTCTCTGCAGATCAGACGTTTCTCCAAGTCGAGAGTTGGGGGTTGATCTCTCTCTTCCACAGCAGCCTCCCTCTGGAACGGGCCTCCTTCCCATCTCAGACTTGAGCCGGACCTCCATAAGTTCCAGAAACATCTGAAGACTTTCTTTTTCTCCTCCTCCTCCTTCTTTCCCCCCTGCTAATGTAATGTTCCCCCTGCTTCTGTGACTGGTGCCTGCTCCCTTATGTGCCTTACAGGGGCCAGGCCTTCCTCCCACAATCTTCACCTAGCACCCCTTCCAGCACTTTCCCTCTGACACCTCTCCCTGGCCAGCCTGATTCTGGTCCCCCCACCCTGTCCTCGCACTGCTGACACCTACCTCATCCTCCCTTAGCACTTGCCCCCCTGGGTTCCCCTCCGTACTTGCACAGCCCCTGGTGCTGCAGCCTCCCTGCACTTCTCCCCTCCCCTTAACCCTTTCCCATCCTTTCCACCCTGTCCTTCCCCCTCCCCCTGCACTTATTGTCACTGCACTTGCCTGGCCCGAATGTCACAAGGCCCAGTAGGACCATTTATTGTTGTTTTTCCTCCCCTGCCCCCCCCCTTTTGTCTTGTAGCACCTTGAAACACTTGTGTACACCTAACAAATGTCCAATAACATTTTTTAAAACAATTATGAATGGGATATATTACTCTTGGTGTCATGTTAAAACCACAAATTTAACATGAACACAATCTACACATGGGTTGCTCTGAAGTACATGGAAACTGGGAGATGGAGAGGGTTTTAATGCGCATGCAGGCGGGGGCCTGTCCTGAAATCCCGTGGTAAAGAAAGAATAATATTTTCAAGACATACACATGGAAGAACATATAGAAGGAGCTTTTATAAGGAGTGTATATAAATCTGCATGTAGTGGGGTTTGTGAATCTATTCAGACTTTGCAGTTAGCAGTTGCACAAGGAATTTTAGGCAGCTGGGAGATTCTGGTTTTGCGGGCTTGGGGTTTAACGGAGGAAGAATAAGTCATCCAGTAGAAGCTTAACCTTCAAGCCGGACGTAGTGGTTTATGGTTCAAAAGTTTCCGCAAGGAACAGATGTAATCTTGCCATTTGCATTGAAGTCGCGGGGAGGAGTTTGACCATTTGTTTGAACCAACAATAAAGATGATGCCTGAGGCCAGGGTGTCTGGTGTTCAATTGTTTTCTCGGGGTAAAACTGAAGGCTGTATGTGCTCGAGTGGTGGTTGCATAAATTAGAATGTCTTGAGGAGCTAGGAGGCTGGGGTGGATGAGATCACAACTGGTAGTTCAAAGAGAACCTGTTTGTTCAGTCTTCCTCGTATTGCTAAGATATCTGAGCGCACCATGCAATCGCTCTTGAGGTTAGATGGCTTTAGTCCAGTTATTACTAAGTAATTAATTATGCTATATAGGAATGTTTTATTGGTCATGATGTCATGACCTACCACGGACCAATCCCCAGCAAAGGCAGACTTCAAACATGACCAGAAGATGGTAGTAAAGATTGGCGATGACTAATGAGAAATAATGAATTGAGAAAAGATGGAACTTCCTTGTAAATGTTTTGTCCAATCATGTTTGAGGGGTGGGTGGTAATAACATATCTGGGAGTGTTTTAACTGTTGCTAAAATGTATCAATTGATGTAGTTCATTAAGAGTTAGGTTAGTTTGGTCCTACAGTACCGTCTAACTGCTCCCCTGATATTTGTACAATAAACTTGCTTTACGTATAAAAGGTACACTCGTACCTCAGGTGGTGGACCCGATTTCGAACCCTGATATTTGTGCTCAATAGTTGTTAAACAGAGCACCATCGTGGTATTCCCCATACCCCGCCCGTTTCCATATCTCATCGGCCTGCTCTCCTAACAGGTGTAAGGAAGGCATGGTATCGAACAGTGAAGACAGACACAAGTGATCACAGTTCAAGGGTGTTTATTGAACTTCAATGGGTTGGTTGAATGCCTATCTAACCCTAAATCTAAGGATGGGCGTAAGCTACGACCATCAAATAATAACTCAGTTCTAGTGGAGTCTCTGTCAAAATAAAAGGTCCTATACTAAAGAAAATATTGCCAATCCTTGCCTCTAAGAACAGATAGTGTGGGAAAATGATGTATACAAAAGAAAGTGTTCAAGAAACAATGTGTCAGGATAGTTGAACAGTTAGCTTTCCTTCCCAACGTTTTCAGCACGGGACAAGGTGGCACACTGGAGCATCACACACACACTGGCTTCTCTAGCACGATATCCGGGCCTTCGGTGCCAAAGTCTCTTATTTGCAGAGTTCCTGGATTAACAAACAAATGCCAAAGTTCCTTTCTAATCAGGTTTCTCACATTCACAAATTCTCGGGTTTACTGTTCATCACGGGTCTCCCACAATCGGGCTCGGACCCCCTTAAACATAAGTTCACAATTGGTCTCCCTCGGTCGGCCTCAGACCTTGAAATCTAACTTTCCTTGCTTTCCACTCTTTGTCAAAATTGAAGACTTTCGACTGTGCAATAGATATTGCTTAAACCGTCACAGGACCACTTCGATTCACTTTATTCATAAGATTTACCTTTAAACTTTACTTTGGCTTCTGCCACTTCTTCGCTGGATAACTCCAACAGAAACCTTCGATTGAGCCCACCGGCGGTGCCGGACCACTTTGTTACTTTGTAACGTACCTTCTCTGATTCATATTAAAGTTCAAACATCCATCAGCAATTGAGCTTTACTCGCGTCTTTATCACACGTCTTTTATTCTTCACTCTTAATACAATGTTGCCGCTTGTGAGCTTAGCTTCAACACAGACCTTTCTTGTATCGGTCTCCCCAACTCACCGGCTGTGTTGATTTTTCTGGCACTGCTTTGATCCTGGAGCCAAGGACGGTACCACGGCTGCTGCTGCCCCTCCCTGACTCTGCCAGTCATGCAGAAGGGCCCTGGGTATCTCTGACACACAATGCTGGATTCTTCAGTCTGGTTTCCTGGCCTTACGCCTTTTAATCTGAAGGCTTCTGGAAAGTAACGGTTTCTCGCCGACAAGGTGAAGGGTGTCTCCCCTCCCGTTCGCCCTGTGATGCTGGAAATGCATTGGAGGGACAGGGCCTCCGTATCCTTGTCCTTTACTGCTTTTTATCGTGTGTTCTGTCGTGTTTTCCGCGCAGGAGTTCATGTGGGACTCCTGGCGGTGCAGCTCTCTCCTTTTGGTTTGGTGAACAGACCCATGGGATACCCTTATGGCACCCATGGATGGGGGTGCAACCCTCTGCCCCTAGTGTATGGTTTTTGGGCACCTGTGTGTGGCCCACAGAGCAGGGTATGGGCTGGTGGCAGCTCCATGCTGAATTTGACAGGTGCTCTGAGTATCCTCCATTTTGGGATACCCAGGCCCTGCCATTGGAATCATTTGATTCCCGATAGGAAACAAGATGACCCCCATGACCTCTTGCTTTCTATTGCTTGTTACCTTGTTTTCACAAAGTTCTGGGAAGCCCTGACTCTGTCCCCTTCCCCCTGACCGGCTGTTGGGTGGAAGTTCCATATATGGTGTTGTTGTGAAGTCCAGGCCAGACTGGCTGGAGCCTTCCCAATGACTGTATGTTGTGGGTATGCCTTTGGGTGGGACCTGGGTGAATGGAGTGTGTGACGAATACGCATTCTGTGTTGTGGGTGTCTAGTATCTGGTGTTTGACACAATGACTGAGGCAGCCCTGCCCGAAACTGGAATGAATGCAGTGTGGAGTGTTGAATGGCTGGGTACTTGTCCCAATACACATAACTTGTTGTGAGTGTCTGGAGAGGAGTGAATGGCCTGAATGCACTATGCACCTGATTGGCTGCCTGCCTGCATGAATGCCCTTCTGACCAATTGGTTGCCTGAGTGTGACCCAGCAGAATGAATGGGAGACCAACTAGTATATCTGGGGGCCTCTCACTGCTAGAATTCGTGTTCAGAAGCTGAAGTCAGCTACGACGAGTAACTGGAGTAACTGAAGCTTGACCTTGAAGCCCTGCTGGACGAGAAGAATTGCTGTTGCTCTCCTTCACAATCTGAAAGCTGCTGTGACTCCAAGAACTGACCCAGAGAGGACCTGGTAAGGTGCCCTCTTCCCGAGCTACGAGGGACCATCATGCACCAGCTGATCTTTGCCAAAGCTACGACAGGCTGCCGACCGGAGACAGGGACTGCCGCGGGATCCGAAAGAGAAGCGCCCGGACTGTTGTACTCCACTGTCGACGACCGCCATCGCTGACTGGAGCCGCCGTGCTCCTGTTTGCCTAAGAACTTAATTTGATCCAAGGACGCTCTCGTCTGCATCGCTGGCGGCTTTATCCCGCTGGAGAAGGCCCGACCGTCGACGCGCCGTGGAGCATCCGCCGGTGGGTTTCCCGCCACCCAAAGACCACAGAGACGCCGACGACTCAACGCCCTTACTGGGCCACAGTTCTTCATCATCTCTTTGCGGTCCCGAACTATCATCACTGAGGTGCCCCGCGCGCCTCTGACGCCAAAGAGGTTCCAACCTCACTCAAAACAAAAAATGCACGGACACCGGACCAACAGCGCCTTATTTCCAAAGCTCACAACACACCAATAAACTGTCACAAAACACCAAAACTCTAGAACAGCTTCACTTGTGCAATTGCCAAAACCTCCCTACCCACAAACACCTCTAACAATGCCTGCAATAAAAACACATTTCTGTACACAAGTATGTAGATCCTTCCTCTGACTTTTTACCTCGAGGCAAGGGTACTCGACCCTCCTCAAGTTCCCTTGACTTCTAGAGCTGAGGGATAGCCGGTCCCAGATAGGGGGGCGCACCTACCAACTGCGGGAGTAAAGAAGATGCACAGTGGGAGTGGCCAGTATGGGGAATAGGAAAGATACCCTGAGCCACAGACATACCTGTACAAAGGACTTCTCCGGGAATGATAGGGGGTGTCGATACATTGGATGAAAACTTGGTCCAAAGCACTGCTCCATGATTAGCTAAAGGCAAATACACCGAATCATAAATATGGCGCGGGCTGGGTCTGGGAACTTTCAATTTATAATACGAGACCACAACGACAGGAATGTGTAAATGGGGGAGGAGGCTCAATTTGCTTGTCATATGGGAATTAACACTACCAGAACTGGGTGATGTAACTGCAGGGCAGTTAGCCAAACAAGTCGCCCAGTACGGTAGCAGAGAGGGTGGCTCTGTACCAGTGTGCTGGTCACATGACCGCCAATGCCCGGTCACATGACCGTCAATGCCCATCGGCAGGCAGCTGTAGGAAGGGAACACTGACAGAGTGGCATTCTTGAGAGGACCAATCAGATGGTAAGTTCTTGAACTCTGACGAGGTGGACAGCCCTCAAAGTATCTACCACAGAGTTTGCGAAGGTCATTGTCTAACAGGTATCGTGTGAATGTCCCCTTTACCACCAGCTGCAGGGTGTCTTGTGTCCCGTTCTCAATGGTGCTGACCAATGGCAGTCTATTAAAGTTCTGGTGGTCAGCACAACTGTTCCTTCATTAATACCACGATGTTCTGGGGTGGGTTGTGAATAAAATGTAGTACCACATGGGGAGGTGAAGTGATGAGAACATATTTAACTGTTTTCTCTAATGACGGTTTCACTAATTAATGTAACTATGGAGGAGGAGGACATTGCAAACCAATCAAATCCCTGGAAAAAAGCTAGTGCTCCAGCTTGCAAGTGTTTCTCCCGACTTCGGACTATTGTTTCTGATGCTTGTTAATCTGCTTAGAATCACATGCTGTGCATATGGTCCGACATCCAGTGGTAACCGCAGAGTATTGCATCTTGTCTTTCGGGGACCGAAAGGGGACGTCGGCATAGGCGTGTCTGAAACACTATCCCTATCATGACGTGTGTAGTACCCAAAATCCCTCACGCGCCGAGGTCCCTCAGATTGTTTTTTTTCACCCAGATAACTGGTCGCCCTATAGCGGAGCTCTTCATGAGACATTGTTTATCTTACCGAATTGTCGGTTTTATTCCCCGTTAAGTCACTTCGCCCATCAAGAACATCTTCGACAAAGACTACGGGGGAATCGTCTATGGCTGTGGGTTCCGGCGCCTAAGATCTGGCGTTCGGACTTCCAGGTGGTCGGGCCTTCTGGCCGGCCTACACAGTAGGGAGAGTGGGCTTGGGGTTTGCCATACTGTTATTATGTCTTTCCTCTTTTCCACTGCTTTCCTTTTTGGTCTGGTCACCCTTCCCTTCTGCTATGGAAAGGACTCCATTTAGATTCGGCCTGTTTGTAGGGTCAGATATCCGTGGAAAGACGAGCACACGTCGTGTAACGCTTGTCTCCCCCTAGAGCACGATGAAAAGCGGTGTTCGGTGTGTAAACTCCTTAAACCTAAAACCCTTAAGGAGCGCCTGTTGAAGCGGTGGGCCGCGTACGGAATGTCACGCATGGAGCCTCCCTCCCCTGCCGCGACACCAGCCGAAAGTGATGGGGGTACATCGGATGACCAAACGTCCAACGTGGATGTTATAGACCTTGAGGCGGACTATTCTAGGGCCGCCACACCCGTCCCCGACCCTTCCAGGCTCGACTCCGGTCTTGCTACAGGGACCACACCCGGTGACAGGGGCGTACAATCGCACCGCACAAAGCACACAACCCAAGCGCCCTCCTCGACGACTTTGTCGAAGAAGGTGAACGAACCAACGGGTCCGCCGGAAACTTCGGCGGTGCCCACGGATCGGTCTGATCCGAACCCTTCCCCGCATCCGCAGCAGCGCATGACGACTGGGCATAGCAAACATAACAAGGGAGCTACTCCCCAAATTACACGCGCCGAAGTTTCCGTACAAGAAACTTCGACGGTTTACAAGGCCCATACAGGCTGGAAAACTACGAATAGGCCTCTACCCAAGAAGCCATCTGCTGGCCCTTCAGGAGCCGCGGAAAACATTTTCACTGCCGACACATCATCGGAGGCGTTGTCTCCCGAAGATTTGGTGACTATCCGTAAGAGCATCAATAGGATTGCTTCGGCGGTGGGCCTAGTTCCGGTTCTGCCCACAGTTATGGGCCAATCCGCTGAAAAGTTTTCCACGGATTTGGAAGACGTTCTCGAAGACTCTTACGAAGAAAGCCAGGTACCCCTCTCAAGCACCCTGAGGAGATCCTTTCAACGCCTTAGGGCGGAGAACACGGTTCCTACTCAGCTAGGTCCATTTGGGTCATCCGAGTGGACCACGGAGCAATTCGAGGGGTGTATGGATCGGCTGGAGCAGTTTTTCAGTGTTTCTGATCAACCTCCGCCGAAAAAAGCTCGGGTAGACTCTAACCCTCAAACACAAGCTGTCCAACACCTAGATGTCCAACACCAAGTTGACTATCAAGAAGATGTCCAGATGGACACGTATAGAGACATCTATACAGAGGAAGAGGAGTCCTCTTTTCTGGACAACTATGGGGAAGATCAAGGAGCAACGGACAACTGGGAGGACACCCAGCAGGACGATCACAACTCTGATATTGTTTGCCTCGACTCTCCCCCATCCACCTCGATTCAACAAGCTTCCCCGGTGGATGATCAAATGGCTTTCAACAACATGTTGAAAAAAGCAGCGGAATTCTTTAAAATTGCCACGCTTGAAGCCTTGCCCGAACAAGATTTTGCGGAGGACATTATTAATGTAAAGCCTCCGGCAAGCCAGTCTATCCCTCTCTTGAGCTCTGTAATGAGACGGCTGGCCCCTTCCTTACTCACACCCGCTCAGACTAGGGCTGTGAACCCAAGGGTCGAAAAACATTTCTGACCCTCTCCCACCGACCCGCTTTATATCAAAGTACACGCAATCCCAGACTCGCTGGTGGTGACCAACACTCGCAAGAGAGCAGGGGTTCCCCTTGCCACAGGAGAGTTCCCCCCGGATAAGGAGTCCAAAAGGTTGTAAGCCTTAGGCAAACGGGTTACGTAGGCGGCGGCCTATACCGTCCGGATTGCCAATAACACGACGTTACTAGCAAGCTACGTCGACGCCCAATGGAACCTACCCCAGAAAGGCCTTCAAGAGGTTCCGGAACCAACCAGAGCCAACCTTCTCGCCATTGTCTCGGAGGGCAAACTTGCAAATCAGAATGTGGTAAAGAATACCCTGGACACCGCAGAGACAGCAAGCAGGTCTCTAGCACAGGGTACTCTCCTAAAGAGGCACGCGTGGCTGCGCACGTCGGGCTTCAGGCCTGAGACCCAGGCATCCATTATCAACAAACCCATCGAAGAGTCCAACCTCTTCGGGAAGGCGGTAGATGATGCGTTGGAGACAGCCAAGAAGGAGCATGAGATTATTAAGTCGCTGCACCAAATTTCCCAGAAACCCTCTTCACAGAGGGGCAGTAATTCTCGGCGGTCCTTTCGAGGACAAGCCTGCGCCGCTCAAAACAATTTCGGCACGGGCAACTTCAACTCAAGTCAATCGGCTGCAAGCCCCACTTACTACCCCCAGAGGGGTCAGAAGCGCGGAAAGAATAGAGACAGAGGCTTCAATTCCAGAGGAGCGTCAACTTCGGGTCAGAAATGACCACCAAGTTCAGGTCCCCTCCCATGTCTCCCCGGTCGGGGGGCGATTAACATCTTTCCTCAAAGCATGGGAGGGGATAACCTCAGACCAGTGGGTCTTAAATAAAGATGGTCGCCCACGGTTACTGCGTGGAATTCGTCCGACCTCCACAGTTCAGACCGCCGAAACATCGACGCCTTTCACCAGAACATCTGCCGATCCTGATCCAAGAGGTGGAAGCGCTGCTGCGAAAGGACACCATAGAAGCCGTCCCGATTCTTCAGGTAAACAAGGGTATCTATTCAGTGTACTTCCTTGTACCCAAAAAGGATCTCACCATGCGTCCTGTTCTAGACCTGCGCCCAGCAAACAAGTTCATAAAGCCCCAGAGGTTTTGCATGGTAACACTGCAAGAGGTGATCCCATTGCTAAAACAGGGGGACTTCATGACAACATTGGATATGAAAGATGCATACTTTCATATTTCAATGCTGCCAGCGCACAGAAAATTCCTAAGGTTCGTGATTCAGGACAAACACTACCAGTTCAAGGTACTCCCCTTCGGCATAGCCTCGGCGCCAAGGGTGTTTACCAAGGTCCCGGTAGTGGCAGCGGCATACCTTTGCAGACTTTCAGTTCCAGTTTACCCTTACCTCAACGATTGGCTCATCATGGGGGACTTGTTCGATGTTTGTTTTTCGAATACCCAAAAAACAGTAGACCTCCTGTTCAGCCTGGGATTTTCTATCAACGAAAAGAAATCAAGCTAGTCCCCAGCTAAGTAAAACAGTTCCTGGGGGCTCTAATTCGTACGGAAGACGGTCTAGTCTTCCCTTCAAGCGAGAGGGTTCAGAACATGCTCTCTCAGGTTCCTCAGTATGTAGCCGGTCGAGAGGTGACGGTACGCAAAGCGATGCGTTTGCCAGGGATGATGGCGTCATGCATATACTTGGTTCCCCACGTGCGGCTGCACATGCGTCCCATGCAAGAGTGGCTCAACAGCCAGTGGTGTCAGGCCAGCGGACAATGGGAAGATCTGTTAGTTGTCTCGCCAGCCCTCGTTCTCTCTCTGCAGTGGTGGTCGAGGGAGAACCTCTTGAAGGGGAAAACCTTCACTCACCCCTGCAGTGGAAGCCACTCTCATGACAGACGCATCTCTCACGGGGTGGGGGGCCTCACCTGCTTCAACAGACAGCGCACGGAGTGTGGTCCCCTCAGGTAGCGTCCAACCATATAAACCTACTGGAACTACTAGCAGTGTTCAAAGCATTGAAAGCCTTTCAGGAGCAACTGCAAGGGAAGACAGTGCTGGTCCTAACCGACAGCACAAAAGCAATGTATTACCTGAACAAACAGGGGGGCACTCACTCTCCAGGGCTATCCAAGCTGTCCCAAACATCTGGATATGGGCTCTAAAACACAAAATGTTCCTGATATCTCAACATGTTCCAGGGGAACTCAATCTTCTGGCAGATGTACTTAGCAGAGATTTTCCTCTGCCAGAAGAGTACGAATGGCGACTGCACAAAGACATTGTATCCAACGTCTTCGCAGAATGGGGGTTTCCAGAGATCGACCTTTCGCTACTCAGGAGAACGCCCAATGCCAAGATTACGCCTCCAGGTACCCCCAGAACCGATCCAAGGGGAACGGTCTCTGGATAACTTGGTCGGGGAAATTTGTCTACGCTTTTCCCCCCAACTCCCCTTCTGAACAAGATAGTACACAAGATGCACCAGGAACCAGTCACCATGATTCTGGTGGCTCCCATGTGGGCCCGCCAACCTTGGTTCGCGCACCTGATGGAAATGTCCCTCTCCCCACCAGTCAAACTGCCCTGCCCGTACAACATGTTATCTCAGGACAGGGGGGAGACTCTGCACCCATGCCCACAAACTCTGAATTTAGCAGCCTGGCTCCTGAGGTCCTAGAGTTTGGACATCTGCAACTCCCTCAAAGATGCATGGACATACTGAGGGAGGCAAGAAAGCCTAACACACGTTATTGCTATGCCAGAAAATGGAAACGTTTTGTCATCTGGTTCAGTTCCAAAGGCGTCAATCCCACCGATTTCTCGCCTTCACACATTGTGTTATATCTAACCCATCTGTCGGACTCTGGGTTAGTCTTCAATTCCTTAAAGGTTCACCTAGCGGCGTTGTCAGCCTACACCACGTCACAGCAGAAGGTGTCGTGGTGGAAAATACCTGTGATTAAAGCCTTTATGGAAGGGGTTAAAAGAATGTATCCTCCCATCACTCACCCAGCCCCTGAGTGGGATCTAAATGTGGTTTTAACTAGGCTCATGGGACCCCCTTTTGAGCCTATGCATAAAGCTAGTCTGAAAGACCTGACTTACAAGACAGCCTTTCTAGTAGCTATCACTTCTATCAGAAGAGTTAGCGAACTACACACCCTCTCGGTTTTGGACCCTTTGTTACAGTCCACAAAGATAAGGTAGTTCTGCGCACACATCCCAGATTTGCGCCGAAATTTATTTCGAAGTTCCATGTGAACCAGTCAATCGACCTACCCACGTTCTTCCAGAGACCTAACATGGCCGAAAGAAGCCTTCACACACTAGATGTGCGCAGGGCAGTCATGTTCTACATGGTTAGAACTAAACCACTGAGGAAAACTAAACAATTCTTTGTTTCAGTGGCAGCTGGTAGAGAAGGGGATCCTGTCTCTAAATCAGCAATATCAAGGTGGATTGTCAAATGCATCCCACTATGTTACACTCTTGCAAAGAGAGAACTGCCCTTCAAGCCTAGAGCACATTCTACTCGAGGCATTGGGGCATCCATAGCATTAATTGCAAATGTTCCCCTAGAGTCCATTTTGCAAAGCGGCAACCTGGAGTTCTGTACACACCTTTACAAAACACTATTGCCTAGATACTCATTCTAGGTCTGATTCTCAGGTGGGACAAGCAGTATTAAGACGTCTTTTCTCTACTGTTCCTTCTCACAACCCACCTCCAACTCCGGGTACTGCTCGCTAGTTTATGCACAGCATGTGATTCTAAGCAGATTAACAAGCATCGGAAGACAATGCATTACTTACCGTAAAAGCATTAGATTCACATGCGCCCACCCTTCCTCCCCGCGCGGGATGGAAGGAACATAGACTTCTTACTATTTTCTCTCTTCATGTACTCACTCACTATAGCCTTGGGCTCCCTCATGGCAGAAAAAATACAATCAGAGGGATCTCGGCGCGTGAGTGATTTTGGGTACACTACACGTCACGATAGGGATAGTGTTTCAGACACGCCTATGCCGACGTCCCCTTTCGGTCCCCGAAAGACAGGATGCAATACTGTGCGGTTACCACTGGATGTCGGACCATATGCACAGCATGTGAATCTAAGCAGATACAACCATCAGAAATGCCTTTATGGTAAGTAATGCATGTCATTTCTTGCTATAAAAATATTGCTCATAGTCCATTCAGATGTCAGCCTCTCAATTGGAGCAAATCCACTGTTCTGTTTGATTTGTGCTCAGCCAGCTGTAACAAACAGTGTTGTTTCTTGCCCGGTTTGTGCTCCATTTCTGAGTATATTGTTTTTATTATGAACTAAATAGCGGACTCCTGACTACATATTTATCACTTTATAACATCCTCTTTCCCCACTTTAGTGGAGATTTACCTTAACGCTTCATTAATACTCATGCACTATTGTACAACGTTGTCTTTCCTCACCTGGAGGACCTTTCCCCTGCTATTTTATCAACTCATAAACAAAAGCAATTCACAAGCAATAATAAAACAAACAAAAATGAAAAATATTAAAAACACTGTGTTTCACGCAAAGGGCCTGATCACGGTTCTGGCAGTATCCCAGAGGTAATACCGCTGGGCTACCGCCAGGGCAAATAGCGTTACTGCTACTCAGTCCAGCACTATTTGCGCTGGATCACGAGTAGCAGAGTAATGGTTATTGCCCATTCCCCATTGGGTCCTTTGGATCCAATGGGGCTGGGGGTTCTAATAGCGCAGAAAATGACCATTCCACCGGTGCATTTACCTCAAGCTGTAAGCTGGATGTAAATGTGGCCATACCCTGGATTGAGCGGACCCTTAAATACAGTGGTAATAGCGTTCCGGCCGCATTTAAGGGCTGCCGCCCAACCCATGATCAGGCACAAAATGTGCACTCACTTATTATGTGTCCTCTGAGTCCCCTCAATGCTGTGCTCCCCTCTTTAACTTCCTGCATAGCCTGGTGCTGCGCCCACAATCCAGAGATCAGACAGACATTTAGAGAACACAGCAACCCACGATGCACCGCAGGGGACCCCCGAGTCCTGGCGGGAGGGCACTGGAGATGACGTCAGCAGGTCACCAGCTGTTTGACTGCAAATAAATCCAGGAAACAATAACGAGGTGCACAAATTGCAGAAAGACAGCTCTCTAATGCATGCAATTATCAGCCGGGGGATCAATCGGTCTCAAATTACCAAAAAACTGAGGACTCTCGACCCGCCAACATCGGGCCACCGTTTTTGTAGACAAAAAACACAACATATTTTCAAGACATAAGTAAACGCAAATCCCTATTCTTCTACTGGCTCTTGCCATTTACAAACCTATAGATCGACATACATTCTGGCATGCCATCCTGCTCAATCGCCTCCGTGATAACCTGGGTATCACTGATCAGGCCCTGGCATGGCTGACCTCCTTTCTCACTGACCAGCCCTCCCAGGTCCAACTGGGGTCTTTCGTCTCTTCTATCTCTCTCGCCACTTGTGGTGTTCCCCAGGAGTCTAATCTCTCTCCCTGGCTGTTCAAACAATACCTGGAACCTCTTGCCTACCACATCACTTCCTTCTGCTCCAACTTTCAGTGTTATGCGGATAACACCCAGCTTTCCATCAGGCTCCCCTCAGCTGCCTCTTCTCCTTCTCGCATTACAGACTGTCTGACCGCAATTCAGGAATGATTTGCCGCCCAATGATCTCTGCCTTAATGCCAGTAAGACTGAGATCCTCCACATCAGAACACCAGCCCCCTCCTTACCTCTCTCTCTCTGGTCGCCCCACTCTGGGCCCTCTTCCTGCTCTTACCTGTGAGGCTAAGAACCTTGGAGTCATCTTGGACTCTATCCTCTCCTTCTCTCCTCACATCTTTGACGTCTCCAAGAAGTCACACTACCAGCTGCACCTCCTCAGAGGGATTCTTCCTTTCCTCTCCTTCGCCCAGAAGCTCACAGTCTCTAGAGCACTGGTCCTCTCTAGGCTAGACTACTGCAACAGCCTCTTTCTAAATCTTCCTGCCTCTACTCTCCGACCTCTTCAACTGATACAGAACAGGACTGCGAGACTTGTCCTTGGCCTCAAGCCCAGGGATTGTATCTCTCCAGCTCTAAAATCTCTTAATTGGTTCCCAGTGGCGACAAGGGTAACGTTCATGACCCTCTGCATTGTTCACAAGGCCTTCTGGGGCCTGGGACCGCACTACCCCTGAATCTCTCTTCCTAAACATCTCCCCTCTCGAGCTCTATGCTCATCCACTTCCAGCTCTGTGAGGGTCAGTCGCTTTTCCAAGCAGAGAGTTGGGGGCAGATCTCTATCCTCGGCTGGGTCCCCCCTCTGGAACAACCTCCCTGCCTCTCTGAAATGTGAGCAGGATCATCTTTGGTTCCGGAAGAAACTCGCAACCTTCCTCTCCGGGTCTGCTTTCTCTCTTCCTCTCCCCTGCTGATTCCCGACTGCTCCACGCACTGGCCACCTGTCATGATCTCTGCTTCCAAAAGGTCAGGGTTTTCCCAACTCCCTTGGAAGCAGATCCATAACCCAGGTTCCGAGTGCCAACCAGTCCCAATTGGGACCTTTTGGACCCAGTCCTGGCGCCAGTGGCACCAGGCTCATAAATATGCCCAGTCCCAGCGCTGGAAGCGCCGGGCTCATAATGCTTGGGTGGACTTACCTTCAGCAGACCATGCTGCTTACTTGCCTGCCAGTTGAGCCTCTGATCCTCTTCTGTTTGGAACTACTTTTCCTGTTGGGTGGGGCTGGAGCCACTCCCTAGATTCAGAACACTGGAACTCTTCTGGAAGGCAGGAACTCTTTTCTTACCAGGAACTCTTTTCTTACTTAGGCGTGGCTGTGGAAGGAGACACCTAAGCACTACAGGAGGCTATTTAAACCACACCCGGTGGATGAATCTTGCTTTGCGTTATTCTGCAACCTCTGCAGCAGAACGCTCATCGTGTCTTCTGCATCCGGTCCTGGGCCTAAGGAAAAAGGCTTACCATCCTGAATCCAGTCTTCAGCAACACCTATAAAGACAAGAAAGAACAGGTTAGCATTCCGGCATCTGAAAGGCAAAGGCTTACCATCCTGAATCCAGTCTTCAGCAACACCTATAAAGACAAGAAAGAACAGGTTAGCATTCCGGCATCTGAAAGGCAAAGGCTTACCTACTCTTCGTGCGCTCCGGAGGTCTTCACACTGCATTCCGGCATCTGAAAGACAAAAGTTTACCAACTCTTCGCACGCTCCGGAGGCCTTCGGCGCTGCATCCCGCATCTGAAAGACAAAACAAGGTGCGTTTAAAGACATTGGGGAACTTTAATACTCACGTGCCATTACTCCTTTCCACATCTAATCAAGTGGGTATTCCGGCACCCTGCAGCCGCTCCAAACTCGTACCTGCAAAATAAAAAGACAGTTAGAGCGCATAGTGAAGCAGGCAACAAGCGCTTACTTACGTGCTTCCAGGCGCTTCTATTCATCACACGGGCTCCATCTTCAACTCACTTCAGCCCGTCATCCGCCATCGCCGGAACCCTGCAAAACAAGAGACATCATTACTAAAGACTTTAAAGACATTTGAATGACTCGAAACTTACCGTTCGTGCAGTAAACGACGGACAGCAGTCCTCTGAAGTCAAGAGGCCTGCGCTACCTATCCAGTGAAGAAACTGGTTACAGCACCCTGCCCCGAGGCAGATGGAGAGCTCGGCATTCACTTACCTAAGGTGAGAGCGTTAACCTTTGGGGGTCTACAGGAGAGGAGAAGAGGAAAGAGATAGGGACACCCCAATAACCCCAGTTCATTAACCCCATATTTTCTATCTGCAGACATCTTACTCTACACGTCAGGCATACAGTGCACAGAGGTCCAGCCCAAAGAGCCAACCGGGTGCTACACATCACCTTTGAAGATACGGTAGTCGCCCAGTCAAGACCGGCGCCTCTGCGAGAATCAGGTGAGCGTTACACCACCTGGCTACCCTCTGAACTTGGGTCCAGGCTCCTTCATGATCAGTTGCACCTCACACTGCCTCCAAGCTCCCCTAGCACTTGTGGTCTGTATCTGCAACCCTACAGTCCCTTATCACTGCACATGAGCTACCCAATGGCTGCACTTCTTGGATCACCTGCACTGAGCCACACGCTCGCTGCACTTTTGAGTTACCTGCACTTCTCCCCCCACCCAATCCCCTCGGCACTTCTCCCTTTCCTCTTCCCTGCTCTTGCACGATCTGAATGTCACAGAGCCTAGTAAAATCATTGTTTTGTCCTCCCTATGTTTCCCCCTCCTTGTCTTGTCACGCCTAGACACACTTGTGTACAGGCGTGTTATAAAAGCCATATCATATGATTACGCTACTCTATTGGTTAATACATAACAGGTGACATTCCAAATCAATTCCCCGGCAGATGACCTAATAGGGCAATTAATAAAAGGGAAATCAGCGCCTCGTGGCAAAAATATTAGATACACTAAAATCCTTTCCCATGACACCAGACCTCTTGGCACCCTAGACCGTTCCCAGACCTTGCAGCTTCCTCACCTTTAAACATATCTTTGCAACTTCCACATTGATACATGTTGCTGTCCCTGTTACTCAGCTAGACCAAGTACAGAAACGGTTAGATTGCAGAACGTTCATCTTACTTGGAGAAGAGAGATGGTCATAGAAAAAACATGTAACAGAGGTCCCACTTTTGAAAAGTAATTTCTTGTATTATTTGTACTACCAAGCCACTCCACTACTAATTCAGAAGTCATAGGAGCAGTAGATCCAAAGCCTGATACAGTATTTTGGCAGTGCCTCGACCCAACGCCTAGTTCACACCAGAACACGTCCTTTGCAACTTGTGTTTCCTTATGACTAATACTAATGACATAAATAATCATTATTGTTCTTTGTGCTCAATTTCCCTGGGAAAAGCTTTGTGAGAAAGGACAACAGAAACCTTGTCCCTGAAACAACAGCTAATATGGTGAATGGTTGCACTGCATTCCAATCCAGCCGTTTACTTTGCAACTTTAAAAGTTCTCTTGGATGCAGCAAAAACATGGCCTAATCAAAAATGGCAGAGACATTAAAACAACATTGCAATGATACCAACATTAAAATGGCACAAACCATCACATTCCTAGTATTCTCGCAGCCTGTATTTCCCTCTAACTTTAGGATGTTGCATTTGCATATTACCAATGCTATGAGCAAATCAGGCTGGTTTCCATCCGGAAAGGGGCAGTCCAGCCCAAATTAATTGTTCACATCCCTTCTGCACGAGACCACAAGCAACCATGGACATGTTTGGCCTCATTGGGCATCACCAGTGAGGTGCTGCTTACTTACCTCCTTTCCTACTGTTCCCAAGAGAGTTGGCAAAGGTCAGAGTGAAGGGTATTGATATTGATATTTTATTTGTATTGCGCCCATACACATGTGGGTGAGAGTTTAGTTTTGCTAGTTCACTTTTGGCCCAGCAGAAGTTGGGGTTTCCTTCTTTCTCAGGTGATGGCGATCCTAGTTTGAAGAAACTAGGATGAAGAAAGACCTGGTCCAATCCTCTCATGAAAGGGCGTTTCAATATACAAAGGATGTTTATGATCCATTTGCACAGGGAGCTATATCTAATCAACAACGCCAAGTAAGATTCGGCAACACATCATTCGGCTTCGGAAGTTCCAGCAGTGGCAGTTATAACAACACCAGAGGTCAGGTCAGGAATCGTAGTAGGTCCAACAGAGGAGGAAACCGCAATAGACAACAAAGAAGAATTGGAGGTAATCAAAGTCAATTTTACAATGGTCTACCTCAACAACAACAGCAAGCACAGTTGGCTTCTACTTCTTCAGCTCCTTCTTCAATATCGGAAGCTTTTTTAGATCAGCGACTGCCCATGAACAATTGGGAATACGATCAACGGAGAACAAGGAGCAACCATCCCTATTAGTGAATCTCTCTGATTATATTCCTAATGAACAAGAAGTGAATGTGATAAACAAAGGTCTTGGCTTTGTTCCCACTACCAAATACGATAAATTTCAAACTCGTATCGAAATAAGTCAACTCCTAAGGAAGATTAATTTACATCAATATTTTCAAGATAAAGTATTTGATGAACAGATCAACAAAAGCGGTTTTAAGGCAAAATCCACTTTTGAACCCCCAATCAATAGCCATACTCCAGAGGCTACGGTCTTCGCGAAACCCGTATCGGAAGATCTACACAAACTAGAACAAGAAACGGAGGCCAGCATTTTTCAAAATTTCAGTAATTTAGAAAGAAAGGCAGTGAAAAGCCTTGCCTAGAATTCTAATATTGTCATACGAAAAGCAGATAAGGGTGGAGCTGTGGTAATTCAAAATAGAGTAGCCTATGTCGAGGTACTAGACAGCTCGCAGACAAAACCTTCTACCAGTTGATTACAGATGACCCGGCCAATCGGTTACAGAACTTAATCAATGAAAAATTGTGCAAAACACTAGAAAGAGAATGGATTTGTCAAAAAGAATACAAATTTTTGAAAGTAGAACAACCAGTAACACTGAAATTTTACACACTCCCAAAAATTCATAAATCCCTAAGGAATCCTCCAGGCCGCCCGATAGTATCAGGTAGCGGCTCCTTATTAGAGCCACTGTCTAAATATGCAGACACATTTTTGAAACCCTTTGTGGCAACAATGTTTTCTTGCATTCAAGACACATCAGAAGTTATCAACCTGATAGAAGAATTAAAATTTGACAAAGAAAAACAGCTATTGATCAGTCTGGATATCGTCTCCTCATATACATGCATCCCCCCAAAAGACACCTTATCAGTACTCGAAGAGATGTTACCAACAAAGAGGACCACAGGAATCGCCCCGAACAGCTTCATTTTGTGGTGCACGGAGATGGCCTTGACCGAGAATTACTTTATGTTTAATTGAGATCTGTACCATCAAATTCACGGAACGGCAATGGGTTCATCTGTGGCTCCAACAGCAGCTAACCTGTATGTAGAGTATTTCGAAACTCAGGTTTTTTACCAAGAAACCAACCCTTTCCCTGACCATATGTCCTTATGGAGAAGGTTTATAGATGATATTTTAATGATTTGGGATGGAACAAAATCTTCATTCTCTTTGTTCATGGAATGGACCAATAAACAGAATCCATACCTGAAATTTACCTCAACTTGTGACAATACTGAAGTAAACTATTTAGATATTACTATCAATGTTAATACTGAAAGGAAAATACTTCAAGTCCAGCCATTCCACAAACCAACAGACAGAAATGCACTGTTGTGTTTTGACAGCTTTCATCCCCGCCATATGAGGGAAAACCTGCCTTTTGGGCCATTTTTACGCCTTAAACGAAATAGTACACAGACCAGTATCTTCCTGACAGAAGCTGAAACACTTCGCACTAAATTGCTTGCTAGAAAATATCCAAAAAAGATTGTGAAGAGAGCATTTAAAAGATCCAAACACAACAATCGGGAAGCACTTTTGGAATATAAAAACAAAGAACCAAGTAACTCCAAGATGGTATGTGTGAAAACCTTTTCTCCAAAGTCCAATAAAATAATTGGAATTATGAAAAAAACTGGCACATTTTACAAAGAGGAGAATGCCCCCTGGAAAAACCACTCTGTGCCTTTAAACGTACGTCTAAATTGAGAGAATTATTGACAAAAAATGATATTTCCATACGACCCCCTAGACAACAAAGGATTACGGAAAGTTGGGGTCTTCCTGCGACTAAAGGACACTCTCCCTGCGGTGGTTGTGTGAAGTGCCAGTTCACTTCGAGATCATCCGAGGTGGACATTGGTCTGGCAAAACCCTGGTCCCAAAAACACTTTACTAACTGCAATTCATCGAATGTAGTATATGCTATTTGGTGCCCCTGTCCAAAAATGTATATCGGAATGACAGAGCGGAAAGTAAAGATAAGGATTAGTGAACATCGTAGCAATATCAAAAATAAAGTAATCACAGCACCATTGGTAGGACATTTCCTTTCAATGGACCATGGACATGACACATTACATTGGACTGTTCTAATCCAAGTAAAAAACATCTCTCCGGTTTCAAGTCCAAATAAAAAACTATTCAGTAGGGAACAATGGCTGATTTTTCTAACCAATTCATGTGAGGTAGGCCTTAATGAACAGGTAGACTGGTTGAAGTGTTGCTAAGGAACCAATATATCGAACCCCACGATTAATTAAATCAGAGCAAACCCACTCAGCCCCCCAAGAATACTGTTAGAGGTGAGTCGCGCGATTTTCTAGTGACATTTGGCAATAACTTTCGTGCATGAGACAATATGAAAAATTAAAAGTGACAGATGCGATACTCGTAGAAGTCCACCTGAGGGACATGTGACATTTTTAATTATGGGCTTGTTTGTAAAACAACAAACGGGTGAATACCAAAATAAACAATTAGTCTGGATTGCCCCTAAAATTCCAGTAAGATCTTCACCTGTAATCGTAAGGCGGTGAGTCTATTTAGGCGGGGACATCGGCATCGAGGTGGGCCGTTCTTTCCGCACCTTTTTTCGGTTGTTGTGGTCAAGCATAGAGATGGCGCGGTCATGTTGTGGTTTTCCACCGAACGCCATCTGCCAGTGATTGGTTGTACGTTCCGACATCACGGGCCGAATAGCACGAATCACATGACCTGAATACGTAAGGTCATGTGATACCCAATCCCAGCCGACTAATACTATTTAGTAGCTGGGCAACGGGAGAGTAATGAGCTTCGGTACCGAGGCGGAGAGGCAGAAAGATGACTCTGAAGACGCGACCCGATCAAAGCTGTTGAAGGTAAGCCGAAAAGGAGCGCTACATAGAAACTGTTCATCTTAACTGCACTCTGGACTAAGGAGGGTGAACCGAAGCATCAAACTAAAACTGCACATTGGTATTTTACAGCGGCGTTAAAGAGCTCGAGCAAAACACGGCTGCTTATTAGTGTAAATTGGTCCTACGAGCGAGGCTGACACCTCTTACTATTGAACAAACGAAAAGAGAAGTTTATAACTATCGCGGATGTTTACCCCTTGTGGACACAAGGTAAAACCGCAGTCTTTGAATATTGTGCCTAACTTGTAATCTATGGTCGGCTGTTTTTCAGTTGAACATGTTAGGGAATACATATATGATAACTAACTGATATACACCCCGGTGTATGGCAGATAACTGTTAAACTCTGCAGATGAACTTGAGGAAGTTTGAGCCAACTGCAGTAAGTCACATGTGGTGGATTTATAATGGAGCCTCTAAGGTGTTTTCCACAGGGTACAGTCCAGTGAAAGGACACCTGGCTATTCCCATGCGCAGAATTAATAAATCAACCTGTGCATGGTAAGTGTGAAGAAAGCATAATAATATGCTTTTGAAACTTTTTTGTAGCCCAATTTTCTACACCAACTGATAATTGCTACTCTCTTTCCTTTTTCTCTGTTTTCTTCTCTTTCTTTTTTTCTATCCCCTAGCATGGTTTTTGCTATTCTCTTTCAAGAATCCAATGGAAACCGATCCAAGAACCTCATTTGCAAACAAGGTCGAAGGAGTCACAATTGTTGGCTAAAGACTTGGTTTGTAGAATACAACATCAATTATGATTTGAATGATACAAGTCTGGTAATTTTAAGTGCGTAGTGGGATCACGTTGGTTCCCCTGAAGAAGTTCTCATAGTTAGAGCAAACAACTGCTCCCATAAGGACGAAACATGTTGGGTATGGAGCACTGTGATCTATTAACAGTGTTATAAGACCAAAGTTATTTATTATGAGATACCTTTCAGAAGAAAGGAGTAAGATATTGTATCCTAATATAAGGGTCTAAAGGTTCCTAGTTTAAGAAGGAGGGTTCCTTTATAGAAAAAACTGTAAATAAAACCAACGCAGTGTTTACACTACATTTTTTTGTGATAATATTATCTAAATTTCGTACTTTTTTGCACTTTTGCATTTTGCACTGTAAGTTTGATCTACCCCTAGTGGTCAATAGACCACTGTGGGTGTATCAACCACTTTTAATTAGTGACTCAAGATACAGTCAAACATATGTATTTTCGTATGTTTGTCTACATTATATTATGAATGCTTTTAACAACACCAGGTTGTAAAGAATTGTGTTATATATATATATATATATATATATATATATATATGTTTACTTGTGTAATAAATTGTTTATTGAGATATATATAAAATAAAAATATTTTTATGTTTACATTTGTTTGTTACCCAGTACCTATTTTGGTCCATGGTCTGGATGATCTCTTTATGAAAGAGAAAGGAGGGATTAATTTTGAGAGAGAAGGTTTTAAGGAGAAGGGACACATAGGTTCTTAGGTTTAGACTTTTATGTTTGCTGAAGGGGCAGAACCTCTGTGTCTTTAAATTAGCCCATAGTCTCTTTTCTGTTGTTGTTGATCCTAGTTTGTGTGTCAGTTACTTCTGTGTCTGAAGGAGGAGGAAGTTCTATTCCTCAAACATCTGATCATGTTTTCTTGGGAGTTCAGTGGATGGGGGATATGCCAAGAGAATCAGCCTTGCCAGTACAGCAGCCTTAAACGCGCTCCACGCGGATGACTTCTTTTAAGTAGTGAACAGCCTTTTAAAAAACAAGCATTGGCAATGGCAACTGTTTGGGCTTTTGTGTAGGCATGGGAAAGGCTCTTGTCATGCAAAGCCATAGTGGTATTAACTGCCATTGATGGTAGCAGGTGCTAAATGATGCGAATACCTGGGCATCTAATAGCAGTGCCTTGCAAAAGCCTAATACTTGTACACAAGCCAAAACTATTGGCTTTCCCAATGCTGGTTTTTAACAGGACTTCAGTGAAGGACACGCATAGTGCTTACAAATGGAAGGAGACTGAACAAAATCTTTTTTCTGTGTGTTTTCATCAGGTGTTTGGTTTTGAAAATGTGGCCACCCCATGTGGAATATGCTGCTCGTGATAGCAGCAGAGGAGAAATGTTTTCAAAGGATTGCAACTATTTTGAAGACAGCAGGACCCTATGCCATTTTAATACATTAAGATTCGAGGACTGGAACAAATTGAAGATCTCGACCTCGCCCGAGACAGCATCTTGAAAAGCCGCTTAATTTTCCAGCCCAACCTCTCTCTCCTTGCAAGGCTTTTCCCCCATGTGTGATTCTTTATGCCTGTCATGAAAGAAAAAAAACCATCAGCAGTCTCAAAATCTGGGAATCCTTTACTCGAGCTGATCAAGAAACCCAGCTGTACTCTTCCATAAGACCCGCCTCCATCCTCTCCCAATGCAACAATAAACAGCCAGCCTGTGCCTTTAAAGAGTTCCCATGATGAGGAGTTTTGGGCGGGGAGAGGCAGGAATGGGTGGGAATGGCCATAGGGATTGGCATGGTTATGGGCAGGCAATGGGTGGGCTCATCGCCAAACAACACCTACAGGCTGTGTGTACCTCCACACATGGCATTCCTCTGTGTCCCTCAGTGTGTGCTTTTCCTCCCAATCTGCACTTGAATAGGTACTCAAATGCAATGCACGTGACCCCTAATAGCCCAAACTATTCAATAGTGTTCAGAGTACAGTTTTCAATCCATGTCATGTTTTTTTCCCTTTAATTCTGCAATTACTTCAGGGTGCCTTTTCTTGGGGTGTATCTCTATTAATCCTTTGGTGTCCAAAGTCATCGATCAGAGCGTTTAATACTTCTTGGGGTGGGGGCAGAGGGTTGTGTTAGTAGATTGAAGATTGGAAGAGGTTTTGTACGTCTTGTGTCCCTGGTGAACTCATAGCTCAGTCTTGGAATCAACACTTTTCAGGTTCCCTTCCTCTGCCTGTGTTCATGAAGTGTGTGTGTGTCAGAGAACGGGGATATTCTGATTGCTACTTGATGAAAGTGATTGAGCTTTTTGTTTTTTCCCTGTAACCAGGAGTATGAGGGTGAACGTAATGAGGCCGGGGAGCGTCACGGACACGGCCGAGCGCGGCTGCCCAACGGAGACACGTACGAAGGCCAGTATGAGAATGGAAAGCGCAGTGGACAGGTGAGTCCAGGCAGCAGCATTCTGGCAAACATTGAATCCTAGGGCATCTTCATAAAAATATATGTATGTTATATATACCCAACTTTTTACCATAGGATAAATGAATGTATCTTTTAGGAAATCACCAAACAATGTTACTGACCGGTATCAGAAGTCTCAAGAAGAGAAGCCTTTCTGAAAGTGAAAAGAAGTGTGAGGATTAGGAGCAAATGATAATGCTTGTGTATAGAAGAGCCCTTGGGTCCCTCCTGTGATCCGCTCCTCTCAGACTCGACCCTTTGAGAGAGACACTTGTATCCGGGCTCCAACTGTAACAGAGCAAAACCAGAAATGAAGCCACACTTTGGGTATTTCTTCTTGCAGTCGGGACATATTTTAATAGTCTACAAACTACGTCACTAGGTAAAAAGTCACCATTTAACAATACATCAGACCAGCAATTGAATGCATTCAAATCCTATCACTTCCTGTGGGACCCAAAATAGAAACTGTGCTCTGTTCCACTGAACATACTCCAGGGAACTCCTGATGGCAGGAGTCCAGAGGGCCAGGTACATAACACCTGCCTCTCCACATCAAGAGCTAGAAGTGAAGGGCGCAGTGTTGGTTGGTGTAGCAGCAGCACAGTACTATTGGCACGTGAGAAGGCCTTCCTACTGTCCGATCTACGCATGCTCGGAGGATCAGGACATGCGCATTAGCACTAAGCCGTGAGCGTGTCCTTGGAATCCATCTTGGGCCCCCTGACTGGGGGATCATATATTCAAAAGCTGATGCCACTGTCACGGACTAGTGGAAGGAAGCCTGTGCCTTTTAGAGCAGACTCACGTGTGCATTGACACGTGTCTCTGGAGTTGTGTATATGAAGAGATACGTCCCTAAATAAAGTAGTGTCCTGCTGGTGAAAGCGGCTGCATCCTGTGTGTGTTTATTGCTGTACTTATCATGTCCGACAACTGGCGACGAAGGGCTACTGATCTACACGTGTTTGATCTGAACGTGTGGCTGTGTCCCCTGTTGAGGGTCCTGCGCAGCAATTTGCAGCTGCAGCGGCTTGTCTGCTGTGAAGGGTGCCGCGAGAGGAGAGGTGCTGGGCTGTCGTGAGGGTTAGAGGCTCCGATGCCGAGGTTGCTGTGAGGAGGACCAATGAAGCCGCGAAGTGGCAAGCGGGTTGGTTGCGTGCCTGTGAGCGCAAGGAATGCTTCCAGTAGTCGAGTGAAGGTGGTGTGGTGACTACGGAGAGCGAGAGGACGGAGGCGAGGCAAAGATATCGGGTGTCGGGCGTTCACCCTGTGCCTCTCAAAGTTCATTTTCTTCATTTCAAGGTCCACGGCGGATCCAGCACCAGAGGGATGCCTTTGGTCCCCGGAACTAAGTCAGGGCCATTGATGAAGTTTCGGGGGATATGAGTATGGCGTGGTTCATGATCCGGAACACAGTCGTAGGTTGGATCCACAGGGATTTCCTGGGATGTACAATAATGCTGAATTTTATAAGGCTCAACCCGCTGTGGCACAGTATTATTCTGATGAGTATGTGAACTTGGTGCAGAATGGTTGGGAGGTGAAGGAAGTCCCAAGGGTGTCTATTGAACTGGGAGGGAGTACCAATGTGTTTTTGATAGATACAGGGGCAAGTGTTATGTTCTCGGGGAACAGGACTTTATGCTGATGGACATGGGTTTAAAGTTGACTAAATCTATGGCCAGGATTTTTCAGTGGGGGGCTGTACAACCTTTGCAGTATTTGGGCCAATTTCATCGTCGGCTGTGTAGGTGCCCTTCCCCGGCTTACTACGTGCGAGAGAAAATAAAATAAGCGACCCCTTTCGGGGAAGAAGGCACCAAGACCCGGCTGCAAGAGTTCAAAGGATGGTTTATTTCTCCAGCTAGGAAATAACCCAAAAAAACTCCCCACCTCCTCATTTACATCACACTTATATTGATATCAATTAAAGTAACTCTAACAAAAAATGCTAAATGGACCCGATTGGCCAGGCGATATGGTGCTGTAGGTGTGGGTGGCATCTCTTCCTCCTGGTTGGCTGAGTGGCTGACGAGATGAAGGACATCAAATGTCTTGGGCTCCACGCAGGTCAGGGTCCGGTCACTGTGGTCACTACCTAAACTAATATGTTGCATTCGAAAAACACTAAATAACAAATTATCTAAAACATTTTATGCTACTTTTCACATTTCTACACAAGTCGCACACAATGGTTATTGTCAGTACATTTGGGTCATTCGTGGCTTGTAATTAAGGGCCTTGACCTTATTGTGCATGTAAAAGAATCAAGCTATGTTTCACATCTCTCCTAAGTTTCAGACCTATTAGTAAAAATATATATTGTAGTCATTATTGCTTAAGATTAGTAGTGAGTGTGTTGGGTGGGTTTTGCAGCACAGGCGGGGGTCTGGTATTTGAAAGAAATACCTTACTGGGAGCGCAGGGTCAGGATGGCAATAAATTGTTCTAATGGGGGTGGGTGGCTTGCACGTTTATGAGGACGAATCGAGCAGTAAGTGCTTAGCTCATTTTGGTTCACATGCTGGTTCTCAGGCGAGCAGTGATCTCAGAGGAAGAAAACTGTAGCATATTGATTGTTGCAACTTTCTCCGGCTTCTGCGTGAGAATGGAAGCACAGAGCTTTCCTTCGCAGGGGGAGTGCAAGGGTGGAGGCCAGCCAGCTGCCTGCGCGCCTTGTGTGTGTGTGTCTCTGTCCTTGGCTGCTGCAGTGGAAGGGGAGCTGAGCATTGCTGTACTATCGTAGTGAGGCCTGTTTACCCAAGATGGAGTCGAAAGGGGCACAAAAGATGGATGCCCTGTGTCCTGCTCAGTAGTCCCATCTATGTAGAGGTCAACCGTGGTTAACTTTACATAAGGGCGAGGGGCAATCCCACTACCGGAGGCACATGGTCCAAGCTCTGTACTGAGGAGCGTACGACGTGAGGGGGCCTGGGGATCCCTCGCTCCCATACATTCCCCCCTTTCGTTACATCTAAAGTAATGAACTACTTATCTTGTTCTTTCCGTTCTCCCTTCGGTAGCGCTCAGCTTCAGCCACAGCCTCATCCCAAGCAGGTGTACCCTTTATTGGTATCCATGCTTTGCACACACTTCTTAAGCTGTTACCTCTTCTTGCATATTCTTCTGGTGTGACCATTAAGTATATCCCACCATCCCCATCTAAATCTATCCAAACCTCATTATACCACAGCAAGTTCTTTGGTTCTCTAATGGTAGTGTAATGTAGATTATCGACCACGTCCCCATACTGTCTATAGACGGCAGTCATCCTATATTGCGGTGTGGTGTATTCTCCAGTTTGTACTTGGGCATCTATCATGGTAGCCACCGTTGTCTGTCGGCCCACTGTTACCATCATCATCGCTGAATTAGGCATATTATTTTCACAGCATCTTAGTCCCAGTTGGCACACACAGAATATTAGGAGAAGAAAGACAATAATGGGAATGAGTATCTTCGCTGCGATGTTCACCCATGATGGTATCCAACTGAACATATTGTCGAACCATGTGCTGTCAGCTGCTCCACCTTCTGTTTTCATTCTTTCTCATAAATTATGCACTGCTGTTATCACATGTGACAGTGTCCCGTTATCAGCATCTGAAGTTGGTACGAACGTGCAACACGGCCCCCCAATTCTTTTGCAAACACCACCGTCCATCGCCGTGATAAGATCTAAGACATATCTGTTTTGCATCGTCATCAGGCACAGTGCACGGAGCTCTATTTTTATGATGTTGAATCCTTCTTCAGTGTCGTTAGCCAGCTGGATGATCTCCCACCGTGTTATCTGCAGCCATTTCGCATTTGTCCTTGCTTGAACGCCTGGTGCTAGAAATGATGCAAAAAATGTCTCTGCAGATGAGAAAAACCTGTACTGTTGCGGGATTTCAGCAAGGAGTTCTGACGATTTGGACGAAATATAATGGGATCTTTTGCTGCGTGACAACTTCGTCTTCAAGGTTTCTTCTGACAGTAGTTTGTATGCTGGGGGCTCCGTGATTGTCTCATCGGGCGCTGTCGATGGTTCAGCTGATTGCCCTGCTGCCGATGTGTCAGCCGATTGGCCTGCTGTCGAACTGTCAGCCGAAGGCCTTGCTGTAAACTGAACATGGCTCTCTGGTATCACCATTAATGCTGAGTGAAGTGTGGCTAGGGCACAAGTGCCCCTCCAGGATGCTGGGAGATGCAGGTAGGCTCATTTGCCACAGATCCAGTAGATGTCCATTAATGCAGCAGCACCTTTTTTCATATCTGGCATTATTAAAGTCTTATTGCACTGCTGTGCGGTTCCCATATTCCCCTTCCCTTCTCCATGGAAGCAAAGTTTGTGCGGTATTTCTCTTTGAATCTTTATGGGCCTCTCCAGGGGTGTGACCCATGTCAGCTTGGTGATATGCTGTGACCAGATGGTGATGCACGTTTCTTTTGCCCACTCGTATGTTTCGTCTGGCAGCCCTCGAAGCCCCTCAGCTTTGCATTTAATTGTTTCATCATGCCACTTGTCTGCATACCTTGTCCCTTTTATGATGAAAAATGGCTCTTGGAGGCAGATTACTCCTTGTCGTCTGCTGGTGCAAGTTTGTTCGTTTTCCAATTTTTCCATAGTGACTGTGTGTGCTTGAAATGTCTTTTTTATTCTACACAGCATCAGATGAATCAAACATTGGGCCTCAGACAAGGGTACTTCCTGTGGGATTAACATTTTTGGGGTTCCAGTTGCATGAGGAATAAGTGAGCACACATAGCAGCTTTCGTTACTTGCTTGCTTTGCTGCGGTGCTCATGTCTGAATACCATTTGTTGGATTGGTCAGGGTGTCGGGGGTCCTCTATTTCATCTAACCCCAGGTTATGATAAATATCGTATCTGCAATAGTTACATATGCCAATACATTTCTGCACTGTTTTTGGTATGATAATGTGTCGAATGGCAGCAGCTCTATCTGGTAGTATTCTTTTTCCATATTTAGATATTTGCTGGCCAAGATACACAACGTCTGCAAGGCAGTATTGTAACTTTCCATTGTCCACCTTGTATCCCTTGGCAGCCAATACGTTAAGCAGTGTTATCGAGTCTTCTCTACACTCTTCTTCTGTTTTGCAACAGACGAGTAAATCGTCTACGTACTGTATAATGGTGCTCCCTACATCTATGTTGCCAATGTCTTCTCGTAGTACTCTGTTAAAAATGCTTGGGCTCTCGCAATACCCCTGTGGGCGTCTGCGATGTTCATATCTGCTGTTTCCTAATGTAAAGGCTGTAAGGTGCTGCGACTCTGGTGCGAGTGGCACAGAGAAAAAGGCATTTTTCAGATCAATGACAGTGAAGCAAGTTGCCTCTTTTGGTATACTGCACAATATTGATGCCGGGTTAGGCACTAAAGGGAACTCTTTTTGGATGACGTCATTGAGTGGGCAGAGGTCCTGGACCATTCTCCATGCCCCTCCTTTCACTTTCTTAATCGGAAAAATCACTGTGTTTCATGGGGAAGTTGATGGCACTAAGATACCTTGGCTTAGGAGTGCATTCACTGTTTCTCTAATACCTTCCTCTGCTTCTTTAGATATGGGGTATTGTTTCACTCTGGGTGGGAGGGCACCTGGTTTCAGTTTTATCTTTATGGGAGTTACCTCGTGCAATAATCCTACATTGTGTGGCCCTGTAGTCCAAATTTCAGGTGCTACCCTGGCCATATCTTCCTCAAATATTGTCAGTGGGGCCTTTATGTTAGCCATGAGTGGGTTATGTATTTCTCTGTATTGGATCATAATGTCACATGGTATGCTTATTTCCATTATAGTTTCTCCATCCCCCTCGTAATCGGTAAACAATTCTTCATCAGTTACATCTTTTTAGCATTATGTTCGGCTCTATGCATAGTACACTTCTCCATTCGCGTCCCTGCGTGTCTAGGCCTATGACCACAATGCGTCTGTTTGAAACTTGAACTGCCTCAATGTCTATAGATATGATTGTGCCTGGCACTACATCTGTTGGTGTGATTGGGCGGAATATGAAGTCTGATGGTATTCTCCACTCTTTTTGTGTTATTTCAGGCACTACTCTGGCTAATACCTGTATTCCATAGACAAACATGTCCATGTCAATGGGGATCCCTCTTACTGCAACTTCCTTTGTAATCGTGCTTATTATCAAGAGTGCTCGTACGGGGCATACCCCTGGCGTTGAGCACACTATTCCTCTTTCAGTAAAGGCTATGGTCATGTTTAACTTACTGAGCAAGTCTCGTCCCATCAAATTGATTGGCGCGTCTTCGTAATACAATGAGGGTGCACACACTGTTTTTCCCCCTACTGTTACATCAAGATCTTTTGTGTAAGGACCTTTTAAAATAGCCCCAGAGAACCCCTGCGTCTCCAAATTTCTTCCCGAGAGCTGAAACCGCCCTTCTGTGAGGCATGTTTTCTGCTCCAGGGTCTACCATAAAGATAAACTGCTTGTTTCCTATCTCTGCCTCCACTAGTGGTTCCTCATTTGCACTTTGTGTGGTGGATAGGACTGGACACGCAAGTGCTCCCTGTAGGCTGCCCTAGTCTTGGTATCTTTGCTGACCTGGCACTGAAAAAGCGTTGTCACCTATGACCGTTGCGCCACGGAATGGTGCAGGGGCACCGCTTGCAGCCGCTGCAAAAGGGTTATTGTTTATGTTCCCTACTGGGTTTTGTCTCGCTATGGGCGGTAGTGCGTTTTGCTGTTGTGGCTGTTGCTGCTGTTGTGGGGCTGTCGGTCTCTGATGCATTTGGCGGTCATAGCAGTACTGATCTTGTTGTCCCCCCTCCCCATTAGAGCTCCACAAGGGCTACCTGGGTGTGGGCAGCCCCACCCCTGTTCATTGTTCATGGGCTGCTGCTGCTGCCCTTGAAAATACCCTGATGGTCGCATTCTACAATCTTGTGAATAATGTCCCCATCTTCCACAATTCCAACACGACCCCTGTTGTTCTCCTCTTGGTCCTTGCCCACCATACCCTCTGTTTCCTATTCCTCCGTATCCTCCCCTCTGCCCGCGGTACCCACCTCTTCCTTGGGCCGGCCTGTTCTGCCACTGCGACCCTTGGCATGGCTGTTCCTCTCCGTTCCACTGTCCTTGGTCCTCTCCAACCCACTGTGCTGCTATCCCAACGGGACTTCCTCCCGCGTTTTCCTCTCCTTCGTTTCCTCTGTCTGCGGTTACACTGGCAGACATGGCGGCAACCTTCACTAATTTCGTCTGTACTAATTTTGCTTTGTCGGCCAGCCTCTTTTGCGTGACCTCCTTTTCCTTCTCTTTGATCCTCCTCCAGTGGTGTACAATTATGCTCTGTATTTCAGGCCACGCTTTGGCTTCGATACCAGCTATTTTGTCCAAGGCCTTCTGTACTTCTTTCGGCAACCCCTTTTTAATGATAAAATAGAATAAAGCTGTTGATTGATTCCATGCCGTACCAGTTTCGCTTCTCCATAAGTCTTGCAGTCGCAGAATGAATTGCGCAGGATCCTCGTTCTCCTCCATCGTGCACTGCATCACTGCATGTAAATCTGGAACATCGGGAAATGCACGCCACAATGCATCCCACACTTGTGCTCGAACATTGTTGAATGGTGATCCATCGTGTCGATCACAGCTCATTGTTACTCCCGGGAACCCTGCTCTTTCCCAGATTGTGTCTGCTTGGTCCCCGATTGCTGATACTAATAAACTTTTTACATCACCTATAGCTAACGGCACGCCTGCCGTGTTCTTCTCAAATACATGTATCCACTTACCTGCCCCTCCCGTCAGCGGGGGGAGGAGGTTTAACAGGTTGGTTTTGTCCATTTGGGCCCACGGAATATAGTTTGACCTGCCTGCTCCTTTATGTATCCGTGGCATTTGTAGTTTCTGTTTCTTTCCTGTTTTGCTCGTTCTCCCTTTTTTCGTTTTACTTACCAGTATGTTCCCTGTCCTCCCTGTTCGTTGTCTTAATCTACCTTGCCATAATGGTGGCGATAGTGTGTCTGGGTAACGGCGGTTTGGCAGTGGGGATCCTTCCGCGGCAGCTGCCTCTTCGTATTCATCTAAATCGTCCCATATTTCTTCTATTTCTGACTCTAGCTCGTTATTATCCTCCCAGTTTTCCTTGGGTTCATTTCCTTGTCTTTCAACCTGATCTCCACTTTGTTGACTTTCCGGTATGTCTGGGCGTATAATTCTCACTGGTTTGTTATTCAATTGGAACAGGAACTGTCCTGGCTGCCACTCTTGTTCTTGTCTCTGCTGCGATGATGTCCCTTGTGATGCTATAGATTGTCCTGATACTGAGGCTGCTGGGGTTGCATTGCTTGCTGCCCCTATCGGGGGTGTGCGATCTGCCAGTGACAGCGGGGGTACCTCCCCTCCCCCTGGCAGCATTTGCCCTTTGTCACATAAAGCTCTTAACCGTGTTATTTCCATTTGTGTGTGTGCTAACTGGCGGTTCAAATCACCTGTTAAACGTGCTATGTCCACAGGAGGCGCACTCGTGGGGCCGTACAGGCCTTCCTTGTCATATGGTGGAGGTTCGGGGGCTGTTGCCCCGCCCTGAGCAGTGGCGGTGGGTGGTATATACAGGGGTTCACTAAACCCTACCGCTGGCCTAGTCATTCAGGGATAGATTTTTGTTACTTCGTTTTCGGTTGTAGTTGTTGAGCATTCCCCTTTTGGTGTCCCGCCTACTTCTTCAGGTTTTTTCTGCTTTTCTATCATTCGGCTTGTACCTACCTCTGCCGTGGGGGAAACTTCTTCGAACATTCGCCATAAATCTAATACTTCTCTTCAGTTCTGTAACTGTTTTCCTTTGTATCGTGCTAGTAAATGTGTTGATACTAGATCCAATACGCTTTTGTCAAATGACCCTCCTTCTGGCCAAATTGGTGTATCCCCGTCTCCTTTTATCTCGGTGATCCACTGATCGTGATATTTCTGTATCCTGTCGCTATATAGTGGAAGGTGCTGGCAAATATGTGCCAGTGGTGTTACTCCCCCCATGGCAATGTTTCTTTTCCTTTCTTGTATATTCTGGTACCCTTGGATCTCTTCCCACCTCTCACTTGGTATGTCAGTTACAATATGTGGAAATAATACGTTCTTTATCAATGCTCACAATTACCATATGTCACATTAGCTTTCTGAGGGGTGTTACCTGGTCACCTCTCACAATTTATTTCTTTGCCTATTTTATATCAATCACAAATTACTTGTACTGAAATACTTTAGCGTATTCAACAGGACATATACACAAAGCAGACCAACAAACATATAATCATGCAACATGCACATGCACTGCCTGCGCGCGTTTGTTCTTTCCCTATTCCCGTTACTGTCCCTGGTTTTTCTTCTTTCCTGTACTATCTACTATTTCACATTCACTCTCCACCCCTTTCACCTTTATTATATCTCAAGATTTCTTACCTTCACGGAAAAAGAATATTCTAAAAAACTACTCTGAGCCTACACGAGACCCCTATTATTTTTCTCTTTATCTCTATTCTGCACTTGGTCGGGACAAATGCTATGCTGCGCCGCCTTCTACCCCGTACGGGCTAGGATACCACTTCTCTTCTTCTCACTTCTTACAACACCTAATGGCCATATAAAGGATAGATCAGAAAAGCCTCACCGTCACTCACGCAGACCCTATTCTTAACTACCTTCCCTTTGTTGCTAATTCCCTTCTTCCCGTATTTCCCCTTACCTTCCTTTGGGGTCTTTGCAACCGGGACTCCACGTGTTCAGTCAGGTACTCCGAGGGTCACCGCTCACAGCCGGACCTCGCTCAGGTCTGTCCCCCAACCAAGCCGTGGCCTGCCTTGGCGAGCAGTTTTTTCGATTGGGTATTCGTCAACCGGGAACCCTTGACCCTTTCTTCTTGATGTGCACAGTCTGGTCAACCGCGGAGGCGATGGTCTTGCCAGGGGCGTCCTGGATCTCGCTGCCGGGCGGTGCAGGCCTCGAGGCACCTCTCTAAATCACCTCGCGGGGGTCACCAAAAATGTAGGTGCCCTTCCCCGGCTTACTACGTGCGAGAGAAAATAAAATAAGCAACCCCTTTCGGGGAAGAAGGCACCGAGACCCGGCTGCAAGAGTTCAAAGGATGGTTTATTTCTCCAGCTACAAAATAACCCAAAAAACTCCCCACCTCCTCATTTACATCACACTTATATTTATATCAATTAAAGTAACTCTAACAAAAAGTGCTAAATGGACCCGATTGGCCAGGCGATATGGTGCTGTAGGTGTGGGTGGCATCTCTTCCTCCTGGTTGGCTGAGTGGCTGACGAGATGACGGACGTCAAATGTCTTGTGCTCCACGCAGGTCAGGGTCCGGTCACTGTGGTCACTACCTAAGCTAATATGTTGCATTCGAAAAACACTGAATAACAAATCATCTAAAACATTTTATGCTACTTTTCACATTTCTAAATAAGTCACACACAATGATTATTGTCAGTACAATTGGGTCATTCGTGGCTTGTAATTAAGGGCTTTGACCTTATTGTGCATGTAAAAGAATCAAGCTATGTTTCACATCTTTCCTAAGTTTCAGACCTATTAGTAAAAATATATATTGTAGTCATTATTGCTTAAGATTAGTAGTGAGTGTGTTGGGTGGGTTTTGTAGCACAGGTAGGGGTCTGGTACTTGAAAGAAATACCTTACTGGGAGCGCAGGGTCGGGATGTCAATAAATTGTTCTAATGGGGGTGGGTGGCTTGCACGTTTATGAGGACGAATCGAGCAGAAAGTGCTTAGCTCATTTTGGTTCACATGCCGGTTCTCAGACGAACAGTGATCTCAGAGGAAGAAAACTGTAGCATATTGATTGTTGCAACTTTCTCCGGCTTCTGCGTGAGAATGGAAGCGCAGAGCTTTCCTTCGCAGGGGGAGTGCAAGGGTGGGGGCCACCCAGTTGCCTGCGCGTCTTGTGTGTGTGTGTCTCTGTCCTTGGCTGCTGCGGTGGAAGGGGAGCTGAGCATTGCTGTACTATCGCAGTGAGGCCTGTTTACCCAAGATGGAGTCGAAAGGGGCACAAAGGATGGATGCCCTGTGTCCTGCTCAGTAGTCCCATCTATGTAGCGGTCAACCGTGGTTAACTTTACATAAGGGCGAGGGGCAATCCCACTACCGGAGGCACATGGTCCAAGCTCTGTACTGAGGAGCGTACGACGTGAGGGGGCCTCGGGACCCCTCGCTCCCATACATCTGGTGTACAAGAACAGATCAACAGATGCCCTTTTCCATGTTATCAGGAGTCCTATTAAGGGGAGATGTATCCTCAGTTATGCTACGGCCAACCAATTGGGACTGATAGATATTCATTATCAGGTGGGTGATGTATTGCACTCAATGGAAAGACCAACAGAGAAGGTTAAGTACCTTGGGATGATGGCTACAATGACACCTGTCGGGCCACTGTCTAAAGAGTCTGTTCAAGCCAGGTTTCCAATGTTGTTTGAAGGGGTAGGCAGGCTCAAGGGGATGGTGGTCAAATTGCATATTGATGAATCAGTCCGACCCGTTCCACAACATCCCCACAGAGTGGGGTTTCATCTGCAAGCAGCTGTTACTAAGGAGTTGGAGCAGCTCTTACATCATAACATCATTGAGAGGGCGACCGGACCTACCCTGTGGATTTCCCGGTTGGTGGTAGTCCAAAAGGATGGTGCAAAGATCTGGATATGTATCGATATGCGGATTGCCAATACCGCTATCCAAAGAGAGCGACATCCAGTTCCTAGTATTGGGCCTAGCATTGAGGGTATGATTGTGTAAAGCTTGATTTGAATCAGGGTTATCACCAGTTGGAATTACATCCTGAGTCTCAGGCCATTACAACGTTTTCAACTCATGATGGCCTGTTTTGGTATCAGAGATTGAATTTTGCTATTTCTTCAGCCGCCATGGTTTTCCAAGAAGCCATTCGGCAAGCAATTCTGCCTATAAAATCTACATTGAATTAGGGATGATATCTTGGTATATGGGGCATCTCAGGAAGAACATGACCAAGCCTTGGTGGCCACATGTGAGGCGGTGCAAAAAGTAGGGTTGACTCTTAATGCCGCTAAGTGTAACATCAATAAGAGGAAACTGAGGTTTTTTGGCCATATATTCTCTGAGGCTGGTATGTCCCCTGACCCTGAGAAAGTTATTACTATTGTGGAGTTGGCACCTCCTCTGCAAATGGCCGATTTAAGGTCCTTTTTGGGTATGGCAGGTTATTGTGCTAGGTGTTTGCCGCATTATGCTTGTCAAACGGAGCCGTTGAGGCAGTTGTTGCAGAAAGACTGGAGATTTGAGTGGACTGAAGAATGTCAAACAGCATTTGAAGGAATAAAGGAGGCATTGGCCGAGGCTAAGAAGTTGGCGTATTTCAACCCTGAATGGCATCCAGAAATTATTGTTGATGCCAGCCGTGTGGGGTTGGGGGCCATTCTGACTCGGGTGGAAATTGAAGATGTGTTCCTCCATGTGTATCCCAGGCATATTGTGACGTATTCTAGTCGAGCTTTGTCTCGTACTGAGATGGCATATTTCCAGTGGGAGAAGTAGAGTCTTGCTGCAGTATGGGCATGTGAGCACATTCACAGTTTTGTTATTGGAAAGTGTTTCACATTGGTGACAGTTCATCAGGCTCTTCTTCCTTTGTTTGTTTGTTTGTTTATTTATTTGTTTGGTAATGCGTACCAAACCCTTAGGTAGACGGGCGCAACAGAAACAAGAACTCTTAAAACTTAGTTACAGTGCAAAGGTAGCAATACATAGAGCAGTGATTGCAATGGGAGGCAGGTACAAGGTAAAAGATACATTAAATACAAAGCAGTGGTCTTGGCAGGTCAAGGAAACATTATCAAGAGTGTCAATATAAACGCCTACATATACACTACGTGCAAAGTTAACCAGGCTACGGTGTGGTCTGGTGGAAACAAAGGATCGTGTAGGGGCTGGAAAGGTGGAAGTGAAGTTTGTCAGTTAGGTGTCATTAGTGTGTAGCCAATTAAGTATCTTGTGTCTGAATTTAGAATTTGGAAATCCTTGTTCCAAAATGCCACCTAGGATCAAGAGATGGGGGATCCGTCTGTAAGAATATGATTATACTATCAGACATAAGCCTGGAGGTGGCCAGAACCCAGCCGATTACATCTCGCGGCATCCCAGAGGGGATCCTGTAATGAGAGTGGGTGATCGGGAGTACCTCAATTATGTTGTGGTCAATGCATTGCCCCCTGCTCTTACTTTGGAGATGATGACATCTGAGTCCAAGAAGAACGCCTCGATGGTTTTGGCTATTCAGCTCACGAATCAGAGTCCGTGGAAAGATTATCGGAGACAGAGTGGAAATCAGCCTGGAGTTTGTACGGGGGAGATGGAAAGACTGGCAAAGGTGCACATTGAGCTAGCAGTGATGGAAAATGCGATCTTATGAAAGGGGGGCCGCCTAGGGATTCCTCCCACACTCAGGCAAATGGCTATTCAGACGCACATGAAGCTCATAGGGGCGCTGAAAATACGAAAAAATAGTTAAGGAGACCTGGTGGTTTCCTCCTGTGGACCAGATGGTGGAAGAGCCAGTAAGGAAAGGTTTACCTCCTCCACTACCATTGCAACCTACTCAGATTCCGAAAAGACCTTGGGATCGAGTGGCAGTGGAGTTTTATGGTCCTCTAAGCACTAGAGGGTATTTACTTGTCTTTATTGATGAATTTTCACGATTCCCTTTAGTGAAAAAGATGGTGACAACAGCTTTTCCAGAGTTTGCGGCTGTGTTTGATGAGGTGCTCAGTGAGTGGTGAATTCCCAGTATCATTAAATAAGACAATGGGCCTCTTTATAATGGACAGGATTTTGCAACATTCGCCAGACACATGGGCTTTAGACATCAGAAAGTGACTCTGAGTTGGCCTCAAGCGAATGGGATGGTGGAGCGATGTATTTCCTCTATAAAAAAAACATTCAGAGGGCACTGATTGAGCGTTTCTCTTATCATCAAGCCCTTTGTAGTATGTTGTGGGAAGGCTCCCGCTGAAATTTTGATGGCCTATCAAGTTAACACTTGCCTGATTATGCTACCTGATCGGGGTGTGAGAGATGATAACATCAAGGAAAGGGATTGAAGGCGAGCGTCCCCCAGATAGCACGATCCTCCCCACAATGAGAGACAATAATGGACTCTCCCAGGATGGGAATAAGGCCAGGACAAAGTGCGGGTGAGCTTAAATGGGAGTTTATCAATCAGAATAGGGCATGCAAAGAACTCTGAAAACTCCGAGAGCACTCTGTCTGACAATAGCAAAGACAGGCGTATGTATTTACAAAAAGCGTCATAAGAACCTACATGCTATAGGGGGCACAAGTTCGTGGGGATTGGGTGGCGACGACTAACTATAGGTGCTGCTGCGATGTGGTTTGCAGTGGCTGGAGGACGTCACTGGTTACCCTTGTGGGTTGGGCTGGGCCTGGCAGGTCAGCTTGGCTCATCCGGGCGTTGTTGTTGTGCCAGCCGTGACCAGTGTCGGTGATGAATGTCTTGCCTGACTTTCTGCCCTAGGGCCATGCACACAGCAGTCATTCAACATTGCAATATTATCTTCCCTGGTAAATCGTCCAATAGGTTATTCTACAGGTTAATGCAACACAGGAGGAATGCACCTAGAGTGGGGTCTTTTGGTGATACATAAATAAATGGTTACCATCGTCCTGTTGACCGGGTATCATAGGTCGCGGGGTTGGGTCTCAGGGCATGGGACAGGCGGTCTGCGTTATCATGTCGCGTTAGAAGTCATTATGGATGTGTTCTTGTAGTGTTGCCATAATATTGGGTGTCCTAATTTTACAGGGGCCATTAACCTAAGGTGAGCCGGTGGGTCGTGGAGCCTAAGAAAGGGCGCCTTTGGATCTGTGTTTTCAGGCCGGGGTTTACTGCTGGGTTGTAAATAATTCAGGTGGCAGGCCGTGGCCTTGGGGGCTGTGGGGGAATGCAAATATTTGAAGGGGCTCCAGCCGAATTGGGAGAGGTGGAGCAGAGCAGCATAGGCCTCTGCTTTTTCGTCTGGCAGGCTTCACTGGGAGGAAGGGGGAATGGCCTTGCATGTGCTCACAAAGGTATTTTCCTCGTGTGTTGCAGATCTAGGTGGAAGAGACATAAACATTCACATAATATACAATACTCATTGAGTCTTTTCAAAGCTCACGTTTTTTTTTTACATTGTTAGTGCCTTTCATATGGCCATTTCGAACACGTTACTTATACGCTAAGTATTTAACAACCACAACATTTTGTTACATGTCTATACATGTGCGGTAAGTGAGGTAGTAGTAAGGTTGGTGGAGCGCGCAGGAACAACCCGCCAATAAGACTGACGGCAGTGACACATGGTGAGCTTGGACATACATATGGTGCATTTTCGTGCACCCCTTACGTGAGCTCCCAATAGGGTTGCATTTGTCTTCCCTTGCACTCTAGCAGCATTAGTTCAGTTATGGCATGGGACCTTGGGGTGCGGGCTTCTTGGTAAAACACAAAACATGAAAAACCCCCGGGACACTTTTACTGTTTGCGCATAGTTACCGGGATGTGGGTGCTTCATCCCTAATGTCATATAAGCAATATTCTGCCATTTTTATGGAGTTTACAGGTTTTTAGTCAGAGAGGTCGTGGAGAGAAAAGTTTCATCACAGGTGGTTTGCACATTAGTATTTGGGGACTCTGCTTTTGTCAGGGGACCATTTTACAGTTCTTTTCCACCCTGGCCCTGCTGGCCGGGTCATACTGGAGACAGCGATACACTGCGGAAGGTGAAATGTTACAGTGTTGGTATCTAACACTAGCTCATGTCCATCTGTTCGTGGGAACGGGCCTGCAGCGGATCTACCAGAGAGCTGTGGCCACGGGGATAATTGAAACTCTCCAAGGGTGGGGGCCGCGCTGCGGTGCACAGGGCTCAAATCATCTTTATTTCACAAAATGGTTTCCAGGGCGTAGCTAAATTCAACAGGTTTGGTCAATGTCTTCAGCCAGTGGCCCACCCACCACCTGGGCCCTGGTGGCAAGGGGAAACCCCTGACGAGCCATGGACTTCACCGGGGGAGAGGATGCAGGTGAGGGGGGTCTCTTGGACCAATCCTCCCATACATCTCCCCCCTTTTGTTACTTAAGTAACGAATACTTTAAATCCTCCAATCTCCTGCACTCTTCCTCGTCAGCTATAGCGTCATCCCATGCAGGGGTGCCTTTTATGGGCATCCATGCCCTGCACACCCCTCGCAGGCTCTCTCCTCTCCTAGCATATTCATCTGGGGTGCAGGTCAGGTATATACAACCACTCTCCCCTTCTAAGTCCACCCACACCTCATCGTACCATTCAAGTATACGGGGCTCTTTAATTGTAGTGTGCCATAATTTATCTACTATATCCTTGTCGTGGTACCTGGGCACCATCTGGAATCTTGACGTGTCATCTGTTCCTGTTTGTACCTGTACTTCCTGCATAGTTTGTATTGTACCGCGGGCGTTGCCCATTGTCCCCATCATCATTGCACCATTCGGCACTGCGTTGGCGCAACATCGAAGACCCACCTGGCACAGGCAAAAAATGTAAAAGAAGGAACACTACAGCCGGCATCAAAAATTTAACAGTCATTCCCAGCCACGATGGGACCCAGGAGAAGATGTTGTCGAACCATGCACTTTCTTCTGCTCCACCTTCCATTTTCATTCTTTCTCCTAGGTTATGTACTGCTTCGATCACATGGGACAGGGAACCGTTATCTGCATCTTCGGAAGGTACGAAAGTGCAGCAGGCACTTCCAATTTTTCGGCAAACAGCTCCGTCCATTGCTGTCAACAGGTCCAAGACATACCTATTTTGCATGGTCATTAGCCGCAGTGCTCGCAGTTCCACTTTTATTACGTTAAACCCTTCTTCAGTGTCATTTGCCAGCTGGATCAGCTCCCAGCGTGTGATTTGGAGCCACTTTGCATTTGCTTGTGTCTGGATGCTTGGGATGAGTGAGGCAAAGAAAGTTTCTGCAGAGCTGAATAATCAATATCTATCCGGGATCTGTGCCAGCAGTTCTGATGATGCTTTTGATATGTATTTCGATGCTCGTTTGTTTCGGGACAGCACCTCCTCCTTGTTCCCGGAAGACAGGACATATACTTGTGACTCTGCAGTTGGCTGGGCCTCGATCTGCTGAGGTTTTTCTCACGTTTTCTTGCTCCCATCAATGTGGCTTTCCGGGATCACCATTAGTGCGGAGTGTAGGGTGGCCAATGAGCAGCTCCCACCCCAGGATTGTGGGAGGTGTAGGTATGCCTGGTTGCCACATACCCAATAAGTGTCCATTAGGGCCGCTGTCCCTTTTCTCATATCTGGGATGGTGAGGGTCTTGTTACAGTTTTTGTTTACCCCCATGATGGTTCTCCCATCTCCCTTGAAACACAGTTCATAGTTTATTTCTTTCTGCAGCTTGAAGGGTTTTTCAATGGCCGTTACCCAAGTTAATTTTGAGATATGTTCCTTCCATACTGGTGTGCACGTCTCTTCTATCCATTGCAGTTTCTCTGGTGCCACACCTCGCAGTGCTTCAGCCTTGCACATTATCTCTTCGTCTTTCCACTTATTTTCTGAAAAAAGGGTCCCTTGTATTATAAAAAATGGCTCCTCCAAACATACCACTCCTACCGCCTTCAGATAACAGGTCTTCTCATTCTGCAGCATTTTAAAAGTCACTTCATGTGCCTGGAAGGTGTTCTTAATTCTGCACAACATGAGATGAAGGAGACATTGGGCATCGACAATAGTCAACTCTTTGGGTAACAATACTTTAGGTGTACCTGAAGCATGGGGAATGAGGGAGCAGACATAACAGCTCTCATTTGTGGTTTGCTTATCCGTTGCACTCATGTCTGCATACCATTTATTTTTCTGGTGGGGTTGTCGTGGGTCTTCCATTTTGTCCAATCCCAACCCATAATATTCATCATATTTCCTCCTCCCCGCCTCCCTTTTCCGTCTGTTATTTCTTTTTCTAAGGTGTTTCCCAGCTTCATGGGCGATGGACAGTGTGGGCCCCCTTTCTCCCTCTCGCCCCCCTTTGCCCAGTCATCATATAATACTTCATATCTCGCTGTCATTTTTTCATTCTCTTTCTTCATGCTATCTAGCAGTGTGTTTTCTGTTGCGGGAGCGGGCATGCTGGTGGGGGTGTTCTATAACCATGATATAACTGAGGGGTTACGATCATTTAGACTATGGGCATTGTAATTAGATACTTTTGGCGGGGAAGTTGTGCTGTTTTGCATTTTTTCCTGCAAACCTTCATTTTGCGAGATAGCAACATTAGATGGTGTCGTGTAATACCCCCATACCAGTTTAGTTCCATCCCATACCAAAAAATCACCTTCTTTAGTATTTACAATTGCTGTTTCATTTGTCACATTAATCCCGTTATAACCTCCCCCCTCGTTCATCTCGATAGAGATGAACGCTATAAACCAATACGTAACCAGGCCAAACAGTATTGTAAAAAATAATGTAATGCATACAGACAATTCACACTCATACGAATATCTACATCTCTCAGCTAAAAATTCTCTATATCTAATAAATCTATCCGTTGCAGGCTGCCCGTTAGTTGCCATGGTAGTTCCTGTTTGAGATATAAAAGTGCATTAAGTGCATGCATGTAAACATTTTTTTGGCACTACCAGTGCCAAGAGGTCATGGAAGGGAGATGAGTCTGGGTAGGGGAGGGGGGTTGGCATGTACAGAGAAGGGAGCAGACAATATACATATTTTTCACATTATTATTTACACTTAAATCCTTCTTTTTTTTTTTTTAATCTTTTATCTTTATCAATAACCTGTAATATAATGGTTCTCGTTAACAATTTTATCTGTCAGGTACACTTCTTCCACTCACATGTTCACGTTCACTCATCATTTTCATTAGTATTGTTTGCTGTTGTCTCTGCCTCCTCATCCACCTCTTCCTGCACACTATTAAGCCTTTCGCACATCCGTCAAATGTATCCAATATTTGAGACCCTTTACTTTTACAGCTGTAGGGGTACAAAATACCACTTCGTACGGTCCATGGAACCGTGGGGCATTCCACCGGCGCACAAAGCTTCGGACATAAATGAACTCTCCTGGCATTAATTGTCCCTGTACTTCATGTTCTACATGGGATCCTGTTGTGTTTCCTTCTTCCCTTGTGAATGGTGGAGAGAGCTGCTTTGAGATTGCGCGCGCTGCCCTAGTTAGCTTCTTCAGGTATTCTGTGAACTCATCTCCCAATATTGTGGCGCTTCTGTGTGCGTCTGATTGTTGGTGAAGTGGGGAATGTGCAGTGTGCATCCGTCTCCCTGTCACGATTTCGTGCGGGGACAAATGGTGGTCCTTGCTCAGCTGATTCCTCAGCTCAAACAGCGCAATGGGCAGACACTAGATCCAGTTTTTCTTTAATGAAAAGCACAATTTGGACAGTCTCCCTTTTAACAGTCCGTTCATCTTTTCTACCACGCCATTACTTTGAGGATGATAAATTGAGCACAATTTATGTTTTATTCCCAATAATGTGGTCACTTCTTTGAAGAGCTCGTTCACAAAGTGAGTGCTGTTGTCTGAGCGGATTACGTTGCAAATTCCCCAACGCGGGATCACTTCCCTTACTAGGAACTTTGCAGCGCTTTTAGCATCAGGTCGTGCACATGGACCTGCTTCCACCCACCTCGAAAATGGGCATACAACCACTATCATGTAGCGTGCCCCATTACATCTTTCCCCCATATCCGCGTAGTCTATGTGCAGTTCTCTGAAGGGCCCTACCGGTTTTGGAATTATTCCCCTGAGTGTTCTTAGCGTCATTCCAGAGTTATATATCTGGCACGTGGTGCACTCCATTGTCAGTCTGGATATGTGCTCAGAGACAGGGCACGAACCAATCTTCTTGTATCTCTGCTGCAATGTGTTGTTTGGTGTTGTGTGCTGGGAAGTGTAATTGCTGAAACGCTAACTCTAATAGTTTGACCGGCATTACTACTTTCCCTGAGTTATTTTTGTCGCCATAGTAAGTCTGTTGCCGATTTGCTGCACCCTCGTTTTCCCCACATCATCTTTTCATCACCACTTGCTCCTTCCTGCAGCTCTAGTATTTGTGATATGGGCATGGCATTGTATCCTTCTGGGGGCTCTTCGCTTGTCTTTTGCTGTAATATGAACTCACCTGTTTCATGTTTTTCAAAGTACGAGGCCTCCTTGGCAGCAGCGTCCGCTGCCGCGTTCCCCAAAGACACAACGTCTGTGTTGGACGTATGTGCTTGGCACTTCACTATTGCTACCACTGTTGGATCTTTTAGGGCCTTAATCAATTCCTTCAGTAGTTCTGCATGTTGCACTGGGGTTCCATCTGTTCTTCGAAACTCCCTCATCTTGCTAGACCGTCATGTAAGCTGAATCTGTATATATTGTTACTGCACAACCTTTAGCTGCATGTAATGCTTCTATTAGGGCAATAAGTTCTGCTGCTTGTGCTGAGAAATGTGATGGAAGGCGATACTGTACTAGTATCTCATACTCACCTTCTTCTAACTTCACTACTGCCAACCCCACATGTTTCTCTCCTGTGTCCATGTCAATCGATGCTGACCCATCCACAAAGTATACCTCCCCCTCGCTCAGGGCATTCTCGCACACCACCGTGTCCTCCCCTGTTTCCCCTGTGTAAGTCGCACAATTGTGTTCCTGCATGTCCTCCAGTGTGCGTGGTTCTGTGATGAATGTTGCCGGATTTACTGTCCTGCATCGTATCACATGGATATTGGCGCTGGACAATATTATTTCATAGGCAGTTGCTCGCTGTGTGGTCACTGTACTTTTTGATCTTTCAAGTATCGCAAATAATGAGTGTTCCACGAACAACGTGACAGGGCACCCCATTACTATTGTGGCACTTTTCTCAATGGCGAACGCGGCGGCGGCGAGAGATTGCTCGCACGCGAAATGTCCTTGCATCACCGCATCCAATGTGCCACTATAGTAAGCCAAGGGTTTGTGTCAGTACAGCTGTCATGAGTTTTCCCTTACAGTGTGAGAACAGGTAAAATTCGCGTTCATAATCAGGATTGGCGAGTACTGGAGCACTCAAAATCAATTCTTTTAGTGACTTAAATGAGTCGCTCATCTCTTCTGACCATTCTATTTTCCTGTTCTCTTGTTGGGCCTCCTTGAGTGCTTGCAGTAATGGTCTGGTGTAGGCTGCATAATCTAATATCCATGCTCTACAATAGTTACACATTCCCAAGAATTTCTGCATCTCCTTCACTGTTGTGGGTTCTCTCACTGACCTTATTGCTTCCACTCTGTCAGGGATTATTCTTTTTCCGTCTCTTGATATCAGCTCCCCCAGGTACAACACCTCTGTCTGACAGTATTGTAGCTTTCCCTTGTCCACCTTGTACCCTTTATTCGCCAGCAGCGTTAGAAGTGTTACTGAGTCTTTTCTGCACATTTCTTCATTCTGCGCGCAGACGAGCGAATCGTCTACGTACTGAATGATCGTGCTTTCAACTGATAAATTACCCAGGTCTTCGTGTAGTATGCGGTTGAATATGCTTGGGCTTTCACAGTATCCCTGTGGTAATCTGCAATGTTCGTATCTCTTTCCTCCCAATGTGAATGCTGTCAGGTACCTGCTTTCTTCTGCCAAGGGGATGGAGAAGAATGCGTTTTTCAAATCGACCACTGTGAAATGTGATGCCGTTTTTGGAATGCTGCACAATATTGAAGCAGGGTTCGGTACCAGAGGGAATTCTTTCTGTATGACGTCATTTAGGGGGCGTAAATCCTGGATCATCCTCCACGCCCCTCCCTTTGCTTTTTTGATCGGGTAGATACAGGTGTTACATGGGGAATTTGAAGGCACTATTATCCCCTGTGCTATCAATGCATTTATTGTCTCTTTTATCCCTTCCTCAGCTTCACGGGACAATGGATATTGTTTCACTCGAGGCAAAATTGCCCCTTGCTTGAGCTTTATTACCACTGGTGTCACTCCATGCAACAACCCCACATCATGGGGGCCTGTTGTCCACAAATTGTTTGGCACCAGCCGCATGTCATCGTCAAAAAACGACGGTGGCGTTCCCACCACTGCCATCAACTGGACGGGAATTTGTCTAGCCTGAATCAAAATGTCACAGGGCATTGCTATTTCCATTATTATTTCGCCATCATTTTCTGAATCAGAAAAGAGATCCTCATCAAATAAGTCCCGTAGGGCAATATTGGCGTTGATGCACAGTACAGTGCGCCATTCACACCCATCTATGTCCATCCCAATCACTGCAATCCTTTTTGCTGATACCTGTACAGCATGCAAGTCTAAGGATACCACTGACCCTGGTGCTATGTCTGGGCGCACTATTGGGCGGAAGACAAACTCTGCGGGTATTCTCCACTCCAACTTTTTTAGCTCAGGAACTACTTGGGCCAGTGTTTTTAAACCTTCAATGAACATTCTCTCATCCACTGGCAGGCCACGTATTTCCAGTGCAATTGTCCGAGCCTGTACCACCAGCATTACGCGTAATGGGCATATCCCTGGTTCCAACACACTATTCCTCTTTCTGTGAATGATATTTTCATGTTAAGCTTGCTAAGAAGGTCCCTTCCGAGCAGGTTTATTGGCGATTGTTCATAATACAGTGAGGGTGTCTTTACCGTTTTACCCCCCACTGTCACATCCAAAGCTTCTGTGTAAGGAACTTCAATTACAGCCCCAGAGAACCCCTGCGTCTCTAACTTCCGGTTAGATAACGGAAACCGGCCCTCCCTAATACATGATTTCTCCGCTCCCGAATCCACCATGAATATGAACTGCTTGTCTCCTATCTGCGCCCCTACCAATGGTTCCTCTGCTGCATCGTAGGTTGTAGATAGAACAGGACACGCAAGTGTTCTCTGTGGGCTGTCCTATGCTGGGTGTCTCATTGCCCCCCCCTGGTTGAACACACTCCCTGACACTACTGATACACCACTATAGGGGGCTGGTGCTGGGGCTCCATTTGCTGTCGTTGCGAAAGGGTTGCCTGGGGTGTAGTGCATAGTGTCGTTGTTCTGTGGGTGATTCTGTGTTCTGTAGTGATGTCCCTGCCTTTGCTCAGGGTACCCCTGCTCTGGTTCCCTTTGTTGTTGCCCCATTGGGAGACCATATGGGCTTCCCGGGTGGGGGTGGCCATAGTGTTCTGTCTCTGGGAATCTGTTGTTTGTTCTACTCCTACATTCTCTAGAAAAGTGCCCCCGCCTCCCACGGTTCCAACAACTTCCCTGCGCACCTCTGGGACCCTGCCATACATTTCCTCCCATTCCCCCATACCCTTGTCCACCCCCTCTTCGACCCTTGTACCCACCTCGTCCCCCTCGAGGGGCCCACTCTTGCCACTGCGGACCTCCACTCTGCTCCTGCTCGTTCCATTGCCGTTTCCCTGTTCCTGCCCAACTCGTTGCCATCCTTCCTTGTATTGCTACCGGCCCCTCCTCCTCGTCTCCCTCCCTGCTGTGTGGGAGTGCGGCTTCTGCTGCAGCGACCTTCACCAGCTTTGTTTGTACTAATTTTGCCTCGTCTGCCAATCTTCTGTGCGCTATCTCCTTTTGCCTCTCTTTTATTCGTTTACAGTGGTGAACTATTATGCTCTGTATTTCGGGCCATCCTTTTGCTTCAATACCTGCTATTTTGTCAAGTGCTTTTTGCACCTCTTTTGGGAGCCCCCTCTTTATTATGAAGTAGAATAATGATGTTGATTGATACCAGGGCGTGCCCGTTTCTGCTCTCCACATCTCTTGGACCCGAAAAATGTAATCCATAACATCTTCCCCGTCATTCATTGTACATTGCATTACTGACTGCAAATCTGGGGTGTCTGGAAACGTCTCTCGTAAGGCGTCCCACACCCTGGCACGTACTGTGTTGAAAGAGGCGCCATCATGGCGATCGCAGTCTAAAGTTACTCCCGGGAAGCCAGCCTTTACCCATACTCTGTCAGCTTGATCCCCAACTGCTGATACTAGCAAACTCTTCACATCGCCTATTGCTAGAGGTACCCCGGCTGTGTGTTTCTCGAATGCATATATCCACTTGCTTGCCCCTCCTGATAGCAGGGGCAATAACTTTAACAAATTGGCCTTATCCATCTAAGCCCAGGGTATGTAATTCGGCCTCCCTCCTCCCCTGTGTATTAGTGGGAGTTGTAACCTCCCCTTTGTCGTTGTATCTGCACTCACCTTCGTTCAGGTTTTTCCTAATGGTGCCATTTTCCCCAACCTGTTCCTTAGTCGTCCTGTCCATTCTTCGTCCATGGTTCTCCCTGAACATGCGCCATCCAACCCCTCGCTTTCCCCTCCCATTGCCATGCTTAGTCTTTCACTTTCCTCTAAATCTTCTCCTATATCACACAGTAGCTCCTCTCTACCTCCTGTAGTCCTTATCTCATCATCAGTGCACCCCTCTTTTCCCTCTAGTTCAACTATTCGGGTCGGTTCTTCTTGTATCCTAAACAGTATCTCTCCTTTTTTCCAACCTTCTTCAATTGTTTTATTCTCACTCTGCGCTCTTGATGCAGGCTCTGACCTAGCAGTATTGATTGCAGTCCGTTCACATATGCTTTTTATCCTCGAGAGCTCGTCTTTGGCTATAGAGAGCCTGGACTCTAGGTCTCCTGTTAATTTCTCTATGTTCACCATTGGTGTACTTACCTGGTCTCGCTCTCTATGACTCTCATATGGTGGGGGTGCTGTTGGCCCTTGAGTGGTAGTGGTCGTCGTTGGGGGTACATATGTTGGGTCACTGTATCCTTCTGAAGGGCACTGGCTTATTTAGTATTGGGTACAACCTAGTTACCTCTATCAGTGGCTCCCCTTCTGGCAACACCTTGTCATCCTTTGGTATCAGTAATGGATTGTCAGTGGTAGATGGCAGATCAGTATCTAATTCCCTTTTCTTCAGTGGGGCTATTTCTTCAAACAACCTCCATAGGTCTAATATTTCTCTCCTATTATGTAGCTGCTTCCCCTTGTATTTCAAACGAATGCATGTAGCTACCCTATCTAGGACACTCTTGTCAAACGATCCCCTTCGGGCCATATCTGAGGTAATCCTTCTCCCTTCAACTCTGTGATCCACTGATCATGATATTTCTTAATCCGATCAGCGTACCCAGGTAGACTCTTACAAATATGTGATAAGGGTGTTTCAGCCCCCATACTCCGTGGTTACTCGATACTGGCGTCTGTCTGTATATATCTTAATATAGATGTATCTCCATATGAGTCTACGTATTCGTGTCTTACTGAGCGTGGGGACCTGTGTGTTTTCCCGCCACCTGTACAGTATGTGAATGGCTGCGCACAGCTTCTATTCTATACACTTTAGGGGGCACATACAAGAGCAAACCATCAATAACTTCAACAATTTTACCCAACAAATCAAAGAAATAAACACTCACTTTACCACATTACACTCTTCTTTGTGATATTTCTTCTGGTCACACTTACCATAACCATACCATAATTATGCATTTCTGACCACCTTTACACACTCATCATAACAAATATGTTCTGACACATACGATGCTTACACACCCATAGGCAACACTCTATTCATAGCCCAGTTTGTCCTCCCTTTCCAGCTGTCCCTTTCCGTCTTGCTCTGATATGTATTCGTCTCCTAGTTTTGATGTAAACTTATCTTTCTACTTAGATTATATCTTTGTTCGTACTAACCCCGTTTATTTCTTCGTAAACCCAGAGAGAAGAATAGAAAAAATAGCAGTCACTAATGTATTCTCTGTGTCTTCCTTTACCAGACACCTTTATCTCATTTTCCACTTCTTCATATATTCCCAGTACTAGTCAAGATAGCACTATGCGGCGCCGCCTTCCACCCCCTTGCGGAGCTAGGTACCCATCTCTTTATCTCTGTTCACCTCTTAATCCTAATGGCCATATGCAAAGAAAAAGCAAAGAAAGTTTAGAGTGGTCCTTAGTAGACCCAAAGTGTCCCCTTTCAACCAGCCTCGTTCCCTGTCCTATATTTCCTCCCCTTCTCCCTTTATGGTCGTTCGCACTCAATACTCACGTGCCTGTCTTGAACCGAGAGTCTCCGAAACTGGGTCCGTCCAGGCAGTGTTGCCGTACGCTCAACGGTCAGCCCCGGCTCCGGCGAGCGGTACTCAAAGGGGATTTTTCAACCGGGATCCCGTACCCTCTCTCAGTTGAGTGCGCACTTCTGAGCGTACCGGTCGCTGTTGGCGGGCAGCCTTCCGGAGCCGGCGCACCGTGCGTATCCCTTTTCGACCGGAGATTTTCGTGCCAAAGGGGACGGTAGGGATATATATATATATGTTAGAAGAAAATAGTAATCACGCTTTCGGGGTCACCACTGAAGGCGAGCGTCCCTCAGATAGCACGATCCTCCCCACAATGAGAGACAATAATGGACTCTCCCAGGATGGGAATAAAGCCAGGACAAAGTGTGGGTGAGCTTAAATGGGAGTTTATCAATCAGAATAGGGCATGCAAAGACCTCTGCAAACTTCGAGAGCGCTCTCTCTGACAATAGCAAAGACAGGCGTATGTATTTTGTAGGGGAGGACTGGCCGCGAGGCCCTCCTCACCTGCAGCCTTCTCCCCAGGTGAGGACCATGACTCGGTGGCCATCCCCTCATGCCACCCGGGCCCAGGTGGAGGAGGGGTCACCCGCCGACGACATTGCCCACACGTATCCGTTCCCTGCATATACCAAAATTCAGTTAGGCCTAGAAGCCATCTTGTCTAGCAAACATGGCGTGAGTTCAGCACACTGTAACGAGGCCCCCACCTTTGGAGGGCCTTTCATGCATCTCTGCCACCGCAATAGCCCTGGTAGATCCGCTGCGAGCGCGTTCCCATGAGAAAGTCGGGTATGAGCTAACCCGAGATGCTAACACTGTAACATTTTATCGTTCACAATGTAATATTGCACCCCGCATGACCTGGTCCGCGAGGCCGGGGTGACGGGAAAAAAGCTGAAGCATCACTATCTGAAGAAAGTAGAAAATAATTCAAGTATTGGTATTAACGAACTACCTCTGTTTAAACAGATTCTGTAAACTGTGAATAAACCATAAAGATGTAACGTTACATGATACCACCCCAGGTCTGGACTAGTGCTGCTATAACCACAGAGAAAGATGTCGACCAAATGTATAGCCTTTATCTGTATAAGTGTTCTTACAATTTTATGTAGAAACCTGAACTCATATATGTTTTCTTAATCACCTAAAGCAGCGAGCATCAATTTCTGTAGGCCATAACCTAGAACTACCTCGTGTAACGTCTAATGTACATAAAATAATCACACCATGTAGTAAATATAATGTTAGGTAATGAAAAGGTACTCGGACCGACTGTATGAAAGAAATGTGTAACGAAATTGAAATATATATGTGTGTTTAAATAACATCAAAATAAGGCGGAACATTATAAAAGTTCTGCATTCAAAAGTTAGCAACGCACGAGGAAAAAACCTTTGTGAATATATGCAAGGCCATTCTCCCTCCCACCCTACCAAGCCTGCCAGATAAAGAAGCTAAGGCCTGTGCCGCGCTCCCTCACCTCCCCCAACCAAGCTGGAGCCGCTTCAGAGAGTCAGAGGCCCCGGTACCGCACCGAAGGCCACAGCCCGCCACCTGTGTTATTTACAGCACGGTAATAAACCCACGTTTGAATCCACTGATCTACCAGCACCCTCTCGTAAATTCCACAACCCCCCCTAGACCACCCCAAGAATCATGACCCCGTGCAAAGACGACCCCCATCACTGGGACAAGACACAGAGACCCATTTATGTAATAACTTCTAACGCGGCAGACAGACGTGTATCATTCGGCTCAGGCCCCAGAGCCCAGCCCCTCGACCTAAAATACCGGTCAATAGGACACAGGTAAATCTCACCCCAGCCGACAACCACCGGACCTCTCACGAGGTGCATTCCTCATGTGTTGCGTTTATTTTATAAGACAAACTGCTGAGCGATTTATTGATGAACTTAGATGTCGTTTCTTGAATAACTGCAGTGTGCATGGCCTAGGGCAAACGAGTCAGGAAAGGTATTCATCTTTGTCACAGGCTGCCCCAGCATACCAACACCGCTCGGATGACCTCAAGCTGGCCTGCCAGGCCCAACCCAACCCACGAGGCTGACCAGTGACGTCCTCACGCCAAGACCAACCACGCTGCAGCAACACCTATAGTTAGTCGACGCCACCCAATCCCAATTAACTTGTGCCCCCTATAGTGTGTAGGTTCTGATGACGTTTTTTGTATTAGAAATACGCCTGTCTTTGCTATTGTCAGACAGAGCGCTCTCGGAGGTTGCAGAGTTCTTTGCATGCCCTATTCTTTGGATAAACTCCCACTTACGCTCACCCGCACTCTGTCTTGGTCTTATTCCCATTACGGGAGAGTCCCTTATTGTCTCTCATTGCGGGGAGGATCGTGCTGAAATTGGGGGCGCTTCCTTTCAGTGGTGACCCCGATAGCGTGATATCTCCAAATTATTTTTCCTAACTCCTTTTTAACGACCCCCTTGTGGCACGAGAATCTCCGGTCGAGAAGGGATACGGACAGTGAGCCGGCTCCGGGAGGCTGCCCGCCAACGGCGACCGGCACAATAAGAAGTGCGCACTCAATGAGAAAGGGTACGGGATCCCGATTGGAAAAAAATCCCCTTTGAGTGCCGCTCGCCGGAGCCAGGGGCTGACCGTTGAGTTACCGGTGACACTGCCTGGACGGACCCAGTTTCGGAGACTATCGGTTCAAGACGGGCACGTGAGTACTGAGTGCGAGCGATCGTAAAGGGGAAGGGAGGGGAAATTATAACAGGAGAACGGGGACAGGTAGAGGAGAAGAATAACGGGGGTCTACTAAAGACGGGCCTTGAAACTTTCTTTATCTTTTCTTTGCATATGGCCATTAGGAGTAAGAAATAAGTGAAGTGGTAGAAGTGACGGAAACCTAGCTCCGAAAGGGGGTGGAAGGCGGCGCCGCATAGTGCTATCTAAACTAGTACTGGGAATATATGAAGAAGTAAGAAATAAGTTATTGGTGTCTGGCAAAGGGAGACACCGGGAATCTTTTTTAGTGATTGCTACTCTCTCTATTTCTTTTTTCCATTCCACGGGGCAGGGGGAGAAAGCGAAAAGGGTATAAGGCAAATATACTTGTAGAAGAACTATAAAATAGGGAGCACATTTGTAGGAGTGGGGATTAAGTAGTGGCACGTACAGACGTGAACATAGTAACCTTAGCAGAAAAACAGGGACAGCTGGCCAGGGAGGAAAGGGAGGAAAAAAAGACGAGGTGTGAGTGGAAAAGCATTGTGAAGGGTGCGCGCACCGTGTGAGTGTTGGAGACGAACGGTTGACCGCGAGGTGGCGCCAGAGAGTGTTGACCATAACTAGTACTTGATCAGTTGCAAGTAAAATCACATGAGAGTGTATGGGAATGGGAAGGAGATGAGCTATGGTGAGTGAGAAAGGATTTGCGCAGTGAATAAAATTGGGTGATAATTTTTGAGACGTCCGCTCTTGTCTGTGCCATAAAAGTATACATACACATATCTACACCTAACTAAAAGTAAAGAAGGTGGACGCGGCTGTGTTAGTGATTTAGAGGATGGGGGCCGAAACTCCCTTGTCACATATTTGTAAGAGCTTACCGGGATACGCTGAACGAATAAATAAATATCACGATCAATGGGTAACAGAATTGAACGGGGAGGGTCTGCCCCAGATTTGGCCCGAGGGAGGGTCTTTTGACAAAAGCGTTCTTGATATGGTACGAGCATGCATTAGCCTCAAGTATAAGGGGAAACAATGGCAAAATAGGAAGGAGATATTAGACCTCTGGAGATTGTTTGAGGAAGTACCCCCACCCAAAGCTCCGGCACCAAATATTGATCTACCTTCCACCACAGATAATCCACTGATGATTCCAAGAGAGGAAAAGGAACAGCTACGTACAGAACAACCTGCGGAGGTGATTAGTTTGTACCCGATATTGCCTAAACCAGCCCCCGCAGCAGGATATAGCGACCCTACTTATGTGCCTCCCCCCACAACTGGTACACCACAAAGACCAACAGCCCCCCCGCCATACGAAAGCACCAGAGAGCGCGCCCAGGGAAGCACACAGAGGGTGGATATAGAGAAGCTAACGAGTGACTTAGAGTCGAGGCTTACTGTGGCAAGGGATGAACTCTCAAGAATAAAAGACATATGTGAGCGCACGGCGTGCGCCCCTACACAATCAGGACGCACGTCTAGAGCGTCGAGCGAAAGTAGACAAATTGAGGAAGGATGGAAAAAGGGGGAAATACTGTTCAGAATTGAGGAAGAGCCGACACGAATAATAGAGGTAGGAGCAGTAGAAGGGAGCATTGGTGATGTATCACGAGAGAGAGGGATCAGAGAGGACTTGTTATGTGATGTCAGAGGAGGGTTGGATGAGAGTGATAGGTTGAGTATGGCAGTAGGAGGGGAAAGCGAGGAGGTGGATGGTGCATGTTCGCTAGGGACTATAGACGACGAATGGATGGGGCGACTAAGAAATAGGGTGGGGAAGATGGTGTCATTGGAGTCAGCAGCGACTAAGGGAAGGGAGGGTGCAACCGCAAAAGGGAAGTTACAACTTCCATTGATACACAGAGGGGGGGGGAGACCAAACTATATACCATGGGCTCAGATGGATAAGGCTAATTTAATGAAATTATTGCCCCAGCTGTCAGGAGGGGCGAGCAAGTGGATATATGCATTTGAGAAACATACCGCCGGCATACCGTTGGCAGTAGGAGATGTGAAAAGCCTACTAGTAACCGCAGTAGGAGATCAAGCGGACAGAGTATGGGCTAAGGCTGGTTTCCCGGCCGTGACGTTGGACTGTGATCGCCATGATGGGGCTTCCTTTAATACAGTACGAGCAAGGGTGTGGGACGCACTGCGGGAGACATTCCCAGATACCCCTGATTTACAGTCAGTAATGCAATGTACAATGAATGACGGGGAGGATGCTATGGATTACATTCTCCGGGTGCAGGAGATGTGGAGAGCGGAAACGGGCACGCCCTGGCACCAATCCACATCTCTATTTTATTTTATCATTAAGAGAGGGCTCCCAAAAGAGGTGCAGAAGGCACTCGATAAAATAGCGGGCGTTGAGGCAAAGGGGTGGCCAGAGATCCAAAGTATAATAGTGCACCATTGCAAAAGGATCAAAGAGAGAGAGAGGGAAGTAGCACAGAAAAGGTTGGCAGATGAGGCAAAGTTGGTACAATCAAAGCTAGTGAAGGTTGCAGCAGCGGTAGCAGGGCTCCCACTCATGAGGGAGGGAGACGAAGGAGAGGAGGGGCAAATAGCAATACAAGGAAGAATAGCAGCAAATTGGACAGGACAAGGACAACGACAGTGGACGGAGCAGGAGCAGAACGTAGGTCCAACGTGGCAAGAGTGGGCCCCAAGAGGGGGAAGAGGTGGGTACAGGGGCCGAAGAGGAGGACAAGGGTATGGAGGAATGGGAGGAAATGGGTGGCAGGGTCCCAGAGGTCCACAGGGGAGCTGCTGGAATTGTGGGAGATGGGGGCACTACTCAAGAGAGTGCAGGAGCAGACAAAACAACGGGTTCCAGGAGACAGAACAGTACGGTCACCCCCACCCAGGAAGCCCCTACGGCCTCCCCATGGGACAATACCAACAACCAGAAAATGTAGGACAAAGAAGTAACGCACAACTACACGGACATCAGTACAGAACACAAAACCACCCACAGAATAATGACAATATGCAATACACGCCAGGTAACACTTTCGCCACAGTAGCTAACGGAGCGCCTGCTCCCGCACCTTACAGCGGGGTGTCAGTAGTTTCGGGGAACATTTTTGATCAAGGGGGGGCAATGAGACACCCCGCATAGGACAGCCCACAGAGAGCACTTGCGTGTCCAGTACTATCTACGACCCACAATGCATCAGAGGAACCATTGATAGGAGCGCAGATAGGAGACAAGCAGTTCATATTCATGGTGGATTCGGGAGCGGAGAAATCATGCATTAGAGAGGGCCGGTTCCCGTTATCTAATAGAACGTTAGAGACGCAGGGGTTCTCTGGGGCTGTAATTGAAGTTCCTTACACAGAGGCATTGGATGTGACAGTGGGGGGTAAAACAGTGAAAGCACCCTTACTGTACTATGAACACTCTCCCATTAATTTGCTGGGGAGAGATCTCTTAAGCAAACTAAACATGACAATATCATTCACAGGGAGCGGTATCGTATGTTCGACGCCAGGCATATGCCCCCTCCGCATATTAGCAGTAATACACGGCCACACAATCATGCAAGAGATCAGAGGGTTACCAAGAAACGAGGAGATGTTTGTTGAGGGCATGAGAACATTGGCTCTCATAGTACCAGAACTAAAAAGGATGGATTGGAGGATCCCAGCCGAATTCCTATTCCGCCCCATAGCAAGCCCCGACACTGCTCCCGGGTCAGTGCTATCGTTGGATTTGCACGCAGTACATGTGTCAGCAAACAGAATATGTGTGATTGGCGTTGACATGGAAGGATGTGAGTGGCGGACAGTACTGTGTACAAATGCAAATATCCCACTGAGGGAGCTCTCGGACGAGGAGCTATTTTCTGACACTGAGACAGATGGCGAAATAGTGATGGAACTAGCAATGCCGTGCGACATTGTAGTTACAGCCAGAAAAACTCAAGTTGAATTAATGGCAGTAGTAGGAGCACCACATGCATTTTTTGATGACGACATGAGGTTAGTACCCACTAACATATGGACAAATGGCCCCCATGATGTGGGGTTATTACATGGGGTTCAGCCTGTGGTAATAAAACTGAAACCGGGAGCAATTCTACCCCGGGTAAAACAATATCCATTGTCACGCGAAGCAGAAGAAGGGATCAGAGAGACACTAGATGCACTGCTAGCACAAGGAATAATAGTGCCCTCAAACTCCCCATGCAACACATGCATTTACCCGATTAAAAAGGCGAAGGGAGGTTCATGGAGGATGATACAAGATTTACGCCCACTCAATGATGTGATTCAGAAGGAGTTCCCTTTAGTCCCGAACCCGGCGACAATACTGTGCAACATTCCGAAAACGGCATCCCACTTCACAGTTATTGACTTAAAAAATGCATTTTTCTCGATTCCCTTAGCAGAAGAGAGCAGGTACTTAACAGCGTTTACACTAGGGGGGAGGAGGTTCGAACACTGCAGACTACCACAAGGATATTGCGAGAGCCCAAGCATATTCAACAGGGTACTACATGAAGATCTGGGGAATTTGTCTGTAGAAAGCACAGTGATTCAGTACGTTGATGATTTATTGATTTGTGCACAAACTGAGGAAGAGTGTAGAAAGGACTCAATAACACTCCTGACATTATTGGCCAATAAAGGGTACAAGGTGGACAAGGGGAAGTTACAATACTGTTTGACAGAGGTCCTATACTTGGGACAGCTGATATCAAAGGATGGCAAGCGGATCATACCAGACAGGGCACAGGCGATTAGAACAGTTGGGGAGCCCAAAACAGTAAAAGAGATGCAGAAATTTCTGGGTATGTGCAACTATTGCCGAGCATGGATATTGGATTATGCAGCGTACACAAGGCCCTTGTTACAGGCACTAAAAGAAGCACAGCAGGAAAACAAACACATAGAATGGACAGAAGAGATGAACACAGCATTTAACTCACTAAAAGAGCTGATATCAAGCGCTCCAGTACTGGCAAATCCAGATTATGGGCGCGAATTCTTCTTATTTTCACACTGCAAAGGAACACTGATGACAGCAGTACTGACACAAAAGACATCGTTAGGGCACAAACCACTGGCTTACTATAGTGGCACCCTAGACGCAGTAATGCAAGGTCATTTCGCGTGCGAGCAATCCCTAGCTGCAGCCGCGTTCGCGATTGAGAAAAGTGCCACGATAGTGATGGGCTGTCCTGTGACACTGTTTGTGGAACACTCACTCTTTGCAATATTAGAGCTATCAAAGAGCACATTGACGACACAACGCGCCACAGCATATGAAATAATACTGTCCAGCGCAAACATCCACATAGTAAGATGTAAAACAGTGAACCCGGCCACATTCATCACAGAGGCGTGCACCGTAGAGGACATGCAGAACCACAACTGCGCTACATACACAGGTGACGAAGGTCTGGATCAAGTGATTTTTGAGAATGCTCTGAACGAGGGAGAGGTGTATTTCGTGGACGGGTCAGCATCAATAGACATGGAGACAGGAGAGAAACATGTGGGTATGGCAGTTGTACGATTAGAGGAAGATGAATACGAGACACTAGTGCAACACCGCCTCCCATCACACTATTCAGCCCAAGCAGCAGAACTAATAGCGCTAATAGAAGCATTGCATGCCGCCAAGGGGTGCGCAGTGACAATATATACCGACTCAGCATACATGACAACAACAGTACACGGCGGGTTGGCACGGTGGGGGCGGAGAGGGTTTCGACGAGCAGATGGAACACCGGTTCAGCATGCAGAATTATTGAAAGAACTGATTGAGGCCCTGCAAGACCCCACGGCAGTGGCCATCGTAAAATGCCAAGCCCACACCACAAATACAGATTTTATATCTTTGGGGAACGCGGCAGCAGACGCCGCTGCCAAAGAAGCTTCGTATTTACAGAAAGGTGAAGTAGGAGAGTACATGTTGCACCACACAGCAAGCCAAGAGGTCCCCACAGGATACAACATGATGCCCACACAGGAAATAATAGAGCTGCAAGAGGGAGCTAGTGCAGAAGAAAAATTGCTGTGGACTAAGAGGGGATGCAGCAAATCGCCGACTGATTTATTGTGGCGACAAAAAAGTTCAGGAAAAGCGGTAATGCCAGTTACATTGTTAGAAATAGCATTTCAACAACTACACTTTCCCGCACATAACGCAAAGCAACACATAATGGCGGACATACAAGAAGATTGGTTTGCACCTTGCCTCCATGAACACATCACAAGGCTGGCTTTAGAATGCACGACATGTCAGATTTACAACTCAGGTATGACATTGCGCACACTGAGAGGAACGATACCAAAACCAAATGGCCCATTCAGAGAGCTCCACATTGATTATGTAGACATGGGAGAAAGATGTAACGGGGCTCGCTACATGATTGTGGTTGTATGTCCATTTTCGAGGTGGGTGGAGGCAGGCCCCTGTGCGCGCCCTGATGCGAAGGGCGCCGCGAAGTTCCTAGTGCGGGAAGTATTCCCGCGCTGGGGGATTTGCGAAGTTATTCGCTCAGACAACGGCACGCATTTTGTTAATGAACTATTCAAGGAAGTGACTACGCTATTGGGAATAAAGCACAAATTATGTTCGATTTATCATCCTCAAAGTAATGGCGTAGTGGAAAAGATGAACGGTCTGTTAAAAAGCAGATTGTCAAAACTGTGTTTTTCCCTTAAAAAGACCTGGATGTACTGCCTGCCTTTGGCCCTGTTTGAGTTACGAAATCAGCCAAGTAAAGACCACCATTTGTCCCCGCATGAGATCGTCACGGGAAGGAGAATGCACACAGTGCATTCGCCTCTCCGTGAACGTTCTGATGCACACAGAAGTGCAGCGATATTGGGAGAGGAGTTCACAGAGTACTTGAAAAAACTGACACGGGCAGCGCGCATAATTGCGAAGCAACTAGCCCCCCCCTCTACAAGAGAGGAGGGGAACACAACAGAAACAGAGAGACTGCCTGAAAAACCATTACAACTAATGCCTGGTGACCTTATATATGTCAGAAGTTTTGTGCGAAGGTGGAATGCGCCACGTTTCCATGGCCCTTATGAGGTAGTGTTTTGCACACCCACAGCAGTAAAGGTGAAGGGCCTACGATACTGGGTGCATTTGACAGACGTACGCAGAGCCTATAGCGCCGTGGAAAGTGAGGTGCAGGACGAGGCACAGGCAACTGCGGACAATGAAGTTGTGCAGAATGAATGATGGGAATTTTGTGTGCATTAAGTGATGAACATTGAACGCGACTGGCGCACGACAAGTGTACTGAAATAAATATGTATATATATATATATATAATTTTTTACAACTTTTGAAGGTTTTTGTGGGGTTTTTTTTGGTTTTGGAGAAGTTTTTTTCTCTCGACTTTCCTCTTTATATATGAAATAATGTACGGATAGTAATGATTGTAAAGTTACCTTGTCTGTGGACACACCCCCTCCCTCACCCACTCCCATACTTTGTCGAAAAAATGTCACAACGTTATAAATGTTTACATGCTTGTACTTAATGCACTTTTATGTTTCAAACAGGATTTACTATGGCATCGAATGGGCAGCCTGCAACTAATAGATTTGTTAGATTTAGAGAAATGTTAGTAGATAGATTGACATATTCATACGAATGTGGTTTATCAATGTGTGTTATTGTGTTCTTCATCTCAATATTTTGCCTGGTGACATATTGGGTCATAGCGTTCATCTCTACCGAGATGAACGAGGGGGGGTCGGGGAGTAACACCACCCTTGCCCCTGGCACGAATTCAATTACAAGTATGAATATTAAAGAAGGTGATTTTTTGGTCTGGGATGGATCACACCTTGTATGGGGTTACTATACTGCACCACCCACTGCTGCCCCGTCACAATCAAGAGATAAAGATATGGAAAATGACACAATGTCCCTACCTGAAATATATAACAGCCCCACTACCCTTCCCGCCCCGATACAAAACAGCGATTTGTTGTTTATTGAGGAAAATGGAAAAGTAATTACGATGACAGAACACAAGTTCCTATATGAGGAATTGGAAAAGGGGGGTGGGAATGAGAAAGGGGGGCCTATTCTTTCACCTATCGAAACTAAAAGGTATAGGAGGAGGGAGAGAAGTAGGCGAAGAAGAGAGATAAGCAGGAGGGGGTATGATGAGTATTATGGGTTAGGATTAGACAAGATGGAAGACCCACGACACCCCCACCAAGCAAATAAATGGTATGCAGATATGAGTACAACAGCTAAACAGACAACCAATGAAAGCTGCTATGTCTGTTCGCTCATCCCCCATGCATCGGGTACACCCAAAGTGTTGTTGCCAAGAGAATTGCCCATTGTGGATGCCCAATGTCTCCTTCATCTCACACTGTGTAGAATAAAGAACACCTTCCAAGCACACGATGTCTCTTTCAAAATGATACAGGACAACAAAACGTGCTATTCAAAAGCGTCTGGAGTGGTCTGTCTTAAAGAACCTTTCTTTGCAATACAAGGGACGCTGTTTTCCGAAAACAAATGGAAAGATGAAGAAGTACTGTGCAAAGCGGAAGCACTGAGAGGTGTCCAACCAGACAAGCTGCGGTGGATGGAAAAAACGTGCTTACCAATATGGAAAGAACACATCTCTAAACTAACATGGGTAACAGCGATGGAGAAACCCTTCAAGCTACAAAGTGAAATACAAAATGAACTATGTTTCAAGGGAGAAGGAAAAGTGGCAATGGGAACGAATAAAAACTGTAACAAAACTCTCACCATCCCAGACATGAAAAAAGGAACAGCAGCACTAATGGACACATACTGGGTATGCGGGAATCAGGCTTATTTGCACCTTCCCCAGGCATGGAGTGGCAGCTGCTCAATGGCCACTTTGCATTCGGCCCTAATGGTGATTCCAGAAAGTCACGTCGACGAAAATAAAAGGACGCAAGGAAACGTGAACAAGGATGTGACGTCTCCCACTGCAGAAGCGCACCTCTATGTCCTGTCCTCCGGAGGGAAAGAAGAGGAGCTATCACGGAACAAGCGAGCATCAAACTACATATCACAAGCATCATCCGATTTATTGGCACAGATCCCAGACAGGTATCGCCTGTTCAGCTCCGTAGAAACATTTTTTGCCTCACTAGTTTCAAGTGTCCAAGCAAGAGCAAATGCAAAATGGCTCCAGATCACACGGTGGGAACTGATTCAGCTGGCCAATGACACTGAAGAAGGGTTCAACATAATAAAGGTGGAACTACGAGCTCTGCGACTAATGACCATGCAGAACAGGTATGTTCTGGACCTGCTAACAGCGATCGATGGAGGTGTTTGCCGAAAAATAGGAAGTGCGTGCTGCACGTTCGTACCTTCTGAAGACGCAGAAAATGGGTCCCTGTCCCACGTCATTGAAGCAGTACATAACCTGGGAGAGAAGATGAAGCTGGAAGGTGGGGCTAAAGATAGCTCATGGTTCGACAATATCTTCTCCTGGGTTCCCTCATGGCTTGGAATGGCGATGAAGTTCTTGATACCAGTTGTGGTGGTCCTCCTCGTGGTGTTCTGCCTGTGCCAGGTGGGCCTCCGATGTTGTGCTAACGCAGTCCCTAACGGTGCAATGATGATGGTGACAATGGGCAACTCTGGTGGTACAATTAAGGCGACACAAGAAGTACATGTACAGACAGGAACAGATAACACTCCCAGATACCAGTTAGTGCCTATGTGCCGTGATAAGTACATAGTAGATAAACTATGGCACACCACTATCAAAGAACCCCGAGACGTGGAACTGGAATGGTATGAGGAGGTCTGGGTAGACTTGGAAGAAACTGGTGACTGTATATATTTAACATGTACACCAGATGAGTATGCTAGAAGAGGTGAGAGCTTGAGGGGGGTATGCAGAGCCTGGATGCCTAGAAAAGGAACACCTGCATGGGATGACGCAGTGATAGAGGAGCAAGAATGTAGGAGATTAGAAGAGCTAAAGAATTCGTTACTTTAGTAACGAAAGGGGGGAAATGTAGGGGAGGACTGGCCGCGAGGCCCTCCTCACCTGCAGCCTTCTCCCCAGGTGAGGACCATGACTCGGTGGCCATCCCCTCATGCCACCCGGGCCCAGGTGGAGGAGGGGTCACCCGCCGACGACATTGCCCACACGTATCCGTTCCCTGCATATACCAAAATTCAGTTAGGCCTAGAAGCCATCTTGTCTAGCAAACATGGCGTGAGTTCAGCACACTGTAACGAGGCCCCCACCTTTGGAGGGCCTTTCATGCATCTCTGCCACCGCAATAGCCCTGGTAGATCCGCTGCGAGCGCGTTCCCATGAGAAAGTCGGGTATGAGCTAACCCGAGATGCTAACACTGTAACATTTTATCGTTCACAATGTAATATTGCACCCCGCATGACCTGGTCCGCGAGGCCGGGGTGACGGGAAAAAAGCTGAAGCATCACTATCTGAAGAAAGTAGAAAATAATTCAAGTATTGGTATTAACGAACTACCTCTGTTTAAACAGATTCTGTAAACTGTGAATAAACCATAAAGATGTAACGTTACATGATACCACCCCAGGTCTGGACTAGTGCTGCTATAACCACAGAGAAAGATGTCGACCAAATGTATAGCCTTTATCTGTATAAGTGTTCTTACAATTTTATGTAGAAACCTGAACTCATATATGTTTTCTTAATCACCTAAAGCAGCGAGCATCAATTTCTGTAGGCCATAACCTAGAACTACCTCGTGTAACGTCTAATGTACATAAAATAATCACACCATGTAGTAAATATAATGTTAGGTAATGAAAAGGTACTCGGACCGACTGTATGAAAGAAATGTGTAACGAAATTGAAATATATATGTGTGTTTAAATAACATCAAAATAAGGCGGAACATTATAAAAGTTCTGCATTCAAAAGTTAGCAACGCACGAGGAAAAAACCTTTGTGAATATATGCAAGGCCATTCTCCCTCCCACCCTACCAAGCCTGCCAGATAAAGAAGCTAAGGCCTGTGCCGCGCTCCCTCACCTCCCCCAACCAAGCTGGAGCCGCTTCAGAGAGTCAGAGGCCCCGGTACCGCACCGAAGGCCACAGCCCGCCACCTGTGTTATTTACAGCACGGTAATAAACCCACGTTTGAATCCACTGATCTACCAGCACCCTCTCGTAAATTCCACAACCCCCCCTAGACCACCCCAAGAATCATGACCCCGTGCAAAGACGACCCCCATCACTGGGACAAGACACAGAGACCCATTTATGTAATAACTTCTAACGCGGCAGACAGACGTGTATCATTCGGCTCAGGCCCCAGAGCCCAGCCCCTCGACCTAAAATACCGGTCAATAGGACACAGGTAAATCTCACCCCAGCCGACAACCACCGGACCTCTCACGAGGTGCATTCCTCATGTGTTGCGTTTATTTTATAAGACAAACTGCTGAGCGATTTATTGATGAACTTAGATGTCGTTTCTTGAATAACTGCAGTGTGCATGGCCTAGGGCAAACGAGTCAGGAAAGGTATTCATCTTTGTCACAGGCTGCCCCAGCATACCAACACCGCTCGGATGACCTCAAGCTGGCCTGCCAGGCCCAACCCAACCCACGAGGCTGACCAGTGACGTCCTCACGCCAAGACCAACCACGCTGCAGCAACACCTATAGTTAGTCGACGCCACCCAATCCCAATTAACTTGTGCCCCCTATAGTGTGTAGGTTCTGATGACGTTTTTTGTATTAGAAATACGCCTGTCTTTGCTATTGTCAGACAGAGCGCTCTCGGAGGTTGCAGAGTTCTTTGCATGCCCTATTCTTTGGATAAACTCCCACTTACGCTCACCCGCACTCTGTCTTGGTCTTATTCCCATTACGGGAGAGTCCCTTATTGTCTCTCATTGCGGGGAGGATCGTGCTGAAATTGGGGGCGCTTCCTTTCAATTTACAAAAAGCGTCATAAGAACCTACATGCTATAGGGGGCACAAGTTCGTGGGGATTGGGTGGCGACGACTAACTATAGGTGCTGCTGCGATGTGGTTTGCCGTGGCTGGAGGACGTCACTGGTTACCCTTGTGGGTTGGGCTGGGCCTGGCAGGTCAGCTGGGCTCATCCGGGTGTTGTTGTTGTGCCAGCCGTGACCAGTGTCGGTGATGAATGTCTTTCCTGACTTTCTGCCCTAGGGCCATGCACACCGCAGTCATTCAACATTGCAATATTATCTTCCCATGTAAATCTTCCAATAGGTTATTCTACAGGTTAATGCAACACAGGAGGAATGCACCTAGAGTGGGGTCTTTTGGTGATACATAAATAAATGGTTACCATCGTCCTGTTGACCGGGTATCATAGGTCGCGGGGTTGGGTCTCAGGGCATGGGACAGGCGGTCCGCGTTATTATGTCCCGTTAGAAGTCATTATGGATGTGTTCTTGTAGTGTTGCCATAATATTGGGTGTCCTAATTTTACAGGGGCCATTAACCTAAGGTCAGCCGGTGGGTCGTGGAGCCTAAGAAAGGGCGCCTTTGGATCTGTGTTTTCAGGCCGGGGTTTACTGCTGGGTTGTAAATAATTCAGGTGGCAGGCCGTGGCCTTGGGTGCTGCGGGGGAATGCAAATATTTGAAGGGGCTCCAGCCGAATTGGGAGAGGTGGAGCAGAGCAGCATAGGCCTCTGCTTTTTCGTCTGGCAGGCTTCACTGGGAGGAAGGGGGAATGGCCTTGCATGTGCTCACAAAGGTATTTTCCTCGTGTGTTGCAGATCTAGGTGGAAGAGACATAAACATTCACATAATATACAATACTCATTGAGTCTTTTCAAAGCTCACGTTTTTTTTTTACATTGTTAGTGCCTTTCATATGGCCACTTCGAACACGTTACTTATACGCTAAGTATTTAACAACCACAACATTTTGTTACATGTCTATACATGTGCGGTAAGTGAGGTAGTAGTAAGGTTGGTGGAGCGCGCAGGAACAACCCGCCAATAAGACTGACGGCAGTGACACATGGTGAGCTTGGACATACATATGGTGCATTTTCGTGCACCCCTTACGTGAGCTCCCAATAGGGTTGCATTTGTCTTCCCTTGCACTCTAGCAGCATTAGTTCAGTTATGGCATGGGACCTTGGGGTGCGGGCTTCTTGGTAAAACACAAAACATGAAAAACCCCCGGGACACTTTTACTGTTTGCGCATAGTTACCGGGATGTGGGTGCTTCATCCCTAATGTCATATAAGCAATATTCTGCCATTTTTATGGAGTTTACAGGTTTTTAGTCAGAGAGGTCGTGGAGAGAAAAGTTTCATCACAGGTGGTTTGCACATTAGTATTTGGGGACTCTGCTTTTGTCAGGGGACCATTTTACAGTTCTTTTCCACCCTGGCCCTGCTGGCCGGGTCATACTGGAGACAGCGATACACTGCGGAAGGTGAAATGTTACAGTGTTGGTATCTAACACTAGCTCATGTCCATCTGTTCGTGGGAACGGGCCTGCAGCGGATCTACCAGATAGCTGTGGCCACAGGGATAATTGAAACTCTCCAAGGGGGGGGCCGCGCTGCGGTGCACAGGGCTCAAATCATCTTTATTTCACAAAATGGTTTCCAGGGCCTAGCTAAATTCAACAGGTTTGGTCAATGTCTTCAGCCAGTGGCCCACCCACCACCTGGGCCCTGGTGGCAGGGGGAACCCCTGACGAGCCATGGACTTCACCGGGGGAGAGGATGCAGGGGAGGGGGGTCTCTTGGACCAATCCTCCCATACAGGATGCTAAGTGGAAGTGTCGTCGTAAAGAAGTAAGTGATCGCAGACGAGGAGTATGATCTAAAGACTTGGAAGTAGGGGATGAGGTGTTGGTGAAACAACAAGGCTGAAGGAAGACCGATCTGCCGTATACCCCTCACCCTCTCAGCATTGTAGCAGTAAAGGGGTCTATGATAACAGCAGAAAATGACTTTCAGGAGGTTACGAGGAATGCGTCTTACTTTAAACCTCTGGTTAGAGGTGAAGAAGAGACTGAGTTAGGGATGGACCATGAAGGGGGACCAGATATGCCCCAGGTTGAGAAAGAGATGCGGGGAGGAGCTTCAGGGAGCATGTTACAGAGACCATTGTTTCCAGAAAAAGTGTGTGTGAGGGTGGTGGTCGTCCCCAGAGGACTGTTAAACGACCACAGGGCTTAATAGAAGAATGTTGGGTTGCCCTTAGATTTTTGTGAGGGGCTGATGTCACGGGCTAGTGGAAGGAAGCCTGTGCCCTTTAGAGCAGACTCATGTGTGCATTGACACGTGGGTCTGGAGTTGGATATATAAAGAGATACATCTGTAAATAAAGTAGTGTCCTGCTGGTGAAAGCGGCTGCGTCCTGTGTGTGTTTATTGCTGTACTTATCGGCTCCGACGGCCATCTCCTACGGGCTCGAGAGGTGGGATGGCAGAGTAGTAGCGTCACAAATGGTCGCTTTTTCTAGATTGAAACGAATAGCTTGAAAAATCAATAGATTGAACATTAAGTAATTGAACCCTCTGAACCCTCAATAAAAAGAAAAGGTTTATTCACAAATGCTAATGTGTGAATTAAAAAAAAAAAATCTATGTGCACGCTAAAGAAGGACACTTTTCAACCGCAACAATAACGGCTGCTTGTGTTTCCCTGCATTTCTGGACATTTTATGCACATTTTGACTGGTTTCTAACAGAGACAGTTGCATGTTACAGGGCTCTGATTTGACCGTCCATTCCACCTTCATTGTTAGGCGGAGTTGAAAGTGGACGGTTGTCGTGAAGTTGCAACGTCACACACTTTGGAAGTTTTACTGCAAAAATCACAAAGATGTGTGAAATTGAAAAGTTATGTCCAAAAGGATTATTATATGCCTGTTAGCTATACTCTACCGATATATATATATATATACATATATATATGTATATATATATATATATATATATATATAATTATATTCATATCATATATGGATAATCTGTTTTTTTAACTCATTATTTGCATGTATTTTATTCATTAAATCATGACTATAACAAATGCAATAGATGAAGCATAATGAAATTATTATATTTTTTAAATTATTTGTAATGTGTATCAATTATAATACCACTACAATACATGAAATGTATCACCTATTTGTTGTTCTTTTGTTGCTTGTGTCTCAGGCATGCAGGCTTATAGTTGCAGCAATACTTAGACTCAACTTTTAAAGCCTTTATTGAACTTCCTCTGTGGGGAATTGGCTGTATCTTAATGGGCATTTCCAGGCAGTTTACCTTTTCAGACTGTTAATTGTCCTGCTCTTCCTCCAATTGCATTATGTTTCATGGTAAAGGGCCATTTTACAAACACATGAGATTAGAACTTCGAAATTCAATCAAAAGAGTGTCTTGCTCTTCACTGTCCAACGCAGGGGGTAGATCTGGCAGAGCTGCTTTGTGAACTGTGACACCTGAACCCTTCAGTTTAGTGGCAGTGAAGCCCCTGGGCCCACCTTCTCTGTAGTGCTTTCAGTGCCTCAATCCCTCTGCCCAAACTTGTATACATTTGAATCCAATCCAGACAAAAAGGGAAAGATATTTGGCACTGTTAACATTTCCTTAAATGAGAGCTACATATTATTTACATATTATTAGGTTTTATAAAGTATGAATCCCCTTTCACAATGCCTTTTCTCTTCACAAACTCTTGATGAATTGCCTGGTGTACTCCCCTGTCAGGAATTCCCCTCTGGGCTTGGTAGATCCCCTGGTATACTCTCCTGCCAGGTATCTTTCCCCCAAAGGATCATTGCCTGATGCACTTCTTTCATTAGGTCTTCTACTAATCTTTCAGTTCTCTTTCTCTTTAAGTATAACACAGTTGTATTCCTTCACTGTGTATACTCTACTGGCTCCTGGTAACACTTGTTCCAACTTCGTCCACATTGGCATCCCTTATATAGAGACTTGTTCACGTTTGGATTGCTATCTTCTTTGATAGCATTCACTTGCTTGTGGAAATACTTGTTCCAATCTTCCCTATATTGACTTTTCATTCATGAAGATTTATACAGATTTTGCTCCTCAATTGCTTCATTAAAGTTCATTTGCTCATGACATCATTTACTCCAACTTTCCCAATATCAACATTTCATATATGGAGACTTGTATAAATTCAGTCTTTCTATGTTGCTTGTTTGATATTGAAAATGAATTCCCAATCGTGCACCTGTCTGTATGCCCCGGGGCTCCCAGTACTCTTTGTAAGACTCACTGGTGTTTGCTGGTGTGACGCATGGCGGCAACGAAACCTGTGCCTCAGGGAAGCGTTCCCTGCGTCGCAGAGCCTCACGCGGTTCTCCTGGTGGTCTCTCCGTCATCCACCGGTGGAACGTCTGCCTTTCACCGTGACCGCATCCTCGATAGCCTCTCCGCTGCTGTCGGTCTGTCCATGGTACCTCTGCGGCACCTGCTCTGCTTCTCCCGGTCCCTCGGTGTCCCAGTTGAAAGCACCTGCTTGCATGTATCTGCCTTCGGTTCTGCTTCACGCTGCGCCCGCTCTGCATCTCTCTTCTCCACCTTCACTACTGCCATGAAAAGGAACACCATTTTTAAATATCCCAGACAGCTGATGGGCATTACAACAACTAGCCCACACATTGGTGTTTCTTCTGAAGGATTGGTATAATGACAACATGCCATCAGGGATTTAGGTATTATAGGGTCATCTTCAAAATGAATGGAAGAATACTGCGTCCCTCCCGATGTGTACATCTCCCCGATAGCCATCTCCTCCCATGTGAGCCTCCCTCATAATACTACCCTCAGGGTCAGGATCAGATAGTGGCTGCTGTCCCCTGGCCACATGGGAGTGGACTTTAGGCTGGGGTTCAGTGATGGCTCCACAGGATTCATCACAATATTCAAAGTCGATAGTGGTCTATGTAAGCGCCCATCTATAGTTTCAGGACACAGGTTCAAGGGTGAGCCAGAGCAATTAGAATGGGTAAGAAAAGGGAATGCACACCAAGTCTTAATCAAAGAGTTAATCAAGGAGAACACAAACCATGGCTACATCTTGTCTCTTCTAACATAAGACCACAGTTGTACAGTAAATTCACAATCTAGTGCCGGTAGGACAAGTTGGTGTTAGTAATGGAAGGGTCAAAGAAAGGAGAGATTTCTTTCAATGCAAACATGTGCCACACGCTTTATAGATGAATAGATTATTTAAATAGAAGATGTGTGCTTTATAAACGTAATATACCATAATGCCTTTGGCAATGAGACAACACAGAAAAATGAAAAACTTTTAAACGAGAGAACCCTCTACATGGGAAATATGTATGTTTAATCCCCTTGCAGACAGATGTGCTAAGAGTCCACCAGAGAGACATTTGCCAAATGTGGATCTCCCAAAGGCTTGACAGATTATAGCCCTTTTTGTGATTCTGTTGGAGAGTTGGCATGGCTGTTCTTAGCTGGTGGAGCGATTTGTCTGGCTAATTCTCCTAACAAACAAAAGTCCTCCCTACATAATGGAACCCCCAGCGGCTGACATTCATATTTGTAGAGGTCAAGTGACATTCAGCGACATGAGATACAGATACCCATCTGAGTGCCACACGGGGAGGGGATACAGGGCCATGAAGGAACTCATGCATGCATGTCAGACATAAGCTGCCCCAGTATGGACACCCTGGCCTACCCACACACAGGCCAAAGACCAACAGGCCATGGGTCACATACCCATCAATGCAAGCAACCCCATGACGCTGGGGCCCACATCCTCCCATGACCAACCACGCCCATTTGCCCATATGGAGGGCCCTGCACTGCTGTCCTATGGCAATGCACTCCCGGCCATTCATCATGGCTCTGTAACTGAGAGCTTGAAGTAAGCCTGGGCAGCCATAGGGTTCAGTTTAGCGAAGCTAATAGAGTTTGCTTTGCCAATTGTTGTTTTAAGCTTTCAGTGGTAGCCCTGTCGATAGGGATGTATGTGATTTCTTCGAAAATATTTCACCTAATGGAGATTTCACCGAATAATGAAATCTACTTTTTACTTTTTTGACTTTCTTTTTTTTGTTATAATGTGGGGGGAGACCCCCTGAAACCCCCCTCTCACCACTCCCTACCCTAACTTATACCCTTACACCAAACTTCACCTATTATGCATTACACATTTACCATTTTCCCTACCATTTTCAGTGAAATAAATTCGGTGAAATCTCATTAGGTGAAATGGTATTCGAAGAAATTTACAGTAACATGTCAATAGGAGCTGGAAGGGCTTTTCCGGGCCACTTACAAGACTTTTTGGGAATCTCCCTACACATTTAAACTAAAGTTGCCTCAAGGACCAAGTGCCTTTATGACACTCGCTTCTCAGTGCAGCTTTAGTTGCTGTGTGTGGTGTGTGCTTTTCCAATGACTCTGGAAACCAGTGCCTCTGAAAGCATGTGCTGCTCTGCTCATGTACCAGGGGTGGGAGATACAGAGAACTGACAGCTCTGTTCCCGGCCCTGGGTGGCCCAATACTGCTCCCAGACCAGGCAAAGGGGACCGATTCACCGGCTCTGTTTCTGCCAGTCCACAAGCATGCCACAAGAGAAGACACGGTGCAGAAACCAGATGGACTTTTGAAACAAGCTGAACACCAAAACCATCGCTACTGAACAGAATGTAGCATGTATCTTTCCCATAGCTTTACGTTTACAGTCGTTGTGTAAGTTGTCGTGCCATTAAATGACCTTCTATTGTGTTATTGTTGAATAGCTACGTGACTGAGTGAAGGGGAGTGTGCCCATTTGGGTGCCTCGTCCTGGGCAGGGCTAGTTTTCTAGCCTAGCCAGGTCGGCAGTCAGCCACACTGTCTGTCGCCTGCCCATGTGTGCCTATGTGCACTATTGTGGCAATAAGCCACGAGACGGCGGGCCAATACCCCCCCAGGTAATGCCCCCAGGGGTGTACGATCGGGCCTTAACGAAGCCCTGGGGGCATTACCGTGGGCGGTATTGGCCCACTGTCGAGGGGCTTATAGCCATTAGTACCCCGGCCCGTTAGACCTGGGTACTAATAGCATTTTTTTTGTTCTGAAACGCTGCTGAGTTTCGGAACAGAAAAAAAAGAAGAAATTAAAGTCAAATAAAATGGCCGCCAGGAAAGGGAAAACGTAGTGCCTTTTCCCTTTCCATGGCGGCCATCGGGAGCAGACGTGCTGGGAACAGAAGTGTTCCCAGCATGTTCGCTCCTGAGAAAAGAAGAAAAAAGAAGGTAAGTGGGTTTGGGAAGGTCAGGAGGGGATAGTTTGGAGGGGGGGGGATTTACCTGAGTCCCCGGCGGGTGACGAAGGCAGCCTCCAGCCTTGGGGAGGCTCTGAGCGGGGATTGCCCCGTTTCGAGCCTCTTCATTGGCTAAGGGGCTGCCACGCCCCCCGCTGGAACAAACGCAGGCACATAGGTGAGTCCACGGGATTACACCATGGTATGGCTCGGAAACGAGCCAATCACGTTGCGTGTATCCCTTGGACACACCCACGCCGGGTACTAATGTAGAGTATAAGGATGGAAAAACTGCAGTGGCTTAGGTACGTCTCACTGGTGTACAGTCCACTGGGGCTTTGGCAGATGGTATGAGGCAATTTGTGGGGCTTGCTGCAATTGTGGGAGACATGTGTTGTGCCCTTGCCTGTTCGGGGATCCCTGTGAGTGGCATAGGGCTATTTTGGGGGACAATGTGTCTGGCATGTGGCCATTCTGTGGGCAATGTGAAAAGCTTGGGGGCAATACTGCAAGATGATGTAATTGTCATTGGGCTGGTCTGGCCAACGTGAATAAAATGGGGAACTCGTACAGACATGGGGCAATGTTTAGGAGCACTGTGAGCAGCATTGGGAAATGTTGGGCAACGTGAATGACACAGGCAAGTTCTGAGGGAAAATATAAGTGGCAGGGCAACATTTGGGGAGATGTGAGTGCCATGGGACACAGATGGCAGTAAGATGTAGTGGCAGGGAACAGTTCTGAGGAAGTACAGGTAGACTTGATGGAGTGCTGGGGGCCATGTGCACTGGCATGGAACAATGGGCCAACATACAGTGACATGGGGCAGTCATGTCTGAAAGGTGAAATTAAATGGGGCATTTACAGGTGCAATGTGCTGTGGCATGAGTCAATCCTGGAGCAGCTACAGAAAGAGGAGTCCACCCCCCAGAGAAGGTGGGTCCAGACTGCCAAAGAGGAAGGCAATGCCTTGTTGGCAGCACATTCAAGTGTTAGTCCATACTTTAGTGCAACACATTCTAGGTTTGTAGATCAAGGCACTGGAGTGCACATTGAAGCGTCCTATCCTTGAGTTATCGTGGTTTTTCCCACACTCTGGCAGCACTTAGTAGTGGTTGCCTGCAGTAATGTTGGCTTGTTGATCTTCTCTGTTTTACCCAATGGGAGCTAAGTTTCTAATCTCTAACCAATACATTTACCTTGCTCCCACTACAGGGAACTTACAGATTCAAGAATGGATCCCGATACATTGGAGAATACTTGGAGAACAAGAAGCAAGGCCAGGGCGCGTTCATGTATCCCGACGGATCTAAATATGAAGGTGTGAGCCATTCCCATTGTGCCATGTACATCAATCCGCGGACACTTCACTGCTCACTGTGGATATGCGTGCATTTAGGGCGGTGGGCCTTTGGGCGGAGGACCGCGGGCTCAGTTTGGCACCCACATGTGAGTGGAAGGGGATCAAGCACTACCAGACTGAGCGGGAGCAGAGGGGTTTCTGAGACCCGTCTCTTCATGGGGATCAATCTAATCAAGGCATCAGTAGTTGGTTTAAATGAGAATGAGTGTGTTCCAGAATCACAGGCTGTGCATGCTTAGGGAAGTGCCTCCTCGGTTCATCGGCTTTGGGTGCCACATGGTAGATTTCTCTGGTATGTCTGGTATGTCTGGTATGTCTGGACCATATGGTCTGTAAATGAATACAGTGTGTGCCATACTGCAGGTTTCCACTGAGTGTGATTCTGAAAGGTGTTCTTTGCTCCGCTGGAGGCAGTGGATCTATTTCAGGGACGGTGTCACCTGCTCTTTCTTTCTTTCTTTTCTTTCTCCTTCTGGCATAGTCTGGCCACCTGGTCCCGAATACTTTCAGGCTTTTGTGATATTCTTATTTGTGGAGTTCGGCATAGATTATGCTGCTGAGGCCCTCTCTAGCATGCAGGATAAGGCTCGGCCACCAAAGATTGGGATATCAGTGAATAGGTTAAGTGGCAACTGAGATGGGTGAGTGCTACTGACTGGGAGGTTCTCACAAAGGGATATCACACTGCAGTTGCCTTCAATGCGTTGTGTTGAGAGGAATGGATAAAGTTAATTTCATATGGTGGGTGTTGCTATGCTTGGATGGGCATTGCTATGCGTTGATGGGCCTGCAGCGGCAGGAGATGCGTTGGGATGACTTGAGGTGGGGAGGCTGTGGTATGAAGCAAGTACCTTAGATGGGAAGATGTGATGGTGGGTGTGCTATTAATGGGCTGGCCCAGGGTACGTGATGGCCTGACGGGACACCACTGTCGTGTGGAAGCAGGTGCTATAAAAGTAAATGGGCAGAACCGCGGATAATGGAGGGACATTATAACAGGTGGTGTCTAAAATGGGCATGGGTTTGATGGCAGGATCTCAGTGTGGAACAAAGGTGAGTGAGGGCTGATGGAAGGGACTGAGACCGAAATGTGAATGGGGATATGCGTTGGATACACCTTACATGGGAAAGATTGACATGATGGGAGGATCCAGAGGTGGAGAAGGGGCTATGATTGGAGGAGCCTCCTCCTGCAAGCACAACCTCATCCCAGCCTCCATCCTAAAGTACATTGCAGGAATGGCTCCCACCACTCTCCTCCACACTATCAATGCCTCGCTCATGCAAAGCATCTTCCCCGATGCATTGACAACTGGACATATCCTACCCCTTCTAAAGGAGGCCACATTTGACAAGCATGACATAGGAATCTCACATCTACCCTTCATTGGTAAGATCATTGAGAAGACTGTCACACTCCAATTACATGAAAAGACCGTCTAACACAACCTGCGTCAAGAATACCAGTTCGCTTTCCGACCAAGATGCAGCACTGAGGCTGCCCCATCCAGGTGATCAATGAGGCGCAACGTGACCCATGACTCTTGTTCCTGCCCACTCTCTCTACCGCATTCAACACACTCAACCACAAAGCGCCACTCAACATCCTGCTCTACCAAATGCAATTTGATGCTACTTTACTTTGATGTTTTGACTCCAAACTCACCAACAGATACCAGCACGTCCAGATAGGCCCCTGCAGCTCACCTCAACTCCCAGTGATGTATGGCGGCTCAGATCTCCACACTCTGCTATATCATCTTCATCCTCTACATGGAGCCACTCTGGGAACTCTTTGCAAAATTGAACACCAAAATCCACTAGAATGATGATGGCACACTGCTATACCTGAAGGTCAACTGCCCCAGTGGCACTCACCAGTGGGAACACTGACCTTCGCCCGTGCATGCCTGAATGTCAAGGGCCTGCCTGAAACTCCACCCTACCAAAAACCAGTTCATCCTCTTTGGGGACAGGGGGCGGGCAGCAAATGCTCTCAATTTCATAACTGGATGACACAAATGGGTCTCGATGGCTTCTCCGCCCAACTCGCCCTTAGTGCAAAGCCCCTAAATTTATGGAGTGTGACCTCTCTTCAAAGCACATATCACCAAAAAGACACAAACAGCATGGTACCAGCTCTCACTAATAATAATTTAGCATTTGTATAGCGCTACGAACCCTCAGGTATCTGAGCGCTGCTTATTATTACCCACAGTGTGTGGTTCTTATTTATCGACCTCGGAGGGATGAAAGGCTGAGGTTGGCCCTGCCAGGATTCAAACCTGCATCAGCAGGCTCTGCGCGGATGTCAAAGCGAGCGCTCTACTTGCTGTGTTATCTGACCGGCTATCTGCGCCAAATCAAACCCTTCATTTTGCCGCAGACTTCATCCAGGCTCTGGTGTTCTCCCACCTGGATGTTGACAATGCCCTCCTGACAGGTGTTCCAAGTAATACACTTCCCCCTCTGAAAGCTGCTTAGTGGGCTGCAGAAGGCCTCCTTGAAGGACTGAAGATATTCAACCACATTTCCCCCACAGAGGAGGTGTGGCCTAGTAAAGGAGGAGTTGAGTTGACTAATGAAGAATTTATTCTCTTTTAGCACCCGGGGCAGAGGAGCCAATGAATCGGGGTCCTTGGATTGTGGGCTGAAACTGCTGATCTCAGCCCATGTTCCATGGAACCAAATGACTGGTTCCCCCGCCCGCGCCGCCATCTTCTCACCAACCTCCCTTCCCGTCATTTGTAAAGTAACCACAACCCAGCTCCCCAGCCCCACTTACCTGTTTGTGGCAGTGGCGATGCCTGCCGCCACCACAGCTTCACTCCGTTTCCCTTTGCGGCCGCTGTGTATATGGAAGATGATCTCTGTATGGAGCCCCGCCTTACAGCTCCGTGGCGGCCATCTTATTACAGTATTTTGTTTCAATTAACAGGACGCTGAGCGGCGTCCCATTCATTCAAAACAAAATACAATGCTCTATGAAGTTTCAAAACCTTTATTGATCGTTTAAAATGGGTTGGAAAACTCCTATCTTGCCCTATAACTAAGATGGGAGTATTCTCGACCATCAAACAAAAAGAAAATACAGTCCTAGTCAGTCCTTAGTCAAAATAAAATGTCCTATACTAATAAACCTAATGCCTGCCATCTTTCTAATACAATACATTTGTAAAGGCAATGTGTAATGCTTAAAGGGAAATAAGTGTTCAAAAGAAATGTCAGTATGGCTGAGTAAACTCCCTTCCACACGTTTTGTAGCATGGGGTAAGGTGGCACATTACACACTCTGGCTTCAGACACAAGGATGACGTTTGTTTTTCGTGGACCAGGGCCTACTTGGCCTTTGTAGTATAGTTCAACAAACAGTTGTTTCCTTCTGGTTACCACAATTCAGTATAGGTTTCCCTCCGCTGGGCTCAAACCTTTCAATCACAATGTGAGGGGGTTCCCTTTCCCTGGCTTCAATCACACCTTCATAGGCGTCCCTCTGTCGGGCTCAAGCCTCCTTTCACTTTCCTTCCGCTGTCGAAGTCTTTCGAAACTGTGAGGTTTTTGCTCTTACCACTTGGCCACATGGCCACTTCGACCTTCTTTCCACAAACATCACTTTTCCTCTCCTACACAAAGGCCTCTCTGTAAATGTAGTTTCGAGCACAGTACTTATTTGAATGTTCAAAGATATCTCTCACATCCAGGTTTCCCTCTGCCGGGATCAAACCTAACAGTTAAAATATGCATCTCAGTTTCTTTCTCTTCCCGCTGCTTCTACAGCATTAGAAATTCCACAGAGATTTTCGATTGGGCAATCTTCTTTCGCCAGACCACTCTGTTACTTTGTATCTTTAATTTACAGTTCTTTACAATCCTTTGCTTTCTCTCGCGTTTTATCGGCACACACGCAAACTTTCATTCGTCTGATACTGTTGCCATCAAGTTTCATTTAACACAGACCAGACTTTTGTTGCTTTCATCAACTCACCGGCTGTGTTGATTAATTTTCGTCTTTCACAGCTTGGATCCTGAAGTCAAGGCTGATGCCACAACTGCCGCTATACCTCCCCAACTCTGGTGGCTGGTATCCTTGAAATACAAAAAAGGTTTGTCTCTTCTATCTCGCTGGGCTTCCTTGTGCATCAAGGCCCTTCGGAGGTAACCATCTCTCGCCGGAGTGTCCAAGGTTTCTCTGTACCTCAGTTCCGTCCGTCGGCCTTTCGCTCTGCTCCACCTGGTTCATTGTCGCCCTTGAAGAACTGCGCCTTCTCGTGCATCGCCTTGCTCCTTCTCGTGCATCGCCTTGCTCCGAGTGTGTCTGTGTTCCACCTTTTTAACCATGTGGGGAGAGCTAATAGGTACCAGGTGTGTGTAATGAGGATCAAGTGCCTGACCCTGCCTGATCTTATTAGTGGGACATGTCCAATGTATTGCATGGGTGTTACTCCTTTTAGCCTTAGACCTCCTCTTCCTCGGCTCAGTGTTTGTGTAGGAAAGGGGTGGAGAATCTGGGGAGTTGAAATTTCCTATAAAATAGGATGGGACAGGGGTATTTGGAGAGGGGGGATACCATGTCTCACCATCGGGCACACCTCCCCCACTCCCCGAGGATCCCTCAGCCAGGTGATCCTCCTGCACGTGTCTGCCCCCAGGTCTGGATCCAAAGGCGATGGCTGTGCCCTGGCCACCTGAGTAAGGGATCCCCAGGGTCTAGGCAGTGAAACGCCCTCTGGTTTTTCACAGCCCCTAGAACCTCAGGTTACCGGATTGGCAACCCAGGGTGCTAATAGCGTTAACAGCCAGTCTGGTGGGCCAGATCGGGTGTGATCAACCCAGGGAGCCTTTAACCTGGGCCTCAGGCCGATAACTCCTGATCCAGCCCGCTGGATCCGGTATTAACGCTATGTTAGAGATGGTGTGGCCTCACTTCCTTCTTTCATCGGCAATGTGTTCCAAACTCTGACCTCAGTCTTCTCTCGGTCCAGGCCTTTATATACCCTAGTGTTCCATCCTCTTGCCTTGGGCTTCGGAAAAGGGCTAGTAACTAGCAGGGAAGTTAATGTTGGTTTGTGATGTGGCCACTCTTATTGGGTGTTCATGATTGAGGTGTGCAGGAGCTTGCAGGTTTCTTGTCTGCTTATGGACCAAGGGCCCAAAAGCTCTGCAGTCTTGGTATTCCACTTTTCCTTTGAGTGTGTCCACTGGTACACTCACAGTTTTGGGAGCGGAGCTGCGGCTTTCCCTGACCTCGCCGCAGCAGCATTGTTCCCCAGTGTGTCCCTCTGTATCTTGTTAAGGGTTTCTTTGCTAGGGGTGTTCGCCATGGCAACAGTATGTCTCTCTTTGGTGCATGAACACTTGGTCAGATAGGGGGGGGTTAAGACTTGCTAATTTAGCCACTGTATGCCTATTCTGCAGTCTTTCTTTCCAAGCATTTAAAAGGCAAGTAGCATTTTGGTTGTGCATGTGGTGGTCCCCTGCCCAGTGGCAGTAACTAAGTGGGCGTGACCAGGGAATCATCCCCATAACACCCCGAAGTCCCACATCCTCTGGTTCAGGGAGGTACCTGGCTCCCTCGGTTATGCCTCTAGAAGTCCCTAAAATACTTCATCACAGGTCCTAGAAACAGACGGATGAGCCTGTCTGAGAGAGCTTCAGGTAATGCACCAGATATTTAGGGCTCATCACACATCAGCGTTTTCACTGTAAAATGAATACAGAAAATGCAACATTTGTCATGGTGCCCAGGAGGAAGGTTCTTGGGAAATGCCCTTGTGATTTCTGTAAAGGAAGCCTTTCTTGGAATTCTCCTACACTGTCTGTCGTTCCCCAGAGTGTTTTCAAATGAAGGCTCTCATGGTCAGACACCATGGATACATCCCAGACCTGGGAATGGCTGAGGTTATTCAAAGGCCTGGTGGCACTGCTACCTTCTGGCCCTCTGGGAATCTTTGCGCTCTCACGCTGTGTACCAAGGTGCTGCGGGCTTCCAAGACTCTGATTGTCCAGGTCTGATCTCCTAAGGTCCAGGAATAATGTCACTGCCCTGTGAGTAACCACAGTACTTTGCTTCTGATGGTACGCAATGGTCATGACTGATTGGGATTGAGCCACTGGTGAGCTCTACCCTATGATACATTGTGATTCATTGGGAAACCTTCTCTAACATGCGTGAAGTAAGGTTGAACGGAAACTAGGAATGTTTCAAATAATGAAGTGTCTACACAGAAAAACAGTTATCCATCTGAAGCATTTATGAAAGTAGCCTCCTTTTCCCTCTTTTATTTGCTAATTGTTGGTTGATTATGCACCCTCTGCAGCCAGGCTCTCTTCTGCTTGTTTAGCCTTTCCCTGTGCATTCCATCCTCTCCTTGGTTCCCCCTTTGTGTCTGCTAATTGTTTTCAACTTTCAAAGATAATCCCCCCACCCCCGCCATCATGAGGGCCCCGATACTGCTCCCACTTCACTGCCCCTCATGGCTAGTCCATCCCAGATAGATGCATTGCCTGCTGTGAACCTTAGTTGTCACCTCTCTGACTGCTCCTCCACTTTAGCTAAGGTCCTTTTTCCTTTTACAACATTCTTCCACCCCATGAGTAGTCTAAGGAACTCATGGTGGCAACAGTAAAGACAGACACAGTTCAAGGGTGTTTATTAAACTATAAATGCGGGGCGGAAAAACGCCTAATCTAAGCCCAAATATAAGATGGGAGCAAGCTTTGAACAACAAATGAAAAATAAGGCAGTCTTTGTGGCGTCTTGTCAAAGTAAAAGACCTATACTAAAACAAATGATAGCCAAACCCTTACAACTAATTACAGAAAGAGTTATGCATGGGGTTTTCTATGAAAAAAGAAGTGTTCTTAAATAATAAGTCAGGATGTGATTGCCAGGGTTCTCCCTTCCCCACATTTTGAGCACGGGACAAGGTGGATCCCCTGAGCACAGCACACACTCGAGCCTTCCCAGCGCGAGCTGACAGTTATCAGCTATCAGCTTCTTCGATGGTTAACTCTCTTGCCTTGGAGGACCTGATGAATTCAACAAAACAAACAAACAAAAAAGTTCCTTTCTCAGTGGATTCTCACCCCTTGATCTCCCTCTTTTGGGTTCGGACCCTTCTCGGATGTACACTTCCTCCTTTTGAGTTTATATGGCTTTTCTTGCATTCACCAATCTTAATGTCTCTTTAAACAGTTCTTCATGCTTCACCCCTTTCTGTCGGCATCCCTCAGCCGGGTTCATGCTTGCCAATCTTTGCTACTGAGTTCTTCAGGCTTCTCCCCTTTCTTTCGGCATCCCTCTGCTGGGTTCACGCTTGCCAACTTTTGCTAAACAGTTCACTGTGGACATCCCTTGGTCGGGTTTACTCCTGTCAATACACTGTTCATAGGGACTTCAGGCTTTGCCCCTTTTTGTTGGCATCCCTCCTTCGGGTTCACTCTTGTCAATCTTGTCAATCGTACCTTTCTCATTCAATTCTTACGATGCAGGATTCACTTCCCTTAAATTCATAATCATCTGTCGGTCAAAGACTTTCGACTGTACAGAGGACTCCTGTATGACCACTTTGACCTATTTCAACAATCGGTTAAGCATCCGGAGGTTCCTGAGTGAGCACCCACGTGGTGCCAGATTCCTCAGTTGCTGGTTTTACCCCTTCTAGCATCCGTAGCTCTTTATGCTTTAACAGTTCAATTAGCCGCTTGCTACTTTTTCGTTCAACGCAGTTTGGTTTCTTATCGATTCTCCCTCGACTCACCGGCTGTGACGAACCGCTTGGCTTTCTTTCTCTTTGGAGTCAAGGTTGGTACCATGCAGACAAGCCTCGCTCCTTGTCTTGGTTATCAGTGGAGAAGGGTCTCAATGTACCGTTGACATCTGCTGCAACACACGCTGGCTATTGTTCGTGGTCTTATGTTTCCTTCTGCAGAGGATTCACAAGCCTTGGTTGGAAGGGGCAAGGCTGCTTCTCTCCTTGTCACCCTCTCGGTATGCGCCGTCTTTCTCCTCCTCTTGAACTGCCGTGCTGAGTTAGCTCTCACGTTGTGCGTTCTGCCTTGCTCGTCTCGTGTTCTCTTGCTCCACCTTTTATCTCTGTGGGGAAAGGAAAGGGTTGTCAGGTTTGTGTGATTCTGGTCAATTGCCTGACTTTTCCGGACCCTTGGTTTGGGACATGTCAGGTAAACAGTTTTTGCATTAGTCCATTGTTTCTCATGCTGTAAGCAAGTGTTTGTGTCAGAAAGGGAGGGGGTTAGCGTTTGGTAGGGTTTGTGAAATAGACGGGGGGTGGGATTGTGGGAACGGTAGTGTTTTGTCAATGCAGATCTGGAGTTCGGGAAATAATAACCAGATGAATGTGGAAAAGAATGACCAGGAGTATTATCGTGAAATGAACAGGAGGATTGTGGGAACGGTAGTGTTTTGTCAATGCAGATCGGGAGTTCGGGAAATAATAACCAGATGAATGTGGAAAAGAATTACCACGAGTATTATCGTGAAATGACCAGGAGGATTGTGGGAATGGTAGTGTTTTGTTCATACCGATTGAGAGTTTGGAAAAGAATAATCAGAGACGTGCAGAAGGATGGGCAGTATTTTGGTGGAGAACATTAAAACAAGGATTCTGGGAGTTGTGTTTTTTTATTGTAACAGGGTCTGGGCTTGTAGTTGGTTTACCAGAGGTGTAGGGGTGGTTGGAGTTTATTAAGGGAGCTTCTTTGGATGGAAGGAAGGTAGATGTGGAATAACCAAAAAAGCCCCAGGGACTTCATCCCTGGTAGAATACAGGGTCTCATCTTGGGCATTCCCCCAAGCATAACCCCCGGCTCCCCTACCCAGGTGATCCTCCCTGGCTCGTTCATCCCCAGGGTTGGGATCTGACAGCACCAGCCCTCTCATGGCCACCTGAATAAGGGATTCTCGAGGTTTACTCGGGAGACTACCCTCAGGTTTCTCACAGTAGCCCTTTAGAGGGACTGGCAACCAGGGCAACCAGCATTGTTTTTCCTTTTTGGGATTATTGCATTGTTGAAAGTGGGCACAATATTGTCATGGGTTCAATCACATTTCTAGAGGTTCCACGATGTACAAAATTATTCCAAAAGAGTTTGAGGTTTATCCACTGGCGAGGCCTGATACATAAGTATGTACATTTCTGAACACCTAGTTTGAATTACTTTAGGGGATTGGCTGAAGCACACAGTGTATACAATAATATGACAGTTTTGGATGAATGTTCAATTTGAAAAATCCAAATGAAGCTATTGGTTTGCCTTCTCACAGCAGCAACTCTTGTGCATGTCTCTTTCAGGAGATTGGGTAGATGACCAGAGACACGGCCACGGGGTTTACCTCTATCCAAACGGCGACAGCTACAATGGGGCCTGGTTAAGCCATCTACGGTAAGTGCTGTGCCAAACCTGTCATTGCGTCTTGCTGTTTTCTTAACGCTGTTCCCTTTCATGCCAGATTTGCAGCCGACCCCACAACAACTGTACTTTAGCCAGGCTTCATGTCTAATCTGCTCTTCTCAAAAAAATAGTTTTTGAGACAGTCCTTAGCAGTGCCATGTACCTTCTTTCTAAGCACTCTAAAGTTTGGTAAACTGGGGGAGGGGGTCTGTGTGACACCATTGCAATCTTCTCAGTCTGAAAGATGGGCCATAAGAAAAGAATCATTTGCTGGTCTTTTTTTTATTTTTGCAAATCTTTTGATTCGCTTTTTGGAGTTGCGGTGTTACTCTTTGGAATACCCCTTTCAGCTGGGCCTTGGCGGTCATGACTGCTGGCATTTTGGCATCTTTATTCTCTTGACTTTTTGAGACTGAACTATTTTTTATCTTTTGTCATTTTTCTGTCTAACACCTGTGGTTGTCATGCAGGCGTCAAGACTGCACTCAGGTTCAGGAAACTGGCTATTGAGTATTTCTAGGAAATAATTTGATTTCAAATAACTTTTTATTGAATATCGTAAGCGATAAGGTATGTATATAAAGAGGGAAGATTTCAGGTGGGTAACTATTGCCAAAGATAAGAAGCGTTGTTAAGTAGAATTATTGTAGTGCTCTGCTGCTGCTCTCCTGGGGCTTGCATGCAAGGAGGATGAAGGACTCAACACATTATCATATACTGGATATATATGGCTTCAAGGATACTGGGAAATATTGTATTATTTATTTATTTGTAGAGCGCACCGGGCCGTTAGGCAACTGGGCGCTTGCGAGAATCTTAGCTTACATTGTTATTGTGTATTAGTATTGTGGGTTACATATGAACTGTAACCCACAATACTCTTTTATAGATTACAGCATCACTCGTTGTCTTCTCCAGAAAGGGTACTGCTTCTTGTCGCCATAAGATCACATGGACTCACGCTCAAATTAGGCATCAGAGTGAAATGTTTGAGCTTAACGTGCACCTGGAGGTGCAGCCACCGGCAGGGCTCAATCCGCCCGCCCCCAGGTTAATAGCACCATTAATTAGCACCAGCAAGTAAAAACATGGGTGCTAACTTTTTTCTTTTAATCATGCTGGGAAACCAAAATAATTCCAATGAATAAAGGCCACCAAGCAATCATGAAAAAGGCACAAATTAGTCTCTTTTCCTTGCAGAGAAGATTGAGGCAGTAGACTGGTGGGAGGATCAGGGGACTGCAGGGGACTTTTCTGGTGGGTGGGCATAAGAATCAGGGCGATGAGGGCATTTGAGGCAGGCAGTGCAGTGCCAATGAGGGGCAAGTAGCTCTCAGACTGTTCCAAACATGGGCGTTGTATCACAAAGGAAGCCTCTGTTGCAAGCAGCCTGATTGGCTGAGTGCCCCCAGGAAGCAAATGGTATTTTGAACACAGTTGGTGATGCTTGTTTTTCGGCAGCTCTGTACCTCCTGCACTGGTAACCAACTCAGACCATGGAAAACCAGCAAACTTTAGTCTTTATAAACGGTCCCTTTTGCTCTTGACTCTTGGTCTGAAAATCCCAACCAATTGGTCCGCTATATCCAAAACTACCTTTGCCATTCCCCCCTCCCATGGTGACCATGCTGTTCCTTCTGCCTAAATTCTTTTTTCTCATTTGGGCTGGCTTTTCTGATCAAACCACCCTCTACGAATCCTCCAGATTTGTGGTCAGTGCAGTCAATGAGGAAGTACGCTGTTGGGATTCACTAATCTCCTGCCCTGCTCCCAACATCTTCCCTATGCTGTTTTCCAGTGTGATACACCTGATCTCCATCTTGAAAGTTTTGGGGTCGGCCCTCCATATCGTCTCTTCTGTCTTGTCAAGAACCAACCTGCAGGTGGGCATTAGTGCATGTTATGGCTGGAGTTGGATCCGTAGATGCACTACAGGAATCCTTCTTGCTGCTGGCTCAGCTGTACATCACTGCACGGACATCGCTGTAGATGAACATCACTTGAAAGATGGCAGCTTTCTCACTTTTCCATGCTGCTATGGTGACAACGGCCAGTGACGTCCCCATTCTCATCATTCTCCCTGATTGAGTTGCAATAATTGTGTGTAAATCAGGCGCAAATCGGACACCACTTTGTAGTATCACATGTACAGCGATATGACGGATTTGTTTGTTTGTGCTCCAAGATCGCTTCATGTGTGGGTGTCTCTTGCTAATTATCTCTTGCGCAGCAGACTTCAGTCTCCCCATTTATTGGCCTCTTTATAGGCCAAAATGGGATCACACCTAGTCTTCTTTTCTACAGCTGACCCAAAAGATCACCAGTCTCTGTTCTTCCTTCAGAGCCACGCCGTGATACTACGGGGCTTGCTGCTTGTCTATGTCCCTGTAGATGGAGCAGCCTATACGCTGAGACTGTTGCCTATTTAGCTCTCGCAGTCTTCTGGCCCACCAACAACAGCACCCTACAGAAGGAGAGAGCGATATGGTACCTTCCTGCTTTATTCCAAGGCCTAGCCAAGGGAGAATTCTGCATTGATTTGTGCCACCTTTGGATGTACCATCCTCCCCTGCTAATTACCATCTGTAACCAGCGAGGGACCAACAGAAAAAATGAGAAATATTTTACTTTGACTTTCCTCCTCTTTGGTGGCTTTATGGTGAGAGTTGGTTTGTTGGTCGGGAGTACAAGCCTAGAAAGACTCCATTGGGAGAAACACAAACTGGTGGGTCATTGGGGTTTCAAGTGTCCCTTGCACTTCTTTCTTGGCCTGGTTGATGCTTTTATCTATTATAGATTTGGACGAGATTCCAAGTTTTCAGGTAGTCGTTTCCACCTGTCGCAGTGAGCACTGGAATATTGGCCATCAATTCTGCCGTAGTCCCTGCCAGTAACAGGTGGCCAGGAGCCTCTTTCTCAGGATACCTTTGTGTCCCTCCTCAGCCTTCTGCTCTTCTCTACTCTCATGTGTATCTCATAAAGATCGGATTGGTTTCTCGTCCTTTCTGAATTCTACATCTGACTCTTCTTCTCTTGAGGCATCTGCTCACTCAGCCTCCCTGGCCTCTTTGCTACATCTGGCCTGTCTTCCCCCTCACCTTTCATTTCTCCTCACTCAAACTCCCTAATGTGGGTCTATTCTGTTGCCCGTCTTTACTCTTTTGCCCTTCTTCTCTGCTTGGCCCACTTCTTACTCCTCCTGTTCCCTTCTCAAATCTCTCTACTGTCCACCTCCTCCACTGGTTGCCCCTCTCTTAAGGTTTCTCGGATCTCCTCTCAACTGTTCACCTCCTCTGCTTCCTACTCCCCTTTACTGGTCTTTCTGTTCTCCTAGCACTCCTTCCCCTTCTTCCCTCCTCTTTCTCTCCTCATTTATCACTGCCTTCTTCTCCCTCCTCTTCACTTTCTTCACCTCTCCTTGCTCACCTTTCCTCTCCGCCCTGTATACCCTGCACCTTTCTCCTTCCAGCACCCACACCATTTTGGGCATCGCCTTGAAGGCTGCTTATATAGTACTGTGAACCTGCCTCCCGGGGGCACAGACTTCCAACAGGGCTCGTCTGTAGTTCTGCTGATACTGAGCTCAGGTATTGGTTGTTCGATTTTGAACTGCTCCAAGTTTTGTCCACGCTTCCCGGTGCAGCTCCGTGCCGAACCCTAAAAAGGTTTGTCTGCTATCATGAATTTCACATTGTAATTTCACCAATTCTAATTGTTCTGGTCTTTGTTTCTGGACCAGACAAGGTCGGGAACATGTCTTTAGTATCCAGGTACAGTGTACGGAGCAGCCCCTTCCCTGTGGATACTCTGCCAGTCCGTCCACCTGCACTTTACTCAGTCAAGCTCCTCTAAACAGAGCTGATGTGGAGCACATGACCTGCTCTAAGGAGGAGCAGGGTCTACCAACCGATGAAAGCCTTAAAGGGCTCACGCAAGGCGCCCCCTGGAAACACCGTTGGACCCTTGCTATCCTCAAACATCAGGCCATGGAGACTTCCTCCTACATTTCTCTGGAATACTCGGTGCAGGAGTATGCAGCTGTGCCGTGGAAGAGACCCTTTTTTTTTAGAACTTGCTCTTTCTAATGGCCTTGATATCAAATATAGGTCATTAAATTTAGCAGAAGTTTCCACATCTTTGGGGACATATAAGGTCCCTGCTTCCAAGTTTCCAACTCCTTGGATAAGGCCTGAGAAGGTGTCATGCACACGGTTTTGGTCCCAAGGCCTCAATTTTCTCTTGCAAGTCAACCCAGATTCTGGAGGAAACTGACACATTTTCAGACCTGCTTCCTCAGGGTATGACAGGAAGTTTCATTTCTCCCCAGTCTAGAAAGAGAGACATCCCTGGAGCAGTGATCCATAGTCAGACACAGAAGTTTTGGGCATGTCCAAGCTGGTTATTAAGAGATGCAATGCCCATCTGAAGGAGCCCACCTTAGGATCAGATGGACAAAATGAGGTTGCCTCCAACACCTACAAGGTTTTCCAGTAGTGCAAGTCGGTTCTCCATATGGTCACATGTTTGTCCACTAGGAACGATTCACCACGGAACGATATAAATGCAACCGTATGTGCTTCTGTTATTTGGCTCTATATTGCAATATTAATCCTATGTCTTTCCTGTTTCATTTGCCCGGAACTGGTATTAAAATTGACTCTTGCAGACACTATCTTTCAGCTATTGTGTCCTCCTTGAACAAGGGTCCTTCCCGCTTCACATCAGGAAATTTGACGTCATTTCAGTAGCCACTGTCATCTTTGCTCTCCTGTGAGAAATGCTCCACTTCAGTGCGACTTGAATTTTGGTTTTGGATTAGTTGATCATGAAACCCTTTCGGGACTATGGTTTCTTGCAACCATGACTTCCTATCTTGCAAGACTGCCTTCTTAGTTGCCGCCACCTCTGCCAGGAGGGTGAGCGAGAGTGGTTATAAGGCCAGTTCTCTGCTTCATCCCCAAAATCCTGTCTGGTTTTTATTTGAACCAGAAAATCCAATTCCTGGTCAGCCTGATGTTTCCGAAGCCGAAGAAACTTTCCACAACTGGACGTGGCCAGGACGTTGACGTTCTATTTGGACAGAGGTCACTTTATCTTATTGGTATTTCCCCTGGACAAGGCCAACACTGGTAGGATGCTCTCATGCATGTCTAGGGAATGCTCTCGTTTCTTGGAGACTTCATTCCACCAGATGCAAGGCAGCATCTGTGGCCTTCCAAAGACACGTGCTCACTTCTGAGCTCTGGCTGGCCAGGATTACTGCTCATGTATTTTGTAAGCCCCAGTCTGTGGACATTTCCTTCGATCTGGGACACCTTGCTATGGTGGCTGTTAACAAAAGTTTTAGTATGGAGGGCAAGCCTCCCATTCCCTCAACCCAGGCTCTGCCAACCCTCTCCTAATCCCCTATCAACCCTAAATATCAATAATATATGTTCTCCAGCATTGGATTATTCATAGATTCACATGCTGTGAATATTCCCCATTGTCAGGCTGGAAATCCCTGGTTACTTTGATTTAGTACTTTTCCTTTGGAAAACCTTTGACACCTTGAGTGTCCCATCGACGTTGTTGTGGGCCCTTTTGGTCCCCACCAATAGGACGTCGAGTGTATAGCTCCGCCCCATCAGCTTCCCCTCAGATTTCAACCGTCTTTCTAGCTGGTGGGATTCCTCAAGTTCTTCTCTTCGAACAGAAATTATCTTTCTACACAAAATATATATTTTTTCATTTATACTCTAACTGGAGCAACCGATGACTCATCTACAGTCCCGTTTATGGACATGGAGACCGTTGGACCTAAAGAATCCTTGTTCAGGCCTTGTGGGAACGTCTACAAAGGTGACAGGCATGTAGACTATTTATACTGCCCCTAATGCCTCCACCCTAACCATTCATTGGAGGAATGTGAAATCTGTCAGGGTTAAAACTTTAAAGGGAAAACACTTAAAGACAGGTACCGTCGGTTCATTTGTTGGCTTAATGAAGGAGCATACCCGGTGTCAGAAGCAGGCTCGTCAAGGAGTGGTAGAGCTGCCACCCCCTCTAACAAGCATTTGCCTTCAAGCCACATGTCCAGGTCTGCAGCACCTCTGGCGAAAAAACAAAAAAAAGGTGCGCCAAAATCATCAACGAGCCACGATAAGACAACACACCCCCAGTCTCTTGCTAAAAAAACACCATGTAGCAGTGAGGGCTCCCGATCCATGTCTAAGCAGTTGTCCAAAGTCCCATCGGCAAAACCGACGGATAAAGGTGCACCATCGACCAAGATTACCTCCTACTCTTTGGGGACATCCTCTCCAACGAAGGACAAACACAAATCCAAATCGTCCACGAAAACCCTGTCTTTGTCCTCAAAAAAGAAACACCATTCGGCCTCGCAGTCTCACACTTCAAAAGAAGGTCAAAGAACCTCCTCTGGATGAGAGTCATCCACGAAGCAACCCCCGACGACCAAATCGTCGACGATACTCACTTCAACGACGAAAAAGATGACAAAATCGTGACATCACTCGTCGACGATCCTCTCGTCGATGACCAAAAAACACAAATCTTCCTGGAGTGAGGCTGCAGTTCCATCAACCCTGTCAACCATTACCACAGCTGAAGCCATTGTTCAGTCTGAATTACCTATCCAACAACTAGAACAGGACAATATATCATCCTGTGGTAAAGGAATACTAAAAACCCTTACAGAGGACCCTGTAGAGCACAGGCATCTTCTTCTAGGAGTGTCTCCTAAAACCTACTCCGACATCATTCCAGATGAAATCTTACAGCATGAAATAACATCGGATTTTGAGCCTCCAAGAGAGGAGTGCCCAGTGGTCACAGATTCTGATTCCAGAGGAAGGCATGATCCAACCTCATATACAGGACAAGCCTCCTGGTCGACTCCCATCAAGAGGAGAAAAAACATCTCTAAGGATGCACAATGTATCACTTGGTCTTCCATCTACACCTTTGGGAACTGGAGGTATAACACCACCATATCCCCTTTTAAACCAGCAATCTTTACTCTCCCTGCCGGTGCTTTGAACTCTGCAAACGCTTCTGGGACAACTCAATGCCAGGCTTCCCCCTCCTCAGCCACAGTGGGTTCATATATGCAGGAATGACCAGGGTATGCCAGGTCAGCAAGAACAAAGTGATCAAGGGCATTCATCCAGGGACCGTGACAAGCCGCCATGTTCGGCACATGGAGCCCAATCTCCACCTAGACATCCACCTCCAAGAAGGGATAGTCCATGAATAGACTAACAAGAAGAGGGGGAACTAGTGACCACAGATCAAGACACAGTTCCAAAGGACAAGAGCTCTACCTCATCTTCAACTTCTCCTCGCCGAGATGATGCGTGGGATATGGATGACCCGGACCAGGATACACAGGGTAGTCCAGCACAACTCTCTCCTTCAGACGATATTGGGGCTTTCCATTCCATGGTATCTAAGGCATTCCAGGAATTTGGATTAACTCCTGCAGAGCAAAAGAAAGACTGCTTTCTTTTCTATCACATGGTTAAGCACAGAAAGGCTGTGTTTTCTATACCCATCCTAGATCATGTTTTGCAAGAAAGCCTACGCACTCTCGAACATCCGTTCTCAGAACCGGCACTTAAAGGGAGACTAGACAAAGAATGTAGGGCACCTGATACAACACCAACATATCTAACCTCACAGCCCTCTCCAGAGCCGTTTGTGTCAGCAGCAGCAGGTTGCAAGGCTCGTACACAGCACAAATGTGCCACTCCCCCAGACAATGAAGGCAGACAAATCGATGCCTTTGGTAAAAAAGTGCTCACTCTCGCGTCAACAAGAGTTACAGCGGCCAATGCCCTTGCAATAATGGCTTGCTACGACCGAGAAATGTGGCATCACTTGGCACCTATATTAGAGCACTTGCCAAAGCAGCAGCGGAAAGAAGCCATGACACTGGTACGTGAAGGTGAGGAGGCCTCAAGCCACAGTATCAAGATTGCAGTGGATCCTGCAGAAACAGGATTAAAACAAATTGGTAATGGGGTCGTCCTCAGAAAGCAAGGATGGCTTCATTGCACCGACTTTAGACAGGAGGTGCAACATAAAGTGGTTGACATGCCGTTTGACTGAGAGAACGTGTTTGGTGACAACATCGATGAGGCCCATTAAACAGTGAAAGCAGACTCTGATACTGCTAGATCACTAACAGCCGTACAGGGCAGAAGGTCTTTTCGTTCCTTTCGAGGTGCCTCAGGTCAATCTAGGTTCTTGCCCTCAAGGGACAAGAAAAACTACGGCAGATAGGGATACTACTCCCAGGGATACAAAAACTACCAGTTCTCACAGTGCAGGTACAACGCAAACATGGATCAACCACCTCTCATTGAGGTAGATAAAACAAGGCCAAGCAATTACTGCCTCAGGGGCACACCGATGGAGGAAATGTGGCGTTTCATCTACACAAGTGGCAAGCAATTACAAAAGACAGATGGGTGCTAGGTGCCATCCAGCACGACCACTTGTTGGAATTCAAGCGCGCACAGAAACAGTTACTTCCTGTAAAGGAGTCAGTCCCGCACCTTCCAATTCTACGACAGGAAGTGTGCCAAATGTTAAAGAAACAAGCAATCGAAAGAGTTCCTCCTTTATCGAAGGGAAAAGGGTTATACTCAAGATACTTAGCCGTTAAGAAGCCTCACAGGAAGTGGCATCCAATCCTGGACTTGCAAAAGTTAAACAAAAACATTAAAAGGCAAAAGTTCAAAATGGTCACACTACAAGATGTCATAAAGGCCATACAACTCCACGAATATCTAGCGGCTTTAAACCTGATAGACGCTTACTTCCACATTACAATCCATCCAAGACACATTGTGTATAGGCGCTATATAAATAAACTATCATATCATGTCATATCACACCGAAAGTATCTCAGATTCAAGGTCAGTGAAAGTCATTACCAGTTTCGAGTAATTCCATTGGGCCTCAAATCAGCCCCAGGACGTTCACCAAATGCCTAGCACCAGTGGCAACTTTCTTCAGAAAACAGGGCCACCACATCTACCCATGCCTAGATGACTGGTTGGTTTGAGGTCCAACATATCAAGAAACTGTGTTTTCTCTGAGACAAACAGAAGCTCTTCTCCAACAATTGGGATTTGCAATCAGTTATGCTGAATCTTGCACAGTTCCATCAAAAGGTTTGGTGTTCTTGTCGCGCAATTCCTCACGGACAAATCCTCGTCAAACTTATCTGACAGAGTGAAAAAATGTATAACTCTAACAGATTCGTTCACTGCAAACAAACAAATCACGGTGCGCAAATACATGGCTCTACTAGGGACCATGTCATCCTGCATTCCACTAATACCCAATTGCTAAACATGCGACGAGTACAAAGATTTCTGGCTACCAGATGTTCCCAAACACAGGGGTCCTGGTCAGACAAAGTCACCATCAAATTCGCTGAAATGGTGGACAATCCTCGACAACATCTCAAAGGGGGTGCCCCTAGTAGAACCCACTCACCATCTCACGATCGTAACCGATGCCTCCCTATTAAGGTGGGGAGCTAACCTAGACAAGCACCAAGTCAAAGGCCAGTGGACTCCCGAAGAATCCATCCTGCACATAAATGTCCTGGAGCTGCGAGCGGTACATTGGGACCTAAAGTCTTTTCTTCCTCTAATCAAGAATTCAATGGTGCAAATCCTCACGGACAATACCACCACAATGTTTTATCTGCGCAAAAAAGGCTGAACAAGGTCAAACACCCTGTCTCAAGAAGCACAGACCATTTGACACTGGGCCATTCACAACAGCATTGCGCTACAGAGGTTTCACCTCCCGGGGATACAAACTGACTCCTTCAGCAGGGACTTGATGCAGTCCCACGAATGGCAACAGCACACCAACCAAATATCCAGAATCTTCTCGGTGTGGGGTCATCCTCCTCTGGACCTCTTCACCATACAGGGCAACAAGCAGTGCAAGACATTTGCGAGCTTCCACAACCCGGCTTTCAAGGGGACGTATTTTTTGTTCCCATGGGGTGGCATCTTCGCATAAATGATCCCTCCATTCCCTCTCATCAGAAAAACAATCCAGATGATCCGCAAATATCAATGCAAAATAATGCTGGTGGCACCGTACTGGGCCAGGCAAACCTGGTTTTCGGACCTCCTTTAACTGGCGGCGGACAATCCAATCCATCTGGGATCTCATGCCGATCTCCTATCGCAGAACGACGGTGCGATTCTAGATCCCGACCCAGTCTCCCTCAAGCTAATAGCATGGCTTCTGATCATGCTGAATTCAGCCACCTAAACATCCTGCAGGACTGCCTGCGCATACTGGCTGCAGCTAGGGCACCATCCACACAATTCCTGCAACCAGAAATGGAAAAGATTCTGTACATGGTGTGTGCAGCAGCCAAACCTTCAACAACTAGCCATAAGACCTCACCAGGTTCTCACCTACCTACTCCAGCTGGCAAAGGAAGGTTTAGCAATCTCCTCCATAGAAGTACACTTTGCTGCAACCTCCAGATTCACAAAAAAAAGAGGAGCTCCTCCTCTCTACAGCGACAGGCTGCTCAAACACTTCCTAAAATTACTCTTTTGCACTTTTCTTCCAAAGAAAAGAATTCCACCGGTATGTATCCTGAATCTGGTCCTGGCCGGTCTCACGAAAACCTCTTTCAAACCTCTATCGACAGCACACATCAGTTTGTGACCTGGAAAGTGGCATTCTTATTCGGAATTCCGTCCTCCAGACGAGTCTCTGAACTGTAGGCTTCAGTGGTGGACCCTCCGTATCTCCAATTCGCAAAGGACAATGTAATCCTCTCCACCAATTCTCACTTCATCCCAAAAATACCATCCGAATTTCACAAGAATGCAACCATCACACAAGCGACTTGCACCTTAGTCATTGCAGCCTATGGAGACTATACTGACCCATGCCCTCTCTGATTTTGTGTAACTGATGTCTCCACTACCCACTGGGCCCTTGCTACCTGAATCCTAGCCACTGTGGATATACTTTTCTCTGCCCAGTATGCCCAATTGAAATAGCCTATCCAGCTCTCCATGCTTATTTGAAATTTAGCGTCCTCATTGTGTAGACCTTCATAGAACTGCTACAGACTCCGTAGCTCTGAACAATGTGCTCTTCACCACCCACTGCATAAACATGGTCCTCTATTAATACACCTTTTGACCCACTCGAAACCCTCCTGGTCTCCTGCCAATTGTATGGTCGCTTAGAGACCACTGTGATATTGTGTTGCGCCCTTTGGTCGCTTAGATATCACTGCAATATTGTGTTGTGTCCTATGGTCGCTTAGAGATCACTGTAATATTGTGTTGTGTCCTATGGTCGCTTAGAGATCGCTGTGTTATTGTGTTGCGCCCTTTGGTCGCTTAGAGATCACTGCAATATTGTGTTATGCTTTATAGCCACTCCTGACCGCCCACAGGCCCCCCTAGGATCTTTGCTATTAGCCTAACAGTACTTCACTACTGACTACTGTATCTAGCCGGCGGCCAGTTCAAGGGCCACTCTAACCAAATTGCCTTATGGTCGCCAATAGACCACAACTGATTATGTTTTGCCCAGATTTATGTTGAGCCTCTAGTCTTATGGCCCTTGCCTCTCACTGCTAATTTGATCTTAGGTGGCCCCTGTCTATGTACATGTTTGTTGTACCACCTAGCTCTTCCCTCTCACCTAGGTAACCAGGACCTTCATCATGCACATCAGTGTACTCCTCCCATTTCTCTTCACACTATCCCTTCGACTCGCCCAAGTTCTCCAGCTACCTACAGTATCAACCTCCACACTCTGGGTTAAAATGGACCAGCCTTCCACCAGCATGGCATCCCCACGACCTCTCGCATCGCCTAGAATAAGCCCGGCAGCACCCACTGTAGGCCATACCAACCTATACCTCAACGACCCAGCTCTATGGCTGGATCACTTTGCCAGGAAACCTACACCTAACCAACCCTGCCCCCTCTCTCTTAGAAATAAGAGACTAGGCTCCAGATTCCGCCTACGCCTATGCCACTTCCGTCACATCGCCAGGAAACAAACCCCCCTCTCTCCTGGATCTCTGTCAACTGCCACCACATGCAAACCCACCTCCACCGAGGTTAAACTGCCCATGTTCAAAGGTGCCCTCATTAATGCCAGATCCCTCACTGCACATGCACTGGACATAGCTGACCTCATCACCACGTCCGACCTTGACTTCCTAGCTATCTCCGAAACATGGCTTCATGCCGCATCTGGCCCCTTACTAGCGTTAGCCCTACCGCCAAACTACGGCATCACACGATGTGACCGCTCCTCCGCCTCTTCCAAAGGCGGTGGTGTGGCCTTCATCCATAAAAATACTCTTGACCTAAGAGTGCTACCTGACTCCAAACTCACATCGGCCGAATTGCTGTCTGTCAAACTAGCACTCACACCTAACCAAACAGCCACCATGCACCTAATCTATAGACCTCCAGGACCCGCTCCAACATTTGTCAGTGAAATCTCCACTCTCCTCCTCAACAATACAAAGATCAATTCGCAAACAATCATCCTAGGCGACCTTAACTTAGGTCTTGGTGACTTAAAAGATCCGGTGGCCTCTGACCTGGAGATTGCACTATCTGACCTCGGCCTTACCTTATACATCCAAGAGCCTACCCATATTAAAGGTAGAACACTTGACTGGTTAGCTGGCTCCAATTGCAATATCAAAGTCCTTAACAATTCCCCCTGTCTATGGTCCGACCATCACATTATAACTTTCAACATTGAAGCCACACCACGAATCCCGTCACCATTAGCCCCAGCACTCCCAACTCGAAGCAAAAAAGATATAACCAAGGAGAAACTCCTCCCATTGTTACTCCCGTCCCTTAACACAGCCACCAACTCTTACTCTGATCCAACCTCACTAGCACACACCTACAACCAAACAATGCGAACCGCCATTGATTGTATAGCACCTCTCAAACTTAGAAAGGCCAAACCTCAAGCCTATCTTAACTCATGGTTCACACCACAGCTAAGATCGCTCCGCAAAGCCAAACGCTGTGCCGAAAATCGATGGAAAAGCCACCCCTCAGACGAGCATAAAGACAGTTTCCTCCTAGCCTCACTCTCCTACAAAGATGCCATCATCACGGCAAAAAAGGAATCTTTCAACAACCGCATTATACAAGCCGACTCGAACTCCAAGGAACTCTTTAAAATCCTAAGAGAGCTTGAAACTCCAGTCGCCCCCCCAGACACATGCGTGAAAGATAGTAAATGGTGTGCCAACATCCAGGCAGCCTTACTAAATAAAATCTCCACACTACAAGACAAAATCAAAGATAAACAGGACAGCCTGAAGCGCGACAATCACGTTCATTCCCTCACTAAGGCCCCCTTACCAGTCCCTACCAATATCACACCATTCGCATTCTCTCCACTTACCGTGGCAGAGGTAGAAAATATAATTCTCAGAATCAAGCCAACTAACTGCCAAGGTGACCCGTGCCCAGCCCATACTATCAAGGACTCAGCGCATGAGTTGGCCCCATTCATCACAGCCTTCATCAACTCTTCCTTTCAAACAGGTATTGTCCCGGACAATCTGAAGGACGCTTGGGTTATCCCACTGCTTAAAAAACCTTCCCTAGACCCCAACATTCCCACTAACTTCCGACCTATCACCACCGTACCATTTCTGCTCAAGATCCTAGACCGTGCCGCATACTTTCAGATCCAAAATTACTTGGAAACTAATAACTTGCTAGGTCTACGACAATCTGGTTTCCGCCCCAGACACGGGACAGAGACCGCTTTATTAGACCTTAAAACTCAAATCGAGGTTCTAAAGGATCAAGGCAAACTAGCACTACTTCTCGACCTCTCAGCCGCATTCGATCTGGTCAACCATCAGATCCTGTGCGAGCACCTCCATTCAGCTGCCAACTTCTCTTCCTCAGCTGCGGCTTGGATCAAATCCTTCCTGAGCAACAGATCCATGAGAGTCTTTGCCCCATCCGCAGCCGCGGACCCCTCCCCGATTCACTGCGGCGTTCCTCAGGGATCTTGTGTGTCACCTACACTTTATAACATTTTCACTAAACCACTCTTTGATGTGCTTGACTATCTGGGTGTCTCCTATACCAACTATGCGGACGACACCCAGATACTCATCCCCATCACTGGTGATTATCTAGGTGACACCAAAGCCCTTAACGACATCTACTTGGTCATCCAAGCCTGGATGGCCCAACATCAGTTGTGCTTGAATGATGACAAGACGGAGCTCCTAATCTTGGGCACTGCACAACGCCTGAGCAGACTAGAACCGTCCTATCAATCATTCAACATAGATGGTAATATCATTCGTGTCTCAAAAGATACCAAAACGTTAGGTTTCTACCTTGATGCCACACTTTCATTAACCCGACAAACTAATGCTGTCAGATCTGCGTCTGCATACACATGCAAACTTATCGCAGCTTGCAGACCATTCCTCACTACGTCTAACAGCGTTACGCTAGCGAGAACCCTTATTATGGCTAAAATTGATTACTGCAGTGCTCTTTATCTTGGCACCAGCCAAGAGAACCTGAACAGACTTCAAACGACACAAAACAACGCCATTCGTGCTGCTCTAAACATTCCCCGACGCCACCACATCACAGAAACCAGAAGTAAGCTAAATTGGCTACCTGTCAAACAGAGAATTTCACTCAAAACACTTGCCCTTACGCACAAATGCCTAGCCAATAAAGCCCCTATCTACCTTGGCAGTCGACTATCGCGCCACTCTACCTCCCGACCTCTAAGAACAGCCCAATCCCACTGTTTAGCGATCCCGAGATTTAAATTGCAAAAAGCAGGGGGCTCAAGTTTCCCCGTCTTAGCTTCCAAGTTATGGAACTCCCTCCCTGTCTCAATTAGAGCGGAAGACTCTTTCAATACCTTCAAAGCCAATACTAGATCTTGGCTCTTCAACCAGCTTTAAGGCCGTCCTCGCGCCTCTTCCCGACCTACCCGACTTGCCGACCACTACTATCACCTATCGGCACTGAAACTACTGTACATATGTATATAAGATCCTCTTGCAAATATATATAATGACTCTTTGCTAGACCTGCATATTGGAACCCATGTTTGTAATGATGCTCTGTTATACCTGCATATCTGTAACCTTGTACAAATTGCGCCCTGATGCCTCCGGGCCTGCGGGTTTGCGCGTTATAAATAAAATACAATACAATACAATACAATACAATACAATACAACCTACATTCTTTCAGAACGCCACCTCCCCAGCGTAGAGAATTCTGCACTCTCTGGACATAAAAAGGGCATTAAAATATTATCTGGACCGGACAAAATCATTTAGATCAACAAAACGGCTCTTTGTCTGCTTTTGGCCCCACAAACAAGGGGAAGGCCATCACAAAATAAGGCATTGCAAGGTCGATATCCTCAGCAATTTCCTTTTGCCATGCAAAGGCCAACAGGCCACTGCAAACTGCAGCTAAGGCACATTCTCCAAGGGCGACAGCCGCCTCAGTGGCTCTCTGGTCGGGAGTGCCCATCAAAAACACTTGTCAGGCGGCAGCATGGGCAGTGCCTCACGCATTTAGCAGGCACTACTGCCTACAACAGCAGCACGCGGAAGACGTGCAGATGGAACGAGCGGTCATTCAACGGCTGTGCCAGTAAGGTAAGCCCAGCAGCTTCTGTGGTGTTTTTCTTGTACTTACATATGTATGCTTCTAGGATAAGTGCAGAAAAATGCAAAGGTTTCTAATCTTTGTTTACCTGTTTTTTCTCCTTCTGACATGTAGACTGCTATGTAATCTATTCACAGCATGTGAATCCATGAAAGATCCAATACTGGAGAAGGGAGTGGTTTCTTACCTGTAACTCCATTTCTCAAGCATCGGTATCTTTCATGGATTCACATGCACCCTCCAGGCAAACATCCTCTACAGGGGGGTTATTTTCCGTCTGGAGTGGTTAATATCTGAGGGGAAGCTGCTGGGGCGGAGCTATACACTCAACGTCCTATTGGTGGTGACCAATAGCACCCACAATGACGTTGATGGGACACTCAAGGTGTCAACGTTTTTCCATAGGAAAAGTACTAAATCAAAGTAACCAGGGATTCCCAGCCTGACAACGGGAAATATTCATAGCATGTGAATCCATTAAAGATACCAACGCTGGAGAAATGAAGTTACAGGTAAGAAACTAGTCCCTTCTCTAACCTGTCCCCTAAAACAATGCCCCGAGAAATGCAGTAAAACGCCTGTTAACCAAATGTGATGAAACGGCCTCAATGAGGTGGGTGGGTTCCATTTTCTCCAAGTGGGACATTTCTTTTGACCAGGAAGTGCTTTGTAACCTTTTTGCTTAATAACTCATGTCATATGCTGCACCTCCTCCCCTTCAATGTGTTGTTGTGTAATCTGTTCTCAACAGGTGTATGAGGAGGGTAGGGTGATCCTAATGGAAATAGGAGCAACAAAAAACAACCTCAATGGGTATGCGGGTACTCTTATTCCATGGCTCCCAGTCCTTCACAACTCCTGCCTTGTCTTGCCATCCTCTCCAGCATATGGCAGTGATAAAAACTGAGAAAGGGGCAGTGGAGTGAGGGTCATGGTTATGTAATGGACTGTAGCTGCCCGGGTGGGTTGGATGCCCTGGCTCTATATTCAAAATTCCTTTGCTGTATTATGCAGCATATTTTAAGAAGTTTTCCGCCCATAGCAGCTGCAGGAGCAGGCCTTCCCAGCAGGTTTTGAATAAGGGTCACCTACTAACTAACTTGTAACTTGCAACTTTTACAATGTTAAACAGTTTTTAAATCGATACTTTGAAAATGACGGTCTTTCTCGAGGAGCGGTCTTGACCTTTGAACTTTATTGCTGTAAATAGCAAGCACACTAGTACATCATCCTCTTTTTTTGGAACTGGAACACATGTTGAACTCCATAGCAAAATCCATACTTGTTGAGCAATCTATGCAGACATTGAGGGCCAAAAACATGCAACCTGCCACATACCTTTCTCCATCAGTTTTCTAGTCATTATTGTGAGGCGTCAATAATGTGAGACAGAGCTGTTTGATTTATAAACATATGCCATTTTAATCTTAAAAGTAAAATACTCAAAATGCCTCACTATCTCTACTATGCTGAGGATTTCCCTGCCTAAGCAAAGCTAAGGGGAAACACTCAAACACGGGATGTCTGACCCTCACACTAAACATCAAATCCACAAAGAATATATGCGGAAGGAGTGCAGGAGAGCTGTCTTTCCCCATGTGAGCCCGATTGCCTTTGGGAATCACAATTAGGCCCACTGGTCCACTTCTTAATGTAGTTTTCACAAGTTAAAAAATTATGTTATGAAGGTTAGGTATTCAGTAATGGTCTTTGTAATGTTCATTCCTCTTAATTAGTGACACGCGACCACTCCTTTAGTTATTAACCGTCTTTAAAGATTGAACAATGCATTTAAACCGCGTTGGCTTCTCACGCGAGTAAAATGACTTTCACGTTATACGTGAGTGCTACATTTCCATTTTTCGGGTACTTCAGCTTCAACAAACAACTTCTACTCCTTCCGCTGTGCAGCCTCTGCACTTCAGAGTTTAGGGGAACAGGACCCTCTCAGAACAAGCAGGTGAAATCTGCTGTCTCTACATTCCGGCGTCCATCTTCTCCTACTTCTGCTTCGTGCCTTCTTCTGTCTGCGACTAATGCTACAACTCGCATGCCAGTCACAGTTCCAGCTCCTTTCAATTGCCTGCACCTGAGGCATTTTATGCCTCCCAGGTTTCTTCAGGTGTGGACTGTTAGGCTTGATTGCCTGAATACTGCAACTGCATGCCCCTTCAGCCCTCTTCCTCATCCCAGTACTTATGGGATTATGGGATTTGTAGTCCCCTTCAACAAAGTTAACTCTTTTAATCATTGAGTTATTTTTAAGGGTAGATGCATTTCCCTTAAGCGCATTAAAAGATGGACTGTTAGAATTGGTTGTTACAGAGGAAGATATTGGATTTAAGGCATGTTCTCTAGATCCTTTTATATTTTACCTTTGGGAGTAAGGACAATGTTTATTCTGAGATACCCTGAAAGATCTTTCTATTGACAAGGCTTGCTTAGATTTGACAGGGTTTGTACCCCGGGTCACATATCTTGTATGTGGGTCAGGGACATTATAATGGCAATATGCCATTATCTGTTTTGGAAACCCAGAAAGGCACCTCCTTTCAGAAGACAAGTACCAGGTCTCACCCCATGGGATCTCCTCACCACCCTGGGCCTTTTCTCCTCCCAGGTGATCCTCCTGCAGTACACCACCCCTAAGGTCAGGATCAGGAAGAGTCTGCCTTTCCCTGGCCACCTGGGAGGAGCCTTTAGGCAGGGTTTTCACTGAAAGATCTAAATAGGCAACACAATGAAGACTCCTGATGGAAAATGACAAGGGGTGGTGGGGGCACCTTTCCCTTCAGTGTTCCCAACAGATTCCTGTCCTCAGCCATATATAGGTACACTTTCTAACACACATGAGAGACAACGGTTCTAGACAATTTGATCGAAGTAATTTGATAGTGGTAGAATTTGTTTAAAAAAAAAAAAATGTTACTGAATGATTTTGTCGCAAATAAATGCAGGGTAGCTACCCTGTGGTCCTCTCTTTAACTCCCTACATTAATTATTCTCCTGAACCCACCCCCCACATATATTTGTGCCAAAATGCGTGGTAAAACACTCAATGAATTCTACTGCGATCAAATCTGCTGCAGTAAAAACTCCCATTTGCGAGACAGCAGACTCTCCCCTACTTCTTTTGTGACTTGATGGTATTTCAGTAATCCGCAGCATCTGGCACGCAGTGTAAATGTGGCTCTGATCAGAGCTTAAAACATTCCTGCTGCTGTGCCTGAACTACAGAGAGCTGGGAATGTCGAGATTGATAGGATCCATGTGATCACTAAGCATCCCAAAATGTCGAATTTCACTGCATGTATATGCGGGGGAGAACCCCTGCAGCCCCCCTCTATACCGCCCATATTTATTATTAACTTTACCCATCCCCCCACTAATATATGCAGTGAAATGGGCTGTTAAAATTCGACATTTTGGGATGCGCAGTGATGGTGTGCGAAAGTTTGTAATACTACTGATAGTAGTCGTCCTCCAATGGAAAAATTAGATCAATCAGTGACGGAGGGATGCAGTTTGTACTTGCCTTGCTGTTTGCCCACCTACGGTGACCAGGGCAACCGCAAGCTAGTTAGCATCTGCCTGGAAGACCAGAGACTCTGAGACATTCTAAGGACCTCGTCTCACTCCTGTACAAGGACAAAAGGAAGATGAACTAAGCTGGACAGTCACCCACTCAGGGTTGCCCATGCCCAGCAACCAAGTGTGGCACCGATGGAGGCCTTATTATAGAATCACAGCTAGAGTGGAGGGTGCCTTCTCTGGCCTTGGGCAACTGCTAGACGCATTGAGCAGCAGTCAAGCAGAGACGTGGGGGGTGTGAGGGCTGCCCATGCCCAGCAGCCAAGTGTGGCACTACATGGATGCCTTATTATAGAACTGCAGCTAGAGTGGAGGGTGCCTTCTCTGGCCTTGGGCAACTGCTAGATGCATTGAGCAGCAGTCAAGCAGAGACTTCTTGGGGAGTGTGAGAGCTGCCCATGCCCAGCAGCCAAGTGTGGCACTACATGGATGCCTTATTATAGAACTGCAGCTAGAGTGGAGGGTGCCTTCTCTGGCCTTGGGCAACTGCTAGACGCATTGAGCAGCAGTCAAGCAGAGACTTGGGGAGTGTGAGGGCTGCCCATGCCCAGCAGCCAAGTGTTGCACTACATGGATGCATTATTATAGAACTGCAGCTAGAGTGGAGGGTGCCTTCTCTGGGCTTGGGCAACTGCTAAACGCATTTAGCAGCAGTCAAGCAGAGACTTGGCGAGTGTGAGGGCTGCCCATGCCCAGCAGCCAAGTGTGGGACTACATGGAGGCCTTTTTATAGAACTGCAGCTAGAGTGGAGGGTGCCTTTTCTGGCCTTGGGCAACTGCTAGACGCATTGAGCAGCAGTCAAGCAGAGACTTGGGGAGTGTGAGGGCTGCCCATGCCCAGCAGCCAAGTGTGGCACTACATGGATGCCATATTATAGAACTGCAGCTAGAGTGGAGGGTGCCTTCTCTGGCCTTGGGCAACTGCTAGACGCATTGAGCAGCTGTTATGAATGAACACAATACTTTACTGTTTAACAATCATAAGTGTCCCGTGTAAGGAAAACATAGAAACGAAGTTCTCTCACCTGGGGATTTGGAGCAGAATAGCAGCTACGGATGTAGAAAACAAAGGTTCCCAGATGGAGATGTTCTAGCTTCAGATGACTATTAGAATTCCCCCCGAGAAACACCCAAATACCCGGCACAAAGGCCAGGGCAAGGGGAGGTTCCCAGGGAAACCCTCTTGGGGAATAAAACCCTGTGGAGCTGCTAGAGAGCGTAGACTCCTGAAAACGTCCCGTGGAGGTAGATTACGCTATCCCGGGAGTATGGTGATGAATAGGCGTGTCTTTAAAGGATAGGATCCAGAGCAGAAGAATCAGATTGGCTAAAGGGAAATAGTGAAACAAAGTGATTAGAAATGATTCTGCCTAGTACTGGAAAAGACACTTCTAGAAGCGGAACCCTTACCAAGGGATCTGATTGTAGTAAGACTTAGAAATTAGAGTAACCGACGATCCGGTATGATCTGAAAGACTGGAAACACTGGAAGGTGTAGAACAAGGGAAAATAATGAACAAACACTCAAGAGTAATTGGAAACAACCTAACCTCCAAGAGGGGAGTAGAGAACAATGGTTACCCTGAATAAACAGAGACCCCTTCTAGCTTGATGAGTGACTGAGGTTCAGAAGAGATGAGAGTACAGGGTGTTGTGTCTGGAAGACGAAGACAAACTATAAGTCCGCAGGACAAGAAACCAAAAACTCTTATAAATGTTTCAGGAGAAAAGGATGCCTACCAAAGGAAACCCTAGTAACCCACACCGGTCGAAGGCGGATATTGGAAACAAATTCTCCCAAGGCGAGTGGCTTGGACGGCTCTGATAGAACCCCAGAACGGGAAGGCAACGAAGCGTCCTAAAGTAAACACACATAAACAACAACAGAGATCAATTAGTTTCAATTGAAAAGTGGCAATAAGAATATATGCCCCAAAGGTAAGTCTGAGTAGAAAGAGAACAGGATTCCCTGACACGGACTCATGTAGCATTCACAAGCTCCTTGGAGAGTAGCAACGCGTTTATTGTCTGGGAGAAGCAGGCAGATGAGCTGTCAGTGCGTCGGCCTGGAAACGTTGCAAGGCATTCTGGGGCGCGGTGACTAGACTGCTGCACATACTGCAGTGGACTGCAGGAGCCGCCATGTTGGGGTCAGGCATCGCATTAGGATTAACGCTGATAGTCGTGACAGTATGCCCCCCCCCTTAGGTTCGGCACCTCCCGGTCTGCCTGGATATCTCAAATGAAATCTTTGAATCAACCGAGGAGCATGGATAGCAGATACTGGTTCCCAGGTACGGTCAGCAGGAGAGTACCCCTTCCAGTCGACTAAGTACTGAAGACGACCCCGATGATATCGGGAGTCGCAAATTTCCTTGACTTCAAATTCTGGTCCAGAGTCCGAACTGATAGGTGTAGGGCGATCAGAAACTGTGGGATGAAATGTACTCCGTTTATCGGGCTTCAATTGTGATACATGAAAAACTGGGTGTATTCTTGTCCAGGAACTAGGTAAACAGAGTCTGAAAGCTGCAGTACCTATGGCAGCAAGAACTCGGAAAGGACCAAAGTACTGAGGAGAGAGTTTAGATGGAACTAAATGTCTAGGTAGAAATCTTGACGAAAGCAATACCCAATCTCCGGGTTTGATGATAGGAGCTGGTGTTCGATGACGATCAGTGAAATGCTTTCTCCTGTCCTGGGAATGACGTAGAGTGATAACCGCGGAGCGGTGTCCTTGACGAATCTGTTCCGTCAGTTTGTTTAGGTCTGGAAATTTAGTGTTGGATCTTTTCAAAGTGGGAAAAGAAGTAGGATTGAACCCAAAGGTGCACTGAAAAGGGGATGTTTGAATAGCCGAATGATACGAGTTATTATAAGCGAACTCAGCCAGTGTCAGGAGATCCTTCCAATCGTCCTGTGCTGCAGAGATGTAACTCCTGAGATATCCTTCTAAAGTCTTATTTAGCCTTTCAGTTTGCCCATTGGATTGGGGGTGGTATCCAGAACTAAGAGCCCTGGATATCCCAAGAAATCGGCAAACTAATTTCCAATATTGAGAAGTGTACTGTGGGCCTCTGTCCGATATGATAGTTTCAGGTAATCCATGAAGGGAAAAGATATGTTTGACAAAAATACATGCCATTTGAGAAGCAGAGGGTATCCCAATCAAAGGAACAAAATGTGCCAGCTTTGTCAATGTGTCAATTGTAACCATAATAGTAGAATAGCCTTGAGATTGGGGAAGATCAACAATGAAATCCGTAGACTATTATTATTTGCCATGGACGAGATGGTAAAGGCATTCTGACCAGTTCTCCCAATGGTGCTTTTCTAGGTATCTTATTTTGTAAGCAGGTGGGACATGAAGACACATATTCCTTGGTGTCTCTTCGAAAAGTAGGCCACCAAAAGAAACGTGAAACTAGGTCCCACGTGGAGGTGAAGCCTCGATGACCTGCTATTTTGGATTTGTGGCACATATCCAAAACCTCCTTCTGAAGAGGACGAGTCGGGATGTAAGCCTTTTGTCCCATGAAATAACATCCATCCTCTTTAACCAGATCCGAACGGTTGGATAAGGAAAGTGATCTCTTTGCCATGGAATTAGAGTGAGCTTTAAGGCGAGACAGAAAATCAGGGGTTGACACCAGTCCCATGGTTAGTAGTGGAAATATAGGTTCCGATCTGAAAGGATTGTTAACAGGGTGGTCCTTGCGAGACAGAGCATCTGCTCTTAAATTCTCCCTTCCAGGAATAAATGAAAACGTGATCTTGAAAGGAGAGAAAAAATGAGCCCATCTAGCTTGACGGCTGTTACAGGTCTGGGCATATTGAAGTATCCGAAGATTATGGTGGTCGGTCCGTACTTCAACTGGGAATTTGGCTCCTAAAAGTAATTGTCGCCATTCCTCAAAGGCACGCTTAATAGCGAGAAGTTCCTTGTCCAAAACCGTGTAGTTGATCTCAGAGGGCAAAAGAGTTTTGGAGAGGAATGTTACTGGCCTCTCTTGATCTAAGTCATCTGGTTGTAGTAGGACGGCGCATAAGCCAATTTGGGAGGCATCAGTCTCCACGATGAATCTTCGGTTCTGGTTTGTAGTTTGAAGAATCGGTGCTGAAGTGAATAGCTCTTTAAGCTTGCGAAAGGCTTGATCAGTGACCGACGACCAAACAAACATGACTCCTTTCTTTAGAAGATTAAGTGGCTGCGTAAGACTTGAGAATTCAGGTATGAATCTCCTATAAAAGTTTGCAAACCCTATAAAGCGTTGGATATCTTTTCCTGACATAGGTGTAGGCCAGTCTCGTACAGCCGATACCTTCTCCGGGTCCATTGCTATCCCCTCGGCGGAAAGGACGTATCCCAAGTAAGTTACTTCAGATTGATGAAAAGTACACTTATCGGGGTTACAGAACAAATGATTTTGTTGCAGGTGTCGAAGAACCTCTTGTACATGTTGAATATGTTCTTGCATGGAGGAAGAAAATACCAAAATGTCGTCTAAGTAAACCACCATACTGTGTAGGAGAAGGTCAGAAAAAAGATGATCCATAAAGCGTTGGAAAATCGCAGGGGCGTTAGATAGCCCAAATGGCATGGCCCGGTATTGATAATGCCCAAAAGGTGTTCTAAACGCCGTCTTCCATTCATCGCCGGCCCTTATCCGTATCAGGTGGTAGGCTCCCTTTAAGTCCAACTTGGTGTATATAGTAGCCCCCTTTACTGCCTCCAGAATGTCAGGGTTAAGCGGCATGGGGTACTTGTCGGGAACGGTGATCTTGTTCAAGCCACGGAATTCGATGCAGGGATGTAGTTCTTTAGAATTCTTCTTGGCTACAAAGAACAATGAAGCGGCTGCTGGGGATGTAGATTCTGTGATCAATCCGTTCATCAAATTGGAGCAAAGGTATTCACGCAAAACCTCTTTTTCATTGTTGGACAGAATATACATACGTCCAAAGGGCAGAGGTTGATCAGGTATCAGATCGATAGCACAATCGTCTCTCCTGTGGGGAGGCAACTGGTTATAATCAGAAGTCGAGAATCCGTCCTGAAATTTCTCGTAGACTTCAGGAAGACCTGCGATCTGATTGAGAGTATATACCCCCTGGGTATTATTTGAGGCCGAAGAGGCTTCTATGGCTACCCTCTGGTGGCTTCCTATGCAGTGTGTCAAACAAAACTCTGAACCAAGAAAGAATGACCCAGCGGTCCAGTTGATAAACTGGTTATGCTTCTTAAGCCAGGGTAGCCCTAAGATTACCGGATGGTGAGCTGCTCGGATTAGGTCAGGATCTCCTGATGGGTCGAAATGGACATTAGGATTGCTTCGGTCTGATCTTTGATGGGACCCGAGATCAGAGGGCTACCATCTACGCTTTCAACAGGAATAGGTTCCTCTTTGGAGGAACGTGGAATCTTTTGCGAAGCGGCCCAGTGATCGTCCACGAAATTTCCTGCTGCCCCACAGTTAATTAGAGCTGGAACATCTTGTAAGATAAGGTTTCCTATGGTGAAGGATACCTTTAATACCATCATGCTGTTGGTTGAGTGGTTTGTGCAAAATGAAGAATATGAAGCTTGTGAGGAACCTCGTTCAGACTTCGGTTCCCGGACCGTGGTTCCTCTTACGACCGGGCGTTGGCGTTTCCCGAACGCCAAACCGGAGCAATTGGGCATTCCTGGACGGAGTGGGTATTGGCGCCACAATACATGCACAGTCCCAGACTTCGTCTGCGACTTCTTTCCTCGGGGCCAAATGTCCTCGAGATGTAGACCCCAGTTGCATAGGTTCCTCAGCTGGCGGAGATTTAGAGGTTGAAGGAACAAAGGACGTTCTTGTGATCCTTCCCTTCCTTCTTTCAGCCATCCTTTCCTTCATCCTGTAGTCTATTTGCATCACCAGAGCTATGAACTCCGTGAAAGTGGTGGGACGTGGAACTCGAGAGACCTCGTCTTTGAGATCTTCAGATAATCCCCTCCTGAATATCGTGACCTGTGCATCATCAGACCATGTGGTCTCACTGGCCATTTGTTTAAATTTTGTAATATATGCCAGTATGTCCAAATTACCCTGCTTGAGGTCCAGGAGATGTTCTTGTGAAGCAACTTTAATCTCCTGTCGCCCAAACATAGTACGGATACCATTACAGAAAGCTACGTGGGAGTCTAATATTGGGTTGTTGTTAGTAATTAAAGGAGTAGCCCAGGCTAATGCAGGTCCTACCATCTGGGATACCATGTAGCCAACCCGGTCTCGGTCCGTATGAAAAAAATTGGCTTTGAATGCGAATTGCACCGCACATGCATCAAGAAATTCTTTCACCCTATGTGGGTTCCCATCGAATTGCCCACCCGGGAGAGGTCCGGGAGGTACCTCGGAACAATGGGGAATACGCGACACTGCAGCCTGTTGAGCAATCTGTTAAGAAGCATGCTGCTGTTGCTGTCTCAAGGAGGTGTTCTCCTGTTTCAGTTGCTGAACTTCCCTTGTAAGGGATTGAACTGCAGCAATTAATTGTTGAATCTGTTGCTGCTGTGGATCCATCCTAGTTTATGGTCAAAAAATGAATTCCTTACCAGGGACAACTGAGAGTAGAAACAGAAAAATAAACTCTCTTTTCGGGAGTTGCTAACTGTTATGAATGAACACAATACTTTACTATTTAACAATCATAAGTGTCCCGTGTAAGGAAAACATAGAAACGAAGTTCTCTCACCTGAGGATTTGGAGCAGAATAGCAGCTACGGATGTAGAAAACAAAGGTTCCCAGATGGAGATGTTCTAGCTTCAGATGACTATTAGAATTCCCCCCGAGAAACACCCAAAGACCCGGCACAAAGGCCAGGGCAAGGGGAGGTTCCCAGGGAAACCCTCTTGGGGAATAAAACCCTGTGGAGCTGCTAGAGAGCATAGACTCCTGAAAATGTCCTGTGGAGGTAGATTACGCTATCCTGGGAGTATGGTGATGAATAGGCGTGTCTTTAAAGGATAGGATCCAGAGCAGAAGAATCAGATTGGCTAAAGGGAAATAGTGAAACAAAGTGATTAGAAATGATTCTGCCTAGTACTGGAAAAGACACTTCTAGAAGCGGAACCCTTACCAAGGGATCTGATTGTAGTAAGACTTAGAAATGAGAGTAACCGACAATCCGGTATGATCTGAAAGATTGGATACACTGGAAGGTGTAGAACAAGGGAAAATAATGAACAAACACTCAAGAGTAATTGGAAACAACCTAACCTCCAAGAGGGGAGTAGAGAACAATAGTTACCCTGAATAAACAGACACCCCTTCTAGCTTGATGAGTGACTGAGGTTCAGAAGAGATGAGAGTACAGGGTGTTGTGTCTGGAAGACGAAGACAAACTATAAGTCCGCAGGACAAGAAACCAAAAACTCTTATAAATGTTTCAGGAGAAAAGGATGCCTACCAAAGGAAACCCTAGTAACCCACACCGGTCGAAGGCGGATGTTGGAAACAAATTCTCCCAAGGCGAGTAGCTTGGGCGGCTCTAAAAGAACCCCAGAACGGGAAGGCAACGAAGCGTCCTAAAGTAAACACATATAAACAACAACAGAGATCAATTAGTTTCAATTGAAAAGTGGCAATAAGAATATATGCCCCAAAGGTAAGTCTGAGTAGAAAGAGAACAGGATTCCCTGACACGGACTCGCGTAGCGTTCGCAAGCCTCTTGGAGAGTAGCAACGCATCCTTGTCTGGGAGAAGCAGGCAGATAAGCTGTCGGAGCGTCGGCCTGGAAACGTTGCAAGGCATTCTGGGGCGCGGCGACTAGACTGCTGCACATACTGCAGTGGACTGCAGGAGCCGCCATGTTGGGCTCAGGCATCGCGTTAGGATTAACGCTGTTAGTCGTGACAGCAGCAGTCAAGCAGAGACTTGGCGAGTGTGAGGGCTGCCCATGACCAGCAGCCAAGTGTGGCACTACATGGAGGCCTTATTATAGAACTGCAGCTAGAGTGGAGGGTGCCTTCTCTGGCCTTGGGTAACTGCTAGACGCATTGAGCAGCAGTCAAGCTGAGACTTGGGGAGTGTGAGGGCTGCCCATGCCCAGCAGCCAAGTGTGGCACTACATGGATGCCTTATTATAGAACTGCAGCTAGAGTGGAGGGTGCCTTCTCTGGCCTTGGGCAACTGCTAGACGCATTGAGCAGCAGTCAAGCAGAGACTTGGGGAGTGTGAGGGCTGCCCATGCCCAGCAGCCAAGTGTGGCACTACATGTAGGCCTTATTATAGAACTGCAGCTAGAGTGGAGGGTGGCTTCTCTGGCCTTGGGCAACTGCTAGACGCATTGAGCAGCAGTCAAGCAGAGACTTGGGGAGTGTGAGGGCTGCCCAGGCCCAGCAGCCAAGTGTGGCACTACATGGATGCCATATTATAGAACTGCAGCTAGAGTGGAGGGTGTCTTCTCTGGCCTTGGGCAACTGCTAGACGCATTGAGCAGCAGTCAAACAGAGACTTAGCGAGTGTGAGGGCTGCCCATGCTCAGCAGCCAAGTGTGGCACTACATGGATGCCTTATTATAGAACTGCAGCTAGAGTGGAGGGTGCCTTCTCTGGCCTTGGGCAACTGCTAGATGCATTGAGCAGCAGTCAAGCAGAGACTTGGGGAGTGTGAGGGCTGCCCATGCCCAGCAGCCAAGTGTGGCACTACATGGAGGCTTTATTATAGAACTGCAGCTAGAGTGGAGGGTGCCTTCTCTGGCCTTGGGCAACTGCTAGACGCATTGAGCAGCAGTCAAGCAGAGACTTGGGGAGTGTGAGGGCTGCCCATGCCCAGCAGCCAAGTGTGGCACTACATGGATGCCTTATTATAGAACTGCAGCTAGAGTGGAGGGTGCCTTCTCTGGCCTTGGGCAACTGCTAGACGCATTGAGCAGCAGTCAAGCAGAGACTTGGGGAGTGTGAGGGTTGCCCATGCCCAGCAGCCAAGTGTGGCACTACATGGAGGCCTTATTATAGAATCGCAGCTAGAGTAGAGAGTGCCTTCTCTGGCCTTGGGCAACTGCTAGACGCATTGAGCAGCAGTCAAGCAGAGACTTGGGGAGTGTGAGGGCTGCCCATGCCCAGCAGCCAAGTGTGGCACTACATGGAGGCCTTATTATAGAATCGCAGCTAGAGTAGAGGGTGCCTTCTCTGGCCTTGGGCAACTGCTAGACGCATTGAGCAGCAGTCAAGCAGAGACTTGGGGAGTGTGAGGGCTGCCCATGCCCAGCAGCCAAGTGTGGCACTACATGGATGCCTTATTATAGAACTGCAGCTAGAGTGGAGGGTGCCTTCTCTGGCCTTGGGCAACTGCTAGACGCATTGAGCAGCAGTCAAGCAGAGACTTAGCGAGTGTGAGGGCTGCCCATGCCCAGCAGCCAAGTGTGGCACTACATGGAGGCCTTATTATAGAACTGCAGCTAGAGTGGAGGGTGCCTTCTCTGGCCTTGGGCAACTGCTAGACGCATTGAGCAGCAGTCAAGCAGAGACTTGGGGAGTGTGAGGGCTGCCCATGCCCAGCAGCCAAGTGTGGCACTACATGGATGCCATATTATAGAACTGCAGCTAGAGTGGAGGGTGCCTTCTCTGGCCTTGGGCAACTGCTAGACGCATTGAGCAGCAGTCAAGCAGAGACTTGGGGAGTGTGAGGGCTGCTCATGCCCAGCAGCCAAGTGTGGCACTACATGGATGCCTTATTATAGAACTGCAGCCAGACTGGAGGGTGCCTTCTCTGGCCTTGGGCAACTGCTAGACGCATTGAGCAGCAGTCAAACAGAGACTTAGCGAGTGTGAGGGCTGCCCATGCCCAGCAGCCAAGTGTGGCACTACATGGATGCCTTATTATAGAACTGCAGCTAGAGTGGAGGGTGCCTTCTCTGGCCTTGGGCAACTGCTAGATGCATTGAGCAGCAGTCAAGCAGAGACTTGGGGAGTGTGAGGGCTGCCCATGCCCAGCAGCCAAGTGTGGCACTACATGGAGGCTTTATTATAGAACTGCAGCTAGAGTGGAGGGTGCCTTCTCTGGCCTTGGGCAACTGCTAGACGCATTGAGCAGCAGTCAAGCAGAGACTTGGGGAGTGTGAGGGCTGCCCATGCCCAGCAGCCAAGTGTGGCACTACATGGATGCCTTATTATAGAACTGCAGCTAGAGTGGAGGGTGCCTTCTCTGGCCTTGGGCAACTGCTAGACGCATTGAGCAGCAGTCAAGCAGAGACTTGGGGAGTGTGAGGGCTGCCCATGCCCAGCAGCCAAGTGTGGCACTACATGGAGGCCTTATTATAGAATCGCAGCTAGAGTAGAGGGTGCCTTCTCTGGCCTTGGGCAACTGCTAGACGCATTGAGCAGCAGTCAAGCAGAGACTTGGGGAGTGTGAGGACTGCCCATGCCCAGCAGCCAAGTGTGGCACTACATGGAGGCCTTATTATAGAATCGCAGCTAGAGTAGAGGGTGCCTTCTCTGGCCTTGGGCAACTGCTAGACGCATTGAGCAGCAGTCAAGCAGAGACTTGGGGAGTGTGAGGGCTGCCCATGCCCAGCAGCCAAGTGTGGCACTACATGGAGGCCTTACTATAGAACTGCAGCTAGAGTGGAGGGTACCTTCTCTGGCCTTGGGCAACTGCTAGACGCATTGAGCAGCAGTCAAGCAGAGACTTAGCGAGTGTGAGGGCTGCCCATGCCCAGCAGCCAAGTGTGGAACTACATGGAGGCTTTATTATAGAACTGCAGCTAGAGTGGAGGGTGCCTTCTCTGGCCTTGGGCAACTGCTAGACGCATTGAGCAGCAGTCAAGCAGAGACCTAGCGAGTGTGAGGGCTGCCCATGCCCAGCAGCCAAGTGTGGCACTACATGGATGCCTTATTATAGAACTGCAGCTAGAGTGGAGGGTGCCTTCTCTGGCCTTGGGCAACTGCTAGACGCATTGAGCAGCAGTCAAGCAGAGACTTGGGGAGTGTGAGGGCTGCCCATGCCCAGCAGCCAAGTGTGGCACTACATGGAGGCCTTATTATAGAATCGCAGCTAGAGTAGAGGGTGCCTTCTCTGGCCTTGGGCAACTGCTAGACGCATTGAGCAGCAGTCAAGCAGAAGACTTGGGGAGTGTGAGGGCTGCCCATGCCCAGCAGCCAAGTGTGGCACTACATGGATGCCTTATTATAGAACTGCAGCTAGAGTGGAGGGTGCCTTCTCTGGCCTTGGGCAACTGCTAGACGCATTGAGCAGCAGTCAAGCAGAGACTTAGCGAGTGTGAGGGCTGCCCATGCCCAGCAGCCAAGTGTGGCACTACATGGAGGCCTTATTATAGAACTGCAGCTAGAGTGGAGGGTGCCTTCTCTGGCCTTGGGCAACTGCTAGACGCATTGAGCAGCAGTCAAGCAGAGACTTGGGGAGTGTGAGGGCTGCCCATGCCCAGCAGCCAAGTGTGGCACTACATGTAGGCCTTATTATAGAACTGCAGCTAGAGTGGAGGGTGGCTTCTCTGGCCTTGGGCAACTGCTAGACGCATTGAGCAGCAGTCAAGCAGAGACTTGGGGAGTGTGAGGGCTGCCCATGCCCAGCAGCCAAGTGTGGCACTACATGGATGCCATATTATAGAACTGCAGCTAGAGTGGAGGGTGCCTTCTCTGGCCTTGGGCAACTGCTAGACGCATTGAGCAGCAGTCAAGCAGAGACTTGGGGAGTGTGAGGGCTGCTCATGCCCAGCAGCCAAGTGTGGCACTACATGGATGCCTTATTATAGAACTGCAGCCAGAGTGGAGGGTGCCTTCTCTGGCCTTGGGCAACTGCTAGACGCATTGAGCAGCAGTCAAACAGAGACTTAGCGAGTGTGAGGGCTGCCCATGCCCAGCAGCCAAGTGTGGCACTACATGGATGCCTTATTATAGAACTGCAGCTAGAGTGGAGGGTGCCTTCTCTGGCCTTGGGCAACTGCTAGATGCATTGAGCAGCAGTCAAGCAGAGACTTGGGGAGTGTGAGGGCTGCCCATGCCCAGCAGCCAAGTGTGGCACTACATGGAGGCTTTATTATAGAACTGCAGCTAGAGTGGAGGGTGCCTTCTCTGGCCTTGGGCAACTGCTAGACGCATTGAGCAGCAGTCAAGCAGAGACTTGGGGAGTGTGAGGGCTGCCCATGCCCAGCAGCCAAGTGTGGCACTACATGGATGCCTTATTATAGAACTGCAGCTAGAGTGGAGGGAGCCTTCTCTGGCCTTGGGCAACTGCTAGACGCATTGAGCAGCAGTCAAGCAGAGACTTGGGGAGTGTGAGGGCTGCCCATGCCCAGCAGCCAAGTGTGGCACTACATGGAGGCCTTATTATAGAATCGCAGCTAGAGTAGAGGGTGCCCTCTCTGGCCTTGGGCAACTGCTAGACGCATTGAGCAGCAGTCAAGCAGAGACTTGGGGAGTGTGAGGGCTGCCCATGCCCAGCAGCCAAGTGTGGCACTACATGGAGGCCTTATTATAGAATCGCAGCTAGAGTAGAGGGTGCCTTCTCTGGCCTTGGGCAACTGCTAGACGCATTGAGCAGCAGTCAAGCAGAGACTTGGGGAGTGTGAGGGCTGCCCATGCCCAGCAGCCAAGTGTGGCACTACATGGAGGCCTTACTATAGAACTGCAGCTAGAGTGGAGGGTACCTTCTCTGGCCTTGGGCAACTGCTAGACGCATTGAGCAGCAGTCAAGAAGAGACTTAGCGAGTGTGAGGGCTGCCCATGCCCAGCAGCCAAGTGTGGAACTACATGGAGGCTTTATTATAGAACTGCAGCTAGAGTGGAGGGTGCCTTCTCTGGCCTTGGGCAACTGCTAGACGCATTGAGCAGCAGTCAAGCAGAGACCTAGCGAGTGTGAGGGCTGCCCATGCCCAGCAGCCAAGTGTGGCACTTCATGGATGCCTTATTATAGAACTGCAGCTAGAGTGGAGGGTGCCTTCTCTGGCCTTGGGCAACTGCTAGACGCATTGAGCAGCAGTCAAGCAGAGACTTGGGGAGTGTGAGGGCTGCCCATGCCCAGCAGCCAAGTGTGGCACTACATGGATGCCATATTATAGAACTGCAGCTAGAGTGGAGGGTGCCTTCTCTGGCCTTGGGCAACTGCTAGACGCATTGAGCAGCAGTCAAGCAGAGACTTGGGGAGTGTGAGGGCTGCCCATGCCCAGCAGCCAAGTGTGGCACTACATGTAGGCCTTATTATAGAACTGCAGCTAGAGTGGAGGGTGCCTTCTCTGGCCTTGGGCAACTGCTAGACGCATTGAGCAGCAGTCAAGCAGAGACTTGGGGAGTGTGAGGGCTGGTCCTCACCACTCCCTGCTGCCCATGCACCTGCCATTTGATTTTCTTCTTCCCTCTCATATTGCACCAGAGCACTTGTATGAGCACCCAGTGGCACATCTGAATGGGAGCAAAGGCAAGCACTTTGAGGTGTCACTATGCTGTTACTCAGTAACTCCTTAACCATTCTAGACAGGGGTGGGGCCATGGTCACATTTTTCTTTTTATTTATCACAGGGGTCTGCCAACTTTGACGCTCCAGATGTTTTGGACTAAAACTCCCGTCAGCCCTAAGCACCAGAGTCAATGGTGAAGGGTCGTGGGAATCATAGTCTAAAGCATTTGGAGAGCGACAGGGTGCAGGGCTCTGATCTATGATGCACATTAGCTGTTTTCTTCCTGTATCATTTATGAGCCTTTTATATGCGCACCCGAGAGACTTCAGAAGCCAAACGGCTCAATAAAATGAATGCCTTCATGGCTTCATTCATTCATTCAATGGGACCAGGTGTTGCACCCTCAATCATATCAGTTAAGCTCCATTTACATTTCCAGCTACTGCAATTTATGAGAGAAAATTGAGTTTGGTGGTGCGGTAAAACAGTGGTGGTTATTTTGCTACCACCAGGTTTTTGGCTCTAACGTAATTACTGGCTCTCTTACCACACCACTGAATTCTGTAGTTAGAAGGCTGGAGGTGAATCCTCCACTTTACCCCGCAGAATTACCACTTGCTGAAAATCCCCATGGAGTCCTGAAATGTTGGTTGTGCACTGCCACACCACCACTCGTAATTCCGTGGTCATGCCACAGGGCGAGCAGCAGTGCGGGCGGTAAGCATTGAAGACCTGAGCTGCTCTGACGACCGGAACTGAAGCGCATGATGGACTAACCCGCCCACTATTGGTGGATGGTGGACCTGGTGATTGGTAGCACAAAGGTCATGTCCTCCCACCAAGAAATACACCTGTAGTTTCACTTTTTAAAACTGTTCAACGCTGTTGTTGAGCTTGTATTTGTATAGCTGCTTGTTTCTTTGATGTTGGGTAAGTAGCATAATGCATAGGAAGCATCGGGTCTTGCAATGCAAGTCTGTTTGTGGGCATTTGTTGTGTCTCTCAGGCCCCTCTTAGTTACCACCAATGTTCTACTCTGTGCCTAGGCAGACTTGCAAGATGGCATTGTGATCAAAATCTGATCTCTCCACAGGCATGGGCAGGGCGTTTACACCTATGCACTGACTGGCTCCAAGTATGTTGGCACCTGGGTGAATGGGAAGCAGGAAGATTTTGGGGAGCTTGTCCACAGCAACCACAGATACCAGGGCAAGTTTACCAATAACAATGTAAGTATTTTAAGGCAATATTGTAATGTTCTTTGTGCTGGGGTCTGCTGTCTGCTCTTTGGCATTTCCCTCCACTTAGGAGGGGTCCTAAAATTGATATTGATATTAATATTTTATTTGTATCACGCTCGTACACAAGTGTTTCAGAGCGCGACGAGGCAAGGGAGGGGAACAGGGGTTAATAAAACAACGATCTTACTAGACCTAGTGACATTGAGAATGCGCAAGTGCATGGTAGAGGGGGAGGGGAAAAGTGCATGGAAGGGTGGAGAAGTGGAAAGTGCTGAGCAAAGCAATACAGATAAATAATGACTAAATCAATGAATAATAAAAAGCAGCAAACAGTGGTAATGCAGCCAGCAAGTGGCAAGTGCTAGGATTAAGGCAACAGACCGGGTGTGTTTGAATAAGTGCAGAAAAAGCTGGGTGGCTATATGACTACAGATACAGACCCCAGTGCACGGGATTGCCAGGAGGCAATGCGGGTGGGTGGCAGGGTGAACAGGTTCCTAAAACCGAAAGTCAGAGGGTAACCCAGGTGCACAGTGCCAAGGCAGAGCAGATCAGCAGGGGAGTGGAGGAGCGATGGCAGAAGCAAAGGGAAAGGTGTTGAGGTGCTACCAGAGATGGTTCTCCTCAAGTTTCAGAGAGGCAGGGAGGCTGTTCCAGAGGGAGGCCCCAGCAGAGTAAAGAGATCTACCCCCAACTTGTTTCTTTGAAAAACAACTGACCCTGAGGCAGTTAGAGGAGCGAAGAGCACGAGGGGAGGTATTTCCGGAGGGATAGCGGAAGGTATTTTGGACCCAGGCCCCAGAAAGCCTTGTGGACAATGCAAAGGGTTTTGAATTTAATCTTTGCAGCCACTGGGAGCCAGTGGAGAGATTTCAGGGCTCGATAGATAAGATTCCAGGGCTTGAGCCCAAGGACAAGTCTAGCAGTCCTGTTCTGGATAAGTTGCAGAGGGCGGAGAGTAGAGGCAGGTAGATTGAGGGAGAGAGAGAGAGAGAGAGAGAGAGAGACCCAGACAATTACTTGTGTCATCAGCATAGCACAGAAAATGACAATGCCGTGGGTGAGAGTTGCTAGGTATTGGTTGAAGAGCCAGGGTGATAGGCTAGACCCCTGGGGAACACTGCAGGTAGAAAGGAAGATACATTAAAGGAAGGACCCAAGCTGGACCTGGGAGGGTCGATCAGAGAGGAAAGAGGTCAACCATGCCACAGCCTGATCGGTGATACCCAGCTTGTCACAGAAACGGTTGAGCAGGATGGTATGGTTGACCGTGTCAAAGGCAGTAGAGTGATCAAGTAGGATGAGGACAGAGGGGATGTTAGAGTCAAGGCTGGAAAGTAGATCTTCACGGATGTTCAGGAGAGCAGTTTCTGTGCTTCTGGCAGCTCTAAAGCCAGACTGATGGTTGTGGGGACAACCAACACAATCAGAGTGAAGGTTAAGCTGCGAGACGGCCAGCTTTTCCAGGAGTTTGACCAGAAAAGGAGTGATGGAGATTGGCCGATAGGTAGCCGGGCAAGAAGGGTCAGCTGTGGGTTTCTTGCGAAGAGGGTGCTAAGGAGAGGTGTAGAAATCAGCCAGGGCAGAAGCGAGGGTGTCTATGTGGTTCTTGATGGTTTTGGAAGAACAGGGACGAACCTGTTTTGACGAGACTTTCATAGATCAGACTTGTCTAGAAACCGTGTTGGGGGAGAAAAGAGGAAAGGACGAGAAAGAGGGTGGGGGTGGCTTTAGGATGGCCAGAGTTCACAGAAGGATACGGGGAGGAGAGGGAGATGGGACGAGAGGTCGGACAGGATATCCTGGGTTTTAGAGACGAAGTGAGAGAGAGAGAGACAAGGGCCGTGCAGAGGGCCTGGGAAGCGACAGGAAAGGTAGAGACTGCAGCAGGGTTGGCCAGCTCCTTGCAGAAGACACTACTTCATCCCCTGCATGTCCACACTGCACACCCAGATCTGTCAAGATGTCCTGGTACTGCCCCAATGCTGGGTCTTTTACAGAGTCGCACATCGTATGATGAATGCTCCCCCTAAAGATTATTACTTGGGTCCTGTGGGATCAAACATCCTTTGATGGACATGGGCAGAGTTTGTGCCATATCAGAAGACGAGGCCCAACATACTTTGCTTCCTGCACCACTGCAGGTGTTTTTATCCATCTTGATGGATAGACATACACCGCTTTGTTAGCCAATCTCCAATCCCTTTACAATTGCCTTTAGTTTATTCGGATCCCCAGGAAGCAGAATCCGGGGTAGCTCCCATCTCTCCATCTGACTGCTACAGCTGCTGCCTGCACTGGTTGGGTTCTCATCCTCTCACCCAAGCTTGTAGCGCAGGCACGTCCTTTCCAGGAAGGTGGAGGAATTGCTGACAATTGATCTTCATCATATTCACAGGGAGTTACAGGACAGAACACAAGGAAACCTTCTTTGCACAAGTTCCAACCCCGACATGTCCCTTGGAATCCTGGAGGAGTTCCCCACCCAATGGGTGAAACTGTGTGGTGGGGCACTACCCAGAGATAAGTGTTTGGGAGAACAGGCACCAGCAACTGGTGCGGAAGAATGGACAGAGAAGCCAGCAAATATCTCCATCCTAGAAATGAGGCCCCCGAGCACAGGAAACCTGCAGATTTTATAAGGTTTTACACATTGAGGGTCATACAGAAAAGCTTCATGATACGTTTGACTGGTTACATTAACAATGAGGTCCATGACAGAACATCCTGTTATGTTGAGGGCCATGGGTTTGGGGCACCATGCTAGGTCTATATAACATACCCATGTGGCGATATCTCTTCCTGCAGCGGACCTCTCAATCCTATCCTATCTAATGAGCCCATTGTCGGGTGACTAGTACCCACATGACCCCTTATTTCCGGCTCTCAGGTGAGTCAGCCCCCCCCCCATGCATCACTGGGCATGCCTGGACCCCTGGCAGAGTCTAACGTCACAGCTGCATAGCCCTGTGGATCTATGGATTCCAGCCAGCCAGCCACTCCCATAACGGCATGGCTTCTTGCCACATTACACTTCTAGTAAGGGCTGCGGTGCAGCTCTGGCCGCGATAGGTGCACGGACATTGCTTCATAGCAAATTCATCAAATACTGTTGCTTCGGACATGGGGCACCAACCAATGAGAGAGGTTTCAGCCCAGATCCTCCCATGACTCTTCCTGTTAAACAAATCACATGGCTACTTTGCCTGCACAAATAGCAATGCCTGCAGCATAGTCCAAGAGGTATCACCCCATTACTGTGCAGCCAAACACTGCAAAGGCCAAAATGTTGCATTCTGTATGCCACATTTCGCCGCAAATATGTGGGGTGGTGGGTTAGGGTGATAATAAATGTGAGGGGGAGTGGGGTTCGAGTTGCGGGGGTTCTCCCCTACATATATATTTGGCAAAAATGGGTTTTAACAGGAAACAAAACTCAACATTTTCGGCTTTGCAGTGTTTTATTCTCGGTGATCACATAGATGCACTCATGAAAGACCCTAAAGCCTGTTAGGCGTCTGTCCGTCCTGACTCTGTGTTATTAAATCCTTAAATAAATCTAACTCACCCCTCTGATTCAACACTTGTGTTTCACTTCTCGGCATCCTACAAGCCCTAGCACTACACCCTGTGATCCCACATCATATTCACAGCCAGCCTCTCTTTTCTCTCTTTCACTTTGATGAAAACCATCTTTTTCTCCCACGGTCGCTTACAAATTGAAACAGAGGTTGCTGCCATGGCTGCAGGTTGCATTGTTTCCAGCCAAGAAGGCCCACTTCCAGCTGCACCTCCTCAGAGGTATTCTACCTTTTCTCACTTTCCCCCAGAAGCTCTCTGTCTCCAGAGCTCTGGTCCTCTCTAGGTTGGACTACTGCAACAGTCTCTTTCTCAATCTGCCTAACTCTACTTTTCGCCCCTTGCAACTTATACAGAACAGGACTGTAAGCCCAGGGACTGCATCTCTCCAGCCCTGAAATCTCTCCACTGGCTCCCGGTGGCTGCAAGAATCGCGTTCAAGACCCTCTGCATCATGCACAAGGCCTTCTCGGGCCCGGGCCCTCACTATATCCAACTCTCTCTGCCTAGATACCTTCTTTGTAGAGCCCTTCATGCAGCTGCATCTAACTCTCTGAGGGACAGACGCTTCTCCAAGAAGATAGAGGAGAGTAGATCTCTCTCTTCTGCAGGTGCCTCCTCTGGAACGGCCTCCCTGCCCCTCTCAGACCTAAGCCGGACCACCTGAAGTTAGTCTTCCTTCTCTCTCTAGCTTCCTTGTTAACTTGCTATCTGCTGTGCCAACTGGTTGCTTGCTACCCTCAGAGTCTTATCGGGCACCAGGCTCCTCCATGTCCAGTGTTCCTTTCACTGTCAGCTAGCCCACTGTGCACTTGGGGCCTGTAACTGTTACCCCCACAGCTCCCCGGCCTCCTGCACTTACCCAGAGCTGCGTTGCCCTGGCTGCACTTACTCAGAGCCCTGCTGCCCTGATTGCACTTCCCTCTATTCTCACTCCTCCATTTCTCCCTCTCCCTTCCCCCTGCACATCTTGCTGTCGCACGTGCATGATCCGAATGTCACCTGGCCTAGTAGGATTGCTTGGTTTGTCTTCCCTCTGTCTCCCCTCCCTTGTCTTGTGGCGCCTAGCAACACTTGTGTACAGCACTTCATCTCATATATCATAAAGGGTGTGTGCTTCAAAAAATGTTTTGGGGTCCGCCAGATATGTCCAAGAATCCATCAATGAAGAGTCCCCCCGATGGAAAGCTCTGGTTACAGGCAACGCCCCGTTCCTTGATCACTTCCTGGTGTCCCTTTTATTGCTAGCAGAGGCTTTGGTATAAGGAGGTGCGGCTAAGCCATGTGAAGTCTCTAGGCATTTCACTAGATATCTGAGTTCTATCGCCGCCCTGGTGTTGAGGATTCCCAGGAAGAGGGCGCACGCTCTGCAAAGGTAGCGGGGGGCATCCTGCATTGCAAGGAATATACCACGCATGTGTCTGGATGGGCCCTGCGGATTCATCTTTTGACCCTCTTTTGCAGCCCCTGGGACCCGGGAAGTACATCTTCGACATTGGCTGTGAGCAGCACGGTGAATACCTGCAAGTGGAGCCGGTAAGTTGCGCTGTTTGGATCCGTGTCTTTGTAAATCTCCAGAACCCACGGGTCTGGGAGACTGACTCCTTGGGTTGGTGGTTTGGCTCGGGCGTCATTTGTTGGTGTTCAGCAGAAACCCTGAGCATGTCACTCTGCCCTGGACTGAGGGCAGACTTGCTTCTGGGAGCTTTCTCCTATGCATGAGTGGCTGGATCTGTTATAATTGTTAACTTTTACGCCGCTCTTTTTGGGTGTGGATTGCGTTAAGGATGCCTGGCAGATTTGACTTTCCTTTGCTATATGTATAGATACATATGTACATGTGCCCTTTTTGACATGATTTCTCTCATTGATGTGTGGGTGTTGTGTGTAGGGTCTTTCCCTCTTCCTGCTATTAGTATCAATTGCTGAGATCAGTGCTCCAGGTATTTGAAGTGAGAGTATTTGATGCCCAATTTCTTAAAGTTGGGAGTACAATGATATTTTAGGGAGTAGAAGAGGAAGTCCCATTCCCAAGGCGAGTATTCTACAAGCAGGTCAGATATTTCTGAACTCTGTAACAGAAATGTATTTCTAATACATATTTCTTTGCACACAGGTGTTCATGTCATTAAAAGATAGATGTGTACCTCTTTAGGTCAGGAAGTAATGATAGAGTTTCTTCCTGTGGCTCTGCGTGCACTACTGGCCCAAACATATTCATGGAGTTGTGTTGGTGAAAGAAGGGGGTCAGGCTCCTCCTATGTGTCATTCCTGTTTTTGTTGGGAGTATTTTCTTCTCCCGATTTTTCTTTTTTTGAGTATGTGCCTATTTTAGGGAGTAAAGGTGGCTGATACACCCCTTATCTGTATGGCTGGCTGTGATTCTAACTTTGAGTCATACTCCAGTGGCGCAGCTCCTCCAGCCTTAGGTAAATGTAGAAATCATTTGGTACCAACGATGTATTATTTAGTCCTCAATAGAGGAAGTGAACCCAAGAAAAGGTACTTGTGTATTGTGAAGTGAAACAACTACGAAGAAGCTTTTTGTGTGCTGTGTGTAGCTTGTCGTAGCCCTTCACTGATGAAGAAAACAGTGGTTATGGGAATGTGAGCACAAGGTCTCTGGTATTTTTGACTAAACCAATAGAACACATCCTAAAATTGCTGCTTGCACTAAAAGGCGACCTGAAACTTGAATGTTCCCCAAGGTGCCGTGCACAGGACTCATTGGCCAAGATGTTGCAGGAATGGGCTGTCTGGTTGTGTACACATTCAGACTCTGTTCAAGGGTTCTTTTGAGGACTATAAGTAAACTCCCCAAATGTGTCAGTAGATGCCTGATCTCTAGGTCTGGTCAGTATTGCGTCTTCCTCACCTGCCTGTACTTGAATGCACGGTCTGCCTCCAGCGGCTTAAGCACCGGTCCCTCCGGACCCATCTGGAAATCCCACCCAGGGCAGGGGCCCACAAGACCTCGGGTGCCCACAGGACCGCGGAACCCTGTGGAGGCGAATGAAGGGAAGGACATGACCCGACGGAGTATAAGGATCTTCCAAGAGAGATTATATGAGGTTGTGGGGTTTATAGAGATGCGTGTATGAAGACACTACCAGTGGAAGCCGAGTGTTGGCAACTGTGCTCAGCAAGAAAACCTATAAGACAGGGATCCCACTCCAACCAGACATCCTAGCTGAGGCAAGGACAATCTGGGATAAGCCATGGAATGTGGCCCCTGCAGATAAAAGACCGGACGCCTGGGATAGTCCCTGCACATCACTACAAATCCACCAGCCCATTTGGCAGTGATTTCCAACAAAGCACTAGCACAAGGGTGGGCCGAGGAACACCTAACTGCCACTCTCAGACAGGGAGGAAAAGACCCTAGATGCAAGTGGCAGGAAGGTGCCTCATTACCTGCTCCCTCCTTTCCTGTCACTCTCTGGCCGGCCTCTCTTGGCCCTCTTCCTTCTCCCACAAGGGGATAGCTGTCCTCCCGCTGAGGGGGAGGGGGGCGCTTGCTCCTTGAGGTTTAGAAGGAACTGTCACATCACCAAAGGAGCGCTGAGTTGACTTTTTGGAGCAATCCTGATTTACTGTAAAGAAAATAACGAAGGCATACATTTAGAATGACCTCTCATTTCTTGTTCTCTTTTCCTTAGAGAGGGCTCATAAGAACCCTGATTTCTAGGGGCCATGCCTGTAGACGTGAAGAATATGGTGTTACCATCAAAGGTCAAGCATAGTACTTTGAACCTCATTACCAGTTTGGGAGTATTACTAGTGCTAATACTTCCAAAGGGCTTAAAATTACCACCGGTGGAATCAGTGTCGACTGCGCCTAATCATGATTTTTCGCTATTCCCCATTCTGAAGTCCCATTGGACTTAACTGGGGAATAAAGGTAGTGCTTCTGGTGGTAATAGTGCCAGCACTGTTACTGCCATGCTCTGGGAGTTAATACCACCATGCACATGCAGGTGCTTTTACAGGTTCTAGCTTTATACATACATAGTAGGCAGAGCAACAAATAGGCAGCAACCATACACATAATGCAGCCTGTAGAGACAGCATGTGTGCAGACACCAGCAGGGCTACTTATAGACTTTACAGTGCTGTTTGTAAGGGCGGGAGTTGACATTCCATCTGTTTGAGTACTCTGAGATGACGATGGTCTGTACGAACCGCAAAAGGATGCTTGGCTCCTTGAAGGTGGTGACACCACTCTAAACAGGCTTGTCTTATGACCAGAAGTTCATTTTCCAACACAGAGTAGTTGAATTCCCTGGATGTAAGAGTGCGAGCGTAATAAGCAACTGGATGTTCCTCTTGATCCATTCCCATCTGAAGAAGTACTGCACCAATGCCCAGCTAAAGCATTCCGTTTACACGATAAAGGGTGCGGTTTGATCGGGTTGTACGAGTATGGGAGCGGACTAAAACAAGGATTTCAATCTCAAGAAAGCCTGATTGGCATTGGTGTTCCATTCAAACTGTACGTTCTTCTTAAATTGCATTGGGATGGGCAAGACTACGTCCGAGAAATTCTTGATGAATTTCCTGTAAAAAATGTGCCAATCCTAATAAGCGTTGGATATCTTTTACAGACTGTGGTTGGGTCTATAGCATGATGGTCACTGGTCTTTAGGGGGACCATCCGGATACCGTCTTTGGAGAGTATGTACCCCAGGTAGGAAACTGAAGAGACTTCGAAGACACATTGGTTTGCCGAGGAGTTTATGAAGGCGTAATCTCATTAACACTTCTGAGACATGTTAAGCATGAATCGATGGAGAAGTGGAGAAAAATGATATGTCATCTAAGTAGACAATCGCAGTGCAAAAGAGAAGGTCCGCAAAGATCTTATCCATAAACCTCTTGAATATAGCCGGGGTGTCCACCAACCCAAAGGGCATCACTTGGTACTTGAAATGTCCCTCGGGTGTTCTGAAGGCCGTCTTCCACTCATCACCCTTGCGTATTTGTAGAAAATGATAGGTGCTGCGTAGATCGAGTTTGGTGAACATAGTGGCTCCCTCAACAGCTTCTAAGATGCCCATTATGAGAGGCATGGGATACCTATCTCTTACGGTGATAGCATTGAGACCTCGATAATCGATACACAGTGTTAATTCTTCTGAACCTTTCTTGGGAATACAGAATAGCAAAGCACCCGCTGCTGACTTAGATAATCTTTGAAACGGCTTAATAAGAGAGTCCGTCAAATATTCCTTGAGGGCTTCCTTTCGGGAAGAGACAGTGAGAACATCCTTCCAACGAGTACTGATGCATTGGGAGTTAGGTCAATGGCACAGTCCTCTGGTCGGTGTAGAGGTAGTTCCTTGGGACATTGTTTTTTTTCGAAAACCTCCCTGAATTCTTGATATCTGTTGGGAACACTCAGAACCACAGACGCGGGTAAGGTGTTTGGTATCACTGTTTCAGGAACTTCCTTAGGTGTGTTCTTTGACCCACAGTTTGTGTAGCAGTATTCTTATTGAAAAGATATGGTATTCTTGGACCAGTTGATAAGCGGGTTATGTTTGCGTAGGCAAGGTTTGCCCAAAATAATGTGAAAATGTGCTGCACGGATGTGATCGAAAGTCAAGACTTCCTTATGTTCGAACATAGTGAGAAGCAGTGGTTGAGGGGGAACCATCAACCCCTTCCACGGGGATGGGTTCTGTCTTTAATTTAGTTGGGATCTGTCTATCCTTTGGCCAGGAAGAGTCAATGAAATTGCCAGCCGCCTCACAGTCGAGAAGTGCTAAAACCTCTGTAGGGTTCTGGTGAGATGCATGTAACAAGATGGTGAATACCATCAACCGGTTATCTTCAGCCTCTGGTGTTCATGTGGTAGTACAACAGGGACTGTTGAGCCAACCCTAGACTATAAACCCAGTTAGATTTGGGGTGGTTTGTTTCCCTGCATCCGAGGACTGACTTCTGGACAGTTGCGAAGTAAGTGGGTGTTTGACCCACAGTACATACATAGTCCTAAATCTCTTCTTCTCTTGCGTTCGGATGAAGATAATAGCGATCTGCATGGACTCTCCAAAGGTTTGTGTTCGACTTGAGGGTTTGTGCAAGGAGGTAAGCCAGAGGGACTTCTTATCTTCCTGCGTTCAACCTTTCTTTCAGCCATGCGCAATTCTAGTTGTAGTGAGGGAAACCAAATCATGGAATGTGGGAGGACGTGCTACTCGAGATAGTTCATCCTTCAGATCCTCATTTAGGCTGCTCCAGAATATGGTCTGCAGTGCAGATTCTGGCCAGCCTGTGTCAGTAGGTGGTCATACGCTGAAAATTGGTGACATAGGTTTGTACAACCGTTTGACCTTGACGGATGTCTAAGAGGAAAAGAGTACTTCTAGTCTCTCAAATCCTTCTTTGAACAGGCGTACAAAGGCAGAGTAGTCCAGTAATGCCGGATTGGCAGCTATGACCAAGGGTGTTGCCAAAGCCAATGCATTCCCTACAGGATTAGAAATTAGGAATCCAACCTTAGCCTGATCAGAATCATATGTCTTAGGCTGGAAGGTAAAATATACCAAACAGGCATCCGGAAATTCACGGAGTTTACAAGGGAATCCATTGTATTTGCCAAAAAAAAAGGTTAAAGTCGTGAGCTCACCCATCAGCTCATCCCGATTAGTCAGAAGTCTTCTTGAATTGGAGTTTTCTGTCTGTAGATTCTGCATCTCATAGGTTAGTCCTTGAACGGCAGCAACCAACTCCTGATACTGTTCCAATTATGCCATCTTTTGGCTCTGCAAGCTCTAACAAATATCAGGTTTATCAGGTTTCTCACCTGAAGATGCAGAAGACGTTCCCTGTTTGTTCTTCCTCTTTCTTGCTTTCTTCTTCTCTTTTCTTGTCTTGGCAGTCTTTCTGCCAGATAAGAGATAGGGTCTCTCTCCGTTGGAGGCCACTGTGCCTGTTTGATAGTAACAACCAATCTAGCAAGGGGGCTATCCTTAGAGAAAACAGAATGCGGGGAAAAAAACCTTGATTGCACATAAAAACCCTCAGTAGAAAGATAATGTGGAGTTTCAATGAAGGTGGAGGTTTCACTGGTAGCCAAAACCCCAGATAGCTGATATAGTTTGGAGTAGAATTAGACAGCAAGGACCGTAGGTGAAAGAGGGGGGAGAGAGCAAGGATCCAAGAGTATAATGAGAAGGAAGCACAAGGCAGGATGCAAGGTGGCAAGGAAGGAAGGAAGGAACAAGCAGGAAAGTCAGGGAAAGAAACAAGCATCTCACCCGGAGCAGGAGCAGAAGGGTTGCAACGCAGGGAACCACGGCTCAATTGCAGTATAAACAATGCCGGTGGCCATTTTGGAAAAGACTAGACCGCTACGGCGAACAACCAGGGAAACGTGATGGAACAGTCACGTAAGTTTCCAGCAGCGCAACATGCCATGCACTCACTGCGCTGGCACAGTTAAATTGGGTATTGAGATTAGAGATTAGATGTGTAGTGGTTGAAAAAAGAAAAAGAGAGAAAACAAAAGTTTGAAATAAGAGTGCTAAATCGACAGCAGCCCGACAGGGACCGGCAGGAATCAGCAGGGATCTGTAAATCCCATGTTGGTTGCAGAGCAAGCTCACTAAAGGCTCACCAGAGCGTACTACTTGCCACTAGGCACCCCATTTATCAGCGGGACTCTGTGGGCACCCGGTGGCACAGCAACCAAACCGCAGCCAGCTCCAGTTATTTCTGCCCCCCCCTGTCGGCAGACAGCTGTCCACCATTGTCCAGTACTGCTACAACTCCCGCTATGTCCCAACAGCGCTCCGACCAGCCTCTTCCTTCCTCCTTCGTCTGGGTTATAGGAAAGCACCGAGCACAATGCACAACGTCAAGCCGTACTGTAACACTACAAACACACAGCTGCTTCCGACCCCATTACAAGCACTTCCCATCATCAAAGTACCATTTACCTGCATAGCAATGGACATAGTGGGCCCGGTAGAAACATCTAAGCTGGGAAATAAATTCATACTCGTGATTGTTGACTATGCTTCTCTGTATCCCAAAGCATTTCCCATTTGGAACAATACGAGTCAACAAATACTCAAACATCTACTTCCCTTCATTTCACGAGTTTGATTCCCAAAGGAAATCCTCATGGATCAAGGTACCACTTTTATGTCCAAAATGATGCAGGACGTGAAAGAAATGCTTCAGATTGAAACCCTATGTACTCTGTGTATCACCCACAGGCAGGTGATCTTGAGGAAAGGTTTAACCAACAGTTTAAAGGAATACTCCACAAACTGGTAGAGGCCAATGGTAGAAATTGAGATGTTATGATTCCATGGGCTCTTTGCAGTTAGGAAACGCCTCCAGTGTCTCTAGGATATTCCCCTTTTGTTTTATTATACGGGCGAGAACCTCAAGATGTACTGAATATGCTAAAAGAGACCTGGGAAGAGAGAGGAGGCCGTCCTACCCATTTCCCAGACAGCCCGGAAGTTAAAATCCCATATGGCTGCTGTTAGGTAAATCCTAAAACATCAGTTAGGTAGGGCCCACAACATCAAAAGACCCTACATGATAGACAAGTGGTAGCCCGATCTTTCTCCGTTGGGTAATCTGTTTACTTCTCCTTCCCACCTTAGGGAACAGAGAGATCTCTAAATGGTACAGTCCCTATACAATTCTTGAGAGAGAAAAAAGGTCCCTTTAACTATGTAGTGGCACAACCAGATAGACGTCAAAAGACACAAGTATATCATGTAAACTCGTAGAAAGTCGATCTGATGGAGGCGACTACTGTACCCATGGCCACTCTCCTCACCGGGCAAGACCTACAACACCAGTTGGTCTCTAGCAACCTACTACCTTCCCAACAAGAAGATCTTCAAGATTTACTGAACCAATTCCCAGAGATCTTCTCTGAAAAACCAGGCGAGGTACAGAATTTCTTTCATTACATCAGGACATCAGCTGGGCAAACAGTACATTTAAAACCTTACCGGATCCAAGAAGGAAAATCATTAAAACGGAACTCCAAGAAATGCTCAAGGCCAACATCATTGAGCACTCAGAGAGACCATGGTCCTCCCCCATTGCTTTAATGGCAAAACCGGACAAGACTTGGAGGTTCTGTATAGATTTCAGGAAACTGAACTCCGTTTCTACATCCGATTATTACCCCATGCCACTAGTCGGTGAGCTCATTGAGAAGTTGGGGTCATATACATACAAATCCACTCTGGAATTAACCAAAGGATATTGGCAGGTAGCCCTAAATCCCACAGATGGGGGGAAAACCACACCTTTCCAGCCCCACAGGGACTCTTTCCATTTAAAGTATCCCCCTTTGGTTAGAACAGTGTTCCTGCCACATTCCAGAAGTTAATGGATACGATTTTAAGACCCTACTCTAGCTTTTCTGGAACCTGCTTGGACGACATTATCATACACAGTAAGACCTGGCCCAAGCACATGCACCAACTCTATGTGATTGCAAGAACCCTTAGAAGAGCAGGTTTAACAGCAAACCCGGAGAAATGCCATCTGGCCCAGCTAACTGTAAAGTTCTGAGCTACATCATGGGCAATGCACTGATTAAGCCTCAGGCGGAGAAAGTTAAAGCAGCACAGAACACACCTATAACTAAAATCAAGAGAGACCTTTGTGCTTTTCTAGGATTGACAGGCCACTACAGACATTGTATACCTAATTATTCCATCTTTACCACCACTCTTACAGACAAGATTAAGAACTCTCACCCTCAAAATCCTGTCTGGGGAAACGAAGATCAACAAAGCTTTGAAGGTTTGAAACAAATTTTATGTCAGGAACCTGTCTTGAAAAAGCCCGATTTCAATTGCGAAGTTATCCTACAGACCGATGCCTCTAAGGTCGGAATGGGAGTCATATTATCACAAGAACATGAAGGTCTGGAATACCCTGTCTTGTATACGAGTCGGAAGTTGTTCCAGAGAGAGTAATCATATGCTACTGTTGAGCTCGAAGCCCTGGCCATCAAATGGGCAAACGTAAACCTGTGTTATTATCCAACAGGAAGAAGATTCCGGTTTGTGACAGATCACTCCCCTTTGACCCGGATGAGCCTAAGGAAAGATTCAAGTGCCTGAGTCATAGGATGGTTTTTAGATCTTCAACCTTTTTTATTCTCGCCGGAACATCAAAAAGGGAAAGAACAAGGCAATGTGGACTTTTTGAGTAATTTCCCACTTCCCAATCAAGGGGGAGCCTCTCGCCTAACAGGAGGGCTGGGGGGGTATGTGACAAATTTGGACTATTCGTCCCTTCTCCGCAGAGGGGTGCCACCCCCTTTGAGGGACCCTCCCTAGGGATCTGGGCAAGTGACACCTCACTGGGATAGACTGCCCTCTTGGGGACAAGGACTCCCATTCCTGCGAGGAACTCCCTGTCCAGAACATATCCGTTCACATGGGAATCGGAAAGACTGTGGTTAACCCTGTTTTGGATTCACTGACTAGTGACATTTCTTCAATCTCTTTGACTTCAGGTAATGTTGGATCCCAAATTCCAAGAAGAACGGCACACCCCTTCTGTTTGTGATGACGCACATTACACCAGAAGGAACGTGGAAGCAGAGAGGAAGAATACGACGCAGAGGGGAGCCTCTGACGGGAAGACGTCCTAGAGGGGCAGAGCGGAGCCAACGGTAGCATCGAGAGCGAAAGAATCGCTCACAAGACACCAGAAGTCTGGCATCCTGACCGGTGAAGAAGCCAAGCTTGAGAAAGAGATGGAGACGGTAAAGTGACAGTCTCGCCTGGTGGCATGACCCCATGGAAGCCTTGGTGGGCCAGAGGCCTGTTAACCTCCACCGAGACCAAACTGTAGCAGTGAGAACAGAAACACAAGCTCTGCATGAGTAGTGCATAAGCTGCAGAGCAGCGGAAGGGAGGCAAACGTTCCCGAAGAGGTACCACCGCTGAGAGGCTTGAACAGAGACATTCAAGGCCGGGAAGGCCACAAGGGTTACTGGAGCCTGATAAACCAGGGCGGGCAGGCGCCCCTCCGAGACCAAGAGAAAGTAAGCCCGTCACTGGGCCAGAGGACGTTTGGAAGTCCAGGAGCCAAGAAATGTAACAAACAGAACTGGAGTGATAGAAAACCTGGAGGGTTCCAGTCCTTAAGTATAAAACCAGAATATAATCAAGCCACAAGTCGGAAATGGTGGAATTGTACTAAAAAAAACTTTTCTTCCTGGAGAGAAGATCTTGTGAAAATTGAGGTGTTTCATACAGAACCTACAGAGAGGTTGTATGGTAGGCCAGTCAGCTAAGAGGATTTGGGCTGAGGACTATTTCTTTTGGACTTTGACGAGCACCCTTAATCCGAGTCCTTCTTCTGGTTTGCCACAAGTTATATAAAGTAAGTCATGGCATTCCTAAAATGAGTAACAACTGAGATGCATTGATTAACTCAAATAACAATTCCTCCTTGTGACCACCGGCTACCTCCATTCATAACGGGAATGTCTCATGGGTAATTGGTCCCTTAGAGAGTTGAGTCCCATCTACTACCAGAACTTGCTCTATTTTCCCTTTGGGTGTTAAAGGAATTCCTAATGATTTAGCCAAACCCCATCCATAAAATGTCCTGTTGCTCCAGTGTCAATCATGGCCTGACGCCTGTAAGTTTTTATCCACAAATAAGTATACATGTACAGAAATGTGAGTCACAGTCGTCTGAATTTAATTTGCCACCTGTTGCGGTCTGCTAGTTGACGGTTGAAACCTACGAGAAATCCTTGGGCAGTCATTTAAAAAGTGACCCTTCTTCCCACAATATATACACAACCCTTCATTAACTCCTTTCTCTATTTGCTCCTGGGTTATGGGACCACTGGGTTTGGTCACTGGTTCCTTAACTGACTTGTCCTACTGAATTCCTGGCTGCATTACCCTCTTTTAGGTCATTCAAGCCTAGCTGATGTCCTAGTCTCAGGAAATGTCTTCTGCGTTCAGCCTTACGCTCATTCAAACGAAAATCTACCTGCATTACTAAATTGATTAGCTCCTTAAAAGAGGTGGGTCTATTCACGATCAATGACAAGGCCTCCTTTAACTCGTCCCACAAGCCTCTGTAAAACAAGGAAGCTCTTTTCTCCTATGGCCAACCACTTTCCTAAATGTGTGATATAGCTCACCAATTCTCTATTTCCCTGCCTTAACTCCAATAATTTGCCATCCACGTCCTGTGACACTTAACGCTAATCAAACATTTTACCAAATTCTTCCTTAAACCTTGCTACATCTTTTAACACAGGACTACCTTGGCTTACCAACAACACAGACCAAGCCGCTGCTTCTTGTGATGAATCCAATGAAGTCGTTGCTGATCTCCCGGCAGTAACCTCCTCCCATGTGGCCCGGGGACGGTGGCTGCTACCTGATACTGACCCTGGTGGGGGTGGGGGGCTATTTGAGGGAGGATCACATGGAAGGAGACAGCCTCTGGGAATATGTCTTTGGATGAGACATGGTATCCCCCATTTTCCTGTGAAGATGACCCCTTTACACCCAATACCCTGATGGCCTTTTGCCATTGATCTACACTCACTTTTTGAATGAATAGAGACGCCTTTCCCTAAACTCTATAGACCAAAGTTACATTGCTGGTCAAAAATGTGGAAGCTCCATGACCACCTTTTGCAGTTCTAAATAGTCACCATATAGAACTGATTTATCATTCAGAACTGTTGAAAGTATTTTTCCAAGTAATCTACATAACCCAACAACAATGGACTCCTTTTCCCACAATCACCTGAATACTGGGACGAGGAAGAGGGAAAGAGCAATGCAGAATGAAAGGAGCCACACGCTCAATGAGCAGTCTGTTCATTTTCAAAACACACCTGTGCACGGTAGATTTAAAGACGAGAGGTAAAGTCATGTTTGGAAGAAGACGTCTCATCCAACCGCAAGGCTTGTGAAGCCTGGAAGCACAAACCGGTGTAGCGGAGCTGAGCGGCTCACCAGCGAAGGAGAAGAGAAACGCTGCAAAGACAGGACACGCCGCTGATACGCCAGGAGCCAGTGGAAGACTCCTGGGCGTTCGGCAACTGAAGAAATCAGTGCGTTATCTACTGGGACCTGAAACAAGACAGGCGTGCAGAGAGCAGCACATTGAGGAAAGCAGGTGGTACACATCTTCCACCTAAGCACAGACGGCACTGAGAACACCAACAAGAGACGGTTTGTAAACCCAAGCACAATGGGGTGTTTCGGCGACCACACAAAATACGAGCTACAATAATTAAAACCACAGAACGAGAGAAAGTAAAGAGGCTGAATGAGAAAAGAGAAAGTATATTGTGAATAAGACCCCGCACAAGATATGATTGTATGGAATACAAATATGTGGGGAACCCAAAACGAATGATGTATCAAGGATATACAATACCAAAAGGGGTGTGCACAACTGTGGAAGTAAAAGGGGAACAACGTGTACATATAAGATGTCCTGTCAGGAGAGTAAGCCAGGCAGTTACAATTGTGTGTGAATACAAGACCAGGGGGGAAAGTTTACCAGGCAATCGCAAGTGAATAAGACATCCTGGCAGGGGAGTGTACCAGGCAGTTACAAGTCTACAAGAAGTCATAAGAAGAAGTGTAGAACTGTGTTTACCAGACAAAAGGAACTTTATGAAAGAAGTGGAACTACAAGGCTAAGCAGCTTTGTAAATAACAGTACTGTTGTGGGCCAAGAAAGACACAAAGAACTGTTAGGCAAAGAATCATTTTGTGTAGAGGAGGAATCCAGGGAGGAGCCACCTCTGGAACCATGGCTCTTTGCCTATGGAGAACTTTTGTGTTGGAGCGGTTTATTCATACTTTTCAAACTCTTTTGGAATCACCTAAGGTTAAAGACATTTCCCTTTTAACAGCTATAATTTAGTACATAGTCTGAGGGCCAGAACAGAAGGTTTTGGACACAAGGACAGTTTTGATTTTGACATCCTGACACAGACAGTTCCTTAGTTTCTGGTAGGGAAATTCCTCCTAGAGCATGGTCAGAGAGGCCTTATCCGAGTTCATTCCTGATTCCTCACATTCTCCTGTTTAGTTGAAAGAATAAAGGCTATTTTGGAGAACTAAGAAAAGAATGCTTCAGGTCTACACAAAACGTGCAACTCCCACTGTGTCAAAAATATTGCATATTTTTTAGGATCTCCCCCAAAACGTTCTGGGGCTGCTAATGGAATAGAGGCCTGAAAAGTGCCTCTAATTTCGCTTACTCCCATCTGCAAAACCTCAGTTAACCACTTACAAGAAATATTCCTGTCTTCTGCTCTATATAACTCAGGAGGTTCTAACCCAAAGCTTGATTCTGGCGGTAAAGGGGTTCTGTGACCCTTTAACATGTTTACTTTCTGACCTAACTCTGCTGCTTGTTCTGTTAAAGGGATGCTCCAATTTCTCATTGACATTGTTCCTGTCTTAATTCCTGTAAAACTTCCCCCAAAGAACCCCATGAAAAATCAGTGGAGTTCCTAGCAGCTTGGACAGTAAATCAGCTTGAGCCTTTCATGCACTCAGGTCCATACTAAAACCTCCTTGGAAGCTGCTGAGCCCCACTGTTGCCCCCAATGATGCTCTGCCCACAGGGCAAGGTTAAAGCACTGGGTACAGGTCACCCCGAAGGGAAAGGGAAAAGGGATAAAATAAAAAAGCGACACAGGAACGTCTCCTCTTCAGTTGAAGACCCATCAGGAAAATAAGGAACACTACATGAGTCTTCAGCAATCTCATCTATTTTCTCCTTCAACTTCCCGCCCCATGCTCTCCTATTTTCCTAACATACCTGTGACTCTTCAGCTTAAGCCTTGAGGCGATGTGGTTCAATTTAGAACTAGTGAATACTGGTTTGAAATCCACTATCTTGCATTGCACGTCTATTCTTCTAATCGTTCTTCCTAAAACTCTATGTCCTATGAAACCCTAAGGCCATGAGTCTTCAGAAAACTGTGTAAAATAACAATGAGCTTAAGGCAGGTTCTCTTCTCTTAATGTAGGACCTTTGCATGTATTAGTTACCTCCTAGAACATATTTTCTTTCTTTACTGACTACAGGGAATAAATAATATACTTGGACTTCTCTAGTAAACGTGCTGTCTTCTTACTAGCAGCAACAGTCCAAAAAACATCTTGCGCATCCACACCGTGCTCCTGAGCATACGCTCCCCTGAGGGTCTCCGAATTCACCCTCTTCTGCTTAGTCATACTCACACACGAGACTCGATGGTCTTCTGGATTAACAACGCCTTGTAGAATGTGATGCGCGCTGCGTAGAAGGTGACGTGTGTACGCTGCATGTCGGATGAGAAACAGACGCTGCACATTGGAAGATGCACGCAAGCTGCCTGACCTGCTTCCTCCACTCTAACCTAAGGTCAGGCGTGAACTTCTCAACCCTCTGCAAAGATGAAAACTCCCAATTTCTTGCCTGCAGCAAATAGAGCCTTGTGCTAAAAAACTCAACTCGCGCATGCCAACCCGTGAAATGAATCGATAAAATGATGCTTGCTACCACTAGGAAACAGGTTATAAAACCTTCCTTCAGTAGCCTTTTTCAATCAGAAAATTAAGAATCTTTTCTCAAAATATACTGTAAATTCCTACTTAACTTATTACTATTTAATCTATTTTGGAAGCTCTACCTAAAACACTGTTCATACAAAGAGAAACTTAATATTGTAACGCTCCCACCGGTCTTTTATGAATGTTTCTGTTCCTGATGACCAAGTCTTCCTTAAATTAGTCTCTTCTTAGGCCTCTAAACCAGGAGCTCCAAAATACTGGTCCTATTGCTTCAAAGTCAGTGAGGAAAGGCAGTTTAGAATGTTGAAGAACTGTGAGTTATCTTTCCAAGGTTCAAATTCCTCCATCTTGGTTTGAGAAGTTCTCTGATGTCTGTGTTTAATTGTTAAGGGAAGAAAAAAGAATAAAAACCACAACTGCCAAACCTCCCAAATTATTTACTCCACTGACTCCTGTAGTGATTGAAAGACATCCCATTTCTATATATGCCTGCCACATGCCTTTTGACCCTGACACTTAGTAAGACAGGAGAGCCAAGAGTGTGGAGGAAGGGAGGATTGCCAAAAGCTCTTGGCAAGAGAGGTGAGCTCATATAACTTAGGAAGACAGGACAGCTAAGTGTGTGAATGAAGGGCGGAGTGCCAAGAGTTCCTAGCAAGAGAAGCAAGCAAAGATAATTTAGAGAGACAGTCCAAGTGTGTGCAGGAAGGGAGGAGTGGCAAGACTATTTTGAAAGAGTTGAGTGAAATGTACTTAGAAATAGTAGCTTGTCAAGGGCGCTTAAGAAGAGAGGCAAGTAAAGAGCACTTATGATATGATGTCATTTATAACGCGTCTGTACACAAGTGTTTCTAGGCGCCACAAGACAAGGGAGGGTAGACAGAGGGAGGCCAAACCAAATTATCTTACTAGACCTTGTGTCATTTAGATTGTGCAAAGTTTAGGGGAGGCAGGGAGAAGGGGAAAGTTCTAGGGAGAGGGAAAGGGAAAGTGCAGTCAGGGCTGCATTGCTCTGAGTAAGTGCAAAGCAGGGCAGCGCAGCTCTGGGTAAGTGCACAAAGGCAGGGAACTGTAGGGTTACAGATACAGCCCCTAAAGTGCTCAGTCGGCTCAGAGGCAGTGCATGGGTGACGGGTCGTCTAGGGGCCTGTTACCCATTGAGACTCTGAGGGTAGCTGGGCCACCAGTCAGCTCAGCAGACAGATAGGTCAGCAGGGGAGTGAGAGAGAGAAAACAGAGGCAAAAGAAGGTCTTGAGCTGCTTCCGGAACTTCAGGTGGTTGGGCTCAAGTATGAGAGGGGCAGGGAGGCTATTCCAGAGGGAGGCTCCTGCAGAGGCGGGAGATCTACCCCCCACTCTCTGCCTGGAGAAGCGTCTGACCCTCGGAGAGTTAGAGGTGGCTGAGCGAAGTGCTCGAGAAGGAAGGTGTTTTGGAAGAGAGAGTTGGATGTAGTGCGGGCCCCAGCCCCAGAAAGCCTTGTGGACGATGCAAAGGGTCTTGGACTTGACCCTTGCAGCCACCGGGAGCCAATGGAGAGATTTCAGGACTGGAGAGATACGGTCCCTGGGCTTGAGGCCAAGGACAAGTCTTGCAGTCCTGTTCTGGATTAGTTTAAGAGGGCAGAGAGTATAGGAAGGCAGTTTGAGAAGCAGGCTGTTGCAGTAGTCCAGCCTAGAGAGAAACCAGGGCTCTGGGGACAGTGAGCTTCTGGGGGAAAGTGAGAAAAGGAAGAATACCTCTGAGGAGGTGCAGCTGGTAGTGGGCTTTCTTGGCAAGGTTTGTGATATGAGGAGGGAAGGAGAGAGTGGAGTTGAAGATGACACCTAGGTTTTTTGCCTCGCAGGAAGGCGAAGGACGAGGACCTAAGGAGGGTGGCCAGAGTGAGAGAGGGAGAGATCGTTGGAGGCGCACCAATCCCAGATTGCGTGTAGACAGTCTGGAATGAGTGAGTGAGGAGAGGAGGCTGAGGTGAGCCTGAAAGAGAGCTGAGTATCATCCTCATAACAATGGACGTTAGAGGTGAAGGTAGAGATACGGTGGGCCAAAGGGGCCAAGTACACTTTGAAGAGCCAGGGTGAGAGGTTAGAGCCCTGGGTGACACCACATGTGGAGAGAGAGTTGGTGGCAAGAAAGGACCCAAGTTGGACCTGGGAGGGTTGGTCCAGGAGGAAAGAGGATAACCACTGCAGGGCCTGTTCCGCGAGGCCCAAGTTCTCTTAGGAATGAGTTGAGCAAGGAGTATGATGGAGTGGAGAGGAATGCAACACTCTTAGAAAGGGAGGTGAGTCAAGAACACTTAAGAAAAGAGTTGAACCTAGAGCAGCTAGGAAGATGGGCAAGACAAGAGTAATATTGAAAGAGAAGAAATCACATGGCTTTAAGACTGAGCACTTGGAACCCAAGGGCAGCTAGTGGGGTTTTAAACAGATAAGAGTTCTCAGAAAGTGAGATTAACCACGAGAGCTTTGTGAGTGAGGAGATTTATTTATTAACATTTATATAGCGCACATCAGCCCTTAGGCATTGTGGCGCTGTTACAGTAAACATATCTGGTTACATGGGGCATAGCAGATACAGAGGTGTACAGTGGCATTCTTTAGTACATACAGTCTGGTGTGTTATACATGCTTAGTAACAGTAGAGAAGCAGGTGCAGGGTGCAAGTGATGTGGGCGGAGTGTCAGTTGAAGAGTGTGGTTTTGAGGTTTTTGCGGAAAATGGTTAGGGAGGCTTCTGCTCGAAGAGCGTTGGGCATGGCGTTCCACATTTTGGGAGCTAGGTGAGGGAAGCCTAGTCCTCCTGCTTTGGTTCTTTTGATGGGTGGGATGTGCAGTTAGTTAGCGTGGTGTGTTCTTCTGGGCCGTGTGGAGGTGTCCTTGTTGATGGGTTCGGAAAAGTAGGGGGGGGGCAGAGAGGCTGAGGGGTTTTGTTTGTTTGTTTATTGATTTGTAGGGCGCACCAAACCCTTAGGTAACTAGGCACAACAAGGTGCAAGGATACTTAAAAGCTTAGTTATGTGCGGAGCAAATGTGTCTAAGCAGAGGGGATTGTCAACATCTTAGTAGGAAAGGTGAGCCGAGAGGGCTTTGGAAGGGAGGAAGAAAGAGATCAAAGCAATGGATGAGGGCAGTGGTCATGTAGTAAGGGTGGGAAGGAATGGAGGAAGACTGAGAGCGTAGTTAATACAGACAATCACGAGGACACAGGAAAGGAGGAGAACATAGACATTTTGGGGCCAGAAGTGGAAGTGAGAGAGGCAGATGAAGAACACTTACAAAGGGAGGAGCGTCAAGAGTGTCTAAGGCTGCTTAGGGTTTGAGGAAAGACATATGTGTACATGAAGAGATCAGACCCAAGAGTACTTGCGAAGTGCGGGAAGGAGATGGTGTGTAGGATAGGAGTTACGCTTAGAAAGGAAGACGATTCAAGAATAAGGGACAGAGCCCAGGAGCAAAAGAGAGGATAAATTAGACCACAATTAGTGGATGATTGGTAGCATCTGGAGGGCTGAGGGAACATGGAAAGTGCACAAGGTTGGAGGGGTCCTGAAAGTATACAGAGAGAGCAGCAGGAGGAGGTGGAGGAGGAGGAAGGCTGAGCAGGAGGAGGAGGAAGGCTGAGCAGGAGGAGGAGGAAGGCTGAGCGTGGGAGGAAGGAGGCCAAGAGCAGTGTCATTGTCTATTTTTATTCTGACTTCCCTTGGATTTCTCAGCCAGTCCAGCACAAGGAGCAGAGGAAGAGCAGAAGGAAGGCTCTGGTTCCAGAGCATGGGCAGCCGCCGGTCATCGTGGCTCAGTTGTACCGGGAGCCTGACGTGTCCAAGGTGCTGCAGTCATGGCTTGCTGTGTTTGCATGGGCTTATCTGCATGGAGTTAAAGTGAAATGAAGTGCTATATTTCTGTAGTGTAGAAGTGTGTGTTGTGAGGGTGTAGTGTGGACATTGCCCCCAAGAGATAAAATATGGATAACGTGATTTCAGCTCTTGTTTACCTTCAACATCGTTGCCTGATGGATTTGTTTAAAGTACTGAGACCCACAGCACCTCCTACCATTACAATATTGGATCTAGACACCACATGGAAACCACTTCAGTGCAACCCACACCACCCCAGAGTTAGTAATTGCTGGCAGCTGGGAGCTATTTAGTTTATGCTTATCAACAACCGTTGCCAAGGGCTACTTTAGGCTCCCCATGCAAACTGGTGCCATAACAACATACCTTTGTGACATTAGCTCTGTCTCTTTGGGAATATATATAAGGAAGGATTAGGACACATCTACACGACATGAGAAGACATTTATTTAAAGTGTAATTGATCAAATCTGATGAACAAAGGTTGTGTTAGCATCTCATGCGTAAGTTAGATTTGTGACATACTATGTACTAGCTCCTTCTCCTCAGGAGCTCCTGCTTACTGGGTGCTGCCTGATACTACGTAGATGCGCTCAGCTCCTGCTTATTACAGTAGGAGGAGGTTGAATCATTAGAAGTGAAGTAAGCCCAACACGATCAATGGAGGAGATTAAATCAGAAGAGGGGTAAACCCAACATGATCAATGGAGGAGGAGGAGGTTGAAGCGGAAGGGTGGTAAGCCCAACATAAACGATGAGGGAGAAGGTTGAATCAGAAGGGAGATGAGCCCAACACGATCAATGGAGGAGGAAATTGAATGAGAAGATTCAATGCAGGAGTCGGGTGAATCAGAAGGGTGGTAAGCCCAATATAATCAATGAAGGAGAAGGTTGAATCTTTCTTTTTTTTGTATATGGTACAACACCTTTACAAAAAGAACAAACATATTAATTTAAAAAAATAAAACAATTTTCCAACTTTCACAAAATTCTAAACCCATTAATCTATACTACAATCTAACAATCAAATGGTCACTGAGATTCTTTTACTTGGACTTCGCCGACCAAAATAATGTTCAGTTAGATATATTTCATCATTTCACCATAAAAAAGTTCGACAACAATATTTCCAGAATGGCTCTTTCACTCAGAGCTGTTGTCCTTTGGTTCATTATTGGAGGAACACATCTCAGAGAATGATGTTACATCCCTCCAGAACCTGCAGAGTGGTGAATGTACGAGCTGGCTCATGCCCAGAGATGATTCTGCTCCAGAGGAAGTCCGAAAGCAGCCCCTCGTCCCGGGCCACAAACCTTCTGTATAATGCCCACCTCACATTCCAAGTTCTTTCACAGTCCATTAGGAGATGCTTTAACGTTTGTTTTGACGGACACTCGCAAACGCTACACCATTTTTGAGCATCAATCCCTTGGTTTCGTATGGCCAAAATGTCCCTGTGTGTACTATAGTAAGCCTGATTCTAAGGAAGTTCTTCCTTACCTGGCTATCCGGAAATTTGACCAAACACCTTGGGAGAACCCCCAGTTTTTTATCAATGGTCTGGAAGGAGTTTGTAGGAACTGAGTTCCTCAATGTTCTGATTGTCTCAATCCAGTCAGCAAGTTCCATTTTTTTTAATGCTCTGAGGGTTGGTAAATAACGTCTGGTTATCAGCATCTGCTCTAACCAGCATCTCCTTGGCTCCTACTTCCAAGTTAGATAGGAGCCTAGATCTTGAGGAATCGAGCAGGAATTTAACATCACCATAGAGCGTATTCTGCTGTGCAGTGACAATCTGACGATATAGTGACATTAGCTTCCACTCAGCCATAGAGCACAATGATTTTGGACCCAGCTCGAATCTCAGGCTCCATGAGGGGGTGCACACCGGGAGACCAGGGGTTTTCTTCCACAGGAGACCCTCCCATTTACTCCAATTTGTTTTCCAGAGCAGGGGTTTGCCTCCAAGCCATAAAGGATTACCAGGACCACCTTTGCCATATAGCAATTAATTCACGGAAGTAGTGAAACTGTACAGTACTTTACGTATAGTTTTTTCATTTGGGGAATGAGTTTCCTAATTTTCTCCTCTACATCGGACTCTACTTTATACATGGCTGGTGAGGCATAGATCTTATAGCCCAAGTAGATTAAATCTTCAACTCTTGGAATGATATGATCATCCAGGACCCACTTCGCATAATGAATCGTTTTATGTGCATGTTCGAACACTACGATCCTGGACTTTAGAGGGTTAATGGATAGCCCATTTGATTTTGCATACTCACCCAGTTTAGTCAATAGACGCTGCAGACCAATCGCTGTTTTGTCCAGCAAGACTATATCGTCTGCGTAGGCCAGCCAATGGATCCTTCTCCCATTGATCATCGGACTGGCCAACGCAGATGGTTCCAGGAAAATACCCATATCTTCCAAGAACAAGTTAAAGAAGAGGAGTGCCCCTAGGAAACTCTGTCTTACACCTCTCTACTTTCACCAATTCTGAGAGGTGCCCCTGGTCATCTAGGCGCACCCTCAATGTGGTGTCCCTATGCAATTTGACCAGTATTGACAGCAGCGTCTCCGGAATCCCCCTTCTCAACTTGTCCCAGAGAACCGCTCTGTCAGCCTGATCAAATGCCCTTGATAGATCCACCCAGGCCCCATATATTGGAGAGCCACCCTTGTCCATAGTGGGTTCACAGATTATTACATTCAAGGTAGTAGAAAGGCCCCTCCTAAAACCTGTCTGATTGCAGGACAAAATCTGTGAGGTATCCACCCATTGGTTGAGGGTGTTCAACAAGAGCTTCATAAAGATTTTGCTATCGATATCAAGGAGGGTGATTGTGCGATAATTTGCCAGATGTAACCGATTGCCCCCCCCCCTTGAAGAATGGTATAATTATAGTGGTCTTTCAAGAAGCCGGAAACTCACTTTGCTGAAGTATCCCCCTAATGAGATAACCTAATAATTTAGACCAGAGCTCTGGCTCATTTTTAAGGACCCGATACGTGAGGCCATTCGGGCAGGGTGAATCAGAATGCAGATAAGCCCAGTACGATCAATGGAGGAGGAGAATGAATGAGAAAGGGTGGGGGGGGGATATTAAATCCAACATGATCAATGGAGGAGGGGGTTGAATCCGAAGTGCTGGATCAATTTCATTCTATCAGTGGCACTGGGCATCATTTTGTCCCCTTGGGTTATCTCAGTTACTCTGATTCCATCTTGATGTTTAGCTTCTGCCAAAGTATAGAATGGATCATTATATCAACAAACTGACTGGGATTTTGATTAAAGGGGGGGTTGGGCAGCTTTTGCAAGATAGATGGAGTGCTCTGCTTTTGTTGAATGCATTAAACCAGGTTTGACATCAGGAGACATGGAGCTGGATAGTGTGTTTGCAGCTAATTTCGAATGTTACTCTTGAGGAGCTAGTAAAAGGCTTTCTCCGACTGGGAATAGGTGTTGCCAGATAAGTCTTGGCACCTTGCCATCCTGGGGCAATAAAAGGACATTTGGAATTCTATTTGGTGGCAACACTGTCGACCTACGGAATCGACAAAGTGTTCACAATGCACCTGGAATCATGAAATGGAAGTTCCTATTTGTGTATAGCATAAGGCAGGTGACTCCAAACGCCCTTGAGGAGGCCTAATACTTGAGAGGCATTCTTTGGGATAACAAGATCTCAGTGCTCCAATGCCAGATGGCAAAGAGGAGAGAAGTAGGATCTTAACTTGCTTGTGCAGTTGCAATAACAACAATTCTCTCTACAGGCCAGGCCCTATTTCCCTTGGAAGACTAGAAGGGCAGACGGAAGGTATAGGATAGATTGCTTTAGTTCTGAAGGGTTGATATGTTGCGCCCTGTCCCCTATTACTTAAGACATGGTGTCAGCAGATGTTGTAGATGGGCACTGAATGAGGCCGGAAGGAGCATCCCCGAGGGTGACTCATTTACCCAGGCCAGCAGCACAGGCCTGAGAGAAGCCCTAGCGAGTGACTGCAAAGGCCTCCTTGGTAGCATTAGGCGCCTTCTCTGGTGTGGCGGCCTCTTAAGATAACAGGATTTCCAGTCCTGACACACGTTAGTTATTTAAATGGAATAAGACTCACGTTCAACATGTTAATGGGGAATCATAGCTTGATCATAGTGCCACACGCAGTTTGGCGACTGGAGATGGTGCGACGCACAGTTAATGCTTTCATCATCCAGCCTGAAAAGATGGCCAATATCTACTGCAGGATCTTCTCTCTGCAGTGTCGGGGAGGCCTTTATTGATATGCAGTTGCTTAAGGACCTATCCATCTCCTCCCACATGTTCATTTCAGGGGCTGCCAACATCACTGTGGATATGACTACTCAAAGCACCAGACTAGCATTCAACAGTCAAATGAGGAGTTGCCCTGGATGTTCTGGGGAGCGCACTGGAGTAGATTAACTCCTCTCCCGCACCTGAAGTAGACTCATTGTCATCATCAGCGCTCGTCGGGAGGGATAGGAGCTGGAGTCTGCGAGGAATGTGAAGGAAAAGATTCAGCCAGGAACCGTAATGTAAAGGCGGCTTCTGAGCCGCCATCGTAGAGGAAGGAAAGCCTGCTGAGTCTCTAATCAGCTCATATGTTAGTTTGTCATGGTGCGCCTTGGTCATTAAGGAACATACATTTGTTTAATCAGATCTTCATAGAGTGACGTGGGAGCCCTCGGTGCGTCGTCTGCTTCACCCCATCTTCTCAAAGGGGGTAGATATGCAGTTGGAATGTGGGTAAGAAACAACCTGAGTTTAGAAGAAGATTTCACCAATCCCAGAGGGGCCACATGTTGCAATCCCGATGAGACTGAGGAGTCTGGGGATAGGTAAATAAGCTGGTGCCTGAGGCTGTGGAGCTTCATTAACCTCCCAGGCACGGCACCTGTGAGGTGGAGCCACCCAGAAAAAGGGCCGAAAGACAGAGGTGAGGTTCCCAATTCTTGGGAGAATCTAGTAGCTCCTGGGTCCCATTCAGAGTGTCTTCATCACAGAAGCCATAACGTGACCCCAGGACAGAATGGTCCAATAGTTAGGGCTCTAGAAGCGCTTAGGCCACTTTGGACTCATTCTTGAAGGTCTAATGCCAGTACAGCAGGGCTCAACCACAGAATGTCAGACTTGCTTGTTTGACCTCATTGAAGCATGAGTTAAAGTTGCACTCAGGACGGTACACGGGAGTGCTGTTGTTTGGTGCCAGTTCAAGTTTGTTTAGTCTTGACCACTTTGTGCTTGTTTGGGGGAGGCTCTTGGTACCAAGCATCTAGAGTTTGGAGGAACCTGTACGTATCCCCTTCAAGTACAAACATGACACTTACTGGTTCCACAGGTTTTTTATGACATAAACTAATGTGTGTAAGTGTTCAGAGACCCTTGCTCAGAGAGTGGAAAATATGAACGTACATTCATGAAGGGATGTGGAGCGGAGCGGCGTGGCCGCCTTATGATGACGAGCTCTATTGCCGGTTTGACACCACTTGCCTGTTTGTTTATTTTTTTAAATGTTCTTTTTTTGGGGCTAGTTTTTGTAGATGACATCAAGCCAGTGTCCAGGGGTTTACAGGGCTGGTTATGGCCTGAAGCCCTCACAGAGGCCCTTGCTACGATCACGTCCATCTTAGATTCGGGTTTCCAGGCAATTACCGGTCTGGTCTGCCCCTGAATAAGGTGGGTATAGCTATTTATTTTAGTAAAATTGGAGGCATGTACTGTGCATGCCCAATTTACCTAAAAAAGAAAACACGAAAAAAGATGGCCAGCACGGAAAATAGTAAACAGACTTAGGCCCTTTACTATTTCCATGGGGGCCAAAATGGGCAAGCGAGGCAGCTCACTGGGGGCAGTCCAGAAGATACAGAAAAGTAAATGGGGCGGCAACGGCTCTGCGGGGGGTGTGGGGTAGGCAGTGAGTAGAACACTGGGGATGGGATAATCCTAAGGGCGATGGTGGTCGCAAGAGGGCATTAGAAGGGTGAGACCTGAAAAAAATGCTAACTTACTTAAAAGAAACCTGAAGTGGTTTTTCTGAGATTTAATTTCACGCTGTTAAAGTGCCCATAGATTCTGAACGGAGGCAGAGATGTTCAGTGTTTATTAATGAAGAGCACATGATCAAACCTGGTTGCCCTGGACAGGAGAACTCTCCTAGGGAAGTCTTTGTTTATAGTACCAGACGGGATGGACCAATCAGCAAATGGCTGCCTATCTCTGAGTAATTGAGGTAAGTCTTCGTCGATGCCCCACAGAAGCAACAGTCAGGTTTAATTTATTAATTTTATTTTATTTGTGTGTTTATAATGCGCTGAAAGTTTGTGGTCAAACATAAGACGGGACGTGGTTATGTAACAATCCATAAACCCTGATTCTGGAGTTGTGTTCTATCACCTAAACAGGTGAGTTTTCAGCCCCTTCCTAAAGGCCAGGTAATTCTTCTCATGCTTGAGTTGATTTGGAAGGCTGTTCCATGTCTGGGCTGCTATCACCGGAAAGGCACGACCCAGCCCACAGGCTCTTTTTGAGGATGGACAGATTATCTGGCCCAGAGCCTCAGATCTTAATGAACGTGTTGGAACTTAGAGGGTTATTTTCTCTTTAAGGTAGATGGGCTCCTGCCCAAAGAGGCATCTATGTACCAAGGGCATGCTTTTAAAGAGAATTATGTCCTATACTGACAACCAGTGGAGGGCTTTTCTGTCCTCTGTGATGTGGTCTCTCCTTGCTTTCTTTTTTATTATTCTGACTGCACTGTTTTGCAAGGTCTGACATTTTGCAATACATCCCTTACTTGCACCCGGAAGGAGTGCAGTGCCATCGTCTAGCCTAGAAAGAATGGTGGCCCTGGCTATGGTGGCGCAGTTATCCTCACTCAAATATGATCTAATAGCTTTGAGTAGCGGTAGGTAGTATTGGCAGGTTTTATTAATGTAGGTGCTCTGAGCTTCAGCACCCAACGATGCTTCCATGAATAACCCTAGGGTCTTCACTTTATCTACTACTGTGATGGGAGAGTCTTTGATGTTAAACTATTGATATTCCTGGCTTATTTTGGCTCGGGCTTTCGAGGAGCCCAAAATCATAAGCTCAGTTTTATTTGCATTGAGACACATCCAATCTCTATCCATCCATGTCTCAATGATGAGGGAAGCCACTGTGGAGCTGTTGCTGGCGTGATAACCACTCCATTCCACCACCAGCTGGGTGTCATCTGCGTAGGTCGTGAAAAAAGCTCAGGTATTATCAAGCACTATGCAGCAACACCTTGGGTATAGGTTCAAAAGCAGTGGTGACAAACTTGCACCTTTGGGTACGCCATAGTAAATGGTCCTCTCACTAGAGAATTTGTCACCCCAGTGAATTTTCGATCTTTTCTCTGATAAAAATGCAGCCACCCATCTGGTTGCCTCTGTTGAGCAGTGACCAACATTTTCCAGAGCCCACTGTAGCTGTTGGTGGTCAAGGAGATCAAAAGCCACGCTTAGATCTAATAGCACCAGTAGGTCGGATTTTCCCTGTCGATAATGCTTAGCATGTGGGACTTTAAGTCCAGCATTGCCGTCTTGTGCTGTGTGCAGCCCTAAATCCAGACTGTTGTCTGTGCAAGATGTTATTTGCCTCTACAAAGGATTGCAGTTGGGCCATGGCCACTTTGTCCATGATTTTTAATAGGAAATTACAATTCATAATGGGCCGGAGGTTACCAGGATTCTGTTTTTTTAGCAGGGGAGTGACTGTAACTGTTCTAATACTCTCGGGTATCTTCCCCTCTCTAAATGATGCATTCATCATCCTGGTGAGTAGAGGGCCAAATAACTTTCTGGTCTCCAGAATCATTTTAGGAGGTTCACCGCATAAGAGGTTGTCTTCATGGACGCTAAGGTCCCCTCCATGTCCTCTGTTCTAATGGGTTTAAACATAAACCTTTCCTGAGTATTCTGTGGGAGGGCTGGTCTAACAGGGCTTGTTTGGTCCTCTTTTGTCTCTTGAGAGGTTCTCATTAACTCCCTGGCTTTTGTTATTTTGTGAAAAAAGCCTCCTGAATGTTTTCAGTCTTTCTGTGATGGCTGTAAAGGTGGCATCAGGGCTTTAGGTTTTTCCACTGACTTTAGGATCTCAAATAGTTTGCCTGTCGAGTTGGTTGCAAGAAGCAATTTGGACGTTGTAAAAGTTCTTCTTTGCTTCAATAATGTTTTCTTTGTAGACTTTGTCGATATCTTTCCATTTGTTCCGGGTGTACTTTCTTTAGCAAATGCTCTCCCTCCTCCTTTTTTCTTGTCAGTTCGGTTTTAATCCAGGTTTGATGACACAGTAATAAAAGCTGTGCCCTTAATGATTAGGCTATGCTATCTAATGCTTATGCATACTCATATCACTGAAAAGCCTGAAGTCTATGCATGCAGTAGGCTGAGTAGAAGAAAGAAAAGAGGAAATGATATACAAGTGAGAGCTAAAGAGAAAGGGCAGGGTACCAAAAGGAAAGGTTGGGTGCCTTAAGACCCAAAGGAGAAGATTAGAATACAGATTTTCCATACATTCATTACAGAAAGTCATGATTCGATTAAAGACTCAGAGGCGAAAGATTATGCTCACTCTTCTCTTTACTTACTCGAGCAGCAATTCAAACAACAAACATGAGAAAACAAATAACCAATAAAAACTACAAATCCCAACAAAACCATTGTATTTGTAGTCTGTTTTTTCATAGGTTGTCCCAATCACGTGACTTCCTCATCCAATATGTCAGGCTTTATCTTCAATCAGGATGTTGTCTGCGGAAGCTGTTGAACCCCCGCAGTCCCCTTTGGATGCTAACCTCTTAACTGCTAACAAACAGTTCAGCTGAGAGCATCCCCAAGGGAAAGTGGGAAAATGGGACAAAATAATAATCTTCAGGTTTGGCTCAGCTTCTTAATATCTCTTAACCTGTAGAAAAATAACAACAATAAACTTTAGTCACTAACCTTTCTTTTCCTAGGCTCTGACTTCTCTTTATCGAATTGAATAAATAAACACGCCACCATACCTGAGTAACCTCTATTGGTAACTTAGAGGAAGTGTTTGTTTTCTTACTGAAGAGAAAGTAGTGACTCTGACGCTATTACTATCTCCTTCAAATCAGATTTAGAAAACTGCTGTCTTGAACTCACTCTCTCAGTTCCATGAATTAGTTTTCTAGCAGTTCAAATTCCAAAACCCACACGCCCATCTGAAAATGCTAGGTCGGTTTTTGTGTGAATCTCTAGCTTTAACACAAATTCCAAATATGACACTCTTACTTCTTCCTTTTAGAATTATTTGCGCATGTGGAAAGAAAGCAGTGTTCACTAATTGGTTCTTTTGCTTGCGTATAAATATCGCTCTTCAAGGAAGCGTTCACTTGACTGGAGTTATGCGCATGCGTGAAGATATTCCTTTTCCTTCTAAAATGGTGTGCGCATAGGACCAGAGAATAGCGTTCAAAAAATGGCATATGCGCACGCGTAGTAGATCAGTATTTCTCCCACCTTAATTTAATTTATTCAAGTGGGAAAGAGGAAATTACTGAGCTCCGGACACTGATCCTTGAAGAGGCAGCTTAATGAGGTACGCGTGCCAGGTTAGAATGTTAGTAAATAAAACATAACCTCTCAGGATCGCGTATCTATAACACTGTCACTTGCACAGACAGTGTAAAATTTCTAGAGCTAACCCGACGTTAAAAGAAAGCACTGTTACCGTAAGAAGGAACAGTGCTCAATACTTTTTATACGGCCGACAAAACACACAACGCTGAAAAAATGAACAGGCTTCCACACACCAACTTGCCACGCGCTAAATATGTTGTGCAGTTCATTAAATAAGAGTACTGTTCAAGAAATCCAAAAATAATGTCTTTAAAGAACAAAACTAACTAACTCTTTAAAAAAAAAAAATAAGAAAACAGAAACTGGTTAATAAATTGTATTGAAATATAACTCCTTCCTGAACTTAACAAAGTTCAGTTAAAAATTATAAAGTCACTTAACTTGCTTCTTTCTTTTACCGGAACGTTTCTGACTTTCTTCTTGAATTCTCCAACACTTTCCTGATCCAAATTACAAATCCTAGGCTCAAGGGCCAAGCTAAAGTTTCTAAATCTTCAGAGCTTCAAACATAAGACCTTCCTGCTGGGCTTCTGACAATGAAAGGCAGTTTAGAATGTTATAACAATGCCTTTCTTTTACTTCTGACCAATCACTGATCCTTTTTGAAGTCTCCATTTTGGCTTGAGAAACTCTCCACAATCTGCACTAAAAGTTAAGGCACAAACCATAATTTGTGTTAATTATACACTCATTCCACCACATTCAACCAAACCCCATGAAACCTTACAATACACTTCTCCTGTCCTGTATAACACTAACTGCCCCCATAGTCCTTCCTCTTTCTTTTGCTGAATGAAATCCAAACTTGCGCCCCAACCGGTAGACGACTTAACTTCCCCTTCTTTCCTTCTCAAGGCGTCGTTTTCTGCTCCGTCCCTGAAACAAATATAAACCATTACCAATCTCATCATGAACGGGTGGGCAATCGCATAACAAAAACATCACCATATCAACTACAACATCACATTATTTTCCAAATACCTTATAGACACATGTCATTGTAGCGATTGAAATTGGTTGGAATAATCTTTCGCCTCCGAGTCTTTAATAGGATCATGACTTTCTGTAACAAATGTATGGAAAATCTGTATTCTATTTCAAGACTCGGAGGCTCAGATTATACTCGTTTAAAGCTTACTTACCACCAACGACGCTACTTGTTCCACTGGTGTAAAATAAAAATTCTTAAACATCTCCTCATTAGACCAGTCTGCCGCCTTCAAAATATCTTCCAGGTGGGCTCCTGCCATAAATGCAGATGATGCCATAGCACCCCTTGTGGAATGTGCCCCGAACTGACTTGCATCTATGCCTGCCTCTGCCATGCACCACTTTACCCATCTAGACAAGGAGGCTGCTGCTACCGCTTTAAAAGGTTTCCTAATAGCTATCAGCAACTGATATTCCCCATTAGGTCTCACCCTACTCGCTCTTTCTTCCTTCATACACTTTCAGTCATCTAACTGGACACAATTTAGGTTTCCCCGGAAAGGCCATGTACTCAACCGATTTAATGTTTGTCTTGGTTCTCTTCTCTAAAATACTACTCCTGAAGGTGAAAAGGATTTCCTATTTACCTCTAGAGCCTTCACATCGGACACTCTCGTGCATGAAATCAAACATAACAGAGTAGTTAACTTAGCCCACAGCGCCTTCCTAGACAAATACTCATTGTCTTGCCAAGCCTCAAACATCTTTAATACCACACTCACATCCCACAAATGAGAATATTTAGGTGGGGGTGGTCTCATACATCTGATCCCTTTCAGGAGCCTACACACCAGAGGGTGCTCACCTACCGGCTTACTCTCAATGGACACATGACCTGCAGATATCGCCGATCTATAATTATTAATGGTCCTGTAAGCCTTTGCCTGCGCCGCTTGCACTGCTAAAAAATTCACTATATGAACTACATCTGTTCGTACGGGATCAACCTCTCTCTCCAAACACCAATCACTCCACTTACTCCATGCCACTCTATAGGCCTTCCCTGTAGCTGGGGCCCACGACTCTCTAATAAACTCTTGAGACATCCCTGAAAGTCCTGGCTTAGACCAATTTTTCCTGAAATCGCCCAAGCTATGAGGTTCAATCACCAAAGGGTGAATTTCTCCTGCCGGATTTAACAATATGTCCTTTCTGCTTGGCAACCGAATTGGAGCTTCGTAAGACAACTCCAGAAGATCCGGAAACCAAGCCTGACCTCTCCAGTCTGGTGTTACTAGAACCACAGTGGCTTCTTGTCGCCTGACTTGCGCCACTGTACACGCTATCATGGCGAACTGAGGGAAAGCGTATTCTCTTGTTGGTCCTCAAACCTGGAGAAATGCATCTGTCACTGTCGCTTCCGGATCCGGTCTCCAGCTGTAAAACCTGGAGATCTTCCTGTTCAGTCTGGACGCGAACAGATCTGTCTGACACGGACCCCTGCAACGCATTATCTCCTGAAATACTGAGTTGCCCAGTTGCCAATTGCTGGAGTCCCTCAAGTATCTCAAATTCCAATCTGCTACCAGATTGAGATCCCCTGGCAGATGCTCCACTCTCACGCTTATTCCTTTCTCGAGGCATATCTGCCAAAACTCTTTGGCCATCTCCGTCAGCCTCTTCGATCACTTTCCGCCCAGCAGATTTATATATCTGACTGCCAAAACATTGTCCATCTTCAACAGAATGGCACCTTTCACTCCTTCCCGGTCCCAACACCGGACTGCGAAGGATCCTGCCGGAAGCTCCAGGAAATTGATGTGCAGACCCAACTCCTCACTTGACCATCTCCCCACTGTCGATTGGTCTCCACATCTGGCTCCCCATCCCCATCAACTGGCATCCGACTCTGTCACCAGGTCCGGGGATGAGCCAAATATCGCTCTGCCATTCCATGCCTCCATGTGGTAATATCACCATTCTAGTTCCAATTGCGCCTCCTGTGATATAACTACTGTTAAGACGGATTTCTGAACTCTGTCCTGGTGGCGCAGAAGTTCAGAAGGCCAACCTAATTACTTGGAACAGGGTAACCTCTGGACAAGCCAGACCAATCAAGGTAGCGATCGCGGCGGTCAAGACTAGGTCTCAAGAGGGGTGAGGGTGACTGAAGGCCCGCAATGAGCACACAAAGCAAGAGCGCTAACAAACTACTCCAAACAGTTGTTATATCAAAAATAGATACACATTTATTTTAAGGCCTTTAAAATAATGACCGTAGCGAGAAAATCACAATATCACAATATTAAACCAACACATACCATATCAACACAATATATATACAAATACACAGTCGCAAGCGTTTAAAGCACGAAATATGTAGTCCACCTGCCAGGGAAGGAAAACAGGCAGTGCGATAATGCTTTCGACTCAGTTCGCCTTCATAGGCACCTAACTAGATGGAAGTCCGAGCCCTGCGAAGAGTGGAGCCTTGTGCTCAAAGTACCTGCCACGCCGGTGCCGACGGGCACAAGGGGAAGCTCTTCGGAGGAAGTCAGGCGGTTCACGTTAGTGCACAGCAGAAGAAGAACAGGTTCCGCAACTCAAGCGCAGCCTCCACAGCGGGCAGAAGCAGAGCGCGAGCGCGGCAAAAGGGTGCTGTTTTTACACAGCAGGGAAAAGCAATGGGATACTGCAGGAGGGCGACCAGATCCTAGATATACTACTCACCGGTCCCCGAAGCAAGCAGACCCAGGCTCCTCCACGATAGTTTCAGCAGCTGGCAGGTTCAGAAGAGCAGGGAACGCTTTGTAGTCGTGTAGAGCAAAAAGACGTCCCAATCGACGAAACCGGCACAGTTTTGTTGCCGCACAGGACAACGGAGCGGCCGTGTGTATTCGAGCCAAATGAACCCTCCTCCCTTCAGACCTGGGAACGCCAAGTGCACGAAGCATGGGAGAGGGACAAGGACTCGCAATACAACACAACCTGGCGGCGGTTGCAGAGCCAAACTCCTTTGTAAGCTGGTCAGTCAACTGGATGGCCCAGAGACGCTTCCGAAGGCTTACTTGGCAGGAGATGGTTGAAGATGCCGGGAATAGCTGTTCCTGCTATTCCAAAGGTCGAAGCACCAGTACAGGCCTTCTGGTTCGATCAAAGGAGGACAAGGGGCTCTCCGGACGACAGCAGTGCAAAGGAGGATTCCTTCAGCGGGTCACCAGCGATTCCTCGGTCCAGCCTCGTAGTTGCAGGATACTTGGCTCCTGTATTCCTTCGTTCGTGAGAACTCAGGAGATCGACCTGGTAGTGGTGTTTCCAGCCCCCTCTTATCCACGGTTCCCTTCGCGCCAAAACGGAGGGGAGCCAATGGGAGATCCGCTCATCAAAACACATACCATACGTGGACCAATCACGGACCACGGTGGTCCCAGGCATTCACACCACCCTAGACTCTCTGGCACCCAGGATGTGTATTGGGACCAGACATCCCAGCCCACACCCTAGAGGCACACAAACGACATGTAGAAGCCCGCGAAAGCAACCACGTTTCGCGGGAAAGTACATGCCCAAATAAGGAAGGCCCCGGGTCGCCGGACCTGGGGAAGGTGAAGGGAGCAAGACGGACAGTGGACAGGACAAAGGAGCCTCGCGGCCTGGCCATTTTGGGAGCCAGGCCACCATTTTGGGTTCAGTGCAAAAACGTGCTCAGAACGCCAAAAGGAGCTCAAAATAAACAAAACGATCGCTGCCACCATTCCAGTCCCTGAATGACTTGCACCGATCAAATACCATCCTAAAAGAGTATCTAGGGCCTGTAGAAGGCTAGAGACCCAAGAGAGCTGTAACTTAGCTTACAGTGCCCTCTTGTGTCGTGTTGCACTAAAGCTGCGACACGATAAAAGAAACTACGGGAAACCACGTTCCCCGGTACTGACTGTCTTAAGGGCATGTCAGTTTCCCCGTAAGAAAGGAGCGAAAGCCCAGAGAAGTGCGGCAGAAGGCTGTACTTCTCTGGCAAAGTCAAGAACAAGGTTAAAAACAATAGCAAAAAGTTTAGGGGTTGCCACATGGAAGGAAAATTCCCTACAATTACGAAATCTTTCCTAACACTCGCCCCTCCCAGACTATGGACAGGGGGAACTAATCCACCCCTGGATGAGTCTCTTGTTCAGGTCGGTTAAACATTCTGGACAACCCATCAGCATTGCTATGTTGGACACCTGGCCTATGCTCAATAGTGAAGTCGAAGCCTTGAAGACTTATGGACCACCTAAGCAACTTTGGATTCTCCCCCTTCATGTTCATTAGCCACTTTAACGGCTTATGGTCAGTCTGCACAGTGAAGTGGGTCCCATAGAGGTAGGGCCTCAGCTTCCTTAGGGCCCACACAACAGAGAAACATTCTTTCTCTACCGTGGACCATCTGAGCTCTCTGTCCTTAAGCTGGCGACTAATAAAACCGATAGGGTGTTCCTTACCCTTCTCATCTACTTGTGATAGTACAGCTCCTATCCCAGTGTCAGAGGCATCCGTCTGCACGATAAAAGGTCTTTGATAATCAGGGGCCCTGAGCACAGGGGCCTGGCACAAGGAGTCTTTTAAGCCATTGAAGGCCTTCTCACACTCGTCGGTCCAAGTTACCTTCTTGGGTTTCTTCGGAGTTGTGAGGGCAGTCAGAGGAGCAGCTATGGTACCATAGTCTGCCACAAAATTGCGGTAATACCCCGTGAGTCCTAAGAAGGCTCTCACTTGGGTTTGCGTAGTGGGGGTAGGCCAGTCTTGTACTGCTTGTACTTTACTGGGTAGAGGCTGTATCCTCCCTCCACCTACTTCATGTCCAAGGTAAACCACAGAGCCTTGTCCAATCTGGCATTTACTAGCCTTTATGGTCAAGTGGGCTTTCTGAAGAGCCTGGAGCACAATCCTGAGGTGTTTCACATGGTCTTCCCAGGTGGCACTGAAAACTGCTATATCGTCTAGATATGCAAGACAGAATTCGTCCAACCCATTCAACACATGATTCACAAGCCTCTGGAAAGTGGCAGGTGCATTCTTCAACCCGAACGGCATTACCCGGAATTGGTAAAGGCCGTCTGGAGTAGAAAATGCTGTCTTCTCCTTGGCATGCTCTGCTAAAGCTATTTGCCAATAGCCAGCAGTGAGGTCAAACGTGCTGAGGTACTTGGAGGCACCCAAAGTATCCACCAGCTCATCTGTTCGAGGCAAGGGGTGTGCATCTGTCTTGGTGACAGCATTCAGAGCCCTGTAATCCACGCAGAACCTCAATTCAGAAGTGCCTGCTTTTGGAACCAAAACCACAGGACTGGACCAAGGACTACTAGAGGGTTCAATCACCCCAAGGTCTAACATCTTGTTGACCTCGGTCTTAATATAAGACCGTACTTTATCTGACATCCTGTATCCCCTACTTTTGGTAGGTACACTGTCTCCTGTGTCAATGTTATGTTTGCACCAAGGTGTCAAACCAGGGGACTGTGAAAACAGGGGGGAAAACTGCCTAAGCAAACTTTTCACCTCAGCCTGCTGATCAGAAGTCAGGTGAGGGGCCACTCGGACACCCTCAACGGAGCTATCTGAAGGACCGCTCTGGAACAGGTCGGGGAGAGGTTCTGACTCCTCTTCCTCAACATCTGAAGCCAGTAGCAGGGCTGCGATTTCGACTCTTGGGACGAAAGCCTTCAGCCTATTCACGTGGAACACTTTTGGAGCCTGTCCAGGCCTTCCAAGGTCCACTAAATAGTTCACCTCACCCAGGGGCTCCACCACTGTGTAAGGGCCTGACCATTTGTCCTGTAAAGCGCGAGGCCTTATTGGATTCATGATCAGGACTTGCTGACCAGGTGTAAAGTTGATGAGGGAAGCTTTCTGGTCGTACCAATGTTTCACCAGCGCTTGCCCTGCCTTCAATTTATCACTAGCCAAGCCCATCAGAAGTACCATCCGTTTTCTGAGCCCTAGCACATAGTCAACTACATTGGTAGTAACAGGGGGAGTGGGCATCTCCCATCCCTCCTTGACAATGGCTAAGGGTCCCCGTACGGGATGACCGAACAGAAGTTCGAAGGGGCTGAAGCCAACACCCTCCTGTGGTACCTCTCGGTAGGCAAACAGCAAGCATGGTAAAAGAAGATCCCATTTTCTTCTCTGGGGCTCCTCCAGAGCCCCAATCATGCTCTTTAACGTTCTGTTGAAACGTTCCACCAGACCATTGGTCTGGGGGTGGTATGCAGAAGAGAACTTGTAGGTGACCCCACATTCTTTCCACATAGCCTGCATATACTTCGACATAAAGTTGCTGCCACGATCTGACACAACTTCTTTAGGGAAGCCAACCCTAGTAAATATGCCGAGTAAAGCTTTTGCAACTGACTTGGCAGTTACAGTTTTCAATGGGATGGCCTCAGGACACCTGGTTGCATGGTCGACCAGCACCAGGATAAACCTATTGCCCGAGGATGTTTGCGGGTCAAGGGGACCAACGATGTCGATCCCTACCCTTTCAAATGGTACCCCCACAACTGGGAGCGGTACCAACGGAGCTTGGATTGTCGCGCCAACCTTACCAGACAACTGGCAGGAGGCGCAACTCCTGCAGTGACTTTCTACTTGCACCCCCATCTTGGGCCAGTAGAAGTGCATGGATAACCTTTGCTTAGTCCTCTTCATACCAAGGTGACCAGCAAGGGGAACTTCATGCGCCAACTGCAGGAGGAAGGGTCTAACAGCAAGGGGAACCACCAACCTCCTATGGTCTCCTTCTGTAGACTCTGTGGGCTCACTATACAGGAGTCCACCTTCCCAATAAATCCTATGCTTCCCAGGAGGTTCACCCTCAAGCTGGGAGCAGGCCTGTCTCCTTAGGCCTTCCAGAGATGGGCACTCACGTTGGCCTTTACTGAATTCGTCCCTATCAGGACCTCCTTCAACTAACAAGTCTTTTAGTTCCGGATGGTCGTTGGGGTCGAATACTTCAGGCATCGCCACCTCCTCGTCAGGCCCGGGCGATTGACCAACTTCCTCCACCGCAGTGGTAGGCGAGCTCGGGGGAATATTCTCTTTCCCCCGTCTTGACTTGTAGACTCCTTTCGCCTTGGGTTGCCCCTTCGGCTGGGGCGGCGTATTGGACTTGGCCAATGCTGCCGTGCTTGAGACCGTGTGTAGGGTCTTTCGGCAGTGTCTCCTACGAGCCCTAGAGCTCTGAGATCATTACCTAATAAGACCTTTCCCGGGACGTTTCTCTGAATGCTCACTGGAATCCTGACTGCTGTACCATTTAAAGTTAGATTAACAGGGATCACGGGAAACATACGGAGGGGGCCGTCAGCCAACTTAGTGGGCATCAGAGTAGCTCTGGCAACTTCCTCTGAGTCTACCAAGGTAGAATCCACTACAGTTCGACTGCACCCACTATCCCTAAGAGCTGGAGTATCCACTCCATTGATCAGCACACTGTCTTTAAAGTAGTGCTTGGTATTATCCGGAATCCTAGCATACGCCTCTGCGACTTTAGGCTCCCAGGAACCCAGGGACACTAAAACTACCTCGGCCTCTATTCCGCTGGGAAATGAGTCCGAGGAGAAGGATGCTCCTGTAATCTCTTCTTCCTCGTAGGAGGAGAAGGCCAGATTAGCGGAGTGGACCCCCAAAGATCTAACCTTACAACGGGGATCCCCCTTCACATGGTCAGTTGCTCCACAAGAAAAACAAGCCCCAGTGGGTCTGTTTACGTAGGGAGGCTTATTGTAACCAGAGTTCTGTTTCGGAGGCGCACCTCCACTACCCTGTGAGTTCTCTTGTGTCTTACCCTTGTTTTTCTTTTTGTGGCCCTTTTGGGAAGAAGATTTAGCAGATTCCCCACCCTCCATATCTTTGGACTTTTTCCCCTCCTCCTGCTTACCAGGATGAGTTTTGTCCTTATGGGACACTCGATGTGACACCCATAAGTCTGCTGCAATGGCCAGCTTCTTAGGATCTATCTCCTTCGAATCGGCCAAATGCTGCTTAAGCTCCGGGGAAGAAGAAGCAAAAATGTGTTCCAGCATGACAAGATTTATCATGCCGTCGAAGGTAGAAACCTTATAGCCTTCGACCCAGCCAGTTAAGTTTTTCAAAGATTCAGCGACATAAGATACCCAAGTACCACCTTCCTTTTTCTTATACTCTCGAAAACGCTTTAAATATTGGGCCGGAGTCTTCCCAAACTTTAAAATGAGAGTCTGCTTTAACATTGCGAAATCAGCCCGCTAAGCCTTCGACATTTCCATAATGGCACTACAGCCAGAATGGGGCAGTCTACTGAGCAACCACGCAATCTTATCAGCATTGTCAACTTCCTGGACCTCGCATGCATACTCAAACGCATTCAGCCAGTCCATAATGTCATTCCTCTCTTCATACACACTGAGCAGATCTTTTGGAAACCGTGGATGAGAGGAGGCCCCAGACCCATGTCCAGGACCCTTAGATCCATTTGCAACCTGAAGCTTGGCCAGTTCCAACTGGTGATCCCTGTCTTTTTGTTTTTCTGCCTGTTCGATTTTTAGTTTGGCTATGCTGAATTCAAGCTCCTGCTGCCTAAACCGCAGCTCTTGCTTCTTGAATTCAAGCATAGCCTCCCCATCAACACTGGCAGAGGAAACATTAGACATTACATCCTCCCCGTCCTCGTGGTCGCGGTGGAACAGTGCGGCGGCAGAACCGTCGGTTCTACCAGTGAGAGCAGCCCCACCACCTTCCGCACTGTCCTCAGAAGTAATAGCGTCAAGCTGCGCTTCTTGCCACGCCACGATTCTTTGGATCATTTCCAATTTCGTGCCTTGAGAGGAAACACCTCTCTCCGCACACATCTTTTTCAGCGTTTCTGATTTGGAAGCATTTAAAGTTAACAACGTACTTGTTTCCATACTGTTTGATAGGACTATGGCCTTTTTAAAGTTATACTATAACAATTCACTACGTGTACTGTTTGGAATAACCTGAAATGCCTTAGTTCGAGCGCAACACTGGATACCTTCAGTCGTATCCCACCGCTGTACACCAATTTGTTAAGACGGATTTCTGAACTCTGTCCTGGTGGCGCAGAAGTTCAGAAGGCCAACCTAATTACTTGGAACAGGGTAACCTCTGGACAAGCCAGACCAATCAAGGTAGCGATCGCGGCGGTCAAGACTAGGTCTCAAGAGGGGTGAGGGTGACTGAAGGCCCGCAATGAGCACACAAAGCAAGAGCGCTAACAAACTACTCCAAACAGTTGTTATATCAAAAATAGATACACATTTATTTTAAGGCCTTTAAAATAATGACCGTAGCGAGAAAATCACAATATCACAATATTAAACCAACACATACCATATCAACACAATATATATACAAATACACAGTCGCAAGCGTTTAAAGCACGAAATATGTAGTCCACCTGCCAGGGAAGGAAAACAGGCAGTGCGATAATGCTTTCGACTCAGTTCGCCTTCATAGGCACCTAACTAGATGGAAGTCCGAGCCCTGCGAAGAGTGGAGCCTTGTGCTCAAAGTACCTGCCACGCCGGTGCCGACGGGCACAAGGGGAAGCTCTTCGGAGGAAGTCAGGCGGTTCACGTTAGTGCACAGCAGAAGAAGAACAGGTTCCGCAACTCAAGCGCAGCCTCCACAGCGGGCAGAAGCAGAGCGCGAGCGCGGCAAAAGGGTGCTGTTTTTACACAGCAGGGAAAAGCAATGGGATACTGCAGGAGGGCGACCAGATCCTAGATATACTACTCACCGGTCCCCGAAGCAAGCAGACCCAGGCTCCTCCACGATAGTTTCAGCAGCTGGCAGGTTCAGAAGAGCAGGGAACGCTTTGTAGTCGTGTAGAGCAAAAAGACGTCCCAATCGACGAAACCGGCACAGTTTTGTTGCCGCACAGGACAACGGAGCGGCCGTGTGTATTCGAGCCAAATGAACCCTCCTCCCTTCAGACCTGGGAACGCCAAGTGCACGAAGCGTGGGAGAGGGACAAGGACTCGCAATACAACACAACCTGGCGGCGGTTGCAGAGCCAAACTCCTTTGTAAGCTGGTCAGTCAACTGGATGGCCCAGAGACGCTTCCGAAGGCTTACTTGGCAGGAGATGGTTGAAGATGCCGGGAATAGCTGTTCCTGCTATTCCAAAGGTCGAAGCACCAGTACAGGCCTTCTGGTTCGATCAAAGGAGGACAGGGGCTCTCCGGACGACAGCAGTGCAAAGGAGGATTCCTTCAGCGGGTCACCAGCGATTCCTCGGTCCAGCCTCGTAGTTGCAGGATACTTGGCTCCTGTATTCCTTCGTTCGTGAGAACTCAGGAGATCGACCTGGTAGTGGTGTTTCCAGCCCCCTCTTATCCACGGTTCCCTTCGCGCCAAAACGGAGGGGAGCCAATGGGAGATCCGCTCATCAAAACACATACCATACGTGGACCAATCACGGACCACGGTGGTCCCAGGCATTCACACCACCCTAGACTCTCTGGCACCCAGGATGTGTATTGGGACCAGACATCCCAGCCCACACCCTAGAGGCACACAAACGACATGTAGAAGCCCGCGAAAGCAACCACGTTTCGCGGGAAAGTACATGCCCAAATAAGGAAGGCCCCGGGTCGCCGGACCTGGGGAAGGTGAAGGGAGCAAGACGGACAGTGGACAGGACAAAGGAGCCTCGCGGCCTGGCCATTTTGGGAGCCAGGCCACCATTTTGGGTTCAGTGCAAAAACGTGCTCAGAACGCCAAAAGGAGCTCAAAATAAACAAAACGATCGCTGCCACCATTCCAGTCCCTGAATGACTTGCACCGATCAAATACCATCCTAAAAGAGTATCTAGGGCCTGTAGAAGGCTAGAGACCCAAGAGAGCTGTAACTTAGCTTACAGTGCCCTCTTGTGTCGTGTTGCACTAAAGCTGCGACACGATAAAAGAAACTACGGGAAACCACGTTCCCCGATACTGACTGTCTTAAGGGCATGTCAGTTTCCCCGTAAGAAAGGAGCGAAAGCCCAGAGAAGTGCGGCAGAAGGCTGTACTTCTCTGGCAAAGTCAAGAACAAGGTTAAAAACAATAGCAAAAAGTTTAGGGGTTGCCACATGGAAGGAAAATTCCCTACAATTACGAAATCTTTCCTAACAACTACCTTCTGTTCGTAAGATAGACCTCTCCTGAGATGATCTATCTTCAGCCTCTGCAACACTCTGTAGTGCAGAGGCCCTGGGAATATCGCCTGAATTGATGATGACAGACGGCCTACCAGTCTTGCTATTTCCCTCAATGAAATCTCCTGCTTTGTCATCATACTCTTGATCTCCTTCTTTATCGAATTCACCTTCTCTAATGGAAGCTTGAGAACACCCTGTGTTGTCTCTAAATTGAAGCCTAGGAATTCCATCTCCCACACTGGCTCTAATTCCGACTCCTCCCAGTTTATCAAAAACCCCAGTTGTTGCAACAAAAGAGTAGTTATCCGAACCTGTTCTACTAGAATCTCCCTGTCCTGACACATCAGGCAAATATCGTCCAGATAACTGGTCATCCTGATCTCCCTGCTCTCTCAGATATCTTACTACAGGTTTCAATAGCTTGGTGAAACACCATGGCACTCACGCCAGTCCAAACGGAAGACATTTGACCTCCCACTTCTGTCCTTTCCATACGAACTGTAATAGCTTCCTCTGATCTCTCTGAATCCCAATCGTTGGTATGCATCTCTGAGATCTATCCTTGTCAACCAATCTCCCTTCTGAAGGACATCTCTTAAAAGATGAATCCCTTCCATTTTGAAGTGCCTGTACACTAGGAAGTAATTCAAACCCTTCAGGTTTATCACCGGTCTTACCTTGTTTTTCCTTTTTACTAAAAACAGATTGCTTACGAAACCTCTCGGACCTTCTACGGCTGGACCTATTGCGTTCTTTACCCTTAACTCTACCTCTCTGTCTAGCAATTCCTAGTCTTCTTTGCTGAACCTTATTTGCCTCGGCAACATCACCTGATATGGTTCTCGCCAGAACTCATACTGAAAACCTGGCACAGTCTGTCTCACCCATGCATCTGAGGACAGCTCCTCACATTTTCCTACATTCAGCTTCACTCTCCCTCCTACTGGAGGAATGCTCACATCCATCTTTTCTACGGTTCTTACTTCTCTCACCTGAATTATTCTGGTGCTGTTGCCTGCTATTGCTCCTCCAACTTCTACCCCTGCCTCTTCCCCTAGAAGGGAAGAAGGGGTTGGATCTTTGATCTTCTTGTTTCCAATTAGACCTGTCTCTATAGGAGCCTCTATACTGTCCATGGCTGGACGAGCGGCCCTTTCCTCCTCCAGCCCTGTCAAAAACCCTTCGGCCAAATATTCTCTTCAAGGAAGATTGAGCCCTGTCCATAGATACATATGTACTGCCGAACTTCGCCATGTCCTTAAGAAACAGGTCCCCAAACAGCTTGCCTTTTGCTGCCATCGCCTGTTCTGATGTCGCCATCTCACCCATCCTGGTGTCCAATTTCATTAGAATGGACCTCCTCCTCTCGGTGGCCAGCGCTGTATTAGCGTTACCCAACAGGCAGATGTTAAGATGAATTTCTGAACTCGGACCTGGAGGGGCAGAGGTTCAGAAGGCCAGCCTAGTTTCTTGGAACAGGGTAACCTCTGGAGAAGCCAGACCAATCAGGGTAGCGATGGCGGCGGTCAAGACTAAGTCTCAAGAAGTGTGAGGGTGACTGAAAGCCCGCAATGAGCACACAAAGCAAGGACACTTACAAATTACTCCAGACAGGTGTTATATTAAAAATATAGACACATTTATTACAAGGCCTTTGTAACATCGACCATAGCAAAGAATCACAATAATACTAAAGTAAACCAACACATCACAATCCATACAATATATATACAAGACCGAGGGGTCTAAGGAGTTGGGAGCACGTAATATGTAGACCACCTAGATGGGGAGGAAATCAGGCACTGCAAGTAATCTTTAGACCCAGTTCGACATCCGAAATACACCTAACTAGGAGGAAGTCCGAGCCCTACGAAGAGAGGAGCCTTAAGCTCAAAAGTACCTGCCTGCGCTGGTGCAAATGGACAAAAGAGGGCCTCTTCAAGGATATCGGGCAGTTCAGGAAGGTGAATGAAGCGATGCAGAACAAGTCCCCACTACTCAAGCAAGGCCTCCACTTGTGGGCAGAGGCAGGGTGAGAGTGCGGGATAGAGTCGCTATTTCACAACAGTGATAGAAAAGAAACGGTCTCCTGCGCGAGGGGCCACCAGTTGGGGTATGGACTACTCACCGGTCCCCGACGCAGGCAGACCCAGACTTCTCCAGTTCAGTTCACGTTGCTGGCAGGTTCAGCTGCGATGATCAGGACGTCTTGACACCTTGTAGATTCTGCGTAGCAGGATGCAGGGTCGATGGTGTCCCAAATGCAGTGGACGTGCACAGGTTGTTACCACAGCAGGGCAACACGGTAACCGCGTTTACTCTGGTCCGGGCGCACTCATCTCACTTCAGACCTGGGAATGCCAAGTGTACAAAATTCGGTGTGAGGGTGCCGTGGACGCAGAGCAAGCAATAACCCAAGTTTTGAGGGCTTCCCCGAAACGGCGGCGGTGACAGAGCAAAGCGTCCTGCGTAAGATGGTCAGCCCACTGGTTGGCCCAGGGACACTTCCGAGGAGGCTTACCTGCAGGGTTTGATGAAGGTGCCGGGAATAGTTGATCCCACTATTCCAATGGGTCGAAGCGCCTTCGCAGACCTTCTAGGATGATCAGATACAGAGGGGTCTCGCAGGACGACTGCAGTTCAGGGTGCCAAACATTCAGCGAGTCACCAGCGGTTCCTCGACTCAGCTTCTTGTTGCAGGATACTTGGCTCCTTATCCCTTGTTCGGTGTGAACTCAGGAGATCGACATGGTAGTGGTGTTTTCAGCCTCCTCTTATCCAAAGTTCCCTTCGCGCCAAAATGGAGAGGACCCAATGGGAGATCTGCTCACAAACACTCACACCATACGTGGACCTATCACAGACCACGGTGGTCCCAGGCATTCAGGACACTCCAGACTCTCTGGCACCCAGGATGTGTATTGGGAACAGACATCCCAGCCCACATCCTGGAGGCACACACAAGGCATGCAGAAGCCCGCGAAAGCTTTGGGCTTTCGCGGGAAAGTGCATGACCAACTAAGGACTACCCCGGGTTGGCTCGACCTGGGGGAAGGTGAAGGGGCAAGACGGTCAGCGGACAGGACAAAGAACCTCGTGGCATGGCCATTTTGGGAGCCAGGCCACCTATTTGAGCCAAACGCGGTAAGCGCGGATAACATGGCAAAAAAGGGTTCAAAACACAAAAGAATACGATAGCTGCTACCAGTCCTGTCCGTGACATACCTGCACAGTTCATAATAAGTCCAGCGAGAGTTTCTAGGGCCTTTGGAATGACTAGAGACCCAAGAGCGCGGTAATGTAAGTTACGGTGCACTCTTGTTTCATGTTGCACAAAAGCTGCAACATGAGGAAAGGACTAAGGGAAACAGAGTCTCCCAGTACTGACTGTCTTAAGGGCATGTCAGTTTCCCCATAAGAATTGAGCGAAAGCCCAGAGGAGTGCGGCGGAAGGCTGCGATCCTCTGGCAAAGTCTAGATCAGGGTGTAAAAAAACAGCAAAAAGTTTGGGGGTTGCCACATGGAGGGAAAATTACATACGATTATGAAATCTTTCCTAACAGCAGAGGGTCCTCTGTGCCCAACCAGCTACAATGTCCAGATCCATGGGCTCCTTCTTAGCTTTTCCCTCTTCTGCCAACTGCTAGATTCTTGTAATCGGCCCCAACATGTCGAGCAATTTATCTTGACAGGACCTCAAGGACCTGTCAATGCCCCTCTTCACGTCCCTGCCATATCTGCCCAGGAACGTGAGGATCCTATCATCAATCTCCGGGGTCTCAGCTACCCCGTCCGGAACCCTCGGTCTCGGGCACTCTGCTTTTAGTTTGCTTCTTGCTTGCTTGCTCAGCGGTGCCCTCAACCATCTCCTGATGTATTCCGCAATTTTTTTCAGAGGGTCCCACTCATTGGACCTTGGCTGGACCAGGTCGTCAGGGTCAAACTCATCCTTGAGTGTGCCCTCCTCTTCCCTCCTGTCTCTTTTGCTTTTAGGCTGCCATTCATCCTCTTCTGGGGAGGTCTGAGGTTCCGATGAGCTGAATTCCTCAGATCTTGAACTGCTCCTGCAGTAATCGTCATCAGACTCACTTGAGCTTCTGACTCGCCTCTCACAAGACCTTGCCATCCTTTTCCCTGCTCTGGATCTGCGAGGTGAACCCGGGGGGGTCTGGGCGCTACAGTCCCTGCGGGTTCTATGTTTACTTCCCTCTCTTTCCCTGCGTGCCTTGCCTTGCGACAAAGCAGCCAGGTCTCGTAGTATGCCCCTCTCTCCATGGGGCCTCTCAGCCCTCTTCATTCTTTCGACTGCCTCGCTCATACGCGATCTGAATGACACCTGGCCTATTAGGATTGTTGTCTGTTGTCCCCTTGTTCCCCCCCTCCCTGCCTCGTCGCGCCTTGAAACACTTGTGTATAGGCGCGTTACAAATGCCATATCATATCATACGCAGGACGCTTACGTGAGGACCTTCTGATCCTTCTGAGTAATAACTCATCTTGTATAGTGCCTTATAAATATATTTGCAGTTTACTTGGGCTGCCCCAATATATAGTACAGTGTAGCTTAGCGAGTCTCGGTATATGGTAGCAGTTTTACTTGGGACTGAGCCTGTCAATGAGATAATCAACAATCTCCTTAATGCCTCCTCCCCAGCAGGCAGAACAATGAGGGGTCTACTCAGTTTTACCTGGGCTGGGCCCGTCTTTATGGCATCAAAGTCTATTTCAGCCTTTGGTACCACTTTCCACCACCAGATGGCGCCCACGGCTCCCTCAGCAGAGCTACTCTCTCTTCTTACCAAGATACAGCAGTATAATGCTGTTATCCAATCGATTGTTCGGATCGGTAATCCGATCCTCTCTCCAGACACACCGAATGCTGCTGCACACAAAACTCCAAGTTCGCAATGGCACCGGAACCCAAAGAGTCCCGTCGCGCCGTTGCGAACTTCCGTTGATATAGTGCCTCCTAACGAGGCGAAATGACGCCGGAACAAAGTCCTGTCGCGTCCCCTTTCCGCGGATATGCTCCACCAATTAATGCTAACGCGCCGCGTGGCCTATGCACTCTAAAGGCGCGCGCGTGTGCTCATATAAATACAAACATTAATCATCAATATACATCACTTTCGTATCAAATAAAATTAAGCACTTATCTCAGCTGCTCGAGCAGCAAAGAAAGAGGAAGGGCTATGGGGGCAGTTAGTGTTATACAGGACAGGAGAAGTGTTTTGGATGAGGAAGTCACGTGATTGGGACAACCTATGAAAAAATGGACTATAAATGCAATGGTTTTGTTGGGATTTGTAGCTTGTATTGGTTATTTGTTTTTTCATGTTTGCTGTTTGAATTGCTGCTCGAGTAAGTAAAGAGAAGAGTGAGCATAATCTTTCACCTCCGAGTCTTGACATAGAATCCAGACTTCCGCTAGTGCTTAGAGCATGCATTCCGGGACATATGACTGGCTAGAACACACTCTAAAGAGTGTTGGTCCTCAGGATGTGCTGAATGTCTTGGGCCTTAAACCACATGCACTCGCTTTAATAATGCACCAGAAGCAAGTGATCATGGCTGAACCAGCGACCCTGACAACGTGACAAAGCGTATAGTGCAACGTCACAAGGAGCGACGAGACCGCGCTGAAGCAAGACTTCTGGAAGATGTCAGCCAAGAGAATCCAAATGCGCTAAAATGAGGGACTAAAAGCGATGAAGGAATTAAACGCTAGTAGGGAAAAGGTGCCATATTGTAAAAAGTGCGCTTCTGGGCAATAAAGAGAACGTAGCCTGGAAAAAGGGCAACCAGAGGTGCACAGATCTTAATAATCCCAGCTCCCGTGACCAAGGATACAAAAGAAAATATAAATCCAAAAATTTAGGAGGCCTCTCAGGCAACCAAAGATGGCAAAAAAAGGAAAGTAAAATGGCTGCCAATTAAGATGGCTGCCACTGGATGGGGCTCGCTAGTGGGATTTCTCCAATCAGACAATGCTCCTACTAAAGACTTCTTTCAGGTGTCCATTATGCTTAGAGCTGCAGGCCTCATTACTGGAACAGCAGCGATTCTTCAGATCAGAACTGAGGATGATTGTCATGCTGTGTGTACGATCCAGTACTGAAGTAATAGTGGGTGCTTCAGATCACGATCGGGGTGCACTGCAATGCTCAGTGTGGATTGCCGTACTGGAGAGCTGGAGGGTGCTGTGGGTCAGGTCTGATGTGCAATGAAATGCTGCGTGCAATAATTGGAATGGTAGTGCCCAGATGCATTCTAATGCCAGTAATGCAGTGGAAGGAGGGCATGCAGGATGGACTGAAGTGCAGGTCATGCAGGATGGACTGAAGTGCATTGCCTTGAAGCATATAGGTCCCAGTACTGCAGTGGAAGGAGGTCATGCATGATGGACTGAAGTGCAGGTCATGCAGGATGGACTGAAGTGCATTGCCATGAAGCATATAGGTTGCAGTACTGCAGTGGAAGAAAGTCATGCATGATGGACTGAAGTGCATTGCCATGAAGCTTATAGGTCGCAGTACTGCAGTGGAAGGAGGTAATGCAGGATGGACTGAAGTGCATTGCCATGAATCATATAGATTGCAGTACTGCAGTGGAAGAAGGTCATGCATGATGGACAGAAGTACATTGCCTTGAAGCTTATAGGTTCCAGTACTGCAGTGGAAGGAGGTCATGCAGGATGGACTGAAGTGCATTGCCGTGAACTTATAGCTTCCAGTACTGCAGTGGAAGGAGGTCATGCAGGATGGACTGAAGTGCATTGCCATGAATCATATAGATTGTAGTACTGCAGTGGAAGAAGGTCATGCAGGATGGGCTGAAGTGCATTGCCATGAATCATATAGATTGCAGTACTGCAGTGGAAGGAGGTCATGCAAGATGGACTGAAGTGCATTGCCATGAAGCTTATAGGTTCCAGTACTGCAGTGGAAGGAGGTCATGCAGGATGGATTAAAGTGCATTGCCATGAATCATATAGATTGCAGTACTGCAGTGGAAGGAGGTCATGCAGGATGGACTGAAGTGCATTGCCATGAACTTATAGGTTCAAGTACTGCAGTGGAAGGAGGTCATGCAGGATGGACTGAAGTGCATTGCCATGAATCATATAGATTGCAGTACTGCAGTGGAAGGAGGTCATGCAGGATGGATTGAAGTGCATTGCCATGAATCATATAAATTGCAGTACTGCAGTGGTAGGAGGTCATGCAGGATGGACTGAAGTGCATTGCCATGAACTTATAGGTTCCAGTACTGCAGTGGAAGAAGGTCATGCAGGATGGACTGAAGTGCATTGCTTTGAAGCATATAGGTTCCAGTACTGCAGTGGAAGGAGGTCATGCAGGATGGACAGAAGTGCATTGCCTTGAAGCATATAGGTTCCAGTACTGCAGTGGAAGGAGGTCATGCAGGATGGATTAAAGTGCATTGCCATGAATCATATAGATTGCAGTACTGCAGTGGAAGGAGGTCATGCAGGATGGACTGAAGTGCATTGCCATGAACCTATAGGTTCAAGTACTGCAGTGGAAGGAGGTCATGCAGGATGGACTGAAGTGCATTGCCATGAATCATATAGATTGCAGTACTGCAGTGGAAGGAGGTCATGCAGGATGGATTGAAGTGCATTGCCATGAATCATATAAATTGCAGTACTGCAGTGGTAGGAGGTCATGCAGGATGGACTGAAGTGCATTGCCATGAACTTATAGGTTCCAGTACTGCAGTGGAAGAAGGTCATGCAGGATGGACTGAAGTGCATTGCCTTGAAGCATATAGGTTCCACTACTGCAGTTGAAGGAAGTCATGCAGGATGGACAGAAGTGCATTGCCATGTAGCATATCGGTTCCAGTACTGCACTGGAAGGAAGTTATGCAAGATGGGTAGAAGTGCATTGCCATGAAGCATACAGGTTCCAGTACTGCAGTGGAAGGAGGTACAAGGATTGAAATAAAGATGTAATGAGCAGGAGCTGAGCGCATCTACATATTGTCAGGAAGCACCCAGTAAGCAGGAGTTCCTGAGGAGAAAGAGCTAGTACATAGTATGCCACAAATCTAACTTACGCATGAGATGCCAACTCATGGGCTTACCCCTCTCCTGATTCATCCTCCTCCTCCATTGATCGTGTTGGGCTTACCTACTTTCTGATTCAACCTTCTCCTCAATTAATCGTGTTGGGCTTACCCACCTTCGTATTCAACCTCCTCCTCCATTGATTATGTTGAGTTTACCTCCCTTCTGATTCAACCTCCTCCTCATTGATTATGTTGGGTTTACATCCCTTCTGCTTCAAACTCCTCCTCCAATGATCGTGTTGGGCTTACCTTCCTTCTGATGATTACACCTCCTCCTCCATTGATCGTGCCGGGCTTACCCCTCTTCTGATTCAATCTCCTCCATTGATCAGGTTGGGCTTACTTCCCTTCTGATGATTCAAACTTCTCCTCCTTTGATCGTGTTGGCCTTACACCCTTCTGATTCAACCTCCTCCTCCACTGATTATGTTGGGTTTACCTCCCTTCTGCTTCAACCTCCTCCTCCATTCATCCCATTGGGCTTACTTCCCTTCTTATTCAAGCTACTCCATTGATCGTATTGGGCTTACCTCCCTTCTGATTGAACCTCCTCCACTGATCGTGTTGGGCTTACATCCCTTCTGATTCAATCTCCTCCTCCATTGATCATGTCGGGCTTACCTCCCTTCTGATTCAAGCTCCTCCATTGATCATGTTGGGCTTACCTCCCTTCTGATTCATCCTCCTCCTCATTGATTATGTTGGGCTTACATCCCTTCTGCTTCAACCTCCTCCTCCATTGATTGTGTTGGGCTACCTCCCTTCTGATTCAACCTCCTCCTCATTGATTATGTTGGGCTTACATCCCTTCTGCTTCAAACTCCTCCTCCATTGATCGTGTTGAGCTTACCTCCCTTCTTATTCAAGCTCCCCCATTGATCATGTTGGGCTTACCTCGCTTCTGATTCAACCTCCTTCACTGATAGTGTTGGGATTACCTCCCTTCTGCTTCAACCTCCTCCATTGATCATGTTGGACTTACCTCCCTTCTTATTCAAGCTACTCCACTGAGAGTATTGGGCTTACCTCACTTCTGATTCAACCTCCTCCACTGATCGTGTTGGGCTTACATCCCTTCAGATTCAATCTCCTCCTCCATTGATCGTATCGGGCTTACCGCCCTTCTTATTCATGCTCCTCCATTGATCATGTTGGGTTTACCACCCTTCTTGTTCAACGTCCTTCACTGATCATGTTGGGCTTACCTCCCTTCTGATTCAACCTCCTCCACTGATCATGTTGGGCTTACCTCCCTTCAGATTCAACCTCCTCCTCATTGATTATATTAGGGTTACATCCCTTCTGCTTCAACCTCCTCCTCCACTGATCGTGTTGGGCTACCTCCTTTCTGATTCAACCTCCTCCTCATTGATTATGTTGGGCTTACATCCCTTCTGCTTCAACCTCCTCCTCCATTGATCGTGTTGGGTTTACCTCCCTTCTGATTCAACCTCCTCCGCTGATCATGTTGGGCTTTCCTCCCTTCTGATTCAACCTCCTACTCATTGATCTTGTTGGGCTTACCTCCCCTATGCTTCAACCTCCTCCTCCATTGATCGTGATGGGCTTATATCTCTTCTGATTCTATCTCCTCCATTGATCATGTTGGGCTTACCTGCCTTCTTATTCCAGCTTCTCCATTGATCGTGTTGGGTTTACCTCCCTTCTGCTTCAACCTCCTCCATTGATCATGTTGGACTTACCTCCCTTCTTATTCAAGCTACTCCACTGAGAGTATTGGGCTTACCTCACTTCTGATTCAACCTCCTCCACTGATCGTGTTGGGCTTACATCCCTTCAGATTCAATCTCCTCCTCCATTGATCGTATCGGGCTTACCGCCCTTCTTATTCATGCTCCTCCATTGATCATGTTGGGTTTACCACCCTTCTTGTTCAACGTCCTTCACTGATCATGTTGGGCTTACCTCCCTTCTGATTCAACCTCCTCCACTGATCATGTTGGGCTTACCTCCCTTCAGATTCAACCTCCTCCTCATTGATTATATTAGGGTTACATCCCTTCTGCTTCAACCTCCTCCTCCACTGATCGTGTTGGGCTACCTCCTTTCTGATTCAACCTCCTCCTCATTGATCGTGTTGGGTTTACCTCCCTTCTGATTCAACCTCCTCCGCTGATCATGTTGGGCTTTCCTCCCTTCTGATTCAACCTCCTACTCATTGATCTTGTTGGGCTTACCTCCCCTCTGCTTCAACCTCCTCCTCCATTGATCGTGATGGGCTTATATCTCTTCTGATTCTATCTCCTCCATTGATCATGTTGGGCTTACCTGCCTTCTTATTCCAGCTTCTCCATTGATCGTGTTGGGTTTACCTCCCTTCTGATTCAAGCTCCTCCATTGATCGTGTTGGGCTTACCTCCCTTCTTATTCAAGCTCCTCCATTGATCATGTTCGGCTTACCTCCCTTCTGATTCAACCTCCTCCTTATTGATCGTGTTTGGCTTCCCTCCCTTCTTCTTCAACCTCCTCCTCCATTGATCGTGTTGGGCTTACCTCCCTTCTGATTCAAGCTCCTCCATTGATCGTGTTGGGCTTACCTCCCTTCTGATTCAATCTCCTCCTCCATTGATCATGTTGGGCTTACCTCCCTTCTTATTCAAGCTCCTCCATTTATCATTTTGGGCTTACCTGCCTTCTGATTCAACCTCCTTCACTGATCATGTTGGGTTTACCTCCCTTCTGATTCAACCTCCTTCACTGATTGTGTTGGGCTTACCTCCCTTCTGATTTAACCTCCTCCACTGATCGTGTTGGGCTTATATCCCTTCTGATTCATTCTTCTCCTCCATTGATCGTGTTGGGCTTACCTCCTTTCTGCTTCAACCTCCTCCTCCATTGATTGTGTTGGGCTTACCTCCCTTCTGATTCAACCTCCTCCTCATTGATCGTGTTGGTCTTACCTCCCTCTGCTTCAACTTCCTCCTCCATTGATCGTGTTGGGCTTACCTCCCTTCTGCTCAACCTCCTCCTCCATTGATTGATTGTGTTGGGCTTACCTCCCTTCTGCTTCAACCTCCATTGATCGTATTGGGCTTACCTCCTTTCTGCTTCAACCTCCTCCTCCATTGATCGTGTTGGGCTTACCTCCCTTCTGATTCAACCTCCTCCACTGATCGTGTTTGGCTTATATCCCTTCTGATTCAATCTCCTCCTCCATTGATCATGTTGGGCTTACCTCCCTTTGCAATGTTTGAGGCTGTGCTTATATCCAAATATCACTGAAATACTGTATTCACTCGGCAGCGTTCTGCCTTTTGTCAGGGAATAGTGACTATATCATGTTTTCTTTGGTAAATAATGCTTGAACATTCACCCAAAACATTCAACATATCTCGGACAAAGGAAATCTGATTGCAATCTTTTGATTTAATACCCTGAACATTTGGAATAGTTCAAAGAATTTGTGGTAGGTTTCAACTACTATAGGGGACATGATTGTGCCCTGTTTAACCACATTCCTATTGCCAAATGGCACAGTGTTGAGTTTGCTTTGCATTTAACTGATCTACTTAATACGCTAACATCATTTGTGCTTCTTGCTTCAAAAATACCTCTTTGTCAAAGTCAACAACATCCTATATAATTTTCCAGCAACCACCCAGTTGCTCTATCTTTACTCAGCTGCCGCTGCTTCTCCTTTTTGATTTCTAATGCAATCAGAGAATTTTGACCTTGCATTGTGTAGGGGAGGACTGGTCCAAAACGACCCCCCTCGCCTGCACTTTCTCCCCAGGTGAGGACTGTGGCTCTCTTGGGCGTCTCCTCGTGCCACCCGGGCCCAGGTGGTGGAGGGCACGCCCACTGGAGACATTGCCCGCACGTATTAATTGCCCCCACATATCGAATGCCCACATCTATTGATCACAACACAAATTTAGTTAGGCCCAAAAACCATTCTCTGCCCAGTAAAGATGGTGTGAGCTCAGCGCACTGTAGCGCGGCCCCCACCCTTGGAGAACATCCCTGCTGCCGCAGCACCCTGGTAGATCCGCTGCGAGCACGTTCCCACGAACAAGACGGACATGAGCTAGCGTAATAGCCTAACATTGTAACAGTTCACCTCCCGCAGTGTATCTTCGTTCCCAGCATGACCCGGCCAGCAGGCCTAGACAAATGAAAAGAACAGTAAAATGGTCGATTATATGCCAGACAATCTTTGTATATTAATGCTGAGACTACTTGCAAAGGATGCTTTTCTCTTTCATAAAACCCCTTATATTACAAAAAGCCTGTAGGACGTATGATTACAAGAGATCATGCCCCCACGATATAAGCGATGGTGAGCATATACCATTGCAGTTGGATGCTAATAATGAAGGAACGCACCAAGAATCTATTTGTTACACGTATTGCTGAGATACTTACACCCCATGGGCTCGCGCCATAACTAAAGCTAATGCTGCTAGAGTACACGAGAAAGCGGATGCAACTATACTATGAACTTATTAAAGAATGCGCGAGAGTGCACGTATCATGTGTGAATGTCTGAGCCTCTCATATACCACCACCGTCACGAACGGTGGCGGGTCATTCTCTATGTACTCCACTGATCTAACCACTACCTCATTTACCGCGAATGTATATGCATGTAACTGAAACGCTGTAGCTGCTAGAGTGTAATGTACAAATATGATGCTCGATCTGGGTATAATCAAAGCGCACCCAGCAAAGGTTAAAAGCATGTTTTGACGTGATGTTAAATAAGTATTATAGAAAGTGTTCAAATATTTGCGATGTCTTTTACTTGTATTCAGCAACGCACGAGGGAGATACCTTTGTGAAATACTTGCAAGGCCATTCCCCCTCCCACCCTGTGAAGGCTGCCAAAGGCATGAGAGCAGAGACCGCGCCGCGCTGCTTTACCTCCCCCAAACCAGACTGGAGCCGCTTCAAAGATTTGTAACCCCCTCTGTAGCACCCAAGGCCACCACCCGCCACCTGCATTATTTACAGCACAGCAGTAAACCTCTGCCTGAACGCACGCGCCCCCTCGTAAACCTTACAACCCACCGGACCATCTCAGACTTATGGCCCTGTGCAACCAGGACACCCAACACTTTGACAACACACAGCGGAACATCCATAACAACTTCTAACAAGGCAGAAAGACATGTACCGCCCGTGCCAGGCCCTGAAGCTTAGCCCCTCGACCTATGGCCCCGGTCAACAGGACACTGGTAACCATGCCCTGACGTATTGCCTCCAGTCCCCTCACAAGGTGCATTCCTCCTGTGTTGCATTAACCTGTAGTATAACCTATTGGAAGATTTACTAAAGAAGATAATACTGAAACGAGTGAATGACTGCGGTGTGCATGGCCTAGGGCAAATAAGTCAGGAAAGGACATTCATCTCTGACATTGGCCGCGATGGCACGACAACACCAGCCGGATGAACTCCGCCACCCTGCCAGGCCAAGCCCAACCCACAAGGCTGACCAGTGACGTCTTCCAGCCAAAGCCAACCACATCACAGCAGCACCTATAGTTAGTCGTCGCCACCCAATCCCCTTGAACTTGTGCCCCCTATAGTATGTAGGTTCTTATGACGTTTTTTGTAAATATATACGCCTGTCTTTGCTATTGTCGGACAGAGCGCTCTCGGAGTTTGCAGAGTTCTTTGCATGCCCTATTCTGATTGATAAACTCCCGTTTACGCTCACCCGCACTCTGTCTTGGCCTTATTCCCATTTTGGGAGAGTCCTTCATTGTCTCTCATTGCGGGGAGGATCGTGCTGTTTGGGGACGCTTGCCTTCAATTGCTAGACATTACCGCCACCTAAACATCCTTCCCTGCCCAGGCACTGATTTGATGGAAACATTCATAAAACAATCTATACAAGAGCCGCATCAGATCCATGTAACACTTCCCTGTTGTAGAGGGATTCCATTGACTCCTTTTAGCGCCTATGCTGCAATTGAAAAGCCTTAACTCCTATCACCACAAAGAAATCTGAAAGTCATATTTCATTGGTGACATCACACACCCGCACACCTACCTTGCCATGTTCCTCACAGTACATTCTCAGCAGGTTCTGCTTCCTGCTGCCGCCTCTGATGCCTCCACCCCACCCTCACTTAGAAGAATGGACCCTATACTTTTTATTACGAAACACTAATTTACGCTAATTTACAACAATATTCAGCATAAAATTGTACATGGGTGACCATCAAACAAGGGGAAATATTCCACCTCGGGGTGAAACTGATGAACTGAAGGATGCCGCACTGAATAAAATCTACTTACTAACATGTGACCAAACGCATCTAAGACACCTTCATCAGTTGGGCCAAATGGCTTATCTTGAGGTGGGGCTGTAAACCACTCCATCACTGCTCAAGGTAAAATGGCTGGGACACTTAAATACTTGAGGATGTTCATGAGACGCCCACGTGGTGGTTACACGCCGACATCAAGTGTCTGCAACAGTCTGATGCCGGCACATGGTCTGTTGATGTGATTCTATTACTGGACTCCCATGCTGGAGCAGTGGTGTTACAGGCAAGTAGCTGCTTATTCACTGGTGGGCGTTGGGCCCTGCGCAGAGGCGCATTGTGCATGAGGGAGGTATTGCAAGGTCATCGCCTTGCCTGTGTTTGCAGCCTCTTCTTCCAGAATGTCCTGCCTATGAAGCTGTAACTCCTAGACTTGATTCCTTATATCTGTGGTTTATCTTTCAGGAAAAGGAAGAGGAAGAAGAAGAAGAGCCTCTGGCCATTGTCCTTCCCAAATGGAGAGCTGACAAAATCACCACTCTGACCCTCTGGACGACTGGTGTGGAAGGGATACCTCCTTCACCAGGTAGGGTGGGGGTCATGGCAGAGTATGGGAAAATGTACATGGCTCTTCTGAAGACTCTGATGTGAAGGGAGGCTGTGGTAGAGGATCGTCCCCCCCCTCAGTGTGTTTCCTGAAGGATGAAAGGGGCTGTCACAAAGAATAGGGGCCCCTTCAGATCTCTGATATAAAGTCTGCAAGGTGAAGGGGGGCACTGCAGTACAGGATAGGGACCACCAATGTCTGTTCTGAAGACTGGATTCAAGAGGCTGTTGGCAGAGGTTAGGGCCTGTTCAGGCATGTGTTCTTTACAGTCTTAGGTTGTAGAGCAAAGGCCTCCCCCAGGTCTGTGTCCTGAAGACCTGGTGTGGTGAAGGATGAAGGCCCAAAGTGGTGTTCTCATCCACTTGTGGTTACCCAGCAGCATCTGGTAGGAGTGGCCCACCCTGTTCTTTTTCTGTGTACTCATAGGCTGGATTGGAAAGGGAGGGGCCAAGAGTGGCCTTCAACATGTAAAAGGGAGGTGGTGAGGAGTGTCCTGCAGGGGAGAAGTCTTTAAAGTAACCCCCCACGCCCACCAGCATTTAGTCAGAGAGAAGAATGCATTAACCTGTGTGGGCTGAACACATGCAAAGGGGAAGGAGAAGAGAGTGAAGGGAGCTCTTCTGTCAGTTTGGTCTGAGAAATTGAGGGTTTGGTCTAGGAAGATTGCTAAATTGTATGTTTTAAGGACTGGGTTTGCAGGAGGTTCTAGGTACAAAGGCTAGGTTGCCCTGAAAAGTTCTATGTGTTGTATTATCAAGAGAGAGACCCTTCGGGCACCTGCAGGGAGGGTTCTCTGGATCATCAGCTGAAGACTTAAGATGTCTTTGTGCCGCTTCTATTGCAATGTAACAGTGCATTTAGCTCACCTTTGTCGATTGGGCTAGCTTATGGCCTAAAGTAAGTACTAAAGAGTATGGCAGAAATGCTGAGCACGCTTCCTTCCCAGATGAGTGTATGTTGGAGGTCACAACTACCACTTGGATCTGCTTTTTTATTACAAAGGAACAAGGTGCACCTGTTGTGTACTGTCAAGTCTGCACCTGCTTTGTTTGATAAGTGGTCCGGACGTCCATAATGTTCAACCGTGTTAAAGGTTTCAGAAGTCTAAGGGAACGATAGAAATGGCATCTAGGCCGTTGTGATCTGAAGATGATCTTCATGTTTACAAGCGAAGGCAGGTGCGGTGCCCTGGCACAGCGAGAGGCTCGATTAGGGCTAAGGTGTATAAGATGGTCCGTTCTCTTGAGTCCATCCGATGCTCCTTCATCAGGGGGGCGGAGGTGAAGCTGGTTTAATACTCTGCTATCAGGGACTTTGCCTTGGAAGAGTTAGGAGCTGATGTCTGCTAGGTTGTGCCCAGTGAAGGGTAAGTGGCCCGCATTACTCTGTTCAGCGTTATCCTTGAGAAGGCCTTAAGTGACGAGTGTGTTAACTGTGTAGGTAGATCAGCTGGAGAGTGTCATGTGTGTTATTTGCAGATGTTTAAGGGCACCTTGTTTTCTGCGGTTTGTGATCTTTGATAAAGTACCTTCTGGCCGTACAGCCTATCTCTTGCTTTGAAATTGTGATGGCTTTTGTTTGACTGTTGTGAGGGAGATACTATTATTGTTTATAAAATGACACTCTTTCTCAATATATATAATCTCTTTCTATGTATAAAGCGGAAAATCTGTTGCATGTACAATTCCACACCGTTCAACCAATCCGCACCAAATTCTGCATAGTTACCTGTTAGGACCGTCTGGACATTACTGGCTATATGACATTTAGGCGCCCCATTCCCCGGATTGAAGCCCCTTCACACATGAGACAGTTGCCTGAAATCCCCTCATGCACCCACAGACTCCCTGTACTTCAGTTCATTTCATCCACTGATCACCATCTTACTCGGCAACTGCAAACCAAGGATTGTGCATCACCAAGTTAGAGAAACTCTACTGTCCGAGCCACGGGTCTGGGTATGGTGGTGGGAGGAGGACAGCACAAATGGGAGCAACTGCATCGCCTGTTGTGATGCGCAACGAGGATAACTGAGGGCAGTCTCTCCTGTCCTGTGTACGGCTTTAGGGAAAACCAACTAATTCTCTAGTTTCATGGGGATTGTGCCATCAGCCAAAGCCTTTACCTCCTTGATTGCAAGGAGTGGTCCAATCCATGGGGGCTGATTACATGGAGTGGTCCCATCCTCGGCAGCTGATTAGATGGAGTGGTCCCATCCTCGGCGGCTGATTACATGGAGTAGTCCCATCCTCGAGGATTGATTACATGGAGTGGTCCCATCCATGGGGGCTGATTACATGGAGTGGTCCCATCCTTGAGGATTGATTACATGGAGTGGTCCCATCCATGGGGGCTGATTACATGGAGTGGTCCCATCCATGGAGGCTGATTACATGGAGTGGTCCCATCCTCGGCAGCTGATTACATGGAGTGGTCCCATCCTCGGCGGCTGATTACATGGAGTGGTCCCATCCTCGAGGATTGATTACATGGAGTGGTCCCATCCTCGGCAGCTGATTACATGGAGTGGTCCCATCCTCAGCAGCTGATTACTTGGAGTCGTCCCATCCATGGGGGCTGATTACATGGAGTGGTCCCATCCTCGGGGCGGGGGGTGGTGGGATGATTACATGGAGTAATCTCATCCTCAGTGACTGATTACATGGAGTGGTCCCATCCTCGAGGATTGATTATATGGAGTGGTCTCATCCTCGGTGACTGATTACATGGAGTGGTCTCATCCTCTGGGGGTGGGGGGATGATTACATGGAGTGGTCTCATCCTCGAGGATTGATTACATGGAGTGGTCCCATCCTCGAGGATTGATTACATGGAGTGGTCCCATCCTCGGCAGCTGATTACATGGAGCCCTCTTCACTGTTCTACCTGCAAGAAAGCCTCCAGTGGCATGTCCTGCAACACTTTAAGTGAAACGCAGCATGTTCCGCCAACGAAGATCAGAAATGCTGAATCATGGCCTTCAAGTCAGTAAGACTTGTTTCTTTGCCTGCAAGTCTTCTGCGTGGTCCCCCTGGCCAAATCTGGTGTCACTTATCCGTTCTTCCTGTCTCAGTGTATTTGTTTGCTGACCTGGCCTATCCGACTGACAGCCTGGCCCACCCTGATTGCTGCTCCAGTGTGACTAGGACTTCATTTCCTCACTGGGATCTCCTGTTGTGGTCTTTATACTCATCTGGGCACTGGCTCCTTTCTTCAGTTACTGTAGGTTTCCCGTGCTGTGCTACCCACCTACAACCGAACCATAACAGCCTTGTGGTGGCTTCACTACTGCCAGCTGCATTCTCTCGCCCTAGAGAATGGTGAGTGAAACACTTCAGCTGGACTTCCTCTGGTAGGTCTTCTCATCCATCTCAAGGTCTTCCTTGGCTCCTCCTTGCTCGTGGGGCCCTGTGTGCAGACCTTCTTGAACTTATGTTTCTTTAGTAACGTGCATGCAATGGATGGGGTTGCAGAATAACTCAGAGTCCAAATAATCAAACCAACTCAGGAAGATGACAAAGGGGTCTGGTTTATTAGCAATTATCTAAACAGGGAGGTTACAACAGACATCAACAGACGTTTGCTCATCTCTCGACAATTTTCTCATTAAACATAGACTTTATACTAAAAATATGTCACAGGTGACATCATACTACGTGGCAAATAAGAACAACCTACATGCGTTTATAATTGGTTGAAGGGAAAAATCTAAGTATACTTTCTATAGGGACTAGGAATGTGATTGGCTGCCCTACTGTCAGGTGGACAACTGAGGCCTACTTCTAAAACATGTAATCTCCAACACTAGACGTACACTCTTTATCATTGGCCCTTCGTTATATGGCCCTCTACAATTATTTGGCAGGTTTGTGCCATGTCTGGAACATTTGGTTCACTTAGCAGCACGTAAGCTCAGACCCAGGTGCCAGGAGGTGGACTTGACTTTACCTCCCCACCCAATTAGGCCAACCTCTCATCACCTATGCCTTCTGCCATGAAGATTGTCTTTGAACTTGGCCTTGCAAAGTATCCTTGTCTGTGGGAATATATGTGAGTACAGGCACTCACTATCATTGTTCTAGGACTCCAAGCTCAACTCTATTAAACTCTATTAAATGTCTTAAATGAATAAAACTTGGCACTCTTGGTGTTCTTTCTTTGCACCTTATTAAGGGATGAGTCATCCTTCGTATGTTCACTGTTTTCAAAAATAGGTAACTGACCTTGGCTGCTTCCGTTTTTGATACCAGGTCAGACAGCCTCGCCAGGAGCTTCCATGATCTCAGCTTATTCTTGCTGCAACACAATTCTCGACATTTCCTCTCCATGGCTCCGGGCTTACTAAATTCATGACACCGATGTCCAGCTCCTATACAATGGCGGCTTCGCCTGCGGTCTATTTACTATATATAGTCAGCTTTGCATGATGACTTGGTCTACTTGCGTTTCAGCATCTGTACAATTATTGAACGGTTGATTTTCTGCAACACTTCGCACACGTGCAATCTTCTTTCTGCATATGAAGGTTTACTCAATTCTTAACTTCGTCATCAGTGTCTGTAAAATCCATGCATTTACTTCAGCCAGTACTCACAGGGCGTCACGCTTGTTTCTTGTGATGTCACTGGCTTCTCTCTTTTGCTCCTTTTCACATTCCTTCAGGGAGTTCCTCCCTCAGATTGTCATATTTTCGGGGCTACATTCGATAGGGTTTTCTCAATGGGTACCTTTTTTCAAATATTCGCTGCAGTATTGACACAACTGCTGGTGTCAAACATGGCACAATCTCAGGCCTCCAACATATAGTGGGTAGAGGGGTGGGATTTCCTGCAGAGGCATGCAGCTGCTCCTCTACATTCCCCCCTCTGGTCGACTCCTCGACCACCTCTTTGTCCGGTCCTGTCTTCTCCGTCTGCGGAAGATGATGAGCCCCACAGATCCCTCAGGAACGTTGGATCAACAACTGATCTAAAATTCAGCTGAAGACTCAACTCTCCCAAGGGAAAGGGGAAATTGGATAAAACAACAAAAGACAGACGCCTGCTTCTGAACGGCTGCAATCTGTAGAAGAAAACAGCTTGATTAGACAAGAAATACACTTCTATTTTCAATTCTCTTATTTACAGTAACTTCTATTATCCATACCTGTCAACCTCCTTTTAATAACTTGGAGGTGAAAAGGTTAAGAACTTCTTGTAACATCAATGAAGCAATGTAGATGTCTGGAAATTCTTTGTTCTCAACTTGTTAAGTTCATAGCACTCTTGAAATGTTCATATACTCATCTACTCATGTACAAATGTTTCACTCAACTTGCTGTGTTTATAGATCTTTCATTTTGTTACTCTGCACAAGTTTGATCAGATCAGGATCAGCTTAAAAGATCATATTCTAGTTCATAAATTAAAACAGTTTGAGTGCTTTACCAAACAAAACTCTGTTCAAAATAATTACTTTCTGCATGTCGCTCTTTTCAATCGAAAAGTTAGAGTTCCGATCAGAAATGTGTTTTCCATCTGCACGCCACGCTTCCCAACCGAAAAATTAAAGTTCTGATCAGGAATACGTAGCAGCGGCTAGAAAGAATCTTCGTTAGACTCTCTCAACAATGCGCATGCTCACAATCATGAACGGGTCTCTCTTCACACATGCGCGTAGTAAAATAACTACGCCACTAATCATGAAAACCTGCGCTGTGAAGAGTCTTTAAAAGTGCCAACACAACTCCCTGACACATGCGCATCAGACTTGAAATTAAGTCGATAGTATGAACTGTTACACTACCGCTTGCCGAACTTTCAGAATCTCATAATGAACGCCGCTTGAGGTGTTTCTCATCAACTCATGCGCGAAGAAACTAAGTATAAAGCCAGCGTTTCTTAGTTAATAGCTGTACAGTAAACAACTGCTCCTCATACATAGATGTGAAACAGCCTCAGTTATCAATGTATTCTCAAGAACAAAAAACAATCTCTTTTCTGTAGATATGACAGTTTGATCATTATAGTTAAAGTCTTTAAAAGCCAGAAAGTCTTTAATCCTGAAGTCTCAATGTTTATCCTAAATACCTAACTAACTAAATACCTAGAATTAAGAATTTTCAAAATAGCAATGAAGCTTCTCAGCTCAATAACGCTGCGCTCCCACCAAATCATCAGCTGAGCTTGTCCCACGAAGATCAGCACTCTTTAGCAGTGAATATTCAAAGTTTCCATCTCCAAAACTCTCTCTCAGAGCAAAAACAGGACCTTCCCACATGAAGGAGAACAATGAAAGGCAGTTTAGAATCCTGGTGGAGGTCTGAAGCGCTCTAATCCTCCAATCAGGATTCAACACCACCTCCACCATTTTGACTTGGGAACCTCTCATTCTGAAGAATAGTAGTTAAGAATAATAAATAATAAAATAAATTCTGTACCTTATCACGCAAACCAGATACTCTCCACTCCTTAATCAAATCTGAGACTCCTTATGAAAACAAACACACAAACTTCTCATTCAACCTAATCTCCAATTACTAAACCCACCAGACATGACACTCTTCAATAGTTTTCACATCTTGATATTTTCTGCTCATCTACACGCCAGGTCATATAGTTGCACTGTCCATATGGATTACAATAGACCCAGCGTCCCAAGTATTTCTTATGATTCTTTGGATACAGGAACTTTGTTCCTTCAGGTGCTGAAGGAATGACATGGGAAGAAGATGAATCAGGCCCCATGGCTGTAATCCCATTGGCTAATACTGGCCTACAATGCTGGCCTCTATGTATTTTCTGACATCTTTATCCGTCAATTCCTTGGGTCCAAACCCAGATTCGACATTGATCATGATCTTCATTCCTATCGCCTTCTTCGCTGTCTTCCTGCATTACGCAATGACTATCCTGATCACACAGAATCCAAACATCACCATCACCAATATTGCTCCAAGAATCTTGAATATGTTTGCCAACCACTGCGGAATCCAAGAGAATATGGAAGCAAACCAATTGCCATCCGCGATGTCCTCTGTATCGGCTTCCATCTTGTTATTCAGGTTTGTTAACAACGTTATGGCCTCTGTTAAGGTCCCATTCTCGTCATCATGAGAAGGTATGAATATGCAACATGAGGCCCAATTTTGGCCCAAACTCCTCCTTCCATCGCTGTGATCATGTCAAGTACATATCCTTTTGCAGGATCATTAGTGGTATGGCCCTCAGCTCTTCCTTGATAACATTGAATCCCTTTATGGTGGTATTGATTGTCTGCAGGAGCTCCCATCTCGTAATCTGCAACCACTTGGCATTGCCGATTGTCTGCATCCCAGACATGAATATAGTGGTAAATATTGAAGCAGTCTTACTGAACAACCTGTGCTCATAGGGAAGGGAATGGAGCCAAATGCTTCTATTGATTCGGCTGAGAAGTAATTCTCTCTTCTGATCCGATTGAGAAACTCAAGCGATCTATCTTCTTTTTCTCAAATGGGCATCTACTTTTGGAAATTCTCCAATGTTCGGGTCACTCTGAGGAATCCCTAATGCTGGAACATGAATGAGCACCAAGGAGCATACTCCCATACTCCACCCCAATCCTTGGCAGCTTCATGTAGGCCCTAGACCCACAAGCCCAATATTGATTCATGAGGAAGGCTGTCCCTTGTCCCATCCTGGAAACGTCAGATGTAGTTCTGCAGTCCTTGTTGTCTACCACATGATTCTTTCCGTGTCTTTGGAAGCACAGTGTTGCATTAGCCAATGGGATTACAGCCATGGGGCCTGATTCATCTTCTTCCAATGTCATTAGTTTGGCATGTTTAGCCCATGACTTCAAACACCCATCATTCACCCTCTGTACCTCTTGTACATATTCTGGCTTCAATAGATGAGCAGCACAGGACATCAGTCCTTCTTCCCATCCCTTTTATGGATTTTACTCGTCCATAGACTAAGACTTGATTTCGCTCCCAACATCCAGGTGATCCAGCTATTTCTGTCACATCAGGGCAATTAATTTTCTTCAACTCTTCAATTACCACCTCATCCTGTCCCATTGCAGGATACACAAGCATCTTGCTCTTCCTTCCAGGTTCCCTTTCCATCTGTGTAGTCTTGATATAGTCATTGGGGTATTGGAAATGACCATTTCGATCTCCATCGTGAAGTGGCCCAACTTCCTTGAAATTCTCCTCTGGTCATACATGCTGCAAGATGGTTGAGGCACCTAGCATCGTGTTCTGGAAATTCTCTAGCGATTAAAGTTTGCACTGTATTCATGGCATAGGGTATGAGAGAGCAGACATAGCAACTCTCCTTAGAGGTTTTTTCTCCCACTTGTCTCATGCGCTGGTACCACATGTTATTCCCCAAGTGTACTGCATTATCTAGATAGGTATTTATCCCCTCACTATCTTCCCCTGCATCTCACTTGTGTCTCCCAAAGGTTGTGTAATAATCATGGAGTAAATCAAAAGTGGTTTTCATAGTAGGGAGAACCATAGGGACCTCTCCTTTAGCGGAAGTACTTACATGATAGAGACTGTGAAAGATGAGGAACAGAAAGACAAAGAGAACAGTCATGCAAGCATATATTATGCATAAGAACATAGGCATCCATCTCTCTCGCCATCCTACTATTCGTTGCACTCGTTCTTCGCCTTGAACCATGCCACTTTCCTCTTTAATCATTTTTAATACAATCATCAAAATTCTTTACATCTTTATACTTGTAACTGCAAAATCTGCTCGATAATGGCAGTAAGGAGCCTCCTTATCACTGGGACATTTTTAGGATCCTGTAAGAAAGTGCGAACATCAACGTTTCTTCTCACAAGAGCAGGGTAAGCTTGAAGTATAAACACAAAGACAGCAAGCACAAGCTGATGAGCATCACTATTGGTAAGTACCATATGATTAACTGTTTGGAACAGGTATCCTCCATGAAATGAATCTGGATACTGATCTCATTTCCAATTTCTAATCAAGAACTGGTGTTTAGTCATAACTCTGATGCTTCAATGTGTTCATTTTCAAACTACTGGAATCCTCTGCAAGTTTTTCACTCTCTGCTAAAATATCTACAAGGAGTGTCCACTTGAATTCCAGTCCAATATAAATCTGTATTAACCGCTGATTGCTTGATCAATGACGAAGAAGAAGGATGATGTCTGCACACACTGAAATTCATCTTCTTTTATTGCTTCTGGATCTGCAACAGTGGGAGGACGGGTCTTACTTTTATAGGCCTTTATGTCACCCAGGTGAAACCAAGCTCGTCTCCCTTGGGCCTTCACAGCTGAAGGGGTTATATTCTCAATACAAAAGGACCATTGAAACATGGCTCATGCCACTTTCGAGTAAGATTCTTGATGAGAACTATGTCCCCAACGTATAACTTAGGTGCTGATAGTAGTTCAATTGGGTTGGTTGTTGAATTGTCTTCTTCTGTGTTCTGAGACCAACCCCCCTTGTGTTTGACTTGATCTGAAATGAAAGAAAAGCTAGAGGTCATACATGTCAAATGGTCATGCATTTCATCACCTAAAGTTCTAGCTACACTCAGGGCATCACTTCTACTCCTCGACGGAGGTGTAAGGGGTGTTCTTATATGCCACCCTGTCACTAGTTAAAGAAGGGTGAGGTGATGTCTGATCCTGGCTGATTCCAAAGGGCATAGAAGGCTAAGGGTTGGCAATATAGCCATCTCTTCTTCAAAGTAAATTTCATCTTGGCAATCCTTTCTTTAAGGACGCCGTTGAGTCTCTCACATATGCCTTTCGCTTGCGGGTGATAAGCAGAAGAAAACGTATGCTTAATACACAATAGAAGCCCTATCTGTTCGAATAGCTCATTAACAAAATGTGGACCATTGTTGAATCTCAGCACTTCGCACACACCTCGTCTCGGGAAAACTTTGCGCACTAAAAACTTTGCTATGCAAATGGCATCCGGGTGTGTACACGGACCTGCCTCGATCCACCTAGAGATGGGACACACCACCACCACTAATAGATACCTATATCCATTACATACTTGCACCTTATCGACATAGTTGATATGTAAATGCTGAAATTGACCATTCGGTCGAGGTATTACCCTTCTAATTGTCCTCAGTGTATGCCCAGGAGTAAACATTTGACACACACAGTTTACCATAAATAGTGCAACGTGTTCCAACAATTTTTTTAATGAACCAGTCTTCTGCAACCGTAGCAGCAAGTCTCTCCCTAGTTCAGAGGTCTTCAAACTGTGGGGCATGCCCCCCCAGTGGGGTGCATCCGCATCCCAGGGGGGGCGCCAGAGCCCAACATGAAATGTTTAAAAAAAAAGATTGGAGGAAATGTGCAAGGGCAGCTCACATAGTCACACTGGACCATAACACGGCTTTAGGCACCAATGAAAAAGTGTCCAGCAGTTGCAAATGGATATTCAGTCCTTTAGTCACAGACTGTTTGAATAGTACCCAAGGGGCTGTTTTTTGTTAAAATGTAAACAAATTGTGATATTTAAAGAATATTTATTCAGCAACAATGGTTAAAACTACTAGCTGCATAGTGCAGTAACTCCTCAAACTGACCCACATTGGCCAAAAAAGTGGCCCATTTTGACTGGCCTACACTAGCATCTTGTATTTTTCGTACGTCATCGCCCTATTGCCCTATAGGACAGTCCAAGCCTGGCGGGTCATCCATAATGGGTGAGGAGGCGTCCACCCACTGGCCCCCTCACCCATTATGGAGGAGCCCAGGAGCAAGCCCAGTGTAACACTGAACACTCCCTCAGCTGCTTTTTTCGGCGGAGGGAGTGCTCCTGGGCTGGCTGAACTGTCAAAGGGAAACAATGTTTGCCTTTGATAGTTCAGTTCCTCAGCCGCACATGATCACTGAGCCATGCAACACTGGGGCGTTTTGTTTGCCAGCCTTACATAGCTCATTGGAAATGCTGGCTGGGGCACTGCATGTATGTATGTGTGAGGGGTGTTCCTGCGCCTTCTCGCACATATGGGCAGAGCAACTTGGAGCGGGTCATCTAAGCAACCACGCGCAGGCCCCTGCAGAAGGTACGTTTATGGTGATTTTTTTTTATTTAAATATGTGTATGGATGCGTGAATGCTTGCGTTATGGGACTGTGGTGGGAGCAGGATGGGCGGGAGCACTGGGATAGTGGTGGGAGCAGGGTGGTGAAAGCCCAGGGTCTCTACTGGGAGTAGGGTGTGGTGACGGCGCGCAATAGTTCATAGCCATTTCTATATACTGTCCATCTGGCACTTTTGGGGGGGCCCGGGCCTGCCCAAATTTTGCTCAGGGGGGGCCCAGGCCAAATAAGTTTGAAGACCACTGCTCTTGTTACATGCGCGGTGTAATGCCGCTGTTCAGGTGCTACCTTTTAATAATGCTACTGGCATCACTGGCTTTCCAGTGCTGTCTTGTCGCCATAATGCTTCTGTGGGGGATAAGAAACACCCCCTTTGTTTCCACAATTCCTGCACTTCCTGAGGTGCACTCCCTTGAATCTCCATTATTTGGCTTATCAATAATTTATGAAACCCTTCTTGCACTAAAATGGTTGTGACTACTTTTTCGTTAATATTCTCAGTATCAAAACTCGAAATATCTGGGGAACATGCAACCCTTTTGGCTTCTTCGTCTGCAGGTTTGTTCCTGCAAGAGATAAAATCTGTTCGCTTAGTATGCGCTGCGCATTTAACGACCGATATGGCCACTGAGAGTTGTAGGGCCTTAATAAGCCTCACCAATAAGGATGCGTGCTGCACTGGAGTGCTGTTTGCGTGGAAGTAGCCACTCCTCTTCCAACATGCTAACCCTGCGTGTACTGTTGACATCATGTATGCAGAGTCAATGTACACAGTTACTTCCTCACTTTCGTGTTTCTCGAGCGCGACAATGAGCGCTACTAATTCTGCCGCTTGCGCTGAAAAGTGAGACATTAGCCTTGCACTTGCTACAACTTCAAATCCTCTATTTTATCTATGTCTCACTACTGCAGCACCTGAAAGCCTTTCCATACTAGTCTGATCAATTTTTGAAGAACCATCAATGAAGAGAATTTCCCCTCCTGCTAAAGCATTTTCCTTCACACGGGGTATATCATCAACATAATTCGCACAGTTATGCACATGATCGCCTTCTTTTATTGGCTCAGCTATAAATGTGCCACAATTCACTATTTTACATCTTACAATCTTAATCGTTGGGTTAGAAATCATTACCTCATAAGCTGAAGCTCTTTGGATGTCAATGTGTCTTTGGGTTCCTCTAAAATGGCATACAGAGCATGCTCCACGAAGAGTCATGGAGCAGCCCTTTACAATACTTGTAGATTTCTCAATCGTGAACGCGGCAGCAATCAATGATTGTTCGCAAGGGAAGTGTCCTCTCATAACTGGGTCTAAAATCCAACTGTAATATGCTAAAGGTTTATATCCAAATATAGTTCTCTGCGTTAGCACTGCTGTCATGACTGTCCCATTTGTGTGCGAAAACAAATAAAATTCCTCCGCATAATTGGGAATTCCTAAAACAGGGGCTGTACAAATTGCTTTTTTCAGCTCCTGAAACCCTTCCTCCATTCTTCAGTCATTCTATTTTTATTTTTTCCACCTGTGCTTTCTTTAAAGCTTGCAGTAATGGTCTTGTATACATACTACACCCAGGCTCTAACATAGTTGCATAATGCCCACAACTGTTGCATCTGTTTCACTGTGTTTGGGTTTGATGTTTTCATAATCGCCTCGGCTCTTTCAGGCGTCACTTTCTTTCCATCATGTGAAATCAATTGACTTATGTATAACACCTCTTCTTGATAGTATTGTAACTTCTCCTTGTCTACCTTATATCACTTGTCTGCTAGAATAGTCATCAACTGAACAGAATCTTGTCTGCACTCATCTTCTGTGGTGCTACAAATTAAAATGTCATCTACGTATTGTATCACTGCACTCTTAAGATCAATATTGCCTAAATCCATTTGAAGGACTCTATTAAAGATCGATGGGGACTCACAGTACCCTGGAGGCAAACAAGTATGTTTCAGTCGGGTTTGGCGGAACGTAAATTACGTCAAGTCTTGTGAGTCCTTGTGCAATGGGATCGAGACAAACACATTTTTCAAATCGATCACAGTGAAATATTGAGCTTCCACTGGGATAATACACAGTGCTCTCGCCGGATTAGGAACTAAAGGAAACTCTGCATCTACAATCTGGTTAATTGGTATCATATCTTGTATAAATCTCCACGAACCTCCTTTAGATTTTTTGATCGGATACACCGCAGTATTAAATGATGATTTCGATGGCACCAGAATCCCTTGTTTCATCAGTGCTGAAATGGTCTGGAATATACCCTCATCAGCTTCTCGAGACATAGGGTACTGCTTTAATCGACGAAAAATCGCTCCTAGCCTAAGCTTTCTTTTAACTTACCCTATTCCCTTCAATAAACTTACGTCATAGGGGCCTGTGGCCAAAGGGCGCTTGGCACCTTTTCCAAGTCTTCCTGAAAAAAATGCTGGATGTTGCCGCATTATCGCCATTCGCTGTGGGATTTCCCTCTTTTCTATCCTTCCCAGTACGTAATGCTCATGAAGAACACTACTTCATCATCTGTTTGGTCTTCCCTGAACATGTCGTCATCAGTTATGTCAGTCAAGCTGTACCCTTCCTCGTGAGCTATTACTGTTCTCCATGGTCTACCCTCATCTACTCCTTCAAGCATTGCCATTTCACTTCGTACTATGGCTGCTTCCAATTCTATAGGGATAGTCTGTCCCCCCTCTACGTCCATGGGTATTCGTGGTCTAAACAAAAACTCATCAGGTATCCTTACAATTTTTCCCACTAAGCCAGGTAGCCATGTTAATAGAATTCTCACTCCATATAGAAAATTCTCTTGATCTACTGGAACGCCTCGCAGAGCCACTTGCCCTGTGAACGCCAGTATAAATTCTCCCACATTTAAATAGTGTATTCCTGGAGTGCAACACACTATTCCCTGATCAGTAAATGAAATTGTCATGTTTATATTAGAGCTGGGGTGTTTGATTATAGCATGTACACAAAGCCACTTCTGCAAGCATTAAATAAAGCATAAATTGGTAAAACAAAGATAGAATGGACTGAAGAAATCGAGGAGGATTTGAGGGGTTGAAAAGAGCAATTTGTATGGCTCCTGTTTTAGGGGTTCCCAATTAGGGTGAGGTTATTTGTTTTCACACACAAATAGGACAGTCATGACAGCAGTGCTTACAAAGAACCACATTGGGGTATAAACCTTTGGCATATTACAGTGGGATTTTAGACCCAGTTATGAGAGGACACTTCCCTTGCGAACAATCTTTGGCAGCTGCCACGTTTGAAATTGAGAAGTCCACAAGTATTGTCATGGGCTGTTCTATGACTCTTTACATGGAGCATGCCTTGTTTTCCATTTTAGGGAAACCCAAGGGCACATTAACATCCCAAAGAGCTTCATCTTATGAGGTAATGATTTCTAACGGAACGATTAAAATTGTAACATGTAAAATAGTGTATCCAGCCACATTCGTAGCTGAGCCAGTAGAAGAAGGTGATCATGTGCTTGACTGTGCCAATTATTTTGAATTTTATGATGATATACCCTGTGTGAAAGAGAATGCTTTGGCGGGAGGGGAGATTCTTTTTATTGGTGGTTCTTCAAAAATGTATCAGACTAGTGGGGAAAGGCATTTAGACACAGTAGTAGTAAGACACAGATTAAATGGAGAATTCGAGGTGGTGGCAAGTGCAAGGCTACCATCTAATTTTTCAGCACAAGCAGCAGAATTAGTAGCCCTTATTGTCGCGTTTCAGAAACATGAAGGGCAGGAAGTGACAGTGTATAGTGACTCTGCCTATGTGACGTCAACCGTACAAACAGGATTGTCACGTTGGAAGAGGAGGGGCTAACTCCGCGCAGACGGCTCTCCAATGCAGCATGCGTCTTTATTGGATAAACTCATTAAGGCACTACAACTCCCGGTAGCTATAGCGGTCATAAAATGTGCAGCGCATGCTAAACAAATAGACTTTATCTCTTGCAGGAACAAAGCTGCAGTCATAGAAGCCAAAAGAGTTTCATATTCTCCAGAAATGTTGAGTTTTGATACTGAGTATATTAAATAAAGTCTGTTTACACCATATTAGTACAGGGGGGGTTTAATACACTGTTGATAACTCAATAACTAGAGATTCAGGTAACAGCGCCACAGGAAGAGCAAGAACTGTGGAAATGAAGGGGTTGTTCTTCATCATCCTCTGAAGTTTTATGGCAACAGGAAAGCACTGGAAAGCCAGTAATGCCAGTAACTTTGTTGAAAGTCACACTTTAACAGCTACATTACCCTGTGCATATAACTAGAGAAAGTCTTGCTGCCAATATTGCAGAAGACTGGTTAATTCCTAATTTGTTGAAACAAGTTGCACTGTTTATGGTGAATTGCATCTTGTGTCAAAAGTTTACTGCTGTGCATATACCGAGAATGATTAGAGGAGCAATACCTCGACCGAATGGTCCATTTCAGCATTTACATATCGACTATGTCGATATGCTGAGACATGTAATGGATATAGGGATCTATTAGTGGTGGTGTGCCCCTTGTCTAGGTGGATCAAAGCAGGTCCGTGTGCACACCCTGATGCTACTTGCACAGCAAAGTTTTTAGTGCGTGAAGTTTTCCCGAGGTAGGGTTTGTGTGAAGTGCTAAGATCCGATAATGGGCCACACTTGGTCAATGAGCTATTTGAGCAAATAAGGCTTTTAGTAAGTATAAAGCACATGTTCTTTTCTGCGTATCACCAACAAGCAAACGGAATATGTGAGAGACTCCACGGCCTCCTCAAAGAGAGGATTGGTAAGATTAAATTGACTTTGAAAAAGGGATGGCTGTATTGGCTACACCTGGCTTTGTATGCCCTTTGGAATCAGCCAAGTTCGAACCACCACCTCACCCCGCACGAGCTAGTACCAGGGCATTGAATGTGAACTCCCTTTACACCTACGTTTCTCCTTCAACAGTTACGATTTCAGGAAGACAAGCTTGGTTGCATCTGAATGACATGAAGATTTATAAAGGCGAGTAAGCTCCCACCCACCGTTGCTGATCCAGAAGCAAGACAAGAAGAATTTCCATGTGTGCAGACTCAATCGATGACTAAGAAGATGGACGATAAAGCAACAAGTGATTAAACACATACTTTATTTGGACTGGAATTAAATAGACACTCCTTACAAATTTTAGCAGGGGGAGTGCAAGGGCTTGCAGAGAAATTCCAGAGTTTTGAAATTAACTTTTAGAAATATATTGAAGCAGTGAATAATGCATCAGAATTATGCTTAAACGTCAGTTCTTGATCAGAAATTGGAACAGAGATCAATATCCAGATTAATTTCATGGAGAATAGCTGTTTTATGTGATAAAAATACATGATACCTGCCAATACTGACGTTCATCAGCTTGTGGTTTCTGTTTTTGTGTTCATACTTCAATGTTACCCTGCTCTTGTTAGAAGAGACGTTAATATTCACACCTTTTTTACAGGATCCTAAAAACGGTCTAGTGATGAGAAGACTCCTCATTGCTATAATTGAACTAATTGTACGGTTTCAAATGTGAAAGAAACTCCATGATTGTATTATAAATGATTAATGAAGAAGATGGCATGATTACAGAGATTGCACGAGTTCAGCAAGCAGTAGGGTAGCACGAGAAATGGTTGCCCAGATTTCTATGCATAATATATATTTGCATGATTGTTCTCGTTGTCTTGTCTTTTTGTTCCTTATTTTTCACACTCTCTATCATATTAATGGTTCTACTAAAGAAAGGGTTCCTATGATTCTCCTCACTATGAATACGAATGATGACAGTTTCCCTGATGTCTATAAGTATGTTAGGAGACATAAAAGAGATACAGAGAAATATAATGAAGGGATAAATACCTATCTAGATAATTCAGCTCACCTGTGGAATAAACTGTGGTATCAACACTTGAAAAGGTGGGGGAAAGAGCATCTGATGAGAGTTGCTATGTCTGCTTTCTCATCCCCTATGCCATGAATACAGAAATGCCTCAGCCATCTTGCAGCATGTACTACTCGAGGACAGTTCCAAGGAAGCTGGGTGACCTTGCGATGAAGATCAAGATGGTTGTTTCCATACCAGGATGGCTATATCAAGGCCATACGAATGGAGAAGGAGTCTGGATGGAAATAAACAATGCTTGTGGATCCTGCTACAGGACAGGATGAGGTGATCATTGAAGAAATGAAGAGAATGAACTGTCATGATGTGACAGAAATAGCAGGATTGCCTGTATGTTGGGAACAAACACAACTATTGATCTCTGGGCGAGTGCTTACCAAGAAATGATGGGAAGAAGGAATGATGTCCTGTGCAGCTCATCTGCTGAAAACAGAATACGTACAAAAAGTGCAGAGTGAACGATTGATGCTTAAACTCATGGGCCAAGCCCTCCAAGTTGCTGACATGGGTATAAGACGAATCAGGCCCAGTAGCTGTAATCCCATTGGTTAATGCAGTACTATGTTTCCAAAGCCATGGAAAGAACCATGTGGCATATAACAAAGGATACAAAATCACAATTGGCATTCCCGGAATGAGAGAAGGGACAGCTGTCCTTATGGATCGATATTGGGCTTGTGGATCTAGAGCCTATATGAAATTGCCAAATGATTGGGGCGGAGTGTGTGCCCTGGTTACAGCTTTAGTGATTCCTCAGAGCGATCTAAACATTTGTGAATTTCCAAAAGGGGATGACCGTTTGAGAAAAAGAAGATCACTTGGACTCATACGGACGAAAAGAGAACATTATTATACGATTGATGACCCTCCAGAATAGATATGTTCTTGATATGATTACAGCGATGGAAGGAGGAGTTTGTGCCAAATTCGGCCATCATGTTGCACATTTATACCTTCTCACAATGACCAGAATGGAACCTTGTCGGAGGCCATATCGACATACCAAGATGGAAGACGATTCAGATGACATTGAAGATGACAGTTGGTTTACCTCCTTGTTTTCATGGTTTCCTCAGTGGTTGGCTAATCTGTTCAAGGTCTTGGAGTATTACTGGTGCTAGTAATGTTTGGATTATCTATAGTCAGGATGGTGATTGCCCAATGCAAGAAAACAGCAAAGAAGGTGGTAGGAATGAAGATCATGATTGGTACCAAAGATGAACCAAATGCCAAGGAGCTGACTGATGTGTCAGAAAATACATAGAGGCTATCATCGTAGCACCTGAGGGAACAAAGTGTCTGTATCCAAAGAATCATAAGAAGTACATGGGATGATGGGTCTATTGTACCCTGAATGGAAAATGTAAATACATGACCTGGAGTGTAGATGAACATGTCAAAACAGCAGGCACCCTGAAGGGGGTGATGAAAATATGGACACCTAAGAAACACTTCTTCAAGAGAAAATACCACGATGTAGAAAAGCTGGAGGAGGTGGTCAAGGACTCGACCAGAGGGGGGAATGTAGAGGAGCAGCTGCGTACCTCTACAGGAGACCCCGCCCCCTTCCTCCCATATGTTGGATACATGAGACTGTGCCATGTTTGACACCAGCCGTTGTGCCAATACTGCAGCGTCTGTTCGAAAGCCCATTACTGCCAACGACATGATAAAAGCCCTCGCATCCATGAAACCCACCACTTGCGTCGAAAACATACTCCTGGCCAGCATCATCTTAGACCACCCTGACATCTTTGCACCAGCCTTAACTAAAGTGATAAACTCATCTTTCCGCGATCAAATTGTGCCTACAAGTATAAAAAGGGTAACAGTCATCCCCTTGTTAAAAAAACGAATCTAGACCAAAGGGACCCAAACGACCTAAGGCCCATAACCAATTGCAACTTTATACTTAAAATAATGGACAAGATTGCCACCACACAGCTCCAAGAACACATAGAAAGCTCAGACCTCCTCCACCACCAACACTCTGGCTTTCGACCAGCGCATCGCACAGAAACAGCTATGCTGGATCTACAGACCAAGATGCTCAACATCATTGCTCAGGGGAAAGCTTGCTTGCTCGTTCTTAGACCTGAGCGCTGCTTTCGACCTATTAGATCACAACCTACTCAAGACAGTTCTAAAAGAAATAGCAAACTGCTCAGATGAAGCAATAAGCTGGATCATGTCTTTCCTACAAAACAGAACATCTAGAGTTCATTGGGGAAATCTATTCTCAATAGAAAACGAAATCACCTGTGGAGTCCCACAGGGTGCCAGCATGTCCCCACTCCTGTTTAACCTATATCTTAGGTTTCTCTGCATAGTCCTCAACAACATCAACATGTTCTTTACCAATTACGCTGACGACACTCAGCTGGTAATTGAACTAAGTGGAGACCATCAAAAGGACAACAAAAAGCTAAGCCTAGTTTACAACGCGGTAGAGCAATGGATGGACCAAAATTGGATGTGCCTAAACGGCAACAAAACATAGCTTATGGTCTTTGGCTCCAATCTTGTCAGATCTAAGCTCCATCCTGCATACAACACCTTCGCCATCAAAAACACTCAAATTAAGGTCCTAAACAAGCTTAAAACCTTGGGGATGATGCTAGAAGCATCCCTGGGATCAGATGACCAAACCCTTTACGTTAAACGTGCTCATACCACCTCCGCCTACTAAAAGCCATAAGACCCTACTTATCTGATGAAAATAGCGCCACGGTCACAAGAGCTACCATCTTATCTCGCCTACACTATGGCAATGTCCTAATTCTAGGATCTAATAAAAACTGCTACCACAGCTACCAAGTTCTGCAAAACAATGCAGTGAGAATCATTAAGCAAAAAACCAGGAATCAGCATATCGGCGAAGCCAGGAAGGAACTTCACTGGCTAAAAATTGAAGATAGAGTCAATTTAAGTCCCTCACGCATAGATGTATTTTTGGCAAAGCCCCTGCATACCTGGAAATTAAAATCATTCCATACAAACCTACGAGAGAGCTAAAATCAGCCGAACAAGGTCTGATAGTGGTAGCTCCCTTCAGACTTAAAAACGGGGCAGGTAAATCCTTCCCTATAACCGCAGCAGGCCTTTGGAACAAACTCCCCGGCCAGTTGAGGATGGAAGCCAATTACCAACGCTTTCGCAAACAACTGAAAACCCTCATCTTCAAGTAATACATATACTCCAACCTGCCCACCTACCTATGCAGCTCTAATGTCTCGTGTTACGTGTTTTATTGTCTTACTTTTTGTCTTTGTGTTCTTGTCTCGGCGCCCCGAAGCTCGAGAGCTACCGGCGCAATACAAATAAATAAATAAATAAATAAAGAAGATACCCGTTAAGAGACAACCCTACCAAATGTATCCACGAAGTGATGACAACCTAAGAGAGAAACTCCCTGAAGGAATATGAGAAAGAGCAAAGAAAAGAACACAGTAATGTCACAAAAGATATGTACAACATCCTGAGGTACTGACTGAAGAGGATGTATAGACCCTAAAGAAACTAATGATGAATTAAAGAATCAAGTGAACTTTTTATTACGAAAAAGATTACACGTGCACAAGTGCTGCAGAAAATCAACCGTTCAATAAATGTACAGATACTGAAACGCAAGGTAGACTAAGTCATCATAGAAGCTGGATATAGGCAGTGAATAGAACGCAGGCAAAACCACCATTATATAGAAGCTGGACATTGATATCCTAAATATAGTAAGCCAGGACCCATAAAGCGGGAAGGAAAAACTGTTTCGCAGTAAGAATAAGCAGAATCGTGGAGTTGCAAGACAAGGTTGTCTGGCTGGAGTCAAAACTTAAGCAGCAAAGGACAGCTATCTATTCTGGAAATGAGCGAGCGTGCAGAGGATGAATCATCCCTTGTTAAGGTGCAAAGAAAGAACACCAAGAGTGCCAAGTTTAATTCATTTAGAGCGTTTATAACCTGCAAAATGGACCAAATCGTGGTCTCCTGTCACGTGAGCCAAGGATGAAAATAGAGTTCGAACTTGGAGTCCTACGCAAGATAGTGAGTGCCCTCACTCTCTGCATTCTCAAAAACAAGGATACTTGCAAGGCCTAGTTCAAAGACAATATTTATGGCAGAAGGCATGGGTGATGAGAGATGCTGGGCTATTTGGGTGGGGAGGTAGTGTCATGCCCCATCTCCTTGCACCTTGGTCTGGGCTTACATGCTGCTAAGTGAACCGAATGTTCTATACATGGCACAAGCGTGCCAACCAATTATAGTAGTCCATATAATGAAGGACCTTATAGTTTCAAGACCAATACGAAACTGTGTATCTAATTATTCTGAAGATTACATGTTTTAGAGGTAGGTACATGTTGTCCACCTGATAGTGGGCAGCCTATCACAATCCTAGGTCCTATAGAATGTATACTTAGATGTTCCCCTTAGCCAATCCCAATCCTTGATAGGTTTTTCATTATTGCCATGTAGTATGACGTCAACTTTGACGTATTTTTGGTATAAAAGCTATTGTTTGTGTAAAGATTGCTGAGAGAAAAGACTAAGCGTACGTTCGTTGATGTTCGTTGTAAACTCCCTGTTTTAGATCATTGTTAATAAAACAGTCCAGTGCCATCTTCCTGAGTTGGTTTGGTTATTTGTATGATCACATCCATTAGATGCACGTTCCTTAAGGGCCCTAAGCTCAATTCCCCTACCATTTGTGTGTCCCACATTGCCACCAGCCAACAGACTATGAAGAAGAGGTAGAAGGGCAAAAAAGGGTACAATTCTCCTCACTGTTAAGTCTGGATACTTCCAACGCAGGAGCTGTCACCACCTCCACCTCACTTACCTGTCGGTGGGGGCGCGGTTATGGGTTCCGCCGCGCCCCATCCTGGCGCTGTTATCCCCGATACCGGTTGGGGGGTCCGCGGTTGTCCGCGACACCCGGCGCTTCCGGGGTTTCTGTGTCCCGGGGCCTGCGCATGCGCGGAAGACCGCGTCTTGGTCTTCACGCATGCGCAGTCCTCGAGGCGCTTGGGAAGCCACAAGCTTGCTTCCCAAGCCTCGTTTCGGACGCGGCAGCACTCGGGGATAACACGGCTTGTGTTCCAAGCCTCCCGAGTGCTGCCGGTCTTATTTAAGGCGCATGATCCTGAAGCTCACCGCGTCTCAATGCGGTTTGTTTCACGGATCGTGTCTTCGCTCCTGAAGCCTCGCTGCTTCAGCTCCAGTCCTTGCCAGCTCCAGCCTGCTCTCCTGTCCTCGCCTGCTCCAGCCTGCCCTTTAGTCCTCACCTGCTCCAGCCTGCCCTTCAGTCCTTGCCTGCTCCAGCCTGCCCTTCAGTCCTCGCCTGCTCCAGCTTGTCCTTCAGTCCTTGCCTGCTCCAGCCTGCCCTTCAGTCCTCGCCTGCTCTAACCTGCCCTCCATTCCTTGCCTGCTTCAGCCTGGTCCAGCCTTGTTCTACTGTTGTGTCCGCTACGGTCTTGCTCTACTGCCTCGCCTTACAAGACTTGCCTGACTCCTCCAGTTATTTGCATTCTCTGGAAACACCACGGCATTCCGTCAGCAATTCCATCTTGCTACACTGTTCCAACACTGCAAGAACCAGGAAGGTGCACTTTAGTGGCGTTGGGAGCTGGTCCACCTCTAACCCTGTTGACTCTAGGGGAAGGGGTGTGCTGGTTTCTCGCGTCTCATATTCCTCAATCACCTGTCGGACAGCCTGGCGACCTCACCAAGAACAACTACCGGAAGCCCAGGTACTCAGCGCCCAAAAGACGCAATCTTTAACAGTAGCGCACTCAACTACTTGGGAAACAGCTAAGCCTTTGACACCCCAGGGGGAAAGGGGAAGTGGAGAAAACAAAAAACTCAAGACACAGGAACTGATACTGGAACTCCAGCCTTCTTCTAGTATCTGCATGGAGGAAATATAATTACACATTACTTAACTCATGTACTCACCACCTCATTATGCTTATTCCCAAATATATAACAAACTTGTTACCTGAAAAATCCTCTGCTCTAGCTGCGAGGATAACGGATTGATGTCCTTACTACTCAAGGCATAATGACTACCAATCCTGCTGCCTACAGTACATAGGTAGCTGCTCAACTTGGTACATGAGCCTTGCAGACTTTTCCTTGATCAAAAGATCTACTGTACTGTCCGTAGCTCTTCTTTCTTTACTGCTCTCCAAAAGAGTTCATGTATCTTCACAACAACTGAAAATATGCGTGCTTAATATTTGCTTTGATATCCTTAAGTCAAATTATGAAATCTTGTCCTTAAAGCTGAGCTGGAACCTCAGAACGTATTATTAATTTTCTCTAAACTGCATGCTGTGCCTGAAAATACTTTTAGGAACTCCATATGGCCAGTTCAGTTGAACTATCAGCGTCAGTTACTGTCTCTGCGCACACCGTGTAATAGAAGACACTAACCAACTAGCAGATTGAGTACAAACAGCATCTGCCTGCCGGCACATAATATCAACTCGTTCCACGGAAACGAAAAAAAAATAGAACATAGCGCTTACTGTGGTATCCAACGAGGAAACTGCCGACTGCGTCCCTACTTCACCTCAGAAGTTCTGACGAATACCAGACCTGTCCTCTATCTCCGACGCCGCCCTCTGCACAGCTGGTGATTATGACGCTCAGCGAACTCCGACACCATCCTCTGCACTGCTGTTGATCACGATGCTCTGCGATCTCCGATGCTGTCACTTCACAACAGCTGATCATGACGCACCATAACTTCTCCACGTGATGACTACTGCTTTGAATAAAATAGAACAGTGTTAACGATGCTACGCCACATTCCGTGCTGCAACACTTGCAACAGAACCACGCGCTAAAAAACAAGTCAGTCAAAGTTTATTCTAAAAGATACAGCATTTCCCAAACGTATTAAAAATACCTAAAGCTTGATGAGGTAAACCAACTAAGGAAGTACTTATCTCAATTATGAATGAAATATTGAAAGGACCATCCTCCTGAACTTCATAGGCATGTCTCTCCAAAATGATCCTTGACCTTGACACTTCTTCCTTTAACTTGAAAACAGTTTCTTATTGACCTCAAGGCCCAAACTTCAGGAGCTTAAATAAACGTGACTGGCAAACTTGAATTTTCTAATGAAAGGCAGTTTAGAATGTTAAGAACTGTCCTTTGTCCAACCTTCCACCAATCACTGCCTCTGCTCCCTCCCTCCATCTTGGCTTGGGCCAACTCCAATATCCTGAAAAACGAACGTTAAGGCCAAAGCAACACCAAATCTTTAACTTTAGAGATAACTACAAATGTATATAAATCTACAAAATTCTAGTTAACAAACTATTTAGCAAAATACCTATTTAGCCTAGGACCATCCTTACTACAAAGTGCCTACTTAGTCAAGGACCTGACCGTACCCCCTCTCCGAGGCCTCCCACCAGAACCGGGTTTACAAGGATTTCTTCTGTGAAATCTAGCAACTAAAATGGGGTCATGAACATCATCTGCAAATTCCCAAGAACGCTCCTCTGGACCAAAACCTTTCCAATCGATAAGTTACTGTAACTTCCCATGACATCTCCTGGAATCCAAAATTTCTCTGACCTCAAATTCTTCAGATTGCTCATCTATAATAACAGGACCAGGTGGAATGCCTAATCTTGTACTAGCAAGAAAAGGTTTCAATTTACTAATATGAAATGTCGGATGACATCTTTAAACTAGAGGGTAATTTCAACCGAACAGCAACTGGATTTATAACTGTCTCCACCTCAAAAGGACCCACAAACTGAGGAATAAACTTATTCTTACCCTTAATCCTCATAAATGTACTGGATAACCACACTTTATCGCCAACTTGAAAACCAGGACCAGCCCTACGTTTTAAATCAGCAAACATCTTATAATTTGCTTTATTTACACAAAGGGCCTCATTACGACCCAGGCGGTAAGGGTTTTACGGCGGCGTAAACAGCGCCGACCCTTACCGCCTGAGTACGAGGTCCCTTAGCGCCATGGCGGACTTAACACCTGCTTTTAGCAGGTGTTAAAATCCATGGCGCTAAGGGACCATGGAGTTAATTACGCCACCGTAATTTACGGTGGCGTAATTAACGCCTTCCCCACTCCCATTATGCCCTATGGGGCAAAAATGGGAATGGGGAAGGGTAAATGGGGATTGGGGACTTACCGCCCCGCCAAGGTCGGAATGGGGCGGTAAGTCCGCCAACCACCATGGCGTAAACCTAGTTTACGCCATGGTGGTAAAGTCACGGCCCAGGCGGTAACTTACCGCCTGGGTCGTAATGAGGCCCAAAGTGTCTCCATTGCTCTTTGCAAATTCCTTTTCATAGCCTGTAATCTAGCCTCCACCGCTGGACTACCCACATCAACAGGCACCTGATCCCAGAGAAAACGAGGATGAAACCCCCCGACTACACAAAAACTGAGACATGGAAGTAGAGTCTTTCATAGAATTGTTGTAGACATACTCAGCAACCAAAACCAGATCCACCCAACTGTCTCCTGCCTGTAGTTAAAACCTTAGATACTTTTCCAACTCCTGATTAACATGTTCCACCTGCCCATTAGTCTCTGGGTGATATCCTGTAAACCTGGAACCCGCATTCCCACCAGCTAAGAGACTTTGAAGAAGAGACAGAAAGGAAAAAAGTGTGAAATTCTCCTCATGTGAGATATCAGTTTGGGGAAACCTGCAACCCACATTGCCATAAGCAAAGAACTGGGCAAATATTGTGCAATTCTCCTCATATGATATGTCAAAGTGGAGAAACCTGGATGCCACAAGCAGAGAGACATTAACAGTTGAGCAAAGTAGAAACTATTCCTGGCAGGCGAGTAAACCAGTACAGGAGCAGTTGTAGGAAGTGGAAACTATTCCTGGCCGGAGAGTAAACCTGGGCAGGAGCAGTTGTGTGAAGTGGAAACTATTCCTTGCTGGAGAGTAAACCAGGAGCAGTTGTATGAAGTGGAAACTATTCCCGGCCGGAGAGTAAACCAGGACAGGAGCAGTTACATGAAGTGGAAAATATTCCCGGCAGGAGGGCAACGCAGGACAGGAGCACTTGTATGAAGTGGAAACTATTCCTGACAGGAGAGTAAACCAGGACAGGAGCAGTTGTGTGAAGGAGAACACTTTGTGATTTTAAGTATTGTTGTGGAAAGAAAGCATTTGCTTTATCATCCTGACAAACCATTGTACAAGAGACATTTGTTTTGCCATTCTGACCAAGGTATTCTATAATGGAATCCCTTACTCTGACCTCCTAAAAAAAAAAAAAAAAAAACTTCTCTGAAAGAAACACTTGTCTTAACATCTTGAGAACAGTATTCTATGGAAAACACTGTTGTTACATCCATGGGAGAAACAGTTGTTTTGTTTTTGAACAAATGTTCTATGGAAGAGACATTTACTTTGCCAATTTGAGGGATGTGTTGGATGAAAGAGACATTTTTCATTGAACTTAATAGAATATTGTTGGAACAGAACTCTTTCAACAGTCTTCCTGAATTGATTCAGGGGAAGGGAGTCAAACCCTGGACGCAAGGATTGCTTTGTTGGAATTATACTTTTGAACTTTTGCACATTATTGTTGGAATTGAAATAGACACACTTTGGTTGTATATGTTAGTGTGAGGGGCAGATATATTTGGACACGGTCCATTTTCTTTAGCTTTCGTTTGATGGGCAGAATACGGACGGCTAGGCCTTTATCCCACCCCCTTTTATTGCAACTTTGTGTCAGTCTCTCATTTCTGATACCTCACACTATTCAGCTTCAAGGAAAACCGCCCAGTCGAGAGGTTCAAGATCGTCATGCTGGACTCACTATAAGGTTTTGCCCTTTGGGCTGAGCTCAGCACCAGGGGTATTTGTCAAGGTCATGGATGCGTTCATATCACACCTCCCCATCACGGTGATACACATATACCCATATTTACATGACTGCATGATCCATGCAGGGAAACTAGACAGGGCACGTTGGTCAGTCTATTATGTCCGATGATTGACGTTTCCATTGTGACTCGCTGTGAATAAGAATAACGATACTTGTGCCCACACCAGGACAGCAGTATATCAGTCTAATTTGGGACTGGTCTGGAGGAGAATTATACCCCCCAAGAAAAGGATTGAGGACATACACACACTGTCCAAGGAGTTTCTTGAGAGCACCCACCTGCCAGTGATAATATTTTCGCGTCTACTAGTTCTGATGGCTTCCTGCATGGTGGTGGTTCTTCACGCCAGGATGTGCATGAGACGGACAGAGCTACATTTGGCGGCGAACTGTTTGCAGAACACTCATTCACAAATGGAAGAACTTCCAGTTCCAAGCACCCTACATCCTGATCTCCGATGGTGGCCGCAAGTAGAAAAATTAGGGGAAGAGACACCTGCTTGCCTGCTCCAGTGACTAAGACTCTATCAACATATGTGAGCCTAACAGGCGGGGGAGCACTCATGGAGCGGTGGGAAATACACAACCTGTGGACTGCAGAGGACAAGCGGAATCATACAAACCTCCTGGAACTGTAGGCTATCTTTCTGGTATTAAAGGCTTTTCAGCAACAACTGAGTGATTGCAAGATCCTGATCTACACAAACAACAAAACAGCCATGTTCTATGTAAACAAGCAGGGAGGCACTACATCATCAGCCTTTTGAAGGCTAGCCCTAAAGTTACGTGAGAGGTACGTCCATAACTTGATCCACCCGATCACCACAAACTTGCCAGGCAAGTAAAATATCAGGGTGGACGAACTTAGTCAAGGGTTACACACACCACACTAATGGAAACCTGGGAAACAGGTGGTGGATGAGTCATTTGCGACATGGGGGACACCGCTGCTTAACCTGTTTGTGATGCAGTGAAACAAGAAATATCTCCTATATGCATCTTGGTAGGGACAGGGAGAGGCGTGACAGAGGGTTGCACTCCTGCTTTCATGGAACAGGCAAAGGATCTATTTTATTTATTTATTCACATTTATAAAGCGCACAAACGGCCTTTAGGCATCGTGGCGCTGTTGCAGTTAGCTTGCTTAGTTACGAGATTATTACAGAAAAGTGAAGAGTGCAGACAATAATTAGTACAGTAATGGATACAAACACACAGTAGGCTTACATGTGAAAGGAATGGGTTGGCAGAAAGTTCCTTAGTTACAGTGGAACAATGTGATGGTGTAAATAGGCTTTTAACCTTTGCAAATTAATTAAACAGTTTAGTTTCCAGAGCTTTACGGAAGGATGTGTATGAAGCTTCATTTCTGAGTGTTGTGGGCAGGGCATTCCAGTGTTTGGGGGCTCAATGTTGGGAGCTGGACCCTCCAGCTTTAGTTCTTCTGAAGGTGGGGATGTACATCATGTTAGAGTGGTGTGATCGAATGAGTCTGGCAGATGTGACGGGCATGATCTTGTCTGATAAGTACTGGGGGGCAGAACGAGATAGACACTTGTGAGTAATGGCCATGGTTTTGAAAAGAATGCACTCCTTAACTGGTAGCCAGTGTACATCTCTCCTTGCCTGTGATATATCCCTCTTAGGGATGTCCAGTGCAGCTCTGAGGGCATTGTTTTGAGTAACTCGTAACCTATGGATGTTTTTGGATGAAGTACCAAGGAGTAGGGCATTACAATAGTCCAGGTTCGCCCCAACTGTAGCTCTGGCTATTGCGAGGCGGTTTGTATTTGACAGGTAAGGTTTGACTGCGTTTTTGTGGTGAGTGCGACAGAGGATGCAATGGCACTAACTTGGCATGTCATGGACAATGAAGAGTCAAGGTAAACCCCAAGAATTTTGACTGCTGTTGACACGATAATAGGTGTCTTATCAATATTGAAGGCCTTGTTTTGAGGGTCGAGTTTGTTGAGCGTGTCCTTGGAGCCAACCAGGAGGATCTCTGTTTTATCTCAGTTGAGACATAGACCATTCGCTGACATCCATGTCCGAATGGCTGCGTAAATGTTGTCTAATGCTGCTGAATCCTGTATGTAGGAGCCGGTGAGTGGGAGTAGGACTTGGGTGTCGTGGCATAGTTTGTGTAAGCTATGCTGCGTTCATGCAGGTCATTGAAGAGGGGAAGAGTGAAGATATTGTATAGGGTAGGTGCAGTGCAGGAACCTTGCGGGACACCACAGCACAGTGTATGGTGGTGGGTGCTGTGCTTGCCTGGTCCGAGAAGACCCTTTGAGGAAGGAGGAGATCCATGCTGTGGCTTTGGGGGAGAAATGGGCAGCATTTGTGAGATGATTGCACCGGCTATCATGGTCCACGAGACCGCAGGCTGCCGGTAAGTCTAATACGAGGAGAATTGCCATCTTGCATTTGTCCATTAAATCACTTAGTTGGATCTTGAGCGCCAAAAGGGCAGACTCCGTCCCCTGGCCGGGCGGAACCCAGATTGCCTTGTACCCAATATGTTGTTTGCTTCCAAGAACTACTGTATTCGCGTCTATGCCACTTTGCCCAAAATTTTCAACAGGAATTAGACTGTGGTGATAGGTCTGTAATTGCTGGGTGATTCCTAGCCTAGGCTAGCTTTTTTAGTAGTGGCCAAACCGACGCTTCTTTGAGGCAGGCAGGGACTGTGTTGGTTTTGAAGGAAGCATTCATGAAGAAAGTCTAAGGATTCTGCACAATCTTTGACTAAGCTGGCTGGGCAGACATCTCCTTTACAATTGGAAGGTTTGGTTTTCCGGATGCTGCCCAGTACCTCTGTCTCTGTTACTTCCCTGAATGAAAAGAGTGTTTTACCTTCTAGTGACTGTGCTGATCGTATAGCATGCAGGCGCATGATCTTTGGACAGGTCATTGAGGTGGTCCCTGATCTTTTTCTGTAGAAGTGCAATTTTATTAATCGTGGCTTTTTATACATTGTTGAACCAAGATTCGTCTTTAAGGACTTCTTGTGTGTTGGAGACCGGGGTGGACAATTCTTTAAAAATGGAAAACAGCTCTTTTGATTCCAAAATGGTGTTGGAGATCCGATCGTTGTAGGAAGAATACTTAGCTAGGACAATAGCTTTTTTTGTATTGTTTGGCCAGAGTTTTGTATGCGATTAGTGTGTGGAGTCCTGTGGAGTCCTGTGGCGTCCTTTGCCATTTTCTCAAAGCTATGCGCTTAAGGGTGCGTAGTTCGGTGGAGAATCAAGAATTGGCATGTTTCTTTTTTTTTCGCTTTCTTAACCTCTAGCGGGGCAATGGCATCCACTACTGTACTAAGCACAGTATTGTCCCGGGACGATAACTCAGGGGCAACATGCTCGCCTTGGAAACAAGACGACACGGAGCAACACAGGTTCGGCCTCGGGTCCGCGCTTAGAAAACCTCTGGGTATTAAGCGCGTTATAAATAACCTATCATATCAAGAAGTATTGTAGAACTCAGCCAGCAGAGATGGGTATGAGGAGAGTGGGTGCTGTAAGGCTGGAATGTCTAGGTAATGGAGGATCCTATCTTTGGTTAAGTTGTGTGAGCATCTGGCTACTGCAGGTGGGACAGGCAACGAAGTTTTACAGGCATTACTGTTGATGGGGATGAGGAAGTGGATAAGGTGGTGATTGGTCCAAAGGGACGGAGTATTGCAGCTAACATCAACCCCGCAATTGTGGTGAACTGCCCAATCTAGTGTGCGCCCTTTGCAATGGGTGGGATTGTCTATTTTTTGCTGGAAGCCAAGATCCTGTAGGCTTTTGGCTAGGGCGTTGGCTTGTTAATCTTTCGGATCATTGAGGCCCAAATTGAAATCACCAAGAAGAATGGCTTTAGTGGATGTTTTTAGATTATCCCCGAGGAGGTGTATTAGATTTTCATGGAAGTCAGCTAGTGGGCCTGGCGGACGGTAGGCTAGATAAATAGTTAGGAGAGATCGAGATCTTGACTGAGAGGGAGTCCACATTCTCACCCAGTTGTGATGACGTTCGTCTGGCTGATAGTCTCTTTGACTATGAGGGCTACTCCTCCTCCTTTGGCAATCTGTCTGTCTTGTCGGAAGATGGTGTATCCTAGTGGAAGGGCTAGTGAGATCGAAGGTCCTGAGGCTTCATGGAGCCAGGTTTCGGTAATGGCTATGGCATCAAGGTCCATGTTGCATGTGCTGGGAGTGATCTAGTGTTTATCAGCTCACATTGCAGGAGATACCACTCAACCTTTGTTTTTGTATTGCGTTTAGCTGTCTGGGAGGTGGTGGAGACTTTAAACGCAGTAGGTGGCGCCTGGGTAGATGTCACTAAGGAGTGAGAGCACAGTGAGCTAGAAATGAGACATTTTTCTTGTGAGGCGTGGCGAGAGCGCAGGCGTAAGAGTTTTTTTCTGGTGCCTGTTGATCTTGGGAGCTTCCAGAAATGGTTAGGTTTGGTGCGGTTCCCAAGCCTGTTTCTCAAGGCTAGAGGGTTAATGTAGCTTGTTGTAGACCCAGGAAGCAGAGTGTTGGACACAGACACAGGTGGATTGTGGAAAAAGGATGGCAGAAAGTGGGTAGGGGGAATGTCCTCTGATTTAGGTGGCCCTTTGGTAGCCATGCTAGGTTAGACGGGGAGAGTCAGGCAGAGATACAAGTACTATATCAGAGGGTTTTTAAGTAGGAATCAGCACATTTAACTTATGATATACATGTCCTATGGACTACTGTAACCGCCTCTTTCTAAATCTGGCTGCTTCTACTCTCCGCCCTCTGCAACTCATCCAGAACAGGACTGCGAGACCTGTCCTTGGCCTCAAGCCCAGGGATTGTATCTCTCCAGGACTGAAATCTCTGCACTGGCTCCCAGTGGCTGCGATGATTAAGTTCAAACCCCTCTGCATTGTCCACAAGGCCTTCTGAGGCCTCAATACCTCCAACTGTCTCTTCCTAAATATATTCCTTCTTGAGCTCTTAGCTCATCTGCCTCCAACACCCTCAGGGTCAGTCGCTTCTCCAAGCAATGAGTTGGTGGTGGATCTCTTTCTTCGGCTGGGGCCTACCTCTTGAACAGCCTCCCTGAAACTTGAGGAGAACCATCCCCTGTTCCGGAAGCACCTCAAGACCTTCCTCTTTGCTTCTGCTTTCTCTCCTCCTCTCCCCTGCTGAATTCCGGACTGAAACTGCACTGGTCACCTGGCTACCCTCTAATCTTGGGCCCAGGGTCACTCCCCGCCAGCTGCACACCTGCACTGCCTCCCGGGCAACCTCTGCATGTGGGGGCTGTTTTTTTTCTGTAGCCCTACAGTCCCCACCAGCTCCTGACACTTTGGCTGCACTTACTCCTGTACTTGCCACTAGCTGGGCCACACTTTTTCCTCTGTTGTATTTATTTCATGTATTCTTTACTGTTGATCCTATTTATGGCACTGCCCCTCTCCCTCATCCCCTTGACTTGCGCAATCTCAATGTCTCCTTGCCTAGTAAGATCGTTGTCTTTGTCCTCCCTCTGTCCCCCCTCTCTTGCCTTGTCGCGCCTTGAAACACTTGTGTATAGGTGCGTTATAAATGCCATATCATATCATATCATAACACTAAGTCCTAGTGAATGGGAGAATTGAAATCCGGTAATGGACTGATGTGCAACACATATGATCATGGGCTACAGCGCATTTCAGTGCCTTTCTATGCCTTTCCACCTGTTCCGCTACTAATGAAGGTGTTTCACAAACTAAAATGGACATGGAACGTTTAAATGATTTGAATTCCCCCACACTGGTCTAAGAGGACTCAGTTCTCTGACCCCGAGACTCTGTGAGATGAGAGACGCTGAGGATGTTATCATTGGGGCCAGACCTTCTACATCAGCAGGCAGAGTCGATTCTTCATCCAGACCCTTGAATGCTTTCCTTAGCTGCTTGGTTCCTGAGGACTTAGGCTACAGACGCCTGGGACTATTAGAAGAAAGCATGGCAATCGGAAGGGCTGCTAGAAAGGGTGCAATGTGCTCGTATTCGGATGTTGCCACTGGTGTCTGGATGATGGGAGGCAAAATGAAAAGAAGTTCTTTTATTCATCACACATTTGGTCCAACATGTCGGCAGACCCGTGCAGAACTTATGTAGCCTTACTACATAAGCAAAAGAGGCAATCGCTTCACTATCGAATCCTGCGGAGAAAAGGCACTAACAGGCTATTAAAGCCATACCCTCCAAGGTGGAGCCCTCGTGCTCCCTGGGATTTAAATGTGGTACTAGCAACTTAAATACAAAAACCCTTTGAGCCAAATGTCGCTACCGAGTTGCGCCTGGTAAGGCTCAGTGCCACGTTTGTGGTGGCGATTACTTCAGCTCGACAGACGTACTACAGGCATTAAGTGTCAAGGAACCCTTCCTCGTGTTCCACAGAGAGAAGGTAGTCCTGAGAACGCATCCCAGTTTTCTACACAAGGTCGCCTCTTCGTTCTATAACAATGTGGTGATATCGTTGCCTGTATTTTTTTTATGGATCAAAATATGAAGGCAGAAAGAGCACTGCACTCACTGTGTGTGGCAAGGGTGTTGAGTGATCTACTTAGAGAAGATGAAAGTGATAAGGGTGGCTTCTCAACTTTTCATAACCTTTGAAGGAGCATTTCTGCTGGATCTAAGGCAAGCATCGTCCGGTGTTTGGTTTTGGCAACTGTAGAGGCCTAGAACATTACAGGCAAGCACCCGCCCAAGGGTCTGCACACTCCCATTCTAAGAGCAAAGTCTGCATGTATAGCTTTTAAGAAGCATGTTCCATTAGTTGGCATATGCAAGCCGGCCACGTGGGTAACTCAACACTCCTTTTGCAAGCATTGGATACAGGTTGGAGGAACAATGCTACTTTTGGACAGGCGACCCTCAAGAACCCTTTTACCTAAAAATATATAAGAGGATCATACTACCCACCCAGGGGTTAGGGATGCTTTGAAATCTCCCATCAGTATGGATAGAAGAGGATAGGACGGAAGAGTATGAAAGGGTTACTCACCGTAGTGATAACTGTACTCTTGGTCCATAGTCCCCTTTCCACCATTACCAAGTCCGACTTGAAAGAGAAACTGACTGTTAGGCGGATCGCGCAAGGTAGAGGTTGCAGGTGTGCGTGCCTGGCACGCCTTTGCAAGAATATGCTAAGGAACGCTGCTATGCAACAGGCTCTGGCCCAATCCCAGTTCCCGTTCAGTCCGACGCCCCATCAGTATGGAGAAAAGGGGACACTGGGCTAAGAGTACAATTGTCACTACAGTTATTTTGTGTATACATTAATTTATTGTCTATTTACCAGACAAATCTACTGTGCCTTTAAACTAGCTCACATGTTCTGCAGAGTTGTCTTCACTGCTCAGCCATTTCTTCACTTGGGGCGTCAGGAATCCAACGGGATCCCCTTTTAAACCAAGATAGGTCGATATATCGAGGTCCTAGGAATAATACTTAAGGAAAAGCACCCTGACAGGGAGTATGGTACCTTGGGTTATAATTGGCCTTTTGGCTTACTGCACAAAAACCCAGACTCATTTAAAAGTGGAAAAGGTCGCTTTAATGTGACAAGCCAAAGCTTACAATTAAACACTTACCTGGCTCCATGGCCTTACAGACTAAAGAACTATTTTAAACAACCAATTAAATAATTAAACATTTTCATTTCTCCCCCAACAATTAAATAATTAAAGAAAGCCACTTCCTCCCTAACTATCCCTTGGACCCTACCGTCTCCTTACCCCTTTTCCAGGTGTCCCGCTTTCTCCCCGGGGCCATGCCCCTCCAGGCTCAATACCTGTTCATCCGGGGTGGCCCGCTTGTGCAAACAGCACCACCCCATCCTTTCCTGTGTCATTCCCCCATTGTGCTTCCCTCCCCCCACATCTAATGGGGCCATGCCCCGGAGCCCAGAACCACTTCAATACCCCTCAGACTCCCCTCTACACCGATCTCCCCCTTCCTATGATCTGCAGCCAGTCTGACCTGCCACATCAGCAACAGAAATTTTACATTACAACTTCCCTAGTGCCCAGACCTGTCACACAACACTACCAAACAATAGCTCCTTAACAGACACCAAAAAACCCCGTAAAAACTTGACATGGGAAGTAAAAAAAAAAAACCCTGCAGAACCCAGGTACAATGGTCCCCTTCCCCTTTTAATAAAACCAGATACCAGACCTAACCCAAAAGAAAGGGGTGGAGGGCGGGACAATCACCAAGTCCATCCGTCGCCTGCCTCCCTAACCTTCCCTGGACCCTTAAATACTCTGAGGAGGCGCTCTGCCCCCCACAGCCACTCGCTGGCCGTGTGCAGTGCCAAAAACATCCCCGGGGGAAACGCTTGGCGTTCCCCCGGAGTCCCCCTTTTGGCTTACTGCAAAAAAAAACAGACTCATTTAAAAGTGGAAAAGGTTTCTTTAATGTGACAGGCCAAAGCTTACAATTAAACGTTTACCTGGCTCCATGGCCTTACAGACTAAAGAACTATTTTAAACAACCAATTAAATAATTAAACATTTTCCTTTTCTCCCCAACAATTAAATAATTAAAGAAAGCCACTTCCTCCCTAACTATCCCTTGGACCCTACCGTCTCCTTACCCCTTTTCCAGGCGTCCCGCTTTCTCCCCGGGGCCATGCCCCTCCAGGCTCAATACCTGTTCCCCAGGGGTGGCCCGCTTGTGGAAACAGCACCACCCCATCCTTTCCTGTGCCATTCCCCCATTGTGCTTCCCTCCCCCCACATCCAAAGGGCCCATGCCCCCGGCACCAGAAAAATCCTCCACCGAGGTGTTCTTTCTGCCCCACCTCCCCCCCACCATTTTCTTTACCTCCAACTCCTTAACCAATCTCCCCGCCAAGAGCCCAAGTCCGCCAGATAATGATTATTCCCATAAAGCGACAAGTGTACACCATTCCACCCTAAAGATCATGAATCCCTCATAGACTATTTCCTTACGGTCCAAAACCTGTACCGCCACTGATGCACAAACCTCTACCATCTCTCTGTTTATCCCCTTCCTAGCACGCTCTATCGCTCGCTCGCTCCCCTGCAAACTCTCTGCGGCAACCACTTAGTCCCCACTACAGATGCTTGAGGCCACCCTTTTCGGACCCATAACAAAATCCCTTTTTATTTTCCTAAGAAGAGCCACACCCGTATTCCTTGCCATATTCTTTCCCCCACCATGAATAATCTCCCCATCTGGAGGCCCCTAGCTTTCCCTCAACCCAGCCAACGTAGGAAGCAACTGATCCCAGCACATCCCCCAAACATGGACCAACTTACCAACCCCGTTGCCTGCCAACAACCCTTTTCTCAGTTTCTTTCCCCGCCCACTTAACCACAGCATATCCCACAAACCAGATTTTTGACATCTGACCCGACCTCCTAGCAGCATCTGAAAAAGAAATTACAAAATCACTTACAAAGCAACAACATCCTACTAAATGCAACACTCCTGCTACCTACTGAAAAATTCTTTAAAGACATCCCGTTTGCCCCGGTCCCTGACATACCCTTTGTATCTCCCTTACTTCCAGCGTCCCAAACTTTTCACCTACTCCTCTCAATAGCCCAGCCTGCTACCTTCAGATGCTGCACCCCTCCTAAATGAATGAGTTCCAACCTCCTAACCTTTCCCACACCCCTAATAACACCTTCCTCAGTAACCTATCCTTCCTGACTCTCCGTATCCCTCTCCGGAAACACCCCTGGTCCTCTCCTACCTGTCCTCCTATATTTCGCACCTTTCACCTAACCTTTAAACCATACCTCTTAGACCCCGTTCCCCCTCTAACCTATTACCCTCCTGCTCACCCTTGCCCCCCACCTTCCCTCACCTTACTAATATGGCCCTGCGTTGCCCACCCTGCACCGGGGGCCCGCGTGCACACCTGTCCATGCAGGCCCTTTTCTTTATTACTCCTCTTCGCCACTGCACCAGGGGCCAAACCTGCACCCCCGTTCATGCAGTCCATTCCATATAACTAATCCTCAAGCTCCTTGCTTCCATTACCACCTGTTTCCCACCTGCACCAGGGGCCCTAGTGCACCCCGGTCCATGCAGGCCCCATTTATGCCTTACTCCTCTCCACCGCTGCACCAGGGGCCAAACCTGCGCCCCCGTCCATGCAGTCCATTCCAGATAAATTCCTCTTCCAGCACCTTGCTTTGTTGCTCAATTTCTTCCCCCAGCTACACCAGGGGCCCTAGTGCACCCCCGTCCATGCAGACCCATCTCCTCACTTCCCGCTGCTGCACCAGAGGCGCTCCCGCACCCCCGTCCATGCAGCCTAAAGCTTACTCACCTTGTCGTGCGGCAAGCGTGAGGGCTTCACCACCATCGTCCAGGCCCTCCAAACGGCGTCCACCACCCCTTAACAATTTCCACAGTTACATCCCCCCTGCGGCCCTCCCCTGCCTAAGCTAAGCATCATCCTCCTAACCCCTCTCCTACCCCCTTTGGATCGCCTCCAAAACCTCTCATCAAACCTTGTGCCCCACCCCCTCCTTTTCCGATAAACTGAGCCCGACCTACCAGAGCACCCAAATTTACCTGGCATGCGGTCCTTCCCCCCCCACCTCCTTGCCCCGCTCCTCGCCCTGACCCACTGTCCCCTGCCTGAAAACAATCTGTAACCGGATGCCGACCCGCACACCTGCTGCACTCGTGTTTAAATTTGCACATCCACCTCGTGCAGCCTTCTTTATTGAACGCCCAACATGCTGCTGAGGGCTGTCCTCTGCCTCCTCCCTCCGACCCCTCATGGGCGGGGCGACCAAGAAAGGGCCGGTAAGGCACAGGCAGCCCACTTGCTGTGTGCAATGTCTGGGCAGGCCTCGTTGGAGCCATCCATTGCAGCCAAAGATCCATGTCTATCTCCCCCCAGACATCCTGACTGTCCTCCGCCATTCTTGCTCTGAATTCCTCATCATAGCGTACCCAGGCAAAACCCCCAAAACTTGTGAAAGCCTTCCTAATTACGTCCATATATTTAAGCAGAGCCACGCATCGCTCCGGGAATTTTTCACAATATACACTGGCATAAATGATAAATGTTGACGTCCAATTCTCAAGAGTCACCGGGACCCTTGGGCGCAAAGCCAGTTCCCTCTCTTCTTCTTTAGACCCCTCCTTTGCTCTCACTTCCCTATGGAGCAACTTAAAAACATCTACAAATTCCCCCGCCTGAATCTTCCCCCTGGTCGCTGCCATCAAGTGCGCCCCCAACGGTTTTGTGATACCCATGTACGGCAGTTTTTTCTCCTTGCCTTTCGCTTCAACCTCCTTTTCTTTTTCAGCCTGCACCTCGAGCACCAACGGCTCCCCCACCTTGTCCGTTTGAACCTCCACTGAGCAAATGCCCTTCTCATTCCCCAAGGCTCCAAAGGCCTGTACACCAACTTCCTTCCTTAACCCGTGCAGTCCAGACCCTTCATTTCCCATCCCCCTTCTCGTGTTCCCCCTCTGCCATGCAGATGCCCATTCCCTTTCCCGCTCACCTCTTTCCACACAGTCCGTCTGCGGTCTGGCGTCCACACCGATGCTCCTCATTTCTTTTCTTAGAGGGCTCCTACTGCGGGGACAAAACATATCAGCAGACTCACCCAGCCAATAGTTCCGCCGACCTCTTGCCCCCGACCACCCTGCAACTGCCTTTCCCGATCCCACCTCAAACTTCTTCTCTCCTCCCCCCTTTCCCTTACAGCCCTATAACCTTCTACCTCCCACTGCCCCACATAATCCTCCAATCCAACTTCATCACCCCTTAAATACCACTGTGGATGCAAGCTCATGCCCGAGTTGAGTTGAACTTCTTCGTGCGAGCCCGGGGTGTCCGCCCCGCCACTCCTTTGACGTCTTGTCGGCGGGGCCGCAGAAACCTCTGCCTGGTCCTCTTCTCTTGGGCAAGGCATGCCACCCTCCACCCTGGAATCCTCATCGCTAGGGGCCGTGCGGCACCCTCTAGGCTCTCCTTGCGCTGACCCTCTACCTCCACCTGAACAGCGGGGGCTGTGCAGCGCCCTCTGCCCTCACTCCTCCTACCCGGGGGGGTCGTTCTGCGCCCCTCTCTAACCTCCCCAATTGATGCGGACCTCTCCCTCCTTTTCCCACCTACACTCTTCTGCAGGTATTTACCCCCTCTCCCCCTCTGCCCTGTCACCCCCTTCTGCGCCCCATCACCGCCCCCACCGTGGTTCCCTTGACCCACCTCTTTTTGTGCATTCCTAGCTTCCCTAGGGCTATCATTCACTCCCTCCCTCACTGGCTCCCCACCCGAAATCATTTCCCCCCCCGGACGCCCTCCAATCTATCTCCCTCCTCATCTTCCTGCCCCTGGATTCCCAAACCTCCCCTCTCCCCGCTGCGGGGGTGCAAGCCACCACTGCCGCGAGAGCCCCATCAGCCGCAGCTCTACACTGCGGCCTGCCCCCACCTACCTCCCCTTCTCCCGTTACTTCCCCTACCGCCCCTTCCAATTGGGCCTTAGATGCCCTGCTAATGATTTCCAGGGCCTCCCTCCGAGCCCTAGCCTCAACCAAACCCTTCTTGCTAGCTCCCTGGCCCACCATTGTGCACCAATAATCTGGTTGTGCACTAAAAATATGCCGCCTGAAAATTAAGCTAGCTGAACTAAGCCCCCGAGCCAAAACCTACCCATGGACCAATACCCCTTAGGCTGGGAAAATCAGAAAAGAAAATTAGGCTATAAAATTTAATAACACCTTAAAGTGTTAATCAAACTCTCTACCCCCAAGACAGGGAATAGAAAATTATTATTTTAGGAGAAAAGAAAATTATATATATATATATATTTTTTTTTTATATAGGAACCCCCCTTTTAATACAACCCCTGTCCTAAGAAACCCCCTCCCCTAAAACCTGACCTGTCCCAGAGAAGAAAAAACGCCAAACCAAAAGCCCACGAGCAATTTGGGGCCGAAAAGGCGACAGAAAACACTGCCCCCTAGCGGCTCTTAAGCCGCACCGCACCGGCACAGGAAAAAATAACGCTGTCCCTTTGAGGGAACTGCAGTGCCCACTCACAACGGCTAAATGCTACCGCGTGTAATCTCTATCCGACAGATACACTGCTGGGCCCAGAGAAACCTGCCTTAGAGATCCACCCCCTCCCAAACAACAGATCCCCACTCCCCAGACAACGGATGACCGCCCTGGTAACCAATAATTCCCTACTCTCAGGAAACGGAGCTGTGATGTCCGCCCTGCTGCAGAAAGCAACCGCTGTTAAGCTCGCCCGCCGGCACACTCAGGTAAGAAAAAGAGGGGTGTCTTATCTACGGCACCCCTCACTATAAAATTCACAACAATATCTTTATTTAAACTAACTACACGCCTAACCACCCAATCTAACTAACACAAACCCTACCTCACCTGCTCTACACTTGCACACGCACTAGGCTTAGCTATCTCAGGGAAGGCTCGGGAGCAGGCGACAGGACTGATACAATCACCAAGTCCAACCGTCGCCTGCCTCCCGAACCTTCCCTGTACCCTTAAATACTCTGAGGAGGAGCTCTGCCCCCCAGGGCCACTCGCTGGCCGTGTGCAGCGCCAAAAACATCCCCGCTTCGCGTTCCCCCCGGGGACCCGCTTTTGCTTACTAGGGTAACCAATTCCAAATTCCTTTGCTGCTCTGTGCAGCATTTCTGGACGCAATGATGGCCAACTGCATGAGCAGGCTTCCCACCAGGCTGTTTTGGACTATGAGTAACGAAATCACCAGAAGGGTAACTAAGTAATTTTCCTTTTTGTCTAGGGTACTTTTCAACTTCCCACTAGCTCGGAGGAAAGGGTATAGCAAGTATGAGCAAGTGCAGATTAAAGTGCTAAGTATTGGGGCGAAAGCTTTAGTAAAGCTCTCCTGGCTCTGAGGCTGTCAGAGGCTCAAAGTTCTCTCCTGCATGTCTAGAGTTGGAAAAAGACCATTTGGAAAGCATCTCATGTCCAGCCTTCACTTAGTTAGCAAAGATGAGAAGAATACAGATTCTACTCCCACTCCGTATACACTGTTTGCTGTATGTCTCTGTATTGTGTTGCTTTACCTTCCAAGTGTGCTCCATCCCTCCTCATATCCCGCCCGCCCACTCGCATCTGTGTATCTAGTACCATCAGATGAAATTCTTCACCCAGCATGCCTTTTGGTTTTCGAGAAACCCTGCAGTATACGTTTACACGCCTTCCCCACCGCTCAACGCCGTGTGTCTCCGGAGCCCCCATCCTCTTTTGTCCTCACATGTTCCCGCCAAGATAAAAGGCACTGTTACCATGTAGACACACGGCTCTTATCCGCACCTGCCTGCCACCCAGCAACACCATTCGACCCTGGCGCTAATGGGTTAACGGCACCGTAAAAGGCTGCGGTGCCGTTAACCCATTAGCGCCTTACTACGAGGTCCCTTTGCGGGACCCGACCTGAACGGCTGGTCTAGACCAGCTGTTAAAGTAGGGACCCGCAAAGGGACCTTGGTGCTAGCTACGGTACCGCAATTTGCGGTACTGTACTTAGCGCCTTCTCCATTCCCATTGAGCCCAATGGGGCATAAATGGGAATGGGAAAGGGCCATGGAGGAAGGGGGAATTACCGCCCGCCAACCTTGTAATGGGGTGGTAATTCCCCCTTTCTCCATGGCGGAGTCGGTAAGTTACCGGCATGGATCATGGTGCTATTAGCACCATGGTTTTCCGCCTGGGTCGTAATGAGGCCCCATGTCTCATGTTCTCGTTCCCACATCACTGCCACATCTGCGGCCCGCTAGCCCTCCTGTGCCAACATTCTGTGCCATCCCCGCCCCGCACAAAGATTGCCCAGCAGCTGCCTTCTGCTGTGCCACCGCGTTGCCCCACGCCTCTGCCCTGAATTACCCCTGACCGCTTCCTACTTCATCTCTAACAGCACCCTACTTTTGCATGCCCAAGCGACAGCGTTCTTCCTGGCAACTGTTTTGCCCTGCGCCTCGGCCTTCAGTCGCCAGGTCATCCTCCAACTCAGGTGGCAGTTTCCGGCTATTCACCGAGACCGCCGTCAAGTGGACTTTTGCGATCAACCCCACTTCTGCATGAACCTTCCGTAAAGTCTGCGCACTAAGCAGCCTGGCTACTCTGGGCACAGATTCACCAGCCTGTGCTCATGACCCTACGTTTCACAAGACTTTCTAACTTCTATTATACCCTAATCAGAACCATCGCTTATTCACTTCCCAAGTCTGCCTGCGAGCATCACTCACTCACTCACTTACTCTGCTCTGCTTGCACGCGACTGTAATAAGTAGTAACCATCTCTTATTTACTCCCCAGACTGCCTGCAAGCGCCACTCACGCCGCTCTGCTTGCATGTGACTGTAATAAGTAGTAACCATCCCTTATTCCCTTCCCAGCCTGCCTGCAAGCGCCACTCACGCCGCTCTGCTTGCATGTGACTGTAATAAGTAGTAACCATCCCTTATTCCCTTCCCAGCCTGCCTGCAAGCGCCACTCACTCTGCTCTGCTTGCATGCGACTGTAATAAGTAGTAACCATCGCTTATTTACTCCCCAGACTTCCTGCGAGCGCCACTCACTCCGCTCTGCGTGCATGCGACTGTAATAAGTAGTAACCATCTCTTATTTACACCCCAGACTGCCTGCAAGCGCCACTCACGCCGCTCTGCTTGCATGTGACTGTAATAAGTAGTAACCATCCCTTATTCCCTTCCCAGCCTGCCTGCAAGCGCCACTCACTCTGCTCTGCTTGCATGCGACTGTAATAAGTAGTAACATCGCTTATTTACTCCCCAGACTTCCTGCGAGCGCCACTCACTCCGCTCTGCGTGCATGCGACTGTAATAAGTAGTAACCATCTCTTATTTACTCCCCAGACTGCCTGCAAGCGCCACTCACTCCGCTTTGCTTGCATGTGACTGTAATAAGTAGTAACCATCTCTTATTTACTCCCCAGACTGCCTGCAAGCGCCACTCACTCTGCTCTGCTTGCATGCGACTGTAATAAGTAGTAACCATCTCTTATTTACTCCCCAGACTGCCTGCAAGCGCCACTCACGCCGCTCTGCTTGCATGTGACTGTAATAAGTAGTAACCATCCCTTATTCCCTTCCCAGCCTGCCTGCAAGCGCCACTCACTCTGCTCTGCTTGCATGCGACTGTAATAAGTAGTAACCATCGCTTATTCACTCCCCAGCCTGCCTGCAAGCGCCACTCACGCCGCTCTGCTTGCATGTGACTGTAATAAGTAGTAACCATCCCTTATTCCCTTCCCAGCCTGCCTGCAAGCGCCACTCACTCTGCTCTGCTTGCATGCGACTGTAATAAGTAGTAACCATCGCTTATTTACTCCCCAGACTTCCTGCGAGCGCCACTCACTCCGCTCTGCGTGCATGCGACTGTAATAAGTAGTAACCATCTCTTATTTACACCCCAGACTGCCTGCAAGCGCCACTCACGCCGCTCTGCTTGCATGTGACTGTAATAAGTAGTAACCATCCCTTATTCCCTTCCCAGCCTGCCTGCAAGCGCCACTCACTCTGCTCTGCTTGCATGCGACTGTAATAAGTAGTAACCATCGCTTATTTACTCCCCAGACTTCCTGCGAGCGCCACTCACTCCGCTCTGCGTGCATGCGACTGTAATAAGTAGTAACCATCTCTTATTTACTCCCCAGACTGCCTGCAAGCGCCACTCACTCCGCTTTGCTTGCATGTGACTGTAATAAGTAGTAACCATCTCTTATTTACTCCCCAGACTGCCTGCAAGCGCCACTCACTCTGCTCTGCTTGCATGCGACTGTAATAAGTAGTAACCATCGCTTATTTACTCCCCAGACTTCCTGCGAGCGCCACTCACTCCGCTCTGCGTGCATGCGACTGTAATAAGTAGTAACCATCTCTTATTTACACCCCAGACTGCCTGCAAGCGCCACTCACTCCGCTCTGCTTGCATGCGACTGTAATAAGTAGTAACCATCCCTTATTCCCTCCCCAGCCTGCCTGCGAGCGCCACTCACTCCGTAACTGCTGGAGCCATATGCATGCAATTTACCTTAGTGCTTTTCGTAACAGTGATTGTGGGCTTGCCCGGACCCTTTCCCTCCCCAGAGAAAGGTTGCACCACACATTTGTCAAGTGTTGGCAATAAAAGGCCATAGGATTTTATTGTTACAGATATGGTTATGGAAACAATAACAATAATCGCATATTCTAACAATATCATACTTTTGGGCACCGGGTCCTGAGGTTACCCCCTCTGGCCTGTGCCGCCTTCTTGTCCCACAACTTGTTGTGGTCACCATCCAGTAATCTGTATTTCTCTTCCTTGATATTCTCCCTTCTTTTCTAGGGTGGGAGGGCTTTGTGGAAAAGAACAAATAGAGTGGAGGACGCTGAGTGAACAGCGAACCTCCTGACTGTTTGGGTCCCCGTTCAGGGTCCACAAACAGTTTGTATTTTCCTGCGAGCTGTGCAGCTCTTATATAAGACCCTGGGTCTTTCATGTGTAGTTGTGGGGGCTGGCCCAGCCCCCGGCCGGCTGTAGCCGACTGTCTGGCCCCCCGAGGGGGGAGAGCAGGCCTTTGTACTCATTCATGCCTGCTGTTGGTTCCCTCTGGTGATTGGCACCCTAGTGCTTTGTGGAAGAGTGAGGTGTTCACACCTCACCCTTCCTGTGCTTTGTAGTGTGGAGCGACTGCGTGTCTCTGTGTTGTGCGGGGCAGGGGGAGCAGGCTTGGGGGAAGCAGCTGCCCCTCTCCCATGCTTGCCGGACGGTACCAGCAGTTACCCTGCCTCGCTTTTGGCGGCCCTGCAGCATTGCCCATAACTGCTGGACCCATATGCACGAAACTTACCTTAGTGCTTTTCGTAACAGTGATTGTGGGCTTGCTCGGACCCTTTCTCTCCCCAGAGAAAGGTTGGACCACACATTTGTCAAGTGTTGGCAATAAAAGGCCATAGGATTTTATGTTACAGATATGGTTATGGAAACAATAACAATAATCGCATATCATAATAATATCATACTTTTGGGCACCGGGTCCTGAGGTTACCCCCTCTGGCCCATGCCGCCACAACCTGGATTGGTTACCAGCTGTCCAGGTTTCCCCCAAAAGTTGTTGCTTGCTTTGTCCTAGCTGCCTTGCCTGTTCCCCTTGGTTTGACTGTTCAATTGATTGTGTTAAATGTGGCCCAGCTTGGGGGAGCCTTATGGCCCATATGCTGTCTCTGTTTTATACTTCGCTTCCCAGCTTGTGTTCGTATTTTGCGCATGTTTCCGGGGAGCCCTGATTGGTTCCCCTGGGGTTCCCGTGTTTTGCTCATACGTTCAAACAGTTTAAATACTCTGCTAGCTTGACTGTATACTGGCCCTGGCTTTTGTGGGAGCGTTGGCCTGTGTGTCTATAAAAAAACGATAGTTTTGGACACCTGGAAGTGTGGTCCTGGCCCATTGTGACGTTGGCCAGGTTATTTGCTTAAAAAACCCTTATTGAGTTTTGGAACATTTTTAGCAGCGTGGCCCCGGCCCTTTGTGGCACTGGCCTGTTTGCCTATTCAAAACTTTACATTTTGGGTTTCTAGAAGCATGGCCCTGCCCTTTGTGGCGTTGGCCTGATTATTTATCCTAACAAACTTTGTTGAGTTTTTTGGGATGTTTTTAGAAGCGTCGGACTCTTGTGTTGTGTTTTATTCCTCACTGCTTATTACTTTTGTAGACCCCATTTTTGGGTTCAGTGCTACTTGCAGTTTTCAGGTCTCAGCCCTTGGTTGTTTGGATTTTAGCTTTCTTCTGTTTCTTGCTTGTACTTTTCTCCACATGTTTTTGGTGCTTGATAGGCTGTGTTGCCTTATTCTCTGGCATCTTTCTCTTGTATGTTCCACTGCCACCTTTGTTTTTCCTCTGTATTCTGTTCTAGACACGCATGCGTCGCATGTTTTGTTTTTTGTTACTTATATGGTGCTACGGACCCTCAGGCATCTAAGCACTGCTGATTAACCACGGTATTTGGTGCTCATATTCTTGACCTTGGAGATAATGAGGGGCTGAGTTCGGCCCTGCCGGGGTTCGACCCGGCGCCAGCAGGCTCTACCCTGGTGTCAAGGTGCAAAACTATTGTTTTGCTATCTGCCTCGTTGTACCGTTTTGGAGGGTGTGGCTCTAATCTTGGAAATATATCCTCTATCTGTTGCCTTGGCTGCCCTTAAGGACAAGCCTGGGTTTTTATTCTGGCCCCTGGTTTTGTGCTTGTCTGGCCTGTTACCTGTGTTGGTGCTGTTCTGTGCCAATCTCGGCCACCTCCAGCATCCGAGAAGACTGGTCATCCGCTTGAGTGCTATTGGTATGTTGCGGGGGATCCTGGTGGTCTGGAGCACTTCTTGCTTGTTGATGCCTTAGTTTCTGGGTTTTGTTGTAATCGTTCCGCTCTCACTTTGGTTCCGCATTTATATTATTGCCCCTGAGGTGAGCTGCGTATGGTGTGGGCTGTCTGGGCTCTGGAACCCCCTCTAGTGCGGGTTGGGGCTGGAAAAAAGGCTCTGCTTGCTATGTTAACTGACTGTTGTTGGTCTGTCCTGTCCTAGCTGTTTGTTTCAGCTCATTGACTGTTTGTGGGGCTGGCTCAACATTCGTCGGCCTGCCTGTGTTTGTCATTGGGGGCCCTGGCTGGTTGTGACCATGGGAGGGTGTGCGGAATCTGTGTCTTCTTGTGCCCTGTGTGGGTGCTATTTTACTTACCTTGCCGTGTGGCTTTGGTGTCATCACCCCTTCTTCACCTGGCATCTTAACCGCTAGCCCCCGATATCCTGGATGCTTCTGTGCTCTTTTGCCGTATTGTCGTTGCCCCTTTCCGTGCCCGTGGTCTATATCTGTTGCACTACTTTAGTAGTGTTGTTGCAACTGGGTCCCCTGAGTACAGGTTTTCCTCAGTTGTGTGTTGTTTTGGACCCCGTTTCAGGGTTCTGTGTTTATTCTGCGTACACAGAAATATTTGGCCAGCTCTGTTTTTTGGATAGCTGTATTTAGTTGGAGATCACTTTCAATGGGTTCTCCTTCTTGTTGCCTTGTTTCAGGCTGACCCCGTTTCAGGGTTCTGTGTTTATTCTGTGTATACCAAAATCTTTGGCCAGCTCCATTTGTGGATAGCTGTAATTAGTTGGAGACCCCTTCAATGGGTTCTTCTTTTTGCGGCCTTGTTTCAGGCTGATGCTGATATGCCTTGGCTTGTGTGTTGTCTCTGCCAGGCTTCAAAACTGCGCCAGTATGATCAGTCCGGGTGTACATAATTTTGTAGTGCTTATGTTGGCTTTTGTACAGGTGGTGTCACAATTCTTTTCTGAGATCCGAGATATCGTCTTGTCCTTTGCTCCATTCTCACACTTCCTGTGTTATGCGGGAGGCTTGTGTCTTGACGCTGCCTGTGCTGCAACATTTTTGGCAATTCGACTTGTTGCGTGCTGTCCCTGGCCTGCCCCAGTTGTTGGGTGGCCTGCTCCACGCCTTGTTGTGCCCCGTGTCATGGGAACTGTGCTTGTATAACTTGTCTCCTGGCTGTTTTACCTTGAGCTGTAGTGTGAGCACAGGTTTTTGTGGTAAATTGACTTGTTGCGTGCTGTCCGTGGCCTACCCCTGATTTGGGAGGAATGTACCACGCCTTGTTGTGCCCCGTATCAGGGTACTGAGTTGTCGATATAAACTTGTCTCATGACTGTTTACACTGATTTGTATTGCTTGTACCAGAAAATATGTTCCGTGCGTGATTATTCTTAGTTGATTATCAGATTTGTACTTCCTCTGATATGGTTGCCCCTCACCATCCTGTTCGGGGGCGGTGGGGGCCATGGCAAGAATTTAGACCGTATATATGTATTTTTGTAATCTTCCAGGATTTGAAAAACTGTAACCAAGGGTTCTGTGCTGCTGTCTATGGTTTTCGTTTGGGAGCCATTAATCTTTGCCTGTTGGAGGCGAGCAATTACTTTGTGTAATAATATCGTGCCTTTAGATAGCGCCACGAGGCCCCGGGTATCGGAGCACTGCTTGTTGTTACCCACGGTGTGCGGTGTCCAGTTATTAACCTCGGAAGGATGAAAGGCTGAGTCTGGCCCTGCCGGGCCTTGAGTCTGCGTCAGCAGGCTCTGCACGGATGTCAAAGTAAAAGCTCTATTCACTGGGCTGTCTGGCCGGCCGTAAACTAAAACAGCTGTTTTTGCCAGCAAATTGAAACGTTCATGTACGGTTTGATAGCTTGTTGCTCCCTGTGATTTGAAATAAATGACAGTCCATTTAGCATTTATATCGCGCTACAAAACCACAGGTATTTGAGCGCTGTTTATTGTTACCCAGGCTGTGTGGTGCTCATTGCCTTTGGAAGGATGAAAGGCTGAGTCTGGCCCTGCCGGGCCTTGAGTCTGCGTCAGCAGGCTCTGCACGGATGTCAAAGTAAAAGCTCTATTCACTGGGCTGTCTGGCCGGCCGTAAACTAAAACAGCTGTTTTTGCCAGCAAATTGAAACGTTCATGTACGGTTTGATAGCTTGTTGCTCCCTGTGATTTGAAATAAATGACAGTCCATTTAGCATTTATATCGCGCTACAAAACCACAGGTATTTGAGCGCTGTTTATTGTTACCCAGGCTGTGTGGTGCTCATTGCCCTTGGAAGGATGAAAGGCTGAGTCTGGCCCTGCCGGGCCTTGAGTCTGCGTCAGCAGGCTCTGCACGGATGTCAAAGTAAAAGCTCTATTCACTGGGCTGTCTGGCCGGCCGTAAACTAAAACAGCTGTTTTTGCCAGCAAATTGAAACGTTCATGTACGGTTTGATAGCTTGTTGCTCCCTGTGATTTGAAATAAATGACAGTCCATTTAGCATTTATATCGCGCTACAAAACCACAGGTATTTGAGCGCTGTTTATTGTTACCCAGGCTGTGTGGTGCTCATTGCCCTTGGAAGGATGAAAGGCTGAGTCTGGCCCTGCCGGGCCTTGAGTCTGCGTCAGCAGGCTCTGCACGGATGTCAAAGTAAAAGCTCTATTCACTGGGCTGTCTGGCCGGCCGTAAACTAAAACAGCTGTTTTTGCCAGCAAATTGAAACGTTCATGTACGGTTTGATAGCTTGTTGCTCCCTGTGATTTGAAATAAATGACAGTCCATTTAGCATTTATATCGCGCTACAAAACCACAGGTATTTGAGCGCTGTTTATTGTTACCCAGGCTGTGTGGTGCTCATTGCCCTTGGAAGGATGAAAGGCTGAGTCTGGCCCTGCCGGGCCTTGAGTCTGCGTCAGCAGGCTCTGCACGGATGTCAAAGTAAAAGCTCTATTCACTGGGCTGTCTGGCCGGCCGTAAACTAAAACAGCTGTTTTTGCCAGCAAATTGAAACGTTCATGTACGGTTTGATAGCTTGTTGCTCCCTGTGATTTGAAATAAATGACAGTCCATTTAGCATTTATATCGCGCTACAAAACCACAGGTATTTGAGCGCTGTTTATTGTTACCCAGGCTGTGTGGTGCTCATTGCCCTTGGAAGGATGAAAGGCTGAGTCTGGCCCTGCCGGGCCTTGAGTCTGCGTCAGCAGGCTCTGCACGGATGTCAAAGTAAAAGCTCTATTCACTGGGCTGTCTGGCCGGCCGTAAACTAAAACAGCTGTTTTTGCCAGCAAATTGAAACGTTCATGTACGGTTTGATAGCTTGTTGCTCCCTGTGATTTGAAATAAATGACAGTCCATTTAGCATTTATATCGCGCTACAAAACCACAGGTATTTGAGCGCTGTTTATTGTTACCCAGGCTGTGTGGTGCTCATTGCCCTTGGAAGGATGAAAGGCTGAGTCTGGCCCTGCCGGGCCTTGAGTCTGCGTCAGCAGGCTCTGCACGGATGTCAAAGTAAAAGCTCTATTCACTGGGCTGTCTGGCCGGCCGTAAACTAAAACAGCTGTTTTTGCCAGCAAATTGAAACGTTCATGTACGGTTTGATAGCTTGTTGCTCCCTGTGATTTGAAATAAATGACAGTCCATTAAGCATTTATATCGCGCTACAAAACCACAGGTATTTGAGCGCTGTTTATTGTTACCCAGGCTGTGTGGTGCTCATTGCCCTTGGAAGGATGAATGGCTGAGTCTGGCCCTGCCGGGCCTTGAGTCTGCGTCAGCAGGCTCTGCACGGATGTCAAAGTAAAAGCTCTATTCACTGGGCTGTCTGGCCGGCCGTAAACTAAAACAGCTGTTTTTGCCAGCAAATTGAAACGTTCATGTACGGTTTGATAGCTTGTTGCTCCCTGTGATTTGAAATAAATGACAGTCCATTTAGCATTTATATCGCGCTACAAAACCACAGGTATTTGAGCGCTGTTTATTGTTACCCAGGCTGTGTGGTGCTCATTGCCCTTGGAAGGATGAAAGGCTGAGTCTGGCCCTGCCGGGCCTTGAGTCTGCGTCAGCAGGCTCTGCACGGATGTCAAAGTAAAAGCTCTATTCACTGGGCTGTCTGGCCGGCCGTAAACTAAAACAGCTGTTTTTGCCAGCAAATTGAAACGTTCATGTACGGTTTGATAGCTTGTTGCTCCCTGTGATTTGAAATAAATGACAGTCCATTTAGCATTTATATCGCGCTACAAAACCACAGGTATTTGAGCGCTGTTTATTGTTACCCAGGCTGTGTGGTGCTCATTGCCCTTGGAAGGATGAAAGGCTGAGTCTGGCCCTGCCGGGCCTTGAGTCTGCGTCAGCAGGCTCTGCACGGATGTCAAAGTAAATGCTCTATTCACTGGGCTGTCTGGCCGGCCGTAAACTAAAACAGCTGTTTTTGCCAGCAAATTGAAACGTTCATGTACGGTTTGATAGCTTGTTGCTCCCTGTGATTTGAAATAAATGACAGTCCATTTAGCATTTATATCGCGCTACAAAACCACAGGTATTTGAGCGCTGTTTATTGTTACCCAGGCTGTGTGGTGCTCATTGCCCTTGGAAGGATGAAAGGCTGAGTCTGGCCCTGCCGGGCCTTGAGTCTGCGTCAGCAGGCTCTGCACGGATGTCAAAGTAAAAGCTCTATTCACTGGGCTGTCTGGCCGGCCGTAAACTAAAACAGCTGTTTTTGCCAGCAAATTGAAACGTTCATGTACGGTTTGATAGCTTGTTGCTCCCTGTGATTTGAAATAAATGACAGTCCATTTAGCATTTATATCGCGCTACAAAACCACAGGTATTTGAGCGCTGTTTATTGTTACCCAGGCTGTGTGGTGCTCATTGCCCTTGGAAGGATGAAAGGCTGAGTCTGGCCCTGCCGGGCCTTGAGTCTGCGTCAGCAGGCTCTGCACGGATGTCAAAGTAAAAGCTCTATTCACTGGGCTGTCTGGCCGGCCGTAAACTAAAACAGCTGTTTTTGCCAGCAAATTGAAACGTTCATGTACGGTTTGATAGCTTGTTGCTCCCTGTGATTTGAAATAAATGACAGTCCATTTAGCATTTATATCGCGCTACAAAACCACAGGTATTTGAGCGCTGTTTATTGTTACCCAGGCTGTGTGGTGCTCATTGCCCTTGGAAGGATGAAAGGCTGAGTCTGGCCCTGCCGGGCCTTGAGTCTGCGTCAGCAGGCTCTGCACGGATGTCAAAGTAAAAGCTCTATTCACTGGGCTGTCTGGCCGGCCGTAAACTAAAACAGCTGTTTTTGCCAGCAAATTGAAACGTTCATGTACGGTTTGATAGCTTGTTGCTCCCTGTGATTTGAAATAAATGACAGTCCATTTAGCATTTATATCGCGCTACAAAACCACAGGTATTTGAGCGCTGTTTATTGTTACCCAGGCTGTGTGGTGCTCATTGCCCTTGGAAGGATGAAAGGCTGAGTCTGGCCCTGCCGGGCCTTGAGTCTGCGTCAGCAGGCTCTGCACGGATGTCAAAGTAAAAGCTCTATTCACTGGGCTGTCTGGCCGGCCGTAAACTAAAACAGCTGTTTTTGCCAGCAAATTGAAACGTTCATGTACGGTTTGATAGCTTGTTGCTCCCTGTGATTTGAAATAAATGACAGTCCATTTAGCATTTATATCGCGCTACAAAACCACGGGTATTTGAGCGCTGTTTATTGTTACCCAGGCTGTGTGGTGCTCATTGCCCTTGGAAGGATGAAAGGCTGAGTCTGGCCCTGCCGGGCCTTGAGTCTGCGTCAGCAGGCTCTGCACGGATGTCAAAGTAAAAGCTCTATTCACTGGGCTGTCTGGCCGGCCGTAAACTAAAACAGCTGTTTTTGCCAGCAAATTGAAACGTTCATGTACGGTTTGATAGCTTGTTGCTCCCTGTGATTTGAAATAAATGACAGTCCATTTAGCATTTATATCGCGCTACAAAACCACAGGTATTTGAGCGCTGTTTATTGTTACCCAGGCTGTGTGGTGCTCATTGCCCTTGGAAGGATGAAAGGCTGAGTCTGGCCCTGCCGGGCCTTGAGTCTGCGTCAGCAGGCTCTGCACGGATGTCAAAGTAAAAGCTCTATTCACTGGGCTGTCTGGCCGGCCGTAAACTAAAACAGCTGTTTTTGCCAGCAAATTGAAACGTTCATGTACGGTTTGATAGCTTGTTGCTCCCTGTGATTTGAAATAAATGACAGTCCATTTAGCATTTATATCGCGCTACAAAACCACAGGTATTTGAGCGCTGTTTATTGTTACCCAGGCTGTGTGGTGCTCATTGCCCTTGGAAGGATGAAAGGCTGAGTCTGGCCCTGCCGGGCCTTGAGTCTGCGTCAGCAGGCTCTGCACGGATGTCAAAGTAAAAGCTCTATTCACTGGGCTGTCTGGCCGGCCGTAAACTAAAACAGCTGTTTTTGCCAGCAAATTGAAACGTTCATGTACGGTTTGATAGCTTGTTGCTCCCTGTGATTTGAAATAAATGACAGTCCATTTAGCATTTATATCGCGCTACAAAACCACAGGTATTTGAGCGCTGTTTATTGTTACCCAGGCTGTGTGGTGCTCATTGCCCTTGGAAGGATGAAAGGCTGAGTCTGGCCCTGCCGGGCCTTGAGTCTGCGTCAGCAGGCTCTGCACGGATGTCAAAGTAAAAGCTCTATTCACTGGGCTGTCTGGCCGGCCGTAAACTAAAACAGCTGTTTTTGCCAGCAAATTGAAACGTTCATGTACGGTTTGATAGCTTGTTGCTCCCTGTGATTTGAAATAAATGACAGTCCATTTAGCATTTATATCGCGCTACAAAACCACAGGTATTTGAGCGCTGTTTATTGTTACCCAGGCTGTGTGGTGCTCATTGCCCTTGGAAGGATGAAAGGCTGAGTCTGGCCCTGCCGGGCCTTGAGTCTGCGTCAGCAGGCTCTGCACGGATGTCAAAGTAAAAGCTCTATTCACTGGGCTGTCTGGCCGGCCGTAAACTAAAACAGCTGTTTTTGCCAGCAAATTGAAACGTTCATGTACGGTTTGATAGCTTGTTGCTCCCTGTGATTTGAAATAAATGACAGTCCATTTAGCATTTATATCGCGCTACAAAACCACAGGTATTTGAGCGCTGTTTATTGTTACCCAGGCTGTGTGGTGCTCATTGCCCTTGGAAGGATGAAAGGCTGAGTCTGGCCCTGCCGGGCCTTGAGTCTGCGTCAGCAGGCTCTGCACGGATGTCAAAGTAAAAGCTCTATTCACTGGGCTGTCTGGCCGGCCGTAAACTAAAACAGCTGTTTTTGCCAGCAAATTGAAACGTTCATGTACGGTTTGATAGCTTGTTGCTCCCTGTGATTTGAAATAAATGACAGTCCATTAAGCATTTATATCGCGCTACAAAACCACAGGTATTTGAGCGCTGTTTATTGTTACCCAGGCTGTGTGGTGCTCATTGCCCTTGGAAGGATGAATGGCTGAGTCTGGCCCTGCCGGGCCTTGAGTCTGCGTCAGCAGGCTCTGCACGGATGTCAAAGTAAAAGCTCTATTCACTGGGCTGTCTGGCCGGCCGTAAACTAAAACAGCTGTTTTTGCCAGCAAATTGAAACGTTCATGTACGGTTTGATAGCTTGTTGCTCCCTGTGATTTGAAATAAATGACAGTCCATTTAGCATTTATATCGCGCTACAAAACCACAGGTATTTGAGCGCTGTTTATTGTTACCCAGGCTGTGTGGTGCTCATTGCCCTTGGAAGGATGAAAGGCTGAGTCTGGCCCTGCCGGGCCTTGAGTCTGCGTCAGCAGGCTCTGCACGGATGTCAAAGTAAAAGCTCTATTCACTGGGCTGTCTGGCCGGCCGTAAACTAAAACAGCTGTTTTTGCCAGCAAATTGAAACGTTCATGTACGGTTTGATAGCTTGTTGCTCCCTGTGATTTGAAATAAATGACAGTCCATTTAGCATTTATATCGCGCTACAAAACCACAGGTATTTGAGCGCTGTTTATTGTTACCCAGGCTGTGTGGTGCTCATTGCCCTTGGAAGGATGAAAGGCTGAGTCTGGCCCTGCCGGGCCTTGAGTCTGCGTCAGCAGGCTCTGCACGGATGTCAAAGTAAATGCTCTATTCACTGGGCTGTCTGGCCGGCCGTAAACTAAAACAGCTGTTTTTGCCAGCAAATTGAAACGTTCATGTACGGTTTGATAGCTTGTTGCTCCCTGTGATTTGAAATAAATGACAGTCCATTTAGCATTTATATCGCGCTACAAAACCACAGGTATTTGAGCGCTGTTTATTGTTACCCAGGCTGTGTGGTGCTCATTGCCCTTGGAAGGATGAAAGGCTGAGTCTGGCCCTGCCGGGCCTTGAGTCTGCGTCAGCAGGCTCTGCACGGATGTCAAAGTAAAAGCTCTATTCACTGGGCTGTCTGGCCGGCCGTAAACTAAAACAGCTGTTTTTGCCAGCAAATTGAAACGTTCATGTACGGTTTGATAGCTTGTTGCTCCCTGTGATTTGAAATAAATGACAGTCCATTTAGCATTTATATCGCGCTACAAAACCACAGGTATTTGAGCGCTGTTTATTGTTACCCAGGCTGTGTGGTGCTCATTGCCCTTGGAAGGATGAAAGGCTGAGTCTGGCCCTGCCGGGCCTTGAGTCTGCGTCAGCAGGCTCTGCACGGATGTCAAAGTAAAAGCTCTATTCACTGGGCTGTCTGGCCGGCCGTAAACTAAAACAGCTGTTTTTGCCAGCAAATTGAAACGTTCATGTACGGTTTGATAGCTTGTTGCTCCCTGTGATTTGAAATAAATGACAGTCCATTTAGCATTTATATCGCGCTACAAAACCACAGGTATTTGAGCGCTGTTTATTGTTACCCAGGCTGTGTGGTGCTCATTGCCCTTGGAAGGATGAAAGGCTGAGTCTGGCCCTGCCGGGCCTTGAGTCTGCGTCAGCAGGCTCTGCACGGATGTCAAAGTAAAAGCTCTATTCACTGGGCTGTCTGGCCGGCCGTAAACTAAAACAGCTGTTTTTGCCAGCAAATTGAAACGTTCATGTACGGTTTGATAGCTTGTTGCTCCCTGTGATTTGAAATAAATGACAGTCCATTTAGCATTTATATCGCGCTACAAAACCACAGGTATTTGAGCGCTGTTTATTGTTACCCAGGCTGTGTGGTGCTCATTGCCCTTGGAAGGATGAAAGGCTGAGTCTGGCCCTGCCGGGCCTTGAGTCTGCGTCAGCAGGCTCTGCACGGATGTCAAAGTAAAAGCTCTATTCACTGGGCTGTCTGGCCGGCCGTAAACTAAAACAGCTGTTTTTGCCAGCAAATTGAAACGTTCATGTACGGTTTGATAGCTTGTTGCTCCCTGTGATTTGAAATAAATGACAGTCCATTTAGCATTTATATCGCGCTACAAAACCACGGGTATTTGAGCGCTGTTTATTGTTACCCAGGCTGTGTGGTGCTCATTGCCCTTGGAAGGATGAAAGGCTGAGTCTGGCCCTGCCGGGCCTTGAGTCTGCGTCAGCAGGCTCTGCACGGATGTCAAAGTAAAAGCTCTATTCACTGGGCTGTCTGGCCGGCCGTAAACTAAAACAGCTGTTTTTGCCAGCAAATTGAAACGTTCATGTACGGTTTGATAGCTTGTTGCTCCCTGTGATTTGAAATAAATGACAGTCCATTTAGCATTTATATCGCGCTACAAAACCACAGGTATTTGAGCGCTGTTTATTGTTACCCAGGCTGTGTGGTGCTCATTGCCCTTGGAAGGATGAAAGGCTGAGTCTGGCCCTGCCGGGCCTTGAGTCTGCGTCAGCAGGCTCTGCACGGATGTCAAAGTAAAAGCTCTATTCACTGGGGCTGTCTGGCCGGCCGTAAACTAAAACAGCTGTTTTTGCCAGCAAATTGAAACGTTCATGTACGGTTTGATAGCTTGTTGCTCCCTGTGATTTGAAATAAATGACAGTCCATTTAGCATTTATATCGCGCTACAAAACCACAGGTATTTGAGCGCTGTTTATTGTTACCCAGGCTGTGTGGTGCTCATTGCCCTTGGAAGGATGAAAGGCTGAGTCTGGCCCTGCCGGGCCTTGAGTCTGCGTCAGCAGGCTCTGCACGGATGTCAAAGTAAAAGCTCTATTCACTGGGCTGTCTGGCCGGCCGTAAACTAAAACAGCTGTTTTTGCCAGCAAAATTGAAACGTTCATGTACGGTTTGATAGCTTGTTGCTCCCTGTGATTTGAAATAAATGACAGTCCATTTAGCATTTATATCGCGCTACAAAACCACAGGTATTTGAGCGCTGTTTATTGTTACCCAGGCTGTGTGGTGCTCATTGCCCTTGGAAGGATGAAAGGCTGAAGACTCGTTGGCCCTGCCGGGGCCTTGAGTCTGCGTCAGCAGGCTCTGCACGGATGTCAAAGTAAAAGCTCTATTCACTGGGCTGTCGCCGGCCGTAAACTAAAACAGCTGTTTTTGCCAGCAAATTGAAACGTTCATGTACGGTTTGATAGCTTGTTGCTCCCTGTGATTTGAAATAAATGACAGTCCATTTAGCATTTATATCGCGCTACAAAACCACAGGTATTTGAGCGCTGTTTATTGTTACCCAGGCCTGTGTGGTGCTCATTGCCCCTTGGACAGGCCCCCACCCCCCGGCCTGA